>NC_045956.1:106748611-108056357 GCF_010909765.2 Amblyraja radiata | reverse complement strand
TTAGACAGAGATATTGGGAATCTGCAGGCACTTCCTGAGATCGCTCCTCTAGGATTTCTTAATAGCCACCTCAGTCTTCTTTCAAGACAAAGATGACTGTTCTTCAATTTTTAATTGCAACTCCAGCCCCACAGAGGTTATTCCATTAAATCCAAGACTGTTAAATACTGTATCTAACAAGATCCTGTATCTATGCATCCTTTCAACTTTATGTCCTTAATTATTTTCAATTACAGACCATTTCACAAGGGAAATGAATTACTTGTGCAACTTTCACAGGAAATCAGATAGTGACAAATGCTCACTAAAGGATACTTGTGAACTTGTATAAAGGGTAATGATTTACAGTTCCACTTTGTCCCAAGTCATAAAAATAAACAAAAGCCATTTCCTGAATTGTACAACTGGAGGAAGTAATTTAATAATTAAATAGGAGACTCTAATAACACTCTAATAATCACTTAGTGCTGGATTTATGAAACAGCACAATGTGCCCAAATCTGTCCATTTCAAGTAGCCACCATCCACGCCAAAGCTCATCCTACCTACTCTGGTAGAGGTTTGCAGGAAGCAGGAGCCAAGTAGGAGGATGACCACTTAAATAACCCAGAAAGGTCGACACTCAAGGTTCAGACTGGAGGATATTTGTAATAGTCTCAACCAAAAACAAAAGCATCAACCTCCAAATACCAGCCTGGAAATTTGCACACCAATTGCTCACAAGGTATAATATTACTCCCCCTTGGTAAAATTATAAGCAGTTAAATGATGTTTCCATGTCTGTATTCCATGTATCCATATCAGGAAAAAAAAATCTAAACAACGTCGGTTTTTGTTTTTGCCACATATTTATTAGAGTAAACTTAACGCAAACTCTTCAAGAAATGCACTGTTTGCTGAACAGAATTTGCTGTTCAATGTCTTAATTGAGAACCCAATAATATATAGTGGCAAGAAGCAAATAAAGTATTTTCCAACAACCAAAATAAGTATTTCATTGTATTGAACTTAATATATATAAGGTAAATATAAAAGTAGCGTGCATTTATATGATATCAATAGATTGAAAATGAAAGACAAAAGAGAACGAATTAGAACCAAATACAAGATCTCTAGAGATTACGTTTGTAAAATAATCAGCTAATGAGCTCAAGGAATGCAGATTGAGAGAATTAAAAGTGAGAGTAATAGTTTTATTTTTGCAGGTAATTGCAATAATTACTTGCATTAATCTGGCGCAGAAGAAAAACAAACAGTTAAGGTGAAATATCTCTGCGGCATCACAGAATCTGTAAATTACACTATAAACTGCAGTTGCCGAAAAATGTTCAGCAGATAAAGAAACATTTATGCAGATGACCCTTTGTATGAACTGATAAATGTTACATATTAAACGTCTAAGGGGGAGGGAAAGAATGGGTGTGGGCTAAAAAAGAAATACATATTTCCACCATCGAGTGAAGATGTAATCGTTATCAATGTGGAAAGGATAAATAGCCATTTCACCACCTCATTCAACATTTAAATTTAAATTTATGACCAGCATATTTCAAAAGCATAAGTATTAGGATCAATATTGCTGTTGCCATTAGTAGCTTCTATCCATCCTTCATTTCATTTATCCAACTACCATTCAACTTTATGTCGCACCACCATTAAACCTTTCAGATCTTTAATGCAGTTATAAAAAATATCTTGGGTTATAAAATCCCAAATACCTGCCCTGTGATGTATCTGGGGCATATTAAAGATAGTGTAAAAATAGAAGATACATATTTGATTAAAGTTTTGCTTGCAGCAAGTAAGAAGGCCATTACCAGGCAGTGGCTTAATGAAAAAAGTCCAAAACAGGAACAGTGGTTAGAAATTGTGCGAGACATCTTTAATATGGAGAAATTGACATATTCATTGAGAGTCAAGGAGAATTCATTTGAGAAGATCTGGGAAAAATCTACCGTTTATTTGAGCCATGACACCAATTAGATAAATGCCGAGCTAGATATGGGAAGATTGTGTTATATAAAACTAGATGGTATGTTTGTATGAATATTGAATTATCTCCAGATAACTAATCAATGTAATGATTTTTCTTTTTTAATTTGGTAAGTGAACCACACGGTCTTATTCCAATTTTTTATTTATTTACTTCTTTTTTTTCCCATCTACTTTTTTTTTATTTTGATTGATGTTTTTCTTATTTTGTGTTATTTATGGTGATGATGTTGCACTGTTTTGTATATATCTCTGAAAAATCAATAAAAATTTAAGTGAAAAAAAAAGATATTTTTCCCAACACAACACCACCCATCTATCTCATTGTCAGTTTGCATAAAACCTGTTGCACCTATAAAACCTATTCTGCTTCCAGATCTAAAATATTAGTTCTGATTCTATCTTCACATATGATGTCTGGTATACCATTTACCAAATATATGATATTTCCCCAATATTATTGAATATATTTCTAAACTTATTCTGAATCAGTTTTTCTCTGTACTGCAGCAAAACATTCATATCTGAACATTCATTATCTGGTTAAAAAAAAGATAAAGAGTATTTTTAATTCATAACCTTTGTTGTTCCCAACTAACTGCCAAGAGACGATCACATTTCTTGAAACAGTTCACAAGTAGTGCCTCTCAACAGTGGGCACTCCACACCAAGAAGGCATCGACTATTTTTGGCCGTGGGATTGTGGTGACAGAGGCGGGGTACCTTCACCAAAAGGACATAACTGAACCAGTTGTGTTTTACTACAACTATATTGCTTTGTGGTTCCTTGAATTGATCTGTATAATTGTTGAAACAGCATTTCGATTATGTGTAGGAAAGAACTGCTGGTTTAAATCGAAAATAGACACAAAATGCTAGAGTAACTCAGCAGGACAGACAGCATCTCTGGAGAAAAGGAATAGGTGACGTTTCGGGTGGAGACCCTTCTTCAGATTTAGATTATATTATAAACTGTCACAGGAAGGCTTGAACTATACATGTCCAGATTGTTCTTCCACATTTCTGGATTAATGATGTTGTCATACATACTCGACTGAGCTTTAGCAAGTTCCACCTCATTAACTATCAAAACAGCAAAAAAGGTTTAAAAAATGTCACAAGGTTTAGGAAAAAATATTTTGTTACTATCACCTGTACAGAAAGAATCAGTGTTTGTTTCTCAACAAAGTCCAGATCGTGATGTCCGTTGTCAGATTTGAAAGATTTCATTAATTTAAGCAATTAAACCAGTCTTGATATTACTCTTTATTAATGACAATACAGCTCAAATGAAAATGGGTTGAATCATTTTGTTTCCCAAACGACCAATTAACTATTCATATGAAACAATTAATAATGCATGCGGTTTTGAAGACCATGATTAAAATCTATTCTTGATAATATTTTCAATAAATAATCCAATATTACTTTCCGCAGACTTTTCTACTATAATTAAAAAAACTGCATTGTATTAATTTTCTGACAACCCATCGTATTTCAGACAAATGAATAATACAATAACAGCCCAAGTAATAACAGATTTGAAATGCCAACTTACCCAAGAAAACTTCCAACAGGAGGTCCCTGTACAAGGCAAGCATTTCTCCACAGGATTTACAGTGGTGCAACTGAAAACATATATTGAACAATTAAAAGTGTTATGAGAAGCGAGCTTAATACCAGCAGGAGAGCATTGCAGGTATGTGAGGACTTCAATTATTCATCAGGGCAGCCACCCGAGCCCAGTGCCCCTCCTCCCGGCGGCGAGGCGAGGCGGGGCTGGTCCTGGTCCTGCTGGAGGTGCGCACCTGTTACAAGCCCCGACTCTCCCGATCTCCTACAGGCCTGCAGTAAAGCAAGAGATCTTTTAATACATTGCTTTCGATCCTGATTGATTTTTAGTTTTCGGCGACGGACTAGAAACGTACACATTGCATGTTCTTTCCAGTTACCTAAATTCCTTAGTTGAGTCACCTGAAATTGTGGGTTCCAGAGCAAAGTTGGAGGAAGTCTTGCACATTGTCGGCGACAGACATGGTTGAGAAATGCAACTACAAATTGTGCATTTTACTTAACTTTGTGAATCAAATTGCATTTTAACCCAAGACAATTATACACTGGTATCCATATTCAAATTGCTGCTGTGTGATCTAGGTACAGAATGTTCTGTTCTGGGGCACAATTCTGCTAAATTTGTTCACATGTTTACAAATTTAATACATTGGGCAAAAAAAATCTTACCCAAAATTATATCAAGCTACAGTTGAGCTAACAATTTCAACTGGGACACAATGTCTTCAGCTGTTCTACAGGCAGATTTAGGTTACAATAACTGTCAGATATTACATTTGATACAAATGGGGATATGTTTCATAAAAAGCCTCAGTGGACGTTTGCTCCCGTGAGTAACCAATAATAGCACCTGCAGTACTAATTATGCCTCCATGTAAAATGTTTGGCATGCCTGACAGAATAATCCAGCTTGAAATCCTACAAGCAACGGCACTGAAAATAATTGTATATTTGTATCCCATTGTCTTTACTTTGACCAGTTTTTTTTAAGCATGCTTGTGCAACTTCTTTGCGCATTCATATATATGCTACCTTAACCCCGACATCTAATTGCCTGATAAATTCTCCAACCTAGATGTACAATCACATTCTTCAAGCAGGCAGCACATTGATTTGTAAAACCAATCTGTTCAAATTATTTTTGTTACTATAGATGTTTAAATTGTTTTTATTTTTAGCCCAGGAACTTTTGTCCTAATTTTGACGAATGCCTCTTATTTCGATTTCTGTTTTAGAAATGATCATAAAGACACCCCTGCTGCAACAGCATCGTATGGCAACTAGAAAGGGTGGTGTCATATCAGATAAGCACTAACCTAGAGTATGAGGCTGTGATATCAACAGATCCAAACCAGGTTAGCCCCGGTACACTTACATCCTAATGAACTAAGATTCCAGCATCTGCAGTTTAGCTTAATTTAGTTTAGTGATACAGTGTGGAAACAGGTCCTTTGGCCCACCGAGTCCATGCCGACCAGTGATTCCAGTACACTAACACTATTCTACACACACACACACGTGGGGCAAGTGTCGACTTTTACCAAAGCCAATTAACCTACAAAGGTCTTTGGAGTGTGGGAGGAAACCAGAGCGCCCAAAGAAAACCCACGCGGTCACGGGGAGAATGTACAAATTCCATACAGACAGTACCCGTAGTCAGGATCGAACCCGGGTCACTGCTGCTATAAGGCAGCAACTCTACTGCTGCGTTACTGTGCCACCCTTTGTACACTTCACACATCCTCTTCTCTCCTTTTCTGACACGTTTGACTCTTTGTCATCTCTACCATTGTCATTTACTCCACCCACCTACCAATCAAACCCCCTTCACCTGTATCATAAGGCTATAAAGCCATGTGATAGGAGCAAAAATAGGCCAATCGGCCCATCAAGTCTACTCTGCCATTCAATCATGGCTGATCTATCTCTCCCTCCTAACCCCATTCTCCTGCCTTCTCCCCATAACCCCTGACTAATCAAGGATCTATCTATCTCTGCCTTACAAATATTCATTGACTTGGTCTCCACAGCCTTCTGTGGCAAAGAAATCCAGATTCACCACCCACTGACTAAATAAATTCCTCCTCATCTCCTTCCTAAAGGAACGTCCTTTAATTCTGAGGCTATGACCTCTAATCCTAGACTCTCTCACTAGTGGAAACATCCTCTCCACATCCATTCTATCCAAGCCCTTCACTATTCAGTACGTTTCAATGAGGTCCCTCCTCATTCTTCTAAACTCCAACGAGTACAGACCCTCTGGACCCGTTCCAGGCCCAGCACATCCTTCCTCAGATATGGGGCCCAAAATTGTTCACAATACTCCAAATGCAGCCTGACCAGCGCCTTATAGAGCCTTAGCATTACATCTCTGTTTTGTATTGCAGCTCTATCCACTTGTAGTCCCATCCCAGCACCCATCACTTAACAGGCTTTGTCTCACTTTCACCTCTTTTTTCCAGCTTTCTCCCCTACAACAATCAGTCTGAAGAAACACCACCATTCCTTCCATAGATGCAGCCTGACCTGCTGAGTTCATCCAGCACTTTGTGTTTTGCAAATGAACTATGTTCTGGAAATAAGTAGGTCCATAGCATTGTTTATAATGGGAATAAGGATGGAGTTAAAACATTCAATGGGCCGAAGCAAGTGATGTTTGTGGCAGAATTCAAAACAGTTAGTGCACCAGTCAGGAAATAGCTCAGTCTGTGAGAAAGGAAACATGGATGATTGGAAATGGTCTAACCTATAAGAGAAGAGTAATAAATGAAACATCAATTGTAATTTTTGAAAGCAACAGAGCAAGATAGTTGTGGAACTTTGTAGTTGGAAATTAATAGGGAAGACCAAAGAGAAAAATAACATAGAGTGTGAGTTGAGAGAGCGAGGGAGAGAGTAAGCACAACCAGATGGAAGAGAAGCCATGGGTCTTTGGAACACAGAAGTACAAAAAGAGACTGCACCGTAATCACTCAGTGGATGTTTTGAGGAACCAACAGTGTCATTGATCAGTCTCGCAGCTTTATACTGGATGCAACCTAGTTAATAAATATATTTTCCTTATAACAGAATGACTTGTACCTGTGCTTGTTTGTCGCAATCTTTGGGTGAGAGTATTTCTTCTCATCTTTATCGTAAATAGCCAACATGTTATTTTAAGACTATGGCCGCCACCAGTTCCAGTCATTCCATCCTGGGCAACAAAGTCTTGAATGTCAAGCCCAGTAAGAAAATGGTGCATGTTTCAATGATATCACCTTTCATCACTCCAGAGATTGCCCTCCATAATGTTTGGGACAAAGACCCATCATTTATTTATATGCCTCTGTACTCCACAATTTGAGATTTGTAATAGAAAAAAATCACATGTGGTTAAAGTGTACATTGTCAGATTTATTAAAGGGTATTTTGATACATTTTGGTTTCTGACACAAGTCGTGGTCTGATCAACCACGGCTGGGTCGCCAGGGTGAGGGTGTCTGATGTTGAAAGACCCGAAACACCCAATGACCCTAGGTTACATCACTGATGATGTGTTCAGGAGCATCAATAGATGTATTTGTATCAATGGTTTCACCATGTAGAAATTACCAAATAAATCAATTATAGGTCTTTGTCCCAAACATTATAGAGAGCAGTGTATAGGCCCAGACTACATCACCCATGCTGAAACCATGGGCACAAGATGAACTGGCTGTCATAGTTGTCACACAGTTTACATATACAATTTTTGTTAGCTATTAAAATATAAACATGCTGTTAAAAGTAAAGCAAATAAATTAAATGGTAAAACAATTTAAAGTCAATGAGAAATAATCACATTATGTAAAACTTATTCCTCTTATCCTCAAAGGTTTCTCCCAGTTAAAATGAATGGAATAGCTCTACTCTCTCCACACACATCACTGTGTAGCTAGACACTTCTCCAATATAATCTCCAATACCACCGTCGTTGGACAAAGAGCAGGTAACAATGAGTCAGAGTACAGAAGGGAGATTGATAATCTGGTTGTGTTGTGTCAGAACAACAATCTTGTTCTCAACATTAGCAAGAGCAAGGAATTGATTGTTGTTTTAAGGAATAGAAAGCTGAGGAGTCATTAGCCTGTCTTCATCGACGAGACAACAGTAGAGTGTGCCAACAGCCTCAAATTTCCAGGCATGCACATATCTGATGATCTGCCCTGTGCCCAGTACAATTATGCAATCACAAAGAAAGCTGATCAGTACCTCTACTTCCTCAGAAGTTTGAAGAAATATGGCATATTGTCAAATGCTCTATCAGGCCTCTGCAGGCGTATGGTGGAGAGCATACTGAGTGTTTGCGTCACATCCTGGTTCAGTAACTCGAATGCCCACGAATGCAGGTGGCTGTAGAAAGTGGTGGACAATGCCGTGTCCATCGCAGGTATTGACCTCTCCACCATTACTGGGATCTACAGGAAGCGCTGCTTCAAGAAATCAGTTAATATCATCTCACTGCCACCATCATGAAGAACGAACACAAGCCTGAAAACCATTATCTCCAGTTTAAGAACAGCTTCTCCATAGCAACCATTAGGCTCTTGAATGACTGCACAACCCTAATCATAATCCTACCTCAGTAACAAACCACCATGATCACTGTATAGATTGCACTATGTATGTTGACATGCACTATTATGGTTTGGTTATCTAGTATAATCGATAGTTTATTGCATTGTATGTTTATATATTGTATTGCATGAATGCACCTGTGAAGCTGCAGCAAACAACCATTTCATTGTTCCGTCCCAATACATATGACAATTAAACACTCTTGACTCTTAACCTCAGCCAGGTTTAATCTGCCATGGGTTCACTGACAGAACCTTGACTTTATTGCAGAGGTTTCAAATGAATGTTGTTGATACATCTGAGTTAATTGCAGGTTCTGCTCATGTCCCATTGGAATAGATCTATTGTGTAGGCAGTTACACCTCTTGCCCAGGGCACCAACTGGCTTTTCTGCTCAGGATGTTGACATCCAAGCTGTGATTCATCGAGTCGGGCACTCGCGACCTCAGGTGGTGCACCTGAACCATGGGAGTAGCAGGAAAGCTGATTTGACAGAAATTTGGACCAATAAATGGCAGTTTTGTTGCGGAGTGAGGCTGATTCAGTGAATTCGAACAATCTCAATCTTGTGTCAATCCCGTTATGCAGGTTTATTTCACTTGGGCGGCACAGTGGTGCAGTGGTGGAGTTGCTGCCTTACAGCGCCAGAGACGCAGGTTCGAACCTGACTACGGGTGCTGTCTGTACAGAGTTTGTACGTTCTCCCTGTGGGTTTTCTCCCGGTGCCTCTGTTTCCTCCAAAGACGAACAGATTTGTTGGTTAATTGGCTTTGGTACAATTGTAAATTGTCCCTAGTGCGTGGGATAGTGTTAGAGTATGGGGTGATATAGAAACATAGAAACATAGAAACATAGAAATTAGGTGCAGGAGTAGGCCATTCGGCCCTTCGAGCCTGCACCGCCATTCAATATGATCATGGCTGATCATCCAACTCAGTATCCCGTACCTGCCTTCTCTCCATACCCTCTGATCCCCTTAGCCACAAGGGCCACATCTAACTCCCTCTTAAATATAGCCAATGAACTGGCCTCGACTACCCTCTGTGGCAGGGAGTTCCAGAGATTCACCACTCTCTGTGTGAAAAAAGTTCTTCTCATCTCGGTTTTAAAGGATTTCCCCCTTATCCTTAAGCTGTGACCCCTTGTCCTGGACTTCCCCAACATCGGGAGCAATCTTCCTGCATCTAGCCTGTCCAACCCCTTAAGAATTTTGTAAGTTTCTATAAGATCCCCTCTCAATCTCCTAAATTCTAGAGAGTATAAACCAAGTCTATCCAGTCTTTCTTCATAAGACAGTCCTGACATCCCAGGAATCAGTCTGGTGAACCTTCTCTGCACTCCCTCTATGGCAATAATGTCCTTCCTCAGATTTGGAGACCAAAACTGTACGCAATACTCCAGGTGTGGTCTCACCAAGACCCTGTACAACTGCAGTAGAACCTCCCTGCTCCTATACTCAAATCCTTTTGCTATGAAAGCTAACATACCATTCGCTTTCTTCACTGCCTGCTGCACCTGCATGCCGACTTTCAATGACTGGTGTACCATGACACCCAGGTCTCGCTGCATCTCGCCTTTTCCTAGTCGGCCACCATTTAGATAATAGTCTGCTTTCCTGTTTTTGCCACCAAAATGGATAACCTCACATTTATCCACATTATACTGCATCTGCCAAACATTTGCCCACTCACCCAGCCTATCCAAGTCACCTTGCAGCCTCCTAGCATCCTCCTCACAGCTAACACTGCCCCCCAGCTTAGTGTCATCCGCAAACTTGGAGATATTGCCTTCAATTCCCTCATCCAGATCATTAATATATATTGTAAATAGCTGGGGTCCCAGCACTGAGCCTTGCGGTACCCCACTAGTCACTGCCTGCCATTGTGAAAAGGACCCGTTTACTCCTACTCTTTGCTTCCTGTTTGCCAGCCAGTTCTCTATCCACATCAATACTGAACCCCCAATGCCGTGTGCTTTAAGTTTGTAAACTAATCTCTTATGTGGGACCTTGTCGAAAGCCTTCTGGAAGTCCAGATACACCACATCCACTGGTTCTCCCCTATCCACGCTACTAGTTACATCCTCGAAAAATTCTATAAGATTCGTCAGACATGATTTACCTTTTGTAAATCCATGCTGACTTTGTCCAATGATTTCACCACTTTCCAAATGTGCTGCTATCCCATCTTTAATAACTGACTCTAGCAGTTTCCCCACTACCGATGTTAGACTAACTGGTCTGTAATTCCCCGTTTTCTCTCTCCCTCCCTTCTTAAAAAGTGGGGTTACGTTTGCTACCCGCCAATCCTCAGGAACTACTCCAGAATCTAAAGAGTTTTGAAAGATTATTACTAATGCATCCACTATTTCTGGAGCTACTTCCTTAAGTACTCTGGGATGCAGCCTATCTGGCCCTGGGGATTTATCGGCTTTTAATCCATTTAATTTACCCAACACCACTTCCCGGCTAACCTGGATTTCACTCAATTCCTCCAACTCCTTTGACCCGCGGTCCCCTGCTATTTCCGGCAGATTATTTATGTCTTCCTTAGTGAAGACGGAACCAAAGTAGTTATTCAATTGGTCCGCCATATCCTTGTTCCCCATGATCAACTCACCCGTTTCTGACTGCAAGGGACCTACATTTGTTTTAACTAATCTCTTTCTTTTCACATATCTATAAAAACTTTTGCAGTCAGTTTTTATGTTCCCTGCCAGTTTTCTTTCATAATATCTGGTCAGTACGAATTCGGTGGGCCGAAGGGACTGTTTTTGCATGGTTTCTCTAAAGCAAGGGTTCCCAACCTAGGGTAAATTTACCCCCAGGGGATAAATGTTGCCTATCCAGGGGGTAAATTTGTTGATTCTGGATTCAGTATTTTAAAATTTCCCTTTGTCTGTTGCTTTATTATGGTAGAAGTATAAACTCAAATTACTGAACAAAACAGGGTGGGGGTAAATGTACTTTCGAAAAGTTGCCTGGGGTAAACGGGACGAAAAAGGTTCTGAACCCCTGCTCTAAAGTCTAAAAAACAGCTTCAGATTTGCAATTGTCCAGGTATCTCAAAACTAATTTAGCAAAGAAAATATAACATTTTACTACCACAGTCAAAAGTTGTTTTTTTCACCGGTTGAAAAGGCTCAGTTGGACATGCAATAAAAGAGTAGCCGGGAATACGGATGTGAGAGACCAAAAATGACTAAACTTTAGCTCATTCCCCATCCCCACACTCGTAAAAAGGGCAGAGTTCCCCTTGTCCTCACCTTCCACCCTACCAGCCGTCACAACAAATAATCCTCCGACATTTTTGCAACCTCCAACGGGATCCCACCACCGGCCACATCTTCCCATCTCCTCCCCTGTCTGCTTTCCGCAAAGACCGCTCCCTCTGTAACGCCCTGGTCAATTTGTCCCTTCCCACCCAAACCATCCCCTCTCCTGGCACTTTCCATTGCAACCGCAGCAAATACTATACTTGTCGCTTTACCTCCCCCCTTGACTCCATACAAGGACCCAAGCAGTCTTTCCAGGTGCGGCAGAGGTTCACCTGCACCTCCTCCAACCTCATCTATTGCACCCGCTGCTCTAGGTGTCAGCTGCTCTACATCGGTGAGACCAAGCGTAGGCTTGGCGATCGCTTCGCCCAACACCTCAGCTCGGTTCGCAATAACCAACCTGATCTCCCGGTGGCTCAGTACTTGAACTCCTCCTCCCATTCCGAATCCGACCTTTCTGTCCTGGGCCTCCTCCATGGCCAGAGTGAGGCCCGCCGTAAATTGGAGGAGCAGCACCTCATATTTCGCTTGGGCAGTTTATACCCCGACGGTATGAACATTGACTTCTCCAATTTCAGGTAGTCCCTGCTTTCTCCTCCCCAGCTCTCCCTCAGCCCACTCTCTCCGCCTCTTGCTTTCTTCTTCCCGCCCCCCACACACTCACATCAGCCTGAAGAAGGGTCTCAACCCGAAACATCGCCTATTTCCTTCGCTCCTCACCCGTTGAGTTTCTCCAGCATTTTTGTCTACCTTCGATTTTCCAGCATCTGCTGTTCCTTCGTAAACTTTAGCTACATCACCAAACTATTTCCCTCGTCATCCCTAGTTTACTGACTAAAGTTCAAGTGGTCACAGGTTGGGCAGTTGTGTAAAGAAACAACAGAGGCCTAGAAATGCCTGCCAACATTCGGCAGTGAACATCATTAAAGCATAAATATTAGTCAATGCCTGTCTGGTCTTCATAAACCTCAAAGGTTTCAAAGGTTTTCAAAGGTTATTTATTGGTCACATACACCTAGGTGTAGTGAAGTGAAATGCTTCTTGCCATTTTGCAGCACATAAAGAAAGAATACAGACATAACATTAATAAGAGATTTAAACATAAAGAACATCCCCCCACAATGGCTCCCACCATGAGGGAAGGCACAAAGTCCAGTCCCCAACCCCAGTTCACCCATAGTCGAGCCAATTGAGGCCTCCACAGTTGCCTCTACGGAGGCCCGATGTTCCTGGCCGTTCTCGCCGGGTGATGGTGCTCCGGCGTCGGGAGAATCCTCACAGCGGCTTGGGACACCTGGAACGGCCGCTTCCGTACTGGAGGCCGCGGCTTCCAAAGCCAACAAGGCCTCGCCGGTTGGAGCTCCACTACTGGCGATCTCGTCGCGAGATCCCAGGCTCCCGGTGTAAAGTTCGGCGCCGCTGCCCGCAGCTGGCCGCTCCTCAGACCCGCAGCTCCGCGATGTTGTTCCCGGCGGTCTTCAGCTCACCGGAGCTCCAGCGCGGCGACCCGGACAAGGCATCGCCCGCTCCACGATAGCGCTCCAGCGCTGTGCCGCCGCCGAAGCCGTGGTTCTGGGCGGTCCCCGACAGGAAACGCCGCTCCAGGCCCGCTGGTAGGCCGCGAGGACGGGTCGAAACTGCAGCCCGGAGAAAAGCTGCCTCTCCGACCAGGTAGGGACCCTGAAAGGTAGTTTCCCCCTCCCCCCCCCCCCCCACCCCCCACATAAAAAAGTCTAGAACTCCAGAAACAAAAACACTTTAACTAACTAAAAATAAAAAAAAGATGAAAAGACAGACAGCTGCTGGCTGGGCAGCCGCGCACAGGTCAGCGCCCCCTGTTGACCTAATACTGCAGTTACCGCAACAAAAGCTTTTCACTGTACCTCAGTACACGTGACAATAAACTATTTTAGGAAAAATGATTATCACGGGGAAACGCACATTTGGGAAAGCAAAGGCTACAGATTCTATCAAATGTTTTATTAAATAATTGTGTGGAAGTTAAAAAGATTTATTCTTTACAAAAATGGATTCAGCTGAAATTAAAGACAGGCTATTACTTTTCTCCTAATTAATTGCAAAGCCAGCAGAAGCTCTAACCCTTGCTATTAGTACACTAACAAGATGCTTATGTTCCCTCTCCCATAATAAACGAGATAACAAGCACAGCTTCATAAATGTCTCCTCTATAATATAAACATTAGAGCGAATTCACTCTTGGCACTAACCCTTGATCTATAAGATTATAATATGCAACATGAGTAGAAAAAAACAAAATGCTTGTTCTGCAGAAATATAGCCTTCTCATATAACCATATATGGCTAACCCTTCCTCTGTCAGAAGAACCTGTCAATCTTAAGAAGCTGTCAATCTTAAGAAGCAAGAGGCTGTACTATGATCTGTAAATAAGGTATTGCTGAATCGTTGATTATTGGAGTATATATATGTACTGAGATCATTGTCCCTTTGTGTGGGGATGAGAACTCTGTATAGTCTGTAATCTGGATACTGTAAAGAGTTTTACCACACCCGCCTGGTGAAATAAAGATTGTACTGCTTGATCACTGATTTTATTTGTGTTTTTGTCTGTTTAAGAATATTGAACCACAACAATTGGAGACATGCTTACAATGAACCTTTATACATCATAAGCTCTAACTCGAGTGTACTCTATATGCATATCCCAAACACGGGCAACATAAATACATCAGTAATAAATGGATAACAAAAAGCAGATAATTTCCAAAAACCCATGTTATTTTTTTCATGTTTCCAACCACTTCCCAACACTTCTTAACCCCTCCTTTATTTTATAGTTTATACGAATTTCTCTGGCAATAGTCAATTGCTTGTGGAAATGTAAGTAGAAACAGATATCAACATTATTAAATGTATCACTACAGTAATACTGTATTATTACAGATCAGTATAAATACAGCCACAATGGTATATGGTAAAATATTCATAATATTTAACTCCACAGGATTAATAAGTGAGTTTGGTATTACGATGAACGCTGGAAATCATGGGATTTGTCAAAGAGAAAAAAAAAGCGCTCAGCACTGTATAAACTGTGTATAAATTGTTAACTATTCTACCAATGAATTAATCTAGAATTCTGTCACCTCAATAGCTTTCTTTCTTGTTCTGCTGTTCACACACTACTTACACAGTCCCAGTTCTAGTTCAGTTCATTGATCTGCAATTATGAGATATTCAAAAAGTTAAAGAATTTATTATTTACATTTAATCCTTAATGTATTCGCTACTGGAATAAGAAAATATCACTTGTGTTTGAAACATTTTCTTATCTTTATTCATAATTTATGTGTAAACTATATTTAAACTGAGGCAGGCAGCGACTGTATCAGTGTGATGTGGGCTGATACAGTCCTGGTGTGAATGTACTGTTAAGGCAGGGGTCGGCAACCTACGGCCCACATGCCGGATCCGGCTCATAACCCAAAATCATCCGGCCCGCAGGCGTATTTTTTTAGGGACTAGAATGTTGTTCTTGACTTCAGTGGGACCTTGCCCAGAGTTGTCCCAGTGCTTGGGCAAGGCAGCTCTCTGGGATGGTTTTACATTGGGAAGTTCACTGTGCCTGTGTTATTGATCAGAGTGAACACCCGCTCGTGTGGACATGTCTACCTGTGGAGTCTGTCACAGACGGATTCCAACGTGTGTTGGTCAATAATTGGTTCGAACTCCTGAACCAGTGACCGCGGATCTACCGGCGTGTGTTCTTTCCGAACTGAACTCACTGTGGAATAAATCCATTAACAGAGTCATTCTGCTGCCGGATTCTAACTTGTCCCTGCCTTCCCTCTGGAACCCTTTTCGTCCCCATCAGATGCAGAGTTCCCAGAGTCCTGGTTAAAAGCGGCCGGTCACGTTAAATCTGTGAAACCGGCCCCAACAGAGACTGTGGGCAGGATTAATGAAAGAAAGGACCATTCCGCCTATTGTAGCGGGTGGCTGTTCATGAAGAGTGTGAGAGAGAGAGAGTGGAGGAGTGTGGGGCGAGATTTATTTTCCCACAAGGGTTGACACTGCAACGGCAGTAACAAGAGCGAGAGTCTGTTTCAACAGTTTGTTTATTTTCAGCTAAGTTAAAAAAATAAAACACAAAGCAACCTGAATGATCACCGCACTTACTGCCGATGTCCTACATACTGACATTGATAAAGTTATATTACCATACCGCAAAGAATGAACAAATCCAAATATATCACAGAAAACTGTAAACGTTTGTTTGCCGAAGTTCTTACCAGGCACACCAATCACTGCAATGAGCATATAACTGTTATACCAGTGTCTCAAACTAACTGCTATGTTCAGTAAACATAGCAATATTATGTCGTCTCAACATAGCAGTTAGTTTGAGACACTGGTATAACAGTTATACGCTCCAAAGCATAAAGCAATAAAACACCGAAGCATAAAGCAATAAAACTAACAAAATCATCGTCGTTTTGTACGAATGAACTATAAATACACCTACTTAATAGTTTTGAAAGCAGTATTTTCTTACCTCGAAGAAGCAAAACTGGAAAATACGGATGAAACGTAGGTCTGTATACACGCAGCAGCTCAGCTGGCAAGAATGTTTATCGCGAATGACCTATGCATGCGCATGCGCAGTTGAAATACCGAACTTGCTTATTCTGTTCACCTTAATGATTAACATATGGGGAGTGTTTGAAGGCTCTGGGCCTTCTAAATTCTAAACTCACTGGGGTTTAGAAGGATGGGGAGGATCACATTGAAACCTACCGGATAATGAAAGGCCAGGATAGAGTGGACGTGGAAAGGATGTTTGCAGTAATGGGAGAGTCTAGGACCAGATGGCACAATCACAGAAGAAATGGACGTACGGGAGGAGGAGGAATTTCTTCATCCAAAGGGTGGTGAATCTGTGGAATTCATTGCCACAGAGGACTGTAAAGTCCAAGACATTCGGTATTTTTAAGGTAGGGATTGATAGGTTATTGATTAGTAAAGCTGTCAAAGTTACAGGGAGATTGTAGGAGAATGGGGTTGAGGGGGAAAAATAGGTCAACCATGAATGAACAGTGGAGTAGACTCGATGGGCCGAATGACCTAATTCTGTTTCTATATCTTATGGTAGAAAGGCCTTTTGTGTATCAAAACACAAAGTGCTGGTGGAACTCAGTAGGTCAGGCAGCACCTGTGGAGGGAATGGACAGACAATGTTTGGGGTCAGGATGCTTTTTCAGACCACATCAGACCATTCCCTCCGCGGATGCTGCCTGACCTGCTCAGCTTCTCCAGCACTATGTGTTTTGCTCAAGGTTACAGCATCAGAAGTTCCTTGTGTCTCCCTTTTGCTGCATTGGTTGGGTGCCAGACACTCCGTGAAATGCTGGTGTGGTCCCAGGGCAGCTAACAGCGAGCTCAGGCCATGTGACAGTCATTGGAAAGTCCAGCCCATGATCAGTTTCAGCTAAGCCTCAAGGAAACCTCTGAGTTCTTGACCCACTGGTAACTGTTGGTCAGATCTGGCAATGTATCTTTGGTTATCATGGACAACATGCACACACATTGGGATGTTTGGCTTGCTGCTTTGGTTTCCAATATGCAAATCGTTTTATAATATTTAATATAGTGATTTTAATTCATCTTAATCTTGTTCGTTGATTCTGAGCATGACACACAGTAAATGAAAATATTCTACAAAATGAAACTAATCTGAAACAGGTCCAGAGACGTGCAGGTCTATAGGTTAGTTGGCTTCGATAAATTGCTCCAAGTGTGTAGGATATAGTATTGGTGATCGTTGGTCAGCAAGGATTTGGTGGGCCCAGGGCTCCGTTTCTACGCTGTATATGTAAATTAAATTAGACTAAACCAAACCAAAGTAAACTAAACTAAAGATGCATTTGCAAATTATAAGAATTCTTGAAAAAGATTTTGAGGTGTTCGTAAACATTTTATCAAAAGATATAACAGATTGCATTTTGAAGAAAATGGGCAAATCAAGTCAAGTCAAGAGAGTTTATTGTCATGCAAAGCAAATTCACAGGAAAGCAACTGTCCGCTTAACTTCCAGTGTAGCAAGGTGCTGTGGATGTTATTATATCAGTGGCTGTACAAGAGACTGCAGCTGATGGAATCTGGAGCAAGAAACAAGCTGCAGGAGGAGCTCAACAGATCATGTAGATCAGGACCTGAATCAGAGTATTGAACCAAACTCCCCCATCAGTCTGAAGAAGGGTTTCGGCCTGAAACGTTGCCTATTTCCTTCGCTCCATAGATGCTGCTGCACCCGCTGAGTTTCTCCAGCATTTTTGTGTACCTTTGAGTTTCTTTAGCAGTTGGTTTCTTGTATCAATAGTTTACTCCCTCTAATGGACAAATACAAAATTACACACCATTAATGTTCACATAAAAAGTGAAACTCTTGTATATATTGATTAATTGATTGATCGATTGAAAGACACAGTAAGGAAACAGACCCTTCGGCCCACTGAGTCCACACTAACCATCGATCATCTGCTCACACTAGTTCTACGTTATCCCACTTTTGCATCCACTCCCAACACAATGGGGATAATTTTACAAAGCCCAATTAACATACAAACCCGCACGTCTTTGGAATGTTGGAGGAAACCGGAGCACCCAGAGGAAATCCATGCGGGTCACAGAGAGAACGTGCAAACACCACACAGACAGTATCCGAGATCAGGATCAAACCCAAGTCTGCCAACTGTACCACTGTGCAGTGTAATAATGAACAGGTTTGGCAGTAGCAGTGAAACAAAAGTTAACATTTCAGGTAGAGACAAGGATGCTCGTTTATGAAAAATGACACAAAGGGCTGGAATGACGCAGCAGCATCTCCGGAGAACACGGAGAGGGAACAATTCAGGTCTCTTAACCCTTTGTCAGAATGATTGTACCACCCTCACCCCCTTCCCCCTACCCCTGTCTCCCCCTTCACGCTCCCCGCCCTCCTCCCCTCCCCCATCCTCATCCCCCACTCTCTCCCTTCCACCCTCCCCTCTCCTCCCCCTCCCCACTCTCTCCCCATCTCCCCCTCCCCACTCTCTCCCCATCTCCCCCTCCCCACTCTCTCCCCATCTCCCCCTCCCCACTATCTCCACATCTCCTCCTCCCCACTCTCTCCCCATCTCCCCCTCCCCACTCTCTCCCCATCTCCCTCTCCCCTCCTCCCCCACACTCCCACCCTCACCCACCAATCCTCTCCTCCTCCCCTCCACCCCCTCTCCCTCTGTCTCTTGCCCTTCTGTCTCTGCCCATCTCTCTCTGTCTCTCCCCATTCTCTCTCTACCCCCACCCCCCTCCCCCCTCTCTAGACGCGCCTGCGAGTTGGGGGCTATGCGTCAGTGGATAGGGCGGTTATGGGGTAAAAGGAGCAAATTAATAATATTAATATAATATCAAGGGGGGTAGTTAGCCTGTGTGCGGGGTGGTAGTTAGTGTGTGTGACGCCACATGCCGCCCCCCCCTGCCGCTCCTGCAACCGCACTTTGGGGAACAGACCCAACGGGTCTGCACTTGGTCAAGTATCTATTAAAACTGTGTGTGTGCGTGTGTGTGTGTGTGTGTGTGTGTGTGTGTGTGTGTGTCATTTTGCCTTTGAAACGTATCTCCTCGAAAACCAGATGCCGAAACGAGGACATTTTTACATATTTCAGTAGAGATTTTCCTTGTGAGTTTAGAAATCCACTCCTCTGTACCTTTGATACATTCTTTTCCTGACTTTTTAATTAAAATTGTTGACTAATATGACCTTTTTTTTAAATCTGACCGCTGCCCAGCTGCTGACGTTACAATAACAGTGACATTTTTACATCTTCTGGTAGAAAATTTCATTATAATTTAAAAAATCCAATCCTCTATGAATTTGATCAATTATATCCCGAGATATTTACTAAAATTTATTACCAAACTGACATTTTAAAAAAAATTAAGGTTGCCCAGCTGCTGACCTCACAATGCCTTTGCACCTGGCCCAATTGCTTCCTGGCCCCGCCCGGCCCTGACAGGTTGTAGATTCCATTGGTTTTCATTGAATTGAATTGAATTATTTGTCACTTAACATCACTAATTCTTAACATTAACTTTTAATTTCAAAGACAGTTTAAAAAAAAAAAACCCCCCCCCCCCCCCCCAACCACACATTGCGGGAACAGACCCAACGGGTCTGCACTTGGTCTAGTATACATTTAATTATTCATGGTATTTTCATTGGCTTTCTCTGCACAAATGTTTGGTTGATAGCCTCCACCTTGGTGAGCATTTTGGAATCACCCTCTCCTTTTTTACCTTGTAAATAATACTGGCTTCACCTCACACATTAACACCTCTACCCTGCCTTACTAACAACACAGAAGGAGGCCTTTCATCACATCAGTTTCCTGCTGGTTCCCAGCTGGGTAAGCCCATCAGTCCGATTTCCTCTCTTACTTCCCTGTAGCTGTGAAATGTATTCCCTTTCTTCACATCCTTCAACTTCCCTTTTATCGTCACAAGGAGTTAATTTACAATCAGCTAACCTTCCAGCATTTTTTTTGGAATGTGGAAAGAAACTGGAGCATTGGGTAGAAACAAATACAGTCACGGGGAGATGATGCAAATTCCACATAGGCAGCAATAGAGGTTACGTTTGAACCCTGGTCCTGGAGTGGTGAGTGCTAACTGCTGCAACACCACGCCGACCTTCTCAAATGGAGACTTGAGCAAAATAATCTGAAACATAGAAACATAGAAACATAGAAAATAGGTGCAGGAGTAGGCCATTCGGCCCTTCGAGCCTGCACCGCCATTCAATATGATCATGGCTGATCATCCAAATCAGTATCCCATACCTGCCTTCTCTCCATACCCCCTGATCCCTTTAGCCACAAGAGCCACATCTAACTCCCTCTTAAATATAGCCAATGAACTGGCCTCGACTACCTTCTGTGGCAGAGAATTCCACAGATTCACCACTCTCTGTGTAAAAAATGATTTTCTCATCTCGGTCCTAAAAGACTTCCCTCTTATCCTTAAAGTGTGACCCCTTGTTCTGGACTTCCCCAACATCGGGAATAATCTTCCTGCATCTAGCCTGTCCAACCCCTTAAGAATTTTATAAGTTTCTATAAGATCCCCCCTCAATCTTCTAAATTCTAGCGTGTACAAGCCGAGTCTATCCAGTCTTTCTTCATATGAAAGTCCTGCCATCCCAGGAATCAGTCTGGTGAACCTTCTCTGTACTCCCTCTATGGCAAGAATGTCTTTCCTCAGATTAGGAGACCAAAACTGTATGCAATACTCCAGGTGTGGTCTCACCAAGACCCTGTACAACTGCAGTAGAACCTCCCTGCTGTTATACTCAAATCCTTTTGCTATGAATGCTAACATACCATTCACTTTCTTCACTGCCTGCTGCACCTGCATGCCTGCTTTCAATGACTGGTGTACCATGACACCCAGGTCTCATTGCATCTCCCCTTTTCCTAATCGGCCACCATTCAGATAATAGTCTACTTTCCTGTTTTTG
Organism: Amblyraja radiata; assembly: GCF_010909765.2. Classification (NCBI taxonomy): domain Eukaryota; kingdom Metazoa; phylum Chordata; class Chondrichthyes; order Rajiformes; family Rajidae; genus Amblyraja; species Amblyraja radiata. Next base: position 108,035,388 of record NC_045956.1, on the reverse strand, counting down.
CCACCAAAGTGGATAACCTCACATTTATCCACATTAAACTGCATCTGCCATACATTTGCCCACACCCAACCTATCCAAGTCACCTTGCAGCCTCCTAGCATCCTCCTCACAGCTAACACTGCCCCCCAGCTTCGTGTCATCCGCAAACTTGGAGATGTTGCATTCAATTCCCTCATCCAGGTCATTAATATATATTGTAAATAGCTGGGGTCCCAGCACTGAGCCTTGCGGTGCCCCATTAGTCACTGCCTGCCATTCTGAAAAGGACCCATTTACTCCTACTCTTTGCTTCCTGTCTGCCAGCCAGTTCTCTATCCACATCAATACTGAACCCCCAATACCGTGTGCTTTAAGTTTGCATACTAATCTCTTATGTGGGACCTTGTCGAAAGCCTTCTGAAAGTCCAGATATAACATATCCACTGGTTCTCCCTTATCCACTCTACTAGTTACATCCTCGAAAAATTCTATAAGATTCGTCAAACATGATTTACCCTTCATAAATCTATGCTGACTTTGTCCAATGAATTCACCACTTTCCAAATGTGCTGCTATCCCATCTTTAATAACTGACTCCAGCATTTTCCCCACTATCGATATTAGACTAACTGGTCTGTAATTCCCCGTTTTCTCTCTCCCTCCTGAAACATGGTCTATCCGTGCCCTCCATAGATGTTCCCTGACCTGGTGAGTTACTCCAGCACTTTGTGTTTTACCCTCTCTAATTAAGGATCTGCCCATCCCTAAACCTGGTGTCACTGATGAATTGACACTTAGGATTCTTCCCCACACCACTGCCTCCGCACTCTCCATTCCCTCACCACTCCCTTGGACCAACGAGGAGCATCTGAACCTCTAATACAAACAATAGTAGCTTTAAGAGACAGGCTAAAAAGAGTACTTGTGATCAGCAATCTGTCATGTGTGTGACAGTAAGATTGAAGTGAGCAGGTAACAAGAGAAAGATGGTGAAAAGCCCTGCAGAAACTTTGCAATCACACCAGACTGCATGCTCCTGGGTCTGAAGAAGGGTTCTGGACCAGAACGTCACCTATTCTTTTTCTCCAGAAATACTGCCTGTACCACTGAGCTATTCCAGCATGTTGTGTCTATCTTCGGTATAAACAAGCGTTTGCAGTTCCTTCCTGCACATTTTGTCTGCTCCTGACATGTCCATGCCTGCAAAATGCTGAACTGGTTTTTCTGGTGGAGACAGCATCTAGACAGCCTGTGTAGTCATATGCAATCATATGCAATCAAATGCAGTCATGTTACGCAAAAGACAAGAGAGTGACTGAGTGATCAGATATTTTAACCTGCATGTCAAAGTGGAATATAGTTGTTTGTATACAGTGTGAAGAGTAGAAGACATTGTCAGTAATAGAGAGCTGCAGCTGGAGTGGAAAGAGGTGGAGTATAGGGTGCAGTACATTAGAAGACACCTCAGTTCAATGTGAAATTGGATACTTAAGGGCCTGTCCCACTTACGTGTCCTTGGCACGCAAATTACGCGACCTCGTAGTCGCGTTGAGGCGCACGGGCATCGTATGGCCGCGCGGGGCCTGTCCCACTGAGAAACGCGGAGGGGTATGTAGTTGAGCGCGACATCGCGCGGGGCTCCGAAATTTTTGTAGCGAATGAAATCTTCGCGCGCCAACGGCCTGACGTGGAACTGACGGCCAAAGTGGGACAGGACCAAGTCCCTGGCGCGACGCGACGTCTCACCTCCAACAGCAGCAGAAACAGGCAAACGATCGCTGAACTCGGCCTGGGGCTCACTGCCGTTGCGGTCCGGATCCGCCTCCACTTCTACTCGTAGAGCGGGATCAAGAAAATTGAAGATAGACACAAAATGCAGGAATAACTCAGCGGGACCGGCAGCATCTCTGGAGAGAAGGAATGGATGACGTTTCGTGTCGAGACTCTTCTTTTCAGACTGAAGAAGAGTCTCGACACGAAACGTCATCCATTGCTTCTCTCCAGAGATGCTGCCGGTCCCGCTGAGTTTACTCCAGCTTTGTGTCCATCTTCAAATTACGTCACGCGCTCCAGACGGCTGTGCTGTCGCATGAAGTCGCGCGCGACCACGGGATCGTCGTGGCTCAACGCGACCACGAGGTCGCGTAATTTGCGTGCCAAGGACAGGCTCATAAAGGGCCTGTCCCATTTAGGCGATTTTTTCGGTGACTGCCGGCGACTGTCATAGTCGTAGCAGGTCGCCGAAAATACGGCGAATGGACCCCCCCTACGACAATGTCTATGACAAGCTACAACAACCTACCACCTAGTCAACGTCAAGCTACGGCAAGCTACCGACAACCGGCGACCCATTAGGACGTCCACCTACAACCACACCTATGACAACCTATGTCCACCAGCGACAAGCTACGACAAGGTAAGACTATTCAGTCGCCAGTACCTGTCGCCGGATGACGTAGGTTGGCGTAGATAGTCGCCAATGGAATTCAACGAAGTCAGCACCGGCGACAATCTACGTCATCCTGGCGACAAACTACGACAGCACCTACGTCAGGAGAAGTCAAGCTATGCTTCTTGCAGTCAAGCCAACTGTCGCCGAAAAGTTTTGAACATTTCAAATTCCAGCGGGGGCCAGAAAAACGCTATGATTCTTTGGGCGACTGTGGAGACTACTCATGACGATACAGGCGACTCCCCGGCGACCATGTGGCGACAGCCTAGTCGCCTAAGATATCACCTAAGTGGGACGTGCATTACCTTCATCGCTTATTTCCTAATGACGTAAGGAAGCCACTTGACTCCTCAAATCTTTTCCAGTTTAAAGAACAATCCCATTGAGGAGATTCGGTATGTCGACGAATACTCTCTTCAACTTCCTCAGGTGTACGGTGGAGAGCATATTGATAGGTTGCATGATGGCCTGGTTTGGCAACTCAAATGCCCAGGAATGAAGGAGATTCCAAAATGTGGTGAACACTGCCAGTCCATCATGGTAACTAACCTCCCCACCATCGAAGGGATCTATGGGAAGTATCGACTCAAAATGGCAGCCAGCATCATCAGAGACCCATACTTCTTGTCTACTTATTTATGCTTCGGTGCTCCTTTGCTGATTCTTGAAATGTTCCCAGTATTCAGGTTGACTGCTTTTTTGGCAATATTTACTGTAACTGCGGTCACCATAGATCCCACTGAATTCGATCACCCATTGGGACCTTGTGGGAGAAAATAGACTACAAGACAATTGTTGAGGGAATGGGTTTGGTCTTTGAGCCAGCATGAACCCGATGGGCCAAATGGCCTTCTTCATTACAAAGAAATCTGAAAAATTACTGTCATTTACCTCAGCAACAACATATCGCCTGTAATTTCGTAACCATCACCCTAGCCTCCCTGAAATCTTTTATTCTCAAAAGTGCACACTCTGTGGAATCTGTACTCACAGCATGTTATGCTAACATACACTGTACTTTTCACCAAACCATCAGATTTACATTTTCAGCCAGCAGGTAATGACATTTGATTTCAATGAACCAGTTCTAGCCTCTTGTCAAATTATCTGGGTAACTTGTTACCACTTCACAATTACAAAGTTAAGAAGATTTAACTGTAAATTAAATAATACAGTACATGTTTAAAATTAAATTCAAATCATCCCTTTATTTGCTGAGTCCGTCATGCTGCACTCAGAGAATGCTGTACTAAAAACCCGCTGCGCTTTTAGCTGACCAGACATATTAAGATTAATCTGAAGAAGGGTCAACCCAAAACATCACCTACTCATTTTCTGCCTGACCCACTGAGTAACTCCAGCATTTTGTGTCGGCATGAACCAGCATCTGCAGTTCCTTCCTAAACAGACTAATATTCAGTCTGAAGAAGGATTTCGGCCCGAAACGTTGCCTATTTCCTTCGCTCCATATATGCTGCTGCACCCGCTGAGTTTTTCCAGCACTTTTGTCTACCTTCAATTTTCCAGCATCTGCAGTTCCTTCTTAAACTCAGACTAATGTTCTGTCAGGACAATTTTCTTTTTTAACAAAAAAGAATTTTGAATATTCTTCTGAAGAAGGGTCTCGACCCTAAAACGTCACCTATCCATCTTCTCCAGAGATGCTGCCTGAACCCCTGATTTACTCCAGCACCATGTACCCTTTTGTGTATTATCCAGCATCTGCAGTTCTTTGCTTCTAAAATCCTGTCAGATTATTCAAAGATCATTTTTCTCCTGAAAGTTCCAACTACTGCATTAAGGAGAAAACATTTTTGGGCTGGATATATTTCTGAAAAGTTGTACAGTTTATCAGCTAAAGTCTTTGAAGAGGAATGAAAAGAATTTCTCAGTAACTGAAACAGTCTTGGAAACATTGCCAACAAAACATGGGAGGAAAGGACTGGCAGCGTTACAACGCATAAATAGGTGGAGCTATGCAAAAGAGAGATTTAATGCAATAGGAAGTAGTTCACAAGAGAGCTGGGGACTTTGACTTCCAGTTCAGTGAACAGTGTTTAATCAGAACAACAATGTCCAGTGAAACATCCCAGCATCAAAATCAACAACGTGAACCATGTGGAAAAGTAAGTAAGAAAAGTTTGTCTATTCCATAATGTTAAATACAAGAGCAACCTTTGAGAGATTTAAAGTGCAGAACAAAATTCTGATCAACTTTCTGTCAACCTTCATCACTATGTCCATCATTTCCAAAATGTCTAACATTTGCAGATTCTGTGTTTTAAAATTCTGTGGTATTTGTTCAGTGTAAAGTGAACCTCCACCAAATGGCCTGTCCACATTTGTTTAATGAAAAGCAATATGATTTTTATAAACCAAACAAAGCAGGGAAAAGGACCAGGGTCCATCAGTTGCTTGAAACACTGAGTAAATACCTGGACAATGATGAGGGATCTAAAGGTGAAAGATCCACCATGATCTTATTTAGAGCAGGCCAAAGGGATCAATAGCCTCCTCCTGTTTCTACTTTTCATGTTACTAAATCATAAATCCTAAGATTTTAAAGTTCTAACTTCAAGATTCACAATGTACAGCTCTGTGTTTGTCTTTTCAGCCCTTGCAATGTGTCAGGAAGGCAAGCATTGATAGAGAAGGCCTTGAATACTTAAACTAAGACATTTTACAAGGCCAAACTGGTTTAACTGGGTGGGGCTGAAACTATGGCAATGTTCAACATTATGTGACATAGCTGAATGAAAATATTATTGGCATTGTTGAAATCTGTTAGTCCCAACCCCGTCTGTTCAGTGCACTAACTACAGTTTATTTTATGAGGCAGGTACTTTGACCAATGGCTTCTTTCTTCTTAGTTTTTTCAATAAACTAGTAACAGTAAAACATATTTTTAAAGAAGTATTTTTCTTTTAATTGTTAATTGCTTTCCAGAAAGAATTTTATATTAAAGAAACATAGAAACATAGAAAATAGGTGCAGTAGTAGGCCATTCGGCCCTTCGAGCCTGCACCGCCATTCAATATGATCATGGCTGATCATCCAACTCAGTATCCCATCCCTGCCTTCTCTCCATACCCCCTGATCCCTTTAGCCACAAGGGCCACATCTAACTCCCTCTTAAATATAGCCAATGAACTGGCCTCAACTACCTTCTGTGGCAGAGAATTCCACAGATTCACCACTCTCTGTGTAAAAAATGATTTTCTCATCTCGGTCCTAAAAGACTTCCCTCTTATCCTTAAACTGTGACCCCTAGTGCTGGACTTCCCCAACATCGGGAATAATCTTCCTGCATCTAGCCTGTCCAACCCCTTAAGAATTTTGTAAGTTTCTATAAGATCCCCTCTCAATCTTCTGAATTCCAGCGTGTACAAGCCGAGTCTATCCAGTCTTTCTTCATATGAAAGTCCTGCCATCCCAGGAATCAGTCTGGTGAACCTTCTCTGTACTCCCTCTATGGCAAGAATGTCTTTCCTCAGATTAGGATACCAAAGCTGTACGCAATACTCCAGGTGTGGTCTCACCAAGACCCTGTACAACTGCAGTAGAACCTCCCTGCTCTTATACTCAAATCCTTTTGCTATGAATGCTAACATACCATTTGCTTTCTTCACTACCTACTGCACCTGCATTCCTACTTTCAATGACTGGTGTACCATGACACCCAGGTCTCGTTGCATCTCCCCTTTTCCTAATCGGCCACCATTCAGATAATAGTCTACTTTCCTGTTTTTGCCACCAAAGTGGCTAACCTCACATTTATCCACATTATACTGCATCTGCCATACAGTTGCCCACTCACCCAACCTATCCAAGTCACCTTGCAGCCTCCTAGCATCCTCCTCACAGCTAACACTGCCCCCCAGCTTCGTGTCATCCGCAAATGTGAGTTATGTTTGATGAACTCACCACTGTGGATGGAGAAACCACTTTTCTGGTCAGAGGGGAAAGGGGCAGGCTTTCCCCTAAAGCAGTAAAGTCTGAGAAAAGTCCATAGCATCTGATTGTAGAAACAATCCTTTTACACAAAAGGACACAACAGGGCTGAAGTAACTCAGTGGGTCTGGCAGCATATCTGGAGAACATGGATAGGTGAAGTTTCAGGTGGGAACACCAGGATGCTGCAGAGTGCAGTGCTGTAACTCTGTTGTTTGTTGGTTGCATTGGTCTTCTTTTGTCAGAAATGACACAAAATGATCTGTTGAATGTGGAGGCTAATAGGCTGGTAGAGACAAGTGAGCTGGTTGGCAGGGAAGGTTAGGGATGAGAGTAGAGTGTGGAAAATGGAACAGATATGGTCAAAATCCCTGACATCAATCATGTAGAGAATCTATGGTTAAGTAAAAGAAAGGCATATCAAAAGCATTTGTAAGAAATTTGATATCGTCAAAATTGATGCAACAGAGTTGGAGAAAATAATAGGATTTAGTCTGTGTTGGAGCGGGTTTGGAGTAAAGGGCCTGTCCCACGAACATGCAACCTGCATGCGACAAGCGCGACCAAACCGGAAGCGGGGGCTGCGCGGTCGAGTGATCCCCGTACAGGGCCGCTCCCACCAGCATGTGCCTGCATGCGGCGAGCGCGACCAAACCGGAAGTGGGAGCCGCGCGGAGGTCGAGTGAGTGACGTGAAGTTCGAGCGAAGTCCGCGGGAAGTTCGCGCGTGACGTACGGCGTCAAGATGCTGTGTACGGCGTTTTTGAACACGGTCAGTTTTTCGGAGCCCCGCGCGATGTCGGGACCAGCCCTGCACAACTCCATACGGCTCCGGCGATCGAAGTGGGACCGGCCCCACGAGGCCGTACGGCTCAAGCGACCACGTTAGGTCGTGCTTGCCGCATGGAGCCGCATGCTCGTGGGACAGGCCCTTAAGTTTAATCAGTGTTTCTAGGAATCGATGAGCCTCTGGTGGACCTCGGTCAACAATCTATCCCCAGGAGTGGCGTTAATTGACCTCACTTTATGGAACATCAGAACCAGAGTGAACTAATTAGCTCCTTGAATCGGTTTTTCACTTCAGTGTGTTTATGGGTGGTGTATGATCACATTTATATCCCTCTGGTTATCAAAATATCAATGTCAGATTTATAATTAATAATTATTTAGCATCAATTAACATTACCAGAGAAAAGTTCCATACTCCAATGCTCTCTATTTCTCTATTTGTAGCAGTATGTCCTACTTCATTCCTCAAAGGACTGATGCTGATTTTAGATTATAGTAGAAATAGTTTCAGTAGAAATAGTTTATTTCCATCGACCTTTGTTATCCTGACATGTCTTGAAAATGTCCAAATTGCTGTCTACAAATACTCATTTCCGAATTCAGACATGCAACCTCCGTTACCATAATTTAATTTGTAGTACCTATATGTAAGTTGGAAGAGAGGAAAGGCAGGACAAATACTTATGAATGCTAGACACAAAAAGCTGGAGTAACTCGGTGGGACAGGCAACATCTCGGGTCAAGACCCTTCTTCAGACTTCACTTCTTGTGAGTGATAGGTGGATACAGGTGAGGGATTTTTTTGCTAGGCTGATGGTTGGCCAAAGGTCAGAGATAAAAAGAGAAAAGGTGTGAGATAAGGACAGAAAAGGTGCAAATTGTGAAGCAAGGAAGAAATATAGATGGAAAGGAAGTTGGAACGGGTGAAATGGGTGCAAGTTCAGGTGGGGCACAGGGAAGAGTAAGGGGAGGGGGTGAAGGAAGGGTTGTTTGGAGGCGTTACATAAAATTGAAGAATTCAATGTTCATTCTTTGAAATTGTCTATCAACCCCCCCCCCCCCCACCCCCCAGCACTTGTATCCACCTATCTCTCATCATGACTTTATCGGATTTCAATTCTATATCTTTGCACTAAATGTTGGGCCCTTTATCCTTTATTTTTGTACTCTGGACGGCTTATTTGTATAGTCTTTTTTTTTTATAGGATAGTATGTAAACAAATGCTTTTGACTGTATTTTGGGACATGTGGCAATAATAATAAACAGCAACAATGTCATCCATGACAACCATGTCCTCCAGAAATACTTCCTAACCCATTGAGTTACTGCTATATTTTGTGTCTTTTGTTTTGTAACACAGCATCTGTAGTTCCTTGTATTTATCTAATATATAGCTTTTCATTTTTTTCTTCACAGGGTGGATGTGTTAGCACTTTCAGTGATCAGAAAGCTGCGAAGATCGTAAAGGAATGCAAGTCAGAGAGTTTCTGGTTCAGAGGTATGTTCTGATTTACTTATGTTCTAAATGTGTGTCACACTTTAATATTCTTTTCACTTGTGTTTTACAATTCTAAGCAATTGAAAGCCAATGTGTTTGCATGAATAATCTATTTGGTTGTGTATTGGTGGCTGTAATTATCATGTAGTTAGGATATGGCTGCATTGTTGCGGCTGATCTTATTGGATTTTATTTTCTTAACTCTGCCACTGATATATCGACAACCCCAGAATATTGAATAATAATCATGAACAGTTCAGACGTCATGATGCGGCAGTACAAGTCATTGGTGAAACCATACTTGGAGTACTGCGTGCAGTTTTGGTTGCCCAGCTGCAGGCAATAGGGTCAGTCACATTAACTTGGAGAGACTGTAAAAGAGATTCATTAGGATGTTACCTTGTGGGCTTGAATTGTTGGGAGAGGTTAGAGAGGCTAGGATTTTTGGAGTGTATGAGGCTGAGGGGTGACCTTATTGTGGTGCATATCCATGAGGGGCATGGATATAGCGAATGCTCACAGTCTTTCTGCAAGGGTCGATAATTCTAAAACTAGAGGGTAGAGGTTTAAACTGAGACGGGAGAGATTTAAGAAGGACCTCAGGGGTAACATAGATGCTATAAAGGTGGATACGATTATGACTTTTAAAATAAATTTGGACAGAAATGTGTATTCGGAGGATTTAGAGGGCAGTGGGCCAAATATATGCAAAAAGGGACTAGCCCAGTACGCCAACTTGGTAGGCCCGGAAAGATGGGCCAAAGGGTCTGTTTCCATGTTTTACACCATTATGATTCTACATTTGTTAACAGTTTTATTTCCCGGTAGTAGTAGTGTTCTACATTTTAGAAATAGGAAATTTCATCCCGTCTGCCATTGTAAATTTGCAGATATTATTATAAAGGTATTTTTATACAATTGTGCAGATACTTGTTTTGCATTAAAATATTTGATAGAATGCTGTTCATCTGTGTAAATTTTGCTTTTCAGCTGTGCCTTTATCTCTTGGAAGTATGCTGGTTACCACAGGTTTGGTGCACAAAGGTATCATAAAAGATTAATCTGCAACGTAAAAGTATAAAGATAACCAATTGGTAACATTTGGGTTGGTTCAAATTCTCCCAATCAACTTTAATTTTGGTGGATGATCCAAAGGAGCGGTGCTGGAATTTGCTCTCTATGGTGAAGTAGGCATGTATTCAATGATATGTTACACACTCTTCCCAAAATGCAACACCTCGCACTTCTCTGTATTAAACTCCATTAACCATTCCTCAGCCCACCTGTCCATCCAATCAAGATCCCGTTGCAATTTTTGACAACCATCTTTGCTATCTACGATGCCAACCACTTTATAACCCACTTCTAACCTCCCGTAGATAAACACATATTCAGCAGCAGGTTACACACCCTGACTAATGAATGATATTTTAAAAAGATAATCCGCAAGTTTATTTCTTCTATCTGTTGCTGTAATTCCACACTTTGAATGCTTTAGGAATGAATTTATGGTTCGGGACCCTTTTTCAGACTGTAAAGAGTTGGGGGGGGGGGGGGGGGGGGGGGGGGGGCAAAGAAAGCTCGAAGAGAGGAGGCGCAGGTCCAAAAAAAAGGACAAAAGGACAAAAAGGACAAAAGGACAAAAAAAAGACAAAAAGGTCTGAAGAAGGGTCTCGACCCGGAACGTCACCCATTCCTTGTCTCCAGAGAGTGGGCTGAAAGATGGCAGATGGAGTTTAATGCTGATAAGTGTGAGGTGCTACATCTTGGCAGGACAAATCAAAATAGGACGTACATGGTAAATGGTAGCGAATTGAGGAATGCAATTGAACAGAGGGATCTCGGTTTAACTGTGCATAGTTCCCTGAAGGTGGAATCTCATGTAGATAGGGTGGTAAAGAAAGCTTTTGGTGTACTGGCCTTTATAAATCAGAGCATTGATTATAGAAGTTGGGATGTAATGTTAAAATTGTACAAGTCATTGGTGAGGCCAATTCAGGAGTATGGTGTACAATTTTGGTCGCCTAATTATAGGAAGGATGTCTACAAAATAGAGAGAGTACAGAGGAGATTTACTAGAATGTTGCCTGGGTTTCAGCAACTAAGTTACAGAGAAAGGTTGAACAAGTTAGGTCTTTATTCTTTGGAGCGCAGAAGGTTAAGGGGGGACTTGATAGAGGTCTTTAAAATTATGAGAGGGATAGACAGAGTTGACGTGGATAAGCTTTTCCCATTGAGAGTAGGGACGATTCAAATAAGAGGACATGATTTGAGAATTAAGGGACAGAAGTTTAGGGGTAACATGAGGGGGAACTTCTTTACGCAGAGAGTGGTAGCTGTGTGGAATGAGCTTCCAGTGGAAGTGGTGGAGGCAGGTTTGATTTTATCATTTAAAAATAAATTGGATAGGTATATGGACGGGAAAGGAATGGAAGGTTATGGTCTGAGTGCAGGTAGATGGGACTAGGGGAAAAATAAGTGTTCGGCACGGACTTGAAGGGCCGAGATGGCCTGTTTTCCGTGCTGTAATTGTTATATGGTTATATGGTTATAGATGCTGCCTGTTCAACTGAGTTACTCCAGCTTTTTGTGAGAGTCTAAAGAAGGGTCTCGGCCCGAAAGATCACCCATTCTTTCTCTCATGAGATGATGCCTGTCGCGCTGAATTACTCCAGCATATGTTGGCTCTAGGCGCTGGACAAAGCCTGGCAGGTAATAGACAAACACAGGCGAGGCGGGGTTTTAATAGGCGGATGGTTGGACAAAAGCCAGAGATGAAAAGAAGGTGGGTGGGGGGTGATAGAGGGTTATTAAGTTTTTTAATTTACTTTGAAGCTACAGATTTGAGGAATTTAAGCTCTGTAAAGACAAAACAAAATAATATTTCAACAAATAAAATATCAATTAATTTTGCACGAAATTGTAACAATTTTTTATGTTTCATCTGTAGGAATTCTTTCTCCTTCAAAAAAGTATGGGCTGATCCCTAAAGTTGCACGTAAGTTAATGATTTATACTGTGGTGTCGATTAAACTGCAAAACATTGTGTGTCATGTTGGAAATTGCGATCACAGAAACCATTAGGGGATTTACATTGAGTCAGTTACATTCTATGGACTGATTTTCTTTCATGTCCAAGACAAAATGATGAGAAGCCTCGCACCAGCCTGAATAGCATTCCTCCTGGGAATGCTTCATCTAGCAATTCCTATCTACCATATGACAGTAGACAATAGACAATAGACAATAGGTGCAGGAGTAGGCCATTCGGCCCTTAAAGCCAGCACCACCATTCAATGTGATCATGGCTGATCATCCCCAATCAGTATCCCGTTCCTGCCTTCTCCCCATATCCCCTGACTCCACTATCTTTAAGAGCCCTATCCAGCTCTCTCTTGAAAGCATCCAGAGAACCTGCCTCCACCGCCCTCTGAGGCAGAGAATTCCACACACTCACAACTCTATGTGAGAAAAAGTGTTTCCTCGTCTCCGTTCTAAATGGCCTACCTCTTATTCTTAAACTGTGGCCCCTGGTTCTGGACTCCCCCAACATCGGGAACATGTTTCCTGCCTCCAGCATGTCCAAACCCTTAACAATCTTATATGTTTCAATAAGATACCCTCTCATCCTTCTAAACTCCAGAGTGTACAAGCCCAGCTGCTCCATTCTCTCAGCATATGACAGTCCCGCCATCCCGGGAATTAACCTTGTAAACCTCAAATATGAAAAGGCAGCGAAGAGTTGTGGAAAAGTTCATGGCAGATTTGTTTTCATTTGAAGATTGTTACCTGAACTCGCTATGGAGGAAGAAGGAAGTGACAGTTCAATGCATTTTATTGACATGGAATACCTTGCAACAGCCTTTTCTTCCTCGTTATCTGCGCGGTCACTTATCTGCTGAAGTTTGGTCTTCACTGGAGCATTGTTTCCACTCTGCACTGACCTTTCATCCCTTTAAGGTAGACAAAAATGTTGGTGAAATTCAGCGGGTGAGGTAGCATCAATGGAGAGAAGGAATAGGCGATGTTTCGGGTTGAGATCCTTCTTCAGACATGGAGAAAATGTCAACATTAAGACATTTAAACATTCCATGGCTTTAAACTCTTTTGCAACACTGCAGCAACAGTGTGAATTCATTAGTTCTGGAAACTCATTGACGGGAACTCATCTGAAACCTGCCACAAATCATCTTCTGTTTTGGGGTGGTACCTCAAGATTGAGGATGATTTACTTCCCCTCTAGTTCTGCGGATTTTTCAGTGACCAATAAGGTGAACGTGGGACCTGCAGAACGTGGGACTGTTGTGGATGGAGGAGGTGCCCAAAGTGTGGGCGGGGGCGGGGTGGGGGGGGGGGGGGGGGAGGGGTAGTTTGAACTGTTTTTGCCATTTACACAGGGTTTCTGTGCTCTTCTGACACATGCAATCCTTGCCATTAGAAGATAGAACATACAGCACAAGAACAGGCCCGCTGGCCCATGGTGGTCATGGCAAACATGATGCCAGATTAAACTAATTCCTCTGCCTACAAGTGATCCATATCCCTCTCTCTCTGTATATCAATGTACCTAGCTGAAAGTCTCTTAAATGCCACTCTCTTATCTGTCCTCTGCCAGGTTGTCCTAACATTCCTTGACACCAGTCTGCACTGCAATCAGGATTGTAGTGGACCCGCTGGTGCAGACTGCAATTTGCATGCTATTGTGAAGTAGGCATATGATGTATTTGAATTTCTGTGCGCAGGTATATTTGAAAAGGAAGTTTCATGGTTTCTTCCAGTTGATGGAATCAATGGTCTTGGTGAGGTCAAGAAAAGAGGATTCTTTAGTTTAGTTTAGTTTAGTTTAGAAACAGGCCATTTGACCCACCAAGTCAGCACCGATCAGCGATCCCTGCACATTAACACTATCGTACACACACTAGGGACAATTCTACATTTATACCAAGCCAATTAACCTACAAACCTGTACATCTTTGGAGTGCGGGAGGAAATTGAAGATCTCAGAGAAAACCCACACGGTCACGGGGGGATCATCCAAACTCCGTACAGACAGCACCTGTAGTCGGGATCGAACCCGGGACTCTGGCGCAGTAAGCGCTGTAAGGCAGCAACTCTACTGCTGCACCACCGTGCCGCCCTACATGATTCTGGTGAAGACCTTACCTGCGGCAAACAGCTTCACTTTATTTTATAATTACTGCGACTGGATTTGTATCCTTTGCTGAATATAGTCGAGTTTACAAGGTCCAAGGTCCTTTAGTGTGTCCTCCTCTTTGTAGGCATAAATACTGAAGAACAAGATGGATTAAATATGAGCTGATCAGTAGAAATTTCTGCTCATCACAACTGTCTCCACAGGAAACTCTCTCCTCCCAAACATTTAATGTTGTTTCACATTTCTTGGCAGTCAGATTTTGCAATCATTCTCACCCCCATTTTCTGAATATGGTTTTACAGTGGCTGGAATACTTGGATTTATGATCGGAAAAATATCTTACATGGGAGTTTGTCGTAAGAAGTTTCAAAATGCCGGATTTGAGCATTCTGGACACAGAATGCCTCCAGGATACATAAAGTTCCTTTTTGGGTAAGTTATTTAAAATAATTATAAGGACAAAAAAGTCTCTGTCACTCTTAGTGATGCAGTAAAAGCAATGTTTCAGCCGTTGATGACCATTCCTGCTTTACATTCATAATCCTGTGAATTCCACATCCTCTTATCAACTCCCTCTCAATAACTTCCAGCAGTTTTTCAGGCTTAAAATTCCAGATCAAAGTGAAAATAAAATCCCTCAACGCTGGATACTTTGATGTGGATTTTAAATCTATAGCAACCCCTCATTATTACGGACCTCATTATAATAGATTTCAGTTAAAGTGGTCCGTCCGACCGAACCTGTGCTGCCAATGCCACACCTGGCCCACACCGTCGCCTCGGCAGCATCTACATTCCTTCATGACCAGGCTGGGTGGCTGACACCAACTCTGGCCCCTCTAGCTGGTTCCAGACCGGACCTACTGCTGCTACCACCGACCCACACGGCTTCCTCTGCCACTTCCAGGCCAGGCCTGCCGCCGCACTCCTTACATGTATTCCGGCCGCCTGCGGGCCACCACCACTCAGCCGATCCTCGCCTAAATTCACCAGTTCCAGACCGAGAGCCTGAAGAAAGGTCTCGACCCAAAATGTTACCTATCCATGTTCAGAGATGCGGCCTAAAGGGCCTGTCCCACTTACGTGTCCTTGACATGCAAATTGAGGTGCATGGGCATTGTATGGCCGCGTGGTGCCGGTCCCACTGAGAAGCACGGGAGCGTATGTAGTTGTGCGCGACATCGCGCAGGGCTCCAAAATTTTTGTAGCAAACAAAATCTTCGCGCACCAACGGCCTGTCATGTAACTGACGACCAAAGTGGGACAGGCCCAAGACCCTGGCGCGACGCAACATCTCACCTCCAACAGCAGCAGAAGCAGGCAAACGATCGCCGAACTCGGCCTGGGGCTCACGGCCGTTGCGGTCCAGATCCGCCCCCACTTCTACTCCCAGAGCACGGCCAAGAAAATTGAAGATGGACACAAAATGCAGGAGTAACTCAGCAGGACCGGCAGCATCTCTGGAGAGAAGCAATGGGTGACATTTCGGGTCAAGAACCTTCTTTCAGACTGAAGAAGAGTCTCGACACGAAACGTCACCCATTGCTTCTCTCCAGAGTTGCTGCCGGTCCCTCTTAGTTACTCCTGCATTTTGTGTCCATCTTCAAATGACGTCACACGGGCACATGAAATCGCACGCGACCTTCGCGGGACCGTCGCGTCACATAGCGGCCACGAGGTCGCGTAACTAGCGTGCCAAGGACACGTAAGTGGAACAGGGGCTTAACCCACTGAGTTACTCCGATACTTTGTGTCCATTTGTGTATTAACCAGCAGCTGCAGTTCTTTGTTTCTTCTACTTATACAATGATACTCCATTACTTGGTAATCCCTTACTTGGTTATAGTGGACAATTGGCAATAACGAACAACATCCCCCATCCCCCCCCCCCCCCCATGGACATTCATGGTAGGTAACTTATAAATATTGATGTACAGAGCCACATTGGGATAAAAGTTCATAGCTCTCTGAAAATGGTAACACAGGTGGATAGTGTAGTGAAGCTTGCCTGCCTTTCTTAGGCAGGAGTATTGAGTATAAAAGTTGGGACATCATGTGCAGCTGTATATGCCACACTTGGAATATTGAATGCAATTTTAGTCTCCTCATTATCGAAAGGTATCGCTGGAGAGAGTGCAGAAGTTTTCCATTGGGAAGGAAGGGCTATAGTTACAAAGAGAAATTGGATTGGCTGGGATTGTTCTCAATGGAGTGCAGGCAACTGAGGGGTTAACAGAGAGGTTTATACAATTATTGGGGGCATAGATGGGGAATATAATCACAATCTTTAGAAAGGGATAGTGGTGTCAAAAACTAGGCGACATAGGTTTGTTCATCAGTCAATGAAAGTAAGCATGCAGGTATAGCAGGCAGTAAAGAAACCCTTGTTTTTCCTCTCTGCTTGTCCAGCTTCTTCTAACACACACCAAACCTCATTTACTACCAGATTAGCACATTCCCCATTCTAAGCATTCTTTGCTAAGGGAGTGATTCTTGAATTCCCAATTGGGATTGACTAATGACTTCTAGTTTTGGCATGTATCAATGGAAACTTTCTTGATATGTACATTAAGAGCTCCAGTTCTTTCCTGGCCTCACCTTCTCATTTATCATTTCTCTTACTCTTAAAGTTGATTCTCCAACCCCCTTTTGCCCAAATAATGTTTTCCTAGTTCAATGGGCTCCCATCCACCTCAAATGGGTTCAATCCCGATATCCAAAGCTGTCTTTGTGAAGTTTGCATATTCTCCCTGTGACCAGATGCCCACACCCAAGAGCAGCAGGTTAGTAAGTGTAGACTAAACCATATTAGTCTGCCTTTACTATATCTATCACCACACATATTATGCATGCTGCACATTCCGTATGTAGTCCAGTCCGGATCTTCATCCCTACCCCGGACAATTGATAACGGCACTTCACCATCTCACGGTCAGACTTGATGCTGACTACAGAGATGATACCATGTAATGTTTCCTCCGCTTGTGTTGCAATAAAGACTATGAGTTGTTACTCCTGTGTACAGGTCTCATTACACAACAATAAGTTAATTGGCCAACATAAATTGTCGCTAGTGTGTAAGTGAGTGGTAGAATCTGGGCAGCAGAGTAGCGCAGTTGGTCGAGCTGCTGCCTCACAGTGGCATTGACTTAGGTTTGATCCTGACCACAGGTGCTGTCTGTGTGGAGATTCCATGTTCTCTCTGTGACCATATGGGTTTGCTCTGGTTGCTCCAGTTTTCTCTCACATCTCAAAGACGTGTGGGTCTGTAGGTTAATTGACATTTGTAACATTGCCACCGGTGTGTATGGAGTGGATGAGAAAGCGAGATAACAGAACTCATGTGAACTGGTGATCGATGGTCAGTGTGCGGACTCGGTGGGCCGGAGAGCCTGTTTTAAAAAAAAATCTTGAAGGAGTTGATGGGAATGTGAACAGAGTCTAAAATGGGATACATGTGGGATAACTGTAAATTGGTGCTTGATAGTAAAGAGGGACTTGCAGGGTCTGTTTTCCCTCTCGTTTGATTTCATGGCATCTATACAGTACATTCAGAAAGTATTCAGACTGTTTCACTTTTTCCACATTTTGTTACGTTTACAGCCTTATTCTAAAGGATTATATTCAATAATGTTATCATCAATCTACACACAATACCTCATAATAAAAAAAAGGGAAAACAGTTGTTTAGGGATTTTTGCAAAGTAATTATAAAGAAATAACAGAAATATCAAATTTACACAAGTATTCAAACCCTTTGCTATGACACTCAAAATTGAGCTTTGGTGCATCCTTGAACTGTTTCTTGTATTATCCTTGAACTGTTTCTATAACTTGATTGGAGTCCACCAGTGGTAAATTAAATTGATTGGACATGATTTGGAAAGGCACACACCTGTCTATATAAGGACTCACAGTTGACAGTGTATGTCAGAGCAAAAACCAAGCCATGAAGACAAAGGAATTGTCCGTAGACCTCCGAGACAGGATTGTGTCGAGACACAGATCTGGGGAAGGGTATAAAACAATTTCTGCAGCATTGCAGGTCCCGAAGAGCACAGTGGCCTCCGTCATTCTTCAATGGAAAAACTTTGAAACCACTTCATAGAGCTGGCCGCCCGGCCAAACTGAACAATCAGGGGAGAAGGGCCTTGGTCAGGGAGGTGACCAGGAACCCGATGGTCACTCTGACAGAGCTCCAGAGTTCCTCTGTGGAGATGGGAGAATCTTCCAGAAGGACAACTATATCTGCAGCACTCCACCAATCAGGCGTTTATGGTAGAGTGGCCAGACGGAAGCCACTCCTCAGTAAAAGGCACATGACAGCCTGCTTGGAGTTTGCCAAAAGGCACCTAAACAAGATTCTCTGGTCTGATGAAACCAAGATTGAACTCTTTGGCCTGAATGCCAAGTGTCACGTCTGGAGGGAACCAGGCACCGCTCATCACCTGGCCAATACCATCACCTGGCCAATACCATACCTACGGCGAAGCATGCTGTGGGGATGTTTTTCAGCAGCAGGAACTGGGAGACTAGTCAGGATCGAGGGAAAGATGAATGGAGCAAAGTACAGAGAGATCCTTGATGAAAACCTGCTCCAGAGCGTTCTGGACCTCAGACTGGTGCAGAGGTTCACTTTCCAACAGGACAACGACCCTAAGCACACAGCCAAGACAACGCAGGATTGGCTTCGTGACAAGTCGGTGAATGTCCTTGAGTGGCCCAGCCAGAGCCCGGACTTGAACGTGATCGAATATCTCTGTAGGGACCTGAAAATAGTTGTGCATCGACGCTTCCCATCCAATCTGACAGAGCTTGAGAGGATCTGCAGGGAAGAATGGGAGATATTACCCAAATACAGGTGTGCCAAGCCTGTAGCGTCATACCCAAGGAGACTTGAGGCTGTAATCACTGCCAAAGGTGCCTCAACAAAGTACTCAGTAAGGGTAATGTGGGTAAGGGTAATATCATACTTATGTAAATGTAATATTTAACTTATTTATTTTTAATTACTTTGCAAAAATTACTAAACACCCGTTTTCACTTTTTTATTGAGGGGGTATTGTGTAGAGATTGAAATTTTTTTTTTTAATGCATTTTAGAATAAGGCTGTAATGTAACAAAATGTGGAAAAAGTGAAGGGGTCTGAATACTTTCTGAATGCACTGTACCTCTATAACATAATGTTTCAGGCTCCCAACCTCAGATAATGACATCATTCCTCACAGTGTGTGGAATGAAAGATAGTACTCCAATAATATGGCACGACCAGATTTTGGTGGTGTCTAGTTGGCAGATTATCTGGAATCTTAGATGTTATTCCAATTAATACTCTCTTGCAGTTGTAATTTACTTTCTAAAAAAGATGTTACACTGCGGTATAATAAAATTTCCAGCAAACCTGGTAAGTTTAAAGGGAGCACAGGAAACTCAGTCTCAAAGCCCTGTCCCACGGTAGGAGTTCATTCCAAGAGCTCTCCCGAGTTTGCCGATTCGAACTCAGAGATTTACGGTAATGGCCACTCGTCGGTACTCGGGGCTCTCGTGGACATTTTTCAACATGTTGAAAAATCTTCACGAGTCTTCCCGTGCTTACCTGCTTTTAGCGATTCTTCCTGAGTACCTGCCATTCGCGTTATGAGCCGCTTAGAGACGTCCCCGAGCTCCGATGTACGTTCCACTACGTTCATTCTCCGTGCTTACCACGAGTTTAATTTTTTTTTAACTCGGGAGAGCTCTTGGAATGAACTCGTACCATGGGACAGGGCTTTATAGGGAATCAATACCTGGGCAGCAGGCAATGGACCATCGGGGTTTTTGAACAATTGAAAACAGATCAGAATTTTATTGCTTCCCAGCCTGTGGAGTAAAGAGCAACAATCTGTACGAGAATGAGAACATTTGTTAATTGCAGGGGTGAATCACTGACTGGGGACAAGAGTTACTATCAATGTAATATTTTAAGCAAAGCCACTGGCCAGCCACTACGTAAACAAAAATTAAGGTTTTTGGCCTTTTGGAATCAAATACCTGATTATAATAAAATCAGAACAAGAACTGTTGAAAATATACAGATGACCATGTAGCATCTGTGAAGTAACAGAAGTAGTATTCAGCAAGGTGAATCAGCCTATGGCAAACATACTTAATATGTTATACTAACTTGCAAGATGATATATTCCAGCAAACCCTATTACGAGAGTAACTACAGCAAAGATAAAAATGAACCTCACCAACACACAGATGATTCAAGCAAATCTCAGCCAACTCTAGCAACTGATGACTCAAGGTATGTGACTTGGTGTATTTTGTACATTAATAAATACAATGATGTTTTAGAATAAGTATATTATAGATTAGAAATTAGACAATTTGTTTTTGGAACCTGTAAACATGTTTAATCTAAATTTTCTACTGTGAGATAACGAGAGTATTCCTTAAATATTGCCTGCTTTTTTAGCGGAAAAAGAAATGAAGGAGGAACTCATGGGTCGGGCAGCATCTGTTGAGGGAAATGGGCAGATGACATTTTGGATCAGTATGCTTGGAGTAGAGGGGAGGTAGTTGGTAGAGAGAGATAAGGGGAAGGATTGAGCAAGAACTAGCAAGAAATAGGTAAGGAGGGCTCGATTGGCAGATGATTAGCAGGTGGGGGAGTAATGGGTGGAGATGGTAACCAAGGTTGATGAAGTGGAGAAGCCATCAAGGGGCAGATGAGGAATCCGATAAGAAGATGGGGAGTGAAATGCAGCATCAGAGGAAGGAGGTGGGAGGAAAGTAAAGGTTGGGAGACAAGCAGATGAAAAAGTCAAAGGGAACTAGGTGATGGGGGGGCCAGTATGCAGGAAAAATAAAGTGTACACAGTCTGAAGGGCCTAATCTGAAATGTTGTTTATTTGCCTCCATAGAAATTGCCTGAATCATGAGTCCTTAAGTAGTTTTTCCCCTCATGATTCCAGTCTTGGCAATCTCTTGTGTATCCATTAACTGGCATCTTTACATTTCTTTTAATTGTGGGATGAATGAATGTCCCCAGTGTGACATTGACAGGTGGAGAGGGAATTGTCAGTGGTTACTGCTTATTGTACCTTTCAGGAGTAGAAGTAGTAGTCCATTGTATTTTTATTTGGATTAGGTTTCATGAGCATGTATGTATTCTTTAAGCAGGTGAATCGTTAAATATTTGACAATTAAAATATTATTGAAATTATTTTTTTCCCCCACAGTTCAAAGCCTACCTGAAGAATAAATATTACATTCCATCCCAAACCTGGCCATGACATTCAGCAGGTTCATTGTAGCTCATATGGATCCACATAACTTCTAATGTTTGAAAAGTTTCTCAATTATCTCAACAATAATGGAAAAAGCAATGCTATATAGCTGTAATTATAGATAAGTCTGATTGTATTTTAAGAGCAGTGTGACGGCATTTGTTATTCTGTTAGTAATAAAATATAAACAACCACAAAACGTCAAGTAACGCGAGTTGTATTTATTACCCATTTTAGAACTCCATGCACAAATTTCATCACAAATATTTCCAGGTTAGACGAATCAATGAACTTCCTGTACCCCAGTAAGAACATAAATTTAAACAATAATGCTATTTCTATTTGAATTGAATTGAAAGGTATAGCATGCAAACAAGCCCATCGGCCCACTGAGTCCATGCCGACTATCAAATATGAATTTTATAACCATATAACAATTACAGCACGGAAACAGGCCATCTCGGCCCTTCTAGTCCATGCCGAACACCTATTCTCCCCTAGTCCCATCTACCTACACTCAGACCATAACCCTCCATTCCTTTCCCGTCCATATACCTATCCAATTTATTTTTAAATGATCGAACCTGCCTCCACCACTTCCACTGGAAGCTCATTCCACACAGCTACCACTCTCTGAGTAAAGAGGTTCCCCCTCATGTTACCCCTAAACTTCTGTCCCTTAATTCTCAAATCATGTCCTCTTGTTTGAATTTTCCCTACTCTCAATGGGAAAAGCTTATCCACGTCAACGCTGTCTATCCCTCTCATAATTTTAAAGACCTCCATCAAGTCCCCCCTTAACCTTCTGCGCTCCAAAGAATAAAGACCTAACTTGTTCAATCTTTCTCTGTAACTTAGTTGCTGAAACCCAGGCAACATTCTAGTAAATCTCCTCTGTCCTCTCTCTATTTTGTTGACATCTTGCCTATAATTTGGCGACCAAAATTGTACACCATACTCCAGAATTGGCCTCACCAATGCCTTGTACAATTTTAACATTACATCCCAACTTCTATACTCAATGCTCTGATTTATAAAGGCCAGCACACCAAAAGCTTTCTTTACCACCCTATCTACATGAGATTCCACCTTCAGGGAACTATGCACAGTTATTACTAGATCCCTCTGTTCCAACTGCATTCCTCAATTCGCTACCATTTACCATGTACGTCCTATTTTGATTTGTCCTGCCAAGATGTAGCACCTCACACTTATCAACATTAAACTCCATCTGCCATCTTTCAGCCCACTCTTCCAAATGGCCTAAATCTCTCTGTAGACTTTGAAAATCTATTTCATTATCCACAACACCACCTATCTTAGTATCATCTGCATACTTACTAATCCAATTTACCACACCATCATCCAGATCATTGATGCATATGACAAACAACAGTGGACCCAACACAGATCCCTGAGGCACCCCACTAGTCACCGGCCTCCAACCTGACAAACAGCCATCCACCATTACTCTCTGGCATCTCCCATTCAGCCATTGTTCAATCCATCTTGCTACTCCACCATTAATATCCAACAATTGAACCTTCTTAACCAACCTTTCATGTGGAACCTTGTCAAAGGCCTTACTGAAGTCCATATAGACAACATCCACCGCTTTACCCTCATCAATTTCCCTAGCAACCTCTTCAAAAAATTCAAGAAGATTCGTCAAACATGACCTTCCAGGCACAAATCCATGTTGACTGTTCCTAATCAGACCCTGTTTATCCAGATGCTTATATATATATATTATCTCTAAGTATCCTTTCCATTAATTTGCCCACCACTGACGTCAAACTAACAGGTCTATAATTGCTAGGTTTACTCTTAGAAACCTTTTTAAACAATGGAACAACATGCGTAGTACGCCAATCCTCCGGCACCATTCCCGTTTCTAATGACATTTGAAATATTTCTGTCCTAGCCCCTGCTATTTCTACACTAACTTCCCTCAATGTCCTAGGGAATATCCTGTCAGGACCTGGAGTCTTATCCACTTTTATATTTTTCAAAAGTGTCAGTACTTCCTCTTCTTTGAATCTCATAGTTTCCATAGCTACTCTACTTGTTTCCCTTACCTCACATAATTCAATATCCTTCTCCTTGGTGAATACCGAAGAAAATAAATTGTTCAATATCTCCCCCATCTCTTTTGGCTCTGCATATAGCTGTCCACTCTGACTCTCTAATGGACCAATTTTATCACTCGTTATCCTTTTGCTATTAATATAGCTGTAAAAACCCTTTGGATTTACTTTCAGCTTACTTGCCAAAGCAACCTCATATCTAATTTATTTCTTAAGATTCTTTTTACATTCTTTATACTCCTCAAGCACCTCATTTACTCCATGCTGCCTATAATTATTGTAGATCTCTCTCTTTTTCCGAACCAAGTGTCCAATTTCCCTTTAAAACCATGGCTCTTTCCAATTATTACTCTTTCCTTTCAACCGAACCAGGACATAAAGATTCTGTACTCTTAAAATTTCACCTTTAAATGTCCTCCATTTCTCTTCTACATCCTTCCCATAAAACAACATATTCCAATTCACTCCTTTTAAATCCTTTTGCATCTCCTCAAAGTTAGCCTTTCTCCAATCAAAAATCTCAACCCTTGGTCCAGTTCTGACCTTCTCCATAATTATATTGAAACTAATGGTATTGTGATCACTGGACCCGAAGTGATCCCCAACACATACCTCCGCCACCTGACCTGTCTCATTTCCTAACAGGAGGTCCAGCACTGCCCCTTCTCTAGTAGGTACCTCTATGTATTGCTGCAAAAAACTATCCTGCACACATTTTATAAACTCCAAACCATCCAGCCCTTTTACAGAATGTGTTTCCCAGTCTATGTGTGAAATATTGAAATCTCCCACAATCACTACCTTGTGCTTACTACTAATATCTATCTCCTTGCATATTTACTCTTCCAATTCTCGCTCCCCACTAAGCTTTCCCAGCTATAGTAGAGGATAGACCTCTGTCTTCATCAACTGATGGATGGATTAGAAAGGGGGCTTGAGGATGGTGAAGAAGATATGGACTTTGTCAGGCTCTGTCTCACTTCTTGTCGGGCTTCTTTGGAAGTGGTGACCTTCGAGTTTGCCAGCAAGCAAGAGGCTACAGCATTTGCAGACACCTTGGGGGGATTGTACCAGGCAGGAGCAGCTGATCCAAGATGACAAAGGAGAGTCCAAGCCTTCCTGCCGGAGTAAGTAAAGTTACTTGATCTACAGTCTCTTGCCAGCGCTGATGTCTTGCTGCATCCAAGGAATCCAGCAGTTCTGTGGCAGTATCTGGGTCACCTGTGGCCTCATACTGCTTCAAGAGGTCGTCTGATTCAGGGAGCCCGCAAGGAGTGAAGTTTTTGCGGAAACCTCCAAGGATGTACTTCTTTGCTACAGCCTTCAGCATGGTGCAGGACTTGTAGTTCTTGGGGACAGGTTCAAGAATTATGATCTTTTCCTCAACTTCTTGTGTGAAACCTGTCTAATCTGCTTTCCTGAAGTTCCAGCGTGGGAGGGGCTTGGATGAGATCACAGGGATCTGTGGATCGGAGCAGGTCTATGTTTTCTATGAGGGAAGTGCGAAAGGATCTTACGTGTTGCATGGAGGGGGTGGCCTACATCGGTTTTCGATGTGAAGCAGAGCAACAAGGTAATGACAAGGGAAAGGTCATGGAGACATATAGCATGGAAACAGGCCCTTCAGCGTAATTTGCCTAGGCTGACCAAGATGCCCCATCTACACTGGTCCCACTTGCTCATGTTTGGCCCACTCCCTCTAATGGATCCTTCTTATCCATGTACCTGCCCAAATGTCTTTTAAATGTTGTTAAAATACCTGCCCCCACTACCTCCTTTGGCAGCTCATTCCATATACCCACCATCCACTGTGAGAAAAAGCTTCTCTGTAGGTTCCTATTAAATCTTTTTTATTTCACCTTGAACTTATCATCCCCTGGTTCTTGACTCTCTGCATTCATGCTATCTATTCCCCTCATTATTTTATACACCTCCACAAGATCACCCCTCATCCTCCTGCACTTCATGGAATAAAACCCTCACCTGTCCAACCTCTCCCTGTAGCTCAGGCTCTCAAGACCAGAACAAAATCCAGAAATTTATTTCAGAGCCGCCAAAAGTTTATCCCTCTATGTATATTTTCCCATGGTTGCACAAATGTGGGCAATTATTGAATGATGCTCATGAAGAGATAGATGTATAACTTACTATATTATTTTGTGTTCCTGGATTTCAGGAAGAATCTGGGAATGTAAGCAAGGGACTAAAAGAGTAGATTGCATTTTTTTCACCAAGGAGAACGACATGGTGGACAGTGAGATCAGTGTGGAAAATACTAATATGCTATGGCAATTTGAGATCAGAAGGTTCAAAGGTCAGTTTATTGTCACATGTACCAGTTAAGGTACAGTGAAACTCAAATTACCATATAGCCATGCTAAAAAAAAAAAAGCATCAAGACACACAACTACATAAAAATTAACATGAACATCCACCACAGTGGATTCCCCACATTCCTCACTGTGATGGAAAGCAATAAAGTTCAATCTTCTTCCTCTTTATTCTCCCATGATCGGGGCAGTCGAACCATCCGCAGTCGGGGCGATCAAAGCCCCCACGTCGGGGCGATCGAAGCCCCCGCATCGCGGCAGTTGAATTGCCTGCGGCTTGGAGCTCCTGAAGTCGGTCTCTAACGAGGGACCGTGAGCTCCACGATGTTAAAGTCCACAGGCTTCGTGGTTGGAGTGCCAAAGTGGCTCTCCGACAGGGATCGCAAGCTCCATGATGGTAAGTCCGCAGCTTCCGCGGATGGATCTCCCGGAGTCGGTCTCTAGCAGAGGCCGCCAACTCCTCAATGTTAGGCCGCAATGCGGACGGAGATACGATACAGGAAAAAAAATCACATCTCCGTTGAAAAGATTACAAAAATATTCCCCGAACACCCCACATAAAAACAAGCTAAAGAACACTAAAACATACATTTAACACAACCTAAAAAAACAACAAAGAAGGGACAGACAGACTGTCGGTGAGGCAGCCATTGCTGGCGCCACACGGTAATAGGGATCTTGAAGACAATTAAGGTAGATAAATCCCAAGGACCTTGATGAAGATCTTTGTTTTCTCTAGCCCCAGGTGAGGTCTAAGAGAGTAGCTAATGTTGTTTCTCTACTTAAGAGGGAATCCAGGGAATTATAGTCCTAGTGATAGGGAAGCAAATGGAGAGGATTCTTCAGAATAGGATTTACTCCATTTGGAATAGGTTAATTATAGACAATCAGCAGGACTGTGTGCATGGCAGGTTGTGTAACTAACTTGACCACGTTTATTGAGGTGGGATAGATGATCAATGAGGGTCGGGCAGTGGATGTTGTCTACATGGATTTTAGTAAGGTATTTAATTGTCCCCCTATGGTAGGCTCATCCAGAAGATTAAGGTGCATAGGATTAACAGTGACTTGGACAAATGGATTCAGAACTGGCTAACTGATAGAAGGCAGAGAGAGAGAGTTGTTGTGGAGGACAATATTCAGGCTAAAGTTCTGAGACCAGTGGAATGCCACAAGGATCTGTGCTGGGATCTATATATATATGACTTGGCCTTAAACGTAGATTCAGATTCAGATTCAGATTCAACTTTAATTGTCATTGTCCGTGTACAGTACAGAGACAACGAAATGCATTTAGCATCTCCCTGGAAGAGCAACATAGCATATGATTTGAATAAATATTTACATTAGCATATATACAGACATAGTGTTTTTCCTGTTGGAGGAGTGTCCGGGGGGGGGGGTGATTGGCAGTCACCGAGGTACGTTGTTGAGTGGAGTGACAGCCGCCGGGAAGAAGCTGTTCCTGGACCTGCTGGTCCGGCAACGGAGAGACCTGTAGCGCCTCCCGGATGGTAGGAGGGTAAACAGTCCATGGTTGGGGTGAGAGCAGTCCTTGGCGATGCTGAGCGCCCTCCGCAGACAACGCTTGCTTTGGACAGACTCAATGGAGGGGAGCGAGGAACCGGTGATGCGTTGGGCAATTTTCACCACCCTCTGCAATGCCTTCCGGTCGGAGACAGAGCAGTTGCCATACCATACTGTGATACAGTTGGTAAGGATGCTCTCGATGGTGCAGCGGTAGAAGTTCACCAGGATCTGATAGATTGGTTAATAAGTTTGCAGATGACACCAACATTGCTGGGGTCGCAGACTGCGAACGAGGCTGTCAAGGTAGGCATATAGAAGAAATGGGGGACATTTTGGGTCGAGCCATCAGTCTGAAGAAGGGTCTCGACCCAAAACGTCCCCCATTCCTTCCCTCCAGAGATGCTGCCTGTCCTGCTGATTTACTCCAGCATTTTGTGTCTACCTGCAGCTTTATACGATTTTGGTTGAGCAACACTTGGAGCATTGCATGCAGTTCTGCTCACCCCATGTCATGATGGGGTGGCACACTGCCAGAGTTGCTGCCTCTGCATGCAGATGGATTTACCAGAATGATACCTGGGATAGGGGGGCATTAGCTACAGGGAGAGGGATTAGACAGACTTATATTGTTTTCACTGGAACGCTGAAGGTTACATGGAGATCTGATAGAAGTATATAAAATCATGATTTTACCGCACCATAGGTTCCAGAGCCTTTCTGG
Source organism: Amblyraja radiata (assembly GCF_010909765.2). NCBI lineage: Eukaryota > Metazoa > Chordata > Chondrichthyes > Rajiformes > Rajidae > Amblyraja > Amblyraja radiata. The sequence continues at coordinate 108,007,622 of NC_045956.1, read as the reverse complement.
AATATCTGTTTTGAAGGACCAACAGAGGTCACAGCCTCCAAGAGGAGTCCAACAGTACAAGAACAGTCTGCCTAGGCCACTGGGGAGCCAAGATCAGCCTCAGATTTTAAGTAAGCCTGCAAAGTCAGCCTCAGAATTTGGCTGTGACAAGGGATCTGCCGTCTCTATCTGAGCCGGCGTTCCAGAGCCCCTGCCGCAGGGGGCGAACTCGACCTGGCAACCGTTGCGGAAGTCCCAATGAGGTTGAGATTGGCTGTTTCACCAGCCCCAGGCGCCACATTTTCAGGTGGATTTCAAGTGCGCTCTCATAAATTTATCCAGATTAAACGTGCCAGACGACCAGTTACCAGAAAATCAGTGATGAACCTGTACTAGAGGGCATTGCTTTAAGGTGTGAGGGGAAAAGTTTAAAGAAGTGCAGGGCAACTTTTTCTTTTACAGTATTTATTGGTCATCTGACAAATTAAGTGAGAGACAGACTAAGGTGAGTGGACAATGCAGAACCAGTGCGTATCTGAACTCAGACAGTGGTTTGCTAGTGATACCCGGCAAGCATTATGTTTAATGCAGCACACTGACATTGGTTAAAGGATGTCTTACAATGGATGTAAAAAAAGAGATTTATCAGACTCATTTAAATACATCCAGTCTCTTTCGTATCACAATTGCTGTAGCGGTTTCTCTGGAGGCTGTTGTTTCTAAGACTGATTCATTTGCTTCAATGACCTCTTCAATGTGATAAATGAAAATTAGACTGTTGGATCAGCTAAAGTTCTTTTGTCATTACTAGTTTACAGGGTTTTGAGATCCTGCCTTGATTTATCAGGTTTTTGAAGTGAGACCCAACTGAATTTAGATGGGTGTGTAAAAACTGTTAAATCAATGAAATCCTATTTGATTAGGATTAAAAATGTGGGACTGCACAGTGTGTTCTTCTCTTTAATTATACACAGAAAATGGTATAGAAATAAAGGCAGTGAAAGCTGTGTGTGTACGCATGGCCAACAAGTATCTTGGCAGTCCTACTCCAGGCATTGCAGAATATTTTTCTTATTTTTCTGCATATTTTCTTGCAGTGTAGGAATGTGCCATCTCTGAGAGCAACCCTATTCCAGGGCTCTCGCTTAACTTTTTTTCCCTGTTACCAGCCGGGCAACCTTGGCTGCTTTTTAGGTTGCCAAATGACAGTTTAGGTGGTCATTTAAGATGGCTTGCATGACGCGTGCGATAATGTGCTCGGACGAAGTGCGTAGTTACCAGTCGGAATTATACTCAATGAAGCATTCACATATTATTTCTGCTTCAAATAAAGTCACAAACTAAACATTCACCAATCAAGACATGGTATATACCACAATGACATGCAGCAAAATTATAAGACAGTATCTCAACTCTTTTTACACGTTGCAATGAATGCAATTTCTATTAGTTCTTTCCACTTCCAAACAAAAATGTGGTTGGATTATTCAGCGTATGATCAACCTGTGTCATATAGTTGTGAATGTTGCTCATTAAATAACAGTACTGATACTCCATATTAAGAGCATTGATTTGCTGTTAAAATGAATTCTGTAATAACGTGTCAACGGTAGCAGTGACAATCGAACACTGCGGTTTTAGTGTTTCACGTGTTCACAATAGAATCCATCTTTATGGATTAAAACAAATAATAACATTGGGAAAACACATTTGATTGCATTCCGTTATCAAACATAGTCAATGTTCGCTCAGAAGAGATTTTCAGGACAATAGGGTCAGGGAGGGGTGTGTGTGTGAATCAGTGTGGGGTGGGTAGATGGCGGGGGGATTAGAATGGATGGATTGAGGAAGGTGCAGAATGGATGGATTGAGGAAGGTGAATTAGTACGTGTTGGTTGGAGTAGGTAAAATTGTGAGGGGAGAGCACGGGGGATGTCAGTGGTGTTGAACCGGGGGGTTCAGTACAGGATGGATGGGGGTAGACAAAAGTGCTGGAGAAACTCAGCGGGTGAGGCAGCATCTATGGAGCGAAGAAAATAGGCAACGTTTCGGGTCGAGACCCTTCTTCAGACTGTTCCCCCCATTCTTCTTGAATGGGAGGATCAGTACAGGATGGATGGGGGGGGGGGAGATCAGCGCAGGATGAATGGGGGGGGGGGGGTCAGTACAGTGTGGATCGCAGGGTCTGTGCAGGATGAATGAGGGATCACTACAGGATGAATGAGGGGAAGGTGCCGGGTCAATGGAGGGTGGGTCAGTAGGGGATGAATGCATGGATTAGTACAGGATGGATGGGATCTGTACAGGATGGATGGAGGAGAAGTGCAGGATGGATGGGAAAGGGGTAAGTACAGGGTGAATTGGGGAACCAATGTAGGATAGATGGGGGGTGTAGCAGGAGAATTAATGCGAGGTGGATAGGGTGATAGCGCAGGATCAATAGATTGGGGGGGGGGGGAGATGGGGAGGGGAGCACAGGGGATGTCAGTGAGGACTGAATAGAGGCGGGAATGGGGATCAGTGCGGGATGGAGAGGAGGGGTCCCAGGATAAGGGGGGGGGGCGGCGTACAAGAGAGAGAGAGAGAGAGAGGAGGGCGAGGTGGGGAGGAAGGAGGGTCTGCGCTCCTCGGACAACATCGCCCCGCTGCCTTGGCCGTTGGGATCTCCTCGCCTCCGCCAGCCAACAGCAAGGTGCGGGGCCGAGCGGTGCAGCTCAAAGATCCCATAGCTATAGTATCTTTGGTGCTGCTGCTTCAGAAGTGTGGGAGCGAATGACGGGCCCCGAACAGCGGCAGCAGCGGCCGCGACAGCAATCCCGCTAACGGCGAAAACCGCTTTCAAAACAAACCCTCCCGCGCGCCGAGGCCGCCCGACCTCCCTCCCTCCCCCGGCCTCCCTCCCTCCTTCCCCGGCCTCCCTCCTCCTCCCGGCCTCCCCTCCTCCTCCCGGCCTCCCCTCCTCCTCCCGGCCTCCCCTCGGCGTGCGGGGGGTTAAAGCGCGTTAGCGGGTTTGCAAGCAGCGGCCCTTATCAGGGCGGGCGGGCGGGGTGCGGGAGGAGGAGATGAGCCGCTGTCGCTCGCAGTTCAGCGCCCGTCATTCGCTGCGATCCTTCCTCACCCCGCACCTAGTATCTTTCCCACGCAATACAGCCGTCTCCGCCGACACAAAACGTCGCGTTCCTTTTCTCCAGAGATGCTGCCTGACTCGCGGAGTTTTTTGTGTCTATCTTCGGTACAAACCAGTATCTAGTTGCCAAGCCGGGCAAAATGGCTCGGTGTTTAGGTTGCCCGGCGATGCTTTGAGTGGTCTGGGGCACCCGGGCAACCGTGAATTTCGAGCCTTGTATTCCCCACCAATGTCTCTGTAACCTATTTCCTTTCAGGTTCCTTCTCTATTCTCTGGCCACACCGCAGACAATTTAGAGAAGGCAATTAACCTTCCAATCAAAATGTCCTTTGAGATGGAAAATGAAACAGCTGAAAAGAATGCATATAGATAAAATGGAACATACAAACTTCACCCACACAGCATCTGAGGTCAGGATCAAATGGAACAGCTTCTTCCCCACAGCCATCAGATTATTAAACACAACTTCAAACAAATTCTGAACTATAACAGTCTATTGCACTTTATCTGTTTATTTATGTGTATATATATATATATACGGTCTATGGTATATAGACACACTGTATTTATCTGTATTATGCCGACAATATTCTGTTGTGCTGCAGCAAGCAAAAATGTCATTGTCCTATCTGGGACACATGACAATAAACACTCTTGACTTGACCTTTCTAGAATTGTGCATTAGCAACATTAAATGCTGTGCCATTGAACTAACTGCAACCATATAGCACAACCAGAATATTGCATAATTTGATATTCATATCACTGCTGGTCAGTCTCATTGTTGCCAAATCAAAAATATGTTCAATTTAGATTATGCTTGGCAAAGCCTGATTGCCATATTAAAAATGTAAAAACAAAAGCATGCATATATTATAAAGCTGGATACCTAATCCGGGGGAAAGGGAATGCAATGTGACACTGATAAAGGATAGGAAGTGGCCTACGTGAAACATGATCACAGATGGCCAAGATGGACCAAATTACTTTCCATGGAGAACCTTCAACAAAATGCAATGCAACTGCTCAATTCAGAGTGAATAGCAAAACATTATGATTTATTAAAGATGCTCAACAATACTCAAACGTCATAGCTCCACAATTATCCTTTGACACCTTCCTCCAAGCCAATTTTTAATCTATTTGGCTAGCTCACATTGCATTCCACCCACTAACCTGCCAGACAAGCGTACCACGCGGCACCTTGTCAATGGCCTTGATAAAGTAGCCTTGCTAAAGTCCACAAAGTTAACAACCTCTTCAAAAAAGTAATATTAATGAGATACTATTTTCCACACAAAATCATGCTGACTATCCCTAGTCAGTCTGTGCCTATCCAAAGGCCTGACGATCCTGTGCCCAAGAATCCCTTCTACAACTTACCCACTACTGGCGTTCATGCTCACCGGCCTGTAGTTCCCTGGAATGGCCTTGCTGCCCTTTTTAAATAAAGGCGCAACATTGGCCACCCACCAGTCATCCATGTTCCAGTTGTCCAGAAGTTCACTTGCAGCTATTGATGCAAATATCTCTGCAATGGCCTCCACAATTTCCTTCCTAGCTGCCCACGAGGTCCAAGGATGTACCTGGTCAGGCCATGGGGATTATCCATCTCAATTCACTTTAAAACTACCATCACCTCTTCTTTGGTAATTCAAGTATGATCTACGACATCACAACTCCTATGCCTCATTTTCTTAGCTTCCAAGATCTTCTCTGTAAAAACATAGGTATTCACTTAACATCTCTTGTGGTTCCATGCAAAGACAGCTATGCTGAATTTTAAGGGGACCTATTATTTTCCTAGCTACCTTTCACTGTTGACATACCTGTAGAATCCCTTGGGATATTCATTTGCCTTGCCTGCCAGCTCTATGTCATGTCCTTTTTTTCACCCTCCTGATGGCTCCTTGTAATCACGGAGAAATTCATTTGATTCCAACTGCCTACATCCTATTTGTGCCACCTTGTTTTTCCTGCCGAGAGCTACAACATCACATCATCCAGGGCTCCTTAAACATGCCAGCCTTGCCCTTCACTCCAAAAGGAACTGTTACCTGCGCACTCTTGTTAACTTATTTTTGAAAGCCTCCCACTTGTCAGCTGTCTTCTTACCTGGAAAGATTCTCCCAATCAACCTCTGCAAATTCCTGCCAAATGCTTTCAAAATTGGCCCAATCTAGGACCTTAACGTGGGCCAGTTCCATCCTTCTCCATAACTACTTGAAAACTAAACGAATTACGGTCACTGGTCCAAAGTTTTCCTCAGCAAGACTTCGATCACTTGCCCTACCACCTTCCTCAAGAGGAGGTCCATGTTGCACTTCTTACAAGGCCCTTCATATATTGATTGAGAAAACTTTCTTGGGCACACTATACAAATTCCACCCTGTCCAAGCCCATTACACTATGCCGATCCAGTCAATACAAGGAAAGATGAAATCTCCCACTAATACTACACTTATTTTTATTGCTATCTATAATCTCCCTACACATCTAGTTCATGGCAACAGATACAATAAACGTTACTTTGAAATAGTTTTCAGTACTTGGGAGTTTCCCCTCTGACAAATATAATTATACTGCCTACTGGAGCAGACACAGAAAATGCTTGAACAAATCTGTGTCAAATCATTGATGGACTTAAATATTCTTTCAAAGCCCTCTTGAATTCCATTGTAACTTTCTAATTTTCATTCCCCTTATTCACTACCTATCTTCATTACCTCTGCCCACATAATTTTTCCAGCTACTTTAGATTAAGTAGAGAAGATTTCCATAGCCTGACGGAAACTATCGGACTATTAAAAGAAAACCATTTGGTATAAACAAACATTACACATTTAATTGCGCACGTTTGAAATGTATACTCAGATCAGTAGGGTTATTACAATGAAACTATGGAACCTTTATCACTTCAATAAAGTCCACTATTTTGGTTTGATTTGTTTAATAGCAGCAACATGGTTCAGAATTAACAGTAAATAATCGGTCATGTTAAGCCTATTCATCACACCTGTATGCTAATGAAAGATTTTATTTTGAAACATTTTCCCATGGAAAACTGTTACATTGAGAAATTATTGCAGGTAATGATTGTGTGGCATTTCTAATGATCATAATTCTTATAATAAGAAACATAATGCAAGTCTTTGACTGACAAGCAGCATTACCAGCTTAGATTTACCACAGTTGTCAGATGCAATGGAATCCATTTCAATATAGATAGCTTGTTTTGTCATCTCATCTGTCTCGAGTCAATCTTTTTAAAAACAGTCCAGCTTTTGAAATTAAATTATGTTGAAGACTACAGTGGTAACAAATACATGAAACCATATCTGGGTTTATTTACTAGCTTCTTGTTGATAGTGTTTCTTAATCATCCCAGGGATCTCCATATTTATTGGTTTTAGCTACAAGATTAAAAAAAAAACACTAATTAGCAATAAACATCAGATAAAGTATGAAATAATTTGAATATAAAACAAATCATGTATTGCTATTCAGCCCTTGATCTTCACTTCCGTTCATGCTAAATTTGCATAGACAGGTTAAAAAAAGTAATCAAATATTAATAGCAGTAAATGATAATTGGTGTAGATTGTCACCTAATAGAAATCATTTATTATTCGAAATAATCTATCAATCGAAAACAAGGCTATGATTCATGCATCCATTACCCCAAATCTGTTTAAAAAAACCCAGATACATTTCAATATTTCTGCAGGACTATGAAAGTAGTTGAACAAATCTACAATTTAAAATGCAATTTAACACCATATATAAGCTACTGAACTTTGTAACACAGAAGGTCATTCAGGCAATCAACTTCCAGGCGAACAATCCTATTTGTCCCTTTCATTTTCTCCTTTTACTGTGGTATGCCCTACAAATTACTCTTTCTCACACACCTACCTTTGAATCTTTCTGGTAGTAGTTCAATTTAGTGGCCCAATAACCAACCAGACATTCTTTGGAGGAAACCAGAACAGATGGAGGAAACCAACATGGTTGCAGAAAGAATTGGTAAACTTCATATAGACAGCATGCAAGGTCAGGATTGAACGCAGCAAATTGCTGCAATGTGTACAACCACTCTGCATAATAGGTGTTTAAGAAGGAACTGCTGATGCTGGAAAATCGAAGGTACACAAAAAAGCTGGAGAAATTCAGCGGGTACAGCAGCATCTATGGACGAAGGAAATCGGCCCGAAACGTTGCCTATTTCCTTCGCTCCATAGATGCTGCTGCACCCGCTGAGTTTCTCCAGCTTTTTTGTGTACCCGCATAATAGGTTGTCTTTTAGCATTTCATGACCCAAGAACTGGTACAAAGTCCAAATTTTTGCCTCAAATAATTCATACCATCATAACTGTTAAAAAAAAAATCTGCTTTCTTCTTAATCTGTCAAGTGAAATTTATTATTTTATTATCATGGACTACCTAACTACTTGCATTTATGTTGCACTATTAACACAAATAGGAAAGTAACAATAGAATCTTCAATACTGACTCCAGATCTCATGAAATCCTGTGACATCAGATCACACATACACACAGAAACTTCCTCTTGCGTTTCACCTTCTGCCCTCCATCAGTTGATGGATCAGTACTCCTCCATGTTAAACAACAATTGGAAAAAGCACTGAAATAAGAATGTACCCCTGAGAGCAAGGCTTCGATGTAAATGACCAGGCACAACCACACACCCCGTTTAGAATCCCAAAATATATCTGGCAGATTAGATTTGTAGCAGATCTTGAGAAAATCCACACAACCTGGTGGTTAGATATCATGTTGGCCTTCATTGCAAGAGGATTTGAGTTTAAGAGTAAGGAGGTCCTACTGCAGTTGTACATGCCCCTGGTGAGACCACAGCTGGAGTATTGTGTGCCATTTTGGTCTCCTAATTTGAGGAAGGACATTATTGCTATTGAGGGAGTGCAGCGTGGGTTCACCAGGTTAATTCCCGGGATGGCGGGACTGACATATGATGAAAGAATGGGTCGACTGGGCTATTGACTGGAATTTAGAAGGATGAGGGAATCTTATAGAAACATAAACCAGTCTTAAAGGATTGGACAGGCTAGATACAGGAAAAATGTTCCCGATGTTGGGGGAAGTCCAGAACCAGGGGTCACAGTTTAAGAATAAGAGTTAGGCCATTTAGGACTGAGATGAGGAAAAGCTTTTTCACCCAGAGTTGTGAATCTGTGGAATTCTCTGCCACAGAAGGCAGTGGAGGCCAATTCACTGGATGTTGTCAAGAGATAGTTAGATTTAGCTCTTATGGCTAAAGGAATCAAGGGATATGGGGAAAAAGCGGGAACGGGGTACTGATTTTGGATGATCAGCCATGATTATATTGAATGGCAGTGCTGGCTCAGAGGGCCGAATGGCCTACTCTTGCACCTATTTTTAAATGTTTTTTTTTTTCTAAGCCTTAACTTATTTGATCTAGTTCTCAACAAAGTGCCTGTAAACATGCCTGTCCATTGGTAGAGGCGAGCCATCTGCACACATAGGACATTCATCATATTGTGTGCCACTACAACTCATCAGTCCATCTGGCCATGTCAACTTTTTTTATCTATGTACTCTAAATCCCATTTGCTAAATGGGACAGATCTGGCAGCTCAAACTGGGCACACACAAGTTCCTATGGACCCATTATCATCAGAAATGCACACCAACTTAATCTGTAACCTCATGGACCACCCTCTCTCTACCATTTCAATCAAGCATGTGGGTCAGCCCTGGTGGTTGCAACAAATGACCATCTTCCAAATCCCTTAGCAGGTCAAAAGTGGGGATGTTAATTATATTGCAAACCCCTTAGCAAATGAACCAGTCCAAGCCTGCATGCAGCAAAACGTTGGCTACATTCAGGCATGGGCTGGTTGGTGGCAACAAGTGCCAAGAAAATGAAAAACAATTCCCCTGACATCCAAACCTTTTCCAGTCAAAAAGGCATGTCAGTAATGTGATGACATACTCTCTACTTGACTGGATAAGTGCAACTCTAAAAACTAAGGAAGCTTATAACATCCAGGTCAAAATAGCCTATTTGATTGGTAACCCATTCAAATTCAGTAGAGAAGATCAGCAATGTGTACCATATACTAAATGCAGTACTTGCATATACTAACCTGATTATGCCTACCATAGAAGCAACAATGGGGATACTACCAATTTACATTGGAAGTGGATGTGTTACCACAGAGTTATTTCAAAACCAATCACAAATAGACTGATTGGTCTTAACCATCTTAAGACAACTTTTAACACATAACACAACAATCCTGGATATATTGCTAATCCATATTCCTGCAGTTCTCAACTAAACAACTATTATGTTGCTACCATTTCATGAACTGTAGCTGCTCATTTGTGAAGTGGTATGGGGAGACGCAATGCCTTCCCATTGTTACTCAAAAAAATCCATAATTGAGCACCTTTGTTGCTAGGTATTCTCAGTGGTGTTGGTCTGTTCAACGAGTCTGCCTTTTGTGTGTTGGTAACGTCGTATTGTTCCCTATTTTTGTTTCTCAATTCATCGTACGTCATTGGCTTCCTTTGAGGTTTTGATTCTTCACTCTCTGGATCAGGTGCTGAGGTAAAAATCAAAAAAGTTCTTTAGATGAGATTAATGACCTGCATAGTATCCTTCAAATAAAAGCAAAACAAGTCACAACTTTGCTCACCTCACAAGAAAATAAATATTTTTCCATTTATTAAGCAGGCTGTGGCTTTGAACCTAAATATGCAGCATAACTTGGTAAACTATGGTCATGTTACCACCTGTACAACATACCAAAGTTAATCACAATGTAATTCTGCATGTTCAGGCATAGGCATACAAATCCACTCTGCCATAGTTAAAGGTAGAGTTTGTAGTTTACAGGGGGGGGGAGGAGGAGAGGTGGGGGAGGAGAGGGGGGGGGGAGGAGAGGGGGGGGGAGGAGAGGGGGGGGGGAGGAGGGGGGGGGGGAGGAGAGGGGGGGGAGGAGAGGGGGGGGAGGAGAGGGGGGGAGGAGAGGGGGGGGAGGGGAGGAGGAGAGGAGGGGGAGAGGAGGGGGAGAGGAGGGGGGAGAGGAGGGGGAGAGGAGGGGGAGAGGAGGGGGAGAGGGAGAGGGGAAAGAGGGGGAGAGAGAGGGAGAGAGAGGATGTGCTGAGAGGGGAGGGGGAGAGGTGGGGAGCAGGGAGGGGGAGGGAGGGTGGAGGGAAGGGGGTAGGAGTGTGTGGAGGGGAGGGGTTTAGGGGAGGAATGGGGATGGAGGGGAGGGGGTCAAGAAAAAGAGGGGAGAGAGAGGAAGGAAAGGGGGGGAGGAAGGAAAGGGGGGGGAGGAAGGAAAGGGGGGAAGGAGGAAGGAAAGGGGGGTGGAGGAAGGAAAGGGGGGGGAGGAAGGAAAGGGGGGGGAGGAAGGAAAGGGGGGGGGGGAAGGAAAGGGGGGGGAAGGAAGGAAAGGGGGGGGGGAGGAAGGAAAGGGGGGGGAGGAAGGACAAGGGGGGGGAGGAAGGAAAAGGGGGGGAGGAAGGAAAGGGGGGAGGAAGGAAAGGGGGGGAGGAAGGAAAGGGGGGGGAGGAAGGAAAAGGGGGTGAGGAAGGAAGGGAGGAAGGAAAAGGGGGGAGGAGGAAGGAAAAGGGGGGAGGAGGAAAGGGGGGGAGGGAGGACAGGGGGGGGGAAGGGGAGGAAAGGGGGGGGGAGGAGGAAAGGGGGGGGAGGGAGGAAAGGGGGGGGAGGGAGGAAAGGGGGGGAGGGAGGAAAGGGGTGGGCGGGAACGGGGGGGGGAGGAAAGTGGGGGAGGAGGAAAGGGGGGGGCGGAGGAGGAAAAGGGGTGGGGGAGGAAAGGGGTGGGGGGAGGAAAGGCGGGGGGGAGGAAAGGGGCGGGGGGAGGAAAGGGGGGGGAGGAAAGGGGGGGGAGGAAAGGGGGGGGAGGAAAGGGGGGGAGGAAAGGGGGGGGGAGAGAACGGGGGGGGGGAGGAAAGGGGGGGGAGGAAAGGGGGGGAGGAAAAAGGGGGGGGAGGGCAAGGTGGAGGGGAAGGAAAGGGGGGGGGAGATAAGGGAGGGGAGGAAGGGGGGGGGGGAAGGAAAGGGGGGGGGGGAGGAAGGGGGGGGGGGAGAAAGGGGGGGGAGGAAGGGGGGGAGGAAAGGGGGGGGGGGGGGGGAAGGGGAGGGGGGAGGAAAGAGGGAGGGGGGGAGGAAAGGGGAGGGGGGAGGAAAGGGGAGGGGGGAGGAAGGGGAGGGGGGAGGAAAGGGGAGGGGGGAGGAAAGGGGAGGGGGGAGGAAAGGGGAGGGGGGAGGAAAGGGGGGGAGGAAAGGGGGGGAGGAAAGGGGGGGGGAGGAAAGGGGGGGGGAGGAAAGGGGGGGGGAGGAAAGGGGGGGGAGGAAAGGGGGGGGAGGAAAGGGGGGGGGAGGAAAGGGGGGGGGGAGGAAAGGGGAGGGGGGAGGAAAGGGGAGGGGGGGGGAAAGGGGGGGGGGGAGGAAAGGGGATGGGGGGGAGGAAAGGGGAGGGGGGAGGAAAGGGGAGGGGGGAGGAAAGGGGAGGGGAGGAAAGGGGAGGGGGGGAAGGAAAGGGGAGGGGGGGAGGAAAGGGGAGGGGGAGGAAAGGGGAGGGGGGAGGAAAGGGGAGGGGGGAGGAAAGGGGAGGGGGGAGGAAAGGGGAGGGTGGGAGGAAAGGGGAGGGGGGGAGGAAAGGGGAGGGGGAGGAAAGGGAGGGGGGGGGGAAGGCAAAAGGGGGGGGGAGGAAAAAGGGGGGGGGGGAAGGAAAAAGGGGGGGGGAGGAAAAAAGGGGGGGAGGAAAAAGGGGGGGGGAGGAAAGGGGGGGGGGGGAGGAAAGGGGGGGGGGAGGAAAGGGGGGGGGAGGAAAGGGGGGGAGGAAAGGGGGGGGGAGGAAAGGGGGGGGGAGGAAAGGGGGGAGGAGGAGGAAAGGGGGGGAGAGGAAAGGGGGGGGAGGAAAGGGGGGGGGAGGAAAGGGGGGGGAGGAAAGGGGGGGGAGGAAAGGGGGGAGAGGAAAGGGGGGGGAGGAAAGGGGGGGGGGAGGAAAGGGGTGGGGGAGGAAAGGGGGGGAAGAGGAAAGGGGGGGAAGAGGAAAGGGAAGGGGAAGAGGAAAGGGCAGGGGGAAAGGAAAGAGGGGGGAAGAGGAAAGGGGGGGGAGAGGATAAGGGGGGGGGAGAGGAAAGGGGGGCAGAGAGGAAAGGGGGGGGGAGGAAAGGGGGGGGAGAGGAAAGGGGGGGGGGAGAGGAAAGGGGGGGGAGAGGAAAGGGGGGGAGAGAGGAAAGGGGGGGAGAGAGGAAAGGGGGGGGAGAGAGGAAAGGGGGGGGGAGAGGAAAGGGGGGGGAGAGGAAGGGGGGGGAGGGGAAAGGGGGGGAGAGGAAAGGGGGGAGAGGAAAGGGGGGGGAGGAAAGGGGGGGAGAGGAAAGGGGGGGTAAGGAAAGGGGGGGAGAGGAAAGGGGGGGAGAGGAAAGGGGGGGAGAGGAAAGGGGGGGGAGAGGAAAGGGGGGGGAGAGGAAGGGGGGGGGAGAGGAAGGGGGGGGAGAGGAAGGGGGGGGAGAGGAAGGGGGGGGGAGAGGAAAGGGGGGGGGAGAGGAAAGGGGGGGGGGAGGAAAGGGGGGGGAGAGGAAAGGGGGGGGGAGAGGAAAGGGGGGGGGGAGAGGAAAGGGGGGGGGGGAGGAAAGGGGGGGGGAGAGGAAAGGGGGGGGGGAGAGGAAAGGGGGGGGAGAGGAAAGGGGGGGAGAGGAAAGGGGGGGGAGAGGAAAGGGGGGGGAGAGGAAAGGGGGGGGGGGGGGGAGAGGAAAGGGGTGGGGGGGGGGAGAGGAAAGGGGTGGGGGGGGAGAGGAAAGGGGTGGGGGGGGAGAGGAAAGGGGTGGGGGGGGAGAGGAAAGGGGTGGGGGGGGAGAGGAAAGGGGTGGGGGGGGAGAGGAAAGGGGTGGGGGGGGGGAGAGGAAAGGGGGGGGGAGAGAGGAAAGGAGTGGGGGGAGAACCTAATAAACATTTTAGAACCAAAAAAGACACCTTCTGCAAGCATTGTAGAACCAAAAGAGACACTTTCTGCAAACATTTTAGAACCAATAAACACTTTTTGCACACATTTTAGAACCAATAGACACATTCTGCAAGCGTTTTAGAACCACTAAGGACACTTACATTTGAGTAGACATGTGTTCAGTGTTATTCACAGCTCAGAAAAACGTGACCCTCTGCCTTCCTCCAGCTTGCAGACACTGATTGAGGCACAGCACTTCCTGGTTTTATAGTCCCTCCCACCTGCCGCCAGCAGGGGCAGCAGAGCGAATGGGAAATTTTGTAAAATCATTAATATCTCTGTCATTTGTCATCGACGGGAAAAATCCTCGGCACACATACCGCGGAGGGGGGCTCTGAGCAAGGTGGCCAAAAATGACGGCCGTAGGTGGTGGCGTTCTCTCGGAAATCGCAGCAGAGATGGCCAAAACCGGTCAAGAACAGACTTTTAGTAATATAGATATAGATGAAGAGATTATTGCAAAATATCTACAATGGATATAAAATAGCTGCACTGCAATAATTATTGTTTATGCTACTTTGCAATAATCTGAGCTAACTTTCTCAAAATAATAACTGAGCGGTTCTGAATTTTGTATGTCCTATGTCCTCAGAATTCAAGAGTGTTTTATTGTCATACGTCCCAGATAGAACAATGAAATTCTGACCTGCTGCAGCACAACAGAATATGTAAATATAGAACTGCAAACAATATAATAAACGAGAGAAAAAAAGTTATGTGTGTATATATACACTCACAAATACACACGCACACATTACATATATACATATATGTACACATACACACATATGTACACATACACACAAAACAAACAATAATAATGCGATGATAACAATAATAGTCTATTGTAGTTCAGAGCCTATTTGAAGTTGTAGTGTTTAATAACCCAATTACTGTAGGGAAGAAGCTGTTCCTGAACCCGGATGTTAAGTTTTCTGGCTCCTGTACCTTCTTCTCGATGGCAGGAGTGAAATAAGTATATGGCCAGGGTGGTGTGGGTCTCTGATGATGCTGGCCGCCTTTGAGGCAGCGACTCCAGTAAATCTCTTCGATGGTGGGGAGGTCAGAGCCGGTGATGGACTGGGCAGTGTTCACACCTTTTTGCAGTCTTTTTCGCTCTTGGGCATTCAGGTTAACGAACCAGGCCGTAATGCAACCAGTCAATATGCTCTCTACTGTATACCTGTAGAAGTTCAAGAGAATCCCCTCTGACATACCAAATCTCTGTAATCTTCTCAGTAAGTAGAGGCGTTGATGTGCTTTCTTCATAATGTCATCAGTTTGTTGGGTCCAGGAAAGATCTTCGGAAATATGTATGCCCAGGAATTTGAAGTTTTTGACTCTCGCCACTATGGTATAAATAGGATTGTGGGTCCTCATCCATCCTCTTCCAAAGTCCACAATCAGTTCATTGGTTTTACTGATATTGAGAGCCAGCACCATTTGGTCAATCAATCGATCTCACTTCTATACTCAGACTCATCACCATCTGTAATTTGTCCAACAATGGTGGTGTCGTCGGCGAACTTGAAGATGGAGTTTGCACTGTGTTCTTATAAAGTCATGAGTATAGAGTGTGTAGAGCAGGGGGCTGAGCACGCATCCTTGAGGTGCTCCGTACTGATTGTTAATGAGGAAGAAGTGTTTCTGCCAATTCGAACAGACTGTAGTCTGTGAATGAGGAAGTCGAGGATCCAATTGCAGTGGGATGCGCAGAGACCCAGTTCCATGAGTTTGGTAACCAGCTTGGAGGGGATGATGGTATTGAATTCATGGTAAAATACATCAGACTGGGCCATTGTATGACACTAAACTACAGTGGACATGGAGATTCATACGAGTAACCAGATAGTGGGCATGCACAAAAGAAGAATGAGAAAGGAAAACAGAAAAAGAAAAGAAAATCTAAAGATCAGGAAGTACTTTCAGCAATTTATCTAGGATGGAGATTTCGGTAATATATTTTGATAGTATTGGTGAACTAGTTGAAATTTTCTTTGGTATGTGTTCAAGATTTCATATTTGGGAAGGGGCCAACTCTACTGGTTGGAATTTGGTGGCAGAACAATAGAAACTTCCTGATGGCAATCATTTAAATGACTAGAATGATGCTAGTACAATTTATCTTTCTGGAAAAAACAATTCAGTATAGTTAATTATATTTCCTTGTACCTTGCATTGAAGTGTATTCATTTATAAAAAAATAATTTCTAAAATAATTTCTTTGGGGGAAAGTCATTATTTTTAATTATCAATACCTTTGTGTGGGTATGATTTGCCCATTTACAATAGCAAGACCATGTAACGTGGGCGGTAAGCCAGGCTATGGCAAATCTAGTCATGAATGTTAATTTTTAATTCCATCGCTATGCTAAAACATTATTGGAAATTTGAAAAAACATTTTGGTAGCAAAGTGAAAATATCATAAGTAGATATTCATATCACTGCCATAACATGTTTTCTTTTTAATACATGGAACATTCATATGGACATCTCCAATCATAGTGAAATGATATCAATATGATTTGGCCACAAAGAGCATCAAAATACATTAAAAAAATCTTTAAGAATAGTAGATCTACCCATTGAAAAAGTGCCATAAATGTATTTTTCGTTCAAGATTTCTGTATCTACAAGCCACAAAACAAAAAAAAAGTGTAGATTAAGGAATGTACATGTCACACTGGACGTGTTCCCTTCAAATATCTGAGGTTTTTGAATTGCTTTCACAGAAACACAAGAACTGATAACGTTTCTTAAATCCAGTGGAAAAATAAAGGCTTCAATCTAATCATCTTAAACAAAGTCCTTCAATTAGAAATTTAATAGAGTTTATTTGAAGCATTCTGTGTAAGATAATTTATTTTGGAAACCTATTTGTAAAGGTTTGTGGAATGGCATGTTAGCTTTCAAAAGTGTCATAATGTGCATAAGAACGCCACACAAATTACAGATAATCAAATTTAAACAAAATTAACAATTTAACCTGGTATCCAAGAGAAACATTTTGCCACGGGATAAAAATATTTATGGTTTCAATAAAATTAATAAATTATGCTTTTAAAACCCAAAACAATATGTTAATGAAAGCAAAACATCACCTGGAATATCGGCAATCCCTGTTGGAGCCGACTCACTTTGTGTAGAACTGAATGGAACAGACTTATAGTTCGGCTCTGGGGAGAAACTTGTGTAATTGTAATCAGAGGAAGAAGGGCTATTCATGTCATGTTGGAAAGTTGAAGGAGATGATAATGCTTGGTGTTCTCCAGTGCTCTCCGAAAGGTCAGACTTTGGAGATGAATGTCTGCAAAACAAAACATTTACTTTAAAGCTTCACCAGAAAATACGATCTACATTTTAAGCCAAAACTAGCCAATGGAAAAAAAGAAGAAGAAAAAAAAAAAAATCACTCAATAACTATGCTCATCTACTCTTCATGAAACACAATTTATTATAAAATATATTGTTATATTGGTTAGCGTGCTTCATACTATATGGGAACTAGTTTCCAAAACAATGCAATGTAATAGTATAAAACATGGCTTGCGTGCCAAAATAGCACGTCTTTGTGGCATGTATACATGAACGGATCTGCTAACCAGTCTCTCCATTATCACTGCAATGTGCCATCAGATCTTTAATAACACAATGGAATTAAAAAAATATCTTGCATCCTTTCCCATGTCAAAGATATGCAAAAACATCCATGCAAAGCTGTCAAATACCATCCATAAAAAGCATTTCAGCCACTCAGGATTGTAAGATTTCTACTTTAGTATACGAGTCATAGTATCCCACATAGTATTATAAGTTAGGAACTCCGGTCAGTTACTATTATGCAGTTTTATCTGAAGGCACATGTTGTTCTCAGAAATGGAACCATTCACGAATCTGAGGGAAGAATGTTTTTCTTAAAGAATAAAAACTTTCTTGCATCAATTCACTTGCAGAATACCCATTGCAAGTTATAAATAGTAGCTATATAACTATGTTAAAAGTACACAATACAGTAACTGACTGATGTGAAAATCTTTTACGCCCTTGCCGTAGAGCTTCTCCGAGAGGTGAATTCTCCAGTCTCATGAACTTCTCTTGGCATGTTCTCATATAGGAAATCTTGCCTATCAAGTAACCGCAAACACCAGCAACTGAGAAGGCAACGTAGTAAAAAGAAAAAATACTTTAATGGATTTCTAATCATGAATATATCTTTACAAAATCTTTATAAACTAGAGGGAGTTACATAATTGATTTACTAGAGCAGCGTTTCTCAACCTTTTTACCCTTGCGGAGCCCTTGAAATAATTTTCCATGTCTCAGGGAACCCCTGAGTTAGGGGTTGCTGGGCCCGGCATCATTTTGAGATCGCCATTTTGAGTCGTGTCACAACAGCGATCTCTGGTGTCACAACGGGGACCCGTCAGCCGCGCCTGCGCAGATGGTGGAGGATTGCCGGGCCGGGATCGCCATTTTAACATCCAGCGTTGTGTATAGGTGAGTGCTACTGAGGGTTTATTGCGTTGGGGGAGAGGGACCCAACGGGTCCATGCTTGGTCTAGTTCAGGGGTGTCAAACTCATTTTAGGTCATGGGCTGGATTGGGCAAAATGCGACTTCATGCGGGCCGGATCAGTTGTGCACGCGCGAACGCACGCTCCCACAGCTTTCGTTGTCTTCGTTTTATCAACCTGCTCTCATGTGTCTCAGTCTCTGCTATAACTACAAAGTGTTTCACTTTACGAATTTTGTTTCTTATGAAGAAAATTGCCTAGCAAGCATTACTTTTATGTTTGGTATTAACTTACAGTCGTAGGCTACAAGAAAGTTGTGATGAAAGAAAAATCGATGCTATTTTGGCTAAGATTGTTTTGGGAGCCACACCCTTTCCATTAATAAACCATTTGAAATCGAACGTTAGCAGACACAAATGTAGACCTAACGAAACAAATTGTTTCGTTAGGTCCACTTCTCCACCACCATTTTAGCGCTGGCATCCAAGAGAGACTCAGGATTGTGGCCGCTCCCGGTCACTGCAGGTTTCTGGGACGATCGGGAGACTGTGAAGGGCCTAGAACAGAGACGCTTTACTGTCGGCTGAGCTCTGTCCTCCGCCATGTTGCTCCACACAGTGTAAAGAGAAAAGTATCCACCGCTACAATGTTGTTTTTTTTATCCTCACAGCATTTGAACCCAGCACCCTGCTGCTCTGCAACTCGCAACCAACTCCGCTCAGTGCCCGTCCTCTCCCTCCTCATTGGCCACAGCTGACTGCCAGAGGGCGGTCCCTTCTCCTATTGAGCCAGCCTGGTGTCAGTCAAGCGGGATGACGGCAGCCCGTTTGCCTGGCTCTTGCCGCGGTCGGACCCCCCCCCCCCCCCCCCCCCCCCACCCCACCCCCAGGAGCAGCATCTGTAGTTCGATTGGTCGGGTGCCAGTCAAGGAGCCGTCACAATGCTGGCATCGTGCAGCCTTTGCCTCTCACGCCATATAAGGAACGCGTGGCTGACTACGGAGGCGAGTCACACGCATGAGCAGCGGCTCAGAGGGAGCCCAGTCGCCCCAGCACCGGGGTCATCTGCAGCCTGATCCGGCAACGGCGACAGCTGCAGCCTGCTCTGGCAGTGGGGAAATCATCCCGCGGGCGGGTAGTTTGACACCCCTGGTCTAGTTTATCACTATTTCTCTCAGAACCCCTAGCGACCTCTCGCGGAGCCCTGGTGTTCCGGGGAACCCCGGTTGAGAAACACTGTACTAGAGCAATACCATGACTGAAAGTCAATTACTTAAGGAATTAAGATCTTTCATAAATATGAAAACTATTTTAACAATTTGCATTGTTGGTCAACAAAATATTGCTTGACAGATTGCAAGAATACTCTTCTACAACCAGAGAACTTAGATCAGTGAAAGGTACACTAATTGCAAATTGATTTAACACTTACAAAATGAATACTAACTTCACTCACATGCAACCTTTGGTATGGATCCAAATCTATTTGAAGTAGAAAGGATACCTAAATGGGAAAAAACAAATCAATATCAACTAAAGCAGGAATTTAATAGATGTAATCAAAAAATTATTGCTTTAAAAGATTACCTCTAGAAACGAGAACTTGAGTTACCAGCATGCTCATCCCAGAAAAAGGCAGTGCTGTAAATAACATTAAAACAACTTTAATTATTGTCCCATTGAGAACAGTCTGTGTAAAATTACAGTTTCAATTTTATTGCAGTCTTTTTGAACTGAAGATATTTCTGTAATATTATTGATTGCTCAAAATGTCAGTAGGCTGAAGGATTGAAAACATTTTCGCACACAGCAGAGAACAAGTAATTTACAAAGATGTGTATTGATATTTCAGAAACACTATAGGTCAACAGCTTTTACAGATAATAAAAAGGAAAAGTTAGGTAAATATAGGCCCCTTGCTGATTGAGACAGATGAAATACAGAAATTAAAGAAGCATTAAAAAAATATGCTGACATACTTGTGAATTAGAAGTAGACAAAAAATGCTGGAGAAACTCAGCGGGTGAGGCAGCGTCTATGGAGAAATGGAGTAGGCAAAGTTTCGGGTCGAGACCCTTCTACAAACTGATGTTGGGGGTGTGGGAAAAAGAAAGGAAGAGGCGGAGACAGTAGGCTATGTGGGAGAGCTGGGAAGGGGAGGGGGGAAGGAGGGAGAAAGCAAGGACTACCTGATATTAGAGAAGTTGATGTTCATACCGCTGGGGTGTAAACTACCCAAGTGAAATATGAGGTGTTGTTCCTCCAATTTACACTGGCCTCACTCTGGCAATGGAGGCGGCCCAGGATAGAAAGGTCAGATTCAGAATGGGAGGGGGAGTTGAAGTGCTGGGCAACTGGGAGATCAGGTTGGCTAGTACGGACTGAGCAGAGGTGTTGGGCGAAGCGGTCGCCGAGCCTACGCTTGGTCTCGCCGATGTAGAGAAAGTGACACCTATGACAGCGGATGCAGTAGATGAGGTTGGAGGAGGTGCAGGTGAACCACTGCTTCACCTGGAAAGACTGTTTGGGTCCTTGGATGTAGTCGGGGGGGAGGTAAAGCAACAGGTGTAGCATTTCCTGCAGTTGCAGGGGAAAGTACCAGAGAGGGGGTGGTCTGGGTGGGAAGGGACAATTGACCAGGAAGTTACGGAGGGAACGGTCTCTACGGAGAGCAGAAAGGGGAGGAGATGGGAAGATGTGGCCAGTGGTAGGATCTCGCTGGAGGTGGCAAAAATGTTGGAGGATTATATTTTGTATGCACCGGCTGATGGGGTGGAAGGTGAGGACAAGGGGGACTCTGTCCTTGTTACGAGTAGGGGGATGGGGAGTAAGAGCAGAGCTGCGGGATATAAGTTTAAGTTTACATTTCTTGTCACATGCACCAATTGGTACAGTGAAATTTGGATTACCATACAGCCATACGAATAATAAAAGAACACAACACACGATAAAATTTAACATAAACATCCCCACACAGCAGAATTAACCTTTCCCACTGTGAGGGAAGGCAACAAAGAAATATAGGGGAGACCTTGTATAGAGGAGACCTTGGTGAGAGCCTCATTTATAATTGAAGAGGGGAACCCACGTTTCCTAAAGAATGAGGACATCTCCGATGCCCTGGTCTGGAACACCTCATCCTGGGTGCAGATGCGGCGTAGATGGAGGAATTGGGAGTAGGGGATAGAGTACTTACAGGAAACAGGGTGAGAGTGTTGTCAAGATAGCTGTGGGAGTCAATGGGTTTGACTTAATACTTGTGAATTAAGTGTCTAGTGAGAATGAGGAAGTGAAGAAATCTGTCAAAAATAGGCAAGAGAAATTGATGAGTTTGAAAGTTGATAAACCCCAAGGAAATTTCAGAACAGTTTGTTCCGAGCAGCCATCAGGCTCTGAACATTACACTAACCTCAGCAACTATGAACTTCTAATGGACTGTGTATTTGATTGCATGACAGACTTTGGTTTTCACAATGTTATGGTTACTATAATATTAATTTACTGTATAATTATATTGTATCTGCATGTTATTGAATTTACGGGCTGTTAATCTGCAACAAGTAAAAATTTCATTGTTCCGTTGGTGATTTGTATGACAATTAAACGCTGTTGATTCAATCTCATTATCAGTTTTGAAATAAGTTACTTTAGAAAAAGAGAATCTTCTGATTATCATTTACTAAAGGTCTGTAGATAAGGTTCTGTAGAATGGACTTCAAGAAAGGAGGGAGGGAAAAGCAGATCTATTAACATGTTATTTAATATTGTTAGGAAAATAATTATAGGCCTGAGCAGAGTTAGCATTGATTGCGGTAGGAAAACCATGTTTGACTAATCTACTGAAGTTCTTCCAGAATATGGCAAGTGGAACAAAAACGGGGGAATCATGGATGCAACATTTCTGGATTTCTGGAAGGCATTTGATAAAGTCTCTCAAAGCAGATGGATTAACAAGGTCGGACATGTGCCAGTCACTGTGCCCACCTACCCCAGTCTGTTAGGTTAGACAAGCACATCTCTTCAACCCTCACCCTGAACACCGTTCCACAGGGCTGTGTGCTGAGTCCCCTCCTCTACTCCCTCTTCACCTATGACTGCACACCTGTACATGGTACTTACACCATCATCAAGTATGCAGATGATACAATGGTGATTGGCCTCATCAGCAACAACGATGAGTCGGCCTACAGGGAGGAGGTCCAGCACTTAGCAGCATGGTGCGCTGACAACAACCTGGCCCTTAACTCCAAGAAGACCAAGGAGCTCATTGTAGACTTCAGGAAGTCCAGGAGCGGCACGCACACCCCCATCCACATTAACGGGACGGAGGTGGAACGTGTTTCTAGCTTCAGGTTCCTGGGAGTCAACATCTCCGATGACCTCACTTGGACCCACAATACCTCAACTCTGATCAAGAAGGCTCACCAGCATCTCTTCTTCCTGAGGAGACTGAAGAAGGTCCATCTGTCTCCTCAGATCCTGGTGAACTTCTACCGCTGCACCATCGAGAGCATCCTTACCAACTGCATCACAGTATGGTATGGCAACTGCTCTTTCTCCGACCGGAAGGCATTGCAGAGGGTGGTGAAAATTGCCCAACGCATCACCGGTTCCTCGCTCCCCTCCATTGAGTCTGTCCAAAGCAAGCGTTGTCTGCGGAGGGTGCTCAGCATCGCCAAGGACTGCTCTCACCCCAACCATGGACTGTTTACCCTCCTACCATCCGGGAGGCGCTACAGGTCTCTCCGTTGCCGAACCAGCAGGTCCAGGAACAGCTTCTTCCCGGCGGCTGTCACTCTACTCAACAACGTACCTCGGTGACTGCCAATCACCCCCCCCCCCCACCCCCGGACACTTATTATTATTATTATTATTTATTCAAATCATTTGCTATGTCGCTCTTCCAGGGAGATGCTAAATGCATTTCGTTATCTCTGTATTGTACACTGACAATGACAATTAAAATTGAATCTGAATCTAAAAGCCTTCACTGTTTACTATACCACTAATTTTGGTGACGTCTGCAAATGTATGTTTCAAGTCACCTACGTTCTCATCCAAATCATTAACACGACAGAGGAACTTGCACTGATCTCTGCAGCACACCACTGGTCACAGGAAAAGCAACTCACAACCAATACCCTCTCTCTGCCTCCTATCACTTTCAATTTTGTATCTAACTTGCCATCTTAGTATTGGTATTAGTTTATTATTGTCACGTGTACTAAGATGCAGAGAAAAGCTGTTTATGTACTATCCAGTCAAACCATTACAAAAAACACTAGTGCAGGAGCAAGTCAGACAGCAAGCATCTCTGGAAGACATGAATGGATGATATTTCGGGTAGGTTATCTGATGAAATTCAAACTTAGCCATCCCCCCAATTCAGGACATCAACTTGCGGAACTGGTCTAATTTCTTCTTTAACTATCTTAAAATGAATAGAATTGTGATCACAGATCATAAAGTGCTCTGCCCACTGACACATCAATCACATGCCCAGTCTTATTTGCTGAGATGAGATTGTGTAATGCCTCTCTAGTAATTTCATTTACATATTGTTTTAGAAAACATTCCTCAACACACATAAATTGTGAGAGTATAGTAGTAAATTCAGGAAGTAAAAGTTAAACATATTCAGATAGCCATGAAAATATTGTAATTGTCAACTAAAGAAATATTTAGTTTCATAATGCAGACCATAAATGGTTATTCACAACTATTGTATGCGTTATGACCTACAAATGCAAAGGTAAATCAACAGATCAGAAACGATTCACAGCAATATTTATAAAGCTACCTATCAGCCCAATAACTATGTGTACAGTGATTGAACAAAACTCATACATACACCTATAGTAGAAGCTCTCCTTATTGCATTCCTTGAAGATTCTCCTTTCTTCATCTGTGGGGATGTATGATGCACCCACTGGACTCTGCAGAATAACACAAGTAGGATTCATTCTATACCCAGTCAGAAAATAAACTTAAAATAACATTTAATTGCTCCACATCTACTTTGTAAATAGATGGGTAGAATGAAACAGAGATAAACTTCTTGATTTAAGGATCAGATTCTGATCTATGGTTCTGTTGAATTTATTATAAAAAGTGAACTTTGTTTCTTCAGATTCCTTGTCCACATAGTCTTTGAAGGTCAGTTACCAATAAAGGAGGATGGTTATTTTGTATTTAAATTAGGTTGGCTGTTATAAACTTTCAAAATCTATAAGCCTTATAGCCCTCTCACGGTGCGAGTCTACTCATGATTGATCCCGAGTTTAAAACAAATCAAACTTGTGGTAATCATGTAGAATTAACGTAGCGGGAACGTCGGAACTCGTAACGCTAACGGCAGGTACTCGGGAAACTTGTTAACTCATGCAAATCTTTCAACATGATGAAAGATTTCCATGAGTCAAATTTACTCTTGAAGTAAAAGTTTTTAACTTTTAAACTCGTTGTAAGAACGTAGTAGCCCATAAGTTTACCGCAGTGACTCGTGAGTCTACCGTGGGCACTCTTTAACTCAGCAGGATAGGCAGCATCTCTGGAGAGAATGAATGGGTGACAGCAGAATTTTGGAAATGTCATCCCGTCACCCATTCTCCTTCGCTCCATAGATGTTGCTGCACCCGCTGAGTTTCTCCAGCATTTTTGTGTACCAACAAACTAAACTAATTCACCAATAATAATTGGAATTATTACTCCAAAATCACAGATTTTACTTTTGTTAATTGATTTCATGCAGCACATTATGAAGGCCCTTGAAGTCAAAACACATCAAATCCTCTAGATTGCACTCAATCTGTAACATTTCCTAGGTACACAAAATTGCTGGGGAAACTCAACGGGTGCAGCAGCATCTATGGAGCGAAGGAAATAGGCGACGTTTCGGGCCGAAACCCTTCTTCAGACTCGCCATCTTGGCCACTAGGAGCGAAAAAGCACACCTACTGTAACATTTCCTGATTGGATTACAGCATTTTTACATAGTCATGCTAAATGGCCAATTATTCATTATTTCCTTGCTTTCTTAATGGGGTTACATCAGGTACTTTCTAATCAGATAAAACCGCTCCAAAATTTATGGAATTTTAGAAGACATCCCAAACTCCCTTCTTTAAAAAGGGGTAGAAACATAAAAAATAGATGCAGGAGTAGGCCGATCATCCTAAATCAGTAACCTGTCCCTGCTTTCTCCCCATATCCCTTGTTTCCATTAACCCTAAGAGCTATATCTAACTGCCTTGAAAACTGCCATGCAGGTGACAAGAAACAATTGCTTTGAGCTAATCAGTGCTGGAGGAACTCTGTGGCCGAGCAGCATCTAGGCAGGCAGGGATACAAACAATACATTTCAGGTCGGGACCCTTCTTCAGGCTCTCAGATTATGGTTAAACTATAGGAAGCATAGAGAGGAAGCAGTGAGAGAGGGTCTCACAGAACTCCTGCTGAAGAGAGGAAAACTTCTTCAAATCAGGGAGACAAAAGAGACTGCAGATGCTGGAATCTTGAGCAAAAAGAGTGATGGGGAAACAACTCTGAGTCAGGCAGCGTCTATGGAAAAAAATGTACAGACAAGCTTTCAGGTCGGGACCCTTCTAATCTAGATGTTGCCTGACTGGCCATTCCTCCAGCACGTATGGATTTTTTGGTTCAATAATCCAGCATCTGTACTTCCTTGTGCCCACATCTGAGCACTCGGTGATCGGTTTTCGTGCTTAAAAGCAGACAAGTAGTCCAGACAGACAAAGTTTCAAAAGTTGGAAAAAGTGGGCAGTTTACAACCCAGCAGTATGAATTTTGATTTCTCTAATTTCAAGTAATCCTTGCATCACCTCTCTCTCTCCCACCCTACAATTGTGGACAATTGTGGGCTTCACCTTTTCTTGATCATCGTTATTTTTTGGATACTTTTGCATTCATTTGTTCTATATCTCTCGATATCACCATCTATATCTCTCATTTCCCCGTTCCCCTTAGTCTGAAGAATGGTCTTATGGTGTTACCTTTTGATCTTATAGAGGTACAGGGAGGTTTCACGGCAGTCGGGTCACGACCCATGACTCGTACTGTTGCTACGCTACTCCAAATGGATTACACGCGATGAACTGCAGGTAGGCACTTACCATTGTTTCCAGCGTAGCGGGCCCGTTAAAACCCGCCGAAAATGTCAATTTTTGTGCTGTAAATAATTATGGAAATCGGGATAAGCGTGTGAGACATTTAGCCTACTTCAGAATTCCAAACGTGAGGAGAAATGACGGTAGATAGAAGTGAGAGCTGAAGGGACAACAACAGCCAGAGTGCTTAGCGAACATTGGCCGTTTGCTCACTGCATTTCATCAACTAAGGCATTATTTGTGTTTTTTCTTGATTCCTTTGGCATCTAAAAAGTTTCAGAAGTAATAAATCTTGCTTGTTAATTTTTTTAATCGCCCATGGTTCTCAAGTGGGTTTTTACATACAAAATGCAAACGCATCTGAAGAGAAATTTACAGACAGATTTATTACTTCTGAGACTTTTTAGATACCAAAGGAATCAAGAAAAAACACAATAATGGCTTACTGTTGATGAAATGCAGTGAGCAAACGCGATAATTCCCAATATTTTCAATTTCGATATCTGCACGGCCAATGTTTACCAAGCACTTTAGCTGCTGTTGTCCCTTCAACTGTCGCTTCTATTTACCGACATTTCGCTTCACTTTTGGAATTCTAAAGTTGGGTACATGTCTCTCACACTTAGCCCGACTTCCACATTTTTTTTCAGCGCAAAAATTCAACATTCTGGCGGCTTTTAACAGGTAGGAAAGTACGCGTTTCTTGCATTAATAACATATACCGGAAGTTACGGATGTCCTCCAGATGGATTGAGCGACTCCGTGCATCAAGCCCTATGACCCAGTGACCTTACGTAGGTATGTTGCAAAGCCTACCTGAAGCGTCGCTGAATATCTGCCGCTGAGGTTGTGCGCGATTTTGGCGCCGTTTAGAGGGGGCGGGTTTAAAACGCGATTTTCTCTAAGCTGTTCCAATCGAAAATGTTCAGCCTAGTTAATTATTAACGAAAAATCGCTGATAGACCCCGTCGCAAAAGCTATTATTAGGTTTAAAGGCCTTGAATAATAGTTATAGTAGTTTAAAAATCAAACTTTAAACCCGCGACCGTCAGCAACCGCAGGGTCTCATAAAGAAAATAGCAGAAGTTAGGTTGTATATTTTTACATTCAAAAGGGCTTCTAAAGATCCTTTTATACAAAATTTAATATTGCGAGTAGCTCAATTTGGCCCCATTATATCGCGCAGTTTTTTTCTCGGCATTTGAGGCACAAATCTACCGCAATGTGAACGTTCTAAACCAGCGCGTTCCACAGAGACCCACTGGAAAGCTGATTTAAATGGGCATTTATTTACAGCAATTGAACACTGAATTCCTTCCATTTGGCCTATAAATTAATGTAAATGAGATTTAAAAATCATGTTTTATTGTGAATTATTTGTGAATATTATTTGGACATTTAGGCTATTTAAAAATGTTAATCATTTATTAAGAAATGGATAGATGTTTAGATCTAGTAATTGAAGTCTGAAATTAGCTACAATTAGGTAACTAACTAATTATATGCTTTAATTTCAGGTCATCCAAGTAAGATTATTTTATGTTTGTTTCAGAATGCTTCAATCTATGATAACTGAAAATTTCATTCAGTTCTCTTAATTTTTAAGAAAGTTATGGGCTTTTGACTGTTCACGATCACAACTTTTTTGTTATGTCCATAGAAAATCAATAGGGAACAAGATGCTCATTTCCGAGTATGAAAATGGCCATAACTTTTTAAATACTTGAGATATGAAAGTGAATTAGATGTCAAATTAAACTTATTTTTATGCTTTATCTGATGGGATAAATTACAGACTTGATTTTTAAAATCTCAAAATTTTGTAACATTGCTACCTTACGTGCAACCCCCCTATATAAAAGCATGAGAGGAATAGATCGGGTAGATGCACTTGTCCTTGTCCAGAGTCGGCGAATCGAGGACCAAAGGACATAGGTTGATGAAGGTGAAAAGATTTAATAGGAATCTGACAAGTAACTTTTTCACATAAAGGGTGGTGGGTGTATGGAACAAGCTGCCAGAGGAGGTAGTTGAGGCTGGGACTATTCCAGCATTTAAGAAACAGTTAGATAAGTACATGGATAGGGCAGGTTTGGAGGGACATGGACCAAACACAGGCAGCTGGGATTAGTGTAGCTGGTGGCCAATTGGACTGAAGGGCCTGTTTCCACACTGTATCACTCTATAACCAAGGGTCTCGACCCGAAATGTCCCCTATTCCCTCTCTCCAGAGATGCTGCCTGGCCCGATGAGTTACTCCAGCGTTTTGTGTCTACCTGCAGTTCTCTCCTACACTCTTTCACCGCAGGCCAGGCCCGGCCCGTCCCCACCAACTGAATGTCACGCCGAACCAAGCGGGTGTCCCGAGGTCACCTCGCTGTGCGCGCAGTGAAGCGAGCGGGTGGGTACCTGGACGGAGCCGACGGTGGGTCTGGGCTCCAGCTCCTCCTCCCCGCCCCCTCCCAGCGGCTCGTGCTCCCCCGCGGCCGCGCGCGCCATCAACCGTCACCCGGCGAACGCGGCGCCGCCAACGGCTCTCACGGGCACGACCCCGGAAACAGTTCCTCCGGTACAACCGCAGCACCGGAAACGATTTGCGGACGGACCCTAAACCAAAGATCCTATAGGATCTTGACCCTAAATTAGGTCAATGACCATATGTCCAAACAGAAGCATGTTAGAAGTGTCAGATATAGGGTCAAAAACAAAACGTTAACTATATGCTGCTGGTAACTTAGGGCCATTAACCTCTGCCTGCATTAATAAAAGAGTCTTTCACACTAATTAGGTTGATGACATCTTCAGTATTGAAGCAACACAAATACAAGCACACGGTGATGTGAGAAGATGGAAGTAAGGAACTAGTGCTCGTCCATCCCACAGGTTTTATTCCCACTTCCTCGTTTGCCTTTAAACAAACCGGAAATTGCCTGCCCGGGTGATCGACAGCCCGCTCCTCCAATCGGCAGCCAGCCTCTCCGTGCGCGGTGACGTTGACGGGCCAATGGGGCGAGGCGGGGGGGGGCGGGACGTGGGGGGGGGGAGATCGAGCCCGGTTGTCACGGAGGGAGGGGGGGGAACCAGAGAGGAGCGGCGGCCGAGAGCGGGCAAGGGAAGGGAAGGCAAGGCAAGGGACGAGGCGACGGGGCCCAGAGAAAGGAAGAGAGTGAGAAAAAACAAAACAAGCCACAGGGAGGGGGCGGTGCCAGCAGTAACCAGTAGGAGCTCGGAGCAACAGCGTCCGGTACCGGGACACTGACACGCCAGACCGATTCCCCCAGATCTACAGGTAGGCGCCTCGGCGAGCGAGCTCCCGACCGCAGGGATTGACGGTGATGTTTGGTCGTAGCCGCTGGACCGCATCCTGGCCGGTGGGCTGAGACACACGGACCGCGGTGGCTGTTGCAAAGGGGGGCAAACAAAGCGCCTGGGAGTGGGAGCGAGCGTGAGGCCGAGCTCGTCCACGGCTCGAGTGAACAAAGCTCCTTACTATGTTGCTGGACGACGGTGCAGTTGGTCGACGTGTGTTTGAGGGGAGAAGGAGTGTGTGTATTGGGAGAAAAAGGAAAAAAAAACTAGGTTCCAGCATCTTCACTCTTGTATCTGCAGTAGACACTGGATTATCGCCTGGGTGTCCCATCTCTCTGTGATATACTGTGTCTCGTGTAATATGTATGTATGCGAGAGGAACCGTCGATCCTCGTTTCTGCTCTTCTGTAGGCTGCAGATTGAAAGTGCCTGCGATATTATGCCGAAGTTTGTAGTCTGCGTGGGGGAATTATTATTTTTCTCAGAATGTGGTCTACGGGAGAAAAAGCACAACAACTCCCGAAACTGAAATGATATAAGTTTCTAATTTTTCAAAACTACTGTTTTAAACTTATCTCCGTAACCCACCTGCTCTAAAATTTGGACTGAGTGGCTTTTGAATGATATTGGCCCTGTGAATACTCTTTTTGCATTTTTTTTAAGCGTGCAGTATATTACCGGTTTACTCCTTCCCCGCTTGTGTTTTTGTGTGTGAACAATTGGCTGATTTATGAGCTTCCAGCGTTTACACCATTGCATGTGTGCGTGCATGAGGCAGCTTTACCTTGTAAAGCGAAAACTGTGTAATCTGATGAATCTTGATCTTCTGAGCGTTTTGATTATATTTTACATTGTGCTATGCTTTATTAAACATGTTATTGCTGTTTGATACCCTGTAGTTTAAGGGTGGCTTGTGGTGATTGGGACCCCAGTAGAAGGCCACACAGTACTTCTGGCTGAAAGTGTGACAAATGCTTCAGATTTGTCTATCATTGATGATTGGACGATTGGGATGTACTTTTATTTTGCAGCTTGCTTGCCCACACACATTGAAATCTGGATTGGTACTGAGATACAATGTAAAACATCTAGTCAGATCAAAACATACTGTACAAAACTACATTCAAACAATACACAATTATGAAAGGGAGTATTGAGGCGACGGAGTTTAGGTTCAGTTGCTGAGCTTGGATTGCTTGCTCATTCGCCATTTAACTGAGGTGTACAGACCAAAGATCTTATAGCGCTAAGATCTTTGGTACAGACCAGGTTACGAATGCCAAGTTTATATTCACCCTGTGCATTATTAAAGACAGATGCGAATTACTCGTGAGAAAAAGAGCATTTTCATGTATTCTTCCCGCAGTAATCAGAGACTATTGTCTCTGAAGAACACAGGCTGCCATTTTCACTGGGGGGGGGGGCACCTTTAGAGAGTTGTTTTTGAAATTAACAAACAATTGATTGTATTGATAGTTGTGCAATGATATTCTTCTAAACAAGTACAGTCACTGATATTTCAAGCCCATTGAAACTAGCCATTGAGTATGAGGAATCCTGAGTCTGTACTATTGTAACTGGAGAGGGAAACACACTAAATAAATGTTCATGTGATTGGCCTTCAACAATACCTTTCATTCCAATATTTGAAGAAATAGTTACTGTAAAGTTTTTTTGTGTATTTTTACGACATGGACAAAATCGTCTTGAAAAAAGGAGCCTGTTCGAAATCCGGGGAGGGCCTTTGGTTCTGTGTTGCAGCTTCACCAGGTTGTTAACTTATTTTTGTGTATGATTTGCATTCTCTAGCCTTGAGAAGAATGAGAGGAAATCTCATTGAAACTTACAAAATTTCTACATAGGGATGGAATGCTGGATGCAGGGTAGTGTTTTCCTTGGCTGAGCTGTCAAGAATAAGTGGTACGATATTTACGATATAGATGAGGAGAAATTTCTTCTTTGAAATTCTGTACCCCCAAAGGGTAGTGGGCTTAATGATTCAGTACATTCTAAACAGAGGTCACGAGAATCGAGAGATATGAGAGCAAAGTTGTTGAGGATGAGTTTTTTGTCCTGAATGGCAGTGGCTTACTTTTGCTCCTGTTTCTAATGTTCTTATGGTTAGTTCAACTGTTCAAAACTCTCCCTTGCATTTAGTGTGATTCTATTAATTGTGTGAAATATTAGTTTAGCTTAGAGATACAACATGGAATGAGACCCTTTGGCCCAATGGGTCCATGCTGACCATCGATCACCTGTTCATATTAGGTATATGTTTTCTCACTTTCTCATCCACTCCCAACACAATAGGGGCAATTTTACAGCGTCTTAATTCACCTATAAATCCGCATGAATTTGCGGTTTCTGAGGAAACCAGAGCACCCAGAGGAAACCCATGTAGCCACAGGGGCATTGTGCAGACTCCACACAGCACTAGTTTTAAGTCATTAGATAAGATCCCTTTTAAGATAAAACTAAAAATTGGGAATGCTGGAGATATTTAGAAGGTTAGGCAGGATCTGCGGAAAGAGTACAGTGCCCTCCATAATGTCTGGGACAAAGACCTGTCATTTATTTATTTGCCTCTGTACTCCACAATTTTAGATTTGTAATAGAAAAAAAATCACATGTGGTTAAAGTGCACATTGTAGAATTTTATTAAAAGGTACATTTTATACATTTTGGTTTCATCATGTATGCTGACTGGAATGAAATTGACATGACAATAGTCAAGAAAGTAATTGATGGTATTGCAAAACCACAAACGCACATCTGTAACTTGTCGTTTCTAACTGGTAAATTCCCAAGCAAAATGAAAATTGCGAGTTTTATATAAAACTGGGGACAGACGTCACTTCACAAATTATACGCCTCTTTCCTTACTTTCCCAATTCTCCAAGATACTGGAAAAACTCTTTACTGAAAGACTAGACAAATTAATTGGGAAGCACAAATTGCTGACTGAATTTAGATCAAATAGAGCTTAAAAAAAGCTTTTGATATTATTGATCACAATATATTACTTGAAAAATTGGGAAGGTACGGTATTAGGGGGTGGTGTTGAATTGGTTGAGAAGCCATTTAAGTAACAGGCAACAGTTTGTGAAGATAGGTGAGCATAAATCAACATGCTTGAGCATTACTTGGGGAGTACCTCAATGGTCAGTATTAGGACTGAAATTGGTCATTCTGTATATAAATGATATATGTAGAGTATAAAAAATATTGAAAAAAGATTTTATTTGCCGTGGGAAGAATTTACAGCAGCTTTTCCCGTGACTCGCAGGCGACCTGGGAACTGCATCTAGTCCTGGGGACGCGAGGGATCTGGGCCAGTCCCGGGGCACGCAGGCGATGGGGCCGACCCCTGGACTAAACCAAATCCTTGATCCTGTCCCGCCATCCTTTTCTCAAAATTTAGCAACTTAAATTGGGGGTGCGTCTTCGACGCAGGTGCGTCTTCATTGCCGGGAAATACGGTATATGTTTGTGTATGTATATATGTAGGTATGTGTGTATATATATACGTAGATCAGATAAAGTTTGTGAATTAATTGATGTGTAGCGGAGAAGGAGTAGGAATAAATAAGTGTATACTTCCTCCTAGTCCTTTTCGAAAATGTAAGATTTAATTTGTGATATTTATGATAAGTTATTCAATGAGTTGTGTATAGGTTTATTGTTCATTTCATTTTATTGTTATATATATTCCCCCCCATTTCAGGGCACCATAATGTTTGGGACACATGGCTTCACAGGTGTTTGCAATTGTTCAGGTGTGTTTAAATGCCTCCTTAATGCAGGTATAAGAGAGCTGTCAGCACCTAGTCTTTCCATCACCTGCTGTTTATCAACATGAGGACCAAAGTTGTGCCAATGAAATTCAAAGAAGCCATTATGAGACTGAGAAACAAGAATAAAACTGCTAGAGACATCACCCAAACCCCAAGCTTACCAAAATCAACTGTGTGGAACACCATTAAGAAGAAAGAGAGCACTGGTGAGCTTACTAATCGCAAAGGGACTGGCAAGCCAAGGAAGACATTCACAGCTGATGACAGAAGAATTCTCTATATAATAAAGGAAAATCCCCAAATACCTGTCCGACAGATCAGAAACACTCTTCAGAAGTCAGGTGTGGATTTGTCAATGACTGCTGCCTGCAGAAGACTTCGTGAACAGACATACAGAGGCTACACTGCAAGATGCAAACCACTGGTTGGCTGCAAATATAGGATGGCCAGGTTACAGTTTGCCAAGAAGTACTTGAAAGAGCTACCATAGTTCGGGGGAAAAGGTTGTGGACAAATGAGATGAAGATGAACTTATATCAGAGTGATGGCAGAGCAAAGTATGGAGGAGAGAAGGAACTGCCCAAGATCCAAAACATACCACCTCATCTGTGAAACACAGTGGTGGGGGTGTTATGTTCTGGGCATGTATGGCTGTTGAAGGTACTGGTTCACTTATCTTCATTGATGATACAACTGCTGATGGTGGTAGCATAATGAATTCTGAAGTGTATAGACACATCCTATCTGCTCAAGTTCAAACAAATGCCTCAAAAGTCATTGGCCGGTTGTTCATTCTACAGCAAGACAATGATCTCAAACATACTGCTAAAGCAGGGGTCGGCAACCTACGGCCCCCGGGCCGAATGCGGCCCGTAACCTGAAATCATCTGGCCCGCAGGTGTATTTTTCCCCCCGTATTTATCTGGTTCGCAGACTTCTAGTACCTCCGTGGCTGCGGCGCCAAGGCGCGGTGAGGCAAGGACGCAAGGAAGCCTGCGCTGGCGGCTGCAATGGCGGAGCCTGCTGAGCTGCCAGGCAGCGCCGAACGAACTGCCAAGCATCGCCGAACAAGCTGCCGAGTAGCAGTATGTGGGAAACTGTGTGCCACTGTTAGCATGAAAATGTCAAGCCAGCCATTCACTTTTGACCTGCACAGAACTGCACTATATTGCTAGATCACTTAACTCCACGAGGGGCACTTTGTCTCAGAATGCAATTAATTCTTCATTTTAAACTGCCGAGCAGCACCGAGCTGGCTGTACCGCATCCTGCGCGAAGCCACTGGCACAGCCGCGCACCTTCCGCGTCTGGGCTTCATTGTCGGGATCGTGGTTGTCTATAGGCCGGGGACGAGTGAGTGTGAGTATTTGAGCCATCGCCGTCAGGACAGAGCCAAGGCAATGGTCCGTAGGTACGCCATGTTCGTGAGCACCCGTAACTAGGGGCCAGTCCTCTGGCTGGCGTCCTCGAAGGGGCGGAATCTATGTGAACACGTGATTTGATGCCTGCAATCCGGGGCGGGATGGGGGTTGGATCATGTGTACACTTGATAGATGTGGCCTGCCATCCGCTCACAGACATGCAACAAAGGAATTTTTCAAAGCTAAAAAATGGTCACTTGATCTGAACCCAATTGAACATGCATGTAACACTGCTGTAATTTCTACATAGTGAAACCAAAATGTGTAAAAATGACCTTTATTAAAATCTGACAATGTGCAGTTTAACCACATGTGATTTTTTTCTTACACAAATCTCAAATTGTGGAGTACGGAGGCAAATATATAAATGATGGGTCTTTGTCCCAAACATTATGGGGGGGGGCACTGTAATTGAATTAATATTTCAGGTTAACATAAAAGAAGTACAGATACAATCTCCAGAGGCCACCGAGAATGCAAATATAGCTCACTGAAAAATGTTTTTCACATCCTGGGGTCATGAAAGATATAGATATGCAGATACAGGTTCTTATGTCGCGTTGGATGGAATTTACGTTGGATGAAATCAGGAACTCTTTTGTTTATATGACTACAATATCTTTACATCTATTCATGTTTACAGTGACTTGAATCTGATATATGTTCAAGGTCTCTGAATTGCATGTTTCAGAGCAATGCTGCTTGTGTCTGTAAGTAGTTCATTTCTGTTGCTGCTGTAAGTGTGTCATTGCACTGGATGCATTGAATTTGCGAAAGCAGTTGTAATAATCTGTATTTATGTATGCAACATAATTCTCTCTGAAAACAGCTTGGACTTTTGGACAATGCGAGGTGATCTCCTGGTTAATAAAATGAGAACTGCAGATGCTAGAATCTTGAGCAAAACACAAAGTGCTGCAGTAACTCAATGGGTTAGGCAGCATCTGTGGAAGGGAAAGATGGCCGGTGTAGGTGTTGTTATTGTCCAAGTGATCCATTGCTGAGTGGTGAGTAACCATGGATATATTGTGGCAGTAGGCAAATTGTAATGGGTCCAGGTTCTTGCTAAAGTCAGCACATCGGGCGACATCTCTGGAGAATAAGGATAGGCAGACGTTTGGGTTGGGGCCCTTCTTCCAGACCTGCCATGGATGTCGAATCCAGTTGAATAAGGTTCCTGAACCGAAACATTGCCAATTCATGTCGTCAAAAGATGCTGCCTGACGCAATAAGATACCCCAGCACTTTGTATTTTCTTTGAGATTCCAGCATCTACAGTTGTAGAAACATAGAACATTGGTGCAGGAGGAGGCCATTTGGCCCTTCGAGCCAGCACCACCATTCATTGTGATCATGGCTGATCGTCCCCAATCAATGACCCGTGCATGCCTTCTCTCCATATTCCTTGATTCCACTAGCCCCTGGAGCTCTATCTAATAGCCCTGTCCCACAGTACAAGTTCATTCCAAGAGCTCTCCCGAGTTTGCCCTGATTTGAACTCGGAGATTTACGGTAATCAATAATCAATATCAGTCTTATTGTGTGCAAATGAAATTAATTAAGTGAAACAGAACACACAAAAACATAATAATTTTTTTTTAACACAAACAGCCACCACAGCATTCATCGCTGTGGTGGAAGGCACAAAATTTGGCCAGTCCTCCTCCATTTTCCCCCGTGGTCGGGACCCCAACCCTCCGCAGCCGCCGCTGCGGGCGTCCAGAAGTTCAGATGGGTAAGTCCTGAATCGGTGCTTCCCCACCGGAGACCGTGGCTTCAGGTTGGTGTAGGCCGCAGGCCAGCGATCGAAGATTTAAAGTTCCCGCCGCACCGCAGCCAGAAGCACTGCGGACAGCAGGGCTGGCGGTCAGAGCTCCTCTCTAGGGGTCCCTGGTGAGGGACCCCGCTCCTGATGGTAAGTCCCCGCCGCGCCCGCGGTAGAAGTAGGCTGCGGGCTGGCGCTCGGAGCTTCTTATCCCGGGTCCCAAACTTGGGATCCCAGGCTACGGATTCCATGGAGGAGGCGACCAAAGCGATTTCCCCCTTACCCCCCCCACACAAGACACACAGAGAGACATTAAAAACACACATTAAAACACAAAAAAAAATTTAAGTTGAAAAAAATGGCCACTCGTCGATACTCGGGGCTCTCGTGGACATTTTTCAACATGTTTAAAAAATATCACGAGTCTTCCCATGCTTACCTGCCATTAGCGAGTCTTCCCGAGTACCTGCCGTTAGCGTTATGAGCCGCTAAGAGACGTCCCCGAGCTCCGACGTACCCGCTATGTTCATTCTCCGTGCTTACCACGAGTTTGATTTTTTTTAAAACTCGGGTGAGCTCTTGGAATGAGCTCGTACCGTGGGATAGGGCTTTAACTCGCTTAATAGAAACATTGTTGTCTCCATCTCTTCATGTTTACATCTAGTCATTAACATACACCTGTATTGTACCCTGCAATGTACAGACTGAGTGCCCCTGTTTATACTAATGACTGGGTGTGCTTTATTTGAAGTAGGGGTGTAAACTGTTTTGACATGTTGAAAGGGATGTGAGATATAATCTAAACGCATGTCTCATTGTTATATTTGATTCTTAGAACTTACCACTCTATAAACACTGATTTAACGGCCTTTGTTGTTTACATAAATGTTCTCTAGTAGAAAAGTAACAAAATCTTAGTTTTTTTGTCATGTGTGAAATTGGTTAATGTTGTATGTGATGTGCATGCATATTATTGAGATATACTCCATTCAACATTGGCCCCAAATTGAATCCTGAGAAATATCACTGGTCACTTTCAAGTACTTTGAAACCTTTATCTCTATATTTTTGTAGTTGCAGTGAATATTTAGTTAATCTTAATCTCTATCTGTCATTGAATTTCTTAAAAGTCTACAGGTAAACACTGTGATGAAGGGATTTGGCACACTTGCCTTCTTTGCTCTTGTATCGAGTACAGGAGTTGAGATGCCATGTTATAGCTGTTGTGTGGGGGGGGTAAGGGGGAAATCGCTTTAGTCGCCTCCTCCACGGAATCCGTAGCCTGGGATCCCAAGTTGGGGACCCGGGAGAAGAAGCTCCGAACGCCAGCCTACAACAAGACATTGATGAGGACATTTGGAGAATAGTTCTGGTCATAGAAATTAGGTGCAGGAGTAGGCCATTCGGCCCTCCGAGCCTAATGTCATCCTGCTACAGGAAGGGTATCATTAAACTGGAAAGGCCGTTTAAAAAAAAAAATGAATGAGTATGTTATTGGGTCTGGAAAGTTTGAGTTATTAGAGGCTGGATTGACAAGCATTTTTTTTTCCCTGGGTGTGTTGGGGGCTGAGAGGCGACCTTCAAGAGTCGTCATCATCGTTGAAAACATTAGTGCGCAGAGGTGCTGGTTTCCGACAGGCACGGTGACGGACGCACTACACATCACTGTCCTCCATGCAGCTGGCAAGCTCCTCTTTTGTCTCTATGCATGCGTCTTCCATCAACGTCTTTAACATCGTCTTGATTGACTGTCCCGGGTCACATCTTCCATGGGTGGGTTCCTACAGCACAACCTTGTTTTCTGGCATTTCTGGGTGGCGGTGGCAGTGACCGGCGAGCCTCATCCTTCCTGACCTGATCTTCTCGGTCAGAGGTGGAATCTCCCCATAGAATCTCCCCATTGGTGATGTGATCCCTCCAACTGACATTTTGAACTTTTCTGAGCATTCGGGTGTGTGGACCATCGAGAGACTTGGACAGTGCTCGAGTGAGAGTCCATGCCTCACACCCGTACAATAATATGGTTTCTACAGTTCCATGGAAAAAATCTAAGTTTGAGACCATTAGACATCCGAGACGTCCAGATTTTCCCCATGTTACAGAGGGCTTTCTGTGCAAGCTTTCCGGACCTTGATGTCATTCTCCGAGCTCTGCATCATCGCTCCCAAGTACTTGAAGTCTTCCACTTTCTTTTAGAGGTTTATAATATTACTAGACCAAGTGGGAGATGCTGGGTCCCGTCCCACACACCACACACACACTAACCCTCCCCCCCCCCCCCCCTGATATTATATGAATATTATTCATTCGCTCCTTTTACCCCATCCCCCGCCCTATCCACTCACGCATAACTCCCAACTGTGCAGGCGCGGCTAGATAGGAGTGGGGTTGGAGAGGGAGGGGGGTAGTGATTGAGGGGGGGGGGGGGCACGCGCGATGTCACGGGAGGGCTGGTTCCCGAACGCAACACTCCACCACTCACCCGTAGGTCCCAATATTTACCACTCCCTATAGAGGGAGGGGGGGGCAGAGAGGGAGGGGGGGCAGAGAGGGAGGGAGGGGACAGAGAGGGAGGGGGGGGGCAGAAAGGGAGGGGGAGAATCAGCACCTACCCAGGTCGTAGAGCAGCAGCCTCCCCTCCGGGCCCGAGCGAGGCTGCGGCCGGCGTGGGCCCGAGCGATCTGAGGACGGTCAAAAGCAGCGGAGGACTGGCCGATCGTGGCTTCCGCGAGAGGAAGCCCACCCACCCGCGTGACAGACGATCGGGCGGGGGAGACGGAGTGCAGGTCGTTCCCCGTGACGGCCAGAGATCGCCAGGTGAGATCTGGATCACCAGCGAGGAAAAGGCGTCACGATTCCCTGAGTCCCTGCGATCGACGGAGGAATCATAGGTCTCCATAGACGGCCTCTCCCAGAGGGAGTAATGGTCGCCACGGCCACCTTCCCATCGTGCTGGCCCGCGCGCCGATAACGACCGCCGCCGCCATGTCTGGAACTTCAAGGAGCCCAGCGGAGCGAGCGGCACAACCTGAGCAGCAGTTTCATCCCAGCGCCCGCGCAGCGATAACGGCCCCGCTGTCATGTTCTAGAACTTCAAGGAGCCCAGCGGAGCGCGCAGCACGACCTGAGCAGCAGTTTAAAAACGCTAAGTGACAAATTTAAAGAAGTGAAAGTTAAGAAGTACAGAAGACAGAACAGGGGTGACGTCCCTCGCAGCGCGAGCAGCGGCAGGCAGTCAGATCTATTGTGACGTCATCAGCGAAACCATCTCGTTTATTTTCTAAGTTATTTGAAATTTGTGAACATTTTCATAAATAACTCGAGAAATAATGCATGACATTTTCAGATAAGGCGATTTTTTATTTCACGG
The DNA here is from genome assembly GCF_010909765.2 of Amblyraja radiata. Lineage (NCBI taxonomy): Eukaryota > Metazoa > Chordata > Chondrichthyes > Rajiformes > Rajidae > Amblyraja > Amblyraja radiata. Next base: position 107,968,172 of record NC_045956.1, on the reverse strand, counting down.
GATTAATCTCTACCGGAATATGTAAAATGTATACCGTTAGCGTGTCGTTTCTTCGAGTAGATGCGATCACACACTCACACTCTCTCTTTTATAGTTATATAAGGATGAGTGGCAGAGATAAGGTGAATAACAATATAACCATATAACAATTACAGCACGGAAACAGGCCATCTCGGCCCTACAAGTCTGTGCCGAACAACTTTTTTCCCTTAGTCCCACCTGCCTGCACTCATACCATAACCCTCCATTCCCTTCTTATCCATATGCCTATCCAATTTATTTTTAAATGATACCAACGAACCTACCTCCACCACTTCTACTGGAAGCTCATTCCACACCGCTACCACTCTCTGAGTAAAGAAGTTCCCCCTCATGTTACCCCTAAACTTCTGTCCCTTAATTCTGAAGTCATGTCCTCTCGTTTGAATCTTCCCTATTCTCAAAGGGAAAAGCTTGTCCACATCAACTCTGTCTATCCCTCTCATCATTTTAAAGACCTCTATCAAGTCCCCCCTTAACCTTCTGTGCTCCAGAGAATAAAGACCTAACTTATTCAACCTTTAATGAATAATAATAATGGATGGGATTTATATAGCGCCTTTCTAATACTCAAGGCGCTTTACATCGCATTATTCATTCACTCCTCAGTCACACTCGGTGGTGGTAAGCTACTTCTGTAGCCACAGCTGCCCTGGGGCAGACTGACGGAAGCGTGGCTGCCAATCTGCGCCTATGGCCCCTCCGACCACCACCAATCACTCACACACATTCACACACAGGCAAAGGTGGGTGAAGTGTCTTGCCCAAGGACACAACGACAGTATGCACTCCAAGCGGGATTCGAACCGGCTACCTTCCGGCTGCCAGCCGAACACTTAGCCCATTGTGCCATCTGTCGTCCCATCAACCTTTCTCTGTAACTTAGTTGTTGAAACCCAGGCAACATTCTAGTAAATCTCCTCTGTACTCTCTCTATTTTGTTGACATCCTTCCTATAATTGGGCGACCAAAATTGTACACCATACTCCAGATTTGGTCTCACCAATGCCTTGTACAATTTGAACATTACATCCCAGCTTCTATACTCAATGCTCTGATTTATAAAGGCTAGCATACCAAAAGCTTTCTTTACCACCCTATCTATATGAGATTCCACCTTCAAGGAACTATGCACGGTTATTCCCAGATCCCTCTGTTCAACTGTATTCTTCAATTCCCTACCATTTACCATGTACGTCCTATTTTGATTTGTCCTGCCAAGGTGTAGCACCTCACATTTATCAGCATTAAACTCCATCTGCCATCTTTCAGCCCATTCTTCCAAATGGCCTAAATCACTCTGTAGACTTTGGAAATCCTCTTCATTATCCACAACACCCCCTATCTTGGTATCATCTGCATACTTACTAATCCAATTTACCACACCTTCATCCAGATCATTGATGTACATGACAAACAACAAAGGACCCAACACAGATCCCTGAGACACCCCACTAGTCACCTGCCTCCAACCCGACAAACAGCCATCCACCATTACCCTCTGGCTTCTCCCATTCAGCCACTGTTGAATCCATCTTGCTACTCCTGCATTTATACCCAACAGTTGAACCTTCTTAACCAACCTTCCATGAGGAACCTTGTCAAAGGCCTTACTAAAGTCCATATAGCCACAGTCTTTTCCCCAGTCTTAAAGTAGAGAGCATAGGTTTAAGCTGAGAGGGTAAAGACTTAAAGGACCTGGGAAGTTTTGATTTGACACAGCGGGTAAAATGGATATGGAGCTGTGATAGGGGCTACCAGACTAATACATAGATACAATTATGATAACTAAAAGACCAGAAGCAGATGGGAGCTAGTGGAAAGGCCAATGCAAGGATGTGATTGAAGATGAAGGGAATGTGGGTAAAAGGACAGAAATGGGAGGACTGGTGGAGCATAGGAAGGGGGAGGGGTGGATAGCACTTTGGAGTTGAGTGTTACCTCAATTGGAAAATTCAATGTTCATGCCATTTGGGTTTTAGACGATCAATGTGGGACACAAGGTTTTTTTTCTCCCAGTTTCTGTTGGAACTTACCCATGTAGTGGAAAGATAGGTTGGAGTGGGAATGGGGAGGGGAATTGAAATGGGATGCATTGGGAGCTCGGGGTGACCATTGCATATGGTTCAGGTATTCCACAAATTGGTTGCCTTTTCTGTGCTTTGTCCCGCCCTAGAGGAGGTCGCAATTCTGAGGTTTTCAAGCATGATTGCCCTTTAGAAAATTGTGCTGGTTACTTGTTTTCCCTTGTCTGGTGAAATAGCTTGATCTGTCGAGCTGGAGTGTGATTTCTATATCATTCAATAATTTCAGGGTCAATTCTTTGTCATTTTTGTTGTCCTTAAATGTAACAAAATTATTCAAAACACTGGATCTGGTGCCAATATATGTGTATGCTAATCCAGATGCTGTTCAGAAGTGTATTTGGAAGAGATGTCCTTAACAAAGTCTTCATCGACCTAAGTTTGAAGTTATTGCTGAAACTCAGCAACAGAAATTGTTTTGTGACATGTCATTTGCTAATGAAATGAACTAAACATGTACTAATCTTGTTTGTGCATGTGCAGAGTTCATTTCACATGCAAATGATGCATACCACAATAAAAATTCAAAGCATTGAATTTCGGCACTAACCTCGAAGTTGGTGCTCTGATGCAAATTATCTTGTGCCCTGAATAAAGCTTTCATTATTTTGTGTTACTTTCATAGCCATCTGTATATTTTTTGAGTTTGTACTGCATAAAAGAATATGTACATTTTAGCATAAAAATAATCTGCTAGTGGAACTCAACGGGTGAGGCAGCATTTGTGGAAGGAAATGGATATGATGTTTGGGTCTGGACTCTTCAAAGTATGCCCACTGTGAAGCTCCTCAAAATATGTATATATACTGTGTTTCCAGTCCTATGGGAAGATGTGGCAAAGTCCAACTTCAACTGAGTTATATTTGTTATGCTTCTACAGATGCACCATAGAAAACATACTGTTGAAGCATAGTGTACAAAAAAGGCATACTGTTGGATTGTACCACATGTTGCATTATACGTTTATACATGTTTGGTTGGCCGTGCATAAGGTTTATGTACAAAATTCCAATTACTACTGTCCATGAAAGATATTATTGTTTTGGACTAATTTCCATCCTGCACTCAAATTCACTTTGACCTTCTCTGACATTTCCCTACCGTTTCTAGATCTCACCGGAGACAGACTATAGGGCTCTCACTTAACCTTTTTTCCCTGTTGCCAGCCGGGCAACCTAGACAGCTTTTTAAGTTGCCAAATGGTAATTTAGGTGGTAATTTAATACAATACAATACAATTCAATTTATTGTCATTTGGATTCCTTGAGGTCCAAACGAAATGTCGTTTCTGCAGCCATACATTACAAACAAATAGACCCAAGACACAACATAATTTACATAAACATCCATCACATTGCTGTGATGGAAGGCAAAAAAAGCTTATCTCTCCACTGCACTCTCCCCCCCGATGTCAGAGTTAAAGTCAAAGCCCCCGGCGGGCGATGGCGAATTGTCCCGCGTCCATTAAAGCCACGCCGGGTGATGCAAGGCCGCGCACCGGGTCTTGGTGTTAGAGCCCCCGGCGTGCGCTCGCAGTCCCGCGGCCATTCCAAGCCACGCGGGGCGATGGTGTAAGGCCCCGTTCCAGGTGCTCTTCAACCCCGCAACTCGGGCGGGAGAAGTCGCCGTTGCGGAAGCCCCGAAAAGCAGTCTCCCTCCAGGGACCCGCGGGCTCCCGGTGCCGCCGTCAAGACGGCCTGCATGACGCGTGCGATAATACGCTCGAAGATATGTTATATACCACAATGACATGCAGCAAAATTATAATACAGTACCTCAACTCTTTTTACACATTGCAATTAATGCAATTTCTATTATTTCTTTCCACTTCAGCACATATTCTTTCCACTTCTGCATACAGCACATAATCTGGCATTTTGCCACCTCCAACAGGATCCCACTACTGGCCACATATTCCCATCTTCTACTTTCTGCTTTCAGCAGAGACCGGTCCCTCCGCAACTCCCTGGTCAATTCGCCCTTCCCATCCAAACTATCCCCTCCCCAGGTACTTTCCTCTGCAACCGCAGGAGATGCAACACCTGTCCCTATACCTCCCCCCTCAACTCCGTCCAAGGACCCCGAGAGTCTTTTCAGGTGAAACAGAGGTTCACTTGCACCTCCTCCAAGCTCATCTACTGTATCCGCTGTTCCAGGAGTGGATTCCTGTATATCGTCGAGACCAAGCGTAGGCTCGGCGATCATTTCGCTGAACACCTCTGCTTGATCCGCCTAAATCTACCTTATCTCCCGGTTGCTAAGCACTTTAACTCCCCATAACTTTCCTAATATTTCATCGATCGGAACAAAACTTGGTGCACCTGGAGCAGAGGAGAACGGTGAGTAAGGTGGCGAAAAAATCCTAGCGATATAGGGTACCATTTTAGCGCAAATTTAAAAAAAAACACAGACCGGAAGAGGACAAGATGAGAGTTTTAGTAATAGTATAGATAGCTCCAATCAAGGTTTGAGTTAACTGGAGAGAATCAACTCCCTGGGTGTCGATTCTTTCCCAATGTGTGTTATGCAACAGTTATATTGTAATTCCTTTATCTACATCACTTTTATATCAACTGATGGTGGGGTGGCCCTTTGTTTAAATGAATGCTGGTAAGCTAACATGAAACTTGCAGAAACTGATTGTTGTGGTTTTGTTGAGAGACAAAGTCGATGTAAAATGAAATGATAGGAAATCTAATGAGGTTAAAGGGGTCATTACACCAATGCTGTGCAGGGAGCCCATGACAGTTTTCTCACAGCAGCTTGGGCTTTATACAGGATATTATATACACTGTATCAAATCAATCAAACGCAAAGGTGGCTTGTGAGTCGGACTGGAGATTGGATGAAGTCAGATGGTTAGATCAAATATTTGATAGAAGTGTATGACTGTTTCTGTGATGAGGTTGTGCGGTGTTCTTGAACATGCAATCCGGGTTTGGTATGGGAAGGAGGTCAGAGTCACAATCAGGTGTTGAGGGTAGGCACACAGATGGTATGGGTCTTGAATGACATGATTAAATGTTGGGAGAGTGGCCTTTGAGGTATCAGGCAAGTAGTCAGATGGTGCATGGGTTTTTGGACATGATGTCCTGTTGTGGGGTTTTTGGCTGGGGGTTGGGGATGGGGGTTGTTACACCATACATGCAATTGGATACCTCATGTCGTCAGATGTTTGAAGTGCAGAGCAACCAATGCCAAATTGGCAGAAGATAAAAGTTAAGAACAAAGAAGCATCAACTAATTTGTGTACCATATTTCCCGGCAATGAAGACGCTATTTTTTTGTACCCAAAAATAAGGCACAAAATTTACCTGCGTATTGGAGGTCAGAGGTTAGGTTGTTAGCCAAGAAAGATAGGCTTGGCTATCCCTCAGTACAGCAACATCAAGAACGATGTTTCTGTACTGAGGGATAGCCAAGTATATCCCTCATTGCCAGCAGCTGATGGGAAGCGGCTGTAAAGTGGGAAGCGGCTGTAAAAGGACAGTGCTGCTGGGGGGGAGGAAAGAGTTCCTTTCACAGCGTGTGGGGAGTCTGGCCCGGGTCAGCACAGGCAGGAGACTTGAGAAGGAGGGGGTCGGGGATCATGCCAGCAACTCACCGCTGCCGTGGCGCTCCGGACGCGGAGCCACCGCATTGTGGCCGGGAAGGGAAGTAGCTCGGGTGGCTGCGAGCCGCTGCTGGGACCGGACAGCGGAACTGGCTGCCACCTCAGTGCCTTCTGCCGGCCTGCTCACATCTGGCAGTGCTCTCCGTCTGAACACCTCTCCTGCTGCTCGCCGGCCTCGCTCATGTCAGCTGCTTCCCGCAAATCCTTAAATTCTGACTGCAGGACTTGCTGCGCTGGATGACATTGCATGGCATTCACTTCCCGGTCTGTGTCTTTCAATGTAAATTTGCATGGGGACATGCTTTGGAGGTGTGTGGCGGTTGTCGGTCAAGTGAGAATAACAGAGAGAATAAGAATGCTGCTGCCTTGTCAACAGACGTGCACAAAAGCAGTTGGTATTAGTTTTGAAATTCTCGTTATCCCTATTTTTGACCTGGCTCAGTGAGGGGACCAGCTCAAGAGCAAAGATCATAGAGTGGGTGGTGGACCTCAATTTGTCCCTTAAACTAGTATTGTCATTCAATAATATCACAACTGATTCAACTTGTCCCGGTGTGCTCCTGTTTTTCCCACCATCTCTCCACCTGCCGTCATCCTCCACCTCCCACCCATTCAGTCATTCAGTATGGGGGAGATCTGGGAGCCTTGGGCAAATTGAATTGTTACTTTTTTTATTTTTTTGAGTGAGAAATTCTATGTCCCGCCAGCCTTTTTTCAAAATTTAGCAACTCAAAATGGGGTGCGTCTTCATTGCTGGGAAATACGGTGATTCCAAAGCTGGCCCAACTTCTCCAGTCAAACCTGTTTTGGTGGGTGGTTTGTGCCACTAATGGGCCCAAAATAAGTTTTGCACATCTAAAATCAAAAGATAGATAGATAGATAGAATCTTTATTTGCCACGCAATCAGGGTTGGTGGTATTTGGGTTTGGTACATGATGGTACACTGCTTTAGTCACATTAACACATATAACAACACAGATCATAGTAATCCATACCAAATCACAAATCTCACCAACAGAACATAGTGCAAAAGAACAGACAAAGACCATAGACAAGACACTATATGCATCAAGAGTCCTTAGTGTTGTCTGTCATTGGAGGGAATTGAGTGTTCTTATTGCTGAGGGGAAGAAGCTGTTTTTAAAACGGGTGGATTTTGTGGCAAGTGACCTGAGACGCCTCCCTGAAGGGAGAGACTGGAAAAGGTGGTTTGCTGGATGGGAGGGGTCCGAGATGATCTTTATTGCCCGTTTTGAGGTACGTTGGAGGTAAATGGAATGGATTGGGGGGAGTTGATGATCCTGGAGGCCTTGGAGACAATGCGCTGTATTCTGTGTAGTGAGTGACTGTCAGTGTTTCCGTACCAGACTGTGATTGAGGAGGTGATGATGCTTTCGATAATGGATTGATAGAAACGGACCAGGAGGTGTTTGTGGACTCTGAACTTTTTGAGCTGTCTGAGGAAGCTGCTTGCATCTCATTTGACTTCATCCTGCATGCCTGGCAATTGTTTTGGTTGTGCTTATGATTTGCATGCAGTAGATGGAACTTGAACATTTCAGAACTTGCAATGTTGAGGTATTTCTGGCTCTGATGTTTAATGTTGATGAGAAAGTGTAGAGACAGAATTTTAATATGACGTGTGGAGCCTTATTTATTTATCTTTTAAAATAAGAATGCCCTTTTTGATGCATAGATAACCCTCAATATAATGGACCGGGGGGTGGGGGCAGGAGGGGGTATCCTTTATTACCGTTTGTCCGCGTAACCGAGTAAGGGGGGGGGGGGGTAAAGTGTGTACAGTATTGGGAAGACAGCCAACAAAATACGTGCTAAACTGGACACACAATCAACAGGAAAGATAAATACAGACTGCGACAACATTGGCTCCCGCCACATAGCGGCCACCACTCAATGAGACCACAAACTCACTTATTTTCCCCCCGTGCTAATGGACGCCTCTGTCACACCCCCCCCCACCCAAATAGGTCCCAATACTTACCACTCCCTAGAGAGGGAGGGGGGCGGAGAGGGGGCAGAGGGGGGGGGGGCAGAGAGAGAGCAGGCAGAAAGGGAGGGGGGAGAGAGGGAGGGAGGGGGGATGGGGGTAGAGGGGGGATGGGGGTAGAGGGGGGGTCAGGGGTAGGGAGGGGGAGTAGAACGGAGTAGTAGAACGGGGTAGGGAGGGGTAGTAGGAGGGGGTGGTAGAGAGGGGGAGGGGTGGTGGAGGGCAGGGGGTAGAGGGGGCACCTACCCAGATCATAGAGCAGCAGCCTCCCTGCGGGCGGGTGTGGACCCGAGCGAGGCCGCGGGCGTCGAGTCGAGGACCCCGAGCGAGGTGGCGGGCGATCGTCAGCCCGAGGGAGGCTGCGGGCGGACGTGGACTCGAGGGAGGCCGCAGGCGGGCCGGTGGGCATCGAGCCTGGCTCGGCCTGAGGCAGTAGCCTCCCCACCAGGCGCGCGGACACTTAGCGGGCGGGACCGCTCTCCATGCAGAGGAGGGCCGGCCGATCGTGGCTTCCACGAGGGGAAGCCCACCCGCGTGACAGACAATTAGGCGGGGGAGATGGAGAGGAGGTCGCCCCACCGTGACGGCCAGAGATCGCCAGATGGGATTGGGATCACCAGCAAGGAAAAGGTATCATGATTCCCTGAGTCCCTGCGATCGACGGAGGAATCACAGGTCTCCATAGACGGCCTCTCCCAGAGGGAGTAATGGCCGCCTGGGCCATCTTCCTATCGTGCTGCCCCGCACCCCCACCCGCGCCCACGCGCCGATAACGACCGCCACCGCAATGTTCTAGAACTTCAAGGAGCCCAGTGGAGCGCGCAGCACGACCTGAGCTGCAGTTTATAATTGTTAAGTGATAAATTTAAAGAAATAAAAGTTAAGAAGCCAAGACGTACAAAAGGCATAACAGGGGTGACGTCAATCACAGCACGAGCATACGGCAGGGAGGCAGATCCATTATGACGTCATCAGCGAGACCATCGCGTTTATTTTCTATGTTATTTGAGATTTGTGAACATTTTCATAAATAACTCGAGAAATAATGCATGAAATTTTCAGATAAGGCGATTTTTGACTTCATGGCGTAAATCTCTATGGGAATATAGATGATGGATGGTATTTAACAAGAAATCCATTACAATGATTGAACTTGATGTTTTTAATTAATTTGTTGTGAAAGGGACGATGATAGGTGATGGTTATTGTAACAGGGGAAGATATGCAGTTATTACCTAATCTTAAAATGTTTAAGTGGGTACAGAGTTGGTGAAGATTGTTCTGTGTTCGGCATGCAAATAATATGCATAAGGACTAGAGTTGTTAGGCATGCAGATTAAGACAAACGAGATGCAAGCAGCTTCTGGTGTTACGTGCATAAAATTTATTTTATGCACAGACCACCCATCTAAGCACACTTAACTGGAGAGGCAGGGCCAGCTTTGGATTTAGTCAAAGAAAAAACATACTTGCCTGTTCTGAGCTTTAATCTTCTGCCGGGTTGGCATTACTTGCTCTGTACTTTCAACCTTCCTCTCCCCTGATAATTACTTGGAAAGTAGAAGGAATCATGATACATATAGGTTATCTTTGAATCGTGGGGCAGGAAATCTGACTAAAGTTGAGAAGTTTAGTAAGGTATAATGGATTGAAATAAAGTTGAAGAATGGTACTTCAACGAGGGAGGAGATAAAGAAAAAAGGGAAAGAATGGCAGGTATTTCAAGGGAATGAGTGGAAGAGATTGAAGTGTTGATGGTACATTATGTGTTTAAGAAAAGCAAGAAATTTAGCATTAATCAAGTGTTGGATCTTCTAATTAGTATTCAAATTTTCTTGACCAAATAATTGTTTTGAAGTACAGCTATTTCAAACACAGCTATCTTCCCCTCTATCCTAAATAGGTTTAATGTTGCTTATTTGTAACATGTTATTCATATGAAAAAAAAGTTTTGCATAACTTTCCAAGGTATTTTTGTCCGATATGCATTGATGGCACTGAAGTAGAGATGGTTGAAAGCTTTTAGTTCCTCAGAGTAATAATCACCAGCAACTTGTCCTGGAGCGACCATATCGAAGCAATGGCCAGGAAAGCACACCAACGTCTCTACTTCCTTAAAAGGCTTAGGAAGTATGGCGTGTCTTCAACAACTCTCACCAACTTCTACAGATGCGCCATAGAAAGCATTCTGTCGGGATACATCACAGCTTGGTTTGGGAACAGCCCCATCTAAGACTGCAATAAATTGCTGGGAATCGTGGATGCAGACCAGACCATCACACAGAACCAACCTCCCCTCCATTGGCTTCATTTACACTTCACGTTGCCTCATCAAGACCACCAACATAATCAAGGACGTCTCACCCCGGCCACTCCCTCTTCTCCCCTCTCCCATCAAGCAAGAGGCTCATAAGTGTGAAAACGCACACCACCAGACAGTTTCTTTCCAGCTGTTATCAGGCAACTGAGCCATCCTATCAACAACTAAAAAGCAGTCCTGAGGTATTATCTACCTCACTGGAGATCCTCGGACTATCTTTAATTGGACTTGGACTTTGTCGTACACTAAATGTTATTCCCTTTATCATGTATATGTACACTATGGATGGCTTGACTGTAATCATGTATAGTCTTTCTGCTGGCATGCAAAAAAAGCTTTTCACTTGTACACGTGACGATAAACTAAACTAAAAATGTCCTGACAGTTGAATCTCCCACTAGACTTGCCACTTTGCACTTTTAATCATCAGGTTCTGATAACATTTTTCTTGTAATGGCTTTTTGTTACTACATTATAGAATGTTTAATGTCCATAGTAAAATGTTTAATCAAAATAATAATGAATTATTGAATGGATGTATTTATTTCATTTTGTATCTCTGAATGCTTTAGTCATTTTTTAATAAATTTGAAGGCACTCATTTCTCTCAACCTAATTGACAATGAAACAAATTCAGACTTTAGACGATGAATAACTAAATCTGTTCCAATTATGCAGTGGAATGTCATTTGTAGAATGTAGGGTCATTTTGTTCATGCATTAATATTTTACATTTTCAAATGCATCTATCAGTTGAATGTTGAGACCAGCCAATTCTATCATAATTGACAAATAGAAAAGATGAGTGAATAGTTTTGTAATATGTCAACGATTGATTATTAAAACACAGTGAGAAATGGAAACTCATTTTCCTCATTACCTTTACAAATGTATTTACCTGCTTTGGAGTTAAGGAGGCAGATTTTTTTTAGCAATGAGATGATGGACAACAGAGCACAATCAACAGATAATGTTAAAATTATTGATTCAACTAAGTTCATGTCATAGTGCAGAATTAGGCCATTTGGTCCATCAAGTCTACTCCATCATTCAGTGATTGTGGATCTATCTTTCCCTCCCGTTTTCTTGCTTTCTCCCCATAAAATTTGACACCTTTACTAATCAAAAACTTGTCAATCTCTGCTTTAAAAATACCCAATGACTTGGCCTCCTCAGCCGTCTGAGTTAATGAATTCCACAGATTTACCACGTCTGACTAAAGAACTTCCTTCTCGACTACTTTCTAAAGGTACGTCCTTTAGATGGGAAGAGTTAGAATATCTAACAGATCTGGAATTATGGTAGGAAAACGATGGAGTAGTGGGCATCTATAGGAACCTGTGACTAAGATAAGAGTAACTGAGGCCGTGTTATCTCCCTGACGTCGATGCATTGTTGCGGCTCCTTCATCTGCTACGTCAACTAGCAGTTACTCATCATAATTTCGCATTATGTTTCCCTTTTTCCTTAAGGCAGGTGAAGCAGAGAAAATAGACAAGCAATAGAAAGGAAGGAATAATCAGTGGCATCACGATAACAGAGATTAATTAGTAAGAATGACTGCGATGCCGCCTGAGTACAAGTTCAAATTACATTTATTGTCACATGCACCAATTGGTACAGTGAGATTTAAGTTATCATACAGCCATACGAATACAAAAAGAACACAATACACGATAGAGTTTAACATAAACATCCCACCACAGCGGAATCAATGTTTCCCGCTGTGAGGGAAGGCAATAAAGTTCAGAATCTTCCTCATTGTTCACCCGTGGATGGGGCCTTTGAGCCCTCCACACTCGCTGCTACGGGCGGCCCGATGTTCAGGCCCTCTCGCCAGGATGATGGAACTCCGACGTCGGAATGGAAGAACACACTCAGCGGCTTGGAGTTTCTGAATCAGCCGAGTACATAGTGGCAGAGGAAATTGATATGTAGTATATTTGTAAATCTTGTGTCTGCATGTTTTCATTTTTTATCCAGAATAATTTCTTAATTATTGTAACAATGGAGACTTCAAAAGTAAACCTTATATACTATAAACACAATATCCTTTCAATGAAGATGACGTACCATACTCCTTGGAGAAGAATGTAGGCATTATAATTTTCTGCCTGAATGAGTGACATTTTCCTACCACATCGCATGTTCTTTAACCTTCATCTACAAATCTTGCATTCTCTTCTCCAACTGCAAAGAAAATCAAATAGTATATATATCATCAAATTCGCTGACGACACCACTGTAGTGGGACGTATCTCTGATGGGGATGAGTCGGAGTATAGAAGAGAGATCGAGCGACTGTCCATATGGTGCCAGCACAATAACCTGGCCCTCAACACCAGCAAAACCAAGGAACTGATTGTGGACTTTGAAAGGAGTAGGATGGGGACCCACAGTCCCGTTTATATCATATTATATTATATTTATGGTTGAAAGGGTCAAGAGCTTCAAATTCCTGGGCGTGCACATCTCTGAAGATCTTTCCGTGTCCGAGACCACTGATGCAATTATTAAGAAAGCACAACAGCGCCTCTACTTCCTGAGAAGATTACGGAGAGTCGGTTTGTCAAGGAGGACTCTCTCTAACTTCTACAGGTGCACAGTAGAGAGCATGCTGACCGGTTGCATCGTGGCTTGGTTCGGCAACTTGAGCGCCCTGGAGCGGAAAAGACTACAAAAAGTAGTAAACACTGCCCAGTCCATCATCGGCTCTGACATCCCTTCCATCGAGGGGATCTATCACAGTGGCTGCCTCAAAAAGGCTGACAATATCATCAAGGACCCACACCATCCTGGCCACACACTCATCTCCCTGCTACCTTCAGGTAGAAGGTACAGGAACCTGAAGACTGCAACGACCAGGTTCAGGAATAGTTACGTCCCCACAGCCATCAGGCTATTAAACTTGGCTCGGACAAAACTCTGAACATTAATAGCCCATTATCTGTTATTTGCACTTTATCAGTTTATTTATTCATGTGTGTATTTACGTATATATGGACACACTGATCTGTTTTGTAGTCAATGCCTACTATGTTCTGTTGTGCTGAAGCAAAGCAAGAATTTTGTTGTCCTATCAGGGACAATGACAATAAACTCTCTTGACTCTTGACTTGACTCTTGTTTAGGAAGGAACTGCAGATACAGGTGCACAACCTTTTATCCGAAAGCCTTGAGACCAGACACTTTTCGTAATTCGGAATTTGTCGGCCTTCGGAATGGAAATTTTTTTGCGTAGATTTTAATGGCTGGCTCAGTGGTAGAGTGCTCGGCACATATCCGCAAGGTCGCGAGTTTGCGCCTTGATCCCGTCAGTTCCTCGGTCGCGAGTTTGAGTCTTCAATGTAGTTTTTTCTTGCAGAATAAATGTCTGTATGAAATGCAGTGTGTTGAATGAATTCCTGAATTTGTAAATGTGACCGCAGCATTGAATCACCTCTCGCGCTCATTTCACCCTAGCGGGGCTACATGCCCTTAGGCGACCTAAGGCGACATTTTCACACTCTTATATCCGTGTGCAGCAGAGGCGACGTGCGTTTGGCGCCAAACGTGAGCTTTGGCGTGCCATGTTTAGCGCCAAACGTGAGCTTTGGTGAGCTTTGGTGTGCAGACGACATCCTGGAAAAAATGTCCGGTTTCTTCCAGGTAGGCGATATACCCTCCCGGGCAATATACCCTCCACTTCTCTTTTATGAAGGGGATTTAGTTCCCCTTTCTTCCAGGACCGACCGGAGGTTCCGCTGTCACCTCTGCGGGCCGCCCTCGGTGAACGTCCTGTCTCCCTGTCCCTGGGATAGTAGGGGGCGATCAAACAGCACAATACCCCCCTCCCCCTCCAACTCCAGAGGAATCCGCTCCCCGATGGGCCGCTACGGCGACAAGTGGCAGTTCGCCCACAGCCCGAGCTGCGCCCCCCCCCCAAGAACAAGACGTACCTGGAGCGGGGCTGGGCTGGAGTTGCTGATCTGGGATCTCCGTGCTTGCAGTGGGCCTGGGGGTCGGTGTCCCGATGAGGGGGTGCAGCTCGGGCTGTGGGCGAACTGCCACTTGTCGCCGTAGCGGCCCATCGGGGAGCGGCTTCTGGTGGTCCTGACGTCTCCGGCCAGTTTGCAGTTTTCCTCTGGAGTTGGAACGGGGCTGGGCTGCTGCTGGCTGTGGGTCTCTGGGATCTCCTTGCTTGCAGTGGGCCTGGGGGTCGGTGTCCCGTTGGTCCTGACGTCTCCGGTGACTGTCACTGACCTGCTGGCATTGCCGACGTGAAGACAGTGCAAAGCCCCCGCGCCGGTGCAATGGGCGGGGAGCTGGAGAGGGGAGGGAAGGGGTCACACACATGGCCGGGAAGCAGAGGGGTGTAGGTGGGGTGAAATTGAAGGGAGCGACAATCTGCTGCTGCCTGCCCGCTGAGTTAAAACGTTCCCACGCAAGACTCACGATACACTGTGTATCGTGAGTCTACCGTGGGAACTTTTTAACTCAGCGGGCAGGCAGCAGCATATTGTCAATTATTAACCCTCCCGCGCAATATACCCTCACCTTCTCTTTTATGAATGGGGATTTAGTTCCCCTTTCTTCGAGGACCGACCGGAGGTTCCGCTGTCACCTCTGCGGGCCGCCCTCGGTGAACGTTTTCAAGGACCTTTCTTCAAGGACCGAAAAAATGTCCGTTATTCGGAGGTTTTCGTTATTTGGATCTTCGGATAAAAGGTTGTGCACCTGTACTGCTTTACACCGAAGATAGATACAAAATACTGGAGTAACTCAGCGGGACAGGCAGCATCACCGTTTCGGGTCGAGACCCTTCTATAGTATATTTTATTGATGTTTTCCAAAACCTTTTTACTCATGATCAAACCTTTAATTTATTTAGCTGCATACTTGTTCTGTATACCTGTTGTTAAACAAAATATTGTTTTCAGAACCAAATGGAAACCATACTTTCTCTGTTTCTGGAGACATTCTTGTCAAAGTTTTTCACTGACACTGGGTACTCCTCCTTCATTTAACACAACATGATCTCGCAATCTATTGAGAGCAAAGACACGCACAATTTCTGCGAAAACAGAACTTTTACAGATTTCATAATTTCAAACATGAAAAAAAATAGAATGACAGGAAAATTGTTATGTTCTCTTACCCATTTGAGTGTTATCGCAAGTTGATAAAAGCTGACAGCAGTCCAACTATTGTAATTAAATAATTAGGCTACTTCCTCAGGGTGAGCAGCTGGAAAGTAAGCACACAGAAACAATGCATCATTGGGTTATTCGCCAAAGAGAAGTTATTACTCTGCATATTTTTATCTGTTGACTGAGTAACCCATAGCATGTTTCAGTAAAGATTTTTGTTTCTGAATGATTGCTCCACCTGAATCTCAAGGTATTTTATTTCTAAGAAGAAAGTATTTTATTTCTAAGAAGAAAGCTGGTAGTGTTGCCTCGCAGCGCCACAGATCCGGGTTCCATCATGACTATAGTGCTGTCTGTGAGGCGTTTGCACGTTCTCCTTGTAACTACGTGGGTTTGCTCCGGGTGCCCTGATTTCCTCCCACATCCCTAAGATGTGTGGGTTTCTTGGTTAACAGGTCTCTGTAAATTGTGCCGAATGGATGTAAAAGTGGGATAAGATAGAGCTTGTGTAAATGGGTGATCAATAGTTGCCGTGGACTTGGTGGGACAAAGGGCCTGATTACATGCTGCATCTCTAAACTAAACTAAGCAATGTCAGTTAACTTCAAATTGGAAGTTGGCTCAAAGTAAAGGAAAGATAATTTTCAATTGTGTTATATAATGGCAATGAATCGAATGATTTTTGGTTTATTTGCTGAGATATTCATATCCTTTTCCTTTAAATATCCTCATATAGGCTTGCCCATTGCTTCAAATATAGCACATTTTGGATGTTTCTCAATCCAAAAATAGTGTATTATGGCATCTAGTGTCAGATTTTTTTTAAGATAATTTTTTCCATTGTACTTTGTTCTGAAATGTCTAAGATTTTCATCTCTTTGGTGGATAGGTTGAGAATAGAAGTGTGAATGATGGGATTAAATAAAATGTGATTTTTTTTTGTTAGTTGGCTTGCTTTTGATCTTTCTCTGACCCACTGCCTCCCCACCTTGTTCTTGTTTTGCTTTCATTCAATGCCACTTATTTCCATTGCTCCATGCTGCTTGACTGCCTTTCTTTCCCTATCTTCTGCTCTATTCTTTTTTTTCTCTTCAATTATCTGTTGCTGTCATTTGTTTTTCAGACTTTTCTAACAGTATTGTTGGGTAATTCTGCATTTAATTCTGTACCTGTGCTTTCGGCTGAGTAAAAACAGTATTCTGCTCAGTGATGCTGCACCACATCCTAGTTAATTATGTACCTGGTTGATAGGACGGTAAAAAATTTGCAGAAAGATAGATTACTATTAGGTTTAAGTATTTAGTCAATTACAGCAACGTCCATTATGAAGGAAACAACAGAAATTGGATCTTAGGATTTAATTATTCTTATGTGGGCAGATAGCTTTAAAAAGTTTTGGCTGTCATTGAAGTATGAAATCTGAAGAAGGATCCCAACCTGAAATGTCACCTATCCATGTCATCCAAATCTGACTACGTGTCCTGCTGACTTATTCCAGCACTTTTTTTTGTAAACCATCAAATGCTGTTTTCTCATACTGCATGGTTTTTCAGCCAGATTGAGGCCTGTAACTTTGCTCTTGAAAAATGAATATGAACATGCACTCTGACATTTTAAAAGCAAGCATATTGGATTGTGTTGCATGCTGATGTGCATATTGTTTTCCATGGGATTGAATTAACATTTATCTCTAACTGAACCTATTTTAAAATATCAAGGTAACAAATACTTAAAGATGAGAAAGTTGATGTATTCTTGGTCTTTTCTTATTAGATTAAAATTTAGCAAATAAACTCCTTGCTGATGAAGAGGTAGAAAAGGCACTTTTTTTGCATATTTCATTTTTGTGGTTTTATGAATTAATTGACACAAGATTGACTAGACTGCTAAACTATTGCTTTGACAGAGGTACAGTGAAAAGCCTTGTTTTGCATGCTATCCAATCACATCAGATAATACTATACATAATACTTAAGTACAATATATAGAGCAAAGCGCAAGGTACACAATGTATCAATGAGCGTGAGGGGAGGAGGGGAAGACAATGGGGACCCAGCGTGGGGGGACCACAATGAAGAACAATGAAGGACCCGGCGTGGGTGGACCGTCGTGAGGGACAGTGGGAGAACAAAGGGGACCGTTTAGAATCCTCTGTCCAGGGGATAAGTCTGTGTTTGTTTGTTCATTTATTCTGGTGAAGGCGCTGTGCACACGGCAGCCAGACAACAGTCGCTTGTCTCTTTCTTTTTGTTTTTACTTTTAATTTCAAGTTTTTCGTGAACCTAGTGTGTTGTGACTGTTGGCAGACCAATTTCCCTCCACAGATGAATAAAGTTTTGTCGTCTCGTATAATTCTCAGCATTGTTGCAAGTAGGTTCCATCGGTGCTTCTGCTAAGGATAAAATTGTTAAACACAATGAATTTGAGGCTCTAAATTAGTTTCTCCTTAAATTCGAAAGTATGAAAATTTGGATTGAGTTGGTAGGAATGTACAATTCCTCCCCACCCACATAATTCCACAATAAGTAAATTGTTAAATATCCCACTACCAGTCAAGGTTAATGCCTCTTCCTGCAACCGCATAACACACCACCTTGAGAAGATTCAGACTAAATCCCTCATCAAGTAAAAAGTCTTATTCAGTTCAGCAAATTCCATCCGCAATCTCCCGGAGTCAGAGGGGAATAAATGGTGTGTGTATTTTTTAGATTAACAGCCATTTCTGAAATATATACTCCTGTGAAAGTTATGAGTTTAATAAACATTCATTGTCATTCCAGTTTGTTTCTGTTAATGTTTTTCTTTCTTTTTAATAAACAAATGAGATGAATGTGTACATTAATTTAAGTGCTTTAGAAAAAATCTAGAATTGACATGTATTAACAAGACTGGTGTCGTAATTTGTCTACCCAGGTTATGACAGAGTTCCGTTCCTCATAACTAATTATAATCTGAACAGTGGCAAGTCAGAAATGTGGCCAGCTGGCAATATATTCATACAAAAACATAGCAATGTGCCATTAAACCAGGGCATTTAACACAACCATTCAGGTCTTGCCATGAACCAAGTTCTCTTAACTCTACTCGTTTGTATGTACAATATGGGCTGTACATAAATCAAATGTTAATCACCTGGTGTGGACCTGTACAGTAATGAATCGATGATTCCAAGGGAGGATAAAGAGAAAATCTTTTGGAAAGATTTTTGTTGAATGTTATTTTTGTTGATTTTTGTTGAATTGTTCTGAATTTCTCTTTATTTGAGTAAATAAAATGAAGGAATAACATTACAAATATGCACAAGTTTTTGTTACAGTGCATTCAGAAAATATTCAGGCCCCTTCATCTTTTCCACATTTTGTTACCTTACAGCCTTATTTTAAAATGGATTAAATTCATTTTTTTAAGCATCAATCTACACACAATACCCCAGAATGAAGAAACGAAAACAGGTGTTTAGAAATGTTTGCAAAGTAATTAAAAAGAAATAACTGAAATAACTGAAATATCACATTTAAGGATTCAGACTCTTTGCTATGACCCTCAAAATTGAGCTTAGGTTCATCCTGTTTCCATTGATTATCCTTGAGATGTTTCTACAACTTGATTGGCGTTCAACAGTGGTAAATTAAATTGATTGGACATGATTTGGAAAGGCACAAACCTGTCTATATAGGGTCCCACAGATGACTGCATGTCAGAGCTAAAACCAAGTCATGAAGTCAAAGGAATTGTCCGTAGACCTCTGAGACGGGATTGCGTCGAGACACAAATCTGGGGAAGGGTATAAAACAATTTCTGCACAGTGGCCTCTGTCATTCTTAAATGGAAAAACTTTGAAACCACCAGGACTCTTCATAGAGCTGGCCGCCCGGCCAAACTGAGCAAGCGGGGGAGAAGGGCCTTGGTCAGGGAGGTGACCAAGAACCCGATGGTCACTCTGACAGAGCTCCAGAGTTCCTATGTGGAGATGGGAGAACCTTCCAGAAAGACAACTATACCTGCAGCACTCCAACAATCAGGCCTTTATGGTAGAGTGGCCAGACGGAAGCCACTCCTCAGTAAAAGGCACATGACAGCCTGCTTGGAGTTTGCCAAAAAGCACATAAAGGACTCTCAGACCATGAGAAACAAGATTCTCTAGTCTGATAAAACCATGATTGAACTCTTTGGCCTGTATGCCAAGTGTAATGCCTTGGAACCAGGCACCGCTCATCACCTGGCCAATACCATACCTACGGTGAAGCATGGTGGTGGCAGCATCATGTTGTGGGGATGTTTTTCAGCGGCAGGAACTGGGAGACTAGTCAGGATCGAGGGAAAGATGAACGGAGCAAAGTACAGAGAGATCCTTGATGAAAACCTGCTCCAGAGCGTTCTGGACCTCAGACTGGGGCGGAGGTTCACCTTCCAACTGGACAACGTCCCTAAGCACAGAGCCAAGACAACACAGGAATGGCTTTGTGACAAGTCTGTGAATGTCCTTTAGTGGCCCAGCCAGAGCCCGGAATTGAACCTGATCGAACATCTCTGGAGGGATCTGAAAATAGCTGTGCATCGGCGCTCCCCAGAGTAAAGGGTCTGAATACTTATATAAATGTGATATTTCAGTTATTTCTTTTTAATTACTTTGCAAAAATTTCTAGACGCCTGTTTTCGCTTTTTTATTCTGGGGTATTGTATGTAGATTGATGATAAAAAAAAAAGAATTTAATCCATTTTAAAATAAGGCTATAACGTAACAAAATGTGGAAAAAGTGAAGGGGTCTGAATACTTTCTGAATGCACTGTATGTAAAACTATGGTTGTTCCTTTAAATGTAGCCTCAGCGCACCAATTTGCTTGGTCCCATGTTTCTTTGATTATCACCCACACAAAATGCTCATGTTGCTGCAATCGGTATTTAGGACCGTACCAATTCAAAGCAATATGCCGGTGTTTAATAATAGTATGTGTGGAGGGGACAGTATGATGATTCATTGACAGACCAACTTGATTGATTTGTTGACATTGCCATGAAGTTGCTTCATTTGGGTAGGAAGTGTAGTTTGAACATGTACATGTCAAACACAATCACGTGATTATTAACTGTAACAGTAGTATAACAATATCAAGGTTTGGGTTGTTGTGTCCAATACAAATAAATCTTGACATTGAAGTACAATGAAACGGGTTAAGCTGCTACAGGCTGGCTTTGCAACTTCTCTGGTTGCTTCATTAATGGGCCTGTCCCACTTAGGCGACTCTTTAGGGCGACTGCCAGGGACTAGTTTGAATGAAATTCACCTACGACACCTGGCAACAACCTACGACAACCTATGATAGCAAAAATTGTTGCTACTGTCCCCGAAAAACTTTCAACATGTTGAAAATTTTGCGGCAGTCGCCTGTAGTCGCCCAAAAAATCACCTAAGTGGGACAGGCCCATAAGACCCTCCCTGAATTGACATCGAGAATGGTTTCACAGAGATTTGTTTCTTGCACATTGTTATGCTTATTGTTGGCCGATATTCCTTTCTCAGCTCTTGACTTTTCTGGTCAAGTTAAAACCAATCTAGAATAGCCCACTTTCCTCCCTTTGAGGTCTCATCTGCCATTTCTAAAAGGAGATTCCCTTGGGCCCTTTTTTTTTTTTTTGGAACACTGAGACCAGCAGCCTCAAAATGCTCCAAAACACACAAGTCCCACTACGGTGTGTTTACTCTCACAGTTCGCAGACCTCAGGTAATTACGCACTTTCCATGACTCAACATCTACATCACAGCCCGACCATTGTTTTGAGCTCCCATGCATCTTGTTTGTCGGCTGCATTTAACCTCCACCTGACTTTCTTGGCTTCAGTGGAAGAACGGTGAGGGACCGCATGTAGTAATCATTAAGTATACAATTTTTAATGTGCCTCTCCAAACTGGACAAACTTAAATTCCCATGAAAGCAGTTGAACCTGTTTTCTTATATATAATCTTCTGAATCATTAATTGCATTCATGAGTATTATTGAGATATGGATACAATAGTGCATAAACAGCTCACACGGCTGTTTATGTTGCTAACAAACTCTTCCCATCTTTCCATATCCTCTTGACCTTAAATACTTTTGCGCTGTTTGTCCCAACAGCTGGTTATGGTGACAACCTCCACGTAGTCACCACCTTCCGTGTAAGGAGGTTCCTTCAGAATTTAATCTAATATTGTTAACAATCTTAAACAAGGCTATCTTGGTCTCTGGTTTTTCACATTTGTTAGAGAAATGAGACTCAACTACTCATTGTTTTGTCATTGTTATAACCTTGTGATTCTTGTATGTGCTTTAGCCTTGTATTGCTGCAGCCAATGAATGAGTTGTAATTGGTCAGAAAATTACCAGGTCCCAGACCCTATTTCACTGCCCTCCCTCCCTTGCCCTCCCAGATGCTGCTCATCCTATTGAGTTTTTTCAAACAGGTTGTTTATTTTTGTAGATTCTAGCATCTGCAGTCTCTTGTGTTGTTTATTGGATCTGTGCATGTGTATTTTGAGCAATTTCACACCCATTATCCAGCAGTTTTTTGTGCCTTCATGTTTTGTGTTAGATGAAGGTTTCTAGTGGCTGGATG
The DNA here is from genome assembly GCF_010909765.2 of Amblyraja radiata. Lineage (NCBI taxonomy): Eukaryota > Metazoa > Chordata > Chondrichthyes > Rajiformes > Rajidae > Amblyraja > Amblyraja radiata. The sequence goes on along the minus strand of NC_045956.1, from coordinate 107,946,383 downwards.
CTGGTGGCTTATGTCATTGCAATACAAACCATCTCCACTAGCTGGCACTAAATACTTCATTAAGACTGGCAATGATGATGAAATTCACTACCGTCTCCCGTATGCTGGCACAGACTTTGGCCTTCTGAGGAAAATCTTCAAACACTGTACAAAACCCATAGTCGACGAGAAAGCAGTGTGTCCTTTCTGTCCTGTGTGGACTACCTGCTCCGTGCACTTGAAGCTTTAGAGAGATACCTTCATTGGTGTTTTCATAAAATCCTCTAAATCCAAAGACGAATAAATGCACTAACACCCAGCATTCTTTCCTAAGCATTGACTTACACCAGGACAGATCCAAAAGAGTGGACCACGTTGTTCATTTGTTCAATGTCAGATTCCTGTAGCACTGGCCATACTCCAAGCTTTGTCTCAGTAACAGCCAGACAGAGGAAAATTGTCACTGGCCATTGTTCATGATGCTTAAAATGGGGAATAAGCATCTGGGAGGGTACTAAAACCCTTGAATTTCTTTGGGAGCATACGAAAGCCTTGCAAAGATGGAGCCAGGACACACTGCCTCCCATGCTATCCACTTGTCTATCCTGATAAACAGCCTCTACTCCACCTTTGGCAGAGGACTCGCATTGATCACATCAGCCATCCAGAATCCATAGAACTGGAGCAGAAGTAAATAGTCCTTGATGTTGAAGGACTGTTGACGAAGATAACACATCATGCTACTAGTTAGTGCTGCATTACCTCACTAATCAATCCATGTTTTAAGTTGTACCTTCTGTTTCCTCATGGTTGCGGTATTTAATGTTCCAAGTGATGGTTTTAGCAAAACAAAAAAAATGACTACATATCTCACAGTTGTCCAGGAAAGAACTGCAGATGCTGGTTTAAATCGAAGGTAGACACAAAATGCTGGAGTAACTCAGCGGGTCAGGCAGCATCTCTGGAGAGAAGGAATGGGTGACGTTTCGGGTCGAGACCCTTCTTCAGACTGTTCTCACAGTTGTCCTGTGCGTCATTTAATGCTTTCTCTTTAAGAATATTTACCCATATTTTGAGATTAAACCATATATTTGCCATTGACAATAACATTATAAAATAAATGCAAATTGTGCAAAGCGATCACTGTGATCAGTTTTAAATTCTCTGGGGCGTCTGCACCAGCAGAGCAGCACTCAAAGACCATGAAACAATAACACAACATGCTCGATCTACTCAGCAGGCCAGATAGCATCTATGGAGAAAGTAACATAATTAATATTTTACATGGATCACATATTATCAGAAAACATGGTTGAGAAATCTTTCTTGCAATATATGTGGAATTTAGAGGGGGAATTTGATCATTATTTATTTGCCTTCAATTAAGAATTCTTGAATGTGCCCATTGTGCATTCTGAACTGTGTAGGCTTTCACTGCCAGCTGAGAGTTTGCAAAATAATCATGATGCCACAGAGTGGCCTTGTTGTTTTTTTAAGCACTGGCTTCAAATAAATGTTGTTTACTAGCTATAAACACACTAGATGGCAGTGACAAACCCTTATTCTTGAGTGGCATAAAGGAAAAGCTCTCACACGGGAATGGGGCAAGAGTATCAAAGATTTTGTGGAATCTGTGGCATCAATAGTGCTGAGGACATTTAATTAGAAAGTTCACAAAAATAATAAAAGTAAGAATACATATTCTCGGCTCAATAATTATCCTGCGAAAGGGATGCAAGCTGTCCTCGAGTACCTAGAACAGCACCAGGTCGTCAAAAGGACTGGCTTGTGGTTTATGAATGAGGAGCGTGTTTTATTTTTAAACCAAATGTGAACATTGAGTTTTCATTCAAAGTGTTTAGGAATGAGTATTAGTAATCATTATATTAAAATAATAATGATCAAATATTTCAATTGCGAAAGTTTACATTTCCGTTTTCCTCTTGCATAATGATGTTAGATTTGACAAATTCCCAGCTGAACTGTGTTCCTATAGTTACAATAAGCTATAATTTGTTTGAGAGAACAGAAGCTGTTATTTATGGCATTGCAAGGTTTGGTGATTGAGAATGGAGGATCTGAAATTCTATTCTTGATTGAACAAGATGCCAATTTACAGACTACCTCAACCTATGTGTCCAGGAGGATAATAGAATAAATGGCAAGGAAGTGAAGTATATGTTTTGCCTGAAAATAATACCACTCGTCTTTCAGATGGGTTGTAAAATGAAATTTTGAATTAAGTCGAGCAGTTGATGGTTTCTTGGGTTGTTCTCAATTTAAATATTGTTTATCTGACTGGTGGCACCAAGGCAGCATTCTTCATTAGGATTCATTCTTGATAGTATTCCAGTACCTATTCTGTGACTGCTGTTATGAAGCAAGCACTTAAGATACAGGATACTGAGTTGGATGGTCAGCCATGATCATATTGAATGGCGGTGCAGGCTCGAAGGGCCGAATGGCCTACTCCTGCACTTATTTTCTGTTTCTATGTTTCTATGATCAGTTTGGAAAAAAAGTCCCAACCTGGAATATCGCCAATCCATGTTCTCCAGAGATGCTCCCTGACCTGATTTGCTTTGCATCTTTTTTTTTTGTAAACTGGCATGTGCGGTTTCTTGTTTCTACTTGAGATCTTGCAGTTTTGAGAGGTGAGTTATGGAACACATTAAATCCAGTCTACCCAGCAGCATTGACCCACTGCAGTTTGTCTACCAACAAAACAGGTCCACGGATGATGCCATTGCCCTAGCCCTACACTCATCCCGAGACCACCTGGATAAAAGAGACACCAACGTCATCCTCCTATATATAGACGACAGCTCTGCCTTTAATACCATTACACCATCCAAGCCTATCACCAAACCAGCAGGACTTTGTGTCAGCATCCATCTCTGCAACTGGATCCTCATCTTCCTGACCAACAGACCCTAATCAGTGAGGACAGGGGACAAATCATCGTCCACGATAATCCTCAACAGAGGGACTCCGCAAGGATACATGCTTTCTCAGCCCCTTCACTCCTTGTACACCCACGACCGTGCAGCCATGTACAAATCTAATTCAATTGTCAGATTCACAAACGACACCATTGTGGGCCGGATATCAAATGATGATGAGACAGAGTACAGGGGTACGTGTCCTGGTGTCGAGACAACAACCTTTCTCTCAATGTCAGCAAGGCCTAGGAGATAGTGAACGACTTCAGGATGTGAAGCAGTACACATACCCCAGTTTGCATTGACGGTGCCGAAGTAGAGATGGTTGAAAACTTCAAATTCCTAGGAGTCAATATCACCAACAACTTCTCCTGAACCACTCATATTGAAGCAACGTCCAAGAAAGCACACCAATGCTATCTACTTCCTTAGAATTCATAGGAAGTTTGGCATGTCTCCTACAACTCTCACCAACTACTACAGATACACCATAGAAAGCATTTTATCAGGATGCATCACAGCTTGGTTTGGGAACAGCTCCATCCAAGACTGCAAGAAATTGCAGTGAATTGTGGATGCAGCCCAGACCATCACACAAACCAACCTCCCTTCTATTGACTCCATTTATACCTCACGCTGCTTTGGCAAGGCCAGCAGCATAATCAAGGACGAGTCACACCCTGGCCACTCCCTCTTCTCCCCTCTCTCATCAGGCAAAAATTATAGATGTGTGAAATCGCACACCACCAGATTCAGGGACAGTTTCTTCCTAGCTGTTATCAGTCAACTGAATCATCCTACCACAACCAGAGAGCAGTGCTGAACTACTATCTACCTCTCTGATGACCCTCGGACTTTCCTTGATTAGACTTTGCTGGCTTTACCTTGCACTAAACGTTATTCCCTTATCATGTATCTATACATTGTAAATGGATCGATTGCAATCATGTATTGTGTTTCTGGTAACTGGTTAGCACATAACTAAAAGCTTTTCACTGTACAGGTGCACAACCTTTTATCCGAAGATCCAAATAACGAAAACCTCCGAATAGCGGCCATTTTTTCGGTCCTTGAAGAAAGGTCCTTGAAAACGTTCACCGAGGGCGGCCCGCAGAGGTGACAGCAGAACCTCCGGTCGGTCCTCGAAGAAAGGGGAACTAAATCCCCATTCATAAAAGAGAAGGTGAGGGTATATTGCGCGGGAAGGTTAATAATTGACAATATGCTGCTGCTGCCCGCTGAGTTAAAAAGTTCCCACGCAAGACTCATGATGCACAGTGTATCGTGAGTCTACCGTGGGAACTTTTTAACTCAGCGGGCAGGCAGCAGCAGATTGTCAATTATTAACCTTCCCGCGCAATATACCCTCACCTTCTCTTTTATGAATGGGGATTTAGTTCCCCTTTCTTCGAGGACCGACCGGAGGTTCCGCTGTCACCTCTGCGGGCCGCCCTCGGTGAACGTTTTCAAGCGCAAGCACGGAGATCCCAGAGACCCACAGCCAACAGCAGCCCAGCTCAGCCCCGCTCCAACTACAGAGGAAAACTGCAAACTGGCCGGAGACGTCAGGACCACCAGAAGCCGTTCCCCGAGCTGCGCCCCCTCATCGGGACACCGACTCCCAGGCCCACTGCAAGCACGGAAATCCCAGAGACCCACAGCCAACAGCAGCCCAGCCCAGCCCCGTTCCAACCAAAGATCGTTGGTTCCAACTACAGAGGCACCTGGGTTGCGGATGACGGGGCGCAGCTCGGGGCGTCGTAGGGGCCCATCGGGGAGCGGGTTCCTGTTGGTCCTGACGTCTCCGGCCACCTGCCATCCTCCGGGAACTGTACCGCCCTTGCAGGAGAGTGGGGTTGTTTGCAGTTGCAGAGGGAGGGGGCAAGGGCGGTACAGTTCACAGTCTCAGCTCTAGTCCAGGGGGGGTGGCGGGAGACGTCAGGACCAACGGGACACCGACCCCCAGGCCCACTGCAAGCACGGAGATCCCAGAGACCCACAGCCAGCAGCAACTCCAGCCCAGCCCCGCTCCAACTCCAGAGGAACACGTAGGGGAAGAAGCTGATGGTGTGCAAGGTACGTCTTGTTCTTGGGGTGGCGGATGAGGGGGCGCAGCTCGGGCTGTGGGCAAACTGCCACTTGTCGCCGTAGCGGCCCATCGGGGAGCGGATTCCTCTGGAGTTGGAGGGGGAGGGGGGTATTGTGCTGTTTGATCGCCCCCTGCTATCCCAGGGACAGGGAGACACAGCGGCTTTTTAGACTGGTGGGCAATCACTTCCAAAGTTCTGCCCACACAGTCAGTACACCTCTCCTACACTGCATTTCATACAAACATTTATTCTGCAAGAAAAAACTACATTGAAGACACAAACTCACGACCGAGTAACTGCCAGGATCGAGGCGCAAACTCGCGACCTAGCTCGGGGTTTCAAGAATCCCCGAGCTAGGCCACCTAAGGGCATGTAGCCCCGCTAGGATGACATGAGTGCGAGAGGTGATTCAATGCTGCGGGCACATTTACAAATTCAGGAATTCATTCAACACTGCATTTCATACAGACATTTATTCTGCAAGAAAAAACGACATTGATGACTCAAACTCGCGACCGAGTAACTGCCGGGATCGAGGCGCAAACTCGCGACCTTGCGGATATGAGCCGAGCACTCTACCACTGAGCCAGCCATTAAAATCTACGCTAAAAAATTTCCATTCCGAAGACCGACAAATTCTGAATTACGAAAAGTGTCTGGTCCCAAGGCTTTCGGATAAAAGGTTGTGCACCTGTACCTCGGTACATGTGACAATAAAATGCCCATATTTTGTAAATGAAGAACAAAATATTTGAAACTTCATACAAAGTGCCTGAGAAATCTACACACGTATTTTTTATTTACCAATATGGTGTGCAAATATTTTCTGATGGGATATCCTCATAATCTAAGTGGAGAAATTTGGTGCAGATTGGCAGAGACATAAGCAAAGTATCATGTGTGTTGTGTGTGTATGTGTATGGTTATTATTAGTTATATAAATGTTTTTAATTTCCATATTTCAAAAAAGCAAAATAATTTAGATAAAGATTTATTTAATTTCTATATTCCAATTTTTAAATAAATGCAATACTTTATAATTTATTTCATTTCAGGTTCTTTTGCCCCATTCCAATTTTATCATTTGAGGAAGACCCAGCTCATCTCTATGGAATTTAGGCAAGATCAATCACCATAGAAACATTGGGTAGGTACAAACACATCGTAATATTATTCATGTGAAACAATAAATGGTGTGCAAGCTGTTTAGATTTTCATATTTCTAAAATGTACTACTGGGAATTCATTGGGGGGGGGGGGGGGGACATCTATACATTTCACAACTTGTGAAAGTTTATTTAATGAAAATTAACTATACAAATGCACTATTTTGATAACTGCTTAAGTACTAATTTTTTGCAGTGTCGATTGAATGGACACTAGACATAATCTATACAACTAAAACTCTGATCTTGTGCTCTTCTGGTTTGCGGGGTTTTTCTATTTGCGCAAAAACGGTACGCAATTTTTCGCCAGGTTTCTCCCCGTTCTCCTGTGCTGCGAGTGCAACAAGTTTCATTCCGATCGGTGGTATATTGTAAAACCTATCGCGTTTAAAAATCTTAAAAACCGCGTGTGCGCAGATTCCTTCAGTCAGCACCACGCAGATTGGCCTCTTCTCCTGTCAGTCAATGCGACGCCCCTTCCTGCCCCAATTCCTCTCTCCCCTCCTCACAGTAACTTGTCTATCGCCTCCCACACCACCGGCCATGGGGAGGGGGGGTTCAGTGGAGGCCCAGTGGAAGCCCTGGTCCAATCTCTCTCTCCCTCATCACTCACCCCTCTCCCCCGCCCGCCCTCTGCAGCTATGGCGGTCCCGTCTACCGCCACCGTTGCGGTAACTTGCCCTCATGGCCTTCTCGGAGATCTTCTCCACCAGCTCATCGAACCTTGTGGTGCCCACCGTGACGAACACCGACTCCATCCCCCCGCGACCTGGCGGCGGGGGGTGGGCAGGGTGGGGACGGGCCCAGCGGGTGGGCAGGCAGTGGAAGGAGTGGGGCAGTGGAAGGGCCGAGCGGTAGCAGCGGGCGGTCGGACAGGACGGGGTTGGGCCGAGCAGCGCCTGAGCCGTAGTGGGCAGAGGAAGGGAGGGAGAGTCGGGTTGCAGGGTGGCCGAGCAGTTTGCGCGGAGTTTCACAAACACACACGCACACACACACGCACACACGCGCATGTGCACACACACTGCAGATGTTGCTTTTTATGGAGAGAGGGAGTGACTGAGGGTGGGGGAAAGGAAAGGGAGGGAGGGATTAGGGAAGGAGGAGAGGGGAAAGTTCCTGGTGAGGTGAGGAAGGATAGTGGGGGGGATTGAGGGAGAGGAATGGGTAGGGAGGGGGAATGTGGGGGAGGTGCGGAGACGGGGAAGAGGGGGGAGGTAGGGAGTGGAGAATAGAGAGAGAGGAGAGCAGTGGGGGAGGTCAGGAGGGATAGTGGGGGGGGATAGGGGCAGGTGAGTGGGGGATAGAGGGGTGGGAGGGAGGGAGTGACTGAGGGTAGGGGAAAGGAGAGAGATTGGGGGAGGAGAGGGGCAAGAAGAGGGAGGGTGAAGAGGAGGGGGAGGGAGTGTTGGAGGGTGAGGGGAAATGAGCTGCGCCTGCACAGTTGGGGGTATGTGTGAGTGGTGCAATATTGTGTTGGGGGGGGCGGATTGCATTGGGGGAATGGGTGAGTGGTGGAATATTGCATTGGGGAACGGTTGCGTTGGGGGACCAGGCCTCCCGTGTGACAGGGACACAACGAGTCCCACTTAATCTAGTATTAAGCAAATCTGAGAAAAATTACACAAGAAAAAATTATTGTGTTTATAGTCACTTTGTTTACTTATTTTGTGTTATGTGATTGTAATGTGCTTCTGGTATCATATATATTATACAAGTAGGCAGAATGTATTTATGTGACAAATTCTTTAATTTGTGGAACCAACTAGTGAACAGGTTATTTTTGATCGTGTGTTGTGGAATGAAAATTATAAATGGCCTTAGCCTAAGAGAGGATTGATCAAATTTAAATTTGGATTCAAAGTGCATTTGGATCGAAAGTGCCTGAAGCCAGAATTTTGAATGTAAACAAAGAAAACTGCAAAAGTATGAAACTGGGAAATTACATTGTGTTATGACAGTTGACAAACGGGTTAACTTTTAAAGAATTTAACAAAGCAATACGTCTATTTAATACGTTAAAACCCAGCAAAGTGAGACTTTGAAGTTCTCTCCCCAAGAAGACTGTAGATATGCCGTTGAGTATATTTGACAGAGATTAATAGTTTATTAGCTATTAAAGGAATGGGCAGATATCAGGTTAGTACAGGAAGTGGACTCCAACATAGATCCACCAGGCCTTAATCTCAAACACCACTACTGATTTCATCACTTCCGGCTCTCTGCCCTCTAAAGCCTCCAACCTTATCATTCCCCAGCCCCGCACGGCCCAATTTTATCTTCTCTCCAAAATCCGCAAACAGAACTGTCCTGGCAGACCCATTGTTTCTGCTTGCTCATTTCCCACCGAATTAATGTCCACATACCTCAACTCCATCCTACCCCCACTCCCTCCATACCTATATCCAAGACACCTCATATGCGTTTTGTCTCCACAATGACTTCAGTTTTCCAGGCCCCCACTCCTTCATCTTTACTGTGGATGTCCAGTCACTCTACACCTCCATCCCCCACCAGGAGGGTCTTTCAGCCCTCCATTTCTTCCTTGACCGCAGAACCAGCCAATTTCCGTCTACCAATACTCTCCTCCACGTAGCAGAGCTGATCCCTACCCTCAACAACTTCGACTCCTCCCACTTCCTCCAAATCCAAGGCGTAGCTATGACCCCTAGCTATGCCTGCCTCTTTGTAGGGTACGTCGAACAATTCCTATTCCAGGCGTACACTGGCTCTATCCCCGAACTCTACCTTCGCTAGATTGACGACTGCATTGGTGCTACCTCCTGCACCCATGCAGAACTCCCGGACTTCATCAACTTCACCAATAATTTCCATCCTGCACTCAAATTCACTTGGACCAACTCCGACATTTCTAGATCTCACCGTCTCCATCACAGGAAACAGACTATTGACCGACATCTACTACAAACCTAATGACACCCATAGCTATCTTGACTACACTTCATCCCACCCTGCTTCCTGTAAAGACTCTAACCCCTACTCACAACTCCTCCATCTACGTCGCATCTGCGCCCAGGATGAGGTGTTCCATACCAGGGCATCAGAGATCTCCTCATTCATTAGGAAACGGGGGTGCCCCTCTTCCATTATAAATGAGGCTCTCACTAGGGTCTCCTCGATATCCCGCAGCTCCGCTCTTGCTCCCCCCCCCCCCTTCGTAACAAGGACAGAGTCCCCCTTGTCCTCGCCTTCCACCCCATCATCCGTCGCATTTAATCCTCCAATGTTTTCGCCACCTCCAACGGGATCCCACTACTGGCCGCATCTTCCCATCTCCGCCCCTTTCTGCTTTCCCCAGAGCTCTTTTCCAAAACTCCCTGGTACTTTCCCCTGCAACCGCAGGAGATGCAACACCTGTCCCGTCACCTCCCCACTCGACTCCATCCAAGGACCCAAACAGACTTTCCAGGTGAGGCAGAGGTTCACTTTCATCTCCTTCAACCTCATCTACTGTATCCGTTGTTTCAGGTGTCAACTTCTCTACATCTGCGAGACCAAGCGCAGGCTTGGCGATCGTTTCGCTGAACACCTCCTCTCAGTCCGTCTTAACCTACCAGATCTCCTGGTGGTTCAGCACTTCAACTCCCCCTCCCATTACCAATCTGACCTTTCTGTTCCACGCCTCCTCCATTGTCAGAGTGAGGCCCAGCGCAAATTGGAGGAACGCACCTCATATTTCACTTGGGTACTTTACACCCCAGCGGTATGAACATTGACTTCTCTAACTTCAGATAGCTCTTGCTTTCTATCTCCATCCCCTTCCCCTTCCCACTTCTCCCACCAATCTTACTGTCTCCAACTACATTCTATCTTTGTCCCGCCCCCTCCCCTGACATCAGTCTGAAGAAGGGTCTCGACCTGAAACGTCTCCCATTCCTTCTCTCCAGAGATGCTGCCTGACCCGCTGAGTTACTCCAGCATTTTGTGTCTACCTTCGATTTAAACCAGCATCTGCAGTTCTTTCCTACACATAGATCAGCCATGATTGTACTGAATGGTGGAGCAGACATGAGGCATTGAATGGTCGATATGTGCTTCCATTTAGGCTTCTGTGCTGAAATAGAAATTGGGGGGAGTGGTCAAAGACATTTGCACTTGTATACTTCTCCTAAATTGTAGTTTAAAATGTCCTGCCAAGTTTGTAAATTTAATAATTCCAAAACCTTTGTACAGTTTTAGAAATCCCTCTGCAGATGATATGGGGACTGCGTACGACGATAACTGCAGGTGGACTTCTGTTATTGGTTAATTTAATGGGAACTGAAATGTTGAATTGAATACTTTATTGTCACATGTAACAAGTCACGGTGAAATTTTTTGCTTGCATACATTGCCAAGGTATGCACATTGTCACCCATAAAGGGTGTTTACAAAGTTACAAATTCCCTCCCCTTCCCTCATGGCGGGTCCACCCACACCGGGTCCCCGTTGCTCGTCCGTCTCCCTTACGGCGGCCACTCCACGCCAGATCCTCCTTTCTTCCTTCCCTCAGCAGCGGCTTCCTCACTTCCACATGGTCCGTCCTCGTCTGTCGGTTAGTGCCACCATCGACCGCCACACCAACCTCTCCACTATCTCTGCCGGGTCTCCTGTCTGCAGAGTTGGTGTACTGGACCATTTCACTTTGTTCAAAAAAACACAAATGTTGAATAGTATGTGGCCCACTTTTAAGACAATCTAAACTGAAATAATAGTTTCCACTGGATGCTGCCATATCTTTTGAATGAGATGTTGAGCTAAGTCTCTTTTTGGATTCTCAAGTGAACATAAATACTGCAATGTAGCATGTTTTCAGAAAACAAGTTTTTTTGCTTTTCTGTTGTCCTGATGTATTTATTATCTAATTTTTGAATGGTTTTGCATGTATATTCACCCCCCTGTTATATAAAATGGTTTGTGAGGTTGTGAAAGTGCCAAAGAAATGCTAGGTTTTCCTTTGTACGAGATACCAATAGTACCACTCCCGTCCTGGGAGTCGAGTTCGATTCATTGGAGGTGGTCTTGGAGGGGACGATGCTCCTCAAACTGCAGAGCATCTTTGACAATACGGTTCACCTCCTCCATGACACATTGATCAACCTGAGAAGCACCTTCAGCAACAGACTGGCTCTATCAAGATGCAGCACAGAACGCCACAGGAGATTCTTTTTTTCCCTGTGGCTATCAAACTGTCCAACTACTCCCCCTTCTATCGGAGGCAGACTGACTCCCTCCCCCCCCCTCAATCTTTGCACCCCCCATCCTGGACTTCCCACTCGTCACTTTAATTTCATGTATCTTGTTTTGTTTCATGACTGTTGGCCGACCAATTTCCCTCCTGGGATCAATAAAGTTCTATCATATCGTTTGAAAGAATCTGCTAATGAAAATGGATACCTCTTTACCTATAATTCCTAAAGTATCTATCCAAATACAGGAGGGCTCCATCCTGTATTTGGGTCTTTCTTGGATTCATTAACTTATTTGCAATATGATTTTTATTCACAACTCTACTATGACTTCTGTGAAGATGAATGGTTTGGTCATTGTCTTGGGATCTGAACAATATGGTTGTATATTTTGATAATGTTGCAGATTTAGTGAACCGTGTTGTATATTTGGATTCTCAGCCTTTTACTAGTTGCAGTGTAGTAAATTGCTTGTGATCTTTGGGCTTGAATGAGAGGTTGTGAGGGATGAAGAATTGTCTTATTTCCTCAAATGAAGGCTTGTTGTTCACTAACAGTTTTGTGTGGACATTTTAATAAATATTATGCTCTATTAGGTTAATTTCTCTTCATCCACAAGTGACATCAATGAAGTCTTGGTGGAAACAATTGGTAAATTGTGAACTGATGGAGATTCGTGCTTGCATTTACAATTAAATCCAGTTTTAAAGGAGCCTTTGTTTGGCAGAAGATATTTTACATTGTCTTTGCACGACATACATCTTCCACACAAGGATTTGCTTTAAAGTCTGGGTACACAATTGACCTTCGTGTTGAGTTTCTAAACATTATTGATTTTGACTTACAGATTACTGGGATCCATTACTAAATGAATACACTGTTGGGGAAGAGGTACTGGCCTTCAGACTATCTACAATATTGTTTCCAGCTATATAATTCACACTTTCTGAGATTTAAAAATATTGGACTCAATTCAAAAGCGAGCCACTAGAATGTTAAGTAACTTAAATGTTCTCGGCTTTCACTGTAAATCCTTTAACTCTGGAATAATAGTGAAAATGGTATGTGGGGAGTGCCGATTTGATTGGGAGTGGTTAATGTAATGATGGGATTAAGTTGCAACTTGTTGGGTATATTTTGAGAATTAGATATCACAAAAGCAGATAAGGACAACCAGGGGATTTGAGTAAAATACCGAAGCACAGAAAGATATTCCTTTTACAATGGTGGTGGATTTGTCAGTGGGTTGTGATGTTGGGCTGAGGGGAGTTACCAAGCAATGTGGATGCTTAACATTATTTCTGCCACTGTTTCTAATTTCAAGTTCAAGTTCAAGTGAGTTTATTGTCATGTGTCCCTGTATAGGACAATGAAATTCTTGCTTTGCTTAAGCACACAGAAAATAGTAGGCATTTACTACAAAACAGATAAATGTGTCCATATACCATGATATAAATATATACACACATGAATAAATAAACTGGTAAAGTGCAAATAACAGAAAGTGGTTATTAATAATCAGAGTTTTGTCCGAGCCAGGTTTAATAGCCTGATGGCTGTGGGGAAGTAGCTATTCCTGAACCTGGTTGTTGCAGTCTTCAGGCTCCTGTACCTTCTACCTGAAGGTAGCAGGGAGATGAGTGTGTGGCCAGGATGGTGTGGGTCTTTGATGATACTGCCAGCCTTTTTGAGGCAGCGACTGCGATAAATCCCCTCGATGGAAGGAAGGTCAGAGCCGATGATGGACTGGGCAGTGTTTACTACTTTTTGTAGTCTTTTCCTCTGCATGGCGCTCAAATTGCCGAACCAAGCCACGATGCAACCGGTCAGTATGCTCTCGACTGTGCACCTGTAGAAGTTAGAGAGTCTTCCTTGACAATCCGACTCCGTAATCTTCTCAGGAAGTAGAGGCGCCGATGAGCTTTTTTGATAATTGCGTTAGTGTTCTCGGACCAGGAAAGATCTTCAGAGATGTGCACGCCCAGGAATTTGAAGTTCTTGACCCTTTCAACCATCGACCCGTTGATATAAATGGGGCTGTGGGTCCCCCTCCTACTCCTTCCAAAGTCCACAATCAGTTCCTTGGTTTTGCTGGTGTTGAGGGCCAGGTTATTGCGCTGGCACCATATGGACAGTTGCTCGATCTCTCTTCTATATTCTGACTCATCCCCATCAGTGATACGCCCCACAATAGTGGTGTCGTCAGCGAACTTGATGATGGAGTTCGCACTGTGGTTGGCTACGCAGTCATGGGTATAGAGTGAGTACAGCAGGGGGCTGAGCACGTGGGGGTGAATTACTTGAATGATTTGGAAACCCAAAACATAAAGATCAAATTTGCAAATAGAATCATAGAGACACACACCACAGAAACAGGCAGAGTTTGTCGGAATACAACATTTGGGGAAAATGGTGGAATTTAGTTAATTTAGGATTAGAAAATTAGCTGGGGGTGAAATATTTAAAAGCGAAATTTAGCTTTCCCAGTCACCATACAGCAATGGCCCATTTAGTACCTGGAATTGACAATACTCTTCCAATGTTATAAAGCGATATACCATCCGACGTATTGATAAGCACTGCCATGCTAATACCTGTAAAATTAACTTTTGTATCCATTTGTAATTTTGAACATGTACTTCAGCTGCAAGATGTATGTTAGATTTAATTGATGGTCACAAAAAGTACATTTCAGTTAGTTCTTAAATATTTTCTTAACAGGAAGATAAAGCTCTCACTCAGAATTAATAAAATTGTTGATGTGATCTTTGGGTGTGTTCTTTCAGTCAGCCACAGTTATTTATCTCCCCAATGTATAAGGGGCTCAAATGGAGAATTATTTCTCATCTTTTCTGTTTGCATCACCAATTTCTTTGCTGAATTACCTTTAGAATGTTGCTACCTGAAAGACACTTTATAACCACACCTACAGCCACCTATCACTTTCCAGGCTTTGTCCCATCCCCACCTCTCTTCCAGCTTTCTCCCCCTACTATACTCGGTCTAAACAAGTGTCCCAACCCAAATTGTTGCCTATCCATGTTCTCCATAGAAGTTGCCTGACTCACTGAGTTACTCTAGCACTTTGTGTCCTTCTTTGTAGACCAGCAACTGCAATTCCTTGTTCTACGTTATAAGTACATATAATAATAAAAAAGAACTGCACATCATTATTTCAGAATACAGTATCATTTAGTTTGTGCGTAATGCTATTTGTGCTTTTTAAATACATTTTAATTGCCACTTGAACTCATTGCAGTGCAGTAAACCCTGGTTACAACTGATGTTGGGGGATGTGGGGGGGGGGGGGGGGGTTGGTTGGTGTCATTTATTGCTGATTAGCTGCAGATGGTTAATACACAAAATGACACAAAGTGCTGGTGTAACTCAGCGGGTCAGGCTGCATCACTGGAGAACATGGATAGGTGATGTGGGACGCTTCTTTAGACTGTTCGGTCTGCTGAGTTACTCCAGCACTTTGGGTCAATTGACTGTAAAACTAGGTACTCAAGCCACTGGTCTGCACCAGTGAGTTCTTCTTCACCGGTTGACCCACTCGTTGTGGCTCGCGTTGTAGCCCCTGAGAGGACGAACTTTCTTCAAGCTGCTGCTACTGAAAGGTTGCGATCGGTCACCGTGAGGCTCCCTCCCATCTCACCCATTGCTTTGTCTGTTCCCCGCTCCACCGCCATCTCCTCCTCTTCCTTTGCCTCAGTCACCAACATCTTCCAAGGTTTGGAGAGTTAGTTCAGAGATACAGCACGGAAACAGGCCCTTCGGCCCACCGAGTCCGAGTCAGCTAGCGATCCATTCTCTCTAACATAATTCACACCCATGGGACAACTTACAATTTTACCGAAGCCAATTAACCTACTAACCTGTATGTCTTTTGGACCGTTTGAGAAAACGGCGCACCCGGAGAAAACCCACGGAGGTCACGTGGACAATGTGCAAACTCTGTATCGACAGCACCTGTGGTCAGTATCGAACACGTCTCTGGTGCTGTTAGATAAAAACTCATCACTGTGCCACCAAGGGGGTGGAGGGGATGAGGCTAAGTGGGCAGAGTAATGGGGAAGGGGGGGAAGAGACCGAGTGGACAAAGCGATGGCTAACAGAAAGAAGGGGCAGCGGGGGGGGGGGGGGGTGGGGGGGGGGGAAAGAGAGATCCATGCTGACCGAACATGTTCTGTCAGTGGCAGTGGCATGAAGAAAGTATTTTCTCAGGGGCTACAACATGAGCCGCAATAACAGCCACATCAACCAAACCGTACGGTAGGTGAAAGGCTCGCTGGTGTACCTTGCGAGCAGGGGTAGGTGTGTAGGAAGCCTGGGCTGAGGAGGTGGTGCGAGCAGGGGTGACATTGGCAGGTTTGTGCCTTCTAACCAAATTCCGTGATAAAGGGGTCTGTTAAATTAGGCTTTACTGTACTCATTTCTTGTATTGAATAAGAGCCTGAAAACAAGGAAATACTCAACATTAGACTGTATCCGTGGGAAGAGAAACGGAGTGAATGTTTTGGAATGAAGGTTCGGCCTGCCATGCAGTTATTTCAGCGTTTTCAGTTTTTATTTTAGATTTCCAGCATCTGCGTTTTATGAAAATGTTCCCTTGTCACGAAGAGGTTTGCTAGTTGAATGTTGTAATTTTGATTAAAACCTGTAAGTTTAGATTACTTTGTTTACATGGCGTTTAAAGTGATGCACATTATCTCTGGAGAACAGATGTGTTGGAAATATGAGGTTCCACCCACCATGAATGGTTTGAGTGAGGGTGTTTTGCAAGTTGATAAACAGAAGCCAAGTTCCTGTTAATGAACGAATCCCAGAATGTCTGATGTTTCATGGAATTACATTCATTTTCAATTCTTTATCCATTGTCAAGGTGGTTTCTGCTAGGTCTACAAACCTGTTAAAATGTACCTTCGAGCTTCTTATCGATTGTTATACTGTGTGGCCTTATCGGTTTGCAAGGCAGGCAATGTGTCTCAAACATTGCTTGATAGCTAAATGTTGACCTGCAGCTTTTGGGCACCACCCAATTTCCCAATGACATCATTTGAAATCCAATGCAAATGATCCACCTTTGTGTATTAAGGAAATTGAATAAGCACTCGGTGTGTGGGTAAGGCAGTTAAAGCTGCTGCATTTATTTTCTGACACTTCATATGCAGGCAATGGATTTCTTGAAGCGAGTAGTGCCTGCGGTTATATCTGGGGAAGTGGTTTTGGATGTTGAGCCTACTGATACAGTTCCCAGGCTTTTAAAAATGAGACGGTTGAGTCTGCTTTCAGTAGGACGTACAATAGAAGAAATGAATTCCACCGTTCAGCTGCGTGGACCAGAGCCATCAAAAGGTGCACTTTTTGTATCTTAACTGTACTAGGTCAGCAATGGGTAGTGGCATAAACCTTTTGGGATTTGTATTATACTACAGAATGTTAAGATTTAATAGAATTACGTTTGTATCTTGCAGAAAGTATACAAATGTACTTTTTCTAGATCAACTAATTTTATAAAATTGTTTGGATGGTAGAAAAAAATAGGTAGATCTTGAAAAAGACAATTCTGTAACACAAATAAATATTGTTCAACCGATCTGATCAATTGGTTGACTCTCTTTAGAAATGATCAGGAGCTTTGATCAAACATTTAGGAAAGAAATTGATATTTTAATTGTATTTGTTTATTTCACATCTGAAATTAGGTGAACAGATGTATTATTGGAATTAAGGAATCTTAATAGTAGTTAAAAAAACTTGTTTTGACTATTATTTGAAAGCATGCTTAAACTAAATTACCTTAATCCAAACAGAAATGGGAGTGAATATTTGCTTTTACATTAATTCCTTCTGTTAATAATTACAAGCAGGCGTTAACCAACATGTTTTTAAAGATAAACTAGAACATTTTTACTTTTTCTTCCTTAAATTTAACTAGCAATAGGTCTCTTGAACTTTTATAAACAAACAGTTATCTGTCTTTTATTAAAGAATCAGAAATTTGGAACAGGAATTCCAGTTGATTACCTATGTTATTGGTCTAATGGAAATAAAATGTCTTTAGATATCGTTTGGGTAAACAGTTTTGAGAAATATTTGAACATTTGACTTTTGAGTTGGCTTAATAATTTAGTTCTTTCCTGCCAGTAAATTGTATTTCTTACTTTAAAACTTATTTTGTGCCCTTGTGGGGTTTTCCTTCTGGATACTTATTAATCTTGATTTGTCTCTACTACCAAATGTGTCGACCTTGCTTCAGACGCACTCCATTTTATTTGTTGAGCTCTTCTGGCATTGAGAATATCCAGATTTTGTTCACAGCGATCCTCACTCAAGATAATAGAAAAGACTGACAGAATTTGTGTCAGGGATGTAAAACGGATGAAAATTCAAATATATATTTACGAGGTAGATGGGGACTGTATATGCATGGATTTAACAAAGAGGATATTCTTGGAAGTGAAATAAAGGTTGGAGCTGAGATGCAAACGTTTTAAAGGTAGGGTGGGTCAATGATTTTAGAGGTGTTTTGGAGGAGTGGAGTGATGACTATGCATTTGCAAAGGAAGTGGCTAGTACAAGAATAAACTGATGATGTGCGTCTGCATGCAGTTGAGGTTGATTGGCCAGTAGATTGTGGAAATACGATTAAAGGAATAGGAGGTGAATCTCATGGACTAAGCATACATTACCTCACACATTCCCAGACAATTTCATCAGCTGTCTGTTTGCCCTTTCTATTAACTTCCTTATAATTGAATAATACAGTACAAGGAACAGTTTTTAATTATTGGGAGGGTACTGTATCTTTTTTGATTTTTGAAATGTTCTCTGACTCAGCCTTTGCTTCGAATATCCATGGTTACCAGATATATATTTCCACAATTGCAGATTCACTTGAGGAAGAAGTGTTTCCATTCGATATTCTGAAAGTCGGAGATTAGTTCAGTTCCAATTAGTTTATTTTTGCAATTTAATAGATTTTCAATGGCAAACCACAATCAGAATTGGCAACAACACTTCCTCCTCAATGTCCGAGTTAGTGGTCCCCTGCTGTGCTCCCTTTATCCCCATGACTGTGGAGCCAGACACTGCTCCATTGCAATCTTTAAATTAATGGTTGGTACCACCGTTGTTGGATGAATAATGGGTAACGATGAGTCAGAGGGCAGGAAGGATATCAATAATATGATTCAATGGTACCAGGAAACAATCTTGTTTTTCAATGTTAGCAAGACCAAGGAGCTGATTGTTGACTTCAGGAATGGAAAGCAGATGGTCCAGATACACGTCTTCATTGGCTATCCATTCATTGGCGGGAAGGCAGTGTAAAGGGTCAACGTCAAGTTCCTGGGTGGGATATCTCTGAAGATCTGGTCTAGGCCCTGCACATTGATGCAATCACAAAGAAACCTTACCAACACCTCTACGTCCTTAGAATAACGAGATTTAGCATGTAGCTAAATGCTCTGTTCAATTCTGCAGTTGAGAGCACACTGGCTGGTTACACCATGGCCCCGTTCAGTAACTTGAACATCGAAGATCGAAGGAGGTTGCAGAAAGTAGTGTATATTGCCTAATCCATCATGGATATTGATTTCCCCACCATCGAAGGGATCTATGGGACATACTGCTTAAAGAAACCAGCGATTATCTGCAAAGACATACACCACCCTGGACTCGCTTGAAGGTGCTGGTGCCTGAGTACTATTCCCACCTGGTTCACATACAGCTTCTTCCCAGCAACCATTAGTTCTTGAACCAAACTCAACAACAAACTCAACAACAGACTATTATGGACTTTATGTAAATAGCACTGTCGCCTGATTTGTGCTATTATGGTCTGGTTATCTGAGTATTTACTGATAATTTATTGCATTATTAATAATTGCATATTTATTTTTGTGTTGCTGCATGAATGTGCCTGCAAAGTACGGTAAGAATTTCATTGTTCCATTCCCGATGCATCTGACAATTAAATATCCTTCAGTGACATTCCAATATTCTTGATTATAAATTTGTAGCGGAGTGGTTACTGAACCTACCATGAAATATAAAACAAAAACTGTTTTTGCTAAGGAAATTTAAAAGGACCTTTGATCTATGAGCAATATTTTGTTATAAATTAAAGTTGCTAATCTGAATGAATTAAAGAACTTTGCTCTTGTAGTTTACGTCCATTTTGCAGAACAGAAGGAAGAATACTGGAAAAACTGCACAGTTTTTGTTATCTTACCTAAAAGAGGATATAGTAGTTTTGGCGAATGGCCAAAGGAGATTTGCCAAGCTAATTGAAGACACAATAGACTACAGATGCTGGAATTTTCACCCAATCCATCCCTGCCTGAAACGTCATCTGTCCATTTCCCTCCAAGATGTCGCTTGACCTGCTAAGTTCCTCCTGTGTTCTTTACTCACCAGGTTAATTCCTGGGATGAGAGGGTTCTTGTGTCAAGAGGGTCGGAGCGTTTGGGTTTGCATTCCTTGGAGTTGTGAAGAATGAGGAGTAGCCTTATTCAAATGTTTAAGATCCTAAGTGGGCTCTGTAGGGTAAAGTTTTTCCACTCAAGAAGAAGCTACAAAATAAGGGGCCAGTCATTTAAAACTGAGGCGTGTGGAAATTTCTTCTTCAGAAGTAGTTAATATCTGCAATTCTCTGCCCTCTGAGAAAAGTATTCAGTCCATCATGTCTAACAAATAACTTTTCTTCCCCATCTTGTGCCAAGATCTTAACTCCTACACTATTGTCTTGTTTGCATTGTTTTGGCTTATTATTTGCAGTATTTACCTTGGGTCTCCATTCAATGGTATGGGGTGATTTTCCGATGTCAAATGTTATTTGTAAATGTTGGTTGATGAAGAAACATAATCTGCAGCAATTGGAATCTTATCTGTGGGTCTGAGGTTGGTTTTGGTTTCAAAAACCAACTTTATAGACTCAAGTACAATGTCCCTGGCTGACTCAACAGTGTGGTAATGAAATAGCTTTGCAGTGTCAAAAGTGTCACCATTCACATGAAATATTAAACCCACACCTAGACTATTCTCTCAGACATTTTGAAGAACAGTAGATGAGTTATCCCATTTGACAGTGTTCACTGGTTATTACTACATTTTGCCTTTTAGTGAAATTTTGATGTGTACAAATTGGTTGGGTCATTTTCTACATTACAAGGTGCTGTATCCCATGGTGATGAATGGTATGTTTTTCCTTTTCCAGCAATTAACATAAGGGCTTTAATTTAATTAATTCCACTTCCATAGTGCTATATTCAACAGGTTGCACAATGTAGAATGATGCGAGTGCTGCATTATGTTAGGCTCAATTGTCTGGCTCAATGCCCGGCATGGTGGCGCAACTGTAGAGTTGCTGCCTTGCAGCATCAGAGACCTGGGTTCAATCCTGACTTTGATGGAAAATATGAGGTTACTAACTTTTTGGAATGAAAAATGAGAATGGAAATTGGTACTTACTGGCAGTGCTGGTGCAGGATTCCCAAAAAGTTAATTTGCAAGTTGAATCGGTAGTAAGAAAGGCAAATTCAATGCTCGCATTTATTTCAAGAGGGCTAGAATACAAAACTGGGATGTAATGCTGAGGCTCTATAAGGCGCCGGTCAGGCTGCATTTGAAGTATTGTGAACAATTTTGGGGACCATATCTGAGGAAGGAGGTACTGGCTCTGGAGAGGGTCCAGAGGAGGTTTACAAGAATGATCCCAGGAATGTGCGGGTTAAATATGATGAGTGTTTGACAGCACTGGGCCTGTACTCGCTGGAGTTTAGAAGGATAAGGGGGGACCTCATTGAAACTTACTGAATAGTGAAAGGCTTGGATAGAGTGGATGTTTCCAGTAGTGGGAGAGTCTAAGACTAGAGGTCATAGCCTCAGAATTAAAGGATGTTCCTTTAGGAAGGAGATGAGGAGGAATTTCTTTAGTCAGAGGGTGGTGAATCTGTGGAATTCTTTGCCACAGAAGGCTGTGGAGGCCAAGAATGGATATTTTTAAGGCAGAGATAGATATTCTTGATTAGTATGGATGTCCGGGGTTATGGGGAGAAGGCAGGAGAATGGGGTTAGGAGGGAGAGATAGATCAGCCATGATTGAATGGCGGAGTAGACTTGATGGGCCGAATGACCTAATTCTGTTTCTATCACTTATGACCTTATGACCTTTATCAGACTGAGAATGATTGCAGTATAAAAAGAATAAAAGGGCCTAATAGCACATGGAACACAGAAATAGTATGTAAATAGGAAGACAGCAAGTACGTAGGAAGGTATTGTGCAAATTTACATTTATATTAAAATTGCATCTGATAACTAGTGAAAGGTATACTTGGCTTTACACAAAGTTATATACTGGCAGTCACACTTTGCATAGTATACTGTTTCTCAAAACAGTGATTAGTCTCACATAGATTCATGGCTCCCCTTTGAGAATAATGTCACTTTGAACGTTGGACCTAGGCTTTCTCCATGATCCCAGGTTGTTCCAGGGTTAGGTAAGGAGTTAAATCTAGTTTCCAAGACTCCCTCACCTCCCTTTTCCTGTGTCTCCTCCAGTAAGATGAATAATTCAGTCCAAATCTGACCTACTTTGACTGTCATCGTCCTCACTGGCTGCCACAGTGTAACCTCCATTTTCCACTGCAGCAGTGGTGTCGCATCATTGTTATTGGCACCAAGCCAAAGATCTCTATTGCGCTCGTATGCACAGTCTAACCACATGCCTTCTGAGGCCTTCAGATACCTCTTATTATGATTATCATAACAGCCAGCTCATTTGCCTGTCATGTAGGCAGTGGATAACAGTGGCGACATTTTTGGTGTTGATCCATTGTTTCTGATCTCACTACCACCAGATGGCTGCAGTCTTATTCCTTCCTATTGAGACCAGTAAAGCTAATTAATTCCAAATGCATTGCTGTTGCTTAGTGAAGCTAAGAGAATGTTACATTGGAGTATTTTTAGAGGACAGGGTTGTGGTGGAAGGGTGTTATTCTGGCTAGACCATTGTAGTTGTGCAGGGATCTGCGCTGTGTTTACGATATACGTAACTGACTTGGACGTAAATGTAGATGAATAAGCAAATTCGGTATTCCGACTGCGCGTGCCCAGGTCATAGGGCACTCGCTATAAACATTCTCGGCAACAGTAGTGCTGCGTTGTGTGCAGGCTTGCGTTTCATCCGGGGTCGGGCCTAGCTCTCCGGCCGATGTTGAGTTGCTGCTGGGCCATCCCTGTCCGGAGGTGTCCGGGGTGGCCCCGGACTTGCAGCCGCTGGCTCCAGCTCGGCTCTACCTCTCCCGCCGGGTTGGCCAGCAGCCCTCCACCTCCACCCCCCTTCCCTCAGTCCGACACCGAGATCCTGCTGAGGATGGGCAGTCACCGGCCCTGCTCAAAGACGGGCGACTCGGAGCCGCTGCCGCTGGAGTCGTCCTGGTTGGAGCGAGAGTTTGCGGATGGGTTCCTGTCGGGCGCCCGCTGGAGCTGCTGGTGCGGTTGGTGATGATGGTGCTGGCGGCAGCAGCAACCTCCTCCCCATCCCTTGCCCAGCCCCAAGCCCAGAGTCCGGGCCAGCTCCAACTCCAGGTCAGGGCTGAAGGCCGCCAGTCGAGCGCCGTGGTGGAGGAGGTCGAGCCCAGGCTGGCGCTCTGGCGCAGGCGAGGCCGGGGCTCTCGCTCCTCCTCAGAGTTGTGAATGAAGTGACAGCGGGTACCGTAGGGGCAGAAGCCGGTGGTGTGCAAGGTGCGGCATGGCTCCGTCTTGTACTTGGGGTGGCAGCTGAGGGAGCGCAGCTCGACCAGGCCGTGGGCGAACTGGCACTTGTCGCCGTACTTCGCTGGAGCAGAGTTGGGCTGGAGTTGGCGCTGGCTGTGGGCCTGTGGGTTCTCCGCTCTGGCTGTGGGCCTGGGGGCGCTGGTGTTGTCGGTCCGGGCTGTCGGTTGGCCCGGCGGAAGGATGCGGAGTTGAGCTGGGGTTGGCACTTTATGCGAAGGCTGTGGGCTGGTGTCCCGTCGGTCCGGACGTCTCCGGCCACCCCCCGGGCGGGGATGAGACACTCGAGTGGGGGGAGGGGGGGCAGACGGGGACGGTCCAGTGGCGGTTCAGCAGCGCTTGCGGCGCCGGGGACCCGGGTTCGATCCTGGCTGCGGATGAGGCGCAGGTCTGTGTGCATGCAGCTGCCGAGAATATCTCTCCGCCGGTCCAGTCTCCCCCACCCCCGTTTCCCACTCACATCTGCCCCCTCTATCTGACCCCTGATAAATACTAGCTTGAAAAAAGACAAAAAATCAGACGCAAACTATATCTACAGCGTTCAAAAGGGAACTGCAGATGCTGGAATATCGAAGGTACACAAAATTGCTGGGGAAACTCAGCGGGTGCAGCAGCATCTATGGAGCAAAGGAAATAGGCGACGTTTCAGGCCGAAACCCTTCTTCAGACTGATGGGGGGTGGGGAAAGAAAGAAGGAAAAAGGGAGGAGGAGGAGGAGCCCGAGGGCGGGCGGATGGGAGGGTGGGAGGAGACAGCTAGAGGGTGAAGGAAGGGGAGGAGACAGCACAGGCTAGCCAAATTGGGGGAATTCAATGTTGATGCCATAAGGACGCAAGGACCCCAGACGGAATATGAGGTGCTGTTCCTCCAATTTCCGCTGTTGCTCACTCTGGCAATGGAGGAGACCCAGGACAGAGAGGTCGGATTGGGAATGGGAGGGGGAGTTGAAGTGCTGAGCCACCGGGAGGTCAGGTAGGTTATTGCGGACTGAGCGGAGGTGTTCGGCGAAACGGTCGCCCAACCTACGCTTGGTCTCACCGATGTAAATCAGCTGACATCTAGAGCAGCGGATGCAGTAGATGAGGTTGGAGGAGATACAGGTGAACCTTTGTCGCACCTGGAACGACTGCTTGGGACCTTGAATGGAGTCGAGGGGGGAGGTGAAGGGACAGGTGTTGCATTTCTTGCGGTTGCAATGGAAAGTGCCCGGGGAGGGGGTGGTGCGGGAGGGTAGGGAAGAATTGACGAAGGAGTTGCGGAGGGAGCGGTCTTTGCGGAAGGCAGACATGGGGGGAGATGGGAAGATGTGGCGAGTGGTGGGGTCACGTTGGAGGTGGCGGAAATGGCGGAGGATTATGTGTTGTATTTGCCGGCTGGTGGGGTGAAAGGTGAGGACCAGAGGGACTCTGCCCTTGTTGCGTGTGCGGGGATGGGGAGAGAGAGCAGTGTTACGGGGTATGGATGAGACCCTGGTGTGAGCCTCATCTATGGTGGCGGAGGGGAACCCCCGTTCCCTGAAGAACGAGGACATTTCCGATGCCCTGGTATGAAATGTCTCATCCTGGGAACAGATGCGGCGTAGGCGGAGGAATTGGGAGTAGGGGATGGAGTCTTTACAGGGGGCAGGGTGGGAAGACGTGTAGTCCAGATAGCCATGTGAGTCAGTGGGTTTGTAATGTATGTCGGTCAGGAGTCTGTCCCCTGCGATGGAGATGGTGAGGTCAAGGAATGGTAGGGAAGTGTCGGAAATCGTCCAGGTGTATTGGAGTGCCGGATGGAAGTTGGTGGTGAAGTGGATGAAGTCAGTCAGTTGTGTGTGGGTGCAGGAGGTGGCACCAAAGCAATCGTCAATGTAGCGGAGGTAGAGGTCGGGGATGGGGCCCTGGTACGCATCGAACAAGGATTGTTCAACGTACCCGACAAAGAGGCAGGCGTAGCTGGGGCCCATGCGTGTGCCCATAGCTACGCCTTGTGTTTGGAGGAAATGGGAGGAGTCAAATGTAAAGTTATTGAGGGTGAGGACCAACTCCGCTAAGCGGAGGAGAGTGTCAGTGGCTGGGTATAGGTTGCTCCTCTGGTCGAGGAAGAACCGGAGGGCTCTGAGGCCATCCTGGTGGGGGATGGAGGTGTAGAGTGACCGGACATCCATGGTGAAGATGAGGGGGTGAGGGCCCAGAGAGTGGAATGCGTGGAGGCGGCGGAGAGTGTCTGAGGTGTCTAGAACATAGGTGGGGAGGGATTTGACCAAGGGGGATAGGATGGAGTCAAGGTATGTGGAGATGAGTTCGGTGGGGCACGAACACGCAGAGACAATGGGTCTGCAGGGAGAGCCGGGTTTGTGGATTTTGGGGAGAAGGTAAAAACGGGCCGTGCGGGGCTGGGGAACGATGAGTTTGGAGGCTTGGTCAGGTAGGGCGTGGGAATTGATGAAGTCGGTGATGGTGCTAGAAATGGTGGCCTGGTGCTCGTCAGTGGGGTCATGGTCCAAGGGTAAATAGGAGGAGGTGTCCGAGAGTTGGCGCGTGGCCTCAGCTTTGTAGAGATCGACGCGCCAGACTACCACGGCACCTCCCTTGTCGGCTGGTTTGATGACCCAGTCTGGGTTTTTGCGGAGTGATTCGATGGCAGTGCGTTCAGAGGGGGAAAGATTGGAGTGAGACAGGGGAGTGGAGAAGTTGTCTAC
The DNA here is from genome assembly GCF_010909765.2 of Amblyraja radiata. NCBI lineage: Eukaryota > Metazoa > Chordata > Chondrichthyes > Rajiformes > Rajidae > Amblyraja > Amblyraja radiata. The sequence goes on along the minus strand of NC_045956.1, from coordinate 107,920,553 downwards.
AGCGCTTTGTTCGATTTTTTTTGCGGGTGACCTTTGACAAATCCCATGATTCCTTGCGTTTTTCAGAATTCCGAACTCTCTTTTTGCATAGAAATGGGTGGAGAAATGACAGACGGAGTTTAATCTGAGCATTGGTGAGGTGTTCTTGACGTGGAAGCTCGAATGTAAGAGGAAAGTGTATGGTTAATGGCAAGACCCTCAAAGGCATTGATGTGAGAGGGAACTAGGGGTCTAAGTGCATAGCTCCTTGAAAGTGGCAACACAAGTAGATAGAGTGGTAAAGAAGGCATCAGTACAGCGCAGAAACAAGCCCTTCAGTCGACAATATCAGTGCCAAACACGATGCATGAACAAATCTTATCAGCCTGTACATAATCCATATCCCTATATCCCCTGTGCATCCATATGCCTATCCAAAAGTCTGTTAAATGCTACTATAATTTCTGTCTCGGCCATCACCCCTGGCAGCATGTTCCAGGCACTCGCCACCCTCTGTGTATATGAAAAAAAAATTGCCCCACGCATCTCCTTTAAACGTTGCCCTTCTCACCTTAAAGCTATTTTTTTCCCCATTGTGGTGAATAAGGTTCTGACTGTCAACACTATCTATCCATCTCATAATTTTATATACTACTAGACTAAGTGGGACCCGTTGGGTCCCATGTTCACACGGGAGGGCTTGTCCCCGAACGCAATATTCCACCTCTCCACCAATTCCAATATTGGTGTCCAGTGGGGGGGGTGGGCTTTCTGGAGGGTTGGTTTCCAGAGGGCTACTATGGACATTGTGGGCCAAATGGATTCTTGGGGTGGCAGTTCAGTCACTCAAGCCTGATGTGCTGGCAGCTCACTCACGGCTGGTGGGCTGGCAGTTGACTCACGACTATTCCATGAAATTCCATTTCAAGCAGGGTGCAAGGCCACCAAATTCAAATGCAGTTTCCTACCATTTCAAGCAAGGTGCAAGGCCACCAAATTCAAGTGCAGTTTCATACCACTTCAAACAGGGTGCAAGGCCACCAAATTCAAATGCAGTTTCATACCATTTCATGCAGGATGCAATGCCACCAAATTCAAATGCAGTTTCATACCATTTCAGGCAGGGCGCAAGGCCACCACATTCAAATGCAGTTTCATACATTTCAAGCAGGGTGAAACCACCATAAAACCACACAAAACACTACATAAACACCACACTCACAGTTCAGTAGACATTCAGTGTGTTCAGTTGATTCACAGCTCAGAGTCGTGACCTCTCCCTCCCCCATCTTGCAGAGACTGAGCCACACCCACACTTCCGGGTTTTATAATCCCCCCTCCCACCGGTAGGGGCGTGGCCTTCATGACGTCATTGACAGGAGAGAGATTCTCAACATTTTTTAAACACTTTTATTTTTCATTGATGGGAAGAATCCTCTGCACCTGATGAGTGGAGCGGGACTGAGTAAGATGGCCAAAAATCACAGCCGTAAGTGGTAGCGTTTTATCTGAATACAGTGCAAACAGGAAGTTGTCAAGTTTCGACTTTTTTTGCTGTGCTTTATTTCAAACCAACCACCACCAACAACCATTTGCTGTGCTTTATTTCAAACCAACCACCACCAACAACCATTTGCTGTGCTTTATTTCAAACCAACCACCACCAACAACCATTTGCTGTGCTTTATTTCAAACCAACCACCACCAACAACCATTTACTGTGCTTTATTTCAAACCAACCACATTTTCATTTTCAAACCACATTAAGGGCACTCATGGTCAGTAAAACCACACTCACAGTTTAGTAGATCCTTCTTCAGACTTTTCGGAGGGAGGAGGAGAACTTATTCAAAGTAGGCATACCTTGAGGAGATTTTGCAGTGGAGTAGACAAAATGTTTCAGAAGGAACTGCAGATGCTGGAAAATCGAAGGTAGCCAAAAATGCTGGAGAAACTCAGCAGGTGAGGCAGCATCTATGGAGCGAAGGAAATAGGCAACATTTCGGGTCGAGACCCTTCTTCAGACTCATTCTTCAGACTCATTCTTCAGACTCAGTCTGAAGAAGGGTCTTGACCCGAAACGTTGCCTATTTCCTTCGCTCCATAAATGCTGCCTCACCCGCTGAGTTTCTCCAGCATTTTTGTCTACCTATAGTTTTTGATTTGTTCAAAATCATTGAATTGAACCAAGTGATAAATGAAACAGTGGCTATGTTCAGCAAAAATAAATTGCGGCAGGTACTCAGTGGGTCGCGTACCATCCGTGGAGAGAATGGGCAGGTGAGGTTTTGGGCTGGTACCTTTCTTCAGACTGTGGATTCAGGGAGGGCGGATAAAGATGGAAAAGAGAAGTGGTAGTGAGGCAAGGCTTGGCAAGTGGGTCTGAGCAAAAGGCAGTGGTTGAGTAGGCCATTCCTTGGAGCGCAGGAGGATGGGTGATCTTAGAGAGGTGTATAAGAGAGGAATAGATCCGGTAGATGCACAGACTCCCTTGCCCAGAGTAGGTACATCGAGGACCAGAGGACATAGGTTTAAGGTGAAAGGGAAAATATTTAATAGGAATCTGAGGGGTAACTTTTTCACACAAAGGGTGGTGGATGTATGGAACAAGCTGCCAGAGGAGGTAGTTGAGGCAGGGACTATCCCAACATTTAAGAAGCAGTAAGACCGGTACATGATTAGGACAGGTTTGGAGGGATATGGGCCAAATGCTGGCAGGTGGGACTGGTGAAGCTGGGACATGTTGGTCGGTGTGGGTAAATTGGGTGAAAGGGACTGTTTCCACACTGTATCACTCTATGACTCTAAGTGATAGCTGGATACAAGTGAGGGGGGATGTGATTCGCAGAGTAAGTGACAAAAGCTAGACCTGAAAACGTGGCCAAAGGGTGACAAATAAGGAAGGAGAGCAAGTGAATTGTAAAACTGGATGTAGGAATAAGGGTGGAAGGGGCAAGGGCAGGAGAAAAAGTGGTGGGGTGGGGGGGTGCTTTGTAGGGTTTACTTGAAATTGGACAATTTAACGTTCATACCATTCGCTTGTTACTACCCAAACAGGATACAAGGTGCTGTTCTTTCAATGTGCATGAGACTTCACTGTGGCAATGGAGATGATCAAGGATACAATGGTCGGTATGGGAAAGGGATTTAAAATGGTTAGCAACCAGGCACTCCAGCAGGCCTTGGCAGACAAGGTCGAAGTCAGAAGAAGGGTCTCGAGCCGAAACGTCACCCATTCCTTCTTTCCAGAGATGCTGCCTGTCCCGCTGAGTTACTCCAGCATTTCGTGTCTACCTTGGCAGACAAGGCATATGTTTGGTGAAATGGTCACCTAGACTCCGCTCTGTCTCATTAATGTAGTGGATGTCACATCAGGAGTAGAAGAATGGAATATATGAAGTTGGAAGGGGTGCAAGTGAACCTCTGTATCACCTGGAAAGGCTGTTGAGCTCTCTGGATACAAGTGAGCGAGAAGATGGTGGAATAGGAGTTACATTTCATGCAGTTGCAGGGTTGTGTTTGGGGAAGAAGCAAGTTGGGTGGGGAAGGATGAGCAAATCGAGGAGTTTCGAAGTGAGTGTTCACTATGTTGCACTCGTATGTTGCAAAACATACTTGGCGAATAAAATCTGATTCTGATTATGAAAGGGAAAATGTGACTAATGTCCTTGCATAAGCAGGTGAAGTCAACTTATCCATGGCAGTTATGTTTATGTGTGAAAAAGTGGTAAATGGGGTATTTGTTAATTTTCCAAAATGCAAAGTTAAAAAAAGACGGGTCGTGACTTGTATATATCCAGAAATCTTTTTGGTTGTAAAATATGATGACAGCAAGACTTGTTGATTTTCCTTTAAGTCATGGCCTTCATTTCCTCCCAATTTAGTGTCCATCGCAATTTGACTTGGGAAAGTTACTGTTACGGTTCACTTCTTAATAAACAGACAACTCACAAAAAAGTTAGTTAGACCAACTCAAGCTTTACCGATCATCATTTTTAGGGGGCGCCATCTTGGGGCACGGCTGCCTAGCTAGCAGCTGTCCGTCTTTTTCACTGTTTTCTTTAATTTTTAGTGAGTTTCAGTGTTTGTTTTTAGGAGGTCTAGACTTTTTTATGTGGGGGGAGGGGGGGGGAAGGGGGAAACTACTTTCTAGGTCCCTACCTGGTCGGAGAGGCAGCTTTTCTCCGAGCTGCACCGTCGACCTGTCCTCGCGGCCTACCAGCGGGCCTGGAGCGGCGTTTTCCCGAGGGGACCGCCCAGCACCTTCGGCTTCGGCGGCGGCACAGTGCTGGAGCGTTATCGCGGAGTGGAGCGGGCGATGCCTTGCCTGGGCCGCCGCGCTGGAGCTCCAGTGAGCTGAAGACCGCCGATAAAAACATCGCGGAGCAGCGGGTCTGCGGAGCGGGCGGCGGCGCTGACTTCAACATCTGGAGCCTGGGATCTCTCGATGAGATCGCCAGTGGTGGAGCTCCAACCGTCGCGGCCTTGTAGGCTTCGGAAGCCGCGGTCTCCGGTAAGGAAGCGGCCGTTCCAGGTGTCCCTAGCCACTGAGAGGACTCTCCCGACGCCGGAGCACCATCTCCCGGCGAGAACGGCCTGGAACATCGGGCCTCCGTAGAGGCAACTGTGGAGGCCTCAATTGGCCCGACTATGGGTGAACTGGGGATGGGGACTGGACATTGTGCCTTCCCCCATAATGGTAACCATTGTGGGGGGATGTTTCTATGTTAAAGATCCTTATTGTTCCGTTTCCAAGATGGCTGCCGGAAGGGAGAATGAACGCTGGCGCGATTAGCTGCCGCTGCTCTCTCTTTGAATTGTGTCTTTGAATTGTGTCTGAATTGTGTATTGTTGATGTCTTTACAATTTTGTTATTTTTTTTGTCGTTATTTTTTGTTTTGTTTCATTCCGCTTACATGTTTTGTATTCTGTTTACTAAATTTTGTAAGGTGTCCTTGAGAGTCTTGAAAGGCGCCCATAAATAAAATTTATTACGGGGATACACCAGTCAAGTAAGCAACACAGACACTTGAGTTCCCCCGTGCCACCACTTCAATGAACACAGAGTGATGTTATATACTGTGTGTGTGTGTCACTTAGTCACATTCCAAAGATGTTAGTCATGGTCAGGAACACAGTCAATTACCACAGGATGCATCTGAGCCTGTCTCTTGTCAATTAGTAGACATATTTCAAAGGCATCTTATCAGTTCGTACTTTCAAGACAAGACATCTCAAAGGCATCTCAATATACATCACGGAGACAAGTCTGAGCTTATCTCTCTCATCAATTGGTAAACACATTTCAACAGCATTGTCTCAGTACACAGCAACCTGAGGCAGGCCTGGGCTCGTCTCTCTCTCTCTCTCTCTCTCTCTCTCTCTCTCTCTCTCTCTCTTATCAATCCACTGGAAAAGGCCTACTTGAGACGAAATATAAGCTATAGCATAGTCCAGTATTCCATTATATATATTTTATATATTTAATAGCATTTAACCTTTTCATTACTGTGAATTTTCTTGCACTGCTGCAGAATATCTGGTGAAGGTACTCTTGTTCCTTTTCTGCAGGGAGGTTCAGTATTAAAACTTTGGAAGAGTGAAGGGATAGTGATACATTTCTAATGCCAACCATCTTAAGTGCATTTACTATAATCATATTGCTCTTTGCACGCACTGTAATTCTAAGATTTTCTAATCTGAATTAACCTTGCTCTTTTATTAATTGTGACTCTTTTTGTGGCCTGTATCAGTTTTGTACCTTAATAAGCACCTTACTTGGATCAATAATGATGATTAAATGGTACATCGTCATAGATTTCCCATTGTTCTGATTTAAACATTATTGATTTTCCCTTCTTTACTGGGCCTGTTTTTCTTTTTCATGTCTTTGTAGTTTTTAGGCAGTTTGTCTATTGTTTGCTGTTATGTTGTTCAGGCCAGTTTTATTTTTATTTTTCATCCCTCTGATGCCACTTGTATTTTTGAGTTGCCCTATCGCGCCAGAGACCTGGGTTTGATCCTGACTACGGGTGCTGTCTGCACAGAGTTTGTACGTTCTCCTTTTGACCGGGGTTGGTTTTCTCTGGGTGCAATGTTCACCTCCCACACGGCAAAGATTAAAAAGTGCTCCGATCGCGGGGCCTAGGTACTCGCGGTAAAGAGCGATCGATATCCCTCCGTTTTTCTCCCGTTTTCGGGGTCTGAAAACGACCGCTATAGGCGGCAATATGTACTGCCCTCCCCCCCTAACGCCCGCGGAGATGATCCGTGGCTCCGCGATCGTGAATCGGCCGCTTATTAAGTGAGACCGCGGCTTCACTTTACCGCGAGTACCTAGGCCCCGCGATCGGAGCACTTTTTCCCGGTAAGTTTTCGCAGGCAGCTCCGAGATTAGCTGTTAAAGACTTATTACTCTACTACAAGCTGGCATTAGTGACAATGTTTAATTGACAGTGTTATAGTTTAGGCCCTCAATTTCATGAATGAATGAGTAAGTGAGTGAGTGAATGAATGAATAAGGAATGAATGAATGAAGAGTGAAATTAATTAAACTCCATACAGATAGATTTTCATAAATTCAGACTTTAGTCTTACCTTTCAGTTAGAGTTGATTCATGGGGGCCCTCTTTGTGTTCCAGCACATCAGCAGGGACTTTGAAGGCTTTCTTGCAATTTAATCCACTTCGCAGCACTTTCTTCAGCCTTTTTAATGCTTTTCCCACTAAATACAATTACCTGCTGCAAGTTTCCACAACATTTATTCCACAGAACAACAAATCGGAATCTCCAGTAAAACAGGCATCTGTGAAGCCCCCTCAGCCATTTTGTGTGCTAGCCTGAAACAAAGCGCGTGATTGGCCAACTGGCAGACAGATCAATGTTAAATGTGCTTTGATTGGACTAAAAAATTCCCGACATTTTTCCGGTTTTTCTCTAATTTAATAAAAATAAATGTGCAAGTCTTCTTCATATCGAGTTTCAGGGGTGATTTATATAAATTTTTTTACACAATATGTGAAATTTCATGTAGTTTGGTGACTTGGGTCACGAAATCCTATTTCTAGACACATTTTTGATGCTCGGCCCACAGTCTAACAGCCTATATGTTTTGCTGCAACAAACAACACAACATTCTTCATGCAAAGAGCTACATTTTGCCCAAGTGGCCATAGTAGATTTCATCTGATCGGTAGGGGGCGCTGCACTGGCAGCAGCCTGTCGGCAGCGTGTCCGTCTTTTTTCAACTTTTTTTTTTTTTTTAGTATGTTTAAAAGTGTGTTTTTAATGTTTCTTTGTGTGTTATGTGTGGGGGGTGGTGTGGGGGGGTAAGGGGGAAACCGTTTCGGCCGCCTCTTCCATGGAGAGGCGACTTTTTCAGGTCGCCTCCCCCGTGGCCTAACAGCAAGGTTCGGCGCGGACTTTCCCAGAGACGCGCCCGGAGCTTCAGCGGTGGGCGCAGCGTGGACTCTCGGCGTGGAGCGGGTGAGACCTCGCTGGAGGGGAGCGCTCCGTTACGCTGGCCCGCGGCAGCCGGCAGCCTGAAGCCGCGGTCTGCAGAACTCCAGCTGGTGCGGCGTCTACAGCCCGGGATCTCACGTTGGGGACCCGGGTGGAAGAAGAAGCTTCCACCGCCGGCCCGCGGCCATCTTCTACCGCGGGCATGGTATGGACTTACCATCTCCCCTGGAGGGGAGCTTCGACCGCCGGCCCTGCAGACTGCGGTGCTTCCGGCGGCGGCACGGCTGGTACTTTAAAACTTTGACCGCCGGCCTGCGGCCTACACCAGCCTGAAGCCGCGGTCTCTGGTTGGGAAGAGCCGATCCTGGACTCACCTTGACTTTGACTTTGTCCCTTACCATCTGGACGCCCGCAGCAACGGCTGTGGAGGGTGGAGGTCCCGACCACGGGGGAAAATGGAGGAGGACTGGCCAAGCTCTGTGCTTTCCACCACAGTGATGAATGCTGTGGTGGATGTTTGTGTAAAATTTTTATTGTGGTTGTGTTCTTTATTATTGTACCGCTGCTGGCAACCCAAATACCACCGACCTTGGTTGTGTGGCAAATAAATTATATCAATTATATCAATCAATCCAGCACTCTTGAATTTATGAAATTTTGCTGTGGAATGCAACCCTTTCAATAAATTGAGGAGTTAATAAATTGTCTTCAGTTTGTTTTCAAAATGTCTTAATATTTGTGTGTGGATAAGAGGAGGAACTTTCAAAGGGGTATCATTAGGATGATATGCAAAACAGTCTTTATATATTTGGCATTTGAGAGAAACAATTATTTAACAATTTAAGTTGAATTATCGCCATACATACCACATAGTTGTAGCTGGAGCAGAAATGTACTGTTAAAAGCCTCTGGGGGGGCGGGGGTTGGAATCAATTTATTCTGAACTACAGAGCGAGAAGCTTCATATGGAAAAGAATTTATAAGACTTAATGACGAGAAAATCCTCTTTAAAATGACCTGCTTTAGCTATTTTAATATCCTGATAATATTATGAAAAGATTATTAATTCGACTGCAAACTGTTCACTCACTCTGTCTGCAGAAGGCAACAACAGTAAGAGATACGTTTACTATATTTGCAAATAAGTTATATATTTATTTATTTATTTTTTGCAAATATTTGATGTAAACAATGGCTTGTGTAAAGAATGTTTGTACTGTGTTGTTACGGTATTTATAAATGATTAGCACAGCCACAGTATGCTTCTGTATTATGGTATATTGCTGTAGATTTTTAGCAGCAGCTTTCAGTTTAGCTGGAATCTTTAATGGAGTTTGCTCAGATGGTCAGCGAGAAATCGTATACCACAGGTGTTGGAGATCCGGCACTTGCATGCACCCTAAATTGTTTATATCAAGTTTAGGTTAGCAAAATCATATTTATGTACATAAATCTCCAATTACATTTTTTTGGGGGGTGGTGTAGGAAACAAACTTGCATTTTTAGATTTTGCTATAATTGATTGTTGAGTTCTGGAGAAATGTTGTTATCTTTTGCTTATTTTCAACAGACATCACGATTCCTGGCCCAGACAATTATTTGATTTGTTATCTTTGACTGGAAATGCCCACAGATCATATTGGGCATCATAAAGGATCGTGATCACTTCCTTACACAATGCTCCAATATGTAACTCATCAATTGCTCTCTAGCCAGGAGAGTGCCAGCATACAAGCAAAATGACACAAACTGAAACTGGCACCTTCCTTTTCAGATGTGCCTCAGCATTAATTGGATACATTTCTGAACCATGGAGTTTGCAGAGGAGAGAACATATGACTAAGTTCTCAGTGGGCATAGAAATCTGTCAAAGAGAATAGGTGGAGGAACTCAGTGGATCAGGTCGCAGCTGTGGAGGGGAATGGACAATTGATATTTCTGGTCCAGAACTTTCATCTTGACTGAAAGAGTAGAGGGGAACAGACAATATAAGTAGAAGGAGGGGTGGCAAGAGTTAGATGGATTCGGGTGAGGAGAGTTGGTTGGCAGATGGGGAAGGTCGGGTGGAGAATGGAAGCCTGGGGGGTGATAAGTGGAGAAGAAAGGGCAGCTGCTTCTGGAATTCATCTTCCCTTCCTATCAGATTCCAGAATATGCAGCCTTTTGTTCTGTTCTTCTCACCTCCCAGTCTCCATCACCATCTCTACTCTCCGTCAGCCAAGATGAAAAAGCTTGTAACCTACAAACCCCTAGGGTTCTGAAAGAGGTGGCTTTAGAGATTGTAGAGGCATTGATAGTGATATTTCAAGAATCACTAGAGTCAGGATTGGTTCCAAATGATTGGAAAATTGCCAATATTCCCCCATTGCACAAGAAGGCAGCAAAGCAGAACGGTGGGAACTATGGGCCGGTAATCTGACTTTGGTGGTTGGGAAGATTTTAGCCTTCGATAAGGTGCCACGCGGGAGGCTGTTAAGGAAGATGAGAGTCCGTGGTATCAAAGGGCAGATACTAGCATGGATGTTCAAGAAGGAACTGCAGATGCTGGAAAATCGAAGGTAGACAAAAGTGCTGGAGAAACTCAGCAGGTGCGGCAGCATCTATGGAGCGAAGGAAATAGGCAACGTTTCGGGCCGAAACCCTTCTTCAGACTAGCATGGATATCAGGTTAGTTGGATGGCAGAAGGCAAAGAGTGGCAATGAAGAGGGCTTTTTCTGGTTGGCTGCCAGTGATTGGCGGAGTTCCGCAGGGGTCGGTGCTGGGGCCGCTGCTCTTCATGTTGTATATTAATGATTTGGATAAGGGGATTGAAGGGTTTGTGGCCAAGTTTGCAGATGATACGAAAATAGGTGAGGGGCAGGTAGTGTAGAGAAATCAAGGACTCTGCCAAAGGATTTGGATAGGTTGGGAGAGTTGGCAGAGAAGTGACAGATGGAATATAGTGTAGCAAAGTGTGGAGGCATGCATTTTGATAGTAGAAATAAAGACGTAGATTATTTTCTAAATGGGGAGAGAATTCAGAAATTTGAGGTGCAAGGGGATTTGGGAGTGCTGTCGCAGGATTCCCATAAAGTTAATCTGCAGTTTGAATCAGCAGTAAAGGAAGCAAATGCATTGCTAGCATTTATTTCGAGAGGGCTTGTATACAAAAACTGGGATGTAATGCTGAGGCTCTATAAGGTGCTGGTCAGACTGCATTTGGAATGTTGTGAGCACTTCGGGCACCATATTTGAGGAAGGACGTGCTTGGCTCTGGAGGAGGTTTACAAGAATGATCCCAGGAATGAGTAGGTTAACATATGAGCGTTTGATGGCACTGGGCTGGTTTAGAAGAATTAGAATTCATAGCCTCAGAATTAGAGGACACTCTTTTAGGAAGGAGATGAGGAGAAATTTCTTTAGTCAGAAGCAAGAGCGGAACTCGCTATCAAAACATGGAGGGGACGGGGGACACAATTTTTTGGCGGCCGCGCGTGCATGTGCACACTCACACACACGCGCGAGGCTTCGGAGGCTCAATCTCCTCTGCCTGTCTCACCGGGTTAACTACAGCCCTGTCTGGACTGACGGGACACCAGCGCTGCTTCTCCGCGCTGGCCATATTTCCCGCAAGTCTAGGGAGGTTAACCTGGCGGGACAGGCAGAGTCTGACTCCCGACCTCTCTGGCCACCCGTGAGGGGGGGCACCCGGGACAGCGCTGGAGACCCGGCCGGGATTGATCCTGCCTGCGGATGAGGCGCAGGTCTGTGCCACGTCTCCCTCCTCTAATCGCCGCGTTCTATCCTCAGTCCCACCCCGCCCCCGGGATCACAAAAACTTGGGGGGGGGGGGGCATGTCCCCCACCTCTCAAAACATGGGGGGGGGGGATGTGTCCCCTCTGGCCCCCCTGGGTTTTCCGCCCCTGGTCAGAGGGTGGTGAATCTGTGGAATTCTTTGCCATGGAAGGCTGCGGAGGCCAAGTCAATGGATATATTTAAGGCAGAGATAGATAGATTCTTGATTAGTACAGGTGTCGGAGGTTATGGGGAGAAGGCTGGAGAATGGGGTTAGGAAGGAGAGATAGATCAGCCATGATGAATGGCGAAGTAGACTTGATGGGCCGAATGGCCTAATCCTGCTCCTCTCACTTATGATCTTATGCCCATGCTTTTAACTCTGGTGTATACCAAGCAAACTGCCCTTGGACACCACCTACTTTTTATCCTTGTGCTGCTCCCTGATAACAAGGCGTGAATTCACAATCCACCCAGCTCCACTTCACCATCACTTCTCCAGGTGTATTCTTTCTGTCTATCTGAATTTCAGTTTTGCCTGAGGGGGAACATGCTGAAAATACTGTAACGAGAAAGCCATTGTTTTTTAACAAACTTTGTTCCCCAAGCCCCTCCCTGGCATCTTCCTGAAACTGAACTATACTGTTCAGAACCTTGTTGTTTTTATCATAGAGAAGAGCATTGGACCATATGGATGTTTAATTACTGGAACTGCCTGGTTTCACATGTTTTGCTGCTTGACTTCACCTTTGATTCAGGTCTTTTGCTCTGAAAACCTTTCTCTTACCCCCAGAGATGATTATTTGAACAGATTCTTGGCCAACCTGGCATATTAGGACTGAGATGAGAAAAACATTTTTCACACAGAGTGGTGAATCTCTGGAACTCTCTGCCACAGAAGGTGGTTGAGGCCAGTTCATTGGCTATATTTAAGAGGGAGTTAGATGTGGCCCTTGTGGCTAAAGGGATCAGGGGGTATGGAGAGAAGGCAGGTACAGTATACTGAGTTGGATGATCAGCCATGATCATATTGAATGGCGGTGCAGGCTCGAAGGGCCGAATGACCTACTCCTGCACCTATTTTCTATGTTTCTATTCTATCCTTGAAATCATTCAAAGCTATGTCCATGTCCTATTCTGCATCATATTTCCTTCACTCATTTGTCCACTGTGAATATTGTCAAGTTTATGTCAAGCTTTCAATTTTATTTTAAAACTCCACCTTCTCCAAACTCGCTCTGACTTGCCCTCTCTGCACTCTCACACGTGTTTTCTAAACTTGTCTGATTCTGACCTTTTGAACATGCCTGAACATTAACATTCCTTCCTATTGACCTTTTCATCTGAAGAATCTTTTCTCTAAACCCTTCTGTCTTTTGCCAAGAATTTCCTTCATGATTATACTTCTGACCAAGTGGCTTGGTTGTCTGCCTCAATATCTCCTCCTGTGCTTCAGAGTTACATTTTTATTTGATAATGCTTCTCTGAGGCATTCTGACTTGGTTTGCTCCACAACAGAATTGCAAGTTGTGGTAATGGAGTACAACTTAACATAGGTTTGAGGTAATATGGGTATTTTTCCTCTCAACACTTGTTTGAATGCATCCTAAAGTCAGATTATTTTGCTTTCCCAATGCCAAATTCCACCAATGGTGGATTTCATAGTCATGAGTTGTCGAGTTCTACATCACAGAAACAGGCCTTTCGGTCTTATTCGTCCACGCTGGCCAAGTTGCCGACCTCCGCAAGTCCCACTTGCCTCTGACTGGCCTATGTCCCTCCAAACTTTTCAATTCCAGGTACCTGTTCAAATTAATTGGCATACCTGGGATCGTACATAACAAAACCTCTCTGATGAATTTAATAACCAAGTTTTTGTGAAATGGCTGTCAGAGATTTGTCTAAACAAAGTTATTTCCAATTGTATTTGTTCAATGCCACTTTGTATGTTTCAAACATATAGTTATCAAAATGATACATAAGATTTTTGATGAGAACCATTCAATATATCAGCATCTGATGGGCACAGTAGTCATTATTTGCAGAATTATTTGAGAAATAGTTGATATCTTTAATCTGACCTAATATGTACTGCATTCTATTACATTGCTTGGTACTCCTGCACAAACTGTGATCAACCAGATAAGATAATATGCAATTCAATCTTGTTATCCTGGAAAAATGTCTAAAACTGCCTCACATGATGTGTATTATGGGTCTGACTGTTATATAATTCAAGCAAGACAAGTTACTACACTGGTGATTATGCTCTTCAGATTTTTTTTGAATCATTATGTTGGTTAGCAGGGAAGTATTCAGGCCATTGTTTGAACATTTGGGATTCTCAAAAATAGAATCATCAAGGTAAAGACAGATTAAATGCAAATAAACGGGATAGTAAAGATAAGTACAATGGCATGACGGGCCAGGTAGTGCAAAACCTTTATTGAACTGGTGCATTTTCTTCTAATTATTTCTATCCCCTCTTTAATTATGAGGGCAAGAGTCTAGGCAGTAACTTCATTTTCTTAAGAACCATTAGGAAGGTTGACAATTTATTGTAATATTTGTAATTTGAAAATTGTAAACATTGTAAACTAAATATCACAAAGTTTAGAATTGGAAGCATGTGGAGCATTGTGTTGTTCAGAATATCTTGGTAAGGAATTTATATATTCAACTATTTACTGCTGTGATAAGCAGGAACCAAATGCAGTGTTGATCTGAATGCAGAAATTATTATTCAGTTGATTTCCTACTTTACCATCCACAAGCTTCAGTGATACAGAATAATATCAAAGATGAACACTTCATATATTTTGAGAATCACAGCAACCAAGACATTAGTACTAAGAAAAATATTATGCCTCCGGATTTTTTTTTCTCCATTTCTCTTTTGAAGTGAATGATTGAATTCTATCCTGCACTTCTCCATCCATATAGTTCAGTGAATTTCATGAGTCCTATTTGTTGATTGTTATTATAGCAAATGAAGAAACTTGTAAACGCTCGTGTGCCTGCATTTGCTTTACTATGTTTGAAGTTATAATGTTATTTATTAACCTTTGTGTTCTCAATATTAGTTCTTAATCATTAGCAGAGGCTGCATGATTTTGCTCCATGCTGTATGATCTAACACATGCTGTGTTTAGTATTTAACGTGCATACAGCTTTGCATTGCTGAATTGATGTTACATGCAAAGGAATGCTTGCAAGTGCCCCTCGGGTACCATGGTTGGACATCATGTTGTTGCTGATTGCCTAACATAGTGGCTTGCATGTAAACTGCCTGGCAAAATTAAACTTTGCTTTCTTGGGGATTGTGATAGTGATGGTGGGGACAAGGGTATTGGTGGGTGAGGGAAATGGTTCTATTGTAGATGTGTGTTTTTACAATGCTGGGTGCAAAAAGTGTGACATCATCATACATAAAACTGAAGTTCACAAATAAATTATTTTAACATGATTCAGATTAATCAAAAACCCTCACGGCAGCAGTACATGACAGGGAGAGATAGTTCATGAAATTTGAGAAAATGTCACTAATGAACAAAATTCCCTGTTTACACTTTTTTTACATGCTTTTTTACACTTTATGTTTGGTGTCCACCATAACAACCGTTATATGAAATTTAGAAAGCCATTTTTTTCTAACGCATGATAGCTGATTTCTTCACTTTCGCTGTTTTTCAACATACAAATGTACTTTCTTGCTATAAACATAGAGTATGTGACCAAATGAGCAATATTCCTGTTATCTACTGAAACGTGCGCTACACGCGTTACAGTGTCCAAGGGTGGACACCAAAATGAAAGGAGCTCCTGTTTCTTCCATTATTTCTTTTGTTGTAATTTCTTCATCATGTTTTGAATAAACTTTATGGAAGTAATTGTCCATACATAATAAGAGACTGCAGGTACATAATTTAATGGAATTATAGCTACTGTAAAATACTAGTGTTACACGTGTGATGGTGGACACCAAAATATTCACTAATTTTGGCATGTAGCAGCTTTTACAGAATCTTGATATTAAGGTTACTTTCTTCTTATTTCATTATCTATTGTTCAATCTCCTTGGGAAGTTCTTTGGTCTTAATTTACCATCGTGGTGTAACGGTGGTCACTCTAAAATAGGGTGGACACCAAGAGTAACCACCGTTACACTATTTGAAATATGGCCATTCAGAACACTTAATGCCAAATTCACCAAAAGTTTTGCTTATTACTGTGAAACATGCATCTCTGCAAAGCAACAAACTTGAAAATGTTTTGAATTATAATGAAATTAATGCAGAAATTGCCTCTTTATTTCATTGTGTCAAAGCATGTCACATTTTTGGTGTCCTAAAAATTGATATTTTTGAGCTATAAACTGGTTGAATCAGGGAATTAATTTAATTCCTAACTTGATTTTATCTCTACTATCTCTTGCACATTTGAGTAACAATCCCTGAATAAAATTAACACCATACTACTGAAACAGTGGAAATATGACATTTTTAATGTTCTGTGCTGAAATCTCTCCAGTATTGTAAAAATACACAGATAGATTTGCCTAAAGACGAATTGAAAAAATAGATCAAATAGTTTGCTGCTTTGTGTTAGCTCCAAATTACTTGGTATGTATGCAGTTTGACATTTTAGTCTTTCGGAACTTTGAAGAATTGGAGCTAATGAGCTGGTGTTGATAGTAGATTATGAAATCCTCCATTCTTTGTACGTTTTGTCCCATTCTAAATTAGATTCAGTTTGGAAACAAAAAAGTAATTTGGAGATTCAGATACAGTAATTAATGTTAGAAAAAAGTATCTTGTTCTGACAAAGTATGGGGTAACTCAGCGGGTCAGGCATTATCTCTGGAGAAAAAGGATAGGTGACGTTTTGGGTCAGGACCCTTCTGACTCTGAATGCTGCCTGACCCACTGAGTTTCTCCAGCATTTTGTGTCTATCTTGGTATATACCAGCATCTGCTGTTCTTTGTTTCTACACGTCATTTAGCTATATCACTTTGAATGGATGATTTTAGCTGGTTTGTCAAAGCACACTGGTGACATGTTGATTGTCGAGGGACTTGCTTGTGATAATCATCAAATTTGATGACGAATGTTCCGGTATCTGAGGACAACTTTAGGTTAACAGGGCTCTCACAACTTTTTTTCCCTGTTGTCAGCCGGGCAACCTTGGCAGCTTTTTAGGTTGCCAAATGACAGTTCAGATGGTAATTTAAGACGGTTTGCATGACGCGTACGATAATGTGCTCGGACGAAGTGCGTAGTTACCAGTCGGAATTATGCTCAATGAAGCATTCACATATTATTTCTGCTTCAAATAAAGTCACAAACTAAACATATTCACCAATCAAGACATGATATATACCACAATGACATGCAGCAAAATTATTTAATACAATATCTCAACTCTTTTTACACATTGCAATTAATGCAATTTCTATTATTTCTTTCCACTTCCAAACAAAAATGTGGTTGGATTATTCAGCGTATGATCAACCTGTGTCAACAAATCCTGGACCATGGTAACATATATACTTAACCATGCACACTACAGATTGATGCAAGCATCTGTGAAGGACCGAAAATTATCATGACATGGCCATAGCATGGGTAGTTATTGCTATTGGCACAGAAACACTCTCGCTTCCCACATAATTTATCCATAACAAAATATACAGGTTGCATGGAGATTTCTAAGGGCATTTTATAATAATAGCTGTTAAAACAGACTATGCCCATCTGACAGGTTAAACATTACACTAACTGACAAGAGATGGGCAAAGGACATAACTGCAGCAAATGTTCTTTTGGTAATATGTTTAAAGGTGTCAAAACGCCACATTACTGGACATTCAGATTAGGTGTACGTGTTGTGAACAGCAATGAACATACCCAGTTTGTACGCACCAGATTTTAAAAAAAATTATCGATAAACACTGTTTCCATCATTCCCACTTCAGAATTAACTTTAAAATTTCAACTGAAATATCTCCTGACCAAATTTGTGATGTATATGACCTACTGTAGAAGTAAAACCTGGATAAATCCAACATATAGTTGTGAATGTTGCTCATTAAATAACTACAGTACCGATACTCCATATTAAGAGCATTGATTTGCCGTTAAAATTATTTCTGTAATAACGTGT
Organism: Amblyraja radiata; assembly: GCF_010909765.2. Classification (NCBI taxonomy): domain Eukaryota; kingdom Metazoa; phylum Chordata; class Chondrichthyes; order Rajiformes; family Rajidae; genus Amblyraja; species Amblyraja radiata. Next base: position 107,903,174 of record NC_045956.1, on the reverse strand, counting down.
CAACGGTAGCAGTGACAATCGAACACTGCGGTTTTAATGTTTCACGTGTTCACAATTTAATTAATCCATCTTAAAACAAATAAAAGATTGGGAATTAAAACACATTTGATTGCATTCCGTTATCAAACATAGTCAATGTTCGCTCTGAAGACATTCCAGCACAATAGGGTCAGGGAGAGGGGCGGGGGGGGGGGGATGTGAATCAGTGCGGGATGGATAGATGGCGGGGGTGGGGGGGGGGGGTTGTTGAGAAAGCAATCGGTGCGGAATGGATGGATTGAGGCAGGTGAATTAGTACGTGTTGGTTGGAGTATGTAAAATTGTGAAGGGAGAGCATGGGGGATGTCAGTGGTGTTGAATGGGGGGCTCAGTATGGGATGGATGGGGTGGGTCAGTACAGGATGAATGGGGGGGTCAGTACAGGATGAATGGGGGGGTCAGTACAGGATGAATTGGGGGGTCAGTACAGGATTAATGAGGGTACACTAAAATGCTGGAGAAACTCAGCGGGTGAGGCAGCATCTATAGAGCGAAGGAAATAGGCAACGTTTTGGGTCAAGACCCTTCTTCAGACTGTTCCCCCCATTCTTCTTGAATAGGGGATCAGTACAGGATGAATGGGGGGGGGGGGGATCAGCTCAGGATGAATAGAGGGATCAGTACAGGATGAATGGGGGTTGTCAATACGATGTGGATCGGAGGGTCTGTGCAGGATGAAAGGAGGATCACTACAGGATGAATGAGGAGATCAGTGCAGGATGAATGGGTAGATCAGTGAAAGATGAATGTGGATCATGACAGGATGAATGAGGTGATCAGTAAAGAATGAATGGGGGGATCAGTAAAAGATGAATGGGGAGATCACTACAGGATGGATGGGGGGGGTTTGGTGCCGGATAAATGGAGGGTAGGTCAGTACGGGATGAATGGAGGGATCAGCACAATGGATGGGGGTGCAGTGCAGGATGAATGGGTGGTACAGTGCAGGATGGATGGGAAGGGGGGGTTAGTACAGGATGAATTCGGGGACTAGTGTAGGATGGATGGGGGGGTGGCATGAGAATCAATGCAAGGTGGATAGGGTGATCAACGCAGGATGAATAGATTGGGGGGGGGGGTAGATGAGGAAGGGAGCACAGGGGGTGTCAGTGATGACTGAATAGAGGCGGGAATGGGGATCAGTGCCGGATGGAGAGGAGGGGTCCCAGGATAAGAGGGGTGGAGGGGGGGCATACAAAGGAGAGAGAGAGAGAGAGATGGGGCGAGGTGGGGAGGAAGGAAGGTCAGCGCACCTCGGACAACATCGCCCCGCTGCCTTGGCCCCCCTGTCCACTGCCAAGTGCTGCCGCCAAAGGGGGAGGCAGTTGGGGTCTCCTCGCCACTGCCTCCCCTCCTCCGCCAGCCAACAGGAAGGTGCGGGGCCGAGCGGTGCAGCTCAAAGATCCCATAGCTATAGGATCTTTGGTGCAGCTGCATCAGACGGTGAAAGGAGGCCTCTCGCTCCCTCCCTCCTCCCGGCCTCGGCGTGCGAGAGGGTTTGTTTTGAAAGCGGTTATCGCCGTTAGCCGCTTTGCAAGCAGTGGCCGCTATCAGGGCGGGTGGGGTGCGGGAGGAGGAGGCGGTGGGGCCGCTGTCGCGGCTGCTGCTGCTGTGCGGAGCCCGTCATTCGCCCCGACCCTTCGTCACCCCGCACCTAGTATCTTTGCCCCGCAAAACAGCCGTCGCCGACATGAAATGTCACGTTCCTTTTCTCCAGAGATGTTGCCTGACCCGCTGAGATACTCCAGTTTTTTGTGTATGTATCTTCGGTATAAACCAGTATCTGCAGTGCCAAGCGGGCAAAATGACTCGCCGTTTAGGTTGCCCGGCTGTACTTTGGGTGGTCATAGGCACCCGGGCAACCACAAATATCGAGCCCTGGTTAATTGTCAAGGGTTTCCTGAGGTTTGAATTAATTAGGATGCTAGAATTTAAAGCTAGCAATACAGCTGATAATAGTTTTGGGTTGGCATCTTAGAGCAGTAACATGTTGGTTTGCGATGTGCATGGTTAATGCCATGGATATTGAATATTTAAATAGTTTAATTTCCATGACATATGTAAGTAATCTTTTTAATTCAATTTTGTGGTATAAAATGTTAGATTGTGCCTATATCCCAGCTATACAAATGCTGTAAGGGTGATTTTACAGTTTTAATGGTTAGAATTTGCATTAATATTGTGTCAGATTTTAGAAATTCAGCATCTTTATGGTTGAAACCATGACTTTGTGTATTAGATAATATACAAATTGCCTGTAGTGGAATATGAGATGTTTTTTTAATATTGCATTTGTTTTTCGTGTCAAGTGGCACATTGTCCAATATTCTGGAGTTCCATGTTGCATGAATTGTAGGTTTATTCTGGAAGATTAGATTGCATAGGATCCACGGAGAGGTAGCTAACTGGATGCAAAAATGGCTTTTAGCAGAGGATGGCGGTGGAAGGTTGTTATTCAGACTGGAGGCCTGTGATTAGTTAAGGCCCTGTCTCATTTACATGTCCTTGGCACGCAAATTACACGACCTTGTTGTCGCGTTGAGGCGCACGGGCATCGTGTGGCCGCGGGGGGCTGGTCCCACTGAGAAACGCGGAGGGGTATGGAGTTGTGCGCGATATCGCGCGGCGCTCCAAAATTTTGTAGCGAACAAAATCTTCGCGTGCCTCCGCGCGTAACTGACGGCCAAAGTGGGACAGGCCCAAGACCCTGGCACGACGCAACGTCTCACCTCCAACAGCAGCAGAAGCAGGCAAATGATCGTCGAGCTCGACCTGGGGCTCACGGCCATTGTGGTCCGGATCCGCCCCCATGTCTACTCCCAGAACGGGGCCAAGAAAATTGAAGATAGACACAAAATGCTGGAGTAACTCAGCGGGACCGGCAGCATCTCTGGAGAGAAGGAATGGATGACGTTTCGGGTCAAGACCCTTCTTTCAGACTGAAGAACGGTCTCGACCCGAAACATCACCCATTGCTTCTCTCCAGAGATGTTGCCAGTCCCACTGAGTTACTCCTGTATTTTGTGTCCATCTTCAAATGACGTCACGCGCTTCAGACGGCTGTGCGCACACGCATGAAGTCGCGTGCGACCTTCGCAGGATCGTCGTGCCTCAACGCGACCACGAGGTCGCGTGATTAGCATGCTAAGGACACGTAAGTGGGACAGGGGCTTTAGTGGTTTGTCTCAGGCATTAGTGCTGGGACCAATGCTGTTTGTCATCTATATCAATGATTTGGCTGAGAAGCTATGACATTTTGCATTTGATACTAAAACAATTGGTCTCATAGATGCTGAAGATGGTTATCGATAATTACATCGGGATCTTAATCAACTAGGCAAATGGAGTTTAATGCAGATAAGTGTGAGGTGTGAAGTCACTCCAGACCAGATCTTTGCAGTGAATGGTAGGGCCTGAGGGAGTGTTGTAGAGCAGAGGGATTGAGGAGTATGAGTATATATTTCCCTGAAAATGGCATCACAGCTAGATAGGGTGGTAAAAAAGGACATTTGGCAATTTGACATGAATTAGTCAGGAAATAGTGTGTAGGAGTTGTCTTATGTTTCAGTTGCACAAGAAATTGGTGAGGTCATATATGTAGTATGCTGTATTATGTTCAGTTTTGTTCATCTTGGTATTGGAAATATGCCATTAAGTTGGAAAGTCCAGAGAGGATATATGACAAAACTTGAAAACATTCAAGTACTTCATACTTCAATGGATCCTAATGAGGTCAAATTGCCTGACATTGATGCATTAATCTAAGCCATCTTAATGAGAGTAATTGTTAAACAGTCCTCGTGGAGATCAAATCCTGCTTTCCCTGACGACCTACCATCATATCATGTAACACTCACACTGAGCTTGGTGAGAAAAATTAACACATGTCTCTATCTAGACATTCGCAAGGATGCTTAAATGTCTCCATCAGCAATGATGGAGGATTCCAGCATATGAATGCCAAAGGAAGACACCCATCTTTCGCTGGAGATTCTGGGTGAATTTTCTTCTCGGCTTTCTCCCGAGTTCTCACCATCACAAATGTTCAAGCCGATTTGATTCAACTCTTATGACATTGCACCTCATTTATGTAATGAATATGCATATATTTGCTCAATGTTGGGGACAGTTGTGCAGATCTGTCCTGTTTGCCAGAAGTAAGACAAATCAATCTTTTAGGCTACGTGCAAATCAGCAAAGTTTTAACTGTTTACAGGATATAGACATCATTGGTAAATCCAGCATTTATTTTTTGAACAGAATGGTAATTTCAGACGGATGTTAAATATCTGTCTACAACTTTGTTGGCCTGGAGTTGCGCCTGGGCTTGTCCCTGAGAATACTGGTGAGCCAATGGGTTCTATGACAATCTGAGTTTCATGGTCAGAATTAATAATTCCAGTTTTTTAATTCCGTATCTGTTATTTAATTGTTCGTATCCAAATTCCCCAGCTGCTGTGATAGAATTTAAACTTGTTTTCCTGGCCCTGTCCATTCTCAGATTACAGGCCCAATTATAAACAATAAATATTAAAGTGGCCTTACTTTGCAATAATATGCTTGCTAATATTAGGTTGGGCTTTGCTGGGGCAATTTATGTCCATTGCTTAATGTAGTGGTTTTCCAAACAAGGAAACTTAAGATGAATTTAAGAATGCAGGAAGTGACTGCTTTTGACATTACAGGGAAATTCTTGTGAAAAACATCAGAAGGGATTTAGGAAAAATTCCTTTCCATTTTCTTGAGGTATATTTAAGATGAATTAAGGATAAATAGAATATATGTAACTGAAACAGGGCACTAAGCTAAAATAGTTTAACTTGGTGTTAAATAATGCCGTATTAATACCACATTCCATCTGCAATACGTCAGCCTTTCTACATCTTTTCCTTTTTATCTTGCATGTATTCATCTTTTTTTAATTTCTAAAACAAAATCTTATTTTTAAATTTCTAACTAAGCCTCAAACACTTTCTGTGGTAGTGAGTTCCCCATTCCAACATCTTGAGTAAAAAACATCCCTCTGTTTTTCCCATTAGAATTAGTAATAACCATCTCGTTTTTAATAACAAAATGAAAAAAATTTAATGGAAAAAGTCTCTTTGTATCTTCACTATGCACCCTTTATTTATAATTGTAATGACTTATTTCAGGTGATCTTAAATGCTTTTAAATTTGTAGTGTACGCAGTCTTTAATGGAGCTGTAATACTGGAAGCATTCACTGACAAGATAAAAATGAGTAACAGCCAGTAATATATGTGTCATAGTTTGAGAATTTATTAAATACAAAACTGCTGTACCTGTGATGCTGATGCATAGCTCACGGTCCTTGGATTCTGGAGTCTCTCAGACAAAAATTATGTTTTCAGTCTTTTCTCCTCTGACCTTTTATGAAGCTTCTTTCTTTCATTAGATTTTCTTTCATGTTCTGATCTCTATCCCTCAATTCTCTGATGAAGCCCATTCAGCCGAGGTCATAACTGACACTTAACAGAGTCCATGATTTTATTGCCTCCCAATTTGAAAAATGACACAGCCACGTATGATCCCATGTGACATTTAAGCTCTCTGCATCAATATCTCATCTCATGGTAATTCAACTCTCCCGTAGACACTTTGTTGCCTTAATTGTCAATTGATTTGCTTTATTATTACAAATTTACCATGTAGAAAAGCTACCATCCCAGCCATCTTGTCGTCATCTGATCTTGTGAGCAATGTGAGCAATCTCTTGGCTCTATCTAATTAATGGCCACACAGCTTTAATTTGGGCAGAGCATATTTCGCTTGGGCAGCGCATATTTTGCTTGGGCAGCTTACAGCCCAGTGGTATAAATATTTAGTTCTCTCACTTCAGGTAGCCCCAACATTCCATCTCTCTCTATCCCTCCCCCACCCATCACACTAGCTTCTCGTTTTCACCCAACAAACAGCTAACCATGGCCCGTTTCCTTTATCTTTGTTACTTTTTTTGCATATCTTTTATTCATTGTTCTTTATCTCGCTACATCATCGTCTATATTTCTCGTTTCGCTTATCCCTAACCAGTCTGAAGAAGGGCCTCATCCCAGAAACATCACCCATTCCTTCTCACCAGAGATGCTGCCTCTCCCGCTGAGTTACTCCAGCTTTTTGTGTCTATCTTCGATCTATAAGTCTTTGCACTCTATCAAAGTGAAACTATGGCAATGGCTACTGCTTAAAATGGTTAATTTTTACGGAGGTATTTTAATAGAGGTACTTTTTTAACAGAGATATTTATACTGTCTCAGTTCTGCTGGTTTCGATCTGCTGAGTTACTCCAGCATATTCTGTCTATCGTTGGTATAAACCAGCATCCACAGTTCCTTTTTATAACTCCAACAAAGGTTAAGTGCTATTTGTGCGATATTGCTGTGTGCAAATGGGCTGCCATTTTCTCCACATAATTAGCCAGACTAAATATGCACTCCAAACTAAGTGCATATTTTGCTCCAGAGAAGCAATAAAAGTTGCAAGTTGTGTTTGTTCTATTTCTTTGAAAATATTTTTATTCTTTTGTCATGGAAAATATGTTTATGGTTATATCATATTAATTGTCTGAGATATCATAAATATTGCAGAAAATGTATAATTTTATTAATTTGCCATTTTTTAATCATATAAAGGGAATATCTCTGCTCCCAGGTGTTGGAGGTTGTTCAGTAATTTTGACTCATTCCAATGTTTAAAACCGTAAGTGGTGACAAATTATAAAATATAGCCAAATCACTGAAAGTTAACATGCAGGTACGGCAAGCAAATAGGAAGATAAATAATATGCTGATCTTTATTACAAGAGAATTTGAGTACAGAAGTAAAGGTGTCTTGTTGTATTTCCGAGGCCTTAGTTGGATAACATCTAGAGTGTTATGTATAGTTCTAATATCCCAACTAAAAAAATACACTTGCCATTCATAGAAACATAGAAACATAGAAATTAGGTGCAGGAGTAGGCCATTCGGCCCTTCGAGCCTGCACCGCCATTCAATATGATCATGGCTGATCATCCAACTCAGTATCCCGTACCTGCCTTCTCTCCATACCCTCTGATCCCCTTAGCCACAAGGGCCACATCTAACTCCCTCTTAAATATAGCCAATGAACTGGCCTCGACTGCCCTCTGTGGCAGGGAGTTCCAGAGATTCACCACTCTCTGTGTGAAAAAAGTTCTTCTCATCTCGGTTTTAAAGGATTTCCCCCTTATCCTTAAGCTGTGACCCCTTGTCCTGGACTTCCCCAACATCGGGAGCAATCTTCCTGCATCTAGCCTGTCCAACCCCTTAAGAATTTTGTAAGTTTCTATAAGATCCCCTCTCAATCTCCTAAATTCTAGAGAGTATAAACCAAGTCTATCCAGTCTTTCTTCATAAGACAGTCCTGACATCCCAGGAATCAGTCTGGTGAACCTTCTCTGCACTCCCTCTATGGCAATAATGTCCTTCCTCAGATTTGGAGACCAAATCTGTACGCAATACTCCAGGTGTGGTCTCACCAAGACCCTGTACAACTGCAGTAGAACCTCCCTGCTCCTATTCAGGGACATTATCAATGTGGTGGGCCCCGGACATATCATCAGAGATATAGATGTCCAGGAGCTTGAAGTGTTGACTTTCTCCCCTGCATCCCATCAATGACGACAGATTCATGGGTTTTCCTTTCCTGAAGCCAACAATTGGCTCCTTGGCATTGCTAACATTGAGAACAAGATTGCTGCTTTGGCACCTTTGGATCAGATTATCAATCTCCCTTCTGTATTCTCACTCATCATTATCAGTTATTCGTCCAATAACAGTTGTAGCACCTGCAGATTTTTAGCACATTGGAGCGGTGTCTATCTACACATGCATGAGGATAGAGAGTAGAGCACGGGACTGAGGATATAGACTTGAGGTGCTTTTGTGTTGATTATTATTGAGGTGGAGGTTGCCAATTTGTACTAATTGTGGACTGCCGGTGTTGAAGTTTAGGATTCAATTGTCGAGGAATGAGCAGCGACCCAGTACTTTGAGTTTAGTGATATTTAAAAGAGATGATGATTTTGAACACTGAGTGCGAAAGCTTGAAAGAAAGCAAGAGTAGAAACTAGCAAGGGGGTGCTCGAGATGTCTTTCTCTTTTTCAAGTTTGCTGTAGACTTGCTTACAAGTTGTGAAGGGGTACCAGAGGCTACTACGGAGCATCGAAGACAGTGAAGAAAAAAAAAGATTCCAATTAAGTTATTTTTACAATTTGAATTGTTATGCGGGGCATCATAACATAAAACTCTTTCTTGATATACTTTGCAATTCATATTGTTCTGTTATGTTCTCATCAGAAAATGTTTATGGCATAGCAAGAGTAGTTCAGGCCTTTCGAGGAGAAGTTATTTTTTTACAAAATATGCAAATGTGCAAATTCTAAAATGCACTTATAATGGATAAAAATGCACTTCTTTAGCTTTTGAAAGGCTTATTTCCAAACCATCTTCAAGTTCTTCAAGTACTTCAAGTTCACTATCACACCGAGGGTTGTGAATCTGTGGAATTATCTGCCTCAGAAGGCAGTGGAGGTCAATTCTATGGATGTTTTCAAGAGAGAGTTAGATAGAGCTCTTAAAGGTAGCGGAGTCAGGTTATATGGAGATAAGGGAGGAATGGGGTACTGATTGTGAATGATCAGCCATGATCACAGTGAATGGCGGTGCTGGCTCGAAGGGCCAAATGGCCTACTCCTGCACATATTATCTACTAGACTAAGTGAGACCAGTTGGGTCCCAGCATCACACGGGAGGGCTGGTCACCAACGCAATATTCTACCAATTCCAATATTGCTCGCCAGTGGGAGGGCTGTCTGTTGCGCTAGTATGGGTGTTGCGGGCCGAAGGTACTGGTTTCCAGAGGGCTAGTATAGACATTGTGGGCCGAATGGATTCTTGGGCTGGCATCCAACTGTTGCAACGTTTTAAAAGCCAAGCCAAGGCAAATAATTGGGCTGCAGCCACCCGACAACCAAAATTCATTTTGTGAACACAAACCTTTTAAAAAGGCGAGGCAAACAACTGGGCTGCATCCACCCGACAACCAAAATTCATTTTGTGAACACAAACTTTAAAAAAAAGGCGAGGCAAACAATTGGGCTGCAGCCACCCGACAACCAAAATTCATTTTGTGAACACACTTTTTAAAAAGGCGAGGCAAACAATTGGGCTGCAGCTACCTGACAACCAAAATTCATTTTGTGAACACAAACTTTTTTAAAAGGCGAGGCAAACAATTGGGCTGCAGCCACTTTACAGCCGCATCAAGGGGACTCACCGTGGAGTAGACGTGCGTTCAGTGTTATTCGCAGCTCAGAGAGCCGTGACCCTCTCGCTTCCTGGATCTGGCAGAGACTGAGTGAGGGACTACACTTCCGGGTTTTATAGTCCCTCCCCCCTGCCGTCAGTGGGGGCAGCAGAGAGAACGGGGATTTTTTTTTAAACATTAATATTTCTTTGATTTTTCATCGATGGGAAAAATCCTCCGGTCCCGGAAGGCAGGGGGGGGCTCTAAGCGAGGTGGCCAAAAATGACGGCAGTAGGTGGCGGCGTTCTCTCAGAAATCGCGCCACAGTGGGGCCAAAAGCGGTCAAGATCAGACTTTTAGTAATATAGATTGTCTACATGCTAAATATCATTGCCTGGATGCTGCTGATAATTTGTCACGAGCAAATTAACTTGCCACCTGCAACAGGGCGGCCATGGTGACGCAGCGGTAGAGCTGCTGCCTTACAGCACCAGAGACCCGGGTTCGATGCCGACTACAGGTGTACGGAGTTTGTACGTTCTCCCCGTGACTGCATGGGTTTTCTCAGAGATCTTCGGTTTCCTCACACACTCCAAAGACGTACAGGTATGTAGAGAGAAGTGCTGGAGAAACTCAGCGTGTGATGCAGCATCTAAGGCGCGAAGGAAATAGGCAACATTTCGGGCCGAAACACTTCTTCAGACTGATGTAGGGTGTGGGGGGGGAAGAAGAAAGGAAGAGGAGGAGCCAGAGGGCTGAGGGAGAGCTGAGAAGGGGAGGAGAGGAGACAGCAAGGGCTGCCGGAAATTGGAGAAGTCAATGTTCAAGCCTCTGGGGTGCAGACTGCCCAAGCGGAATTTCTGGTGGTGCTCACTCAGTCCATGGAGGAGGCCCAGGACGGATTCGGAATGGGAGGGGGAGTTGAACTACTGAGCCACAGGGAGATCAGGTTGGTTAAGGCGGACCGAGTGGAGGTGTTCGGCTTGGTCTCACCGATGTAGATCAGCTGACATCTAGAGCAGCGGATGCAATAGATGAGGTTGGAGGAGGTGCAGGTGAACCTCTGTCGCACCTGGAACGACTACTGGGGTCCTTGAATGGAGGTTAATTGGCTTGGTGTATGTGTAAATTGTCCCTAGTGTGTGTAGGACAGTGTTGATATGTGGGTTTTGCTGGTTGGTGCAGACTCGGTGGGCCGAGTAAAGGTTATATCTCTAAACTAAACCAAACTAAAAAGAATTCCGGTATTGCTTCAAGCCTGTGAATCAAATGAAGTACAGTGGTTTAACCAATGTTATTGCAAAGCAGAACACTGTATATTGCAGCCCATTTGATATTATAATGGAAAGAGGAATAAGAGCTGTTATGGCCCTGTCCCATGGTACGAGTTCATTCCAAGAGCTCTTCCGAGTTTAAAAAAAATCAAGCTCGTGGTAAGCACAGAGAATGAACGTAGCGGATACGTCGGAGCTCGGGGCCGTCTCTTAGCGGCTCGTAACGCTAGCGGCAGGTACTCGGGAAGACTCGCTAAAGGCAGGTAAGCTCGGGAAGACTCGTGAAGATTTTTCAACATGTTGAAAAATGTCCACGAGAGCCCCGAGTACCGACGAGCGGCCATTACCGTAAATCTCCGAGTTCGCATCAGGTGAGCTCTTGGAATGAACTCGTACCGTGGGACAGGGCCATTAGTCAAACTGTATCTTTCATTCACCTTGTCCTTCCTGTGCATGACCTATATTACAATGAAAGGACATCAAAGTTAGAATGTCAGAAAAATGTTCCAGCTATTGCTTTGACTCATGATCACTGAGTAGCCTTATGGGGCTTTCTCACGGGGCGACTTGATGCAAGAGGTAACCAGAGTTGAACATCGTGGGAACCTCGTACGATAACCGTACGGCATTCGTGGACCACCGTGGCGCTAACGGCAGGTACTCGTGTAACTTGTTGACTCGGGAGAAAATTCAAGCAAGCTTGAATTTCTCCAAGAGTGACTTGTACACTTGTGGTTGAACATTGAAACATTATATGGACGTAGTGGCCAGTGCGATATCCGTAATAACTCTTGCGTTTACCGTGGGAACTCCTGCGAACGGTGAACCCGGAAGCTGGACAGAGGGGACAGAAGGTGAGTGAAAAAGGTGGTCTCAATATCGCCAATGGAACATGTGTCCATCGAGGACGTCCCACCTCATTGTCATTGTTGGAGAATCTTTTTCACTGGAACACTTGCAGAGATGGCTCCCAGAAAAGCTCAAAGAAAGGGGGTAAAGCATGTCAGAAAGGTTTTTGCCATGCAGGAGAATGAGGAGGAGACGCAACAAGAGAGACAGGTGGAGAGGCAACAGGAGATGCCACAGATAACACTGCATCACGGTCAATGTGAGACAAAGTCTTTATTCCTATTTGACATTATAAAAAGACGACTTCTTGCACATATTGAGAGAATTTGCATCACACATGCTTCGCAAACATGAAAATCAACAAATGAGGCACGCTAGATTTTTAAAAACAGATTCTATTCATTAACCTCCGCAACAAGCCTAAACTCAGGCAATAAAAGGGACAATGCAATGTGCTAAATGGCAGGTTTTGCGGACGACCATCTTATAGGAAGCACTTTTCAGAGGACAACACTTTAAAGTGAAACAAAGAGAAGTAAGCAGGATTACAACGGGACATTATTATCAGCTTATTTTTTATGCATGTCTGCTAACATGCAGTAGTGTTCCTGTGGTCGGCTACCCATCAATAGAGCTGTCCTGCCACGGCACACTCCCCAATTGTGAATTGTAGTAAGCGCAGAGATGGCCTCTTTGCTCTTTCCCACTGTATGTGCCCGAGTTACCTTTGAAACGCTGCAGTGGGACCATTTCCGCCTCGGTTGCACCACTTCTCCATGTACCTAGTGTTATTCCCCCTGTGTCACTGTCCACTAGGTCACTGTCCTGGATGGCTGTTGCTGATCCTGCAGCTGCACCTCTCATTCGGATCAGGTTGTGCAGAATACATGCTGCATATACTATAGTCTCCACATTCTTGGGCTTCTGCTCCATTGTCTTGAGCAAGCATCTGAATCTGTTTGCCAAGATGCCAAAATAATTTTCTACAACCCTCCTAGCCCTTGACAGCCTGCAATTAAAGATCCTCTGTTCCCTAGTTAGATTCCTCTGTGGATATGGCTTCATAATCCAGGGCCGTAGTGCAAAGGCTTCGTCAGCAACCATCGCATATGGGATGTCCGGGCTGTCTTCTCCTGGCAGAGGTTCTGGATCAGGCATGCCTGCTGTTCCACCTTCCATTTTCTTTCCAAGCCAGGTTTCTTTCCAAATCCGGCCATCACCAACACTTCCAGGTGTGCCCACATCCACATACAGGAAGTTGTAGTTATGATCAACCACCGCCAAGAGTACAATTGAGTGGAATTTCTTGTAATTGAAATAATTTGAGCCACCTCTGGGTGGACAACGAATTGCCACATGCTTGCCATCCAAAGCCCCACATGTGTGAGCAAAGTTCCAACTGTTTTCAAACCCCAGCGCCACTCTCTTCCATGCATCTGGTGTACTGGGGGCATTCCATCACTTCAGCTGCATAAAATTTGATGATCGCTTCACAGGTTTCTCGGACAATACCACAGATGGTGTTGGTGGCGACAAGAAAGTTGTAAGATAGACTTTTATAAGAATCGCCTGAGGCCAAGTAATGGAGGGTGATTGCTATGCGCAACCCTGGTTCCAGTGCCTTTCTCATTACAGTGTCAGTCTTCTTCAGCAGAGGTCCCAAATTATTCTTCAGCTCATTAAAGAGCTCGGATGAAATTCTGACAAAGTTTGTGAATGCACTTTTATCCTCTTCGCACAGCACATTAAGCAGTTTATCATATTGTCCAAATAGAGGTCTCCGTTGAAAGATGGGCTTCACCCAGTGAGACTTCCTCTTAATTCTCTTTTTAATTAATCTCACCCTTCTGCCTTCACGCAAGTGTCCTCGATTCACATAGAGGGCTGCTGCATACAGCGCGTCAATGAAAAACACCACCATCCTGTACTCGAAACTACTTAGTACAGGCATGTCTCCAAATGAGCCAATTCAACCAAGGGAGGATATTTATAGTGTGTGGAAAAAAAAGTGACATTTGTGCCACGTGATGATTTAACAACACTTCACAGTTCACAATGTTCATTCAAGATTTAACGGGAAAGCTCGGGAGACGGACAAGTCACTCGCACAAATAACAGAAATGCCGAGTACCCGTGGGAACTCTTTATCTACCCCCCGTTATATTGTGTGATATCGTGCTAGACCACGACCACTTCACTCTGGTTACATCTTGCGTCAAGTCGCCCTGTGAGAAAGCCCCATTATGCATTCATGGTGAGATCTCTTAGAGTCATGACGTGCGTGGTAAATGCTACATGGACACGGCAATTGTTTATTTCACCAGAGAGACACACTACTGTAAAGTGCTGAGTGCTTCAGTGGATATTGCAGAAGAGGGGAATATTTAAGAGAAAGTAACTATAATTAGCATTGATCGATGCCACTCGTCTGCCTTTTGAGTATGTTGATCACAGGCAGCAGCTACCCTTTATTAAATCACTCCATGAGGTTTAAAAAAAGTATTTAAATGTACAGAGTTGATGGTACAGAGCAAAGATCAAATATAACTGGTTTTAAATATTGAAAGATACAGTAGCTTTTCTCCTCCATTTCAATCAGAAATAGTTGCGCATTGAGAATGATTCATTGCCTCTTCAATAGAAAAAAATATTGATTCTGTGAGACAGTGAGTGAAAGAGAGCAGATGCTGGAAATATTATTCAAGCACTGCAGGCTTGGAACTGAACTCCTTGGTTGGAAATTGCATTTCCTCTCCCGGTTGTACCTGCATTCTGCCAAATATTTTGTGTTATGGCAATCACAGATAATGACTCGGCATTTGTTGTTTAATTTGAGGATATTTTTTACAGCAGATTGACAAAATCTGAAGGTATCATTGTGAGATTAGATGTGTTATTCAACACAAGGTATAATAATTAAAGTGCTCCCCAAAATTGAGGGGGCATATATGGAACATGCTCTCAGAGGACATAAACAATGAAAAAAATGAGTACACCTTTTAGTTACTCACTTAAATACCATATTTTATAATTGTCTATCAGTTGTATTGCCGTTTAATTTATAATTTGCCGCAGGTGAATTTACTTTTTTTAGACCTCCCTTCGCTTCAATTAGTGTATTTTTAAAAATCCTGTAACTTCCTGCAAAGTCAAAAATGTCCATGATTTGCTGCAATGTATCCACAAACCTAAGGGAAAGGAGGCCGAAAAAGGTAAATTCATACTCTTGCGTCATGCATTCCATATAGGCAGTTCCTCTTTCTGTTTTCACACATATGCGAGAACACTTTGAGAATTGTAATTGCATTTATTTTGCTTCATGATCTATTTGGATGGAATTATTTCAAAATATAGACTAATGATTTGATTTAAAAGAGCATATCACTCACATCATGATATAAGACAATGCCATTAAGCTTTAAAGGGCGCAGAGAAGATTAACAAGGGTGTTGCCAGGACTGGAGGGTCTGAGGTGTTGAGTAGATGAGGATTTTATTCCTTGGAGCACAGAAGACTGAGGAGTGATCTTAGAAGTGTATACAATTATGAGGGGAATAGGTAGGATGAATGCAGTCTTTTACTCGGGGTAGGGGAAACAAGAATGAGATGCGAGAGGAATACGATTTAATAGGAACCCGAGGATGCATTTCAGGCAGGTACTATAATAACATTGAAAATACATTTAGACAGGTATAGGAAAGGTCTAAAGGGATATGAACAATAAGCAGAAAAGTTGGACAAGATTAGCTGGGGCTTCAAGATCAGCACGGTCAAATTGGGCCAAAATGCTTGTTTCAGGGCTGTATTAGATTAGATTAGATTAGATTCAATGTTATTGTCATTGCACTTTTCAGTGCAACGAAATGGTTTAGCCTGCAGTCATAACATAGAATAAATAACAAAACACACACTCAACTTAGTTTAACATCCACCACAATGAGTCCACCAGGCACCTCCTCACTGTGATGGAAGGCAAAAAGGCCTAAAGTCATTGTCTCTTCCCGCCTTGGTCTCCCTCTGCGCTGAGGCAATCCAGGCCTCCGATGTTGTGATCCCGCCGGGTGATGGTAAGCAAGTCCCGCGGCTGAATCCGAGCTTGAGTTAGAACATAGAACAGTGCATTGCCAAAAACTACACAAAGTGCTGGAGTAACCCATTCTCTTCCAAATGAGAGTAAATCCTATCCCGACGAATCCTCTCCAATATTTTCCAAACCACTATCGTGGGAATCCACACCCAATAATTTCCTGAATTATCTCTGCTTCCCTTCTTAGACAAAGGAATAACATTGGCTACTTTCATGCCTTCTGGCTCTAATATGAACAGGAAGGTGACCATTCATTGGAATTACAAGAATATAGTGAAGTCACTTGCAAAACAAAACTGCAAAACATTGAGTTTAGCGTGGCAGTCGGCCATTTTGGGTTTAAAATAATTAATCTATGTATTTTGTGAAAATATTCAAAGCAGAAGGGAAGTTGTCATTGCCACCCTTGCCAATAATTAATTACATTGATCACTGTTAAGTAGTTAGCTAGAAAATGCTGTAATTATTCAATGAAATGTGTTGCAAGAAGAAACCTAATGGCAAAGCTACTTAAATATTTAAAAGAAGTGACCCAGTGAATTTTTGGAGTAATTTGTTTTTCTTTGTAAAATGAAGTGAGCATTTTTGTAAGCATTTGCTATAAGCCAATTTCTTGTATGCTTCATTGAATGAATCAACAATGAAAGTGACTTGGGCCTCTTATTGTGTGAATCGGAAAGCATCGACTGCCTACTTTAGCATGATGATCCAGTGATCTTGTTTCAGGAGTGGTGGTGATGTACATTGGTGTTTGTTACTGCCGATTGTCCACTATACCCAAGTGAGGAGGGTAAATGTGTACAGTATTGGAAAAACAGTCAACAAAACATACACAAAAACAAGACGCACAATAATTGTATTGTATTGTATTCAAATTTATTGTCATTGTCTCAATTAGAGACAACGAAATGAATTTTCCTTACAGGCAATATCATAAAAATAAATAAATAATAAATAATAAAACATATTAAAAATAAAATTGAATTAAAAAAAGAAAAGCACAAACACAGAAAGTCCACGACACAACATAACACATTGGCACCAAGGTGAGGAAGGCACCATAGTCCAGCCAGCCTCCCCTCCGATCTTCCCAGATGTTCATCCGTGGCCTGGGCCTTCCGAGCACCCGCAGTCGCCGCACCGGGAGGCCCGATGTTCAGGCCCTCACGCCGGGCTGGTGGAACGCCGACGCCGATCCCCGACGGTGAACATCCTCCTCCTCAGCGGCCCGGACCTCCTGATCAGCCGCCTCCCGCAGCCGGAGTCCGCAACTCCCGAGTCCGCAGGCCGAGCCGGGCGGAGTCGCAGGACCCCGCGTTGTTGATCAGCGCCGCCCGCGTTGGGAGCTCCGCAAACCGCAGCTCCATGATGTCGGTGCAGCAGGTCCAGCACTCCGGGCTCCAGACGGCGATCCCCGGTAAGGCATCGCCAGCCCCGCGATGTTACAGCGCTGTCCCGCCGCTGCTGGAGATCTGGTCGATCCCGGCAGGAAAGGCCGCGCCAATCCAGTAGGTAGGCCGCTGGGGGGGTGAAGACGCGACTCGAATAATAGTCGCGTCCTCTCCAGGAAGCGACCGAAGGACGGTATCCCCCTTACCGTGCCCTCTTCCCCCACATAAAGACATTTAAAAAAACATAAAAAACACACTTTAACATAACTAAAAAAACAAAAAAACAAAAAGATACCGGGCTGAAGGTGGAGGCTGCTGTCACCAGCGCCACCGGAAGTACAACAGGAAGGTTAAATACAGACTGAGACATGATTCACTCCAACCACCTTCGGTCACTGTGAAGCGACGAACTCTGTCCTTTGTTCCTGATACAAACGTCACCTCAGCTACAACAGATTTTGTCTGCTAGAACTGAAATTTGTTATAAAGAGGTCTGTAATAACAAGGATAGACTGCACTCAATTCTTTGACCAATGAAATACAGCGTGCCAAAAACCATCTCAATTGATAGACAAAGGCTTATGAGACGTTAGAAAAAGGCATGTATACTGGTTGATGCTGCTCCCTGTTTAAGCAGGATATATTAAATGATTGTGATAGCGGCATGATATTGCACAATCTGCGATATCGCAATTTAGGTGGGGCCTTGTGCAGCGAGTCTAAATTTTTGAACCATGAAGTTGTTTGCTGACTGCAATTTCATTTGAGATGTTTTATCACCATCAATCCCTTAGTTTTCCAGTATAGTTACATTGCAGTTAATTTAAAATGATATATCTTTGAAATGTTTGTAACATCATATTATTTGCAACCCCTGAATACAAAATCCCTGATAGGGGTAGGGCACACATGCTTTCTAAAATGTATTGTGTATGCTATCATTGGATGAATTAAATCTCGTATGTACAGACTATATCTTTGCAGGCTTCCATGCTGTTAGTCGCATAAGAGCAAATATAATTTTTCTAGTTTTAAATCTCTTTATTCTCCAAAGATATTGATGCATTCTGTGGTGGACACTTAATCTTGTAATATAAGCGAGCATCATAGAAAAAAAGATAGACACAAAAAGCTGGAGTGACTCAACGACGTCGCCCATTCCTTCTCTCCAGAGATGCTGCCTGCCCTTCTGAGTTACCTCAGCTTTTTGTGTCTATCTTCGGTTTAAACCAGCATCTGCAGTAATCTGCAGTTCCTACTTGCATATCTTCATATAAAAAAACTGACAAAGGAGGGGCATAAACTGTACCATCTTTAGAACAGGCTAATTCAGCAGGGTTCATGGGCAATCAAATTTGAGGATTTCCAGAAGGTTCAATATGGCAAAAATAAAATGCCGCATGTGCTGAAAATGTGAAATAAAGCAGAAAATTATGGAAATTCTCAATGCAAAGCTTCCAAGTAGTACGGATTTTCCATAATTTGTATGGAAATGCGTTCAGAATACGGATGTACGGATTTGCTTTGTAAAATACGGATTTTTTTTTAAATCAGCCCGACTTCCTGTTCATCTTGCTGCTTAAATGCAAGCATATAAAAAGTCATACTGTACCTCTAAAAATGTTAGTGGATTAAATCTATTAGTATTTTAAATGTCAAGATCTGGAAGCTTTGATCTGCCTGTCCCGCTCCAGGTTTAAACAGCCCTGTCAGTTTAATGCGTGGGAATTTCAAAGAACAGCGCTTATGGGTTCTAAAAATAGCGGTCCCAGTTGGAGCGCTATTGCCTTTACACATAGCGCTATGGGTCACAGACTGTTAGGGGGGGGAGAGAGGAAGAAGGAGAGAGGGAGTGGGAGGGAGGGAATAAGAGAGGGAGGGAGATAAAAAAAAGGAAGGAGAGAGGGAGGAAGAGAGACGAAGGGTGGGAGGAAAAGAGGGAGGGGAGGGAAAGAGGAAGGGAGAGAGGGAGGGAGATAGAGAGGGAGGGTGGGAGTGTGAGGGAGGGAAAGAGAGGAAGGAGGGAGAGAGAGCGAGGGAGGGAGATGGAGGCTTCCAAAATGGCTTCTACATCATCATCTGGTACTAAAAACAGGAAGCAGCCGTTCAAACAGCAGTATAGAAAGAGATGGCAATTAATGCACTGTCAAGTAAGGTGTGTCAAAGACATGTCAATTGGTAGCAAAGTTATGCATTTTTGTACTCTTACATGGGTATGACCGCACATAAAAAAACAACACTTTTTTCTGCAATGTGACACCTCGTAAAAAGACTGATTTCCTCAGCAAAATACTGATTTTCAGGTACAGGTGCACAACCTTTTATCCGAAGATCCAAATAACGAAAACCTCCGAATAGCGGACATTTTTTCGGTCCTTGAAGAAAGGTCCTTGAAAACGTTCACCGAGGGCGGCCCGCAGAGGTGACAGCGGAACCTCCGGTCGGTCCTCGAAGAAAGGGGAACTAAATCCCCATTCATAAAAGAGAAGGTGAGGGTATATTGCGCGGGAGGGTTAATAATTGACAATATGCTGCTGCCTGCCTGCTGAGTTAAAAAGTTCCCACGGTAGACTCGCGATACACAGCCCATTGCACCGGCGCGGGGGCTTTGCACTGTCTTCACGTCGGCAATGCCAGCAGGTCAGTGCCAGTCACCGGAGACGTCAGGACCAACGGGACACCGACCCCCAGGCCCACTGCAAGCACGGAGATCCCAGAGACCCACAGCCAGCAGCAGCCCAGCCCCGTTCCAACTCCAGAGGAAAATTGCAAACTGGCCGGAGACGTCAGGACCACCAGAAGCCGCTCCCCGATGGGCCGCTACCGTGACAAGTGGCAGTTCGCCCACAGCCCGAGCTGCGCCCCCTCATCGGGACACCGACCCCCAGGCCCACTGCAAGCACGGAGATCCCAGATCAGCAACTCCAGCCCCGTTCTAACTCCAGAGGAACACGCTCCTGGACAGAAGCTGATAGTGTGCAAGGTATGTCTTGTTCTTGGGGTCGCGCAGCTCGGGCTGTGGGCGAACTGCCACTTGTCGCCATAGCGGCCCATCGGGGAGCGGATTCCTCTGGAGTTGGAGGGGGAGGGGGGTATTGTGCTGTTTGATCGCCCCCTACTATCCCAGGGACAAGGAGACAGGACGTTCACCGAGGGCGGCCCGCAGAGGTGACAGCGGAACCTCCGGTCGGTCCTCGAAGAAAGGGGAACTAAATCCCCATTCATAAAAGAGAAGGTGAGGGTACATTGCGCGGGAGAGTAGGAATCCCAAGACAAAGTCTTGGAAGAAAGGGGAACTAAATCCCTTTCATAAAAGAGAGGTGGAGGGTATATTGCCCGGGAGGGTATATCGCCTACCTGGAAGAAACCGGACATTTTTTCCAGGATGTCGTCTGCACACCAAAGCTCACCAAAGCTCACGTTTGGCGCTAAACATGGCACGCCAAAGCTCACCGAGGAACTGCCGGGATCAAGGCGCAAACTCGCGACCTTGCGGATATGAGCCAAGCACTCTACCACTGAGCCAGCCATTAAAATCTATGCTAAAAAATTTCCATTCCGAAGGCCGACAAATTCCGAATTACGAAAAGTGTCTGGTTCCAAGGCTTTCGGATAAAAGGTTGTGCACCTGTACTAGAATACTGAAATGCTCTGAAAAACTTGGTAGCTCTGTCAATGAGTCAGACAACAACTATAGAGAGGGAAACATTGTTAACTCTTCGGGTCAATTACCCCAGTTATGGCACGTCATCAACCAAAAATATTAACTATTATTTCTCTCCACAGATGATGTCCAACCCTATGAGCATTTTCAGCATTTTGTTTTATTTTAGGATATTTCCTCAGTTTTTTTTATGTTAGGCGAAATGTGATTCACTGAAAGCATGTTCAGCTTCCTTTACGGTTCCTATTTAATGCAACTGCCGACTGTGGCAGTATGATATGATCAGCTGATGATGACAGGTAATGTGTTATAAATGCTAGGTAATGACCATTTCCAACAAGAGAGAATAGCCATTCCACTAAGCTTTATGGTCATCGAGCCTTCCTGCCGCATCTTCGCTGCACCTTAACTAAAGGAATTATTTTAACAGATAGAAAACAGAATAACATGCTCTTATTAGGTTAGCAGTCAAGTTACCAAAGCAGGAGAGCAAAAACCTGTTGAGTGAACTAAGTTAGGTTACCTGTGACTGGGTACTTCACCCATCAGCTCAAAACCTTTTTATCAAATGCTTGATGGCAGAAGTTGCAGCATTGCTGTGTCCAATCTACATGATGCACTGTAGTAGGAGGCCCCCCTCGGTCATGACTGACCATGGATGATGCATCCTGGTCGGATGCAAGCCTGGGCGATGTCATATGGAGGACAGGCTGTTGGCCATGTAGCACGTCCCCCCTCTCCATGTCGCTGATCGATCCAAAGGAACAGCAGGGCCGTTACAGTTTGGCACCAGCGCCGTTGCAGGAGCTGCCAGAGCGAGGTTGTAGACAACGATGAACTAACTGCCATAGGGGCTCTGACTCCGGATTTTCATGAGGTTTACTCCTGGAGCCTTTTCCATGACTGGATATGGCCACAAGGCAGTGGAGGATTTAAATCAGAGTTTTCCCTCTCCTAGATGGACTGCCTTCCCATCTGCCCGAGACTCGTGGGGGCGGGAGCATCTACCTTCCCGTGCAGGTCTATAGCACCTGCCCACTGCCCAGATGATGCACTGTAATGCCAGGATAAACTTGATTTAGTTGCAACTTCCAGTCCTGTGACCTCCCCTAAGAAGCACAAGATCTGTAAAGTCAGGAGAATATCATGACATTCTGGGTTCCCTTCAAGTTGCACACCATATTGACTTGGACTTGTATTACTGCTTCGTAATTTTCACTTGTTTTGCTACCTGGGATTCCCTTCCAAATGCTATTTTGAAGTTACAGTCTGCAGACGAATTTTTATCAATTGTAGAAGCCCACTAGTTTCTTTGGGGAACATTGATGTTATTGTGTAATTTCATCATCATTAACCATGTTCATGAACAACCTCATTTTAAATTAAAACCTGCATACTCCTCTTTCCATTACTTCATCCATCTTCTGCCACCGCCCATCTGAAACTTTCATTTTGCTTTAGTTATATTTTGATTCTATTAATTCATTGTTCTCTTGACCTTTTTTTCATCCAGCATCCATCCAGCATAAACCATAGCTTATCAGATATAATTATGACTCTAAAAGTTACGAAATGAAGGGTGGCAGAGTGTGCCCAGCAGGTCAGGCTGTGCTAATAGAGAGAGAATAACTGAGCTAGTCTCACAGAAAGATGACCTGGCCTGCTCTGATACAGACAGAGAAAGCGAGTCACCTGAAGTTGTAACATTTGATATAAAGCTTCTAAACACTGAGATGGAGAATGAGGTGTCCATATACAGGTCAGAGCGGGAGGGAAGATGGAGAATTAACGTGGAAGGCAATACGAAGTGCAGGGTCACCACTGATGAATGAATGCAGCTACTCTGCAAAGAGTTTGCCTAATCTGTGTTTAGTTTCTCCAATATGGAGGATGCCATGTTGTGAAAAGGAAATACGGAATACAAGATTTGATGAAGTATAATTGCTTCCTCTGGGAAGAAATGAAAGGACAGGTCATTGAATTTCCTGTGGTTTCTTGGAAAGAACCTTAAAACTGAGTAGGTTTTGGTCATGGAAGAGCAGACCAGGTTGTTGCAAAAGGACCAACCAGTACCTTATGAATGCTGAGGAGGTTGGGGAGGATGTGCCTGTGGTGCAATCTTTTTGAAAGAATCTCTTTAAAGGTGGTGGAAATTGTGAAGGATGATTCATTGAATGGAAGAGCTAGTTGTCAAATAGACTGTCAAATACAAGGGATCTCTATGGTTGCTCTGTCATGAGGAGAGTACCAACAGCAGAAGTGTGGGAAATAGATATCTCTGCAAATCAACATATTTTCTCTCCTTTCTGGTTGGTGCTGGTGATGAGTCTTGAACCTGATGGTTGATGGTTTCTCTTTCTGCATATGCTGCCTGCCCTGCTGAATGTTTCCAGCATCTTGTGCTTTCAAATCATAGCGAGACATAGCACAGATACAGACCCTTTGGCCCACTGTGTCCATACTGGCCATTGTTTTTGTTGTTCTAACATCTTCAGTTTTTTTAATTTTTATAACCGGGGGAAACTTTTTGCAAGAAACCAGAGGGAAACGATTATCATTGAAAAATGAATTGCTTGTTGTTAATTTTTAAAATTATTTTAAACATTTAATTGCTGAGATAACATGATAGCGTTAAAATCTTGAGTGTCTTAGTTGTAAATTAAACGTGTAAAATGTATTGCTGAATGTTTTAAGATTCGTTTCTCTTCTGCTGCAATTATGAAATAGAGAAATTTTGTGTAACCAGCCGTGGAAAAAAAATTGTTGTAAGGAAGCTGAAGTGCTGCACCATAGGCTAGAAAGCCACAGTATCGATTGCATCACCCTGCTCTCTCCTCCTTCTCCCCTCCCCCAAGTGACAGCCAGGCAGCTAACATTATTTTTGCTAGATTAAATGGGACGCTGTATTCTGCGTCATCACAAGCATGCTGAGAAGTCGCTGATTATTGACTGGGTGGGCAGTGCCGTAGGAAGTAATGCACTGCTTTGAAAAGACGTTGGAGCCAGGTTTTTCAGAAACAAACAGTGCCGATGAATGTAATTCTGTGACTTGGTAAAAGGTTGTCAGTTATCCAAGGCAATGCGAGGCACTCTTGTGGTTCTGCTCCATGCATTTATATTTCTCTGGTAGCTAACTGAACATTTATGTAGAACAGTTCTGGGCTCCACCCTTCTGCACTGTATTTACCAACATCATAGGAAGCAGTGCTTGACTTGGCCATTATAGACCACTCCTTGCGTTTGAATCGTACAATTTAGCCTTTATGGAAGATGTTATCGTGGCCTATGGAAGGTGAAATTGACCTTCAAACTGCCCTCAATGTAGAGTAAGTTTTCCAGCCAGCTGCTGACTTCATCTGCATTCAGGATTGCTGGTACTGGAAGCGTGCGTCATACCGAAAGACTGCATGATAATGAAAAAGGACACTTGAGGCAAGAACTGCGCTGTCTTTGAAAGGAGCGAGGGAACAACAACACAAGATATAAAATAAACAGCTGGGAAAACTGCTGTGATTTAGCTTCTTGTCACTGCTGCTCACCAAAAGACATAATGTTGAGCCTCCAGGACTCTGTGTTTTTTGAAATCAGCATTAAGTCTCTACTGAAGTCTTGGAGCAGTAATAGCTGTAAGTAAATACAATCATATTTGTGCAAATAATAACTGTGATCTCATTTACATTTATGTACCATGAGCTATGTAAAATGTACAAATGGTGTCCCAAATGTAAACTCTTAAATGACCTGATTCAGTGCAGTTTGCTATTATTTTTCCTTTTACTGCAAATAATCTGAAGTAATCCATTGTTTTACAAAGCCCTTTCATTTAAATACTTTTCAATTTTTCTGATACTGTCAGCCAGTAGGTACCATTTTAAGCTTGATTTCTCTTGCTAGCACAGCATTGATTGTACTCAAATGTGAGTGTTCGGTTGCCTGTTATCAAATAATTTATTATAATCAGAAAGATTTGTATACAAAATTAATTTTGCAGCAAGGGGTTAACATTATTGATAGGAGGGAAATGCTTGCTATTCAGCTTGCTGCCAGTGAGATTCGCTGTAAAAATGCTCACATATTGTTTTGTGCTGCTAAATTCTTTTTAGAAAGCCAGATATAGAGTTATTATTCCAGTGTGATCAGCTGCCTCAGTGTGTAGATGCCAATACATAGCTTGCTGCTGTTTGATTATTGTTTCAGTTCAACAGCAACAATGGGGTGACATTAATATGGCCGGCCTGTGGTATGCACAGTTTCTGCCAACATTTTGAATGCTGGTAGTTCATACTTTTGTTCAGAACAATATGTTAAACAGCTATCCAGCTCTTCTAGGTTGAAAGTTCTTTTGTCTATCATTGCCACCTCCTCGGCTTGAATGTAATATGCTGCATGACAATTCTCTGGTAAAGTCTGCTTACTGCAGTATTCAAATGTGAGTCGGGTTATGCAGTGTCCAGTCAGTGAGTGTTTAGATATGTGGATCAAGCAGCAGTAAACAGCAAGCAATATTCTAATGAACTCCATTCTCGAAAATTAAGGGCTGAAGGTTGGGATTTTGGTGGTTAAAACAGAAAATGTAGAAAATAGTCAGCGTAGATGTAGCATCTGTGGAGAGAGAAGCAATTAACATTTCA
This sequence comes from Amblyraja radiata, assembly GCF_010909765.2. Taxonomy (NCBI): domain Eukaryota; kingdom Metazoa; phylum Chordata; class Chondrichthyes; order Rajiformes; family Rajidae; genus Amblyraja; species Amblyraja radiata. The sequence goes on along the minus strand of NC_045956.1, from coordinate 107,877,954 downwards.
GAGTAACCTGAAACATTAACTCTTTACGGATGCTATTTGAATTATGTGTTTCTGTTTTATATCGAATTTCTAGCATTTGCAGTAGTTAACCTGCGATATTGGTCGATTTGCTGGCCAAGTGATGGAAACTAGTTCACCCACCTGAGAATTAATTATCTGAAACTAATTCATTATGAGGATTTCAAAGATGATTATCAATGTTCAGGAAGAGTAGTATGGAGTTGAGCTAGAAGAATTCAAGAGACGAAAAAGCAAATCAATCTCTCACTGCAGCATTACATTGTCATTGCTACTGTTGGGGCATGTAATAATAATGATGGAATGAGTCAATCAAATTGATCGGGCAGCGGCAAACTAGCAAGATAATGCAAATCTAAGGATTTTTTTGTATATTTTGGATACTGAAAGGTTACTTCATGGAAATTATATCTATAAATTTGAAAATATGCGAACTAACTTGAAGATAAGTGCAGAACACCAGAGAAAATATCCACATGCATTGATTTTTCCCTCATTGAGATTTTCACAACTATTTTCCTCACGCCGATTGTGCATCGACCAGCTTCTTATCCTCTTTGATTTCATCCACCATCCCAATTTACTGGTTTTTATTGTCTGAATTAATTGTCCCATATCATCTCTTGATCCCTACTTTGATATAAATTACCTAACACTCATCCTTGGTCAACCCCTGGACCATGCCATCTCAAGTAGCCTTGCTGGTGTCTTAATGACAAGGTCATTTTTAATTATCTCACTTATTCATCATATCCCCCCCCCCTTCCTCCTTCCTTTTCTGATTGCCACTCGAAAGGCGCTCTTTTTTTAAACTTTATTTCAAAAATCTCAGTAGCCTACCTTCTTTCCTCTACTTGCCACTATACATTTGCAACCACTGACCTACTCTATGTAAATATCCTCTCCAAATTTCCTAGTTGCTCTAAATTAATTATTCCCTCCCAAATGCTCTGCTGATGCAACTCATCTTTGCTTTCTCAAATTCGAACAGATCTGGCAGCTATTTTGCTGTGATTGGAAGTGCATGCAGAAGCATTAGTCCTTTAGTCTGCCAAAACACATCCCTATTTTTGGATCATTGTGGAATGCATGGGTAAGTCCTGGTATTATTTTTCTCCAGCACTCTTTTTAAATCCCCACTTCTCTTTCTCACTTGCAATGACAAATGAAGTTCAGTTTGGAATAGATCTTGGAAAAAACTGGGGTGTTTGTAATCTATAAACACCATATTTACAGGAACTTCAAAACAACTTCATTTCAGTCTGGCAGCAAGGCCAATCGGTATGCAGTACTAATATCATATGATGTTATGACGTTATATAACCACATGATGCGAGTTCTCTATGTACACTACATTCACTGGGCCAAACTTTGAATGCCAGCCCTCACCCACCACCTCACTCCCAAGTGCAATCTCCATCTCTGGTTTCCATTTTGTCCCATATCATCTCTTGATCAGATTAGGAAAAAGGGAAGCGCAAAGAAACCTGGGTGTCCTTGTACACCAGTCACTGAAAGTAAACATGCAGGTACAGCAGGCAGTGAAGAAAGCTAATGGCATGCTGGCCTTCATAACGAGAGGATTTGAGTATAGGTGTAAAGTGGTCCTTCTGCAGTTGTACAGCGCCCTGGTGAGACTGCATCTGGAGTATTGTGTGCAGTTTTAGTCTCCTAATTTTAGGAAGGACATTCTTGCTATTGAGGTAGTGCAGCATAGGTTCACGAGGTTAATCCCCGGGATGGCGGGACTGTCATATGAGGAAAGATTGAACAGACTGGGCTTGTATTCTCTGGAATTTAGAAGGATGAGGGGATCTTATAGAAGTGTATAAAATTTAAAAGGACTGGAAAAGCTGGATGCAAGAAAAATGTTCCCAATGATAGTTGAGTAGAACCGGGGGCCATTGTCTAAGTATAAATGGGAGGCCATTTTAAACTGAGATGAGAAAATACTTTTTCACCCAGAGAGTTGTGAAGTTGTGGAATTCTCTGCCACAGAAGGCAGTAGAGGCCAATTCACTGAATGAATTTAAGAGAGAGTTAGATAGAGCTCTAGGGGCTAGCGGAATCAAGGGATTATGGGGAGAAGGCAGGCATGATCAGCCATGATCACAATGAATAGGTGAAACGGTTTTTTCTCATCTCAGTTTTAAATGGCCTCCCATTTATTCTTAGACAGTGGCCCCCGGTTCTGGACTCAACTATCATTGGGAACATTTTTCTTGCATCCAGCTTTTCCAGTCCTTTTATAATTGGATATGTTTACGAGACCAAGTCGGACCCATTGAGTCCCGTCCCCTCAACGCGCGGTTGCGGGGGAGGGGCGGCAGCTAGTGGCGTCACACACACACACACTAACCACCCCCCACACACATACACACTAACCACCCCCCTTGATATTATATTAATATTATTCATTCGCTCCTTTTACCACATCTCCCGCCCTATCCACTCTCGCGTAGCCCCCAACTCGTAGGCACAGCTGGAGAGGGAGGGGCGTAGAGAGGGCAGGGGCAGAGACAGAGGTCAGGGGGCAGGGGCAGAAGGTAGCGGGCAGAGGCAGAGAGAGGGCAGAGGCAGAGAGCGGCAACAACCTCCTCACCATGCGCTGACACGAGGATCCCGAGCGAAGTGGCGGGCGGGCGAGCGCCGACCAAAGGACCGCGAGTTGGGCCACCGCAGTCTTCAGCTATGATCTTTGGTCTTCAGTCCAGGGCCCGACATCAGGCTCTGGCTGCATCTTTTGAATAACGGGGGGGGGGGAGGAGTGACATCACTCGCAGTGCGAGGAAGAAGGCACGCAGACCCATTGTGACGTTATCAGTGAAAGATAGTCGTTTTTAAATTCAAAGTTTTGTCAGATTTTTGAACATTTTCATTAATAACTCCAGAAATAAAGCATGAAATTTTCAGATAAGACGATTTTGGTCTCCACGAAAAAAATATCGGAATAAAATTTTACCGTTACCATGTCGTTTTTTCAAGAAGATGTGATTATACACGAACACACACACACACACACACACACACCCACATACAAGATGAGAGTTTTATGTTTAGAGATATGATACCCTCTCATCCTTCTAAATTCCAGTGAATACAAGCCCAGTCTTTCCAATCTTTCCTCAACATGCAATATCTCAATCAAAGTCGCATTTGATGCCTATCTGCCTATGATGGGTTGAAATCACAGTTGATCATGCCATTATAAATACCTTAATTCTCCTTTGCTCTTCCACCATTATACATCTTATTATCCAGCTGGGTTGGATTGCCTGTTCAGTTCTCATTTATCTGGTTGTAGTTAGAACAGCTTCTCTTGTATCCTCATCATTATCTCTGATGTTCCCCATTAGTCCCTGACCAGTTTTTATTTCCCTTGCGTTGTTGCCTTTGAGCAACCTCCTCTGAAAACAGGGTTAGATTCTCCATGGCTACCTCACCACCACCCATCTTTACTCTTCCACTGTCAATAAAGAAACCAACTAAGTTACCAACACCCTTTATTGGGTAAGCAAATATTTTCTTCTAAATATTCACCGGATTGATGCATTGTTAATGCTCATCATAAACTCTATATTTTGCCACTGCCTCTTCTTTCTTGACTATTGCTTGCAAATTTTGTGTCACCATTGTTATCAATCCATAATTTTTTTTATAGAGTCACAAGAATCTGCAGATACCGGAATCTTGAGTAAAAGACAAAGTGGTGGAGAAACTCAGCTGGTCAGGCAGCATCAATGGAGAGAATGGATAAATGACTATTTTCGGGCAGGATCCTCATCTGTCCATGGCCCCCATAGATAATGCCTGACCCATTGAGATCTTCCATCACTTTGCTTTTTGCTCAAGCTTAAGTCTATACATTCTTGGTAATGCTAAGACCTTTTTTCAGTGCCTTAATGTACCTCAGCTGTTTTATCTCTTATCCGTATCTCTGATATCCAAATTAGTATATTACTGTGTACCCCTTGACAACTCCCCATAAATTTGAAGACATTTAAAACTTTGCTGCTGTGCTCCAGTTTTTCACCAAATCCCATTTGGTTAGTGCATGCCTATAAGTGTGTATTAAGGTAGGCACCATAATCTGTAGCCCTGTACCCTCCTTGGTCGTTTGTGCTTCTCTACTTCTGCTCTCATGATTGTGCCCTAATTTAACAAGTATATTAATAAATCCCTGCTCAGTTGACGGTTCCTCAACTCTGGAATCCACTGTAATATCTGCCATGCACCTCTTTCTTTTAAGATGCTAATTAAAATCTTTCTTTCAGGTCTAATATTTCATTACGTGGCTTGGCAACAGTGTTTTAATAATACTTGTGAAATGGTTTAATATTTTGCTGCATTAACATTAAATCAGCATTTTGTCATTTTGCCATTTCGTGGTTAATTGGGAAGAACTGGTAAAAAATCTCCATTCTTTAATTTCCAGAATCATGTAGATAAAGATTGAGGAAGTCCAGATGCCTGTGGAGACCATGATTCTAAATATTCATGCAACGAGTTCCTAATTTCCTTGATTCAGTGGCCAAGTATTAAGCAGGAGATAAGGTTTGCAAGAAAAGGAGGGGAGCACAAGACACAAAGTTGGGCTGTCCACCTGTCCATACAGCCAGTTGATATTGGATGAAAATAGGAAGATGATCATGGAGAGAAACAACATGGTTTTCAGAAAAGAGCATCTATAAAATGTTGTCCCTGTTCCTGTCCCCCATTCTGTAATACTATATATTGGTTAATGTGTACATTGATTAATTGGATTGAGCAATATAAATGGCTCCATGATGAGGGGATTATTGAGATGGAGGCTAGAATACGCTTCCTCTGCTGATAATGTCAAGAATTAGTAGTTTACAGTTTCGAGAGATTTCTGAACCAAAATTGTAGTGAATTCCGGAAATGTTTATACTGCAGAGGGACATAGATGCCCAGACATAGTGTAAATTAATTTTAAATGGATATTTTTTTCTTGGGATCCCAGGGCATCCAGAAATATAGAGAAGAATCAGAGAATTATAAAGTCATAAAGCTGCACAACATGGAAATGGGCCCTTCGGTACACCTTATCCGTGCCAACCAAGTTGACATATTGGTCTAGTTTCATTTGCCTGCATTTGGCCCAAAGCCCTCTAACTTCTTCTGATCCATACATCTATCTAAATGTGTTTTGAAAGTCATATGTCTGACTGCATCCATAGCTTCCACTGGCAGCTCATTCCAGGTACGGACTATGAGTGAAAAAATTGCCCCGAAGGCAACTCTTACATTTCTCCCCTCTCACCTTAAGCCTACTCTCTCTGATTTTAGAATCCTCCGCCCTGAGAAAAATATAGTGAGCGTTCACTTTATCCATGCCCCTCATGATCCTGTGCACCTGAATAAGGTCACCTCTCCGCTGCTGATGCTCCCAAAGAAAAATGTTCTAGCCTTGTAAGCATGGATGTACCTGTTTAGCTGTTTGTCAATGGAGGCACCAAATATGTTTGCAGAGCAATTTTGTGACTGGTACTCAATAATATAGAAACATTTGTATGCAGTCCCATCAGTAGTCTCATGGTAATGCAATACAATGGTTGAGCCATGGATGCTGCCATTATGCATTACCCCTCTGCTTTGACCTGGGGGTAACATGAGATTGGCTTCCAACAAATAAGGCCATCTATCATGGGCTGCTGAAGTCACAATGACGATTCTCTTAATCTCCATTGTTACTGAAGCTTGTTGAAATGGTCCATATTAGTGCTATGTTGTTCGGAACAAGCTTGCCTCTCCGCAAAGGCCCAACCTGGTCTATCTGTGGATGCTGAGCCCTGGTTGATGAGGGCAAGTAAAGAAACATGGTATGAGTTACCTGGATGGCATGCAGAGCAAAGTTTTTCACTGCATCTAAATGTAATTGTGACGATAATAAACAACGGCCAATACGAAATATAAAAGAGTAGAAAATCATTTGTTGATAAGAATATTATTTAATGCTTCATTATTTCCTTGCGAAGAGAAATTGAGCATATCTGGTGAGCAAGTTTGTGTAGATTTCAATAAGCGAGTTCGATATTCCGACTGCGCATGCCCAGGTCATATAAACTTGCTATAAACATTCTCGGCAGCTGTTCTACTGCGTTGTGTACACGCCTGCGCTTCGTCGGGTCGGGGTCTCTGGCACTGCAGATGCTGTTGAGTTGCTGTTGGGTTGCCCCCGTTCCCTCCCGGGTGTCCCGTCCCAGTCCGGGGTGGCCCTGGGCTGGCGGGGCGGTGGCGGCCCACGGACTTGCAGCCGACACGGGGGGTGCACCGATCCCCTCATGCATCCTGTACTGATCCCCTCATTCATCCCATACTGATACCCCATTCATCCTATACTGATCCCCTCAATCATTCTGTGGTGATCTCCCATTCATCCTGCACAGACCCTCCGATCCACACTGTCCTGACCCCTACCGCCCCCCCCTCCTCCCCCCCCTCCCCTCGGTAAAAGATGAATGGGAGGGGGGGGGAGATCACTACAGGATGGATGGAGGGATTGGTGCAGGGTAAATGGATGGTGGGTCAGTACGGGATGAATGGGAGGATCAGTGCAGTATGAATGGGGGGAGAAGTGCAGGATGGATGGGGGGGTGGCAGGAGAATAAATGCAAGGTGGGTAGGGTGATAAATAGATTGGGGGGGGGAGCACAGGGGATGTCAATGAGGACTGAATAGAGGAGGGAATGGAGAGGAGAGGTCCTAGGATAAGAGGGGTGGAGGGGGGCGTACAAGAGAGAGAGAGAGAGAGAGAGAGGGGGGGGGGGGGGGGGAAGGGGCAGAGGCAGAGGAGGTGGGGAGGAAGGAAGGTCAGCGCTCCTCGGACAACATCGCTCCGCTGCCTTGGCCATCCCTGTCCAACGCCAAAGTGCCGCCGCCTCCTCGCCACTGCCTCCCCTCTTCCGCCAGCGACAGGAAGGTGCGGGGCCGAGCGGTGCAGCTCAAAGATCCTATAGCTATAGGGTCTTTGGTGCAGCTGCTTCAGACAGCGGAAGAAGACCTCCGCCTCCCTCTCCCTCTCTCTTTTTCTCCCTCCCTCCTCCAGGCCTCGGCGTGCGAGAGGGGTTGTTTTGAAAGTGCCGTTAACGGATTTGCAAGCAGCGGCCGTTATCAGGGCGATAACGGCCGCTGCTTGCAAATCCACCAACGGCACTTTCAAAACAACCCCTCTCGCACGCCGAGGCCGGGAGGACGGAGGGAGGGAGAGGGAGGCCTCCTGCCGGGCGGGGTGCGGGAGGAGGAGGCGGTGGAGCCGCTGTCGCGGCCGCTGCTGCCGCTGTTCGGGCCCGTCATTCGCTCTGACCCTTCGTCACCACACACCTAGTATCTTTGCCCCGCACAGCCGCCGCCGACACGAAACGTCACGTTCCTATTCTCCAAAGATGCTGCCTGACCCGCGGAGTTACTCCAGTTTTTTGTGTCTATCGGTATAAACCAGTATTTGATTGCCAAGCCAGGCAACTCAGTGTTTAGGTTGCCCGGCGGCACTTTGGGTGGTCAATGGCACCCGGGCAACCTCTAATTTCGAGCCCTGCTCTTCCACTTCCTGAGATATCGCTGCAACTGTGTCTTTCAATCTCCATGTCTACTTCAGTTAATTTATTGCTGAACCTTCTCAACATCTAATTATTATCTCTAATTTGTTATAACACACTCCTGATTGGCAGTTAATAACCCAGCAGAATGTATATTGATTTCTCTAACTTCAAGTAATCCTTGCAACCCCCTCTCTCCATTCCCCTCCACCCAAGTCGTTGTAGTAGCTTCAAAGTCGTCGTACCATCTTCAAAGTCGTCTAGTTGAGTCATTGTTCCAGGGCTGCCAACTCTCACGCATTGAGCGTGAGACTAACGCATTTGAGGAAATTCTCACGCTGATGACAGAAGTTCTCACGCTCAAAAAAATATTTTTTTAAATGTATGAATAAATAAATAAAGTCACACTCCTCCACACTCACTAATGAGAATAGTTTTTTGTCGGCGGGTTTCCTGTAGAGAACATGCAATTAAATTGGCTTCAGCCCATCGTGCACCATTTAAAATGGCAATGTAGGCAAAAATGCTGGAGAAACTCAGCGGGCGAGGCAGCATCTATGTCTGAGTTTGACCCTTCTTCAGACTTAAGCATTTCTACAGCATTTTTGTCTACCGCTCTCTAGATGCTGCCTCACCAGCATTCACATTCCCGTGCAGATGGTGTGATAGGTGAGACACGGCGGTGGTCCCAGAGAAAGAAATGCTCCCCGGACATCGTCAAGTCTCCGCTCACTCCGGGTGTTGTCGCCAGTTCACTGACACACGCTCTCACACACAACCTAACACACACCCTTACCCACACACTGGCACACACAAGGTTTAAAGGGATGTGGGCCAAATGCAGATAAATGGGACTAGTTTAGATGGGGCATCTTGATCTGCATGAACAAGTTGGGATGAAGGGCCTGTTTGCATGCTGAAAGACTATGACACACTGTAGAAAGGGTGCAATTGCTCTGGAGAGGATCCAGAGGTGATTTATGAACATATTGGCAGGGCTGGAATTTTTGTTTCACTTTGAAGAAAGATTTGATAACTGGAATTGTATTCTCTGCAGCAACGGAGGTGAAGAAGAGACTTAGTTGAGGTGAATAATATTATGAGAATAGGACCTGTTTCGCTTAATAAAGAGTGTAAGAAGGAACTGCAGATGGTGGTTTAAACTGAAGATAGATACTAAAAGCTGGAATAACTCAGCAGGACAGGAAGCATTTCTGGAGAGAAAGAATAGGTGATGTTTCAGGTCGAGACCTTCGGACTGAAGAGGTTGAAAACCAGCAATAAAACACAATGACTGGAGATGTGTGTTATCCAACTAAGGGCAGAAATCAGAATCATGTGTTCATCTTTATTGATGTGTCACCATAATAAATATGACAGAAAAAAGAATTAATAGGGTGGCACGGTGGCGCATCGGTAGAGTTGCTGCCTTGTAACACCACAGACCCAGATTTGATCCTGACTACGGGTGCCGTCTGTACAATATTTGTACATTCTCCTTATCACCACATGGTTTTCTGTGGAAATTCCGATTTCCCACATCTGAAAGAAGTGCAGGTTTGTAGGTTAATTGGCTTCTGTAAATTGTCCCTGGCATGTAGGATACAACTGGTGTATGATAGATTTGGTGGGTTGAAGGGCCTGTTTCCATATATATTTTTTCATATATATTTTAATTTCATTGAACCATATACAGTTGAATATGTGGCATTATTTTCATCTTGTTTCTATAGTCAAAGGGTAAGGTTAATTGATTTATTTGTGCAGATCAGTGATGGAAGTCTGGCTCTACTGTGGAATGTACTTTAGCCTAACCTTATTCACACCTAATCCAATTTGAAGCATAAATTGTGCATCAAGTGTAAGTTAAAAGTATGCACCAGATTCTACAATTTCAAACTGAAAAATGCAAAAGCTTCCCACACCCTACCCCCTGTCTCCTTTACCATCCTTACTGTTTGCATATCTTTCATTCATTTGTTCATATCTATATCACTATCCATATTTCACGTTTCCCTTTCCCCTGATTCTCAGTTTGAAGAAGGATCTCGACCCGAAATGTCACCTATTCCTTTTCTCCGGAGATGATGCCTGACCCCCTGAGTTACTCCAACTTTTTGTCTATCTTCGGTTTAAACCAGAATCTGCTGTTCCTTCCTGCATATTTGTTATGAGGGGGTCGTTATAACAAGGGTTTACTGTATTGTCTTTGCAAATCAGTTAGGGGAGAAGATTGAGAGAAAAGTTGTCTTTTTCATGATGGACAGTCACAACCGGAAAGAGCGTTTGCCCCTTGCAATGCCACCTGTGGCTGATCAGGGAATTTCAACTGGGCTCTCATAATTTTTTCAGTATTGTATTGGTGGGTGGGTAACTCAAGTACCCGTGCTTCTCCAATGTCATGGTATCCTCCTATTTAGTTACTCTACCATTGACTGTAATATTTGCTACTAAAATGCAATAGACTGCATTTTATATTCTGGAAATCCCTTTTAAATCCAATCTATCTCACCACCTTTCTTCTTTGCTTTAAGATCCAATTAAATTCTACCTTTTCGAAGGATATTTTGGTATCTGATCTATTCTTATCTATGTGACGGTTTTTTTTTAATGATAATGCTCCTCGGAGGAGCATTTGAAACTTCTTATATTAAAATAATTAAGTAAATAAAGATGCTTATTTTTTGATCCATTATGCATGCCTGAGGTCTCTGAAAAGCTGTTGTAAAGCCTTGCAAGTTTTTCCTTTTTTATTTCTCAATACCTTTTAGACATTTGCAATTGAATCTGACTCAATCAACTCTACAGTCAGTACAATCTAATTAAAAACAGTATAGCAGCATTTTTATTTATTTTGATTTTGGTTCTATTACTATTAAATCTGTCTCATTTGTTTGTCACTACCACACCAATGGAAAATGCTTTCTATAGCTACTTTATCAAAACACTTGACAATTTGCGATAAAAAATTCCAGATTTTCTTGTCTCAATTTAAGTTCCTTATTCTAAATAATATCTTGCATCACATCCTTGTACATCGTGTGTTGCTCAGATCTGGTACAGTCCTGGGGCCGAAGCAGTGACTTGCACAGTTTAGGAAATTTTCCTTTCATTCGGACTCTGCCATTATTATATACAACACAGGATGCTGTTTTAATTAGCTTGTCATGCTGCCAACAATGATTTAAGTATGAAAGACAACAGATTCCTTCCCTGGTGTAAAATTGCATCAGGTCTATTTCCCTTTTGAACCGGTATTTTGCATTTGCAACCATTTATATCCAAGGAGTACTGAAGGATTGTGGTCAAAGCCACGGCTATTTCCGCCATTGCAGCTGAGGATGTGACTTCTATAGACCAGCAAATATTATTTTTACTTCTTAGTGGCCTAAACTTTTTAACTCTTTGTTTGTTGATGTCCCATGTAAATTCTGCAATCCATCATTTAATTTGATTGTAGAAAGATTGTATCCTTGAGGATAGATGCACAATATTCATTTGACCTATGTTTCTATGACCTCCCTTATGCAATAACTTTACGACTTTAACAATTCCATTTGCAAAGCATACTGTATTATTTTAGGTTATAAATTTTAAAATACTTTAAAATAAAATCTGTGTTGGTTTACTTAAAGAAAATTTCAGTAACACTGGGATCAGATTTGTGAAGACTGCTTTTGCGACAATTTCTTCCTGGTTGTATACTTTTGTGTAATCTATTTAGACAATAGACAATAGGTGCAGGATTTGGCCCTTTGAGCCAGCACTGCCATTCAATGTGATCATGGCTGATCATCCACAATCAGTACCCCGTTCCTGCCTTCTCCCCATATCCGTTGACTCCGTTACATGTAAAAGCTCTATTTAAGGAAAAAAATAATTATTAAGTCCTTTTTTTAAAACTGCAGAGCAGACTTAGATTTTCATATAGTGCTTTTCTCCTTAAAATACCTGTAATAACTAAAAATACTATTGAGCATAGACATCATTAGGTTTGGAAAAGCAAAGCAAACAAAACAGACATTTTTAGTTATGTTAGCGTAAGGATAGTGCTAACCAGTCCACCAGTAAGAATACCGCTCAGCAGATAAGGTTTTAGTTTAGCTTTCTGTCTGAAAGGCAGCTGAAATGTTTCACTATAGGTAATGCTGATACCCTAAATGTTGTTGATTAATTTCCAAGAGCCTTTAAGAACACTTTATAACTTGACCAGCTGTATTGCTGTTCAAATCAATAGATGTCCCTATGTCCTGTGATGTGCGTGGGCTACATATTGACTTGGTTTTGCTATTGACAGAAGGCAACCACCAGGCTATAGACAGAAAAATCCCCCTTCATTTACCAGAAAACAACTGTAAGTAGGATGTACGCACTCCCATTTATTCCAATTTAGTAATCTGGGTTAAAAGATGCTGAATTGAAATATCACTTCATCATTATTAAAAGTAGAAATCACAGGGACTATTCCAGAAATAATGAGATAATCAGTATCTTTTCACTGTAATCAACATTTTGATCAAAATATGTTAATTGTATCGGAGTAATCATGTTGGGAAATTAATTTTAGCACAGATTAGTTAAATAACAAGGTGGCTCGATTATATATTTTGCACAGATACAATCTGACCTCATCTTGCTTCTTGTGATATTTTACTGACTTGTGATTCATTGCAACAATCATTTTAAGATTTTTCAATAAAAAATTCTGATGTCAAAAATATAAATATTTTAATAAAACTTGAGAATAGCTGCATGGATGAATCCAGCTTCACAATAATCTACATTATTGAATGTTGTGTGCACATTTTTATGCTTACAATCTTTTCTCCATTCTATTTTACAAGAATCACCTCAACCCTGGCAATCTTATCAATTCAATATTCTCCATGCCACTTTTATAGTGAACTTGCTTACTCCCGACTACGGGTGCTATCTATATGGAGTTTGTACGTTCTCCCCGTGACCTCCGTGGGTTTTCGCCGAGATTTTCGTTTTCCTCCCACACTATAAAGATGTACAGGTTTGTAGGTTAATTGGCTTGATAAATGTAAAGATTGTTCCTCGTGGGTGTAGGATAGTGTTAATGTGCGGGGATCGCTGGTCGGCGCGGACCTGGTGGGCAGAAGGGCTTGTTTCCGCGCTGTCTCGAAACTAGACTAAGCTTTAGAGTCTGATATTTTGAGCCTAAATATCATTCATTTTCTTGTGCTACACACACATATTGACATTGGTTTCTTTAAGATTAATGGTTCAATTTGATAACTGATGTATGTCAAGCAATCCATAGAAACCTTAGATAATTGAGTTATTTAATCTAAAAAAAATATTGAGGCTGATATCTGTTCAGATAATTTGCAAGTCAAATCAAGTCAACTTTATTTGTCACATACACAGAACCAGTATTTACATTTTAGAAAAAAGAAAAAAAAAAGACAACACAACGCTAAATTAGTCGCTGGTGAGATAAGAGTTTGCAGTCCTGATGGCCTGTGGGAAGAAACTCCATCTCATCCTCTCTGTTTTCACAGCGTGACAGCGGAGGCGTTTGCCTGACCGTAGCAGCTGGAACTGTCCGTTGCTGGGGTCCTTCATTATGTTACTGGTTCTGGATCTGCACCTCCTGGTGTATAGGTCCAGTATAGGTGAGTGTAGTTCCCATAGTGCGTTTGGCTGTATGCACTACTCTCTGCAGAGCCTTCCTGTGCTGAGATGTTACTGGACACAATGCTTTCTACAGCCCGAGTAGAAGCACTGAAGGATCCTCAGAGAGATTCTGAATTTCCTCAGCTGCCTGAGGTGGTAAAGGCACTGCCTTGCCTTACTCACCAGTGTGACAGTGTGTGTTGTCCATGTCAGATCCTCTGTGATTTGGACTCCCAGGTATTTGAAGCTGCTCACCCTATCCACAGTAGTCCCATTTATCTCCAGTGGCGTGTACATCCTCGGATGTTGAGCCCTTCTAACGTCCACAATCAGCTCCTTAGTTTTAGTGACATTCAAGAGGAGGCTGTTGTCCTGACACCAGAGTGCCAGGTCAGCCACCTCCTCATCGTTTTTGGCAATCAGGCCCACCACCACAGTGTCATCAGCAAACTTGATGATGGAGTTGGAGCTGAACCTGGCCACACAGTCATGTGTGTATAGGGAGTACAGTAGGGGCTGAGGACGTAACCCTGGGGGGGATCCTGTGGAGAGGGTGAGGGGGTTGGGGGTATGTCTCCCCATCTTGACCACCTGGGGCCTGGCGGTGAGAAAGTCCAAGACCCAGGCACACGGGGGAGTGTTCAGCCCCAGTTCCAGCAGCTTCTCAGCAAGTCCGGTGGGGACTATGGTATTGAAAGATGAACTGAAATCAATGAACAGCCCCCCTTCTGGCTGTCAAGGTGAGAGAGGGTGGTGTGCAGAACCTGGGAGACCGCATCATCCGTGGATCTGTTCGGACGGTATGCGAACTGCAACGGGTCCATGGTGGGAGGGAGGAAGGCACAGATGTGGTTCTTGATCAGCCTCTCGAAGCATTTCATGACTACCGAGGTGAGGGCCACCGGTCGGTAGTCATTCAAGCAAGCTGGAAGAGGCATTCTTTGGCACTGGTACAATGGTGGATCTTTTGAAGCAGGCAGGGACTATGGACTTGGCCAGGGAGAGGTTAAACATTGTGGTGAACACAGGAGCAAGCTAATCAGCACAAGACTTTCGTATTCGCCCAGATATACCATCTGGGCCGACAGCTTTCCTCGTGTTCACATGCATCAGAGCCCTCCCTCCTCACGTCGTGCTCGGTCACCGAGAATGTGTGCACATCCCCAGCTGTGGACCTCCCTCCAGCCTCTCCAGCCAGCGCGCTGGCGGTGTTGTTGGTAGCCGGCGAGCTAGGGGTGATGTTGCCCGTCTCGAATCGTGTGTAAACAGAGTTCAGGTCATCAGCTAGGGAGGTTCTGGCACTCCCGGTTGAGGGGGGGCTGCTCTGGTAGTTAGTTATAGTTCGTAGCCCCTGCCAAAGGCGTTTGGTGTCCCGCTGCTCCATCTTCGACTCCATCCTGTCCCTGTACCTCCTTTTTGCGTCCTTCACCGCCCTTCGCAGTCTGTAGGACTCTGCCTTGTAGTCATCCATTTGATGCTAGGCTAGGGTTGTAAGCAGCGGTGCGAGCATTCAAGGCATCGCGAATGGACCTGAAACATATTTCTCAGATTATTTTAAACTGAATCAAAGGATTTAGTACCCTTATTTTAGTATCATTCGTTGTTTGATAGTTTGCCATCGTAAATCATACTTCGAAATGTCATGGATAATAATTGGCATTGCTCATTAAACACATTATAGGAAACCCTTTGAGGCATAATTGTTTATTTAAAGTTATAGATGTTGATATTATATATATTCTAGAATTTTGAAAGAATTGGTTACATGGGATGGATGTTCTCGTCATCTTTCAAAATCCTATAGATACTGGAATTGTTCCAATGGATTGGAGAAACAAATGTCAGCATACTATTTAAGAAATAAGTGGTACAATGGCACAGTTAGTACAGCATTTACTGCTTTTATTTAAACGTTTATGCTTTCTCAAATTACAGCCCCTTTTTCTTGTCTTTCTCATTCTTGATTCCTTCATTTGCCAATTCTCCAGTCTCTGATTTTTTGTTTATTTCCATTCAGCACATCTTAATCGGTCTTGAGTGTATTTTACAGAGACAGTGGCTGTGCCTTATATCTCCTAATAAGCACCACATCTTTCTTTAATTTTCATGCTTTCTTATTTTCCTAGTAATTGGTGATCTGATGTTCTTTGAGATTGATTATTTGTAATTACCAGCATAGTAGCTACACATTTCAAATGATGCCATGAATGAGAATGAGGATTATAGTTTGCGCACATGCTTTTGATGATGCTCTCTGAAAACATGGTATTAACTTTCAAGGGTGCGTCTCATCATTTTGTTCATTTAGATATCGATGTTTTGAAAAAAAAATGGAGGTTGATTCTTTAATTCACCATACTGTTTTTACTTATTTTCTTACCTGCTCCAATGGTAACTGGAAATCTTCTGGCCGTTGATGATCAAAGAACAAAGTAAATATTAGTTGTTCTACACTTCCCGTTTAATATTGAAGCTAATGATTTTGGAAACACGTTAATCTGGAAAATAAAAAGATGTTGGAATTCAAGGATGGTTAAGAAAAATGCTGAGTACAGAAGGCAGAGTGTATAATAGAGATAACTGTGTGACTGGTGGCCTTTTGTAAGTTTCCATATTGGGGATCAAAACCGTTCACTGAATTGATGGATAGATTGTGATAGTCATCCTGCTGGTTAGTGAGTCTAAAGTCATGACCATAATTTACGAACAAAACTTATGTATTTCAAAAGTAAATATCTCCACTCGCAAGTAATAGGTTTGAAATTTCCATATTACTGGCGTTAAGTCACTTGTTTATTTTGCAATTGAGACTGATAGATGTTGTATTGACTACAGATATTAAGAGAAATGAAATTAGGCCACGCATTTGCCCTAATCTCATTACATGGCAGAACAAGCTTTAGGGGCTAACTTGTTTGCTCATGTTCTTCTGTGAAATAAAAATATAAAAAATGGATATCAAAATTGAAGGGCACTTTATTCCTTTGGTGACTTTTATTTTGTTGACAAATGCAACATTTATTTCTCTTCAGAAGGTGGGAGTGAACTCCACCTTAATTCCTTGCAGTGTATTGGATGAAGGTGTCCCATAATGTTATTGATTAAGAAGCAGCTAGATTTAGACCTGGTGTCTATAAAGACTCAGTGATATCTTTCTGAACAGGACAGCATGTGACGTGCAGGGAATATTTTAGTTCGTAGTGTTGTCGTGTTCTAGTTATTCCAGGTGAGAGAGTTTGAGAATTTTGGGTAGGCTTGATGAGTTGCTGCAATGTCTTTTGTAGGTGGTACACATTTTAGTTACTGAGTGCTAGTGGTGTAGGTGCAAATGTTTAGGTTGGGAAGTGGGGAGCACTCTGTTCCGAATGATATGTCCCATGAGTGTTTTTGTAGCTGTATTAATTCGGGCAAATAGTTATTTGTTCACAGGATGTCATTGATAATTATGGCATTTATTGACTGGCTCCATTCATTCCTTTAACTCAAATAAAACTCCCGGAAATGACAGCTTACTATTTGGGTTGCACTCTGTGAAGGTAGATGGGGTGGGACCTGTTGGATGCGTGCAATGCTATGCCTCTGGCTGGTAGCATTCAAAATTCATGAGTAAGAGCATCATCACCCCCTCGTCTGCAAGCAGCAGTGAGGGAAGGAAGACATCGGGAATTACAGACTTGTATTACTGCTGAATGTGGATTGCAAGATCTTGTCCAAGGTCATTTTCAGTGGGTCAAGTCTGTTCTGGGACAGGTGATCCACATGGACCAAGCCTATGTTGGTACTTGTCATGAAAATCCTTGACTCAAGGAAACCATCACTACATGCAGGAAAGGGTAACAAACATCTGTCTGGTCAGCTTGGAATTCTCCAAAATGGAATTGGCGTGGGAATCAGAAAGTAGATTAATCTGCATTGATCTCTTTAGTGCAGGTCAAATCAGTAGTTGGGAAACCAGTAGGTTCCCATTAAGTCTGGTGTAAGACAGGGTTGCCCACTCTCCCTTGTCTTATTTGTGTGTTGCATTGAATCCTCTGCCAGATCCATCAGGAATAACACAGGCATAAGAGAGGTGACTTTGCCAGATAGTGGGGGCACCCAAATTAAAGCCGCTTGTACAAAACACAATGTTGGCTTCTACTTGAATCCACAGTCTGCCCATAAATTGATCAACACCTGCAACCAATTTAAGTAGACTTCGGGGGACTGAATAAACCCCAAGAAGAGTACAACTAGATTCTTCAGCAACTGGCCCAACCAGTCCTACTTCCCCTTCACTGTCAGGTCTGAGTACCTGAAGTTGTTGGAGATTTGGTTCAGAGAGGCCAAGGTGTGCAATGAAAAATAGCTCAAGTGGATAGGCAAGATTAAACAAAATTTGGGACTGTGGGAGAGGCATGTTTCCTCAATAACAAGTAATAACCTGGTCATCAGATATGCAGTAGTCTTGGTACTGCTGTACATGTAGATGCAGCCCATTCTCTGCTCCTCTGGCCTGGCAGTCATCCATGTAATCTTTGTGTCCATCTGAGAATCCAAGATGGAATGGATCCAATGGGATGTAATGCACAAGTCCCTAGACAATGGGATCCAAGATTTACTGAACATCAACCTCATCCTGAAGGCAAACTTTGTGTGTGGCTGCCTCAGTCTGTGCTTGGAACCAAAGTGTGCCAGCACCAAGTGTCACTCCAATAGATTTCTGCCCATCTCCATGTAGACTGTGCATTTGCAAAGAAAGTCTGTTGAACAACATAGGTGCCTCAACATTTTATGAAACGTTGTTCCCAGGGTTGCACATAGAGTTGGACATCAAGAGCTGCTGAAAGACATTAAATGAATTAAAAGACCATTTCAGCTGGCTGTAACTAATGGAGTGCTGTGAGTACCTGAGATTGCAGTTCACTAATTGACAAACCACAGTAATATACCAAATTTTGCATTTACACAATTAGTCTGTCAATATAAGTGCTGTTGAATTTGGGATTTCCACACACATGTAGAGATCCTAAACCTGCTGACCACTCTTTGCTATTGATTCCTCATTGCTCTGCTCATAGTGGCAGCTGCTATTTCCCCAGATTAATGCTGGGGAAATCTGCAGAACTGGATGTTATGCAGGAACAAGACAAGAATTCCCTTTCAGCAAAGAACAGCTGTGGGTGGCATAGATAAATACAAAGTAGATTTCATTTTAATTAATTAAGTTTGTTTGAAAGTTTGTTTTGAATGCCGTTGTATTTTAATTTTTAGCTTAAAAAAAGTTAACAGATTTAAACTAGAAAATTATTTTTGCTGTATAGGGGGGATTGCACGTAAGGTCATCGGGTCAAAGGGCGTGACGCACGGAGCAGCTCAATCCACGTGGACGACATGGCGGCCTCGGTATACACACGAAACGCGTACTTTCTTACCTGTTAAAAACCGCTGAAATTATCATTTTTTGCACTGTAAATAATTGTGGGTGCTGTCATTGAAAGCGGGAGGGTATCAGGTTTAAACTGGTGTTATCTCATGCTGTAACATCTTTTACACTCCGCGACTAATAGCCGCATTCATTGTCGTGTCCAGAGAGACAGCACCATCTCGATAAGCCTTCGCTATATAAAGCGAACTCCGTCAGAGCAATTTGATTGCAATATTGTGGGGTTCTTTGACCCAGAGTCACTGACCGTGCTGCACCGACACCCCGACCCCCTCCTCCCCCCCACCCCCGGCCGCGGGGATAGACGGCCCGGGGTCTGCGAGTGTGCAACAAGTCCGGATTCTGGGCCAGAAGAAGGGCCCGCTGTGCTGGTAGCCATAGTAAATGCTTACCTGCAGTTCATCGCGTGTACTCCAGTTGGTTCCAGTTGGTGTTGCGTGGCAACAGTATGGGTCACGGGTCGTGACCTCGTCTGCGTGCGACCTTTCTATTGTGAAGGGTTGGTTCTAGCACCATCACAGATGGCAATAATCCACGCAAAGTCCTGCTGCTAACATTGACTTCTTAACCATATTTAGTTTAGTTTATTATTGTCATATGTACGAAGGTACAGTGAAAAGCTTTTGTTTGAGTGCTATTAGGTCAAAAAGACTATACATGAATACAATCAAGCCATTCACCGTGTACAGATAAAGGTTACATCATTTAGTTCAATAAAGTCTGATTGAAGAGAGCTCAAAGGTCTCCAATGAGGTAGATGGAAGGTCAGGACTGCACTCGAGCTGATGAGAGGACTGTTCAGTTGCCTGATAACAGCTGTGAAGCCTTCATAACAAGAGGATTTCAGTATAGGAGTAAATGGGTTCTTCTGCAGTTGTATAGGGCTCTGGTGAGACAACATCTGGAGTGTTGTGTACAGTTTTGGTCTCCTAATTTAAGGAAGGACATCCTTGTGATTGAAGCAGTGCAGCGAAGGTTCACGAGATTGATCCCTGGGATGGCGGGACTGTCGTATGAGGAAAGATTGAAAAGACTAGGCTTGTATTCACTGGAGTTTAGAAGGATGAGGGGGTATCTTATAGAAACTTATAAAAGGACTGGTCAAGCTAGATGCAGGAAAAATGTTCCCAATGTTGGGTGAGTCCAGAACCAGGGGCCACAGTCTTAGAATAAAGGTGAGGTCATTTAAGACTGAGGTGAGAAAAAACTTCTTCACCCAGAGAGTTGTGAATTTATGGAATTCCCTGCCACAGAGGGCAGTGGAGGCCAAGTCACTGGATGGATTTAAGAGAGAGTTAGATAGAGCTCTAGGGGCTAGTGGAGTCAAGGGATATGGGGAGAAGGCAGGCACGGGTTATTGATAGGGGATGATCAGCCATGATCACAATGAATGGTGGTGCTGGCTCGAAAGGCCGAATGGCCTCCACCTGCACCTATTTTCTATGTTTCTATGTTTCTTTAAGAAACAGTTCCAGAATCTGGAGGTGAGTTTTTGAACCTCTACCTCGTGCCTGATGGGAGAGAGGAGAAGATGGAGTGGCTGATTCCTGGGATGTCAGGACTTTCATATGAAGACAGACTGGATAGACTCGGCTTGTACTCGCTAGAATTTAGAACATTGAGGGGGGATCTTATAGAAACGTACAAAATTCTTAAGGGGTTGGACAGGCTAGATGCAAGAAGATTGTTCCCGATGTTGGGAAAGTCCAGAACAAGGGGTCACAGTTTAAGGATACGGGGGAAATCTTTTAGGACCGAGATGAAGAAAACATTTTTCACACAGAGAGTGGTGAATCTGTGGAACTCTCTGCCACAGAAGGTAGTCGAGGCCAGTTCATTGGCTATATTTAAGAGGGAGTTAGATGTGGCCCTTGTGGCTAAAGAGATCAGGGGGTATGGAGAGAAGGCAGGTACAGGATACTGAGTTGGATGATCAGCCATGATCATATTGAATGGCGGTGCAGGCTCGAAGGGCCGAATGGCCTTCTCCTGCACCTATTTTCTATGTTTCTATGACTGGGGTGAGATTGGCCCTTGCTGAGTTTAAAATTGGGGTGACATTTACCAGCGGTTTACTCTCAGATCTAGAAAGGGTTTATTATTCATCATGCAAGTCTGCAGTGGCCTCAGATGGCTTTCTACTCGCAGCAAATTCTGGCACAAAATCTCTAAGCAAGATTAGATAATAGTTAAATGCTAAGTATAAAAGATTTATGAAACACGAAATAGTTCTGTTGCCGTTAATTGGGCATTGTATTTGACGTTATATTTGGTTCTCGGGTTAATTGGTGAGAAATGTTCTTAAGTGCCAGTTAAAGATTTACAGGTGTAAATCACTGAGGGTTGTGCAGCAATTGTCTTTAACATGGGTGGGGATGTTACATTTCCGTTTTATATTCAAACGTTTCTATGAAGTACAGGAAGTGAAAGATCATTAGAAGTTCAATTCAGGAATGAAAGTTAAGAGTGGAACTCTTGTGTTCTTTTGAAAAACCAAAGTACTGCAGATGCTGGAAATCTAATATGAAAACAGGAAATACTGTAAGCGCTTATTGTGCACTCAGGTAGCATGTGTAGAGAGTTAATGTTTTGGGTTGAAGACTTTTAATATGACCTGATTTTATTGCAATTTTCCTGAAATGTTTAACTGTGACCTAGAATTTCTGGTAAGAAATAATGGCTCATCTACCAGTCTTCACTAGCAGTTTCTGGAGTAAAACATGCACTGTTTTACGCAAAATGTAAGAACTTACTATCAGTCATTTCCTGCGTCTCTAGTCTGTGCTATTTCAGAACTTTTCCAGTGAAACTTTCAATAATCTGAATTAAGGTATCAGTAATCCTAACAACATTGTTTTGTTGTTGGAAATGTTTAAATGAGTTTATAAAAACTACTAATACTGTTTAAAACTCCATTGGGCCTATAATACCATTCTCTCAGGTATGTATTTCACAATTCCATGGTGTTTTTATTTTTTTATTATAGTTCAGCACCAATCTTGTGTTTGATCCAGTCTTTTTTTCACCTTCAATGAGATGTTTAAAAAATGCAGATATTGGATTTCTTACAGTGTAGTGTTTATAACCTGTAAGGCTTGCAATGAAGAGGTTATATTCTGCCTGGTAACATGTACTGTATTCCAGTAAACCAGAGTGGGGTGATTCTCTGTTTGCCTCTGCAGTAGCTACATTTATTAGCAGAAATGGCCAGTTGTGCTACAGGCAGAAAGAAAGAATCTGGAAGGCTGCAATGTACCTTAAAATAAGATATAGCGTTTCCTCAACTTGCATTGGGCCCTGTATAAAATGAAGGTTAGCTTATATTGTGCAAGAAATAATTATTTTGCCCTTATATGTACATTTAGAATAATGTGGATTATAAATTGTAATTCTTGCAAGGTTACATCTGGAATTGACACTGTTATTTTACTTCAACTGCTGACATATTAGTGCAAATGTGGCACAGTGGCTCTTCTGCTGATGTTACAGTAGCAGTGTGGGATCAACTTCGAGAACAATTTACTTGGTTTCTTGAAGAAGAAAGATAGAATCCCAGGTACAATTTGGGAGGGGGGGGGGGGGGTAATATTAGCATTTGTTAAAAAGATTCAGGAATGCTAGTGGGAATTTATTTTGAAAAGTGCTTTCCTCGATGGTTTGTCGACCGATCTTCTGTTACTGGACAATCTAGAATGTTTAGAATCGTTTGTCAAGTACGAGATCATTTGCCCAACTGAGCAAGCCATTTTTCCACATTATAAGAATTACAAAGAATAAACAAAGGAAAACAGAAAAGATAGACACAAATTGCTACAATAACTATGCAGGTCAGGCAACATTGGAGAAAAGGGATATGTGAGGTTTTGGGTCGAGACCTTTCTTCAAAATGATGATATAGGAGGAAAAAGTTGGAAAAGAGAGGTAGAAGTGGGGCAAAGCCTAGCAGGTGACGACTTGCTAAAGTTTTACCTTTATTCTTATGCTCAACCTTTATATTTTTGTTTATTTTCAAAAGTGCTCCAAGATCTTTTTAGGAATCATGCAGAAATGTTAATTCATTGTTCAAATTGGTGTAACCTTCTATTATATTTGTTATGAAGCTTGCAATACTGCATCCTCACTTTTTGCTGGCTAATTATCAAAATGAATTGTTTTCCTTGTGTTTCCATGCAGCCTCCGCACCTGTTAGCACTGTATCCAGGCGCCGGATTTCTCCAGGTAGCAATCCCTGTTGGGTGAAGAAGGGTGTCACCATGTCAAACATTACCGTTGATCCGGATATCAAACCTGGAGAGTATGTTATTAAAAGTCTGTTTGCCGAATTTACAGTTCAGTCTGAAAAAAAGATTGAAGTTGTGATGGCTGAACCATTGGTAAGTCAAATTTTAATAAGATATAAATTAGAAGAAGGATTTATTAACTGTTACTTCAATGTTCATTAGTGTAACATTACTGAAGATACAACATGTATTTATTTGTGTAGCAAGATTTGTTTTAGCACCTGTGTTAGTTGAAACCCAGAAGCAGCATAAAACCTGTTTTGAGAAATGTGCAAAGATGTACAGTGTACTGGTATGTACAGTGCATTCAGAAAGTATTCAGACCCCTTCACTTTTTCCACATTTTATTACATTACAGCCTTATTTTAAAACTGACCAAATTCATTTTTATTATCATCAATCCACACACAATACCCCAGAATGAAGAAGCGAAAACAGATGTTTAGAAATGTTTGCAAAGTAATTAAAAATAAATAACTGAAATATCACATTTACATAAGTATTCAGACCCTTTGCTATGACACTCAAAGTTGAGCTCGGGTTCATCCTGTTTCCATTGATTATCCTTGAGATATTTCTACAACTTGATTGGAGTCCACCAGTGGTAAATTAAATTGATTGGACATGATTTGGAAAGGCATACACCAGTCTGTATAAGGTCCCACAGTTGACAGTGTACCTGGACTTTCAGAAAGCATTTGATAAGGTCCCACATTGGAGATTAGTGGGCAAAATTAGGGCACATGGCATTGGGGGTAGTGCTGACATGGATAGATAAGTGGTTGGCAAACAGGAAACAAAGAGTAGGGATTAACGGGTCCTTTTCAGAATGGCAGGCAGTGACTAGTGGGGTACCGCAAGGCTCGGTGCTGGGACCGCAGCTATTTACAATATACATCAATGATTTGGATGAAGGGATTCAAAATAACATTAGCAAATTTGCAGATGACACAAAGCTGAGTGGCAGTGTGAACTGTGATGAGGATGCTATGAGAATGCAGGGTGACTTGGACAGGTTGGGGGAGTGGGCAGATGCATGGCAGATGAAGTTTAATGCGGATAAATGTGAGGTTATCCACTTTGGTAGCAAAAACAGGAAGGGAAATTACTATCTAAATGGTGTCAAGTTGGGAAAAGGGGAAGTACAACAGGATCTGGGGGTCCTTGTACAACAGTCTATGAAAGTACGCATGCAGGTACAGCAGGCAGTAAAGAAAGTGAATGGCATGTTGGCCTTTATAACAAGAGGAATCGAATATAGGAGCAAAGAGGTCCTTCTGCAGTTGTACAGAGGCCTAGTGAGACCATACCTGGAGTATTGTGTGCAGTTTTGGTCCCCTAATTTGAGGAAGGACATTCTTGCTATTGAGGGAGTGCAGCATAGGTTTACAAGGTTAATTCCCAGGATGGTGGGACTGTCGTATGCTGAGAGAATGGAGCAGCTGGGCTTGTACACTCTGGAGTTTAGAAGGATGAGAGGAGATCTCATTGAAACATATAAGATTGTTAAGGGTTTGGACACACAAGAGGCAGGAAACATGTTCCCGATGTTGGGGGAGTCCAGAAACAAGGGCCACAGTTTAAGAAGAAGGGGTAAGCCATTTAGAACGGAGACAAGGAAACACTTTTTCTCACAGAGAGTTGTGAGTCTGTGGAATTCTCTGCCTCAGCGCGGTGGAGGCAGGTTCTCTGGATGTTTTCAAGAGAGAGCTAGATAGGGCTCTTAAAAATAGCAGAGTCAGGGGATATGGGGAGAAGGCAGGAACGGGGTACTGATTGGGAATGATCAGCCATGATCACATTGAATGGCGGTGCTGGCTCGAAGGGCCAAATGGCCTGCTCCTGCACATATTGTCTATTGACAGTGCATGACAGAGCAAAAACCAAGCCATATAGACGACGAATTGTCCATAGACCTCCGAGACAGGATTGTGTCGAGACACAGATCTTGGGGAGGGTATAAAACAATTTCTGCAGCATTGCAGGTCCCGAAGAGCACAGTGGCCTCTGTCATTCTTAAATGGAAGAACTTTGGAACCACCAGGACTCTTCATAGAGCTGGCTGCCCAGCCAAACTGAGGAATCGGGGAAGAAGGGCCTTGGTCAGGGAGGTGACCAAGCACCTAATGGTCACTCTGACAGAGCTCCAGAGTTACTCTGTGGAGATGGGAGAACCTTCCAGAAGGACAACTATATCTGCAGCACTCCACCAATCAGGCCTTTATGGTAGAGTGGCCAGACGGAAGCCACTCCTCAGTAAAAGGCACATGACAGCCCGCTTGGAGTTTGCCAAAAGGCATGAGAAACAAGATTCTCTTGTCTGATGAAACCAAGATCGAACTCTTTGCCCTGAATGCCAAGCATCACGTCTGTGGGAAACCACTGGCCAATATCATACCTTCAGTGAAGCATGGTGGTGGCAGCATCGTGCTGTGGAAATGTTTTTCAGCAGCAGGAATTGGGAGACGTCAGGATCGAGGGAAAGATGAACGGAGCAAAGTACAGTGAGATCCTTGATGAAAACCTGCTCCAGAGCGTTCTGGACCTCAGACTGGGGTGGAGGTTCACCTTCCAACAGGACAACGACCCCAAGCACAGAGCCACGACAACGCAGGAATGGCTTCATGACAAGTCTGTGAATGTCCTTCTCTGGCCCAGCCAGAGCCTGGACTTGAACCCGATCGAATATCTCTGGAGGGACCTAAAAATAGCTGTGCATCGACGCTCCCCATCCAACCTGACAGAGCTTGAGAGGGTCTGCTAGAGAAGAATGGGAGAAATTACCCAAATACAGGTGTGCCAAGCCTGTAGCGTCACACCCAAGAAGACTTGAGGCTGTAATCGCTGCCAAAGGTGCCTCAACAAAGTACTGAGTAAAGGGTCTGAATACTTATGTAAATGTGATATTTCAGTTATTTCTTTTAAATTAATTTGCAAAAATTTCTAAACACATGTTTTCACTTATTTATTATGGGGTATTGTGTGTAGATTGATGACAAAAAAAAGTGAATTTAATCCACTTTAGAATAAGGCTGTAACGTAACAGAATGTGGAAAACGGGAGGGTGTCTGAATACTTTCTGAATGCACTGTAAGATGAAGTAATTCTGAGTGTATCTATGGTGTACAACTACATGACTATGTAATAAAAGGGAACTGCACTTGCTGGTTTATACCAAAGATAGACACAAAATTCGGGTCAGGCAGCATCTCTGGAGAAAATGGATAGGTGATTGAGTCTGAAGAAAGGTCCTGACCTGCAATGGCACCTATCATTTTTCTCCAGAAATGGTGACTGACCTGATGAGTTCCTCCCGTATTTTGTGTCTATAATTCTATGACCTGGGTACAATCTGGTAAGAAATTATTTGAAGTGAAATGGCTGGTCATAATCAGAGAATGGGATATTGCTTCATCACCAAGTCTACTCTTGGGTAGCATTCAATTACCTGTGCTCTCGTCCCAGCAGTTACTGTCAATAAGACATGTTTAACATTCATAAGGTACACAAAAATGCTGGAGAAACTCAGCGGGTGCAGCAGCATCTATGGAGCGAAAGAAATAGGTGACGTTTAATGTATTTAATATTCATGTCTGTTTTCATACCGCAAACCTTTCAGTAGGCTGGAATTCTAGTCTGAGTGTTCATTTCCAATAAATGGTTATTGACCTGAAGCACCAGCTTTTTCATGGCCCGCAAGACTTGATATGGAGAGTTTATAGGAGACATGAGGAATTGCAGATGCTGATTTTCAAAAGAAGACGGAGTGTAGTACTCCTCTCTTTCTGCTTTCCCTTCCCTATAAACCTATAACAATCACACACTTACAGTGGCCGCCTTACGCACAAATGCACACAGAGATCATTTTAAGTGTGTGTGTGTGTGTGTGTATATGTATATATTCCTTTTGTCGGATCACCTATCATCATAAGCGAATAATCATTGCCTGTTCGAATTTAACTTGCCATTATGCTCATGATTTCAGTCTGGACACCCCTAATCACACTTACATTTTGTGCTTATCCATATAAAACTGAAGAGTTCTTCAATGAAAAGGCTCACTGCATCAAATTCGTGTTCCTAATTAATTGATGTATTTTTCCTTTTTCTGATTTTACATTCAATGTCTGACCAGCCTATTTTTGAGTCCATTATTGAATGTTGCCCCTTTAATTTTTGTTCAATGCACAGTACATATTTAATTTTTTAATTCCCACATCCTAACTAGCATCTGTAATTTGCACAACTCTTCCATAAAACTATCGGTTTCTTTGTTTCTATTCCTCATTGTTGCTTAAGAGTAACTTACACGGAAAAGATTTGACACGATGGAAAAGGCTGTCTAAATTAGAACCACTAACAATGAATGTGAAGGTGAATTAATTTGACTACATTATTGAAGCTGAGACTACATGCCAGAATACACAGCAGCACAGTACAACAATACTATGATATTGGTGGCTCCTTTAGAGCTACTGTTACTATTCCAATTCATGTGGTTAATGCTACATCGACTATATGTTTCTTCTGGAGTGCACAAATGTATACCATTATGGAATATAATGTACAGATTTTCACTTTGTGCCATGGAGTAGTGTTTTACTGTTAGAATTTAAAGCAGCTGGGAAAAAAAAATAATGATTTGTTTACTGTGAGTACTGGCATTCTGTTAGGTCTGCAGTTTCCGAATGAATTTCTAATACTGCCAAAACATTCCAAATAAACAACATTCCATCAGAGGGTTTATTGTAAGTTTTCTGAATAAATCTGGAGAATAAACAGCACTTTTCTTATTTGTCTCAAGTATGGGATACGATAATAATAGTACACAAATCATTACACCTGTGGAATTTTTGGGGGGATTGGTCAAGTAAGAATATGTATAAAAGAACAATCAGATTTATTTTTCATTCTGGAATCAGTGACTAGAAAAGAACAGAGCCCAGATTACTACAGGCAGAAAAGTAGGATGATGATGTTCTTTGGAGATTTTGGCCGCCCATTACTTCACTCGCATGATATTTTCCTTCTCGTGCCGTATAAAGATGTCTCTGTCCTTTTTGAACGAGAGTTTCTTGTTAATTTTCATTCCCACATGATAAACTTAACAGCAATAATTATAATTTTCAGCTACTAATATTAGGCTTTTTTACTGATTTTAAAATAATTTAAAATCTTGTGGATTAAATCTTGTGAATTCAACTGCATTCATGCGTTGAGAACAGATGAAGATATTTTTTTCAAATTAACACACCAGATGAAGGGTCTTTTTCATCTGAATTAGAAATGTCGACTGTCCATTTCCTCCAGACACTAGGCTGATAACCACAGCTAACTCGCTAGCCACAGACATTAGCTTGTTGATGTAAATGTACAAGCAATAGTTAGTATATTTGCAGATGACACTAATATAGGTGGTATCATAGACACTGAAAAGGGCTGTTTCGTATTATTGTCAGATCTTTATTAGTTGGGTAGTGGGCCGTGGAATAGCAAATGGAGTTTAATTCAGGCAAGCATGCATAATCCATAGTGCATGGTGTTATCATTTGGGAAGAGTAGGACCCACGGTCAACATTAAGGCTTGATGTAGAACAGGAAGTTTAAAAACTTTTTTACTTTTAAGTACATTGTTCTCTAAACTCCCTAAAAGTGATATCGCAGGTGGCCGGTGGTCAAGAAGGCTTTGGGCATGCTAGCCTTCATGAGTATGGGCATTGAGTATAGAAGTAGGAACATGATTTTGCAATTGTACAATATAATGTTGAGACTGTAATTGGAGTATAGTTTTGCTGCTTATGCTGCCATTAGATGCCATTAAGACAGGAAAAGGTGCAGAAAACTCCTTGGAGTTTGGGAGACTGAAGGGTGATGGTATAGAGGGTGTAAATGCACGAAGGGCATACATATGGTGAATGAACATGGTATTTTTAGTCTTTTACATCGGAAGATGGATGGGAAAAGTTTGGAAGGATGTGGGTCAAATGCAGGCAAATGGAATAGAGTAGATGATCATCATGATGGGCATGTTTTCATACCGTCTGACCAATTCTATGTGACAGTCCTTCCATTGTAGTAACCAGTCTGATGAATCTTCGATGCACTACATCTATCAAAAGCATATAATTTTAATGCAAGCGACTAAAATCTATTAATAAACATCAGGTGCAGCCCAAATAATTGCAATGAGACGTCACACTTTCCGCAATGACATCTAACATATCAATGCCTTAAGAATTGTCTACTGCATCTACATATTTGCTTTCAGTGACTTGCAATAAAAGGCACCCGTTCTTTTGAACATCAATATTTCCCAATATCTCACTAATAATTTATCAGAATTTCTGCTTTACTTATCAAAGTGGATATTCTAATTTTCCACATTATATTCCATATACCCACTTACTTGGCTTGTCTGTGTCTCATTCATCCTCATTATGATGCCATTCTCGCTGAATATGATGCCAAGGCCAACTCGTAACGACCTGTACATAATCCATATTGCTCCAGTCTATGGATATCCAGGCGCTTCTCCAAAAGAGTTTTAAATGCCACTGTGGTACTTGTCTCGACCACTACACTTCGCAAATCTTTCCAGGCACACGCGACCCTCTGCTTTTAAACAAAAAACTTGCCCTGCACATCTCCTTTAGTTTCCCCCTCCCGCCTTAAAGCTAGGCACTCCAGTATTATATATTTCCATCCTGGGAAAAGGATTTTGACTATCTGCCCTATCTCTTCCTCTAATAATTGTATGTTCTTCTTTCGGGTCTCCCCCATTACGTTCCAGAGAAAACAATCCAAATTTGTCCAACCTCTCTTTGTAGCTAAAGCCACCCAATCCAGACATCATTTAGTCTCGCCAAGGCCAGCAGCATAATCAAGGATGAGTCTCGCCAAGGCCAGCAGCATAATCAAGGATGAGTCTCGCCAAGGCCAGCAGCATAATCAAGGATGAGTCGCACCCTGGCCACTCCCTCTTCTCCCCTATTTCAGGCAAAATGTATCAAAGTGTGAAAACGCACACCACCAGATTTGAGGACAGTTTTTTCCCAGCTGTTAACAGGCAACTGAATCATCCTACCACAACCAGAGAGCAGTGCTGAACTACTATCTACCTCTTTGATGACCCTCAGACTATCCTTGATCAGACTTTGCTGGCTTTACTTTGCACTCAATGTTATTCCCTTTTCATGTATCTATACACTGTAAATGGATCGATTATAATTATGTATTGTGTTTCTGCTAACTGGTTCTTTTACCACTCTATCTACTTGTGTTGCCACATTCAGAGAATTATGGATTTGGAGCCCAAGATCCCTCTATACATAATTGCTGTTAAGGGTTTTGCCAATAATTGTATGTTTTCCCATTACATTTGATCACTAAAGTGCAACACTTCACACTTTCTCGAATTAAAGTAAATCTGCCATTTCTCCACTCATTTCTGCAGCCCTTCCCTATCCCACTGTACACTTGGACAGCCTTCCTTGCAGTGCGCAACCCCAGCAAGCTTGTTCATCTACGTTTACATCCAAGACATTTATATATCACGAACAGCACAGGTCAAAGCACAGATCCCTATGGAACTCCACCAGTCACGGACTTTCATCTTGAATATTGCTCTTCAATCACAACACTCTGTCTTCATTTAGTTATTTATTTCAATTGTAAAAAGCTTTTAAATTTTTTCAAATAGCCAAGATATTTGCTACCGAATTCCCATGTTCTTCCTCTGCAAGGATGCCACATTCCTTCCCCTCCCCCCAACATCACCCTGCATTCCCCCCTTTCCTTTGAGTCCCCTTCCTCCCACCATAGTACCCATCCTGAGCTGACTTAACCTAGCTCTACCCCCTGCCATGTAATCACCATCTTCCCTGATCTCCCACACCTACTGACTTCTGAGCCCACTATGAAGTTGAGCTCTATCTCTATCACCTCCATGCTATTACTTTGGAAAGGAACTCATGACTCCAAGATGGTCCGTTCTCCTGTCTGCAACACTACTCTTCTTGGACAACCCCTTCCAGCCTTGTACCCTTGCTCAACTTTTCCATTTCCAGCTGCTGATATCTGCTGGCATTTGCTTCTTGAGGGAACACTCTCTCCAGCTTTACCACCATCCAGAGACACAAACTTTCTTTGCAGGTAAGACACAGATTCACATGCGCCTCCTCTATCCTTGTCTGTTGTATTAGGTGCTCCCTGTGGCCTGCAATACATAGGTATGCCTTCCACAGACTAGGTGACTGCTTTGGTGAGCACACAAAGAAGAACCAAAAACTCTGCCGCTTGAAAGATTTTTTTCACATCCCAAGTTGTTTGACTAAGTTGTTGAATTGGAATCATCTGATGGGACTCATGAGAACACCTGACAGAAAATAAGAACACACTTAACATTTATTTTTCTCTCCAGAAAATTAAATTTTCAATACAAATGACACTTGTCATTAACGAGGCTGAGCCTTAAATAAGAGGTTAAAGTCCATAATAATCTGCTTTCAATCTAGTTCAGTTAGTATTGAGTCAATATTTTTAAAGTAGCATCTGCCTGGTCACAAAGTAAATGTTTAAAGAGTGTATTTTGTTCCAATATTTAGCAGCCTAACCTATATCTATCAATATTTAGATTTGTGAAAACCTATGTGTTATAAAACAGACGGAACGTTGCAAAGAACTACAAAGATAACAATGGCAATTAGATCCACCTGGGAAATTCTCATGTTTCTTCAAGTGATGTCTCAACATATGTAGGAGTGGTAGTTGTGTGGCGCAACTTGCCTTCATCGTCGTACATAGGAAATAGTTCTGTTGATTTATTGACCAAAGAGCAACAGTTGGTTAATGAGTTGCCCACGCTAATATAAAGCAGCATAAGAACAAAGTGATTTTTTAAAGAAAAGCTGCATGAATAATGAGTTAAAGGAGAGAGACTAACATCTGTCAGGCAAGTAATCTGAAGACAGATTAGATTTAAGACATGTCTTATAAAAGACATAAACATTACAGTAAACCATGTTGAAATATAATTGAAATAATTATGAATCAATATACTTTGCACACTTCCACTCTTTTATTTTCTGCAGCTTAAATATCCCCATTGAGATCAGTAATAGATCCAGCTCCAGGTCTAATAGACAATAGGTGCAGGAGTAGGCCATTCGGCCCTTCGAGCCAGTACTGCCATTCAATGTGATCATCCACAATCAGTACCCTGTTCATGCCTTCTCTCCATATCCCTTAACTCCACTATCCCTAAGAGCTCTATCTAACTCTCAATTAAAAGCATCCAGAACCAGCCTCCACCGCCCTCTGAGGCAGAGAATTCCACACACTTACAACTCTCTGTGTGAAAGAGTTTTTCCTCATCTCCGTTCTAAATATCTTACCACTTATTCTTAAACTATGGCCCCTGGTTCTGGACTGCCCCAACATTGGGAATATGTTTCCTGCCTCTAGCATGTCCAAACCCTTAATAATCTGATATGTTTCCATAAGATCTCCTCTCATCCTTCTAAATTCCAGAGTATACAAGCCCAGGCGCTCCAATCTATCAACATATGACAGTCCCGCCATCCTGGGAATTAACCTCGTGAACCTACGCTGCACTCCCTCAACAGCAAGAATGTCCTTCCTCACGTTTGGAGACCAAAGCTGCACACAATTCTCCAGGTGTGGTCTCACTAAGGCCCTGTATAACTGCAGGAGGACCTCTTTGCTCCTATACTCAACTCCTCTTGTTATCAAGGCCAACATGCCATTAGATTTCTTCACTGCCTGCTGTACATGCATGCTCATTTTCAGTGACTGATGAACAAGGACCCCAGATCCTGTTGTACTTCCCCTTTTCCCAACTTGACACCATTTAAATAATAATCTGCCTTCCTGTTTTTGCCACCAAAGTGGATAACCTCACTTTTATCCTCATTAAACTGCATCTGCCATGCATCTGCCCACTCACTCAACCTGTCCAAGTCACCCTGCATCCTCCTCACAGTTCATACTGCCACCCAGCTTTGTGTCATCTGCAAATTTGCTAATGTTACTTTGAATCCCTTCATCCAAATCATTAATATATATTGTAAATAGCTGCGGTCCCAGCACCGAGCCTTGCTGTACCCCACTGGTCACTGCCTGCCATTCTGAAAGGGACCTGTTAATCTCTACTCATTGTTTCCTGTCTGCCAACCAATTTTCTATCCATGTCAGCACTCTACCCCCAATACCATGTGCTCTACTTTTGCCCACTAATCTCCTATATGGGACCTTATCAAATGCTTTCTAAAAGTCCAGGTGCACTACATCCACTGGTGTCTCCCTTGTCCATTATCCTGGTTACATCCTCAAAAAATTCCATAAGATTAGTCAAGCATGATTTCCCCTTCGTAAATCCATGCTGACTTGGACCGATCCTCCTACTGCTATCCAAATTTGCTGCTATTTCATCTTTTATTTTAGACTCCAGCATCTTCCCCACCACCGATGTCAGGCTAACTGGTCTATAATTCCCTGTTTTCCCTCTGCTGCCCTTCTTAAACAGTGGGACAACATTAGCTACCCTCCAATCCACAGGAACTGAACCTGAATCTATAGAACATAGGAAAATGATCACCAATGCATCCATAATTTCTGGAGCCACTTCCTTAAGTACCCTGGGATGCGGACCATCAGGCCCTGGGGATTTATCAGCCTTCAGTCCCATCAGTCTACCCAACACCATTTCCTGCCTAATGTGAATCTCCTTCAGTTCCTCTGCCACCCCAGATCCTCTGGCTAGTACATCAGGAAGATTGTTTGTGTCCTTCTTAGTGAAGACGGATCCAAGGTACCTGTTCAACTTATCTGCCATTTCCTTGTTCCGCATAATACATTCACCCTTTTCAGTCCTCAGGGGTCCAACTTTGGTCTTAATTAGTTTTTTCCTCTTCACATACCTAAAGAAGCTTTTACTATCCTCATTTATATTCGAGGCGTACCAGGGCCTTATCCCCAAACTCTAACTCCACTACCTCGACGACTGCATTGGTGCTACCACCTGCACCCACACACAACTCATTGACTTCATCTATTTCACCACTAACTTCCATCCGACACTCAATTACACCTGGGCCATTTCTGACATTTCCCTACCATTTCTAGACCTCACTATCTCCATCGCAGGTGACCGACTGCTGACCGACATCCACTATAAACCCACTGACTCCCATGGCTATCTAGACTACTCTTCTTCCCACCCTGCTTCCTGTAAGGACTCCATCCCCTACTCCCAATTCCTCCATCTACGCCGCATCTGCACCCAGGATGAGGTGTTCCACACCAGGGCATTAGGGGACCAAAACTGCACACAATATTCCAGGTGTGGTCTCACTAGGGCCCTGTACAATCGCAGAAGGACCTCTTTGCTCCTATATTCGCTTCCTCGTGTTATAAAGGCCAACATGCCATTCGCTATCTTCACTGCCTGCTGTACCTACATATTTACTTTCATAGACTGATGTACAAGGACCCCCAGATCCTGTTGTACTTCCCCTTTTCCCAACTTGACGCCATTTAGATAGTAATCTGCCTTCCTGTCTTTGCTACCAAAGTGGATAACCTCACATTTATCCGCATTAAACTTCATCTGCCATGCATTTGCCCACTCCCCCAACCTATCCAAGTCACCCTGCATTCTCATAGCATCCTCCTCACAGTTCACACTGCCACCCAGCTTTGTGTCATCTGCAAATTTGCTAATGTTACTTTGAATCCCTTCATCCAAATCATTGATGTATATTGTAAATAGCTGCAGTCCCAGCACCGAGCCTTGCGGTACCTCACTAGTCACTGCCTGCCATTCTGAAAGGGACCCGTTAATCCCTACTCTTTGTTTCCTGTCTGCCAAACACTTCTCTATCCATGTCAGCACTCTACCCCCAATGCCATGTGCCCTAATTTTGCCCACTAATCTCCTATGTGGGACCTTATCAAATGCTTTCTGAAAGTCTAGTTTGTCTGTTTGAAACTCAGGAAGGCAGCTTAAGGTTGGAATGAAACCTTTCCTTAACCTCATTTGCACCCATTGAGATGAATGCCCAACAATTGTAGGGTGTTAGTTTCATACTAAAATGAATTGGTGTGTCATGAGATATTTGCTTATCCCACAAAGGTTTTCCAAGGTTGCCATATGAGTTCCTTTTCAATGCAAAAACCACTCTTGAAGATAGCGTAATTCTAAACGTGTGCTATAGCAGAAGAAGGTACACCGGCCACAATGTTCCTTGAACTGGCCTTTTCTTGTCTGTATGCCACTCTTGGGCAGTTGCTGTTTGTTCCCAGACTCTGATTTCAGAGCTACGCCTACGTTTGCTATTGTTAGAAGTACCACTAACGCTGTCTTAGAAAATCCTCCAAATCCATTGGCTGGGAAAGCAAACCAGCATCAGCATCCCAACCTAGGCCTTGGAATTCTATTTTGATTTGGATAATTTCATTGAGCAGTGTTAATTGGAACCTGAGGGCCAACCTATTTCATTCAGAGGATGGTAGATAGATGGAACGAGCTATCAGAGGAGGTGTTCAAGAAGGAACTGCAGATGCTGGAAGATCGAAGGTACACAAAAATGCTGGAGAAACTCAGCGGGAGCGAAGGAAATAGGTGACGTTTCGGGCCGAAACCCTTCTTCAGAGGAGGTGGTTGGGGCACATACTATAACAGCATTTAAAAGACACATGGACAGGTACATGAATAGAAATGGTTTAGAGGGATAAGGGCCAAACGTGTACACATGGGACTAGTTTAGATGGGGCATTTGTTGGCATGGACATGTTGGGCCTAAGGGCCTGTTTTCATACTATAATTCTGACTGTTGAGTATGGAAAAAGTATAACTCGTCCATTTGGATTCGTGGTTGCATGATAGCAGCAATATTGGCCCAACACATCTTGAAAGACAAAAAAAATAACGCTTAATAATTGCTCAGGGATCAAGAGAATCTCTCATGAACAGGTGCAGTTATCTATTTTACTTAATTTGAGTTCTCAAACATTGCTTCATTTCTAGATAAGAAAATGTCTTTGCTCAAAGTATTTTTATCTAGCTTTATTACTTGCTGTCACTTGCAGTTTTCTTTGTGCAAGTGAAATCAAATAATAAAGCATTTAGTGGTTAACGGCAGTTACAAAATGACTGTTGAATAGTAAGTATATCAGGCACACATCATATACTGCAATTCCTGATTATACAATCTGCTGATAAGATACAGGGCAGTAAAAGGCACTTACTGGATTTCAAGAAGCACACTCGGAGTGATCATTTCCAGAAATACCTCAAGTGACAAAGACTGTCTGATCCATAAAAAGCAAAGATCATGCAATCAGTGTATTGAAATTAAACCAATATAATTGGGCCAGTAATAAAGCAAGCTCACTGAATGTATTGTGAGCACATAATTTTTCATTTTTTTGTTTGTTAAAGTATATGAATCAGTTCAGTATATAGTGCAGCCTGATTATCACATTCTCCCTTCTTGCAGTGCCTGCATCCATCTGTAGTCTAAATGCATAGGATTTTCAGTTCCAGACAAATCAGTTTGCGTAAGTGCTTCAAAATAGAGTTAGTTTATGTGCTCCTGTTGAGCCAAAATCTAGAGTGCACCATGACATTTTGATCAAACAAGGGAGTTTTCAGGTAGTGACGTTTGTACTTTGGTCAAGGCCACTGCCCTTCTAGATAGTAAACTGGTTCACTGAAGTCTGAGGAACATGCCATCCATGCCATATTGTATTTGTAATCATGCAATATTTTCACCTTGTATCATCATGTGAGAAGCACCAGGTGTGTCGTGTTGCATGTTATATATGCTGCCTTGGCACTGAACTAAGCTTCAGAAAATATACTTCCCCAAAATTCTCATTGTAACATTTATGATGGATCTAGTTTATTTTTACCATTTTCCTGCTGCTGACTAGTGGTGTTCCATATTGTTAAAGGATTTGCTGTTGTTGAGACGTACAAGAAGATTTGTAGGTAGAGAGAGCTATTGCTAGGGAAAATAGATTAAAGATTGATGAAATTAAGCTAGAATCATGGTTTTATTGTTTCCAACAGAATTTCCAAACCTTTTCTCTCAGAAGATATTTCAAAGTAAGACTTAATTGTAAATCTACATTTACTTAATACCTCATTGGAGACCCTTGGACGATATTTAATCGGACTTTATGAACTTTATCTTGCCCTGAACGTTATTCCCTTTATCCTTTATTTGTACAGTGTGGACGGTTTGATTGTAATCATGTATAGTCTTTCTGCTGATTGGATCGCACGCAACAAAAAAGCTTTTCACCTTTCCTTGATAGAGGTGACAATAAACTAAACTAAACTAAAATAAATTGAAACTATATCCATGCTGCATATCAGTGAATGTGAAATACAGTGTGATGTAAGTGTCAATGAATTAAAGGGAGTAGCTAAAAAGGTCTGAGGAAGAGTCTGGACCCGAAACGTCACTCATTCCTTCTTTCCAGAGATGCTGCCTGTCCCGCTGAGTTACCCCAGCTTTTTGTGTCTGTCTTCGGTTTAAACCAGCATCTGTAGTTCCTTCTTACACACTTCATGGGTCCCCTATGTGAATGTAATTGCTACTTCAAATGGTGAGAAAACAATAAATAATAATTTTATAATTATTTATCACATGCTCCAAAAAATAGGGGGAAATACCTGATAACCGTGCTATCATGTTAATGTGAAATAAACAAGGCTGCCATTTAT
The DNA here is from genome assembly GCF_010909765.2 of Amblyraja radiata. Taxonomy (NCBI): domain Eukaryota; kingdom Metazoa; phylum Chordata; class Chondrichthyes; order Rajiformes; family Rajidae; genus Amblyraja; species Amblyraja radiata. The sequence continues at coordinate 107,840,280 of NC_045956.1, read as the reverse complement.
CAGATTGATTACGCTTTTTGTTATTCTTCTGCAGCTGTAAGTAAATTTGCAAAGCATTCTAAATTACAACTTTGTTTACAAGTCAAAACTGAGTTGATCCATTGTTTCAGTCCCTGACATGAATATTAACATATTTCTGCCTACAGATGCTAAATGTGCAAATGCATAAGGACATATGTAATATTTTTAAGTGTCTGTTATATTGCAGATTGACCCCTGCTAACCACAGCATGCTCATCACATGATCAGGATAGACCAAAGGCATGTCAACATGTAGTTCTGCAATTGATATGCAGTGTGCATGTTTTGCATTGTGGAAGAGCTATGCATGATGATTTCAATCATTATCATCGTGTATCATCTGACATATATGGGATATGAAATAACTGATTGCATTGGTGTAGTTGCATGGTCATCTGGTGGATGGACTTTGTGTTGATTTTTTATTGTGCCAGATTAGGTATTCAATGTGCTACTGTCCCCATAGTGTACTCCAGTATTAAGAGAGTAGATTAGGGAATTAATAAATCAAGAGTGTTTTATTCTCATATGTCCCAGGTGGAATAATGACATTCTTACTTGCTGCAGCACAACAGAATATGTAATCATAATAAATAATATAACTAAACTCAAAAACAAACAATAACAGTGCATTAATAATAATAATAGTCTATTGCAGTCTATTGTAGTTCATAGCTTATGAGATTTTAATGTTTAATAGCCTGATGGTGTAGGGAAGAAGCTGTTCCTGAACCTGGACGTTACAGTTCTCAGGCTCCTGTACCTTCTGCCCGATGGCAGTGGTGAGATGAGTGTGAGGCCAGGATGGTGTGGATCTCTGATGATGTTGGCTGCCTTTTTGAGGCAGCGACTGATAAATCCCTTTGATGGTGGGGAGGTCAGAGCTGGTGATGGACTGGGCGTGTTCTCAACTTTTTGCAGTCTTTTCCACTCCTGGACGTTCAAGTTGCCAAACCAGGCCACGATGCAACCAGTCAGTATGCTCTCTACTGTGGACTTGTAGAAGTTCAAGAGAATCCTCTTTGACATACCGAATCTCTGTAATCTTCTCAGGAAGTAGAGGCACTGATTCTTTATAATTGCATCAGTGTGCTGGGTCCAGGAAAGATCGTCGGAAATATGCACGCCCAGAAATCTGAAGTTTTTGACCCTCTCCACCATCGTCCCATTGATGTAAACAGGATTGTGGGTCCTCAACCTTCGTATTCCAAAGTCCACAATCGTTTAATTGTTTTTTATGATATTGAGGGCCAGGTTGGTATGCTGGCACCATTTGGTCAGTCGGTCGATCTTAATAAGGTAATATTCAGGTGTTATTATTACCATTGATCTGTCGTGGACCAACCACATCAATGCTGCAGCCAAGAAGGCACATCAATGCTTCTACTTCCTCAGGCGTTTGAGGAGATTCGGCATGTCTCCAATGACTCGTACATACTTTAACAGATGCACTATAGAAAGCATACTGTCAAGTTGCATCACAGATTGATTTGGGAACAGCGCTGCTCAAGACTGCAAGAAATTGCAGAGAGTTGTAGATGTGTCCAGTCCATCACACAGACCAGACTTCATGCCTTTGGCTCCTTCCACACTTCAAGCTGCCTCCGAAAGCAGCCAACATAATCAAAGACTTCAAAGTGAGCACCACCAGACTCAGGAGCAGCTTCTTCCCCTCTGCTATCATCAGTCTTGTGAATAGACCTTTCATACGCTTGAGTACTGCTCAAATCATCTCTTCCATATTAAAAACATTGGACTTTGTCTATGGAACTGTTGCGCTACAATGCTGAGAACTATATTCGGCATGCTGTACCTTCTCCTTTCCTCTATCTTTTGTACTTGAATCTGAACTGATTGTATCTGATTACGGCATATCTGACCTGTTTGGAGAGCATGTAAAATAAAGCTTTTGCCAGGGAAGATCAAGATATAATTGTGGGCTATTAGTAACGATCAAGTATCTTACAAGTCTGGCCCTAATCATGTTTGTTTTGCCAGCAACTAATTAAGACAAAGAAAATAAAGTGACTTACAATATTAACATGTTCAGTATTGTTAACAAGTTCAGACAATAAATATTTGGGTGAAAATGCAGATTTTAGTTGCATGCTGCTGAGTTACTAATGTTTCACTCCAGCAAACCTCAAGTGTACAAACACCATTGGTTATCTGCCAAAAGAAGAATCATATTTGGCACAAAGCCACTGTTGGTATCATGTCTTTTCCCTTTGAATTATTTGTTATGCATTAATCATTATTAATTAACTACAATTACTTAGATTGAATTGGAACTCATTGTTTCAATGTAAATATTAGACTATTGCTGAAGACTGATGCACTATGTACATTCATACAGCAAGGTCTTTTCTCTTTAGAGATTATGGAGATTGCTGAATTGTTTCTAAATTGACAAGAATAGTCATCTCCGTGGATTGTCACCTTGTCGTGATGGAGAAGCTTGTGTAATCCTGAGAGCGATGCTGTCTGGAGCTATGCTCCTGGTAGGGCCACCCGGTGAGGTTGAGGGGGAGGACTCTGACAAAGAGCAATACAACCAAGACCTCAACGGTGGAACAGGCAGAGAATGATGGCTGACCTTAGTGGAGCGTATCAACGGCTGGGAAGGCAGATGAAGGCTGCAGCAGAAAAGGGTCTCTGGTCATCTTGGACTCCATGCCACTGGATCCTGACCCAGATCTGTCAAGGACCGTGTGGTGGCTGTCTGTGCACCAGTCTCCCCATGGTAAACAAAGTCACGCATAGGCATCCTCCAATCCTGGAGACACCCATGGTCAGCCATGACCGAGGGGAACCTAAGAGGCAAAAGGCCAGGGATCAGTGGATTGAAGTTACCATTTTGTGACCAAATTAACAATTACCTGGAAAATGCAGAATGGGTTGTGTTTTATTTTGCTAGAAACAAATTAATCAGAAAAAACATAATATATCACGTCATTTCATTTGGTCTACTCCTCACGATCATGAAGGCAACTCCCCAGCAACCACTAGCGAACATGTGGCGAGCAAAAAGTCGCCCATTAATGTTTCAGTTCGCCAGCTACCTGTTTTTGCTGCCACAGATGCTGCATGACCTATTAATATTTTCAGCATTTCTTACTATTATTATACATTTCCAGTATCTGGACTTTGATTATTTGCACGGCATTAGCAGTTTTCTTTCTCCCTTCATTCCCGTTAACATCCTTATGGTTGAAATGTATCTCAATCTTTGTTTTGAATATATTCAATGATTCTGCCTCTATAGCTCTCTGGCGTAGAGAATTCTACACACGACCGTTGAATCTCCATCTGAAATAGGTGACCTTATAATTTGAAACATTTCCATTCTATATTTCCAGATAATCAGCATCCACCCTGTTAATTGTCCTTGGAATCTTACATGTTTCAATTAAATTACATCTCATTTTTCTACACTGGGGAAAGATCAACTTGATTAATCGATCTTCCTCTGTCATTCTAGAAATCAATCTAATGAAGATTTTCTGCAGTCTCCAAGGCAAATATATACTTCCTTAAATATATATGAAAAGCTTCAGGCTGGTCTCTCCAGGAAATTTGTTAAAAAGGTTACTGTTTTTATATTCCATACTTTTTCAATGAAGGCCAACATTTCATAAGCCTTGCCAATTGCTTGCTGTCGCATCAAAGTGACAGCCTCACAGCCTGGGAAACCTGGGTTCAGTCTGATCTCCAGAGCTGGTGAAATAGAATTTGCATGTTTTCCCTTAACCACAAGGGTTCCTCTGGGTGCTTTGGTTTCCTTTCACATCCCAAAAACATGCAGGTTAGTGTTGGATAAGCATATGGATAAGCAGGGAATAGATTATGTGCAGGCAGATAAAAATCAGTCTTGGTATTATGTTCGGCACAGATATTGTGGGCTGAAGGTCCTGTTCCTGTGCTGTACTGTTTTGTTCTAATAATTATATCTGCTCTACCACCACCCCTGGCACCCACATGCTCTGTGTGATTTATAAAAAAACTTCTTCTCCACTTTCCCCCTCGCAAAACTATCACCTCTGATCTTTGACACTTCCACACTGGGTTCTGATTGTCTACCCTATCTACAAAGTCGGTATACTTCCATCAAATCTCCGCTCAACCTCAGATGCTCCTGGGAAAACAATCAATGCTTGTCCAGCCTTCTCCTGAAAAAGTAATACCTTCTAATCTAGGCAGCATTCCAGTAAATCTCTTCTGCACCTCTTCAAAGCCTCAAAATCTTTCCATGGTGGGGTGACTAGAACTGCACATAATACCTCAAATACAGTTTACCTAAAGTTTTTTTAAAGCTTGACTTCCTGACTCTTGCACGCAATGTCCGGACTGATGAAGGCAGACATATGCCTCCTTTATTGCTCTGTCCACTTATGATGCCACTTTCATGGAGCTATGGACTTGGACCCCAAGATACTTCTGTACATCAATACTATTAAAGGTCTTGCCATTAACTTTATATTTTCCCCTTACATTCGACCTCCGAAAGTGCAACATCTTAAACTTGATCAGTTAAACTCCATGTTATTTCACTGCCCATATCAGTGGCTGATCCATATCCTGCTGTATCATTTGACAGGTTTCCTCATTCACTGCAATTCCACCAATTTTGGTGCAATCTGCAAATTTACTAACCAATCCATCTACGTTTACGTTCAAGTTTATTAACAGAGGTCCCAGTATAGATCCCTGCAGAAGATCACAAGTTACAAATGTATGCCAGAATAACATCCTTCCACCATTACCCTCTGTCTTCTATGGGTAAGGCAGTTAAGAATCCAAAGGACCATGTCACCGTGGATCCCATGCATCTTAATCATCCTGATAGCCGACTGTGAGGGATTTTATCAAATGTTTTACTAAAATCCATGTAGACAACATTCACTGCCCTACTCTCAATAATCATATTCGTCACCTCCATAAAAATCTCAATCCCATTAGGATGGCATGACGTTCAAAGCCATGTGCACTGTCCCAAATTATCCCATTCTCTACCAAATGCAACAAAATCCTATCGTTGATAGTTTTTGTACCACTGATGTGAGGCCCCACAATTTCCTGGATTATTTCTACTTCCCTTCTTAAACAAAAGATTGGCATTGACTACTCTCCAGTCCTCCAGGACTTCTCTGTGGCTGGAGAGGACACAACGATCTTGGTCAAGGCCCCCGCAATCTCCCCTCTTGCCTCTCTCAATATCATGGGATAGATGCCATCAGGCCCTGGGGATTTATTCACATTAATACTTTTTAAGAGACCAAAATACCTCCTTGATTGTCACCTTGTCATGGTGGAGAAGCCTGTCTGGACCTGCGATTCTGAGAGCGATGCCATCTGGAGCCATGCTCCTGGTAGGGCCACCCATAGCGGTAAGGTAGAGGGGGAGGTCTCTGACAAAGAGCAATCCAACCAAGACCTCAACGGTGGAACAGGTGGAGGACGATGACTGACCTTAGTGGAGCGTCACAACGGCTGGGAAGGCGGATGAAGGCTGCAGCAGAAAAGGGTCTCTGGTCATCTTGGACTCCATGCCACTGGAACCTGACCCAGATCTGTCAAGGACTGTGGGGTGGCTGTTTATGCACCAGTATCCCCACGTTAAACAAAGTCACACACAGGCGTCCTCCATATAGGGAATAGCACCCTGGAGACACCCATGGTCAGCCATGACCGAAGGGGGCCTAACATACCTCCTTGATTTCAAACTATCCTAATTCTGTCCTCCATATCTGTTTTTCCTTTGTTATAACAGTTGAAAACTAGCTGTTTACTACCTTGCCTACATCCTCTGACTCCCAAGCATAAATTCCCTCCTTTATTCTTGAGTGGCCCTTCCTTCTCCCTGCTTACCCTCTTGTTTTTAACGTACATATTAAAAAAGCATGCAATTTTCTTTAATCCGTGTTGTTAATGGCATTTCATGGCCTTTTTTGGCCCTACTAATTCCTTGCTGAGTTCTTTCCTGCATTGTTTAAATTAATCAAAGACTGTCTGATTTCATCTTCCTAAATTTTACATATGCTTCCTATTTTCTTTTTGATGAAATTTAGAACCTCTCTGATCATTTGTGATTCCCTTACCTTGCTATCCTTATCCGTCCTCCTTACTGAAACATGCTGGTCCTGAACTCTGAGATTTTTCTTTTATCAGATAATTATTACAAGGACATGCATTACAAGGGAATACCTTTTTCACGAAAACTGCAAGGTTTCTGGCATGAATATTATCATAAGATTGAAAATCTACACACTTTTGATTTTTACTTAGCTGTATATGCCAGCATCTCTCCATCCTGTTTTCTTCAATGAGCAATATGAAACAGAGTCAATGTTTTCATCCATTATTAATGCAGACTCAGACAATTTACTTGGATTGCTAATTTTGAAGAACAGTGCTGTTCCATTTTGACAGCGCTGTACGACTTCTGTGCTTTATCCATTGATCAGTTGAGGAGTATTGACAATACCTGAAGGCAAATAATTCAGACTAATGTTGAAAACATTACTGTAGATTTAAATATGGGGTAGTCAGTCATAATATTAATATTTGATCTTTAGGCCCTTATTCCAGTGACAGAGTTCCCTTCGTTGATAAGAGTCCATTTCAGTCTAATATCTTGTAGTCGGATAGTAATTTTTCATTGCTATGACTTCTTGTTACCAGGCTCATAATAATTATTTTGAAAAGTTGCCATTTTCATTCAGTGCAATTATGGGAAATAGAAATGTCGTCATTGTGTGGTGTAATTGCACTTCTCTCATTTGGCAGCAGGAGTTCATTCATGACTATTTAAACTGTGGACTAACAATGCATGGCATGAGTTAGCTAATCAGCTGTACATTACTTACTCATTCAAAATAAACCTCATATTCTTTACTGCAGGTAATATGTCTCCCCTACCCAGACTGGCCTATATATAATGCTCCAGACCTATATATGATTGACTCTTAACTGCTTTCTGAATTGACCCATCAAGCCAACCAACATTTCTAAAAAACTGTTTAAAAAAAATAAGTATTATACAGGACAGACCACCTGACATCAACCTTGGCACTGAATTAAGACATTGAAAAATTACATCCAGCCTTGATAATCTTGCAAAGTCTTCTTGTGATCATGTGGGGCCTGGAGTTTAAATTGAGAGAGTTGTTTTACTGGCTGGTTAAGCTATATTTGAACGCAATAGTACTCAGAGAATCATATCTTTAAAGCATTGTACTAGGTTCCTTCAACACAATCCTTGGAGGGAAGCACAGGTGTGATGCAGTAGCTGGGAGGTTCCTCAACAATGACTGCAGACTCTGAAAGCTTATGGTATCAGTTCAAATAGGAGCAATTAAAATTATTCAGTTTGTACCAAACACCTTCCTCAGCTGCTGAATTAAAACGCTCTACTGAGTTGAAAAACAAGTCAAAAATCACCACTCAGTGTCTGGAGAACATTACCAATAGCAGAACTGGCTGAATTCTGAAAGATTTAGTTGCAGTCTTTGTTAGAACCAACACAAGGGTTAAAACCAGCACCTGTAGTTCCTTGTTTGCTGTCCATGTTCTCCAGGGATGTTACCTGACCCGCTGAGTTACTCTATCACTTTTGGTCTTTTTTTGTATCTGCAGTTCCTTGGAAAAACAAGAAACTGCAGATGCTAGTTAATACACAAAAGGACATAAACTGCTGGAGTGTGAAAGGTCTCGACCCAAAACATCACCAATCTGTTCTCCAGAGATGTTGCCTGATCTGCAGAGTTGCTCTTGCACTTTGTAGCCTTTACTGCGGTTGCTTGTTTCTACAAGGGATAAAATTGCTTGAGCTTATCCTCTCCAGTGTATGCTGATGCCTCTGTCCTTTACAACATTCGTAGCAGTCTTAACTGGAAAATTAACACCCTTATTAATTCCGTGCACCTTCCACTGTATGATGTGACCCTCCCTATTTGCTAAAAGGGATACACTCAGAACAATTTAACAGTTTAAAGCTGGGCTCTGACGAAGCACTGTGGCTGTCAACAATAACAGAATTGTGTTTAATCACAATATGTAATCTTGTGACCTGGCACATCACTCACTCAGTCATCAAGAAAGACAGCAGCTCAACCCTGATTCAATAAGGAATAAGAAGAGCAGGCCGTGTGCACCAACAGGCGTATGAAAAATGAGACGCCAGCATTGCAAAGCTGCAACTCATGCATGCTAAACAGTAAAACCAGCACGTGATAGGCATCTAACAATCTCACAGCCAACTGAGCAAAACAAAAACTCCATGGTATTACTGCATCTTGCCATGAATGATGATGGATAATTAAGTAGCTGTTAGAAGGATGTATCCAAGAGCAAACCCAATCTCAATGACAAATGTACCAAGTCAATTCAACAGGGTTCAATTGTCATATGTAGCATCAATGGAAAAATGAAATGCTTACTTACGTTAGTTTTACATGCCCAATTACATAAAACTCAAAAATAGGTATTCAATAGTCAATAATCCAATTAATTAATGTAATATCATGTAACCAGATCAAAATACAGATGCTCCCCGATTTACGATATTCCGACTTTACGATGGTGCAAATGCCCCGCAACGGCAACGAGCCACACGTCACTTCCGGTCACGTGATCGCATTGTATTAAATGCGTTTTCGACTTGCGATATTTCCGATTTACGATGGGTTTATCAGAAAGTAAGCCCATCGTAGGTCGAGGAGCAGCTGTAGTGCAAAACTGAAATCCTTAGTGCAACCGAAACAAAGACCATAGTAAATCATAGTTGCTGAGGTAGTGGCTAATATTGTGCAGTGCCAAACGGAAGCCAATCTTCAGTCATTTCAATCCCCTAAGGTGAAGAAAAGGCTGCAACTAGTCCTGTAACTGTAACTAGAAAAAAGCTGTAACTAGTCCTCTCAGGGTATGGGTATGGGAGAGACAATATTCTGGCTTTAGCACTGAAGACTTTGTTACACAATATTGTGCCGTGAGTCAAGCTGCTACGTCAATAATCTGCTTATCATTAGCTGGTTTAGGTTTTTCCAGAATGTCTTGGCTACAACCTCGGTTTAAATATGCACAAGAGCGCTTAATTCCAGAGGTAACACAAAGGCAATTGCCCTTCATTAAGAAAGAGCCTGATACATTTTGTCAATGATCGTTTAAGGGGTTACATTAAAGGTCTAATGGATGGAGTCAAGCTACACACAAAGTAAGATGGTTGTAGTTATTGGAGGTCAGTCAACCTGGTCAAGGAATATTGCCACAGTAGTAGTGCAGAAAATGTTCCTAAGCCCAGACATCTTCATTGGCTTCATCAATTACCTATCTTCCATCATGTTCAGATGTGGAGATGTTTCCATGATGGTCAATGGAATAGCTGTCATCAAATTCCACTCTTAACTTGAGCTCGAAATGGTAATTCCCTTCACTATAAGTGCATGTCGCCACAGACGGTGCTATCAACAAAATGCGCTGTAATTATTTCTGAGTCTACTCCCACAGCGCCTCTTAAACTCTCCGCTCTGGCACAAAGAAAGACTATGGTGGCAGACCTTTGGGAATAGCACCAGTTGCAGATTCCTCTCCAAGTAACACACCATCTTTTTGAGTGTTTTCATTAGCATTTTCATTTTTCATTGTAGCTTGGTACACGTGACAATAAACTGAACTAAACATTTGTTTGCTATATATTCACCAATCTTACTTATGTACATACACTTTGCCTTTTTTTGGCTTTATATTCTTCAATGTAACTGGTGCCATAGAAAAAGGGCCAGTGACCCAGTGTTTTCTGTTTTCATTTTTATTTTTGTTTTCACATTATTTAATGTAGAAAAACATCAATGGACTTCATGGGTATTAGTAAACATAATTTAATACTGTAATAACAAAGGAAATATTAGATCAGATAATTTTTGAGGCAAATCTTAAAATTTGTACTAAGGAAGGAAAGAGTTGGAACATTGCAGAGAGTGTATTCCAGAGCTTATGGTCTTGGCAGCTGAAAGCATACTTGCTTTCAATGCAGCAATTATTTTTCTGAATGTTCACAAATTTGATGCATGCAGGATCTTGGAGGCCTCAATATCAATGTCGGAATCTGAATAGAACATCAGATGTAGTGTTCTTTAATTGATGCCATGCCCTTTCACCTGGTGGTGTTCAACATTTACGCAAACAAATATACCAATACAAACCAGAGCTTTTTAGCTGAGGACTAATTTGTGGATAGTGATTTGCTGAAAATAATTGATAAAATTGGAATTGCTGATTTTTGGTTGTCTCTATTCACTCACTAGAATCCTGATAAGCTAGCATTTAACTGCAAAAAAAAAGAACCATTTTTACTAGCATTAGAGTAGTATCATTTATCAGCACTGCTTTGCCTCAAAATAATAAATGTAATGGCCTGCTGCAGTATCAGTAAAAGGACAATGTGACCAAGTCATTTGTCTTCAATTAAAAAAAAAAATAGACCTTCTTTCTCCTGTCTTGATATTTGTTGAACAACCAGCATATCCTCCATTACCCCAGTTAGGTCTAGATCTTTTCTCTGATTACTGCTTCCCACTACCATCACTGAACTAATGTTTTCATTTCCCCAGACACATTGTGATCTTAACAAATGGCTCTTCAGCACCCATTAAAATCATTGTAATGGTGGGAGATCATTGAGGAAATGTTACTGTATATGATATATTGACATTTGTGATGGAATATTCTAGCCTACGAATTATTCATTTGGCCAAGAGTTATTGTGGTCACATTTGGCCTGTGGAACATCATGATGGGTGTCCCGTTTCCATCTTTATATTTTTCCATGTTTTCTTTGAAAATTCGATCTACAGAATAAGTCAAAGATAAATGTAACTTTTGTACACAAGACCTTTCAGGGTCAATATTATTTTTTAGATACATAATCCGTTAATATTCTGGGTTACAAGTCAGAGGAAAACAAAGTGAATTTATGAAGGCATAAATTATTTTTAGAACTCATCACAGTATAAATGAATCCAGTTCTCTGCTATTGGAATCCCTTGTATCTTGAAAGCAATCTGTTGAACAATTGTCTAGTGATAACCTGCAATGATTGACCATCAGTTGATATTTCACATAAGCACACCAGCTTACCCAGAACTCCAAGGCACAAGTGGGTAGGGGAGGTGGGGATTAGGTGAACTCTGCCCACTTCTGCCGGTTTCACAAGTAACAACTGCCCAGAATTGACGATGTACACACTTGGGCTTTCTACTGACAGCCAACACAAAAAAGAACATTTTGTAGAGGAAACTTTATTTGTGTTATTTGAATGTTCTCTTTTTGAGGACTCTCTGTAAATATTATCAAATGGCATACTTATGTGGTTTGACTTTTCTAAATTGAATTTAAGTACTATCGATGCAGATTTTTTTCTATAACTTGCAAGCCACAGTAGAGTCACTTTTTTCCTTGTTTGTGCTTGTAGGAGAAACCATTGTCCAGATCGTTACAAAGAGGTGAAGATTTACAGTTTGACCAGGTAAGATATCAAGTGTTGTAATTGTCGTCGTAGGAAATGTATAATTCTTTAATTTTATCCACTGAAACAACATTCTCCATGTTACTGAATATTGCTTGTTAGTTACATTGCTAGCTTACAGTTTTACTCAATTTGTGAGAAAATAAAAAGATATTAATATCTAAGGAGTACAAAAGATTGCAGATTCTACAATTCGGAGCAATAAACGAACTGCAGAAAGAACTCAGCAGGTCAGGCAGCACCTGTGGAGGGAAAAGAACAGGTGATGTTTTTGGTCTGAAAGAATGGAGGGAAGGTAGCCATGTAAAGTGGCGGGGGGGAGGGGGTGGGGGGGGCAAAAACAGCATTCAATAAGTTGACCCACATTGGAAGGGCCTAATGGTGAATGGAGTTAGATGGGGAGTGTGGGATGCAGGTAATAACAGTGTCTGGGACATGGTTGTCATCAGGTAATCAGAGGCTGAAGATGCCGAATTTGATGGGAATTGAAAATGGGGTAGGGAACCATAAACGTGAGATAGGAGTGCAGTTGGGAACAGTGCAAGAAAGATCGATGGAATAGGCGTATGTGAAAGGTAGCATTAAATTGTAGAATTCATCGTTCATGCCATCAGATTGTAGACTACTGAGGTGGAATATAATAATAATAATAAATTTTATTTATGGGCGCCTTTCAAGAGTCTCAAGGACACGGTGCTGTTCTCATGTTTGCATTTGCTTTCCATAGCAGAGAGGCGGCAGAGGATGGATAGGCTGGGGTGGGAGTGGGGAGCAGAATTGAAATAGCTAGCAACTGGGAGTTTCTGGTGACCATTGCAGACTGAACACGGGTGATCGGTAAAGCAGTAGCCAAGTTTGCGTTTTGTCTCACCGATGTATCACCGATGCATGTATCCAACATGTACTATTGAAAATGTTATCATCTTTGGGTAAATACCGTTGTTATTTGAACCACGCCTATCACAGATCTTTGACCGAATAAAAAATGGTGACATTGTTTGACAAATAGGATATGCTAAAGAAATATTTGAAGAGCGTCAAGCCCCGTTTTATTCATTTTTCATTTAATAAAGACATTTATCTTCAAATATGGCATTTTAATCTGAAATCAGATTTTTTTGAGACTCATTGAGGATATCGATATTTTGCTTAAAAGGGTATTGAGATTGGAACCTGCTTGCTTTAATCTTGTCCCTGCATGGATTTCATTGTTCGTGGATTGTCTCCAACCCTCTTTCCGTTTGGTTTGTGTTTGCATTTCTCCTGAGCTTGATTAGTTAAATAACCTGTTTTGTGTTGTAACATTTAATGATTTTAAGTACCAATGTTGAATAAAATAGATTACTTGGTTTCCACTGTGTTCATTTATGAAGTCTGTGGGATGTAGTTTGGTTTCAACCGTGGCTGATTTTTCTCTTCCACAGTACATATTAGGACCAATGTGGCTTATTGCGAAGCAATTTATGTTGTTTGAGAACTACAAATTCAGGGTAGAAGTCAATTGAACTGTGCCTTCTTGGTACGTTCTGTGCTCATACGTTGAGCAATATATTGAACAACTGTTGTTTCTGCCTAAGGAAACTTGAAAGGTTTCTGTCAAAATCATTTGATAAATTGGACGATCGCCGTGAAAAATTAAAACTCGATACCACAAGGTTGTCATACTGAAAGAAAATTAATATTAATTAGGATGTTACACAATTCATCCATTAAAGATTGATTCATAAATTATGAACAAAGTTTCCAGAACACAAGGCAATGTTATGATCAATCAATCAATCAATCAATCAATCAATCAATCAATCAATCAATCAAAGACTTTTGTCATTCTAAAATACACCAACAAATGGAAATCTGAACGAAATTTCGTTGCATCTGGCTCACCGTGCAACATAAAATAACAAAAGAATAAAATAGATAAAAAGATAAAATAGATAAAAAGATAAAATAGATAATAGTGGCGGCACATTATATGGAATTCAAGAGTCTGATGGCTCGGGGGAAGAAGCTGTTGCAAAACCTGGCCGTTCTGCTCCTTATACTGCGATGCCTTTTGCCCGAGGGCAGCAGAGTGAACAATCCATGATGGAGATGTGGGGTATTTTATAAAGCTGTTGGCCTTGGACAAGCAACGTTTGCACGCAATGTCCCAGAATGAAGGAAGAGAAGTCGCGATGATTTTTTCAGCCGACCTCACCACTCTCTGCACAGATTTCCAGTCGGAGGCTTTACAGTCCCCAAACCAGACAGAGATGCAGCTGGTCAAAATGCTCTCTATGGTGCCCCTGTAGAAAGTGGCGAGGACAGGATGGGGGAGGTGAGCTCTTCTCATCCGGCGCAGAAAGTGCTCGGATGAGAAGATGAGTGATGCATGTGATACGAATTAGTTGAAATCCATCTTTCCCTGTGGGTTTTTCTACATCAAATGCTGGTCTTTTATTTTTACATCAAATGCTGATTCTCCTGAGATCCTGCTATTTTGAAATAGACAATCGAATAAATGTTGGTAAAACTCAGAGACCAAACAGGCCAGAAATGAAACTACTGCAATATTGAGTCTCGATCATCTGCCAAAATTTCCCAGTTACTACAATGATTGGGAAAATGAAGCTGACTCCCATCGTTTCTTTCTATCCCTGCCTCCTGGCCCACCTGGGCACACTGTAAACAATCTAGTTAAACCTCCTCTTCTTAGCTATCTCATGTGCAAGTTTCTGACACATTGTATGGACCTAAGTGACCTTGTTAAGGTTATGGAAGCTTATTCAGTTGACTCCTCCTTTGTTTGTTGTTAACATCAAAAGAGTTTCTCAACTACGCCCGAATTTGTGTGCAGTATCCACCCAGATGTCTCAGAAGTGTCTCGACCCGTAACTTCACCCATTCATTCTCTCCAGAGATGCTGCCTGTCCCGCTGAGTTACTCCAGCTTATTGTGTCTTTCTTCAGATGTCTCAGTTGTTCTGTGGTCTTCAATTTTGCACTACTCAATTATTATTTTTTCCTTATTCTACATGCTAAAATGTATCAAGCATAATACAGTTAGTTTCAGCACTTCCCATGATCTGCACTTCCCATTTCTTGACAATTTAAGGATAAGAGGGAAGTCTTTTAGGACCGAGATGAGAAAATCATTTTTTACACAGAGAGTGGTGAATCTGTGGAATTCTCTGCCACAGAATGTAGTTGAGGCCAGTTCATTGGCTATATTTAAGAGGGAGTTAGATGTGGCCCTTGTGGCTAAAGGGATCAGGGGGTATGGAGAGAAGGCTAGTATGGGATACTGAGTTGGATGATCAGCCATGATCATATTGAATGGCGGTGCAGGCTCGAAGGGCCGAATGGCCTACTCCTGCACCTATTTTCTATGTTTCTATGTTTCTATTACTGATTGATTAAACATTGTAATTCATGGAAAGGCTATGAGACATGAGGAAGTAAGCTATTCATTTGTTTATTCATGCTCTACCCCACTCTTGTAATGTTGATGCATTTGAGTAATCATGAAAATAATCATGCGGAAGGCATGGCAATGATCTGGCTCAAGAAGGATGAAGAAGTGGGTAGCTGTCTCTAGTTTATATTGGTCATTACCTGCTATTTAAGTATGCAGTCAAGCAAAATTCAGGACAGTCAGACTGCTTAAGCTGAGGCAATCTGCCTGATCAATATCTCTATTCTTGGAGTCTTTTGATTCTCTGAACCACCTGTGGATTCTTGTCTTGGCTCCCGTACATGATGTCCAGAGGATGGACAGTATTAACTCCCCAAACTAATTAAACAGCACTTTTCTGCCTTTGCATGTAAATCAGGGAAGGAAGAAAACGGCAAAGTTAAAAAAAAAAACTTTTATCTCCGAGTTCCACTTGCATGCACAAATAACTTTAACCTGGGCACATATTACATATTCAATTAGTGCTGGATCAAAATCTTGGAAATATCTAGTAATTACAGTAGTTTTGTTTCGTTATTACTGAGGACAGCCATGTATATTACCCTACTATCAGCGATCATATGGGAGTAAAACATTTCTGTTATTGGTGGATGAGGTAAAGTTGTAGTGTGTAGCAGTATTTAGCAGGGGTCGAAATTAACGGTTGCCCGGGTGCCATTGACCACCCAAAGTGCCGCCGTGCAACCTAAACGCTGAGTCATTTTGCCCGGCTTGGCATGACAGATACTGGTTTATGCCGAAGATAGACACACAAAAAATGGAGTAACTCAGCGGGTCAGGCAGCATCTCTGGAGAAAAGGAACGTGACGTTTCATGTCGGCAGCGGCTGTATTGCAGGGCAAAGATACTAGATGCAGGGTGACGAAGGGTCGGAGCGAATGACGGGCCCCGCACAGCGGCTGCAGCTCCACCTCCTCCTCCTCCCGCACCCTGTCCGCACTGATAGCGGCCGCTGCCTGCCCCTCTGCCAACGGCGCTTTTAAAACAAACCCTCCCGCTCGCCGACGTCCGCCGTCTGAAGCAGCTGCACCAAAGATCCTATAGCTATAGGATCTTTGAGCTGCACCGCTCGGCCCCGCACCTTGCTGTTGGCTGGCGGAGGAGGGGAGGCGGTGGCGAGGAGATCCCAACCGCCTCCCCCTTTGGCGGCGGCACTTGACGTTGGACAGGCACGGCCAAGGCAGCGGGGCGAGGTTGTCCGAGGAGCGCTGCCCTTCCTTCCTCCCCACCTCCTCTGCCCCTTCCCCCCTCTCTCTCTCTCTATCTTGTACGCCCCCCTCCACCCCCCCTTATCCTGAGACCCCTCCTCTCCATCCCGCACTGATCTCCATTCCTGCCTCTATTCAGTCCTCGCTGACATCCCCTGTGCTCCTCTCCCCATCTACCCCCCCCCCCCATATATTCATCCTGCGCTGATCACCCTATCCACCTCGCATTGATTCTTCTGCCACCACCCCATCCATCCTGTAGTGATCTACCCATTCATCTTTTACTGATCTCCCATTCATCCTGTACTGATCCCCTCATCCATTCTGTACTGATCCCCTCATTCATCCTGTACTGAATCCCCATTCATCCTATACTGATCCCCTCAGTCATCTTGTACTGATCCCCTCCATCCATTCTGTACTGATCCCCTCATTCATCCTATACTGAACCTCTCAGTCATCCTGTACTGATCCCCTCCATTCATCCTGTACTGATCCCCTCATTCATCCTGTAGTGATCACCCATTCATCCTGCACAGACCCTCCGATCCACACAGTACTGACCCCCCTTCCCATTCATCCTGCACTGACCCCCCCCCCCCATTCATCCTGCGCTGATCCTCCCCATCCATCCTGTACTGATCCCCCCCATTCACGAAGAATGGGGGGGGGAACAGTCTGAAGAAAGGTCTCGACCCAAAACGTTGCCTATTTCCTTCGCTCCATAGATGCTGCCTCACCCACTGAGTTTCTCCAACACTTTTGTCTACCCCCATTCATCCTGTACTGATCCCCCCCATTCATCCTGTGCTGAGCCCCCCATCCATCCTGTACTGATCCGCCCATTCACCCTGTACTGACCCCACCATTCATCCTGCACTGATCTCGCCCATCCATCCTGTACTGATCCCCCCCATTCAACACCACTGACATCCCCCGTGCTCTCCCCTCACAATTTTACATACTCCAACTAACACGTACTAATTCACCTGCCTCAATCCATCCATTCCGCACCAATTGCCTTCTCAACCCCCCCAGTGTTAAATTGTGAACACGTGAAACATTAAAGCTGCAGTGTTCGATTGTCACTGCTACCGTTGACACGTTATTACAGAATTAATTTTAACGGCAAATCAATGCTCTTTATATGGAGTATCAGTACTGTAGTTATTTAATGAGCCAACATTCACAACTATACGTTGGATTTATCCAGGTTTTACTTCTACAGTCGGTCATATACATCATAAATTTGGTCAGGAGATATTTCAGTTGAAATTTTAACGTTAATTCTGAAATAGGAATGATGGAAACAGTGTTTATCAATAATTTTTTTTTAATCTGGTGCGTGCAAACTGGGTATCTTCATTGCTGTTCACAACACGTACATCTAATCTGAATGTCCGGTAATGTGCCGTTTTGACACCTTTAAACATATTACCAAAAGAACATTTGCTGCAGTTATGTCCTTTGGCCATCTCTTGTCAGTTGGTGTAATGTTTAACCTGTCAGATGAGTATAGTCGGTTTTAACAGCTATTATCATAAAATGCCTTTTGAAATTTCCTTGCAACCTGTATATTTTATTATGGATAAATTATGTGGGAAGCAAGAGTGTTTCTGTACCAATAGCAATAACGACCCATGCTATGGCCATGTCATGGTAATTTTCGGTCCTTCACACAAAACGCGTCATGCAAACCGTCTTAAATGACCACCTAAACTCTCATTTGGCAATCTAAAACGCTGCCACGGTTGCCAGGCTGGCAACAGGGGAAAAAAGTTAAGTGAGAGCCCTATTTTTAGTCCCAGTTACAAGGTTCCATGTGCCTAACCTCGATATTATAAGTTGACTTCACTCAGCTTTAGCTCTTAACTATAACATCAGCTTTTATTGACCATTTTAACTTTAATTCTATGATTAACAAAAAGAGCTCTTTACTATCTGCGCAGGCTGTCATTCAATCTGCAGCTTCATTGCAAGTTCCCCACTCTGCCAAACACCCTTTTTACAATACAAAATCAACAATTGGTTGATAAAATCTTTCTCGTCTGATTGTACCATTTTTGTCTAGTTATTCCTTGTGCCCATGCATTGCTCAATTTAATTAGTCCCTTGTCATCAATAGAACAGATATGCAAGGCTGAATATTGCACTATAGTGTTTCTGTTGAAACTCTGAGATATAGTGGTATTAATATTTGTTCCACTGAGTTTATTTACTTCAAGATAGCAAGATGGTAGCAAAGGACTGACTGTGTTGAGAATTTCCAGGAGGAGGCTTGGTGTTCTCACAAAATATAGTGGCAGGAATTTATTTTATGGCAGGTAGGAAGGAAAGGAAAACAGGCATTCTCATGGTGTAGCTCATCCATTGTTGGAAAAGTTTAAAAAAAAAGATGTTCTGAACAGTGACTTGGGAAACTTGAATGATTTAAGTCAGCTATTTATTAAAAAAAACATTTCTATAGGCCAATGCTACAAAATACCTTTAAATGTAGTATGAAACTCTGAATTTATTGATTAAAAAGGCAGTGTAGTGCTTTTAGAATCTCCAGACTGGGTTGGGTTTCAAACAAGCAGCAAGGCTTGAGGAAACCTTTGGGTAGATTAGTGGCCATCAGAAAAGAATATGATGTGATCACGAGGAATATGCAGCAACTGCGAGAAGGGTCCAGTCAGCAAATCATTTTGGCATTCAAGACTCTTGGAAATGTATCCTGTAGAACTTAGAGTTATGTACTCAAGTATTTCCTAACTGGTAAACCAAAATCTGGAAGAAGTGACCAGGTAAGTAAAATAAGTTCTTGTGGCAGTGAAAAGCCTCTAACATCCATTCATAGTTTAATTGCATCTTTACAGTAATTTAAATCTGGTATTTTAGTAGTTTGGATTATCCAATAATTAATTGGTTTGAGCCATCAGATCAGCGGTAGACTCATTAGACTTTTTATATCTTATTGCAAGTTGCAGGCTATTCACTTTTTCAAGAGAAAGGCTGAAGTGATTTGTTATTAAAACATTTTTAAATCGTAATTATTCGATAGAATCCCAATGTTCAATATTTCGTGTGCTTCAGGCAGCATGGTGGGAGGCTAGGGTAGGGAAGTGAGGTTGTCATTAGGAACGTTGTTGCAGAACAAAATTCATCTTTGCACACAGTGCATTTAAAATTTCACACTTGTCTGCCAAATTTCATAGTCAAATGCCATGTCAGTGAACATGTAAAGGATGTGAGTTTTTCTGAATTATACATGAATTTAGTGTTAGTATCTCCAACTTCGTCACGCCATTCACTTGAAGTGACTCATAATTGGTTAACTAGCATTATGGTTATGTTAATATATCTGTAATCAGAGTGCACAATTTACATGTTCAATAAGTATTGTTTTAAGATCTTTGTTAAAAAAAATTGCCAGGTGTTGCATTTTGGGAAATCAACCCGGGCATGACGTTCACCGTGAGTGGCAGGAATGTGGGGAGTGTCATAGAGTAGAGCGAACTGGGAGTGTCGGAAAGCAAAAGTTCCTTGAAAGCAGCATCACAGTTAGACAGGGTGGTCAACAAGGCTTTTGGTAAATTTGGTAAGAGTCCAATGCATTAAGTATAGAAGTTATGTTACAGTTGTACAAGAAGTCGGTGAGGCCACATTTGGAAAATTGTGTTCAATTTTGGTCATCCTGCCAAAGGGTGTTGTTATCTTGAAAGTGCAGAGAAGATTTACGAGAATGTAGCCAGGACTTAAGTGCCCGAGCTAGAGGGAGAGGATGGGTTATATTGATTACAAGAGCATTGAAGAATTTAACAGCTTCAAGTTGGGTTGGTGATCGAGCCAGGGCACTTGAATACTGATATTTTACTTTTAATTGCTTGAACTGTACAAACAGGATATTTCCAATTATGAGAATTTGGTGACTATTTTTGCAGGTGATTAGCTCTATGAGCTCAGTAGCAGAGCACTGCCTTCCGTCTTTATTACGCACCTTATTTGACTGGTACAGACGGCAGAATGGAACGGAAGATGAATCCTATGAATATCGGCCGCGATCAAGTACAAAATCAAAAGGGTGTGTTTATTTAATCCTTGTTTAGAAAAATAAAAAAAGTGAAGGAAACAATGCTTGATTAATAATATTTTATTTATTGAATCATGAAATATTATACAGAAGGGGCCATTCATTCTATTGTGCCAATAAAATATAATATATTTTTCCCCATCAAATCTTATTTCACTTTAAATCTATATTTTCTATAAATCTGTGTTTTCTGGTAATTGATCTCTGCTAAAGAAACTTTTCTTGCTACTCATCCTTCCCAGAAATATCGTTATTTTTTACATTTTGATCAAATCTCTCAGCGTCTTGGTTCCAAAAAAAACAGCCTCAACCGTGCCCATCTCTATTCAGCATGTTTAATTTTGATCAATGTTTTTAGAGTAAAAACATGACAACATAATTCGTACTTTTGGTCCAGTTATATTGAATAATATTTTGTTTCAAGGAATTTTTTTTTATTGGTAAGTAGATGAGAAGCTTGGTCAACCGCCTGGTCAAATAGATTGCATGTGGTGTCTTTGGATTATGCCTAGCCAGTTTTTTACGCATTGCTATTGATGTGTGGACGGCATTTGAATTTCCTGTGATCATGGGCGAGAAAGCTAATGTAATATAAAATTAGAATATCCCTCTGGTCCTATAAACCTTTATGTGCTGTATTGGAGTTTTTGTATTTTTAATGGTAACCTATGCAGGAAAAATGAATTTGAATTGGAAAATAAATCTTAGTTTACTCTCTGAAATAAAAGACCAATTAAAAGTATAATCAAGAGTAACATTTTATAATGATTGATGATAGCCACCCAGATACAATGAAACTTTGATAATCTAGTATCTGATGGTTTTGCAGAGATTAATTAAAACTGATTCCCGCTCCTTCTGACACACCAAACCCATAATTTCAGCATTCTCTTGAAAGTTACTGGGTTCACCACAAAGTTTATTATGCTGCTGTGTAACATCATTTAAAAAAATTGAGTTTTGAGAGTATTAATTGGAATACATTTCAGTAGTTTTCAACATCTACCTGTTCAGCTCTTGAGTGTGCCTGAAAAAAGGAGATTTATTATATTTAATATTAGAATAAGGCACCATATTCCAAACTGTCTGCCAATCTTTCCTGGGATATCTCCTTTATACCTGATTTTCATTTCAATCAATGACCCTATAAATAATTAATTTCAATAATTGTGTTTGTAGCAATCACATGTACAAAAATAAGTAATATTGTTGATGCTATGATATTCTTGTCATAAAATCAAAACAAAAAACAAGAAACAATTGAAAGGTGACGCTCTACCAATGTTTTCTTTTTCAGGGATGAACAGCATCGTGATAGAGATTATCTGCTTGAACGAAGAGACTTAGCTATAGATTTCATTTTTTGCTTAGTTTTAATAGAAGTTTTAAAACAGGTAAGCTTATGCAGTGCTTTTGACTGTTTTCTCTGATATAACAAAAAAATATTGATAGATAACTGTGCCACTACAATGTAACTTTGGGTGAATATCCACTGGATTATAGTCATGGCAGAAACTATAAATAATATTTTCGGAAGAAATTGGTTCTTTGTGTTCTAGTGCGCACAGAAGAGAATAAAGAAAATTAATGACTTACCATAAAATAAATTTGTGACTTTATGGATTTTATTAAATGGCCCTTTTAGTATTTGTGCTTTCCTGGAAACCTATTTTGTAAGTACATATAGAAACATAGAAACATAGAGATTAGGTGCAGGAGTAGGCCATTCGGCCCTTCGAACCTAAACCGCCATTCAATATGATCATGGCTGATCATCCAACTCAGTATCCCGTACCTGCCTTCTCTCCATACCCCCTGATCTCCTTAGCCACAAGGGCCACATCTAACTCCCTCTTAAATATAGCCAATGAACTGGCCTCAACTACCCTCTGTGGCAGAGCGTTCCAGAGATTCACCACTCTCTGTGTGAAAAAAGTTTTTCTCATCTCGGTTTTAAAGGATTTCCCCCTTATCCTTAAGCTGTGACCCCTTGTCCTGGACTTCCCCAACATCGGGAACAATCTTCCTGCATCTAGCCTGTCCAACCCCTTAAGAATTGTGTAAGTTTCTATAAGATCCCCCCTCAATCTCCTAAATTCTAGAGAGTATAAACCAAGTCTATCCAGTCTTTCTTCATAAGACAGTCCTGACATCCCAGGAATCAGTCTGGTGAACCTTCTCTGCACTCCCTCTATGGCAATAATGTCCTTCCTCAGATTTGGAGACCAAAACTGTACGCAATACTCCAGGTGTGGTCTCACCAAGACCATATGAACTCATGAAGTATTGTATGTTAATGTTTTTCTCTTGTCTCCTATAATAATAACCTTATCTATTTTCTGAGTCTTTATTCTTCATCCACTGTTTTCACCCTCTAGTTGAAACAGTCTGTTCACATTCTGCAGATAGTTATTCTTTGAATAAGTTTAGCTTCTTGTTTGAAAAGTTGAATCGATTGATGACTTAAGTGCTATTGCGTATTTAAAGTGACGTGTTACGAGAGACTTGAATTTGAACAGAACAATTATTTATCGATTTCCTTTTATATTTTGTTGCTCTAACTAGTTAGTTGGCTGCATGTGATTAATTGTGTTCTTTATTACATTATCTGACGTGCTTTTGACGTTTTAGTTCATGTTTTTTTTTTGCTTGATGTATCTTTGATTTTATCAACAAGCAGTATTGGGTTCTTTTAATATTGGTTTAATGTTATCATTTCGCTTCAAAATATATCTTGCGTGTAACTTCTAAAAGGCATTTACTCGTCACCAAATCATTTATCTTTGAACAAGAAAAGTAACATTAGCAGTATTGTGCTGTCAGCTTGTTCACACTGGAAAATGGTTTGAGGATTCTCAAAGTAATTTCAGATAAGGTACTTAAATCTTTTGATTTATTAAGGAGTTGACCTTAAATTGCGAGGGGGAAATGTCCCTGTCTAACATTTTGCGCCACTTCATGTTGGAAATCTGAAAAAAACTAGAAAATATTGGAAGAACTCAACAGGTCGGGTAATGTCACCATGACAAAGGGTCACAAACATTGACTTTTGCTCATTCCACAGAATTCCGTTTTTCCAGAATTTTCTGCAGAATCGTCTTCAACATATCAGAATGCTGTGGTTTCTGACTCCCATTTGTACCTGTTTGCTCTCGCTTTATTACACAACCATTGAGGAAAAAATATCTTGCTGTTACCATGATGCCCTTTGACAATTTCTTATCTGATCCATGTTGTACCTGTCACAACCTCTTAGCAAGCCGATGCCAAGATTGCCCTTTTCATCCATTTCCCCACCCAATGCTCCATTATCATCTATTCCATTTTATTCATCTTATTCACAACTATACCCTTGAGCTTGAGCATTGAATCTTTAAGTTGGATAAATGGGTATTTTTTAATATGGGAAGCTTTAATGAGGGATAGTGCTGGATTCTTAAATCTTTAAAATCTAGATTAACAATACGTAAAGGGATCGAGTGAATTTTAACCAAATTTAATGTGCTTACAAACGTGGATGGGAAAGCTTGTTGAGAGCAAACCGCAGAGAGACTGCAAAAATATATAGATGAGTGGGGAACAATTTTGCAGATGGAGTATAATGTTGGGAAATGTGAGGTTTTCCACTTTGATAAGAACAGAAAAGCAGAATATTATTTAATGGACATAAGATTACAGAATACTGATATAAAAGAGATCTGGGTGATCTCATACATGTTGTGGTGACATCAAGTAATTAGGAAAGCAAATGAAACTTTATCTTAACATAGAAAACATAGAAAATAGGTGCAGGAGGAGGCCATTTGGCCCTTCGAGCCAGCACTGCCATTCATTGTGATCATGGCTAATCATCCACAATCAGTAACCCGTGCCAGCCTTCTCCCTATATCCCTTGATTCCGCTAACCCCTAGAGCTCTATCTAACTTTGTCCAGTGTATTGGCCTCTACTGCCTTCTGTGGCAGAGAATTCCACAAATTCACAACTCTCTGGGTGAAAACGTTTTTTCTCATCTCTGTTTTAAATGGCCTCCCCTTTATTCTTAGACTGTGGCCCCTGGTTCTGGACTCCCCAAACACTGGGAATTTTTTTTCCTGCATCTAGCTTGTCCAGTCCTTTTATAATTTTATATGTTTCTATAAGATCCCCTCTCATCCTAAATTCCAGTGAATACATCCCAGTCTTTCCAATCTTTCCTCATATGACAGTCCCGCCATCCCGGGGATTAACCTTGTGAACCTACACTGCACGGCCTCAATAGCAAAGATGTCCTTCCTAACATTAGGAGACTAACTGCACACAATACTCCAGTTGTGGTCTCACCAGGGCCCTGTACAACTACAGAAGGACCTCTTTACTCTGATACTCAAATCCTATCGTTATGAAGGCCAACATGACATTAGCTTTCTTCACTGCCTGCTGTACCTACATGTTTACTTTCAGTGACTGCTGTACAAGGATACCCAGGTCTCGTTGCACTTCCTTTTTTCCTAATCTGACACCATTGAGATAATAATCTGCCTCCTTCTTCTTGCCACCAAAGTGGATAATCTCACATTTATCTACATTATACGTTTTTAAGAAAGGCGGGAGAGAGAAAACAGGGAATTCTAGACCAGTTAGATCCTGAGGTAAATGGATGGAGGATCTTTTTTCTTCAGGACAAAATGTAGAACTGTGTCGTCTGGTGTGATGGTTAGGTTAATGAACCAGCAGCCAAAGTTCTGAAAGGCATTGTGGCACCCAGGGAATTTAAATTTGAATAAATACATTTAGAATTAAGGCTGTTCTCAGTAATGGTAACTGAAACAAAACTAAATTGTCATTAAGATCCATGAAGGAAGGAAATGTGCACTCCTTATTTGCTCTGGCTGACTATGAGCTGCCGCCTGAGAAGTGGAAATGCACAATCAATACTGCATTCCAAATGACATCCACATTAAGTGAATGAATTAACAAAAGTCACTGTTTTATTTGGAGATGAGCCTTCTTAGGATTATGAACGTTTAGCGTTCCCTCCCCCAAAGAATTGTGGGGACTGCATCTTTGAATGCATTCAGGATCCACATTTACAGTTGAGTCAAGGAGAACAATCATGAAAGCAAATTCTCGGCCATGATCTTGAGGGAGTTGACTTGAAGTAGTAATGAGCAGGAGAGCAAGAGTGTGCCATATTTCTTCAATGATCATTCATGGTTGAATATGATGAGGCTGGACCTTTAATCTGCTTCAATCGTGAGAAAGTACTCCATCTGTCTGTGACATTCTGCTTGTGTTGATCGGCATATACCTTATTTTGTAGATAAATAGTTGAGATAAGGTTGGTTTCCTGGTTTGATTATGATGGTTGGGTGCAGGGCATGTTGGGCCATGAATTTACAGATTATGAAAAAATGTAGAATGTTATGAATTTATCCCATTCCGTGTGATAGAACCAACAATATATGAGGTGGTCCCAACCATTGTGGGAAGATGTCGATATGATGTCATGTAGATTTTTCCCTTGCAGATATGGTCAAATTGATAAAATACTTTATATTGAGTACTTTAATCCCTCACCTCAGAAATGCATTGTCAAACTAGAACATCTTTCTCTTGTGTTCTTTAATGTTTTGTGTATTTTCAAGATGTATCCTGCATGTACTGTAACTAAAAAATTATAAATAATTTGAAACCTTATAATAAGTGTCCATATCTGAAATGTAAGTTTTCAGAACTAATGGGAGAAACATTTACTATTATTTTTAAGAACAATTGGGTATTTCTGAGGAGTGAAGTTTTTATTTGTATTGTTTTCTCACGCAGGATTTAATTGAAGCCAAAGTAATGATTGATAAAATTCTGGAAAAACTACTTGTTAACCATTTTGCTTATCCGATAAAAAACTGTCTGAATTACATTTTCAAAAGATGCATTTGGTAACATGCTGATGTATAAATTGTTTTATAGATTCCACTTCATCCAGTGCCAGATGCTTTAGTACACGAAGTTATGAACTTGGCTTTTAAGCACTTTAAACACAGAGAAGGGTAAGTTGAGCCTTTGTATGCTTTGTGCATGCCTTCATAGTATAAAATGCAAACATACATGTCTGTGGTAGATTGCTGAGATGCATTTGTTTTTCCAATGTTCAATTCAAATTAAAGTAATAAGGATACTAAGTCTGTTATCTAGGATCGCTGTCCATTTATTTAAACTGACCTGCAGCATTCTGCAATGAAACAGAAATCGTGGACGACTTCAGATTTTATTTAGACTGGACAAATCAAGTTGATTATTCTTGTTCATTGAATAATTCTGAATCAGTTTCCCAAAAAATAAATTGTCAAGCAAACGATGGAATAAGTTACTTTTTTATGTAATGAGATTAGATTAATTACTAATTTCATAGTTAAGGATCTTTTAGTGATAATATGCCAAACTTTTATATCACATTTATTGGGTCAAAATCTGTGGTGCAGGAATAGATGAGCAGGCTAAGATGGTTTCTAAAATTATATTAAATTCTAAGGCAATAGATGAATAAATTAGATGTTTAGGAAAATGTTTAAAACATCACTGCAAAGTTGCATTCCATTGCTATAAAAGGGAATAGCTTTTGATTAAAAGTATAATCTTGCAGAGTAGTAAATGAGAATTTAAAAAAGGATATTCAAACGAAGGGCTAAAAGGGAGAACATGAAATACAACAGTAAAGAAGCATTGGAGGATAAACAAGTGCTGATGCAAAAGCACATTAGAGAGAGAGCACAGAACCCAGGACAAATAAGAGTGAGAAACTCAAAGTATTATCAAATCCAAATAGACTTATTGGGGCTAAAACCCAACAATTCCCAGTATCCTTGGGTGTAGAAAGGGTGGCTATATTTTTTTTTTTAATCTTGTCATCAGAACATTCCCAGTGGAATAGAAAACAGCATATGCATTGCTGCAGTGGGACAAAAACCCCCAAAACAGGCCAATTCAAGACCTGAAATGATAAAATTCTGATGTGGGCTGATCAATGTCGTAGCCGATGAATTGCTGGGCATTGAGCATCTTCAATTTGAGTGAATCTCGCCACCCGTGGACCTTAAATCCAGCTACCATAATTAAATCTTCCATCATCAAAATCCTGGAAGTCACCATTGATTTAGGTGTCCTTGAGACTCTTGAAAGGCGCCCATGGAACCACACGGAAACCTTGGGTGGGGCGCAAAGTCTCCAGAGGTTTCCGTTCAGGTTTCCTAAGTGGGACAGGGGCTTTTAGGTGAATGATTCACCCTTTGATATCAGGAATCTTATCATCTACTAGGCACATGTCAGGAGGGTGATGGTACTCTGGACCTACTTGGATGAGATCAACTCCAATGAAATTCAAGAATCTTAATGCCATCCACGGATTGGAGGGTAGCTAATGTTATCCCACTTTTTAAGAAATGCTGGAGAGAGAAAACAGGGAATTATAGACCAGTTAGCCTGACATCGGTGGTGGGGAAGATGCTGGAGTCAATTATAAAAGATGAAATAACGGCACATTTGGATAGCAGTAGCAGGATCGGTCTGAGTCAGCATGGATTGACGAAGGGGAAATCATGCTTGACTAATCTGGAGTTTCTTGAGGATGTTACCAGGAAAATGGACAAGGGACAGCCAGTGGATGTAGTGTTGGACTGGACTTTCTGAAAGCATTTGATAAAGTCCCACATAGGAGATTCGTAGGCAAAATTACAGCACATGGTATTGAAGGTAGAGTGCTGACAAGGATAGAAAATTGGTTGACAGACAGGAAACAAAGAGTAGGGATTAATGGGTCCCTTTCAGAATGGCAGGCAGTGACTAGGGGGGGGTAACGCAAGGCTTGGTGCTGGGACCGCAGTTATTTACAATATACATCAATAGACAATAGGTGCAGTAGTAGGCCATTTGGTCCTTCGAGCCAGCACCGCCATTCAATGCGATCATGGCTGATCATCCCCAATCAGTACCCCGTTCCTGCCTTCTCCCCATATCCCGACTCCACTATTTTTAAGAGCCCTATCTAGCTCTCTCTTGAAAGCATCCAGAGAACCTGCCTTCACCGCCCTCTGAGGCAGAGAATTCCACAGACTCACCACTCTCTGTGAGAAAAAGTGTTTGCTCGTCTCCGTTCTAAATGGCTTACTCCTTATTCTTAAACTGTGGCCCCTGGTTCTGGACTCCCCCAACATGGGAAACATGTTTCCTGCCGCTAGCATGTCCAAGCCCTTAACAATCTTATATGTTTCAATAAGATACCCTCTCATCCTTCTAAACTCCAGAGTGTACAAGCCCAGCTGCTGCATTCTCTCAGATTCAAAGTAATATTAGCAAATTTGCTGATGACACAAAGTTGGGTGGCATTGTGAACTGTGAGGAGGATGCTATGAGAATGCAGGGTGACTTGGACAGGTTGGGTGAGTGGGCAGATGCATGGCAGATGCAGTTTAATGCGGATAAATGTGAGGTTATTCACTTTGGTGGCAAAAACAGGAAGGCAGTTTATTATCTGAATGGTGTCAAGTTGGGAAAAGGGGAAGTACAGCGAGATTTGGGGGTCCTTGTTCATCAGTCACTGAAAGTAAGCATGCAGGTACAGCAGGCAGTGAAGAAAGCGAATGGCATGTTGGCATTCATAACAAGTGGAGTTGAGTATAGGAACAAAGAGGTCCTTCTTCAGTTGTACAGGGCCTAAGTGAGACCACACCTGGAGTATTGTGTGCAGTTTTGTTCTCCAAATTTGAGGAAGGACATTCTTGCTATTGAGGGAGTGCAGCGTAGGTTCACAAAATTAATTCCCGGGATGGCGGGACTGTCAAATGTTGATAGAATCTTGTATACTCCTGTTGGGAGAATACAGAACCTGGGGCCACAGTTTAAGAATAAGGGGCAAGCCATTTAGAACAGGGAAGAGGGAAAACTTTTTTACACAGAGAGTTGTGAATCTGTGGAATTCTCTGCTCCTAGATCTTGGAACACATTGGCATTGTAGCATCGCCGCTATCTTCAATGTGGCACCCAAATACTTAAAACCTTTTTGCCCAAGATTCCAGTATCTGCAGTCTCTTGTGTCTTCAGTTGGTACATCACTTTTACACGGTTCTAATTTAGATTCATTTTAATCATGGCTTAAAGTTAATCTATTTGGTTAAAGTTTACAATTTTGCTTTAACATGCATTTTTATTCCTTTTCCTACTGTTCATTGACAGGTATTCAGGACCTAACACTGGGAACATGCATATTGTTGCAGATTTGTACGCAGAAGTGATTGGAATTCTTGCACAATCAAAGTAAGAATTCACATTATTCACATTAGCAGCAAGGAAATCTGAAGTCATGTGGGTGTTGAAGCATTTTGAGTAAGCACAACACAGTTACTTATTTTGTAAAATGCAAAAATTTGATTTCAATTTATTTTAGATTTCAGGCTGTTCGAAAGAAGTTTATGACTGAGCTGAAGGAACTCCGTCAAAAAGAACAGAGTCCTCATATTGTGCAAAGCATCATCAGTCTAATTATGGGCATGAAGTTCTTCCGGGTCAAAATGTATCCAGTGGAGGATTTTGAAGCTTCCTTTCAGTTCATGCAGGTGAGCTGGACTTTTTAAAATGTTAATCCTTTTAACGTGTGCTTAAAACCTCTTGTTAAATTTTAGCTATGAGGTTTGAGAAAATTGTGATGTTCTGTTTCTCTTCCCCCAAATGCTGCTTACCTTCTGAGTTCTGTCAGTATTTTCTGTTTTTGTTTCAGATTTCTGGCAACTGCAATTTTTTAATTTCTTATTTTCCTGTCGAAATAATTTTTTTAAGAGCCTTTTAATATTGGTTTGTTAATTATATTGGAATTTTACTTTTTGAATGCTTTTGAACACTGACCACACAACCTTTTTACTTAGTTTTACATAAGGCTGTTTTTCTTAATGTTTACAGGACATTTACCAGTGTAAACATTTTACTCTTTCCTGCGTGGTTCTATTAGATTAGTTCCTCAAGATACTGCAATGATATGAGGAATAAATAGTGAAACATCTGTGCAACATTAAAAGCTCTACATGTAAGGCTTCAGTACCATTGCCATATATGGGAAGTTCTTCAAGAGCTCTTAATGTGTTTCTGGATAGGATGTAATTCAGAGTTTGTTGTCTATGGAGTCAATTAATCTCATTTACAGTATATGATCAAGGCAAAGGAAAATTGAAGATGGAATAAATGCCCCAGTCTGTATCAATGGTGCTGAAGTAGTGATAGTCATGAGTTCAAGTTCCTAGGTGTAAATGTCACTAGCAATTTGTCCTCGTCCAATCACATTGGCATCACGGCCAAGAAAGCACACCAGAAAACTACGAGATCTGGCATATCTCCAACGACATACAAACAACATATCTGGATGCATCACTGCCATAGAGTCCTACAGCATGGAAACAGACCCTTTGGCCCAACTTCCCCACACTGACCAATATGTCCCATCTACACTAGTCCCACCTGCCTGCGTATGCCCACACCCCTCCACACCTATCCTATCCATGTACCTGTCTAAATGTTTCTTAAACATTGCGAAAGTACCTGCCTCCACCACCTCCTCCGGCAGCTCATTCCATACACCCATCAGTCTTGCCCATCTAATTGCATGTATAATCGTATCCCTCAGATACTCTAGTAACTTTCCACTGAGCTAATGTGAGGCTCACTGCCCTGTAGTTCCCAGGCTTTTCCCTGCAGCACATCTTGAACATTTGCCACCCTCCAATCATCCAGAATCTCACCTGTATTTAATGACAACTCTTAAACCTCAGTCAGGGCACCTGCAATTTCCTCTATGGCGTCTCACATTGTCCTCGGATAGATCTGATCAGGCCCGGGAGATTTGTCTACTTTTATACGCTTCAAGACCTTCAGCACCTCTTTGACTGTAATACTGCCTACTTTCAAGACACTTCCATTGGTTGCCCCAAGTTCCCCAGTCCTCGTGTCTTTCTCCATGGTATAAACAGGAGAAATACTCGTTGAGGACCATGCCAATCTCCTTTGTTGACTATGATTTCTCAGTGCTCCCACTTTCTGGTTACACTTTTTCCCTTTATGTGCTTATTAAATCTCTTGGGATTATTCTTAATGCTTTTTGCCAGAGCTATCTCCTGCCTTCTTTTTGCCCTCCTGATTTATTTTTTTAGCTTATTCCTTAGTTCCTGAAGCTCCTCCAGGGATACACTTGATCCCAGCTGTTTATACCTGCCCCATGCATCCTTCTTACTCTTGACCAGAGCTTCAATTTTCCTCGTCATCCAACCTTTTTTATGCTCACCTGCCTTGCCCTTCACTCTAACAGGAACATGCATGTCCTGGACACTTGTCAGCAAGTAGGGGGAGTGAAAGATTTAATTGAATGGTATTCCAAATGAGTCTACATTTGAGCCACCTACCAAATATATATAGGTGTTGTGCATCCATGTTGTTTCCCAGATGTGCAAGACCCCAATATTTTATTCTCGCCCTTGTTTTCAAATCCCTCCTTGGTTTTATCCATTAATATCTCTGTTGTTGCCTTCAGTATTAAAAATCGCCATAACATCTGGACTTTCCTAATTCTGATCTCTTGAATCTCCCCTAATTCAGTTGTTCCATCATCAGCTACCAGTATCCTCAACTACATAATTCATTAAATAAGCCTCTTAGACCAGTCTTGCGGTTAATAGGTCTATTATGTTCTTAATGTAAGACCAGGGAAAGAAAATTGGTTGCGAATTTAATTGGGAGGCAGCTATGCTTTCATATTTAAATGCACAAGCCATTAAAGTTAGCAGTGCCCATAACATTTGTTGTAATAAGAACAAATAGAAATCTTTGTCTTATATTTAAAAGTATTGACTATCAACTATTGATTTTGATTTAAAATGACCATTGACCTCAGCTGAACCATTAGGTACAGATATGTTACACTCTTAGGGGAATTTGAGGAAGGACATTCTTGCTATTGAGGGAGTGCAGTGTAGGTTTACAAGGTTATTTCCCTGGATGGCAGGACTGTCATATGCTGAGAGAATGGAGCGGCTGGGCTTGTATACTTTGGAGTTTAGAAGGATGAGAGGGTATCTTATTGAAACATATAAGATTATTAAGGGTTTGGGCAGGCTAGAGGCAGAAAACATTTTCCCAATGTTGGGGGAGTCCAGAACCAGGGGCCACTGTTTAAGAATAAGGGATAAGCCATTTAGAACGGAGATGAGGAAACGTTTTTTCACACAGTTGTGAGTCTGTGGAATTCTCAGCCTCAGTCATCAGTGGAGGCCGGTTCTCTGGATACTTTCAAGAGAGAGCTAGATAGGGCTCTTATAACGGAGTCAGGGGATATGGGAAGAAGGCAGGAACGGGGTACTGATTGGGGATGATCAGCCATGATCACATTGAATGGCTCGAAGGGCCGAATGGCCTACTCCTGCACATATTGTCTATTGTCTGTCTATTTTTAATTATGCGTTCTTCAGACTGGGCATGGCTGGCAATGCCAACATTTATTGTCCACCTCCTAATTGCCCTTAAAAAGATGACTGCGAGCTGTGGCTTTGAAGGTATTCCCAGACTGCTGCTGGTCGGGGTCATGACAGTATGTGTTTTGGAGAGAATGTAGTGGTTGCATTGCCATGTGATTTAAGCATTTCTCCTTGTTGGTTGTAGAGGTCATCCATTATGGAATAACCTATGTAAGTAGTGAAAAGTTTGATGGCAAGTCAAGGGATGAGGTGCTTCTGGAAATGAAACTCAAAGAACTGACACTTAACTTCCAACTTGGCACAATAAAGCCTTTAAGAATCAATGTCTTCTGGTTTCTCCTTTTCACCTTTTTATTCTCTCTTCCCCAATTTTAATTGAATTTGCTTCATGTCCAGGTTTCGCAAATGTATTGAAATTAACTCTTTCTTTTTGTATATATGCATTTTGCACACTATCTCCACTGTGTTCTGTTATAAGTTGTTTTTGGGAATGGGAATTTTGAGCCTGATTTGTTTTTAACAGGAATGTGCCCAGTATTTCCACGAAGTCAAAGATAAAGACATTAAACATGCACTAGCTGGACTCTTTGTGGAAATTCTGATACCTGTGGCTGCTGTAAGTTTAATATTTCTCATTCTGGCATTTGTAAGGAGAAATGATTGGTAATGCAACTGACAAACGTTATTCAAAAATCAAAAGTGCTTGATTCTTGAGCAAAATGCAAAGCGCTGGAAGAACTTTTTTGCAGCATTTTTGGAGGGAATGAACAGATGACATATCAGGTCAGCGCCCTTTCTGCAGATTGATAGTGAGAAGGGAAAGCTGGAAAAAACTTTTTCAGCTTTCTTCCTCCCCACTTCGTCAGTATAAAGAAGGGTCCTGTCCCAAAAGTTTGTCTGTCCATTCACTCCACAGGATTCACTGAATTCTTCCAGCACTGATTGTTGCTCAAGAATCCAACATCTACAGTTCCTTGTGACAAATGTTACAGCCTTGCATAATTATAGCAAGTTGCTGATACATATATTTTTTCCAGAGCCATCAACATTGTGAAACTTAAATATTACAATGGTAGTGTTCTCTGAAAAATTGCAAGATGCTTTCCTTTTTCTGAAAACCATTTCTAACACATAAATTTATGCACATCCGTTGTTGGAAAAGCAAAAAAAACAAAAAACGACGAGATTGATATTCCAGTTTAAACCACTATTCTGCCACTTTATATTGTCACTTTCATACAGGTGTCATTTAATGAGGTGCCAGAAATCTCTGGTAAAGCTAAACAAAGAATGTAGAACAGCGCAGCACAGGAACAGGGCATATGGTCCACAATGCCAAGATCAAATCTTGCTTGCTTGCAGATAATTCAAATCCCTCCATTCCCTGCACATCCATATGCCCATCCAAAAGTCTCGTAAATGACATTATCTTATCTGCCTCCACTACTGCCATTGTCAGGGAATTCCAGGCATTCACCACCCTCTCTGTGTTTAAAAGAAAATTGCACCACACATCTCCTTTAAACTTTGCCTCCTTTGCCTTAAAACTAAGCTCTCCAATATTTGATTTTTGAGGAAAAAAATGTCTAATATATCTATGTCTCTCATAATTTTACATCAGACAAAGCAATAAGTTGGGATGTCAAAAAATTTCAAATTCTGGAAGTGGAATTGGCAATAATTTCAATGTAAAGTGCATTGGCAATAAGCCACTGGTAAAAATGCCAATTTCAGTCTTTTTGGGATATTTGAGACTTGTTTTTTCCCCCCATTGTACTGACCAAACCAATCTTGTTTGTTAAGGCTGTTAAAAATGAAGTGAATGTGCCATGTCTCAAGAATTTTGTAGAGATGTTATATCAGACCACATTTGAACTTTCATCAAGAAAGAAACATTCATTGGTAAGTATTTTGATATTGTTATCAAAAGATCTTTTGCAGAATTAGGTCATTCGGCCCATCAAGTTTACTCTGCCATTCAGTCATGGCTCATCTATCTTTCCCTCTCAACCCCATTCTCCTGCTTTCTCACCAAAATTCTTGATACCCATACTAATCAAGAATCTCCACCTTAAAAATATCGCCTCCACAAATTGACCACCCTCTGACTAAATATAACTAATGTTCAGGTATTATAGTTGAAATCCATCTTCTCCTTTCACCTTTGCTCTATCTATTGTACTTGAGTTTGACATGATGTATAGTATGGTAAATCTGATCTGTTTGGAAAGCATGCAAAATACAGTTTTTCGCTGTACCTTGGTACATGTGACAATAATAAACCTATCCTAAACCTAATCTTTAAGCATTCATTGCATAGGACATATTTATTGGAATCTAGTTTGGCTATATTCAATTATTTGGTTCAGTTATTTTATTTAAAAGATACTTATTTGCATTAAATTGAAACAGTGGAAATCCATGAGAATGATTTTTTTAACTGTTTAGTATTACTAGTAATATACATTTGTAACATCACAAATAACATGTTATTTTGAAGAAAGAAACAGTTGATTTTCACTTTGAATTTAAAAAGTGCATTTGTGTATGTCTTCTGTTTTGCATTGTGGTCACTTAATTTTTGGCCTTTTCCAATTAATTGACATGATCTTCCATTTTAAATGAATGGAAAGCACTTTCAATCCTCATGTTTCCTTCCATTAAAAAGAATTGTATGTTGGTTCTTATTAATGGTAATTTTTTTCATCGCTGCAATTTGGGTGAACATAGTTCTGACATATTGTCCAAATCTGAGCTTTTCTCTGTTCCTCTCACAATCCACCTATTTTGCTTCATTATTGAAGCCAAGTGTTTAGTCATAAATGTGAGGTTATCCACTTTGGTGGCAAGAACAGGAAGGCAGATTATTATCTGAATGGTGTCAGGTTAGGAAAAGGGGAGGTGCAACGAGACCTGGGTGTCCTTGTACATCAGTTACTGAAAGTAAGCATGCAGGTATATACAGGCAGTGAAGAAAGCTAATGGCATGTTGGTCTTCATTGCGAGAGGATTTAAGTTTAGGAGCAAGGAGCTCATACTGCATTTGTCCAGGGCCCTGGTGAGACCACACCTGGAGTATTGTGTGCAATTTTTGTCTCCTAATTTGAGGAAGGACATTGATGCCATTGAGGGAGTGAAGCGTAAGTTCACCAGGTTAGTTCCCGGGATGGCGGGACTGACATATGACGAGAGAATGTGTCGACTTGGCTTTAGAAGGATGAGAGGGGATCTTATAGAAACATAAAATTCCTAAAGGATCGGACAGTCTGGATGCAGGAAAAATGTTCCCGATTTTGGGGGAGTCCAGAACCAGGGGTCACAGTTTAAGAATAAGGGGTAGGTCATTTAGGATTGGGATAAGGAAAAACCTTTTCACCCAGATAATTGTGAATCTGTGGAATTCTCTGCCAGAAAACAGTGGAGGCCAATTCACTGGATGTTTTCAAGAGAGAGTTAGATTTAGGTCTTAGGGCTAAAGGAATCAAGGGTTATGGGGAAAAAGCAGGAATCGGACACTGACTTGATCATATTGAATGGCGGTGCTGGCTTGAAGGGCCGATTGGCCTATTCCTGCACCTATTTATCTATGCTTCTGCTCCTTGGCTGTAGTTGATTTTTCAAGCAACCACATTGTAAGATTCACTTCAAAATCTACACCTTTTGAACCAACTTTTAAATCTACACCTTTTGAACCAACCACACCAAAATTTTAGATCATTATTGCCTTTTGCCTAGGCTCATAGAATTATTTAGAGGTCTGGTGATAAAGTTTTACATTGCAGAAACAGGCCCTTCTGCTCACACCGAGGACTACTAAGCCTTGATAATGTCAGTGTTCAGTGTTGTGAGAGTACCTGCCCATACCACCTTCTCAGATTCCAGATTTCAACATCCGTCTGAGTGAATTTATTTTCGAAAATCCCTTCTAACTCTCATTTCTCCCCTCCCCATCATTTCTGCTAACATTCCTTCCTCTGGCTACACAATTCACAAATCTTCTTTCCATATGTCACACCTTAATCTTTTCATCTCTACCCTTTATTTGCCACCTTTATGGGCCCCCCCCCCGCCTTCTCCTTTATCCACCTATAATTTTTCAATCTTTGTTGTACCCCTGCTCTTTTTCAGCTTTGCCCCCCCCCCCCCCTCTTACCCCCCTCCACAATCAGTCTAAAGAAGGGTCCCATCCATAAACATAACCTATCCACGTTCTCCAGAGATGATGCATGCCCTGCTGAGTTACTCCAGCACTTTGTGACTTTTTCTGTGAAGTACCTTGGACTGCTTTTTTTTCCTCATTGTTTTATACAACCAGCATACCCCAGCACGATGACACTGCAGGCAACAGATGTTTGCCCCTATGCTATTTACAAATCATTACTAAAGATCTGTGATCAAGAATACAAGTTTGCTCTTGTATAACTTGTTTTTTTTTTAAATCACATCAAAATGTAAATGCATGATTTGAACTAGATCCAGCAGAGCAATTGACTGGGAGAAGTGAACATATGTTTACATTTGCTAAATATTTTGGGATAAATTTATTGAATTAAATAATAATCATAAATTAAGACACTGTTACAAATAGATGTATTTTGAAAGAAGTAATATTTTCAAATTCGGATTAAGTACCAGAATTTATACTAATCTTGTATGCATAGAATTTCATGGTCATCATTATAATTGTATCTTCATTTCTAACAAAACTATATTTATCCTTTTGTAATTTCTGCCAGTTACTTTATGGGGCAATTTTATGGTAGATATTCCTGCTCAGTGATACTAATTGTATTTTAATACTTGTTTTTGTTTCCAGGCCCTATACCCATTAGTTACCTGCCTGCTGTGTGTCAGTCAAAAGCAGTTCTTTCTCAACAACTGGCACATATTCCTTCAGAATTGTCTTTCTCATTTAAAGGTAGGGAAAGAGTAGCAAATAATGTCTGTTTTATCACCCAATATGCATTCAAGAATTCCTTTCAAAACAAATTCATAGCATGAAATTAATGCACAACACTTGGGCAAAACAAGCTGTCTGAGAAAGAAGTGGAAAGCTGATCTTGGCGTGCAAGTTCCTGGCCTGAATATGGTGATCTTAACGAATGTGTACTTTATACAGCGTGTATTTTTAATCTCATTTCATTTTTATAACTTTTTTTTTGCCTTTCGTACTGTTTTGATTCTAATCATTTTTGGACATCTTTATTTTTCTACTTGCATGCAAATAAAATTCCACTATTATCCCCGATTTGACCTCCATTTATCCACATGTGGTTTCAACCTCATAAAATTAAAGCAACACATCTGGATCAGGAACATGTAGAAATGTTAACCTTTGTTTATGTAAGCGTGTACACAAATCGGTTCCTATTTATAAGTTGTTTATGTGCTTTCATTTGGAGTCTTTTATCTTTTGATTTCCAACCAAATATTATTAAAGATGTGGAGAATTATTGGGTTGGAACTAATGTTTGAATTTCTGATAGATTGATATGAGGCATGACTTTTATCTGTAAATTCCATACATTAGTTTTACAAGAGAACATGTATATTCATTCTGCATGCTTATTCTTGTTCCTACTCATGGCTGTATATGTATAATCTGTCTTGTTGAAATCGCAACTAACTCGCCATATCATTATTTATGCTTGTATTTGGCATCAAAAAACATCCCTTAAAGAGAGCAAGATGTGATATTTACAGCATATTTCATTATTTGTTTGTCGTATTTTCTGAAATAATTATTTTGTGATTATTTTAACTGAAAATACATTGCAGTGCTTTTTGTTATATTTATTATAAGCTGTTTACTTTGCTGAATGTTGCATCTAACTTTGTTCATCAAAGCCCAGGATGAATTTATGTTTGTGCTTTGTTCCCCATCTAACATGCATGGACATCCCATTCTCATGCTTTGTTTTGCTGTCTTGCATTGCTTTATTCAGATGCCATCTAACAACACTATTAGAAAGCAAATAGAAACCTTACAGGTGAGTGTGCATGAACCAAGTTTTCAAGCATTTAGTCTAGAAAATTGATAACAAAAGAATGGTTCTAAAAATAAATGAGTGTATTGTTTTAGGGAATCTGCAATAAGCTATGGCATGAGATTAAAATGATTGCATACAGTGCCCACCATAATGTTTGGGACAAAGACCCATCATTTATTTATTTGCCTCTGTACTCCACAATTTGAGATTTGTAATAGAAAAAAATTACATGTGGGTAAAGTGCACATTGTCAGATTTTAATAAAGGCCATTTTTATACATTTTGGTTTCACCATGTAGAAATTACAGCTGTGTTTATACATAGTCCCCCCATTTCAGAGCACCATAATGTTTGGGACACGTGGCTTTACAGGTGTTTGTAATTGCTCAGGTGCGTAATAATTGCCCCCTTAATGCTGGTACAAGAGAGATCTCAGCACCTATTCTTTCCTCCAGTCTTTCCATCACCTTTGGAAACTTTTATTGCTGTTTATCAACATGAGGACCAATAAGTTGCGTCAATGAAAGTCAAAGAAGCCTTTGTGAGACTGAGAAACAAGATTAAAATTATTGGAGACATCAGCCAAACCTTAGGCTTACCAAAATCAACTGTTTGGAACATCATTAAGAAGAAAGAGAGCACTGGTGAGCTTACTAATCGCAAAGGGATTGACAGGCCAAGGAAGACCTCCACAGCTGATGACAGAAGAATTCTCTCTATAATAAAGAAAAATCCCCAAACACCTGCCCGACAGATCAGAAACACTCGTCAGGAGTCAGGTGTGGATTTATCAATAACCACTGTGCGCATAAAACTTCATGAACAAAATACAGAGGCTACACTGCAAGATGTAAACCACTGGTTAGCCTCAAAAATAGGATGGCCAGGTTATAGTTTGCAAAGAAGCACTTAAAAGAGCAACCACAGTTCTGGTAAAAGGTCTTTTGGACATGTGTGTGAGTGATTGGTGGTGGTCGGAGGGGCCGTAGGCGCAGATTGGCAGCCACGCTTCCGTCAGTCTGCCCCAGGGCAGCTGTGGCTACAGAAGTAGCTTACCACCACCGAGTGTGACTGAGGAGTGAATGAATAATGCGATGTAAAGCGCCTTGAGTATTAGAAAGGCGCTATATAAATCCCATCCATTATTATTATTATTAGATGAGACAAAGATTAACATATCAGAGTGACAGCAAAAGCAAAGTATGGAGGAGAAAAGGAACTGCCCAAGATCCAAAGCATACCACCTCATCTGTGAAACACGATGGTGATGGTGTTATGGCCTGTGCATGTATGGCTGCTGAAGGCACTGGCTCACTTATATTCATTGATGATACAATTGCTGATGGCAGTAGCATAATGAATACTGAAGTGTATAGACACACCCTATCTGTTCACGTTCAAACAAATGCCTCAAAAGTCATTGGCCGGCGGTTCAGTCTACAGCAAGACAATGATTCCAAGCATACTGCTAAAGCAACAAAGGAGTTTTTCAAAGCTAAAAAATGTTAAATTCTTGAGTGGCCAAGTCAGTCACCCGATCTGAACCCAATTGAGCATGCCTTTTATATGCTGAAGAGAAAACTGAAGGCGACTAGTCCCCAAAACATGTATAAGCTAAAGATGGAGAAACCCAGCGGGTGAGCCAGCATCTAGGGAGCGAAGGAATAGGTGACGTTTTGGGTCAAGACTCTTCTTCAGACTGAAGAAGGGTCTCGACCCGAAACGCCGCCTATTCCTTCGCTCCATACATGCTGCCTCACCTGCTGAGTTTCTCCAGCTTTTTTGTCTACCTTCAATTTTTCCAGCATCTGCAGTTCTTTCTTAAACATAAGCTAAAGATGGCTGCAATACAGGCCTGGCAGAGCATCACCAGAGAAGACACCCAGCAACTGGGGATGTCCATGAATCGCAGACTTCAAGCAGTCATTGCATGCAAAGGATATGCAACAAAATACTAAACATGACTACTTTCATTTACATGACATTGCTGTGTCCCAAACATTGTGGTGCCCTGAAATGGGGGGACTATGTATAAATACAGTTGTAATTTCTACACGGTGAAACCAAAATGTATAAAAATGGCCTTTATTAAAATCTGACAATGTGCACTTTAACCACATGTGATTTTTTTCTATTACAAATCTCAAATTGTGGAGTACAGAGGCAAATAAATAAATGGCGGCTCTTTGTCCCAAACATTATGGAGGACACTGTATCATTGTCCTAATTTTACTGGGGCAATGATCTCTTTAAACTAAGCGGGGTTTGGTTATGTATTTTTAAACTCACCTGATTGAAAAGGTTGCCATACTATTGTGAGAAATCTCAGAAAAAGTAAATTGAAAGTGTTGTTGTGCAGTAATAGTCAGGAAAATCTGTCAGTCTTGCAGCACCATAGGTCCCAGGGCCTGATTATCATATGAACTGTAATCCTCTGGGATAAACATGCAATGTGCTGCTGCAATGTCTTTGGTTTCTGCCCAAAAGTACCTTTGCATTGCAGGGTTCTCATAATTTTGTTTGTGAATACGGCATTCAGTAATCTAGTATCAGCACTATAATGTATGCTTTTACGGCTGTCAAGGTTGCATTAATTCTGGGTATGGAGCTGTGGAGATGGATGCACTTTGTATCTGCCCCCTCTTCTTTCCCTGGCCAAGGTGGAGACATGCCGCAGGTCAACATTCAATCCCTCC
This sequence comes from Amblyraja radiata, assembly GCF_010909765.2. NCBI lineage: Eukaryota > Metazoa > Chordata > Chondrichthyes > Rajiformes > Rajidae > Amblyraja > Amblyraja radiata. Next base: position 107,798,835 of record NC_045956.1, on the reverse strand, counting down.
TTTTTTTATACTCCTCAAAGGTAGTGTCTGACTCATCTTTGTAAACCTTGCATACTTCCTTTTTTTTTTTTAGACCAAATTTACAACCTCTTTGGTCATCCAAGGTTCCTTACTTGGCCACCCTTATCCCTCCTCCTTACTGGAACATGCCAGTTCTGTACTTTGATCAACTGTTCTTTAGACGACTCCCACATGTCAGATGTAGACTTGCCCAATAACAACTGCTCCAAGTGTACCCTCCTGAGTGCCTACCTGATAACATTGTAGTATGCGGTACTCCAATTTAGTACCTTCCCGCAGGGCCCAACCTTTTCCCTATACATAACAATCTTACAGCGTGTGAAGTTGTGATCACTATCCCCAAAATGGTCTTCCAGTGAACCACCAGGCACCTGACCAGCCCCATTTCCCAACACAGTATGTTCATAAGTTCATAAGGCCATAAGTGATAGGAGCAGAATTAGGACATTCGGCCCATCATGTCTACGCCATTCAATCATGGCTGATCTATCTCTCCCTCCTAACCCCATTCTCATGCCTTCTTCAGTGGATAATCTCTGACACCCGTACTAATCAAGAACCTATCTATCTTTGCCTTAAATATATCCACTGACTTTGTCTCCACAGCCTTCTGTGGCAAAGAATTTCACAGATTGACCGCCCTCTGACTAAAGATGATGTTCCCTTCTCAGGTTGGACTATCCGCATACTGTTTCAGGAAACCCTTTTGGATACACCTCGCAAATTCTGCCCGTCTAACCCTTTGGCTCTGAGCAAATCCCAGTCGATATTGGGGAAATTAAAGTCACCCACTAAGGCAACCCTGTTGCTCTAGCATTTTTCAGCATCTACCTATTCCTTTATGTCCTGCTTGTTATTGGGAACTCTATAATGCAATCATATTGGAGTGTTTGCACTTTCTTATTTCTAAGCTCTACCCATATTGCTTCAGCAGATGAACCCTTTAGTAAGTCTTTGTTGAGTGCTGTCAGTCTCCCGGCTTAGTAGCGCAACTTCTCTACCTCTTTTGCCTCCCTCTCGATCAGGTCTGAAGCATCGAAACCCCGGAATATTGCGCCGCTAGACATATCCCCCCTCACAGCCACATTTCCGCAATGTCTGCTTGTCAATTCACTCATTTCTGTTGCGAATAGTGAATGAGAAAATGGGACACTAACAAAATCTTTTATATTTGAGATACCATTATTTGGAAATACTTTAACGATCTCAAATGCTTTTGGGCTATATAACACAATGTATAATACACTGTAAATGGATAAATTGTAATCATATATTGTCTTTCTGCTGACTTGTTTGCACGCAACAAAACTTTGGTACACTTAACAATAAACTAACTAACTAACTAACTAATGAATATGATAAGGGAACTCCAATGGTCAGGAAGCATCAGTCAATGGAATGGACAGACGACGTTTCGGTTTGGATCCTTTCTTCAGACTGAAGAAGGCTCCTGACCCGAAACATATCTGTTCATTCCTCCCACAGATATGGTCTGACCTGTTGAGTTCCTCCAACACTTTCTGTTTTGCTAAAGATTCCAGCATCTACAGTTTCTTGTGACTTCAAGATGAATTTGATGTGACCAACATTATTAAGCTGCTGTAATTGCTGCAGTACGGAAGGATATTTTTCCCGTAACTGTTAGCCGTACCCTCTGCTCCTTTGAAGCGAACTTCAAAGGATATTGATTAGCACACACTTAAACATTTTTTAAGTGTATATTCAGCCTTGGGAAATTTAAATTACATCCTGTTTGGCAATACACTCATTTCTGACGTGTGCACGAGAAAATTAACACCAAACAAAGACCAAACAAAGCAACATAGAAGAGGATTTAACTTCCTCTGACATTTAAACAGTTCATTGTTTTTGTTTTGCGTGCAATATGTTTGTGGATAATTCCCACATCTGTTGTGTGATTATATGCATATTCATAGGACCAGTCAGTTTTTGATTTCTGGCTATTGAATTATTTTGTTTTTCTCTTTCAGAACAAAGATCCCAAAATGTCTCGGGTTGCACTGGAATCACTGTATAGGTTGTTATGGGTTTATGTAATCAGAATAAAATGTGAAAGCAACACTGTAACACAAAGGCGAGTAACAGGCGTACAAATTTATATTAAAAATATAAATGAATTGTTGTTAAGCACTATAATATCCTGAAACACATTGAGCGGTGTCAGAAACTTTGGTTGTGGAATAATGTTTTCTTTCGGAAGAGAATTAAGAACACTGGGACAAAACATAATTTATTCAAGTAGGTTTAGAAGTGTTGCTCTGAAACTTCCACCAAAATGTTATTGATTGACCCATTTGCTGTGTTTTTGTGTGTATGTAACGAATTCAAACACGTGATTAATTTAATCAGAAATTATTCGAAAATTGCATGCAACACAGTGACTGACTTGGAGTACTCGAGTTTTTTTAAAAATCACTAGTAAACTATTTTTGTTATCTATCCATCTCGAGGCATGAAGAACGCCTTAGTGATTTTGATTAGTACAGGTGTCGGAGGCTATGGGAAGAAGGCAGGAGAATGGGGTTAGGAGGGAGAGTTAGATCAGCCATGATTGAATTCTACTCTTATTTGGCTTGTTAATCTGTTACTGTGCAGCCAGTTGTTTTGGATTGTAGAAATTATTGTTTTGAATCAAGAAAATACTTAAAATAAACGGCAACACTTTCAAAACTGTTCTACAGATCCAGAGTGTAACTCTTTATTTAAACTTATCTGGATACGAACGTATAAATTAAAAACATGAGTAGAACATTGGGCATCTTCTTTAAAAAAGTCATGATTAATTATAACTTGAACTACACATTCCTTTCCTGCACTCGGTAAGCTTTCATCTCCTTGCTTATTCATTTCTATTTAATTCTACCTTAAAAATATTCATAAACTTTCTTCCTCAAATTATTGTAGAAGCAGGGTTCCAGGGACACAGATTCCTGAAAAATGTTGCCTCATCTCTGTTTTGAATGGGTGACATCAATTATAGATTCTTTCACAAAATGAAGCGTCCAAACCACAGGCACCCGGTTAAGACCACTAAGATGACTAAACACAAAAACCTATATTGTTATAATAGATTAATTATCGATGGTTCTCTGATTTTATAAAGTTGTTGAGCTATATTTTTATTGGGTAAATGTGGCAATCCACGACTCAACTGCCAATGTATCCCTGCATAAATGAGTTAATTTGGGATCTCTGTGCAAATGTTAAAGCCTGAAATTATAGTAATCTGTTCACAGTAGTTTTCCTGACTGATTTGAAGCTTAACCTCACTTACGCCAAATTGCAGGTATTCCCATAATATTTGAGTGTCAGAAACGATTAATATATTGACAGCTTTGATGACTTGCATTTGTTAGTTGTAGGTTTCATAAGTTTGAGGCACAGAATAAGATCAGTTGGCCCATCAAGTCTACTTTGTCATTCAATCATGGCTGATCTATTTTTTCCTTGCAATCCCATTCTCCTGCCTTCGCCCCATAACCCCTGACACCTTTATTAATCAAGAATCTGTCAATCTCTGCCTGAAAAGAATAGTTTCTTTTCCGGTTGTTTCCCTGATAGGATGTGTTCTGCTTTTATTTCACAGTATCCCAGTGCTATTAATTATGGGGGAAACCTGTTGCTGTGCAGGTGCTCACACATGGCTAATGGAGCTATTTTCTTCCTTTATTTCCATTGGGAGAACGACGAGTTAAAAACAATCATTTTGTGTACATTAATACTGGACCTATAACTAAAATTGCTTTTGGTTGTGACATCTCTAGTCCTTTTCGACTCTTGAATTTTTGCCAGAGTTTTGGAGCATTTTGCTGCTTATAAATTACATTTTGCTTATAACATGAAGTAACTTAATATCATCTTAAGGTTCTTTCTTATCTGTAAGCTACAATTTCATACATCATGTCCATACAAGTGCTGATCAAGATTTAATTTACTTTTTCACATTTTTACTCCGTAAACAGTCGCCTTTTAAGTATCGTATCAGCACTTTTCCCCAAAGGCTCCCGCAGTGTGGTCCCACGAGATACGCCTCTGAACATATTTGTGAAGATCATCCAGTTTATTGCTCAGGTATGATTTTCCTTCAATATTCAAGGTGTGGTTCTTTTATAATCATAAAATTAAACGTTTTCTGACTTTTCTTTCTGCTTTATTTAACCTCGAAGTGTCGTGGTTAAGAGACTCAGGGTTGGATAAGATGACACAGACACGGAGAATTCTTCAAGATGACAAAAGCCTTTATTTGCAAACATCTGCTGGAACATTCAGAGATGACACCACCTGTCCGTTCTCTAATTGCTCTCTGATTTCAGAAAAAGGCTGCTTTTTATTACAGTTTTTCAGTCATATCTTTTCTACCTTATCTTGCATGCTGCACTCCTTTCGCATTAATCTATCTTCGATTCTAATATTCTCTGTCTTGCCACCATTAACTTCCGACCTTGGTTCAGTCTTATTAAACTTTACATTTCCCCTCATTCTCCTTCGCCACCCTTAAATTCCAACTGTTACTCTAATCTCCCAGCTATGTCTACTTAGCCACCCTTATGTTCTAGCTACAGCCAAGGTTACACACACCATATTATAATGTTACATATTAGTTTATGTTGAGTACCAAGATACAAATGTATTTATTAAGAACACAAAGATGCAAAAGTAGAAATAAGTAACTTGTTTAGTGTCTTGTTTACTAATTGTTTACTAAAATGATTTAATTAGGTGCTGCTAAATGGCTACCAATCACATGAGGCTAAGTAAAATAAGCTGATGTCTGATTACGTAAAATAGCTGACATCTATAACTTCCATAGAAGCACATTCATGAAATTACATTATTTGGTGCACCTATTAATAATTCTGTCCCATTAAAAATGCTTAATTTTCATTAAATTAAATTAATCTTTAATTGGCCTAAGGCTGCCAATGCCTATTCTTGAAACCTGCTATTTCTTCACCATGGCTGCATTCAGAACTGATGCCATTACCAGTAGTTTCTTGGCCATGATAATGGTCCAGACATTTATTTTTATATCAAACTGTTTCAAAGACAAAAAAAAAGCAGAGTGGATGACTGCTTGCATTGTTCCTGATGCGGAAGGTCAGAATTACTATGACAGGAGACTACCTTAAAACATCCTTCACTGGAATCTTCTGCCAATATGGATAGGGTAAATGAAATGCAACATATTCCCAATTAATTGGTCGATAGCCTCGGTGAAGGTATAATTGATTGTGTCTGCCAGAGATTTTAATATGCCTGTAATCTGTTCAATGATGCCAGTTTGTGTTCTGCCAGATCTATTGACCTCCTGATATCATTAGCTATTGCAAGGAAATATAGCCAACCAACATGCAATGTTGCAGGATGTTCTCAAGGTAGTCTCCTGTCATAGTAATTCTGACCTTCCTGCTCAGGTCAGAAGTGAGAAGTTTGCCGATGACTGCGCAGTGTTCTGTTCTGATGCAGCCCTTCAGACAAGCTCAAGCCTGCTCATATGCAGCGAGGCTGAGATGATAAATGATGAGTTGCGGTGTAAATGATAAGTGACATGGCACCACACAAATCCAGGGAGTGCTCATCTATGAAAATTAACATGCCAAATCCACCATCATCATAGAGCTAGCATTTACATCAGGTTCTGTGCTATATGGTTGTGCTGATGTTGAAAAGAGCTTATGAATGTATATGACTGAGATGGTAGGCTCCTGGAGGAGGTAGTGATGGGAGCGGTCTCGCAGAAGCAGCGTGTGGGCTCCAAAAGGTGGAAGTGGTGGTGGCATGCGTGGGCTTCTGGAGGAGGTAGTGATGAGGACAGGTTCCAATGGCAGCTGAACTGGTAGAAGTACGGCTGGACAGCAGGCCTTAGTAAGCATGGGGCTTTAACAATTTAAAGAATTATTAGCACGTCACCTTGCAGTTGAAATATCTGGAAGATGTAATATTGATTCTGTTCCATCTACCTTGGGAAAGAATTAAATTGTATTAATTCAAAACAATTTAAAATTGCCGCAATAAATATGTTTAGAATCCTCGTGATAATATGATTGGGATTCAAGAACAAGGAATTAATTTTAGCAGGGACACTTGGTAAATATTAGACAGAATGTTCCAGCCATTAATTTCATTTGCAAAAAGCTTTTATTTGCAATGTGTACTGATTTGAAGCCAATTTTGTTAATATGAATTTGCGTGAAAAATTAATGGTTGATTACAAACAGTATATTTAGTTGAAAGTCCAGCTTTTGAGATGGTATACCTATAAAAAAGTGCATATTTTCAAATATCAGCATTGCCTCTGCATCAATATTTGGGGGAGAAAATTGACCATAAGTCAGGACCGACTCTTTTGACTTGTCGAAACCTTTCCGCCAGATTTGTTAGAGTAATATATTATGCTTTCCACTTGGATTGTTGAGTGCTGCTCTAGCAACACACAAGTGGTTTAATGGCAATCAGAATTAATCAGCTCAATTGATTGGTTCCCCAGCTACCTGCCATGTTAAATTGTTTACCATCAGTGCACCATGGATGCAGTGTTTGCCATCAATAAGATGTCTGTGGAATTCTCTGCCTCAGAGGGCGGTGGAGGCCGGTTCAGGCCGGTTCTTTGGATGCTTTCAAGAGAGAGTTGGATATATTTCTTAAAGATAGCATAGTCAAGGGATATGGGGAGAAGGCAGGAACATTGATCGTGGATGATCAGCCATGATCACATTGAATGGCGGTGCTGGCTCGAAGGGCCAAATGGCCTACTCCTGCACCTATTGTCTATTGTCTAACTCAACAGTAGCATCTCCTACACTCGTGAACTCTGCTGCCAAGAAAATCAGAAGGCAAATGGCAATGCTTTCCCCTACAATTTCTCACTTCAAAATCTCTCACTGTCATGACATAGAAATTGAAAACTGATTCTTGCTGGTGCATAATTCTAAACCTTTCTAACAACATTGCAGCAGTATTCTCGACATGCTTTCACTAATTTAAAATGAGCAATTAGGGTTTGATGTAACTGCTATCTCTGAAGGTAAAACTCAACCTATGAACAAATAAAAAGCAAATTTTGTTGTATTGATATTTCCTGAATCTTGTAAAATTGATCATGCAGCATGGATATAATAGAACCAAAATTCTTTGGATTAAAATTTCACCAACATCTGGTGTCATCTGAGGAAGCAGAAGCGTTGGTGTGTTTTCTTGGCTATAATTTCAACGTGGTCAATCCAGGCCAAATTGACACTTAGGAACTTGAAGTACTTTGTAGCAATCCAAAACTAATCCCATGGCCTACAGTTTATATTGTTTCAAATGTTCATCAGCTCTTCCTTTAAGGTATGCAATAATTAGTCTTTGTTTATGAAGCCCATATTATTGTGGTCGTTTTCTTGAAATTTTATCAATGTGCACTTTCTTTTTCAAGAAATTATGATGTCTTCACATTGTGTCTCATTCCAGCACATTGTTCTATCGAGTGAAATGGACTTTAGATTTGAAACTTTTGAAATACTGTGAGGAAATAGGCCAGTTGGCTCACCAAGTCCACACCGACCTGCCATCAACTGTCCACTAGCACTGTCCTACACATTAGGGACAATTTGCAGTAGCCAATTAACCTACAAACCTGTATGTCTTTCGAGTGTGGGAGGAAACCCAAGTGGTCACAATAAGAATGTACAAACTCCAGACAGACAGCACTTGTTGAACGATCGAACCTGGGTCTCTGACATTGCAATATCGCTACTGCTGCTCCATTGTACCACCCACTAGTTAGCTGCTTTCCTGTGATGCCATTCTATTGTTGACCTTGTCCAACATGGTTACCCATCTGAGTAATTACTGGATTGTCATGTTGAGCGACCTGATGGAACCATGCTTGCCTTCCCTCGTCTTATTTAAATGGTGACCCTCAGTGATGTTAAAATTGCACCCAAATTGATAAAACTCAACTCTTTTCTTCCGTCATTTTTCATGGCCCTTCTTTTGCCTCTGAGCTTCTAAACTATTGGTCCAACACCTAATCTTGTGTAATATACGTTTTCCCCTGCTAAAGATTGGAAATGCATTGCTCACTTCATACATTGCTGTTGTTGCAGGATAATGGAACTCGGTCCTCTAAATGCGAAACTGAATAATTCATATTTATGGCTGTGTTTTCTCACATCCATCAATATTACAACCACCCAATTTGAGGGAAACATTGATTAAAAGAGTGGCAAAGAGGTGGGAGGAGCTGTTGTGGAGCATAAATAAAGGCATGTCTCTCTTCGGGCATGATTTGCAATGCATTTTGAAATTTAACAGTATTTTTTGTGTTTAAACAATAGGAGCGGCTTGATTTTGCAATGAAAGAAATCATATTTGACCTGCTTTGTGTTGGAAAACCATCAAAAACATTTGCCATTAACCCAGAGGTGAGACTTCAATTTAATTCATGAACATACATTTTTGGTGCTATTAGATGAGAAACCCCAAAATAAGAATTCATGTACCGAACTATTATAGAACTTATGTACATGTAAAATTGTAAGTTACATTAAATTACACAAACGTTTAATGATATTTTCACCATAATGGTATCCCAATTGATGGTAATCTTGTGTTTATGGGATATGTACATTTTAATCTTCAAAAGTATCAAACCTAATTGAAGTTTTAATTGTTCCAATGTACTGCAAATAATAATTACTTTTGCTTCATCGTATATTGAAGTCATCAATAGGAACAACAATATTTTGTTAAATTATTATGCGCTGCATTGAGATGTTGCAATCATTCTAAAAAACGAAATATTGCTCTTTGGACATAAGCTCTACTTGCAAATTATGTTTTAAAATTATCGGATTTAACAAGGTTCCTGAATTTCACACCATGTAGTATGTCAAATTGCCAAATTAGTATTACTATCCTCAAAACAATCCGAAATAGATTCAGAAAGTGACAACCTGGGAATATTTAATGTCAGCAAAATCCACAAAGGGCTTTCCAATACCAAATTGCTCTCTCAGGTAAATGCATATGATTCCATTGCAATATTTAAAAAAACAAGATCTAATTGGCATTATAATAATTTTGCTAAGAAGAATCAATTGCTTGTGACACTTATGTTCTATGACTTGTCTCATTTCGCCTATATTTATTTTAATAGTGATGTAAAGACAAATTAAAACGTCTTGACATTAAAATAATCTTGATATTGTAATAAAGCTATTCTCTGCCTCTTGTAAGATGGAACTTGTTTAAAGTGTTTTAAATGTTACTTGGTTTAAATGTGTTTGCTTTTTTAAATAATGTGTTACATTTTAAGCAATTTTTAATCATAAGGTGATGATCATACCATTAGGTTTCCAGAGATTATTGAGTGGGATTTGGTAATGTTAGATTTGTTGCAACTGAAAGAACTCATGGCTTTAAATTTTTGTTGCAGAGAATGAACATTGGGTTGAGAGCATTCCTAGTAATTGCAGATAGTTTACAGCAGAAAGATGGGGAGCCTCCAATGCCAACAACGGGAGTTGTTCTTCCATCGGGTAGTACACTGCGAGTAAAAAAGATCTTCTTGAACAAAACCCTTACAGATGAAGAAGCTAAAGTGATAGGTTGGTTTTTCTATGTGAAAAATATGTCTGTTTGATTTTTTTTGTTACATGACATGAGCTTCATGCTTAATTTCACCGTTGTGGAAATGACAATAAACTAGTTTGAATGAAGTATATAGAGGTCTTGCTTTAGTCTAACATGTTTTATACACCGCACTATGACTACCTACTCTCATCAATCTGCCCTATTACTTTCAAGGATTACTGAACTAGCAATGCTAGATATTCGACATCATAGAGAGTCATACAGCACGGAAACAGGCCCTTCAGCCCAGCTTGCCCATACCAACCAAAAGTGCCCCTTTCTACACTAATCCCACCTGCCCGATATGGCCCATATTTCTCGAACCTTTTCCAATCCATGTACCTGATTAATTGTAATACCTTGTCATTGAAAGTTATTGCAGTCAATGAAAACGATTGCTAGTTCCAAGTCATATTTGGCATTTGAATGCAGAATAGCTGTGTTTCTTACCACCGCCAGTAACGAACAAGTACTTGGCAACAATGTCCTGTAAACCACCTTACTTAATATAGTTCATGATGGTGAAGGCATTGGAAACGTTTAATTGTAATTAGGTATTACAATTAGACTGTTTGAATGCAGAGCCGCTATGTTTACTGCACCCTGTATTGGCATCACCAAACAAAACTGCTGCTCGTATGTCATATATTTGACAAAAACTTTTCCTAGGAAGGCATAGAACCAAATATACATTTCCAATCAATTCAGCACCATAAATTACAACTAATGTAATTCACAACAAGTTATTGCAAAGCTCTGTTTAAATAATGGCCATTGAATGTAACTCTTCTTAGATCCTTTCGATGTGGTATGTGCTCCCATTTTTAAATTCAATTTTTGGGATCTGACATCAGCCATCCCTAATTGTCTGGAAGGAGATGGTGGCAAGAATTGCAATAGTCCTCCTGGTGAAGATACTTCCAGTATTGAGACTTGGCGATAATGGGGGCTGGTAATATATCTGAAGTCAAGCTGGTGCCCATGTTAGAGGGAGACTTGTTAGTAGAGGTTGAGAATTTGGGAGATGCTGTGGGAGTAGGATGGATGGGGAACTACATCTTGTAGAGGTGATATGCTGCAGTTGCTATACGCTGATGGTGGAGGGAACAAATGTTCACGGTGGCTGATACGAGCCCAGTCAAATGGCTTGCATTGCCCTGGGTGGTGTCAAGCTTCTCGAGAATTATTGGTGTTTCAATCACACAGGCAAATACATGCTTGATCTTCTGAAGTATGGTATTTCACTGTTCTCTACAATAAATTATATTTGCTCCTTATATATTGACAAATGCTTTGTCATATATCTTGTCAAATGCGTTGCTGAAATCTGTGTAGTTCACATCAAATGAACGGTCTTTGACCTGAAATATTTTCTGTGTTTGCATTGCTATTGCCCCTCTCCATCCACATCTCCTGAAACCAGGATTATTGGAACTCTTATTCTTGAAACCAGGGAGATTGAGCTGCTGATCCCCTTTCCCTCATTAAGCCATATCTCAATAATAGTTCTGACACCAAATATCTATCCACGTGGCAAATGGGACTAGCTGAGATGGGGCATGGTTGATTGGCATGGATGAGTTGGGCTGAAGGGCCTGTTACAAAGCTGCATGACTCTATGCCTGTGCTGTATTTCCCAGACTCATGGCTTGAAGTATAAAACTACACTAGTCTGGGAAAGATACTGAATGGAGAGAGGCCCTTCGGCCACTGAGATTGAACTAATGATCAACCTCCTTTTCCTACTCATCATGCATCAGTTTCAATTCTTATTCTCTCCCCATTCCCATCTACTCTGCCAAAATTCCACTACTCATCTACTTACTATGGACAGTTTTAATGAATTAACATATGAACATTTGGAAGAAAATCAGAGCACTCGGAGAAAACCCATGTGGGCACAGAGAAAACATGTACACTTGACAACACTCCTGGTCGGGAATTAACCCAAGTCTGTTGGCTATGCCATTGTACCATTCAGGTACTACCAAACTCCTTTGCTGCCTTCGATTTCCAACTTGTTTCTTCTACTGATTGCCTGTCTTCAGTAATCAACTTTTCCTCTTTGCCTTCTGAAACGCAGTGTCCTATCACCATGGTAACCACAACAGCATGAGCAAAGCGCCCCATGGTTATATCAGTCCAAGTCCTGTTATTTCTGCTCATTTGTCCAGTGTAAATTCCAACCACACTCCCATGAACTGTGCCCCAGGAATCATAGGTACTCTCTACAGCACCATGGCTTCAGCTATACATTTAACAGAACTGTCATGTTATCATACACAATATTTGGTGATGCCAATGAAAATTAAAAATCCACCAATTTCTACCCTCCTGGTGTTGCTTTTTAAACTTTTTCCTTGTTTTTTTTTTTTTCAATCAAAACTTTTGCTCTCTTAGCACCCAGTCTGATTATTCTAATTCACAGCAACTTATAAAGTTAAAGCTGCCAACAAAGTTGATCACATGGGAGAAGAAAAGCTACAGAATTAATTATGTTAAGTGACCTCCGTAATGTTTGGGACAAAGAGCCATCATTTATTTATTTGCCTCTGTACACAATTTGAGATTTGTAACAGAAAAAAATCACATGTGGTTAAAGTGCACATTGTCAGATTTTATTAAAGGGTATTTTTATACATTTTGGTTTCACCATGTAGAAATTACAGCTGTGTTTATACATAGCCCCCCCATTTCAGGGCACCACAATGTTTGGGACACATGGCTTCACAGGTGTTTGTAATTACTCAGGTGTGTTTAATTGCCTCCTTAATGCAGATATAAGAGAGCTCTCAGCACCTAGTCTTTCCTCCAGTCTTTCCTTCACCTTTGGAAACGTTTATTGCTGTTTATCAACATGAGGACCAAAGTTGTGCCAATGAAAGTCAAAGAAGCCATTATGAGAGAGAAACAAGAATAAAACTGTTAAGAGCCTATCCCACTTTCACGACCTAATTCACGACCTCTGCCGAATTTGCCCTTGACTCATACTCGCAGCATGGTCGTCGGGAGGTCGTAGTAGGCCGTGATGCTAGTCGTAGGTACTCGTGGCATCAAGTAGATCGGGGCGTTTTTTCAACATGATGAAAAATGTCCAGGAGTAACAAAGGTCGTGACAATGGGACAGGCCCTTTAGAGACATCAGCCAAACCTTAGGCTTACCAAAATCAACTGTTTGGAACATCATTAAGAAGAAAGAGAACACTGATGAGCTAACTAATCACAAAGGGACTGGCAGACCAAGGAAAACCTCCATAGCTGATGACAGAAGAATTCTCTCTATAATAAAGAAAAATCCCCAAACACCCCTGTCCGACAGATCAAAAACACTCTTCAGGAGTCAGGTGTGGATTTGTCATTGACCACTGTCCAGAGAAGACTTCATGAACAGAAATACAGAGGCTACACTGCGAGATGCAAACCACTGGTTAGCCACAGAAATAGGATGGCCAGGTCACAGTTTGCCAAGAAGTGCTTAAAAAAGTAAGCACAGTTCTGGAAAAAAGGTCTTGTGGACAGATGAGACGAAGATTAACATATCAGAGTGATGGCAAGAGCAAAGTATGGAGGAGAGAAGGAACTGCCAAAGATCCAAAGCATACCACCATATCTGTGAAACACAGTAGTGGGGGTGCTATGGCCTGGGCATGTATGGCTGCTGAAGGTACTGGCTCACTTTTCTTCATTGATGATACAACTGCTGATGGTAGCAGCATAATGAATTCTGAAGTGCATAGACACATCCTATCTGCTCAAGTTCAAACAAATGCCTCAAAGCTCATGGCTGGCGGTTCATTCTACAGCAAGACAGTGATCCCAAACATACTGCTAAAGCAACAAAGGAGTTTTTCAAAGTTAAAAAATGATCAATCTAATCACCCGATCTGAACCCAATTGAGCTTGCCTTTTATATGCTGAAGAGAAAACTGAAGGGGACAAGCCCCCCTAACAAGCATAAGCTAAAGATGGCTGCAATATAGGCCTGGCAGAGCATCACCAGAGAAGACACCCAGCAACTGGTGATGTCCATGAATCGCAGACTTCAAGCAGTCATTGCATGCAAAGGATATGCAACAAAATACTAAATGTGACTACTTTCATTTACATGACATTGCTGTGTCCCAAACATTATGGTGCCCTGAAATGGGGGGACTATGTATAAACACTGCTGTAATTTCTACATGGTGAAACCAAAATGTATAAAAATGGCCTTTATTAAAATCTGACAATGTGCACTTTAACCACATGTGATTTTTTTCTATTACAAATCTCGAATTGTGGAATATAGAGGCAAATAAATAAATGATGGGTCTTAGTCCCAAACATTATGGAGGGCACTGTAACAGGCCATTTTCATTCATAATGATCGGATTTCATACTTTAAAAAATGCCATGCAGAGATTCATCTGTAACTTGTATTTCCAACTGGCTTTTCATGATTAGAAGAACGAAGTGTATTAACTATGTCAACATATTTTCCTATCAGGAATGTCATTTTATCACCCCCAAGTGAGGAAGGCCCTTGACAGCATTCTTAGACATTTGGACAAGGAAGTGGGAAGATCTATGAGCATGACTAATGTACAAATGTCCAACAAGGAGCCTGAAGATATGATCACGTAAGAAACAAATATGTAAAACTGTAAAACAAATGTTTGACAAAGCCTTTACAGAAATATAAATACTAAAAATAATCAATATGTTTTCAAATGATGATTCTGCATTGTCTAGTTTTGATTTTCATGAAAACATTTGAACAGGAGTCATCAAATGGTTCAACAAGGACGGAGGATATTTTTCTTCCTGCTTATACTTTTTTTGTTTGGTAGAGCTATTAAATGAATAACCACCTTGCTCTTTTTCTTTTCCCTTTATATACTTACACGAATGTTTTCCCTTTATCTACTTACACAATTACTCTTGAAAGATACCATTTAATTTTGTGTCTATCTCCAATTATATGGAGTATAAGAGTAAAGTGAAGGTTACCAGATTGTGCACAAAAATGCTGGAGAAACTCAGCGGGTGCAGCAGCATCTATGGAGCGAAGGAAATAGGCAACGTTTCGGGCCGAAACCTTTCTTCCACTATAAACCCACAGACTCCCACGGCTATCGTGACTACTCTTCCTCCCACCCTGCTTCCTGTAAGGACTCCATCCCCTATTCCCAATTCCTCCGTCTACGCCGCATCTGCTCCCAGGGTTCCACACCAAGGCATCGCAAATGTCCTCATTCTTCAGGGAACGGGGGTTCCCCTCCCCCACTATAGATGAGGCTCGCACCAGGGTCTCCTCCATACCCCGTAACACTGCTCTCTCTCCCCATCCCCCCCACTCGCAATAAGGGTAGAGTCCCCCTGGTCCTCACCTTTCACCCCACTAGCCGGCACACAACAAATAGTCCTCCGTCAGTTTCGCCACCTCCAACGTGACCCCACCACTCGCCACATCTTCACATCTCCCCCGCTGTCTGCCTTCTGCAAAGACCGCTCCCTCCGCAACTCCCTTGTCAATTCATCCCTTCCCCGGGCACTTTCCCTTGCAACCGCAAGAGATGCTACACCTGTCGCTTTACCTCCCCTCGACTCCATTCAAGGACCCAAGCAGTCGTTCCAGGTGCGACAGAGGTTCACCTGCACCTCCTCCAACCTCATCTATTGCATCCGCTGCTCTAGATGTCAGCTGATCTATATCGGTGAGACCAAGCGTAGGCTTGGCGATCGTTTCGCCGAACACCTCCACTCGGTCCGCACTAACCAACCAGACCTCCCGGTGGCTCAGCACTTCAACTCCCCCTCCCATTCCGTATCCGACCTCTCTGTCCTGGGCCTCCTCCACGGCCAGAGTGACCAACACCGGAAATTGGAGGAACAGCATCTCGTATTCCGCTTGGGGAGTCTGCATCCTGGTGGCATGAACATTGATTTCTCACAATTCTGTTAACCCTTGCTGTCTCCTTCCCTTCCTACCTCAGCCCTCGGGCTCCTCCTCCTCCCTTTTCCTTTCTCCTCCCTGCCTCCCCCCACCCCCTATCAGTCTGAAGAAGGGTTTCGGCCCGAAACGTTGCCTATCTCCTTCGCTCCATAGATGCTGCTGCACCCGCTGAGTTTCTCCAGCATTTTTGTGTACCTTCGATTTTCCAGCATCTGCAGTTCCTTCTTAAATAGATCAATCGTCTGATGTTCCTAAAAAATCACTTTTATGAGGGAAGTGTAAAATATTTTCACGTTATTTAATGCACTGGAATTAGATAAGATTTTTGCTACTATGTCTTTTTTGGTAATGATTAGCTATGCCCTTCATTTGCATTTTTTGAGGCCCACATCATAGAACATTTTTTCCCAAATAAGCTGCTTTCTTCCTGTATAGATCCTAACGATTTTCTCCTTATGTTCTCATCTCAGAAATGCAACTGATACTTCCTTAAACCCCTTATGCAATGTTTCCAGATCAATGTAGTTATTTTCATGTAATTTTCTTCCTGTAGACTAAACTGTTATAATTAATATTATTCATAGTTTCCAAATTCCTGAGTAGTAGGTATTCTGATATTAAGATTAATTTTGCCAATTTTCTTTTATAGTCTTGAAAACAACTAACACTCCAACATATATTTCCATTGCAAGCAAGTCAAATTTCCTTAATGCTTCCTGACAATGGAAATTCCTGACTCTTGGAAAGCTCAATTGCTCACCAGTTAATCTATTAATAATTCTTATAGCTGTCTAGAAAATTACTGAATTAAAGAATTAAAAACAAATCTATCACCCTCCTTGTCCAATTCTTTATATTTATGCATGAGCCTTGAAAGTTACAATGATTAACTGTTTTTGTGTTTTTATAGGGGAGAAAGAAAACCTAAGATTGACCTATTCCGGACTTGTGTGGCTGCTATACCCAGGCTGATTCCAGATGGCATGAGCCGGGCAGAACTAGTTGAACTTCTGGCAAGGTGATGCATTTAATTAAATAACAAAATAATATGTTATGAATTTTGGGTCTTTAACTGTATAGACATGTTCTAATGCATTAAAACAGAATTGTTTAGAATAGAGAGCAACAACACTGAACAGAGCTTAAAATCTATCGTACGGATGTGGATACGTTTCAGATGTATGAAAAACCGAGTCTGGAAATTTCTGGGACTTTGTAAAACTTTCCCAGCTAATTTGATCAGGTGTATCCATCAACTATCTCACATTGAGTGGACATAGTTGGTTTATAAGGTTATATAAAACCATCCCTTTTAAAATTAAGACCTGAAACCTATCTTACAAAAGCCATAACAAATGGTGGGTTGAAGGAAGAGTATCCTTCAACATAATCTTATGGACAATAGTTGCATTGAAGCAGTAACTCTGTTTCTTGTTACCTACAGAAGCTGAATATTTCTGAGATCCTTTTCCCAGCACGTTCTGTTTGCCCTTAGCAACCTGTATAATTTTAAGTTTGGAGAGGAATGTATTATAGGCTAGAAATTCACTGTTTGGTAAATAATTTATTCTTTTTTAAAAAAATTATAGACTCACCATACACATGGATGAAGAACTTCGTGGTCTGGCATTCACCACGCTACAGGCTTTAATGGTTGACTTTCCAGACTGGAGGGAGGATGTCCTCTCGGGATTTGTATCATTCATTGTCCGAGAAGTGAATGATGTCCATCCGACACTACTTGATAACTCAGTCAAGATGTTGGTACAATTAATAAACCATTGGAAGCAAGCAGTTCAATCTCATGTGAAAGGTCATGATCTTCAGGTAATGACCACATTTTTTTGAATAAACAATCCATTATTCTTCTTTACAGTTCAATTGCTAACTTGCATTGTAATTTATTGCTTCCTCCTTACTCACGTTTGGTTTGGTATCCACAGCGTGCCGTTCCCAATGGAGCTGCCCACACACTTCCACTTGAACGGAGCCCTTATTCCTCTGTCTTCCATGCAGTGGAAGGTTTTGCTTTAGTGGTTCTCTGCAGCTGTCGGCATGCCACCAGGAAACTAGCTGTCAACATTCTAAGAGAAATTAGGAGTTTGTTCACAGCTTTAGGCCTCTCAAAGGTCAGTGCCACAATTAATTAAATGTTATTACCAAGAGTTGTGAAAGAGAGTATGGATGTTCATATCACTTTGTTCTGTCCAGCTATTCTGCAATGCAGCTTCATTGTGAACTGACGCAAAATGCATATTGGCATGTAGATCTTTGAAACAAAAGTTACATATAAATAAGCACAACATTGAAACTAAATAGAGATGCAAAGAAAGCAGATGCTGGTATACAACAAAAAAGGTACGTAGTGTTGGAGTAACTCAGCGGGTCCAACAGCATTGCTGAAAACCGTGATTTGGAGACATTTTAGCTTGGGATCCTTCTTCATCCTGCTATCTGGAGCAATCTGAAGAAGGGTTCCGACCCAATCCATGTTTACCAAAGATGCTGCCTGACCCACTGAGTTACTCCAGCACTTTGCGCCTTTAATTGAAACTAAAAATTTTCTTCGAGAAGTTTTTCTGCACTGAAGGAATTTGTTGCTACTGTATTGGACTGTAATCATCTTAGAATCATGTGACATGGAAGGGAATAACCCAAGGTGTCATTGCTAGAACTATCCTGAACCTGCCGTCCAGTGCACAGTGCAGTATCTTCTCTGCATTATTTACTCATTCAACATTTCCCTTGCAAATTGCCTCAATCACTTACCATGTCATAGGAATTGGTGCTTTAATAATCTTCTCTATAAATACATATTTGTGATCTCTTTTACCTACATAAGTATTTTTCACTTTATCACCCATACAGGTTTTCCATATTTATTCTTGTCTATTAAAAAACCCCATAATCATATCAAAAAATGAGCTCAGGAGGATGAGGGGTGATCTTATAGAGGTGTATAAAATCATGAGAGGAATAGATCGGGTAGATGCACAGAGTCTCTTGCCCAGATTAGGGGAATCGAGGGCCAGAGGACATAGGTTCAAGGTGAAGGAGAAAAGATTTAACAGGAATCTGATGGGTAACTTTTTCACTTGGTGGTGGGTAATGGAACAAGCTGCCAGAGGAGGTAGTTGAGGCTGGGACTATCCCAATGTTTAAGAAACAGTTAGACAGGTACATAGATAGGACAAGTTTGGAGGGATATGGACCAAGTGCAGGCAGGTGGGACCAGTGTTGCTGGGACATGTTGGCCGGTGTGGACAAGTTGGGCCAAAGGGCCTGTTTCCACACTGTATCACTCTATGACTCTAACTGATGGTGGAACTCAGCGGGCCAGTTAACGTATGTGAAGGGAAATTAATTGTTGACGTTTCGGGTTGAAACCTGGACTTGACCTGCAACATCAACCATCCATTTCCCCCCACAGATGCATGTTATGAAGTATGTCTTGTTGTCAAAATTTGCCTGTTGTGCCAGCTTTAAGAATGATGCAGGTGGTTGGAATTCGACTATACTGCCTTATCAATGACATCTTCTGCTTGTGCCAAGCCATTTTTACAGTACCTTGTTTGAATTGATTTTGAACACATGGTTTTATTCCTGTAATTAGAAATGAAATGATCATAGAATGATCAGAATATTGTTTGTATTTTGGCGTCAGTTTAGGATTTTTATAAAGCTGGCCAGGTGGGTCTTAATATCCATGTCTACTATGCTTTGTTATGTGAAAATACAAAATGTGCAGGACATTGAGCATCTGACCTCTTACTCTGATATTTGTAACAAATCAAGGGCTGTGTCTACATTATCTTGGATATACGGTGTGTCTGGTACTTCAGCTTTATGCCAGTTGTGGCTGGTGCACCAGGTGTGGCCTCCACTTATGTGAATTAGTCTGTTGGACCTTCATTAAAGTGTTAAATTAACTAAGTTCATTATCCGTTCAACATCTTATGCAGTAGTAAATATGTATTTTCCTCTCTTCCCTAGGGGGATGAGGAGCTGGCAATTGACGTCATGGATCGATTAAGCCCTTCCATCCTGGAAAGTTTTATACACCTCACTGGAGCAGACCAGGTAGAGCAGTGAGCTAGGATTGATTGATACTGTATGGTTTGAGGGTTAATGTTTTGTTGACAGTTTTGAATACATTATAAACATGCTTTATTTATAATGTGAACTTTATGAATCTAATTTGCTTACCCAGTGACTAATTTAGCACTCGTATTAACCCTATTTTGTCATGAATATCAGATGTCTATGATAATATACAAGACACCACCACCTAGAGTTAGAATACACATTATATGTCCTATTAATGACAATTCCGTATTTTAGCAATAGAGTTCTCAATAAAGGTTACATTATTAATAATACAATGATTCTTTGGTGGCTAGTAAGAACAATAGCCTAATTCAATATTTATCTCCATGACGTACTTCAGACGTATTATCTTCTTGTAAAATGGATTCACATTAATGATTCCCTGCACTCAACCTACTGTATGTTCCAAGGCTAATTGATCTTCTCTGCCTTTGAGTTACCGGGTGATTCAAAGGAATTGTTTATCAGTATCTCTCCCTACTGAATGTCAAATATATTTCTGTGGACGTCATTTAAGCAAAGGATCACACTCAAAAATAATGTTTGCCACAATAAAGAGACTTATTTTGTCCGTTTAAAAGTCAGCTGTTAGCGATGTAATTATATCCAATTGAAGAATATGACAATCTGTATTATGAGAGGAAAGGAAACCTATTAATCTGTTTAAGATTTGCTGAGTTTTTTCTTAAGACGCTGAATAAATTAATATAATTTCCTTTGGTGATGTATATTCAAAGTAACTCCTAATTTTAATGTACTTTTTGTTCTTGAATCAGACAAACTTGCTGTATTGCCCCAGTGGTATCGACCTCCAGACACTGGCAGAATGGAGTTCCTCTCCCATCAGTCATCAGTTTGATGTGGTCAGTCCTTCACATATTTGGATATTTGCACATGTGACACAGGGTCTGGACCCTTGGGTAATCAGTTTGTCAAGCTTCCTCAAGCAAGAAAATTTGCCCAAACATTGTCCTTCAGCACTGAGTTTTGCATGGATGTATTCATATACTCGTCTACAGATGCTTTCTCCACAAGTGGACATAAAGTGAGTCCTTCTGAATTAGTTTTAAGCACTTAATGTTGACCGGACGTTTGTCTCTTTTCTGTTAGTCATACAAAAGTTATGCATTTCCTGCATGATGTATGTATTAAATTAACTAATGAATTTAATTCCGAAACAATAAATTAGACATTAACCAAAATACAATTCTTAAAATTTTAGAGAGGCTTTTAATGCTCAAATATTTGTCTTTTTATTCCACCTTTTTTTATTTTATGAGGAACTTATTCTTTAGCACAGAGATAATTTTGAAAAAGAATGTACTAAAGTTTAAGCATTTTTAAAAGTTAATAATATTAATTTATCTTTCTATGCAGCAGTCCTATAAATGCCAAGAAGGTGAGCACCACAATTGGCAATGATTCATACATTGGGCTTTGGAGAAACTACCTTATTCTTTGCTGCAGTGCAGCAACATGCAACACGATTCCATCTGGGTCAGTGCGCTGCTCCCCTCCTGAGACGCTGGCGTCTACACCAGATAGTGGATATAGTCTGGATTCTAAAGTAAGTACACACTCGAATGTTTTGAAAATATTTAAAAAACTAATTGCGAGCCTAATGGCAGGAGAAAAAAATGTTGTTCGGAATTTGTTTTAGATCCCTTAAAAAAAGCTATTTAAACATTCAAAAGCTATGAAAATGCAGGGTGACTTGGACAGGTTGTGGGAGTGGGAAGATGCATGCCAGATGAAGTTTAATGTGGATAAATGTGAGGTAATCCACTTTGGTATCAAAAACAGGCCTCCTCTTCCTTTCTTCTTTCCCCCCCCCACCCTGCGTCAATCTGAAGAAGTGTTTCGGCCCGAAATGTTGCCTATTTCCTTTGCTCCGTAGATGCTGCTGCACCCGCTGAGTTTCTCCAGCATTTTTGTCTACCTTCGATTTTCCAGCATCTGCAGTTCCTTCTTGAACAACTATCTAAATGGCGTCAAGTTGGGAAAAGGGGAAGTACAACGGGATCTATGGGGTCCTTGTTCATCGGTCTATGAAAGTAAGCATGCAGGTACAGCAGGCAGTGAAGAAAGCGAATGGCATGTTGGCCTTTATAACAAGAGGAGTCGAGTACAGGAGCAAAGAGGTCCTTCTGCAGTTGTACAGAGCCCTAGTGAGACCGCACCTGGAGTATTGTGTGCAGTTTTGGTACCCTAATTTGAGGAAGGACATTCTTGCTATTAAGGGAGTGCAGCATAGGTTTACAAGATTAATTCCCGGGATGGCGGGACTGTCATATGCTGAGAGAATGGAGCAGCTAGGCTTGTACACTCTGGAGCTAAGAAGGATGAGAGGGGCACTTATTGAAACATATAAGATTGTTAGGGTTTGGACGCGCTAGAGGCAAGAAACATGTTCCCGATGTTGGGGGAGTCCAGAACTAGGGCCACAGTTTAAGAATAAGGAGGTAGCCATTTAGAACGGAGGCGAGGAAACACTTTTTCTCACAGACAGTGGTGAGTCTGCGGAATTCTCTGCCTGGAGGCCAGTTCTCTGGATACTTTCAAGAGAGAGCTAGACAGGGCTTTTAAATAAAGCGGAGTCACGGGATATGGGGCGAAGGCAGGAACAGGGTACTGATTGGGGATGATCAGCCATGATCACATTGAATGGCGATGCTGGCTCGAAAGGCCGAATGGCCTCCTCTTGCACCTATTGTCAAATGGCTTAATTGTTTAATATTTCAAAACAATACAGTTGGAGTAGCAAAATGTGTTTGTATCTTGAAATGATTCATGGGAAAACTGATTCTTTCACCGGCCCAATATGTATGTTGATGGGTTAAATGACCTCCTGTGCTGAGATTCTACATTTCCCAGGTGAAAATAGTACTTGATGAAAGTCACCTATACTCTCCCGCCAACCAATATTGGGCTTTGGCCATCATTTGGCATTGTTTGTGAGTTTTTGAAACAGCGCTTGTTCAGTTTGGTGTGTTCGTTTTAAGTGATTATGGCTTAAACATCAGTCCCAAGAAATGAGTGCTGGGATAATATAAACTCTGACGAGCAGCCAGAGCCCTTTCTACTATATTAATGTCTCTTTGGAACGAAGTTGAATTTTATTTCCCCTTTATCAGCATTGCTTAGGCAAGCACGTTTCTCAAAGGCTATCGCATGGGGACCATGGCTAGGCTGCAGCTTTGGCATTTATGGTTGCTGGACTGGGTGGGCAATTGTTCATTGAGGGTAGCTCTGAAGTTTTGTTGTTGTCGAGGATTCATGGCTGGCGAATGGAAAGCTGGTGGAGGCCTGATTGGGTAAAGAATGGAGGAATGTAGGTGTTGAATAAAGTGAGAGGGAGAGAAAGGAAGGGACATTAGAGGCAGCTAGGTAAAGGGGGAGACTGACACAGGATGAGAATGGTGCTGACAAAGCCAAAATGTGTGGAGAAAAGTCTGTGTCTATGTGCATGTTCCCTGTGGGTATGTACTTGTCGCGGAATCTGTGAGTGCACGTGTGCCACAGGAACTGTGAGTATGGTATCTAACGTCCTGAGAAGGGTTTCGGCCCGAAACGTTGCCTATTTCCTTCGCTCCATAGATGCTGCTGCACCCGCTGAGTTTCTCCAGCATTTTTGTGTACCGTCCTGAGTTTAAGTTTGGGACAAGCAATTATTTGATTGTAGATCAATCACTGGTAAGCAATAAGAAATATTTCAAAATTCTCAATGAGAAATAACTCCATGACAGAGGTAATACATTTAAGGAAGTTGGAGATAATGTTAGATTGAAAAAAGAGACTAATAAAATGATCAAGATGAGAAGTAAGTGTGATATTGGGAAGAGTTTAGTAAAGCACCAATATATGACCAAAAACCAGAGTGAAGCTAAATTTGCTAAAGTGAAAATAGAGCTTACGGAGGCTGGGACAAGAGACATTATCGGGGGGTGGGTAAGAAATGGCAAAGGCACGAAAAGGATATTTTGTACCTATTGTCATCAAAACAATAAATATAACAGAAATGAAGCATAACCAACAATATAGTGACTATGAAATTTAAAGTAATTAATATCACTGAGGCGAAAGTACTGTGGAAATAAAGAGGATTAAAACTTGGCAAATCCCATCTATGTAACAGCTTTATCTCCAGGTTTTAAGAGTTGGCCTTGAGTTACCTGATGCATTAGCAATGATCTTTCAAAACTCCTTGGGTTCAGCAAGAATCTAACCGTCTTTGAGAACTTTTTTGGCATGGATGATGCGCACATAGTTGTGGCCTTGCTCAGTTTATATTAACATCTGAGTAATACTGTCATTGTCTAATCACTAGCATTAAAACATTAATGTTTGCCCTGACTGAACGAGTTGATTTATGCTGTATAATCAATGCTGTGATGGAGTTCAGAGCCTTAGTGATGGGACAGGACTTTGACTTTGTTTTTGTTTTGATAATTTATTTATGCTATATAAATCAAAGCTTACGCTTCCCATAAGCAACAGCTCTCATGATCCGCAGTAAAAGGGTTCACAAGTAATCTTTTTGTCTGTTGAAAGCCAGAATGGAGACAATAATCTTGATTCTTTCGTGAATCACTCCCAATGCCTGCGTTGATTGACTTTACACATCTAATTTATGCCATATAACTAATGCTGAAATTGCACGTGGCTGGAAAAAAATAGTTTTATTGGGAGACGTCATTGGGTTTCATTTCTGACTGCGGCAGGAATTCTTTGAATCATTTTCTTCTTCAGCAAGTCCTTGGGGTTGAGGATAACGTGTCCACTTCGACCCTCTAGGTTCTGAAATGGCGGATGGATCCAAAGGTTCTGCCTCAAGTGGTGCCTGGTAGAACATGTGGGTGGATTGCTTCAGATATTGTTGCTTTCACAGTTTGCATTGCCACATTATAAGCATTACATTGGTACAGCATGCTCAGTGCTTTCCTCAAGAATCTTTCAAAACTTAGAGCCTTGAACATCAGAGGATCTCATGAGTCATTGAGAATTTTACACTTTTAAAGAATACACCAGAAAGTCCTTGAAACTTCATCAAAGGAGTTTTTCAAAGTTAAAAATGTTCAATTCTTGAGTGGGCAAGTCACACCTGATCAGAGCCCAATTGAGCATGCCTTTTATATGCTGAAGAGAAAACTGATCGGGACTAGCCCCCAACTGGAGATGTCCATGAATTGCAGACTTCAAGCAGTCATTGCATGCAAAGGATATGCAACAAAATACTAAACATGACTACTTTCATTTACATGACATTGCTGTGTCCCAAAAATTATGGTACCCTGAAATGAGGGGACTTTAATAAAATTTGACAATGTGCACTCTAACCACATGTGATTTTTTTCTATTACAAATCTCAAATTGTGGAGAACAGAGGCAAATAAATAAATGATGGTACTTTGTCCCAAACCCAGGTACTTTGGATTGAACAGGTACTTTGGATCTGTCTTCACTTGAACAGGTACTTTGGATCTGTCTTCACTGAACAGATACTTTGGATCTGTCTTTGCTAAGGAGGACACAAACAATCTTCCTGATATAGTAGTGACCAGAGGATCTGGGGTGACGGAGGAACTGAAGGAAATCCACATTAGGCAGGAAATGGTGTTGGATAGACTGATGGGACTGAAGGCTGATAAATCCCCAGGGCCTGATGGTCTGCATCCCAGGGTACTTAAGGAAGTGGCTTGAGAAATCGTGGATGCATTGGTGATAATTTTCCATTGTTCTATAGACTCAGGATCAGTTCCTGTGGATTGGAGGGTAGCTAATGTTATCCCACTTTTTAAGAAAGGCGGGAGAGAGAAAACAAGGAATTATAGACCAGTTAGCCTGACATCGGTAGTGGGGAAGATGCTGAAGTCAATTATAAAAGATGAGATAGCCGGACATTTGGATAGCAGTAACAGGATCGGTCCGAGTCAGCATGGATTTACGAGGGAGAAATCATGCTTGACTAATCTTTGAAGTTGTAACTAGGAAAATGGACAAGGGAGAGCCAGTGGATGTAGTGTACCTGGACTTTCAGAAAGCATTTGATAAGGTCCCACATAGGAGATAAGTGGGCAAAATTAGGGCACATGGTATTGGGGGTAGAGTGCTGACATGGATAGAGAAGTGGTTGGCAGACAGGAAATAAAGAGTAGGGATTAATGGGTCCCTTTCAGTATGGCAGGCAGTGAATAGTGGGTTACCGCTAGGCTCGGTGCTGGGACCTCAGCTATTTACAATATACATCAATGATTTGGATGAAGGGATTCAAAGTAACATTAGCAAATTTGCAGATGACACAAAGCTGGGTGGCAGTGTGAACTGTGAGGAGGATGCTATGAGAATGCAGGGTGACATGGACAGGTTGGGGGAGTGGGCAGATGCATGGCAGATTAAGTTTAATGTGGGTAAATGTGAGGTTATCCACTTTGGTAGCAAAAACAGGAAGGCAGATTACTATCTAAATGGCGTCAAGTTGGGAAAAGGGGAAGTACAACGGGATCTGGGGATCCTTGTACATCAGTCTATGAAAGTAAGCATGCAGGTACAGCAGGAAGTGAAGAAAGCAAATGGCATGTTGGGCTTTATAACAAGAGGAATCGAATATAGGAGCAAAGAGGTCCTTCTGCAGTTGTACAGAGCCCGAGTGAGACCACACCTGGAGTATTGTGGGTACACAAAAAAATGCTGGAGAAACTCAGCGGGTGCAGCAGCATCTATGAGTATTGTGTGCAGTTTTGGTCCCCTAATTTGAGGAAGGACATTCTTGCTATTGAGGGAGTGCAGCGTAGGTTTACAAGGTTAATTCCCGGGATGGCGGTACTGTCACATGCTGAGAGAATGGAGCAGCTGGGCTTGTACATTCTGGAGTTTAGAAGGATGAGAGGGTATCTCATTGAAACATATAAGATTGTTAAGGGTTTGGACACGCTAGAGGCAGGAAACATGTTCTCGATGTTGTGGGAGTCCAGAACCAGGGGCCACAGTTTAAGAATAAGGAGTAAGCCATTTTGAACGGAGATGAGGAAACACTTTTTCTCACAGAGAGTGGTGAGTCTGTGGAATTTTCTGCCTCAGAGGGCGGTGGAGGCAGGTTCTCTGGATGCTTTCAAGAGAGAGCTACATAGAGCTCTTAAAAATAACGGCGTCTGGAGATATGGGGAGAAGGCAGGTACGGGGTACTGATTGGGGATGGTCAGCCATGATCACATTGAATGGCGGTGCTGGCTCAAAGGGCCGAGTGGCCTACTCCTGCACCTATTGTCTATTGTCTACTATGGAGGGCACTGTATATGTTTTTGCAGAGGCAACATTGGCAGCACCTCTTCAGTTCTTTGAGGGGCTTTCTCTTGGTCTTGAATCTATGTGTTAGGGCTGCAAGGTAGACCACGAGATTAATACCGAATTTGCGATCACAATCACTGTTGGCCAAAAGTTGTCCTGGGCTACTGGAGGCAATCGTGAATGTTATCGTCAATGACTCGTGATGTGTAAAGTGATTTGTCTTTTTCAGGGTTCATTGGTCCTGCCTTTCCTCCAACTCATTAATGGACAAGTTGATGTTTTCTCACCATCTTAAATGTTTTTCTCTTCTGTGCTGATTTGATTCAAATTTATCTACTTCATCTTAGTTCTTCTATGTTTCTCAATTGCTAAATCATATTGATTAATGGTTGGTCCTAATGCTCACAAAGATCTCAATTAAAACATTTCCTTTGCATTGAGCTCACACAAACTATTTGAGTTTGGGGTGAAGGAGCAAGGATAACAAATACTATGGGAGCAAACATGAGTAAAATTTAGTCAATTATCTGTAGCTCTTGACTCCCTTTTTCTTAAACCCTTCCTGCCAAAATAGTTTATACTGTGGGTAATAAATAGAAAAGTCATTGTAATTTGGATTGTAATAGCCATCAGGCTATTAAACCTGGCTCGGACAAAACTCTGATTATTAATAACCACTTTCTGTTATTTGCACTTTACCAGTTTATTTATTCATGTGTGTATATATTTATATCATGGTATATGGACACATTTATCTGTTTTGTAGTAAATGCCTACTATTTTCTGTGTGCTTAAGCAAAGCAAGAATTTCATTGTCCTATACAGGGACACATGACAATAAACTCACTTGAACTTGATTAATTGTGTGAACATTTGCATTTATTTCGCATTTCATATTTGGCTTCAGACTTGAATACCTTGTTGGAAAAAAGTTTTTGTTTAAATTAAAATGGTGAAAACCTTCTGTGTACCTAACTTTATTTTGAAACAAGGCAACCTTTGGCTGTTTACAGTTCTGGTTTCTGGAAAGATTGTAAGGTAATTCAAAAGAAAATGTCCTTTTTTTAATTTGACAATATATTTTCTGCTCACAGTCGGGACTGCAGTTAAGAATAAACATCCAGAATAAAGGCCTGCTTCTGTGCACTATAACTTTAAAAGTATAAATCTCCTTTAATGTTATGATCATAGAATGGTTTGAATATACTGTATATATTTCTGCTTCAATCAAGAGTGTTGTTAACAAAGCCAATTTTGATATTTCCAGTCGTGACCTGAGGAATAAATGACATCAAGTTCTGAAAATGTAAATGTTGATTAAATATGACTCATTGTGTAATTTCAGGTAATTGGCATTCCGTCCCCATCCTCATTATTCAAGTTTATAGTTCCAATGATGCGCTCTGAGAGCATGGAAATTACAGAATCTCTGGTGCTGGGGCTTGGCAGGACCAATCCTGTAGCATTCAGGTAAGAGGATTTAATTTCAAAAATTCACACATCCTCTGAACAAACAGAGCACCTTAAGATATATTTCATTCAGTTTCTCTTTGAATGTATTTGGAGAGCAGGTTTACCTAACTATCCATCATTTTGCAGAGTCGCTTCTAAAGCCGCTCAATTATGTATAATCAAATTTAACAGTTATATTCAAGGAAGATATTCTCGTGCTCTGCTTGGTTTTCATGTGACTCAAAATATAAAGAAACTGAGTAGTCTTTGTGGATTGCCACTTCTCGGACAAGTGCATTTCCATCAACAAAATATGTTTTATCTGACAAATTTTCAAACTTCCTTCATGTTAAACAAAGACTGCCATTAATTTGCAGGCAAAGTTGAATATCCATTTTGTGTGTATTTTTACTTCAAGAAAATGAAATGCTGTTTTTTTTTTTGCTTGGTTGCTTTGTTACAGAGATTTAATAGAAGAACTCCACCCCATTATTAAGGAAGCACTTGAAAGAAGACCAGAGGTAAAGGAAAAGTGGACTAGAGTCCTGTTTCTTCGTTAATTTTTCAAATCATCTGAACAAAGTGTAATTTTTGTTTTGAAAGAATAAACTCTCAGGTTTAGTTTGCAAAATTTCACAAACTAATTTAAAATTTAAAAATGGGTGCCATGCATCTAAATAATTCTGAACATGCTGCCAACTAAGGCACATTTACAGAATTTTCCTGATGTTTTCATCCATTTGGGAACCTTTCTAAACAAATTCATATTTTCCCTTAATTGTTTTTTAAGAAAATATTTTTTTAGAATGTTTTTGCATATTTGATTTTACAGATTGTTTTGTTGTATTGTTGATACATAATGGGAAATAATGAACAGATAAATTCCTTATTTACTTTGTATAAGATACATGGGTATCCAAATGATGAATCCAAAGTCCATTGAACAAAATCCAATCTGTGGCTTGAGAAGCAATTGGTCCCAGAAACAGCAATGTGATAAGCGTACAAATTACCTAATTCAAGGATGTTAATTGTGATTACGATTGGCAAAGAGAATGGGGAGAACATCTGCTCTTTTATATCCATTGAACAGGATTAGCTTATTTTAATATTTCTCACAAGAGTTGACAGTTCTGTCTGCGCATCACCATCTCAGTACTGCGCTGATTTGCTAGGTTGATGTGTTATTCAAATATTCAAATGAATCTTGATCCCATAATCCATAAACTGAAAATGTATCTTCTACCACTGAAGGCATACTTCCAAAAGATGGCAGTGAGGAATAAAAATGTGTTCATCTAAAATTACTTTTCCCGTTAGCATCACAAATCAAGTTTCCAGAGCCCAGCTACATAATATCCCTGTAAATCCATCTTCCTACTACCTTTCCTCTTTCACCTTGCCTGAAGAAATATTTATTCTGACAATTCAGTTCTGCACAAATATTCATGCAAGCCTCCCTTAATTATTACTTTCTCTCAAGGTAGGTAATAGTGTGATACTTAATTTAAATCGATAGATGTAACGTCATGATACTAGTTGTTATGGTTGTTTAACATATGTTTTATATTTAGTGTATTTCTTTGTTAGTTGTATTTTTTTGCTAACTGAAGGCATCTTAATATTTGAAATCATGGAAGAATCTGTTGTTATACAGGTGCTCAAAGTTTGGTGACTGTCGATTTCACTTATGTGCTTGATATGATCATCCCACATATTTAATGTTGTCCTTCTGTATCAGAATGGCATATATTTGCTCGATATTTACAATCAGCCCTGTCCATAAAATTAAGGCCATTTTCATGGCAACTAAAGTTATGTGAAATAGTATTACAGCTGAAGGCCTGACTGCTTGTATTTTTATTATTTAAACTACATTCATTTTAAAATCTTCAGAAAACATTACTCCAGGTTACTTTGTTGGAAATTAGGATCTTTCAAATATTGTGTAAAATAAATATTTTTGATAGACTACAGAGTTTAGGTCTGGGAGTGGAAGAGAACAGGAGAGGTCAGATTGTGAGGTGAAATTTTTTTCCTTTAACAGAGGTCAATAAAGCCAGAGGATATAGATTTAGAGCAAGGTGTAAGAGATTTATAGAGGATGTGACGGAGAGCTGTTTTACTCATAGAGCAATGAGTACCCGGAATGCACTGTTGGAGAGGGTGGTGGCAATGCATTCCATATACTCACCACTTCATGAGAGATTGGATAAACTGGGCTCGTTTTCCCAGAAATGAGAGAGACTGGGGGGGAAATCTGAGAGAGTAGTCATTGACATCATTTAAAAAGTATCTAGATAGGCACTTGAATTACCTCAGCATAGAAGGTTACAGGCTAAGTACTAGAAGATGGGATTAATATGGATGAGTGCGCACAGGTTGGCGTGGACGAGGTGGGTTGAATCACTCTGTGAGCAATGTCTTTCGTGATTTTACTTTGTTATATCTAATCGTTTGTAAATTAATTAATTATATTCAGATTTTTAACTAATTTTACAGTAGATTACGTCAAAAATTCAACAAGATTTATGTGTTGGTTTTATTTTACCTGTAATATTGGGTAAAATTCAGATTATGAAGTAAAATTGTGTGTGTTACACAGAATATGAAACGACGCAGGCGTCGAGACATTTTGCGAGTGCAACTCGTGAGGATCTTTGAACTACTGGCAGATGCTGGTGTGATTAGTCACAGGTAAAGAACAAAGCATTAGCATATTTCATGTATTTCAAGTTTTCGACAAGCTACAACAGAAATGTTATGCTGTAAAAGGGAGAGGTTGGATAAACTGGATTGTTTTCCCAGGAATGAAGGAAACTAAGAAGTGTTCTGATAAACGTACAATTATGAGGCCTGCATAGGGTACATAAAATCTTTTTCCCATGGTATCGGAATCAAAATCAAGAGAGCATAAGTTTAAGGTGAGAGGTAGAAATTTTGAAGGGGATTTGAGGGGAACGTTTTTTTTTTTACACTGATAGTGTAGATTATCTGGAACGTGTTGCCAGAATTATTGGTGGAATCAGATACAATCACTATGTTTAAGAGACATTAATAGGCAAGGCATAGAAGGTTGTGACGTATGAAAAGACTGGACCATTTCCCACCCCAACCAACAATTCACACCCACTCACAGCCTGACCTCAGTCTGCAAAGACTGGGCCCTTCTACACCCACCCCTCTCCAATCACCACTTCACACCCAATCACCCACACCCTCTGTGCTGCACCACATCACTTATCCAATATCAACAATAAAAATAGAGGAGGTGGAGAGGCTTTTCAGAAGACAAAAAGTCAGAAATCTCCAGGACCTGACAATGTTTCCCCCCCTCTACACTTAAGCTCTGTGCCAAACAGCTGGCACCGGTCTATACAGACATTTTTAACCAGTCCCTGCAAATATGTACTGTCCCTGCCTGCTTCAAAGTCTCCACTTTTGTCCCTGTACCCAAAAAGGCAACGATTACTTGTCTTAAAGACTACAGGCCTGTCGCACTGACCTCTGTAGTCATGAAGACACTCGGAAGGCTTGTGCTGGCCAAGCTGAAAAATATCACGATCCTATGGATCCTATGCAGTTTGCATATCGGGCCAATACATCTGTGGATGATGTAGTCAACCTGGGCCTGCACTTCATCCTATAGCACCTAGACCGCCAGGGGACCTATGCGAGAATCCTGTTTGTTGATTTTAACTCTGCATTCAACACCATTGTGCCAGAGCTACTACACTCCAAACTTTCCGAGTTGACTGTGCCTGAACCCCTCTGTTGGTGGATCACCAGCTTCCTGACAGACAGGAAGCAGCATGTGAGGCTGGGAAAGCACATCTCGGACCCGCAAACACTCAGCATAGGAGCACCGTAAGGCTGCGTACTCTCTCCTCTCCTCTACACCAACGACTGCACCACCACATACACCTCTATCAAGCTTCTCAAGTTTGCGGACGACACAACCCTGATCCAGGATGGGGAGGAATCTGCCTGCAGACAGGAAGTGTTACAGCTGGTGTCCTGGTGCCATCGCAACAACCTAGAGCTCAATGCTCTTAAGACAGTGGAATTGATTGTAGACTTTAGGAGAGCTCCCCCTCCCCTCACCCCACTCACCATCAACAACACCACAGTCACATCTGTAAGTCTTTTAAGTTCCTGGGAACCATCATCTCCAAGAACCTTAAGTGGGGGGGGCTACCATCGACTCCACATTAAAAGAGGCACAACAGAGGATGTACTTCCTACGGCAGCTGAGGAAGCACAATCTGCCACAGGCAATGATGGTCCAATTCTACACGGCCATCGTAGAGTCTGTTCTCACCTCCTCCATCATGGTCTGGTTTGGCTCAGCCACCAAGCACGACACCTGGAGACCGCAGCGAATCGTCCGATCAGAAGAGAAGGTTATTGGCTGCAACCTTCCCTCCATTGATGAACTGTACACTGCAAGGGCCAGGAAGTGAGCGGGCAAGATCATCTCTGACCCCTCTCACCCTGGCCACAAACTCTTTGAATCACTTCCCTCTGGAAGGCGACTCCGGACTGTCAAAGCTGCCACAGCCAGACATAAAACCAGTTTTTATCCACGAGTAATTGCTCTACTGAACAGCCAAAAATCTGTAGCCTCCCTTTGATCTAGTATTTGTTGGTTCACATGCTTGATCAATTGTGTTTTATCATTAATGTTTTATTTTTATTATTATTATTATTATTATTATTATTATTATTATTATTATTATTATTAATGTTTAGTGTTTTCTGAGTCATTTGTAGCTATCACTGTATGTCATGTTGATACTTGTGGGCGGAGCACCAAGGCAAATTCCTTGTATGTGAATACTTGGCCAATAAACTTACTTATAGACCTAGTGCAGGATTGTGATTAGTGTAGATGGGACAAAATGGTTGGCATGGATGTGGTGGGACAAAGGGCCCATTTCTGTGTTATATGACTCCATGACTGACTTTAAAGATGCACTGCAGTTAATAAGTGCTTGATAGTTTCAAAGATGAATCGGCGACTTAAGTAGCTGCACTCAAGTAGGCTAACAATGATCCCGGTGTTTGTGGTGGGAAAACAAGTGTTTGATGGCAGTGTTTTATGTGGATGAATGAATTGAGGCATTCACAGTCAAAGCATTGTCTTTTGTTCAGGCCACATGGTCTCATACCTTTGCAATTTATTCCACTGCCCTCCCCGGCTGAACCACATTCTTCAAAAGCTTAATGTTCTTCTTAACAGTGGGCTAATGTTTGTCTTCTCTATCAGGAAGGCTGACTGCTTTCACGTTATTAAAACACATCTTTGTCAGTGCCAGAGATAAGTCAATTGTCAATTTGGAAAAGTAGCAATGAACCAGCAATGAAAATACCACGACTAAAGTATGTTCTGGGACATGACCAAAAAGGTTGATGTGGGCAGAGCTGTAGATGTTGTGTACATGGACTTCAGTAAGGCATTCGACACGGATCTGTGGCGCCTTCACGCCCAAGTTGGTTTTGCATACTACCTGTCACTGCTGGCAACTCGCCAGCAGCCACACGAGAAGATCCAGTCACAAGAGTTCAATAACAACTCCAAATTCAGCTGCACTAATTGGTCTTATCTGCACACTGGTTATGATTGGTGATAATGTAGGTAAAAGGGGCTTCCTGAATAAACGTGAGACAAAGTGTCTGACTCAGCTAAACGTCGTTTGTCCTTTGCTTTCTGTCGTGGGATTCAGCAGATCCTACAGTACTGCATGATCGGCTGCTCTGGAAGGTTAGATCGCATGGGATTCAAGGAGAGATAGCTGAATGGATAGCAAATTGGCTCCATGGAAGGAAGCAGAGGGTGATGGTGGAAGGTTGCTTCTCAGAAAGTGCCTCAGGGTTCGATGTTGGGCCCGTTACTGTTTGTCATCTACATCAATGATTTGGATGAGAACATACATGGCAAGATTAGCAAGTTAGTGGTTTTGCAGATAGTGAAGATGGTTGTGAAAGATTGCAGCAAGATCTGGATCGATTGGCCAGGTGGGCAGAGGAATGGTTGATGCAATTTAATATGGAAAAGTGTGAGATGTTGCATTTTGGGACGTCGAACAAGGGCAGGACCTGCACAGTAAATGGTAGGCCTCTGGGTAGTGTTGTAGGGCAGAGGGATCTAAGAGTACAGGTGCATGGTTCCTTGATGGTTGAATCGCAGGTAGATAAGGTGGTCAAAAAAGCTTTTGGAACTTTAGCATTCATCAGTCTGAGTATTGAGTATGGAGGTTGTGAGGTCATGCTGCAGTTGTATGTTGGTGTGACTGCGTTTAGAATATTTCAAGGGTGTTGCCAGGACTAGAGGGTGTGAGCTATAGAGAGAGGTTGAGTAGGCTTGGTCTCTATTCCATGGAGCGCAGGAGGATGAGGGGAGATCTTATCGAGGTATACAAAATCATGAGAGGAATAGATCAGGTAGATTTTGCCCAGAGAAGGGAAATCGAGGACCTTAGGACATAGGTTCAAAGTGAAGAGGAAAAGATTTAATAGGAATCCGAGGGATAACTATTTCACACAAAGGGTGGTGGGTGTATGGAACAAGCTGCCAGAGGAGGTAGTTGAGGCTGGGACTATCCCATCGTTTAAGAAACAAGACAGGTACATAGATAGGAAGGGTTTGGAGGGATATGGACCAGATACAGGCAGGTGGGACTAGTGCAGCTGGGACATTGTTGTCCAGTGTGGGCGAGTTGGGCCGAAGAGCCTGTTTCCACACTGTATCACTCTATGAATCTATGACTATGACCAGGCATTTTAAGCCAAGCATGTGAGCTCCTGACTCCCCAATGCCTTACTGCTATCTATATGGTAGAAATCAAGAATGTGATAAAATACTACTTTTTGGGGAGATGGAAGAAAATGCAGCAAGACCCAAATTCATGGCACTATTGATGCCTCTGCTGCTGTGGAGAAGTGGGAAATAGTAGTGGAATTATAACATTAGCGGAATGGGTAGCCGCAGACATGACTACAAGATGTTATGTTGCTTCCTCAGTGCTGGTGGCACCTATTGGTACCATGAACATTGTTAAGAACATAACTATGAACCAAATTGTTGAGAGGTACCAAAGCTCCCAATTGGAACAGCTGACTTGCGGGGATCCATTAATATATGCCAATACTTGGCAAAGGTCGTCCAACAGAGATTTCAAAATACTTGTATTGTTATTGTAAGTGCAGTGTCAGGATTTGCCTAGTTTCAAAGTCGATGTGCAGGACTAGCTGTTCGGCTGGAAACAGAATGACAACAATCAAGCCAATTAGGGGGGAAAACACAGTTAAATTTAACAATGTATTAATTCCTTGCTTGAAATTACCAGCAACACTTTTTTTGAACTTCTTACAATAAAGTTAGTCTATTTGATTTGATGTTGGTAATTCTAACATTCTTTTCTTTTCCTAATTACCAGTGGAAGTGGAGGCCTTGATAACGAATTACATTCCCTCAATAATACTTTGTTGGAGTATGTTGATCTAACTCGGCAGCTACTTGAAGCTGAGAATGACAAGGATTCTGATACATTAAAGGATATCCGATGCCATTTCAGTGCCTTAGTGGCAAATATCATTCAAAATGTCCCAGGTATGCATAATTATAAGATAAGCAATTTGTTAATATGGTCCAAAATGTCAAGCAATTTCTTATTATCTGAAAGGAAACAATATTTAGTTAATTTTGTATGTTTATAAAAAAATATATCAAAACGTGCTTTCTGTCTTTGGGTAAGTATACACTGTGCCAAGGTTTACTCCAATACGGTAAATCCATTTAAGCCAGCAGTAAGTTGTCCTAACTCTTGACAATACACCACATCAATTTAGTTAATTTTCTGTGGTATAAGTGCCAAGAAGTAAAAAATTGAAACGTAGTATAAAAGATTTTAGCTTGCACACATCTGGAGAATTTTCAACGTGTAATTAACCTATATTTTTCCTATTGTAGAAAATATCTCAACAGTATGGCTGATATGTTAAAATAAAAGGGAGACTGCAAATGGAGGAAACAGCATTAATGTTTTAAGATACTAAAGGCAGACCTTAAACCACTGAATCTAGACAATATCCAATTATGATAATCAGTTTAATCATTTAATTGGATGAGCATGTGAACATTGAACTTGTTGGCTCAGAAGTAAGGCTGTCTTGTTTAGAGACTGCTAGGTTCATGCTGAGTGCATGTACCATCATTCACAGCCATCCATATTGGATAGATAGCACACTTTTACTATATTTTATAAAGCTTAAACTATCTTGGTGATTTTAGACATATTATTTCATTAATGTTCTTACCTCATTGAAATTATTAGTGGCTATTGTTTGGGGTGAGTCTAGTTGTCTTAGGTCACTTGTCACTGGAGAGAAACAGAGAATTGGACTACCTCAGAGTTCTTTTTCAACAAAAATACACTTAAGAGAGTCAAGAGAGTTTATTGTTATGTGTCCCAGATAGGACAATGAAATTCTTGCATTGCCCTCAATATATAATGGGAAAATCTGTCGTCCAGTACCATGATGTCAATTATTTCCATCGTTGAAATAGACAAAATGCAAACCATGATCAGAGACAAAAAAAACATTTCTCACAATTAAACTAAACTGTAATAACATTTTAAAAGCACACAAAACTGGTCAAACAAATATGACATGAAAAATGTTGGTAAGATTTGTACAAACATGACTACATAGTATTAATATTTGACTTTCTTCCCCCATGCAACATAAATATAGCTTTCCAATTGAATATCCACAATATTATATTTTCTATAGCTCCATATTAGAAAAATATAATTAAGACATGTGAGATCCTTGTCATCATTCTTCATGAGAATTGCTGGTTGTATTTTAAAACATAAAATGTGAAGGGGGGGGGGGGGCAAAAATCATCATTCATTATTCCCAGAGATTACTTAAAGGATTTATTGTTTAATTATCAAAATTTTGGGTTGAAATATTGGATTATTTGTCTAATAATATGAAAAGGCATTATGGTGAAAATAATGTTTTCTGTGTAATCCCTCACCAGTGATTGTGAGTCCAAGTGGGCCAATATCTGACTGCAACACAGAAAATAAACGGTATTTCTGGCATTGTTTAACAGTTGTGCACTTCAACGGTGTTTCTAGTTTATATATTGTACAGTTATGTGAAGTGTAAATCTTAATATATTCTGGAGTAATACTGAAAATTCTTTCTTATTTTTGTTTATTTTTACAGTGCACCAACGCAGGG
Organism: Amblyraja radiata; assembly: GCF_010909765.2. Lineage (NCBI taxonomy): Eukaryota > Metazoa > Chordata > Chondrichthyes > Rajiformes > Rajidae > Amblyraja > Amblyraja radiata. The sequence continues at coordinate 107,761,139 of NC_045956.1, read as the reverse complement.
CTATCTTTCCACAGCAAAGTCTACGTCATAGTCTGTTTATGTTGTTCAGCCACTGGGCCGGTCCCTTTAGCATTATGTTTACTCCCCTGGACAGATACAGTGATAGGAACATGCAAATTAACCGGCACCAGTATTCTGCATTAAAGGTATTAGATTCTTCTCATTCATGATGAAAATCCAGCAATTTTTTTCTTGAACTTTAACTTGCATGTAAAAGGGTTGTATTTTTTTCCTGGATATTTGCATTGTGTCATTTAACAAACATTAGAGATTAACGTATTTATGTAAGTAAACCAGGTCCAAAAGATTAATCAATGTTACATTGATGAATATAACACATATTAATCAGAAGGGTTCTTATTTTAGCTTGTGTATATAAGGTGGGACAAAAATAGTTATAACTTTCCAGCATAACTATATTTTGCTGTCTAAGTGTTAGTTTAGTTTAGTTTAGAGATACAGCACGGAAACAGGCCCATCAAGTCCGCACCGACCAGCGATCCCTGCAAATTAACACTATCCTACACACCCTCGGTTTTATCACATATATGTGATAAAAATGTACATTTACACCAAGCCAATTAACCTAGAAACCTGTACGTGTTTGGAGTTTGGAAGGAAACCGAAGATCTTGGAGAAAACCCACACGGTCACGGGGAGAATGTACAAACTCTGGACAGACAGCACCCGTAGTCAGGATCGAACCTGTGTAAGGCAGCAACTCTAACGCTGCGCCACCATGCTAGCGTTTCCAATAGTTTCATCGTAAACGGGGAAGTTATAATGCCCCAGATTGTGCTTGATCCAACCCTGCCTCCCACAGTTGGCCCCAAACTAAAGCATTGACCATACTTGCATGCTGTCACCACCCTCAGGATGGCTTGAGGTAGAGTATTCAGTATTTCTTTAATATCATTTCACTGAGTACTCGCATACACAGAGGAAACGAAAAAACGTTGCACAATCGGTTTCCATTCAGTGTAAAAATAAGAACAAAAAAGGATAATACATAGAGCTTTAAAAACAAATTAAAATTACAATTTTTAAAAAGAAAGTAGGCCTAAAAATTAACAATATAATAAAAACAGTCATTCTGATCGACAGTGGCTTCACAGTGGCTTTACTTTGACAGGTGCCTAACTGTCAAAGTATGGGCGCAGTTGGATGTGCGGATGAGCGATATTTTGGGAGGGGACAAAGTCCGTTAATCAGTCTTATTGCCTGTGGGAAGAAGCTGAGGAGCATCCTGCTGGTTTTGCAGCTGATGCTCCTGTACCTCTTCCCAAATGGCAGAATGGAAAAGATGTGTTGTGATGGGTGGTAGGGGTCCTGGATGATGGAGATGGCTCTGCTGATGCTCCTCCTCTTGTATATCTCCAGCAGGAAAGGAAGTGGGGCACCGATAATCCTGCTGGCAGTCTTCACTATCCTGTTTAGTTGATATTGTTCGTAAGCCTTGCAGCTCCCGAACCAGGAAGTGATGCCGTAGGTTATTATGCTTTCAATTGTGCCCCTATAAAAGGTTCTTAGATGGGCAGTGGACTGCTTTCCGTAGTCTCCGAAGAGGGTGGAGTCGCTGTTGGGCTCTTTTGACCACTGCTGTGGTGTTGGTCATAGAGGTCAGGTCATCCGACAGGTGGAGTCTTAGGAACTTCACACTGCTGACCCTCTCCACAGCAACTCCATCAATGTACAGCGGTGTATGGTGTTGTTTCCCCGCCCTCCTGAAGTCGACCACCATCTCCTTAGTTTTTCCCACATTAAGAGTGAGGTTGTGGGATCTGCACCATCCTGTGAGCAGCTCCACCTCCATCCTGTACGCCGACTCATTATTGTCGCTGATGAGACCCACCACTGTTGTATCATCAGCGAACTTGTTGATATTGTTATTGAGTCTAGCAGTACAATCATGTGTAAGCAGACTAAACAGCAGGGGGCTTAGGACACAGCCTTGGGGTGATCCAGTGCTCACGGCAATGGTTTTTGATGTCCGACTGCCCACCCTGACTGTCTGCTGCTGTTGTGATAGAAAGTTAAGGACCCAGTTACAAGTGCCAGTATCCACCCCTAACAGCCTCAGCTTTTCCACCAGCTGCTGTGGGATGATTGTATTAAAAGCAGAGCTGAAGTCTATAAAGAGGATCCTGGCATAAGTATTTTTCCGGTCGAGGTGTGACAGTGCGAGGTTCAGCGAGGCCTCCATTCCATGCTCTTCTGCAAGGTGGAGCAGACTGTCAGGGACAACTTGACCTCCAAAGGCTACACGTGCATGTGAGAGGCATCATTCACTATTTTTAGTTCTTCCTGGTACTCGGAGATATTTCAAATGGATCATTATTTTAAAAAACCTGAAATTAATTAAAAATGAAATCAGGTCAAAATATTGTAAATTAAATTTTTTTTTAAATACAAAGTGAATGAAATAAAACAAGGCAAGGTAAATTTTTTGATGAAGATTGGTTGCCCCATTCAAGTGATTGGGAAGCCTGCTTTCACCCAACTTTAAATACAAGGAACTACAGGTGTTGATTTATATATTAAAAAGATACAAAGTGCTGGAGTAACTCAGCAGACCTACCAAAAGCCAAGGGGCTTGATACAAGGTGGGATCTCACCTCCAGTACCGTCCGCCCTTTACAATGCAACATGCTGATGCAGAGGCAGAGACAGAAGCCACGTTGAACACTGGTTACGTGAGCATTGAGTGTCTCTAACATCAAAGCCTGTCCATATATTATTTTATTCACATGCACCACCTGCTGGTATTAAAGTAAAGTATCCTTTATTGTCATTCAGACATTTCAGTCTGAATGAAATTGTGAACCTTGCAGTCATAACATAGAATAAAATAACAAAACGCACACATAACACAGTTTAACATCCACCACAGTGAGTCTACCAGGCACCTCCTCACTGTGATGGAAGGCAAAAGTCTTAAAGTCCTTATTTCGTCCCTCCTCGTCTCTCTCTGCGCTGATGCGATCCAGATTTCGATGTAGGGACCCCGCCGGGTGTTGGTAAGTCCGACGGCCGCATCCGAGCTCCGCAAACGGGCTGGCTTAAACTCAGCGGCCCGGGGCGCTAGAAGCTGCCGAAGCTGCTGCCCTCCAGTCCAGCGGACGAAGCTGTCATTGCGGGAGCTCCAGAGCACCGGGCACCAACCTGGGACCTGTGAGCTCCCGACGTTGTCGTCCACTGGGCCCGCGGCCGAGGCTCCGAAGTCGGCCAGCCCCGCACTGGTAAGTCCTGGCTCCGATTTATCTCGGAGCCTCGAGGTCGGTCCCAGTTGGAGGCCGCCAGCTCCGCGATAGGCCTCGGCACAGACTGAGACGGAGACAGAGGATACGACAAGAAAAGGTCGCATCCCCCCGAAGGAAGAGACTTAAAAGAGTTTCTCCCACCCCCCGCACATACACAAACTAAAATAAACTAAATAAACTAAATTAACAGGACAAAAGAAAACAAAAAAAGAAAAAACAGACGGACTGCAGGTGAGCCGCAGCTGCTTGGGCAGTGCCGCCACTTAACTGGGATAATATGTGCTCGATACAAGTTTGGAATTTTTCTCAGCAATTTATTTTAGTCTTTGTGCAAATCAACTATATGAAAGAATTCCTTTATGAAACATTCTCAGCTCAATTTGTTATTTTGACACATTGTAGGTGTACCTCAAATGGAAAATGTATTTAACATCAACCTTGTACATGTTTAACATTTGAACCCAAAGACGATACCTTTTCCTTTTGCCCGACAAAAAGTTCCCATTCAAGTATCCATTCAATTGTCTACTAAAAGTTCTTTGGAAAGTTACTGTTTTCACCATCCAATTAATCACTACAGGCCCATCACCAATTTTCTGGCAACCGGTGGTCCAGCACCTCCTTTAATCCTGACAAAATTACGGGAGCGCTCTTGAAATACCCCCCCAAAAGTCCCCCCAAAAATGTGACATCTAGGCTGGGTGAGGTGGCCGATCTCAGCCTCACCAGGACTTCTGTAGCCGATCAGTGGGTTGAATTTGGCCCCTGCGGCCGGGACTCTGGAACTCCAGCTGGCCAGCAGATCAGTTGCCATAGCTGATTTTTGCGGCCAATCAGCAGGTCGAATTTGCTTCATGTGCCAGAGTCTGTTCCCGTAGACGACTTCTGAGGTTCACTTTGTGGGCTGGTATCTCAGCTCCACGGCGGCCATGCTGCCTAACCTGCTGAGTGTTTCCAGCATCTTCTGTTTTTATGCCTAGATCTTTGAACAACTTACATTCTGAGCAATTATGCGTACCATAATGTCATTAATGATGTTTATTGCCCCCAATTCGTAACAAAGCATATTGACAAGAACCTACATAATGCCATGAAACTGGTGCTTTCCAGAATGGAGGTCGATAGATTATCAGAATCCTATAATGTGGCTAATTCCATTAATTTCATGCACTCTCTAACTAGCCTTCTTATGGATTTAAAAATCAGACATTGTAATTTTTATTATTAGTAATACTGGTTTATTTTCGTTAGTGCAAAATATGTCTTTAAATCATTTTAAACAGTGAAAATTTGAAATATAGTTGAATATGTGATAAGCTTCAAGGAAAAGTTCAAATAAATGCTGTCAGTTTCCAATAATCATTTAATCAACAAGTGCAAAATGTGGTTCCGTTTTATGGTTGTATTGTGTTACCAATTCCTGGATTAAGGGCATTTTTGTTGCAACAGCATGAGTACTTAGGCCAAGGAAAATGTCATAAGCATTTTCAAAGTATTTCTTCAACCATGTGTCTCAATTCAATTTTTCCCGTCAACAGGCTATGTCAGCTGTACTATGTTGTGGACCTGTATCAGATAATGTGGGTTTGTCTTCAGATGGCTACTTGTACAAGTGGTTGGATAATATTCTAGATTCCCAGGAAAAAAAAGTAAGAAATGCCATGTTATAATATTGAAGACTAAACAAACTTAATTATAATTATCTTGAGATTCTTGTCTTTGTTAATTTTGTGAGTTAATTATAATATGGAGTCCTTGTTCATTTGCAACATATATAAATGTATTCTTTGAAGGCAAGATTAGTTATAACATAATGTTTTTGTTAAAATCGAACAATAGCTCGCAACTCATATATAATTGTCCTTGCTTAATCTTGCAATGTACTGATTTGTGATATAATTTATTATATAATCAGTGTTCTAATATGATCTATATTTTGCTGTCTTTAGGTTCATCAGTTAGGTTGTGAAGCTGTAATGCTTTTATTAGAACTGAATCCAGACCAGAGTAATCTGATGTACTGGGCCGTAGATCGATGTTATACAGGTTCAAGACGTGTGGCAGCTGGGTGTTTCAAGGCAATAACCAATGTATTTCATAACAGGTATACTTTTAAACTGTCACGTATTGATTGTTAAGCTGTAATAGGCATATCGGGTAAATGCAATGACAATCTATATCATGACTGTTTACAAATTGAGTATTGGGAGAAAAATCTGAATCTCAACACTACAATGCTGAGAACTATATTCTGCGCTCTATCTTCCCCTTTGCTCTGCCTATTATAGTTGAGTTTGACTTGATTATATTTATGTATAGTGTTATCTCATCAGATGGCATGCAAAACAAATGTTTTCACTGTACCTAGATACATGTGTCAATAATAAACCAAATTATCTGAAACTTTATATTCCACTTCATAATCATGAGCAATTGAAATGAGTTCATATTACAGCCTTTCATTCATGTGAATTGAAATTTAAAGTAATCTGCAACAGGTGTCTGGAGAAATAGAATGTAATGATGAACTCCTCATCTGCTGCATCTCCAGGATAGTACTGGTATTGACCTGTTGCAGGTTCCTACCACTTATCTTCATAAATGGCACAAGATGTGGCCTAAGTGCAAAGAAGAACCTGAGGGTGAACTAATATAATGGGAAAACCATATTATTACCATTGCCTGAAGTGCATGACTCTCATTATCACAGTTTTTAATATTGTACATACATAATTGATAGCGTTTTGATGGCAGGTAATGTATTTGAATTTTGTCTTTAAAAAAAAGTTTATTCTTTTTAACCAGGTACCCCTACGCTGTATATACTTTACTATATAAATATGGTGTGTATTTAGCTAGGATTGTACTGCTTGATTTAATATTTGTTTTTGTTCATGTGTACTTTACTTGTGTTAATCGTACCAAATCTAATTCAAAGTCTAACCTTTACGTAATATGTTCTTTTGGAATTTCTTACCAGAGATTACCAGTTTGACACAGTGACCCTGCTGAATCTAATACTTTTCAAAGCAGCTGATTCATCTAGAGAGATCTATGAAATTGCCATGCAACTGCTGCAGGTTTGTGTTTGTTTTGCAATAGAACGAGTGGAATTTTCTCAATGAAAAATGTATAACGATTTAGAATACTTTCTTCTATTATTAAACCTTGGCAAGAACATTATCCAAATTATAAATCTAAATATTATGAGTTTTGTCATAATATTTAATTGATGATAATCTCTCCTTTTTGTCAATTCCAAGTAACGGGAGACTTGTCAATTCAAAGGTTTGACTCTGGCAATTGTCACAACCTCCCGAATATTTACGACCCTTCGATGCATGGGGAAATTCCATTTGTCACAATTCCCTCTTTTTAACTCTCTGGTGTTGTGGGGGGAGAGGGGTGTTGCCGGGGGGGCGGGGGGGGGGGGGGTGAGCTCGGAGAAAAGACGGGGTGAGAGCCATGGAGGAGAGGGGGGCATCACGGGGGAGGCGGAGGAGCCAGCGAGGGGGACCAGAGGGGTAGTGGTTGGAATTGGCGGAGCAATGGGGACTCACAGCAGGCGCTGGTCTCCGGTCGTTCTACTCCGCTGGGGTCAGAGTCTCCACTTTCCGTTTGGTGACATCTCTGACCACAGCAGGCTGGGTTGGGTCTCCGACTGGGCTGGGCTGGGTCTCCGACTGGGCTGGACTGGGTCTCCCACCCTGGCTTGGGTCTCCCACGCTGGGCTGCTGCTTGGGGCAGGGCAGTGCTGCTTGGGGCAGGGCAGTGCTGCTTGGGGCAGGGCTGTGCTGCTTGGGGCTGGGCTGCTTCAGGTCCCTCCAAAAGTCCGGCTAGAAACCTCTGCCGGCCACCCTCAGCTCCAGTAAAGACGCGATGGCGTAGGAAGGGGCAGACCATCCCAGGGAGTGACGGGGGAGGAGATTAATCCGCGCGGCGCCGACTGGCAGGAGAAAAGATCAATCTGCGTACGCGCGGTTTTTAAGAATTTTAAACCTCGCTAACTTTAAACTCAACTGATCGGAATGAAACTTGGCGCACTTGCAGCACAGGAAAACGGTGAGTGAACTGGCAAAAAATCGTATCGCTATTGCGAACCATTTTTGCGCAAATAGATAGACCGCCAAACTGGAAGATAACAAGATCAGAGTTTTAGTTATGTATAGATTGAAGATCATGATAATTATTTTAACTTAGTTCATTTGCTGCCTCTGTTTACATTGAACATGAACTTTATTAATTTAAGAATTGGAATACATAATCTAAGCCAATTCAATAACGACTAAATTATTCATAGTTTCATGAAATATTACTGGTTGGCGATATCCTCCCAACCTTGCAATTGTCTTTGGCTTGATGTCAAAGCAGTTGATGAATAGGAGGGAACAAAACATTTGGTGGGCGGCACAATGGCGCAGCTAATGGAGCTGCTGCCTTGCAGCGCCAGAAACCCCAGTGCTGTCTGTGCAGAATTTGCACGTTCTCCCTGAGATCGGGTGCATTTCTTTCGGGCTCACGGTTTCCACCCACATTCCAAAGACGTGTGGGTTTGTAGGTTAATTGGCCTCTGTAAATTGTCCCTAGGATGTAGTGCAAGCTTAGAACTGATATGTAAATGGGTGATCGATGGTCAGTGTGAACTTGGTGGGCCAAAAGGCCTGTTTCCATGCTGTATCCCATACACTAAAACTGAATGGGTCTGGATTAGTGCATTACAATGACGTTTTATCTGGGGTTATGTCTGAGAATATACGAAAACGTGCTTTTTATAATATTTTTGAATAACTAATGTTAAGAAAAAATATAGAAGCTACTTAGTTAATACATCTTGTATTAAAGGATCATGATGGGCAATCCAGGATTTAACAGCAGTGCCTTAGGCACTTCAAACCTGTTTTCCTGAATTCCTTCCCTAACACTTCATACAGCCTTGAAAAATATTTGGATTATCAAAGCAACAAGTGCTTTCATCTTCAGTTGTACTGTGAATATACCATTTAAAAATGTTGTGCATTGGTTTGATTACTTGCAGATCTTGGAGCCCAAGCTATTTCGGTATGCCCACAAGCTGGAAGTACAACGAACCGATGGAATATTAAATCACCCTTCTCCATTACCGCATCTGTACTCAGTTTCCTACTATCAATTATCAGAGGAATTGGCAAGGACTTACCCAGAGCTCACAATCTCAATCTTCTCGGGTATATTTTATTTGTTGCATTTACAATAATTTCTCTTTGATATGAAAATGCTTTCAAATTTGCTTTAGCTTATCATTCTTAGAAGAAAAAAACGTTTTTGTCATATTGTATTTTTGTGAAAAACAAGAATTTCTTTGAAAAAACTTCCTCTTTATTGCAAATCATTTTCAAATAGCTCTAAAATATCTTACTTACTAAATCTTACTAAATTCTGCTCTTACTCAGACTGCTTGAATGTGCCAGAGCAGTTTTCTACTTTCAGTTTTCTACTGGAAAATGTATCTGCTTTATACAGTAAAAAGGGCTGCATAAAATATTTGTAAATAGTGGAAGGATAGTAGATTTGTACAAGGTGATCCAAATTTGCCAGTTTGAACAGTCTTGCCTTGAGGCCCTGCAAAGCCAATGTTTGCCTTGTGTTGCCAGTAAGGTTTGAAAACATTAATCCCTAGAGATTTCTGTTCCTTGCCAAACTTCAGGTTTTAACTATGCTGTGCCCATTTTACAAATATTGATTCGATTCACCATGTTACATTCTTGAAGTTATGACCAATCCATGTCATTTATCCAAAAAAATATAATTTGCAGATGTTATTCCTTTGCAAAGTGCACGAGTAAGAAATCATGGAAAAACACCTCAGCCAGGACACTGACATCCTAAATGTCAGTGTCCTGGACTTGATCAACCTATTCAGACCAGCCTTGCTGACTTACAAGAAATCAAGAAACTCATATACCTATTACATAGATACATAGAAAATAGGTGCAGGAGTAGGCCATTCGGCCCTTCGAGCCTGCACCGCCATTCAATATGATCATGGCTGATCATCCAACTCAGTATCCCGTACCTGCCTTCTCTCCATACCCCCTGATCCCTTTAGCCACAAGGGCCACATCTAACTCCCTCTTAAATATATTTTCAAAAATAACAAAGCCTTGGAAGCGAACAGTGACCAGCTAACATCATAAACCTTGGCAGATCTTTATATTTATGGTCTGAGTGCAGGTATATGGGACTAGGGGAGATTATGTGTTCGGCACGGACTAGAAGGGTCAAGATGGCCTGTTTCCGTGCTGTAATTGTTATATGGTTATATGGTTATAGATAAGTGCTTCAGCCTCAAATCTATAAATGCACCATGACTATTTTCACCAAAGGAGACAAATCCAACTGTGGGAGCGAGGGACATGTTCCTGTGTGTCTGTCACAGGGAAGGTCTTCAGCAGCATCCTCCTCAGCTATTCCTTGCAGGCACTTCAACCTGCCTAAAGGCTCTTGGGGCATGATGTTTTCTCTGATAATTCCAAGGGGTTGTGGAACACCTCAAATTTGACAGTCCACAGAAATTCATCTCTCTCTTATGTTTGCTCCATGACGGCATGCAAGCTGTGGTGTTGACGAATTGGTCTAAAACCGAATTAATGTGTGAAGCTATGTCATTACCCCAATACTTCCTTCAATCTTTCGCACATCAGTGCTGCATCCTTTTTCCAACAAACTTCCCATGGGAGTGGAGCTAATTCTCAGAACTAGTTGGAAACTGTTCAACCAATGGTAGTTACACTCCCCGAGGAAACACTTTTTCTCACAGAGAGTGGTGAGTCTGGAATTCTTTGCCTCAGAGGGCGGTGGAGGCAGGTTCTCTGGATGCTTTCAAGATAGGGCTCTTAATAATAGCGGAGTCAGGGGATATGGGGAGAAGGCAGGAACGGGGTACTGATTGGGGATGATCAGCCATGATCACGTTGAATGGCCAAATGGCCTACTCCTGCACCTATTGTTAGTGTCTATTGTCTAATGTCTAATCAAGGTGCAATATGTAGGCGATATTTGCATTTGCACACACTCGGGCTGAGCTCCAAGACAATGTCCATTCATTCACTGCAATATCAAGGTTCTTTACTGACCTATCAACCCCTAACTCCAACCAACCAGTCTGCCCTTTGATGGTAATGGATCACAAAAAGACTCTGGACCACCTATCTGCAAGACAGACATCAATGATGAAAGTTATACCATCTTAAATGCCCCAGGACAGCCTTTGCTTTATTGAATAAAAGTTAGTTTGAAAATCAACCCTCAGAATTAATGTTCTACTGGGCATTTGAAAGGTTTGAAGGTAGTGCACTAAGTTTTCTTGAAGTATAATATCTTTACTAATTCCTGGCAAACTCTGCCCCATGACAACTGAAAATGGTGAGGGACCATTTGGGATGGTATTGAGAATCTCGGGGCCCATGCAACGGAACTTCTCAAGCTGTGTGTAAGTGGCAACTGAGCACACCTACTCCCAATTTACTCATTATTTTATCCCGTTCATCCACCTCCACCACTCGTGAAAGAGTTTTCGAGTCTCACAAAAACCTCACTGGTCACCTCAAAACCACCAACATATGAGTGGAGAAACAGAACTGCATATGCTGATTTATATCAAAGATAGACACAAAGTGCTGGAGTCATTCAGCAGGTCGGGCAGAATCTCTGGAGCAAAAGGATAGGTGACATTTTGGGTCGGGGCCCTTCTTCATACTGAAATTCTTTGGGGGGATGGTGAAGAGCTGGAGGTGGGAAAAGGCCAGGAGCAATCAGGGCTCACACCAATTATCTCAGGCAGGGAGGTGCCCTGATAGGGCCATTGGAAGCAAGTTATACTCAATCCCTAAGAAGATAAAATCCTTTTTTGCTCAAACATATACTAATATGATAGCAAATATTTCTGAAAATATTTAGAGTTTTGAGTATTTTCTTCAAAGCTACTAGTTGACCTCAGAATATTTGGTACTAAATTACAGTACTGATGTTTTAACCTTCACAGAAGTCAGTCACAGAATCCAAACAGCACACCCTGCAGGTCGGCAAGTGATGCTGCATTACCTTCTGCCCTGGATGAACAATATTGAACTGGTAGATTTCAAACCCTTGCCGTCAGCAAAGACTGTGGATGAATCCGATGCAGACTACATGAAGGACGGAGAGGTGATGACTAACAGCAGACGCTGGCTGAAAGGGGAAGGTTGGGGATCTCCACAAGCTACTATCATGGTGCTAAATAACCTGATGTATATGACGGCAAAGGTAAGTGTTCAATTTTTGTTTTCTTTTCAATATTCTTGTCAATATCACAGAACAGAAAATCAGTTGTTAAAAGTTTTATTACACGCCAAGGATCATGGTTTTTACAAAGTGCAAGAGGTTTTAAAAAATTTGATCTTAAAATTAACTGGTATGGACGATGATGGGTTGGAATTAGTGTTCCAGGGTTATGAATTTCTGGGTTTTATTTGCTTAACCATCATAACAGAGTATGGACAGACTCAGCAATATATATTAATGATTTGGACGAGGGAATTGAATGCAACATCTCCATGTTTGCGGATGACACGAAGCTGGGGAGCAGTGTTAGCTGTGAGGAGGATGCTAGGAGGCTGCAAGATGACTTGGATAGGCTGGGTGAGTGGGAAAATGCATGGCAGATGCAGTATAATGTGGATAAATGTGAGGTTATCCACTTTGGTGGCAAGAACAGGAAAGTAGACTATTATCTGAATGGTGGCCGATTAGGAAAAGGGGAGATGCAACGAGACCTGGGTGTCATGGTACACCAGTCATTGAAAGTAGGCATGCAGGTGCAGCAGGCAGTGATGAAAGTGAATGGTATGTTAGCATTCATAGCAAAAGGATTTGAGTATAGGAGCAGGGAGGTTCTACTGCAGTTGTACAGGGCCTTAGTGAGGCCACACCTGGAGTATTGCGTGCAATTTTGGTCTCCTAATCTGAGGAAAGACGTTCTTGCCATAGAGGGAGTACAGAGAAGGTTTACTAGACTGGGATGGCAGGACTTTCATATGAAGAAAGACTGGATAGACTCGGCTTGTACTCGCTAGAATTTAGAAGATTGAGTGGGGATCTTATAGAAACGTACAACATTCTTAAGGGGTTGGACAGGCTAGATGCAGGAAGATTGTTCCCGATGTTGGGGAAGTCCAGAACAAGGGGTCGCAGTTTAAGGATAAGGGGGAAGTCTTTTAGGACCGAGATGAGAAAAAAAAAATTCACACAGAGAGTGGTGAATCTGGGAGAATTCTCTGCCACAGAAAGTAGTTGAGGCCAGTTCATTGGCTATATTTAAGAGGGAGTTAGATGTGGCCCTTGTGACTAAAGGGATAAGTGGGTGTGGAGAGAAGGCAGGTACAGGATACTGAGTTGGATGATCAGCCATGATCATATTGAATGGCGGTGCCGGCTCGAAGGGCCAAATGGCCTACTGCACTTAATTTCTATGTTTCTAAATCTTGGGCATTGAGTAAACAGGCCTGGCAGAATCTGCAATTATAAATTCATAAGTGATAGGAGTGGAATTTTGCCATTTGGTCCATCAAGTCTAGTTTGCCATTCAATGAATGCTGACCTATCTCTCCCTCCTCACCCCATTCTCCTGCCTTCCCTGAAATTATTTTGACCAGAAGAATATAAAATACATTTATAAACGTGTGGTACTGTGATGCACAAAAATAAATATTTTATTTGTGCAATTTTCTAAAAGCTGTATGCTTCTTAAGCTGGCATTTTTTTTTAAATTTAAGTTTACTTCTTTTAATTTTTAGTGTCAAATCTTTGAGACTTTCAAAGATTTTTTAAATTTTAATTTCTACTGACATACAACCACAATGAAAATAGTCTTTATTCTTTTAATACATGTTAATATTTGCAGTAAAGATATATAAATTTTGCCCTGATTGTGAGAAATACTTACTTGTCCGAATTGATACTCAGTTTGTTTATGTTTACATGTTTTGTGATTATTTTATTCGGAACAGTATGGTGATGAGCTGGCTTGGTCAGAGATAGAAAACGTGTGGACCACACTGGCAGACAGCTGGCCCAAAAACCTAAAAATAATTCTTCACTTCCTCATCAGTATGTGTGGTGTGTCGAGCGAGCCCAGCCTCCTGCCATATGTAAGTAAATTGGCCCAGAGTGTAGAGGTCTGTAAGTCATTTGTTACTACTTATTTTCCTCATTAATTTGTTTGCAATTTATGATTATCAGTTGTAAGATCCGAAATGTAAGTGTGTTACAGAATTTCTCCCATACAGCAAAATTGGTTTACAGTACATCTTTTGGCTTTAATCCTTTTTTTAAAAGGATGTAATAATACTTTGGAAACAAGCTCGGTTTTACAGGAGATAAATGAAATTCCAAATGGTGGAATTCTGAGCAACACACAAAATGCTGGAGGAACCCAGCAGGTCAGGCAGCATCTGTGGAAGGAATGGACAGGCAATGTTTTGGGTTGGGACTCTTTATCACACTGATAGTGGAGATAGGGGACAGGAGAATAAACGTTGGAGAGGTGAGGGTGGGGCAAAGTCAGGCAAGTGATATATGGATACAGGTGGTTGGGGGAGGGGGGTTCAAAAATTACTTACCACATATCAGACTGATGATAAAGCCAACATACATCTACATTTTAAATATATTAAATATTGTGATATTGTTGAAGGTAAGATGTTGAAACTATTTAATGGAATAATGGTTCTATGGATATTAAGTTAATTGTTATTGCCATGATGTACTATCTTCACCTCAATAACCTAACTCACCAGGGAATGTAGAAAATGATGTAGCTTTCCAGAAATCACAGATTTCCTGACCATGAATATTTTTACATTTCTGCAGATCAAAAAAGTAGTTGTCTACTTGGGGAGAGATAAAACAATGCAGTTGTTAGAAGAGCTGGTGGAAGAACTGCAGCTGACCGATCCAGTCAGCTCGGCTGTAATTCACTTGGACAACCCACCTTACTATCGCATCACTTCCAGCTACAAAATCCCCTCTGTCACCTCAGGTAACTGTACTTTGCCGACATACAAGGGATTATATTGCACTTTTTGCTTTTGTACATTTATTATGTAGTACATTCTTAAAGACTGCTTTTTGTCTTCCCATACATAATTTTATTGTGGAATATTAAATATTGGGTATATATTTTTAAATTCTATATTAAGATTGCACATTTAACTATTGTCTCATTCATTTTTTGTTCAATGTGTAGGTACCACTTCCAGTAGCAATACAATGGTGGCTGGGCATGATGGTCATCAGGACAGTAAATTAGCAAAGGATCCGACAATTGAAGAAAAGTATGTACTTTTGATTTTTATTTTTTTACCGTTTCATTGAATTTCCCAGGAATGAGTAGGTTAACCTATGATGAGCGTTTGTCGGCACTGGGCCCGTACTCACTGGTCTTAGCCTCAGAATTAAAGGACATTATTTTAGGAAGGAGATGAGGAGACATTTCTTTAGTCAAAGGGTGGTGAATCTGTGGAATTATTTGCCTCACAAGGCTGTAGAGGACGAGCCAGTGGATATTTTTAAGGCAGAGATAGATAGTTTTGATTAGTACAGGTGTCTGAGGTTGTGGGGAGAAGGCAGGAGAATAGGGTTAGGAGGGAGAGATAGATCAGCCATGATTGAATGGCGGTGTAAATTTGATGGGCCGAAGGGCCTAATTATATCCTATCCCTTATATCCGTATGAATTTTCTAAAACGAGATGGTGAGGTTGTCACTCTTTCTTGTTTTTGGTTTATTTTTCCTTCAGTCTCTCCTCTTCTATTCTTTCTCATTAAGAGTAATTGGAGGGAATTTTCCCACTGTCCTGGCCAATAGTTATGCCTGAAATAATTCCTTAAAATGAAGGTTTATGTTGATGTTTTGCGCCTTGTCCCAGATCATTGACATACACCTTTTGCTTCAGCAGATGCTGTTTGACCTACTGAGTCTTTCCAGCATACTATTTTTTTTGGTTTTGATTTAAAGGCAAGAATCTGGTTATTGCTGATGTTTGTGGAAGTTTGTTCTTTGCAACATTGGCTGACTCATTTTTTACATTCGCACAATGATTACACAGAAGCATTATTTTATTGGTTTACTTTGGAATGTCCAGAATTACTGCAATTTGCTATATGAGTATCAGTCTTTAATATCTTTTATCCTTATTTTACATTTCTTAATTTATTCTCAGTTCTTTGGCTTCTTATAAGTTTTGTTTTCTCAATAATCTCTTAAATAAAGATGCACAAATGGATGTCTCAGTGTGTTTTAAATGGTCACCTTATATCTTTCTCTGTTGATCTTTCTCCATTGGCAAAGGCAACAGCCTTGTTTTTTTTCTAATTTGTTGGAACATCACAGTTTCTATATTTCCAAAACCTTTCATCCAAAGTGGAGATGGGGCTGTTTATGCAGAAGCTAAAGTAAAATCTTAGTCATACAGCATGAAAACAGACTCTTTGGCCCAACTTCTCCATGCCGACCAAGATGCCTAATCTAAGCTAGTCCCATTTATCCGCGTTTGGCCTATAATCCATCTGAACTTTTCCTGTCCATGTACGTTTGCTTTTCTCATAAATGTTGTTATTGTACGTGCCGTAACTATTTAATCTGGTAACGTTCCGTATACCCATCACCCTCCATGTGGAAAAAACTGCCCCTCCAGTTTCTATTAGATTTTTCCCCTCCTACCTTAAACCTATGCCCTCTAGTTCTTGATTCCCCTACCCTTGTAAAAAGACTATTGCCCTCATGATTTCATACTCTTGTGTAAAATCACTCCTCAACCTCTTACACTCCATTAAAGTCTGAGCCTGACCAACCTCTCCCAATAGCTCTGGCCCTCGAGTCCTGGCAACGTTCTCATAAATCTGCTCTGCACACCCTCCACCTTAACGGCATCTTTCCTATAGCAGGGTGACCAAAACTGAATACAATACGACAAGTCTGGCCTCACCAGCATCGTGTACAGCTGTAACATAACATCCCAATTTCTATACTCTGTTCCCTTACCGAAGAAGGCCAATGTGCCAAAAGCCATCTTCACCATCCTACCTACCTATGATACTGTGAACTATGTACCTGTACTCCTCGATCCCTCTGCTTTTCAAAACTCCCCAAGGCCTTTTGGTTCACTGCGTGGGTCCTGCCCAGGTTTAATGTCCCAAAATTCAATACCTCACGCTTATCTGCATTAAACTCTATTAGCCATTTCTCGTCATTTCAGTGTTTCACCACAACCATCTGCTTCCAACCATGAAGCCCAGTTATCTAGCTCTGGATCTCATGTGATCTCATCTTCCGGAGCAGCCTACCATGGGGAGCCTTATCAAAGGCCTTGCTGAAGACCATGCCTGCGTTTCTGTCTTCGTCCACCTTCTTGGTTACTTCTTCAAAAAACAATCAAATTCATGATACATGATCTCCCGTGCGCAAAACAGTGCTGATCGACCTCTATCTTTCCAAATACATGTACCTCTTATACCTCCAATCCCTCTCAGTGACTTTCCTACCACATAATTGCTGCTCTATAGTTCCCAAGTTCTTCTTTGCACTGCTTCTTGCATAGAAGCACGATATTAGCCATGCTTTCATTTTTATGGCATCAGCAACACAGGCATGGCAAGCATATTTTTTTCTTTGGGTTGGGATAGCCAGAAAGGTCATGATGCTCTCAAGTTAGCTGGTAAGATAGGGCAGTGAACCAGCTGTCACTAGTATGGGGTCATTAAACTCCTTAGAGCGTTGTATCTTGGTCTGCGTGGCTTTGCTCATATGTTCACCATTCAAGGCCTTGTGCACCCCATGCTGGGAATTGAATTCTCAGGTTCTGGGCAGGCCAGGTATGGTGCAATATCCAAAAATCCGCAGTTTCAATGGGTATTGCGGGTTTCATATTTAGAGGTTAGTTTACTTTTTTTTTAAACCATTCAGGTTTAGTTTCACGTTGTTTAAAGGTATCTTTGGTAACTAATTTCCCTTGAAAAAATAATTTGTTTTAAATACTGAGGTTATTTAGAAAGTTAAAATCATTCAAAGATTTTACAATGTTTTTACAATTGGCAAAGTTGAAGAGGTTCTTTGCTGGCTAAAGATGCTTTTGGTAGGGTGTTAGGATGGCTGCAGCTAAGACCATGCCACTGGAGTCCATGGTGCTGAGTCTGGCAAGATTGGTTAGCCAAATTTAGTTCCGGTTAGGACAGGTCTAGGGGGACTGTGAATGGTTAACATGGGTGAGGGATACTGATCAGGCAAGTTTGGCCCAATGGACACTTATCAGTCTGAAGGAGGTTCTAATCTGAAATGCTATCCTTCCGTTCCCTTCACAAATGCTGCATGACTCTCTGAGTTAGACAATAGACTGGAGTTCCTCCAGTACTTTATTTTGCTCAAAGTTTGGCCTAGGTTTTGCATGTCCTTTGCATTTGACCCAATTGCCATACATTGTGGTTCCTTTAAATATTTTGAGGTCATTATATTTAATAATTGACATTTAAATTATAGTAATGCCCCTGTCCCACTTAGAAAACCTGAACGGAAACCTCTGGAGACTTTGCACCCCACCCAAGGTTTCCGTGCGGTTCCCGGAGGTTGCAGGTGGTTGCCGGAGGTTGCAGGTAGTGGAAGCAGGTCGGGAGACTGACAAAAATCTCCTGGAACCGCACGGAAACCTTGGGTAGGGCGCAAAGTCTCCAGAGGTTTCCGTTCAGGTTTCCTAAGTGGGACAGGAGAATTAGACACAAAATGCTGGAGTAACTCAGCAGGTCAGGCAGCACTTAGTCGGGTAACACTAAGTTACTCCAGCACTTTGATGCTGCCTGACCCGCTGAGTTACTCCAGCACTTTTTGTCTATCTTCATTATAAACCAGCATTTGCTGTTCCTTCCTACACTTAAATTATAGTTTCTACATTTTTCAGCCTAATTGACTACTTTCTTGATTTTATCAGTTATGGACACCTTGACATCTACGGTGGACTGAATAGTAACCTGAACCGGCAGCATCACCGCCTAGAATCTCGTTACAGCAGCAGCTCTGGAGGATCCTATGAAGAGGAGAAGAGTAAGTAAATTAATTTCAAATCATGATACAGAGGTTTGTCTTATTAGGGTTGAAACCTCAAGTTCAAAGTGTGTTTGCAAACTTGGCTAAGTCTGCCGGGCAGTAAAAGCCTTGTCCCACGGTACGAGTTCATTCCAAGAGCTCTCCCGAGTTTAAAAAAAATCAAACTCGTGGGAAGCACGGAGAATGAACGTAGCGGGTACGTCGGAGCTCGGGGACATCTCTTAGCGCTAACGGCAGGTACTCGGGAAGACTCGCTAACGGCAGGTAAGCACGGGAAGACTCGTGAAGATTTTTCAACATGATGAAAAATGTCCACGAGAGCCCCGAGTACCGATGAGTGGCCATTACCATAAATCTCCGAGTTCGATTCAGGGCAAACTCGGGAGAGCTCTTGGAATGAACTCGTACCGTGGGACAGGGCTGTTATGGTTCTCAAGACACTTGACCTGACTTTAGAATTGATAGTTAGGCTTGAGAAGGCTGTTTGTGTATGCAAATTTATATTTTTGATTTTATGAATCTTAGCAGAATTCTATTCCATTCGGAAGGGAGGGAATATAATTTTGTAATTATATTTTGCACTTTAATTTCATGCACAGAATTTAGTGTACAACAGGTAGGTTCTTGATGCATATCTGGGAAAGATATTCAATGACCAGTTTAATGATCCTTTTTCTAACTCGCTTGGTTATATTTTTTGAAGGTGATTCTATGCCAATGTATGCGAATTGGAGGCTGAAAGTGATGGAATTCAACAAAGCAGAACCGTTGCCGTTTCCTCCCTCAGGTGGAAGCTGGTCGCCACTTGCTGATTATTTGCCTGAGACTGGTAACCCAGGGGTACCCTTACAGAGGTCAGTGTAAAAACAAAGCATCCTATAAAATTATTTAATATTATTAACATTATTAAAATCATCTGCTCTTGTCATTCAGCAAAATATTTAGTTGTTTTTTTATTGGTTTATAATATATCGTGACAAATTATATTTCCGTGTTGAGTGTTAACATGCAACTGTCCCCATGTAAACTTTTGGATAATTTGAAAATACATTTGTAGTTTACAATTAGGTCTTAGCCAGCAGAGCAGCAGAGTGGCACAGCAAGTAGAGTTGCTGCCTCACAGTTTTAGAAACACTAGTTCAATCCTGACCTCTCGTGCTGCATTCAATCTGTGATGGTCGTGGTTTGCTCCGAGTGTTCCAGTGCTCCCTTTCCTCCCAAAGACTTAGCTTGACGGGTTAATTGGCCACTGAAAGTTGCGCTTAATGCGTCGGTGAGGAGCAGAATCTGGGAGGGGTTGGTGGAAGTCAGGGGAACGTAAAAGGGGAATCAGACAAGCTTAGTGTAAATGGGCTCTTAATAGTTGGTTCAGACTCTGGGTCATTTCCATGCTGCATGATTCTCTGTGACTCCACATCAAGTGATTACATTTCCAGTGGATTATATTTGCTTTCCTACGTTAATATGAATGCAGATTTCCAAAAGCAGATAGTAAACTCCTGTCGATTCTGTTAGATTGAAATTTAAAAAAAGAAAATGCTGAAAATACTTTGTGGGTCATGGAATCCTATGAGAAAGAAAGACACTGGAAGAGTTAGAAAGCAAGTGTGTTTTAAGTGGGGGAATGGTGTTGGCCCGATGGGAAGGGGGGTGGTGGTAGGGGGGAAGGCACAATAAATCTGTTTTTAAAAAGGGAATGTCTGAGGGTGAGTTGAAGCAAGAGAAACTGAATAATGCAGAGAGCGTTGGTTGAGAGATAACAGTGAAGACTTGTTAAATCCAGCTGATCTGAAGGAGGCATAAATAAAAGATGAATGGGAATAAAGGATAGGTAAAAAATTATGTTGAAAGTGAGATGCAGAACGTAGCAGTTTCTGAAAATCTGGAATTAAAGAAAGAATACTGGAAGTATCCAGCAGGCTAGGCAGCATCTGTGGAGAGAAAATTTGAGTTGGAATTACTGCTTGGTGACATCGTATCAGAACAGCCCAGTTTTAAAACAACCTGGAAAGGCTTGTTATCTGAAATTGTTGAATTCAGTGTTGAGTAACCAGGGCTGAAGCATGCCTGGTCAGCAGATGAGATGTTCCTCCAGGTAATGCTGGACATTGTTGGAACAATGTAAGAGGACAAAAACACATAGAGCAAAGTGCGTGAGGGAACCCTTGCATGATGAATGGAGATGTTGTGCAAAGCAGTCAACCAAACTGCACTAGTTTTCTTCAATGTAGACGAGCACATCGTGTACACTAAATAAGTGGAAGTGCAAATAACTGACTGCTTCACGGAATGTAGATTTCCTGATTCTAAACTTGCTTTCTATTTATTTGCTCTGACCTTGTCAGAGAAAGGGGTTTTTTTTCCAGACCATTTGGTCTGGGAACAAAATGCCAGGTAAAGTAACAAAATTCAAGGTAAAGTAAGAGGTGTGATACAAAAAAAAGTTGATCCACCCCCTTTCCTGCACACATCACTCCCCCCTTTTCTGTCAGTTAAAGGCCTGTCCCACTTACGTGTCCCTGGCTCGCAAATTTACGCGACCTTACGGTCGCGTTGAGCCGCGAAGGTCGCCTGCGATTTCATGCGTACGCACAGCCGTCTGGAGCATGTGAAGATGGACACAAAGCTGGAGTAACTCAGCGGGACCAGCAGCATCTCGAGAGAAGCAATGGGTGACGTTTTGTGTCAAGACTCTTCTTCAGTCTGAAAAGAAGGATCTTGACCCTAAACATCACCCATTGTTTCTCTCCAGAGATGCTGCCGGTCCCGCTGAGTTACTCCAGCATTTTGTGTCCATCTTCAATTTTCTTGGCCCTGCTCTGGGAGTAGAAGTGGGGGCAGATCCGGACCGCAACGGCCGTGAGTCCCAGGCCGAGTTCGGTGATCGTTTGCCTGCTTCTGCTGCTGTTGGAGGTGAGATGTTGCGTCGTGCCAGGGTCAGTTACACGACAGGCCGTTGGCGCTCGAAGATTTCGTTCGCTACAAAAATTTTGGAGCCCCGCGCGATGTCGCGCACAACTACATACCCCTCCGCGCTTCTCAGTGGGATCGGCCCCGCGCGGCCATACAATGCCCGTGCACCTCAACGCGACCACGAGGTCGCGTAATTTGAGTGCCAAGGACACGTAAGTGGGGCAGGCCCTTAACTTAGAATTTCATGTGAGATATAACCTGGAGACACAATATTCATCATTTTCTTGGCAGCAATCTATCAACAACGTGTCAAATGTGCACATGAGCGTTACAACCAAAAATCCAGAAATCCAGGAATTAATTCCTGGCATCTTTGCAAGGAACTATGTTTTGTAGTCTTTTCCTGCAAAAAGTACACGTCACAAACTCGGAAGGTCTTAAAGTATTTATGAACTGTTCATGATTTAAAAACAAACCAAAAATTCTGCACTTATTTACATGGTTTTATTGAGGTTTTTAAAAAAAAAAAACAGCCTAAACAATAATTTATTACTTGATCTCTCTGGCCCTAAATAACTTATTTTATACTTGTGGTTTGTAATTTCCTCTGAAAAATATTCCAGAATTCTTTTCAGGATTATGATGTTAATGTTTTTCCCTCCTCACCACCCTTGCCCCACACCCTTTAACACTAACACTATCCTCCACACACTAGGGACAATTAACAATTTTTTACCAAAGCCAGTTAACCGACAAACCTGTACCTCTTTGGAGTGGGGAGGAAACCGGAGCACCCGGTGAAAACCCACGCAGGTCACGGGGAGAACGTTCAAACTCCATACAGACAGCACCCGTGGTCAGGATCGAACCTGGTTTTCTGATGCTCGAAGCAGCAACTCTACCTCTAGGCCTCTGTGCCACTCTATTACTATTTGTTATTTCAATTTTAACCTCTTATAATTCTTAATTTGTGGTTTTGTGAAATTTTAAAGGTTTAAACAGGAATGTGCCTTTTGTTTCCTAGTTTACTATCTGAGAATTCTTCTATTTTGTTATCTGCTCATTCTGTTTGACAGCTTCACAGTTCGATTGGTGCATGACAGCAGGGCAATGTGTTGCCCTGGACTCGACTTAGCTTGTTTTAAATTTAAATTTAGTGTGACTTGAATTGTAATCATTTTAAAAATTAAAAAAACTGGCAAATCAAAATTAATAACTGAACACTGGTTTTGAAGGACTTATCGGAAAAATGTCCCATCATTATAGCTGGAAAAAGTGCAGAGAAGATTTATGAGGATGTTGCCAGGACTTGAGGGGTTCAGAAGTTGGGCAGGCTACGTCTTTATTTCTTGGATTGCAGGAGGCTGAGGGGTGATCTTATGTCACATCTAACTAAACTATATGAAGCAATGATTTGTCAGGTAACAAGTCATCATGTCTGCACCATTTCATCAATTGAGGGATGTCTCAAATTTTGGAAAACCTGCTGGCATTGATGGACAGTTACATTGTATTTGTATGGTTCTAATCATAAGTAAACTGTTTTTGTTTCCTTTCTAGGTGTAACATAGCAGTAATCCTTCTGACAGATCTTATAGTTGATCACAGTGTAAAGGTGGAATGGGGGAACTACATGCACCTTTTGCTTCATGCAATATTTATAGGTAAATATGCTGTGAAAGTGTTGATTTTTCATTGCAGGTGCAAGATGTTGAGCTTAAAGTGTTGTGCAGAGCAATTACTCAACAGAAAAGTTCAACTTTCTACAGACCTGGGATTTAAAGAAAAAACGATTTTTTTAAAAATTACATGTTTATTACTGCAGCAGAATCACAGCACATGTATAAGGAATATGTTTGTGATTTTTAGAATGCATTTTATAATTATATGAAGTAATATTAAAAACAGAAATACATTGTTAAACAATTACGAGATGTTATTACATGTCCTTTTTTTGGCATAACTCAGTGGTGGAATTTAAAAAATATCTGATTGTTGAATACGTTTATTGAGAAGCATAGATCCATATGACCTACTTTTTCATTTTAAATCTCACAAACCATGTTTAGTTGTAACTAAATTATTTATAGGAAAAAAACATTCCTGATTTTCTTTCTCATTTATATAGGATTTGATCACCAGCATCCTGAAGTTTATGAACATTGCAAGCGGTTGCTTTTGCACTTGCTTATAGTAATGGCTTATAACAGTAATGTTCAAGCTGTGGCCTCCGTTCTCCTCAGGAACAGGGATTTTACTGAACCTAAGGTGCTTACTGTCAAACCAACCACTCATGTAGAATACAGTTTTACAGGTTAGTGACTGTTGCATACGTTATAAATCAGTGTTGGAATCTTTTTTATCACTTGATTAAATATAATTTCTTAATTAGACATAGAATTAAAGAACAGGTTCAGTTTGGTTTAGTTATATAGCTACAATAAAGGAAGTATGCTGACTCACTGAAACCATCATAGCTAATCAGGGTTAAAATGTGATGACAATTACTTTTATGTTAATGAAACATGCATAATCCATATTTCCAATAATAATATTGTTGCAATTTTCTATTATTTTTCTCACCATAGTTCCAGATATATACATTTATACTGAGTGCATGTGTTGCGATTAGGAAGTAAATAAAGCATCGAATTTTGAGCACAATCGATTATGTTTGTAACTGAAGCCAGGTTATTTTAGAGATGAACTTAACCAGAGGTCAAACTGAAATAAACAATTTCACTCGATTAGATATAACCTATGGAACTGAAAAACTGACCAAAAGTAGTGAAAGATTATTAAAAATATTCTGCGTTTTCTGTGGTGGTGTTAATTATATATTCCATATGCCTATATCCATAAGTGTTTTCTCTGAATTAATATCATAGATGGCTTAATGGTCTTATAATTATAATTTTTCTATTGCATTGTCACAAATTATTTCCTCAGTTATTAAATTCTTGTTTGACAGTATTCATATCTAGAAGTTTAATGTTTTTAGAAAATATTCTTCCAGCAGGGGGCAGTGAATTTGCACCAGATTACCAGCCATCGCCAATGACTGACTCAGGACTCAGCTCAAGCTCTACCTCTTCTAGCATCAGTTTGGGAACTACTAGTGCTGCCATTCCCCAGCTCACTCCCACCATCTTAAATGAGGTGGATATTACCGCAGATCAAGATGAGAAGGTGAAAGCACTCATTGAATTTATAACCACAAGGTAAGATTCTCTGAAAATTAACTTTGTACAAAATTTACATAAATATCTGGAAAATAGATCTCAATTAACACTTCAGATACTGCATTTACTACAATTCCTGTCCTTAAAATCAATTTCCAGGGTGGTAATTTGAAATTATGTATGTCAAATAAACAAGCTTGAAGATGGTGCTTGATGCAAAAGGTGTATAACTGTGTTATAGGTCTATAACTGTGTTATAAGTATATAACTGTGTTGTCCTCAAATTTTCTGAGTCTTGTAGGTATCTATTTCAATGGCTATACCAGGATACAACAAGGGTAATCTGCATTCCAAAGAGTGGTATATGCTGATTTATTTTATTGCATTTGGGCGGTACAGCTGGCAGAGCTACTGCCTCACAGTGCCAGAGACGCAGGTTCGATCCTGACCTCGGGTGCTCTGTGTGTGGAGTATCCACGTTTTCCCTGTGACCGTGTGGCTTTCCTTCTGGTGCTCCGGTTTCCTCCCACATCCCAAAGACCTGCAGGTTTGTAGGTTAATTAGCCTCTGTACAATTTCCCCGTAATGTGTTGGGAGTGGATAACATAGAACTAGTGTGAACTGGTGATCAATAGTTCCTTCGCGTTTATCTCTTTAATATAAAAATGGAGGAGGAAGAAAAGAACCAGAAAATTTGATGCACCCAAATTAGAGAAAGGATATTCACTCAATGTCCCAACATTCTCAAAAGCTGGCTACATTTCTTAACACATGAATATGTAGTGTGTTGGGCCTAGCCATTTTGGTTTAATTACTTGCAATTTGGCTGTTTCATGCTTGTTCACACAGCTGTTTGAGATGGAAGTAGTGTCCCCAATGATAAAGCATGCCACTTACTGACAAACCTGCTGACACGACTTTCTGCTGCTCAACTGAGGAAGGTTCTCACTGAAATTTCAAATGATATTGTAAATTCTCAAGTTCTGAAGTAAATCATACACTTCCTCAGCATTTTTCATAAAAAAGTGTTTCATTATAAAGGTAAACTGAAGAAGTTATTTTAGAAATTTCCCATTAATGTGATAATATTTGGAATCATACAATCTTTCATAGAAACATAGAAAATAGGTGCAGGAGTAGGCCATTCGGCCCTTCAAGCCTGCACCGTCATTCAATATGATCATGGCTGATCATCCAACTCCGTATCCTGTACCTGCCTTCTCTCCATACCCCCTGATCCCTTTAGCCACAAGGGCCACATCTAACTCTCTCTTAAATATAGCCAATGAACTGGCCTCAACTACCTTCTGTGGCAGAGAAATCTTCAGTTAAATCTTTATCCCTTTTTGACAAAACTTATAACTGGTAAACATGAGCAAATGGAAGTAAATCGATCTCTATCGAAAAAAAGTTTCCTTTTGAGCAAGCATAAATATTACATCATCAATGTAAAAGACCACAATTTTTCAGCGTGCTTGCCAATCTTTCTCCGCAATAAGAGAGGAAAGGGTAAGCAATAGAGACAGGAATTAAATTCTCATTACTTCCTTCAAGGACATTTGTTCTCTGGAATTGGATCTGTCCCAGTCCTTGCAGAGCCTTTGTCAGAATTGTATACTTTCTCAATCTGCAAGGAAAAGAAAAAATAATAATTTGCCCTGTTTTTTATCGAGTGCGCAAAGGTTTGGCTTTCCGTGACATTAGGTTCAAAGTCACTAAAAGAGTTCCACTCCTCAGATTTGAACATGGTTATACCCCCTTTCATCCCGGGAGAAAAAATGCAACAGCATGGAGTAACATCTTCCTGCTCTTGTAGACATCAGTGTGGCATTCTGGGCCCCTCATATCTTTCCAATCCTAACGTCTATTTGCACCCAAATTGGGGAGATGAATATCCATTCAATTGAATGTCCCTTCCGGGAAAACCTGAATGACATCAATCTGTATTACTAAATAGAGTCATAAGAGTGATACAGTCTGGAAACAGGCCCTTCAGCCCAGCTTGCACACACCGGCCAACAATGTCCCAGCTACACTAGTCCCACTTGCCTGCGCTTGGTCTATATCCCTCCAAACCTGTCCTATCCATGTAGCTCTCTAACTGTCTCTTAAACGATGGGATAGTCCCAGCCACAACTACCTCCTCTGGCAGCTTGTTCCGTACACCCACCACCCTTTGTGTGAAAAAAATTACCCCTTGGATTCCTATTAAATCTTTTCCCCTTCACCTTGAACCAATGTCTTCTGGTCCTCGATTCCCCTACTCTGGGCAAGAGACTGTGCATTTACCCGATCTATTCCTCTCGTGATTTTGTATACCTCTGTAAGATCCCTCCTCATCCTCCTGCGCTCCATGGAATAGAGACCCAGCCTACTCAACCTCCCCCTATAGCTCACACGCTCTAGTCCTGGAAAAATCCTTGTAAATCTTTTCTGAACCCTTTCCAGCTTGACAATATGTTTCCTATAACATGGTGCCCAAAACTGAACACAATATTTTAAATGCGGTCTCACCAACGTCTTATACAACTGCAACATGATCTCCCAACTTCTATACTCAATACTCTGACTGATGAAGGCCAAAATGCCAAAAGCCTTTTTGACCACCTTATCTACCTGCGACTCGACCTTCAAGGAACCATGCACATGTACTCTTAGATCCCTCTGCTCTAAAACCTGCTCTTGATCGACGTCACAAAATGCAATACCTCACACGTCTCTGTATTAAATTCCATCAACCATTCCTCCGCCCACCTGGCCAATCGATCCAGATCCTGCTGCAATCTTTCACAACCATTTTCACTATATGCAAAACCACTCACTTTTGTATCATGAGCAAACTTGCTAATCGTACCATGTATGTTCTCATCCAAATCAATTGATGTAGATGACAAACAGTAACGGGCCCAGCACCGAACCCTGAGGCACATCACTATTCACAGGCCTCCAGTACGAGAAGCAATCTTCCACCATCACCCTCTGCTTCCTTCCATGGAGCCAATTTGCTATTCATTCAGCTATCTCTCCTTGGATCCCATGCGATCTAACCTTCCAGAGCAGCCTACCATGCATAACCTAAATGTAGGCCTAGTGAACTTCTCATTGTATTCTCATTTAATGAAGGGAAAGAAATGCCTTCAGTTTTATAGGTTCCCACATGAATATTTTTAAGTTCTCTTTTGTTGCATTTAATTATGTTCAAATCACAATTGGCACTCAATTTCTTCTGAAGTGTTAATTATTTTAACAGAACATATGAGTAAGCTGTCGTTAGTTGAATATACTGTGTCTCTAACTTGACTTCTTTTACATAATGGGTGAATGGTAATTATTGTCTAATTGTTCTGAAACCCTCTCTTCTTTTCCAAAAGAAAACGAGGGCCACTTTGGAATCATGAAGATGTCTCTCCAAAGAACCCAAACATTAAAACTGCTGAACAGTTAACTGTGTTTTTAAAACATGTAATATCCATATTCAAGCAATCAAGATCAGGTAATCAGAATTTAAGTTTTCAAATATGAATGTTCATAACCTGAGCATCTAAACTTTTAATCAAGTTCCGGTTTTTTGGTTTATTTAGATTTTCAGCTGGAGCAACTCCTCAGTGAAGTGGCCTTGCAGACAGCACTTTCATGTTCAAACAGACATTATGCTGGAAGGTCCTTCCAGATTTTCAGAGCTCTAAAGCAGCCATTGACTGTATCCACGCTCTCTGATGTATTGTCAAGACTTGTTGAAACAGTTGGTGATGCAGGGGAAGAGGCTCAGGTAAAAAATCAACTTTAATGAGAGTTTAAAAAAATGGTCAATGTGTTCTTTATTTTACATTTGCAATATTTCCATGCACACCTGTATTCATATAGTTTAAGGAAAGTCAAGGAAAACATCCTAACAGATCAGCAATCATAGTGGTAGAAAGTCAAATTGAATATTGGACAATTGAAGAATAAATGTGCTGCATTTGTGCGACTTAAAATGAAAACAGACGATTCTGCATGTATTTATCATCTGCATCATCTGTTACACCTTATCTTCAAAACGGGAATTGGTAGTGGTGGAGAAAGTAGGTAAAATGGGGTCAGTGCAAGAGCAGCAAGCAGATGAAATGAACTGTTACAAAGCTTCAGTGGAAAGCAATGCATTAAGTACAGCAAAATAAAATGGGTGTCGAGGTAGTGTAAATGTGAGTAGCAGAGTTATTGTCAATAGCTACCCATCTAAAATCATGAAGGTTATGGTTATGTGAAATTTTTGAACTGAGTGTTCCATCTGGAGGGACTTGATTTGAACACTGCAACGTATACAATTCTGAAGCCAGAGAATGTTTTAAGTGTGTAATATTTTGATTTGCATTCTTCAAATTCAGTATTTTATTGATGTTCTGTTAACAGGGTTTTGTTATAGAACTACTGCTCACTCTTGAGTCTGCCATTGACACATTAGCAGACACAATAAAGCATTATGACCTGCTTTCTGCACTTTCTCAGTAAGTATTGTTTCAATTCAAATATCACCCATCTTTTAAAAAGTATAAAGTTTTATCCCAGCTATATATTTGTAATTATAAATGCTTTTAACTTCAGGCTGGGTAATTGTTATTACAAAAGCTGTTATTTTACATTCACGTTTTATTTATGGAGGTATCTGGCTATGCAAGTAGTCATAATGTTTGTATATTTTGGAAAATAATAAGTGAAGAAATTCTAGTTAAGTGCCTGGAGAGAGTGAAACGGTTAGCATTTTGGGTTGATAATCCTTTATAAAAAAAAAACATTAGAGATGAAACAAATGAAGGTTCTATCTACCCTATCTACGCCCCTCATCCTTTTATATACTTAGATCAGGTCTCCCCACAGTTTCTAACGAGTCAGAGAAAAGAATCCAAGTTTGTCCAATCTGTGCCTATTGCTAATACCCCCAAATCAAGGCAGCATTCTGATAATTCTGCATCCTTTCCAAAGCCTCCACAGCCTTCCTTTAATAGGGTGACCAAAACTGCACACAGTACTCCAAATAGCCTTCCATTTACTGTGCAAGTCCTGCCCAGGTTTGTCCTTCCAAAGTGCAACACTTTGCATTTATCTGGGTTAAACTCCATCTCCCATTCCTCAGTCCATTGGCAAAGTTGATCAAGATCCCATTGTCATAACCTTCTTGCCGAGCATTATTCCACCAATTTTGGTGTCATCCAAAACTTCCTAACCATGCCACCTACGTTCATATCCAAACTGTTAGTAACAACAGTGGACCTTGTATTGAGTCCTGTGGTACACCACTTGTTATAAGCCTCAACCACGACCCTTTGTCTTCTACCTTCAAGCAAATTGGCTAGCTTGACGAAAGATTAAAAGGAAGTGCTCTGGAAAGCAAAATAAAGTGATTAGAAATAAATGTTTAAAGTTGCCTTTAATTATATAAATAAGAAATCAAGCAAAAATTCTGAATGGTAGAGGTAATATGTGGGGATCATACATTTATGCAGAACATCATTGGGTACTGAATTTGGATGATCAACCATGAGTCTTGAGGTAACCAGGATGCTGGTTTATGAAAGAAGACAGAGTGCTGGGGTAACTCAATGGGTTAGGCAGCATTTGAGAAGAACGTGGGTAGGTGGCATTTCAGGTCGGCACTCTTCAGACGTTGGCTCGAGGAGCTGAATGGTCTACTGCTATTCCTCATTTGAAAATTGCTGCTATTCAGCTAAAGTGAAGTAAGGTCAGGATATAAAATAAGGAACTCAGTCATAAAGTAAATAACGTTTTGAACAGAAAGAAAATTGTTGTCATCTTGATTTGGTGTGTTCATAGAATAATCTTAAAATCTGCATGCTCCTTAAACATGCTAAATTATCTTTGTATTTGTACTTTTTACAGCACACATTTGGCTGATTCATTTTTGGGCACCAAGTTGGCAGCTAACAGGAAAAGCACTGGACAACTAAATCTAAGCACAAGCCCGCTCAACACCAGTGGTTTCCTAACTCATTATAGTTGTCATGCAAGAAGCAACTCCTTGCGAGCCAGTCTGCTGGGAGACAGGCGTTGTGACAGACGTCGAAGTAATACACTGGATATTTTGGATGGGAGGGTGAACTATGGGAACCTAGCAAGGACTCGAAGCCTATCCTCTCTCAGAGAGGGAGAAATGCCTGACCAGCATCCAACTACTGACCCGAATAGTCTGATGGCCACAATTTTCTGGATAGCTGCAGCCCTACTAGAGTCAGACTATGAGTATGAATACCTTTTGGCACTAAAATTGCTCAACAAATTACTCACACATTTGCCTCTGGATAAATCAGAGAGTCGGGAGAAGATTGAAAAAGTGCAGAGCAAACTGAAGTGGACGAACTTTCCTGGACTTCAACAATTGTTCCTTAAGGGCTTTACCTCAGCTTCCACTCAAGAGATGACAGTTCATCTTTTGAGCAAACTAATTTCCGTCTCTAGACATTCTCTGGTGGATCCAGCTCAGGTGGCAGGTATGCTTCTGGTTTTGGTCTTCAAGCTTTCTTCCTTATTCTAAATTTACTTATTTGTTACTTATGCAAATTGTTACTATGTTCAAATTGGAGGTTGGTGTAAGTTAAGCGTTGGTCAGAAAAACTAAGAAATATTCTCCGTCGTGCATTGTGAAGCCCAAAGTTACCCAGACTGTAACAATAAAAACATAGCGAATAACAGATTGGACAAAAAACAGTGTTAGATGCAGGTGTTTTTCAAAACTAATACTTTTGTGCAGCATAGGAATGGGCCCTTCGGCCCACTACGTTTGTGCCGAACATGATGCCAAGTTAAACTGATCTCAGCTGTGTGAACATGATCCATATTCCTCTGTTCCAAAAGCTCCTGAAAGGCTATTGTCGTATCCGCCACCACCTCAACCCCTGGCAGTGTGTTCCAGGCCCAAACCACACTCTGTGCAAAAAAAAAACTTATCCCGCACATCTCCTTTAAACTTTCCTCCTCTCACCTTACAGTTATGCCCTCTAGTGTTGGACATTTCCACCCTGGGGTAAAAGATTCTGACTGTCTAGCCTATTTATGCATCTCATAATTGTATATAATTCTATCATCTCCCCTCAACCACCGATGTTCGAGAGGAAACAATCCAAATCTATCTAACCTCTTCCTGTAGTTAAAATCCACTAATCCAGGCAGCATTCTGGTAAACCCTCTCTTCACCCTCTCCACATCTTTCCTGTAATGTGGCGACTAGAACTGCATGCAGTACTCCAAATGTGGCCCAACCCATGTCCTATAGTGCTGCATCATGACTTCCTGGTTCTTATATTAAATGCTGCTAGCAATGAAGGCAAGCATACCATATGCCTTCTTTACCACCCTGTCCTCATGTTGATGCGGAATGCCTTGATGATTTTTGATCTATACGCCCACGTATTCGTATTCCAATGCAGTTTGGTCACATGGACATTTGATGTCAAATAGTGTAGGTATTCATATTTTCGTATGACATAGAAGAAGATTATCCAGCCTGTCAATTCAGTGCTGGTTCTTAAAACAATTCAATCAATTCCAATTCTTTCACAATGATATTTCCTCACATTCGTATTAACTCCACTCTGATTCTCCAAACAACCCATCTACACGAGGTCACTGACAGTGCCCAATTAACTTGCCAAACCTGGAAGGCAATCAGGATTTAAAACTTACATTGGGTGCTTTGGAATGTGTGAGGAAATTGTAACGGAAGGGAAACCCATGCATTCATGGAAAACATGCAAACAACACATAGGCAGTTCTCAAAGTAAGAATTAAACCCTGCTTGTTGGAACTGTGAGGCTCAGTGTGAACCACCACCGCACCTTCTCCAACTTCTCCTCATGCTTCCTGTAATTGGAACGAACCAGAACTGCATTCCACACGTGGGCTAACCAAAGTTTTATAAAGCTGCAACCTGACTTCCTTTATTCTCAATACACCCAACTTATTTGGAATCAAGTTCATGGGTCATTTACTTATTTATTCCTGTTTATCATATTAACTGTCATAATCTGGATTTGACCTAATTTTGATTTATTTTCAGGGTTCCCATTAAATATTCTATGCCTGCTACCTCATTTAATTCAACATTTTGATAACCCTACGCAATTCTGCAAAGAGACCGCTGACAGAATAGCAAAGGTATGAACCGAAATATGAACAAATACATAAATAATTTTCTTCTTGCGTATGGCGTGCACAGCCTAAAGTTGTAGATCAAGGGTAGACAGCCAGGCCAGGGCAGCATCAGTTAATTGGTGGATGGCTTTGATGCCACCAGGGAAAAGCCTCTGTGAGTAGTCATTCATAATGTGTGGGATGATCTGGTCTGGATGTCTGCAGTCGCAAGCAGGGCTGTCTGTCATCCCCCACTTATGCAGGTGATGGAAGATTGCAACCTTCAAGTGGTTCACCCTGTTTCGATGATTGCAATCAATCCGACATGCACAAACATAAATTTTACTCAAAAGATTATTGGGTGAGTTTCAAATCAGGAATCTGGATGCATTGTCTCATTGGATGAAGTGACTGAATATACAAGAGCCAGATTTGATGATGGTACATAAATAAGTTTGTTAGACCCTTTTAAGGAAAAAAATAAGTTATGAAGGGTTATGGATAGGTTAAATAAGTGGGCAAGACATGGGCAGACAAAGTATAATGTGGGAAAATGGTAGGTTTTCCATTTTATAAGGAAGAATGAAAAAACTATTATTTAAATGGAATGAGTCTACAAAGGGATCTGAGGGTACAAATACATGAAACAGAAAAGGTTAGCATGCCAGTGCCATAAGTAATTGAGAAGGCTAATAGAATGTTGGTCTTTATTGCAATGGGTATCAAGTATAATTATAGAGGTAATTTTGCAGGGTAAGATCACTCCTGGAATGCTACAGAGTTTGGATCTCCATGTTAAAGGAAGATATGCTTGCACTAGAGACAGTACAGATAAGATTCAGTGGGGTTGATTCCTGAGATAAAGGTTTTGATAGATACAGTAGGTTTGTGTAAAAGAAGGTGATTTTATTGGAACTAACAAGATTTTGAGGGAGATTGACAGGATAGATGGCAAGGGAATGTTTCTTTTTGTGGGTGGATCGAGAACTGGGGGCCATAGTTTCAGAATAATTTGGCCAGTTTAGAAAAGATGAGGGTTGTGAATCTTTGGAATTCTCCGCCCGAAAGAACTGGAGGTGTCAAGTAACTTAATAATATATTAAAGGCAAAGTTGGCACGAAAGAAGTCCAGGAGTCTGAGGAGAGAATAAGAAAGCGGTTATGAAATTAAGACCAGATCAACCATGAACTTATTGAAGGAAGAAGCACGTGGGGAATTGGCTCTCCTACTCCTCTTCCTGTTGTTCATGTTGTGAAAATATCAGTGCGTTAGAAAACTGGCTTCAAAGTGTCATACGTGGGATAGCTAAAGGACAGTTATAAGAAAATGGCATGTATAGTTTGAGAATGACAACTAAATCTAAAAATAGCTTCTTTTATTTTCATGTGTGTTTTCTTCTTACAAACTTGGGGTACTAATTTGATAGCTCAGAACAATGTTACAAGAATGTAAAAAGTATTTTTCTGTTTTTTCTGCTCAAGTTAAGCTGAAATTGTGGACATTGTCGCACTGCATTCAGTTTTTAAAGTGTCTAAGCAAAAGATAAGTTTGGTTTTGTACATGTTTATTTTTGAATAATTTATTACCTCTTTCTCAGGTTTGTGCAGAAGAAAAAACAGCCACGCTTTCCAACCTGGCTCACATGATGAGCCTGTATAGTGCACACAGTTATTCACGAGACAGTGCAAATTGGATTAATGTGGTTTGCAGATACCTCCATGATGCATTCTCAGATATCACTTTTAACTTGGTCACCTACTTAGCTGAGGTAAGTTTCTGAAAGTTATTTGAAGTGTTAGTTTGTAGAGAGTAATATAAAAATAAATAATATTTGTGTATTTAAATTTCTTGTTAACTAGTGTTGACCTGGACCACTTTACTGTTTGATTAATAAAATTGGCTATTTATCCTGTAGCTCTCTTTCAAAAAATGTATGTATTCCCAGAGTTCTGACCTCTACCACTTATCCATTACTTCTTCCATTTACCATCAAGTACAATTTCATTTTTTGCTGCTGATTTCAATTAGTATTGATCACATTTCTTCAGATCATAACTTCTTAATCTATACAATGTTATCACAAAGAATGAATACCAATACCTACATCTATTTTAATGGGGATAGGAGTGTTTTTTTCATGCATTCTCCTAAGCTTTCTACTTCCTTATTGTTGTAAATCAAAGGATACAGTGATATATCAAAAGTATTGTTTGTCTTGCACTCCCAGCTTTGGCATAGCCATTCAATGATAATGGTTACACTGCAATTCTCACTCCTGCCACTAGATGGAAGATACAGTATATCCAGTGGCTATGCCTATAGCATACATTGGGAATTTATTTTGCTCCAACTTATCAACAAAACTTCCTGCAGTTGTTGTATAATCAAATACATGAAAGTAGAGTTTACTAAATCTTAATTTACCATGTACAGAACTGATGCTTATGATGTCTGCTCTTCTTGCATTTAGTGTTGATAGCAGTCAATTAAAATGGAGTTTGTAAAATATTACTATGATTACTTTTAGTGCATAAAAATGAGAATTGATTGCAAAGGCATTACATCTCTATGTATGATTTCCTTCTTCAGTTATTGGAAAAGGGCCTAACGAGTATGCAGCAGTCATTACTACAAATTATATATAGCCTTCTGAGTCATATTGATCTGTCTGGAACACCAGTAAAACAGTTTAATTTGGAGATCGTGAAGATCATTGGGAAATATGTGCAGGTGAGTCATAATAGACAATAGGTGCAGGGTTAGGCCATTCGGCCCTTCGAGCCAGCACCGCATTAAATAATGTTGTAATGAAATAATGTTGTGATTTTTTTTAAATTATAAATTACAATCCCTAGCTTTTACCTTATAATAGGTAGGAATATAAGAGTTTGTAACTACTGAAGCATATGATAATGGATATTTTGATCTATTAATGGAATATCTTTGCAATTTTCGTTTGCAGAGTATTTAAATTGTAGCTCATTTTGTTGCATGCTGTATTCAGTAAACAATTACACAAAATGCTGCAGCAATTCAACGGGTTGGGCAGCATCTCTGGATAACACAGAAATGTGACATTTCTAGTCGGGACCCTTCTCCAGACATTGTAGGGGGGGTGGGGGGAGCAGAGCGCAAGACGAAGCCTGGAAACTGATACCTAGCTACAGGTGAGAAGGATATTTGATAGGCAGATGGTTGCTCAAAAGTCAGAGATAAAAGGATAAAAGGTGTGAGATTGGGAAAGAAGAGTTATAAATTGTGAAGCCAGTGGGAGGGAGTGGAAGGGAGAAATGGGTGCTTGCCCAGGTGAGACACAGGAAAGACAAGGATGGGGAAAGGGGTGGGGAGAAGGAAGGAGGGTGTAGGGATGAGTGGTTTTGGCTACCCCCAAACAGTAGCCTGGATATAGGGTGCAAGTTGAATCAAGAGTTAAAATTGGCATGTCACAAAGGTAATGCTCCAATTATGGGAGATTTCAACATGCAGGTAGACTGGGAAAATCAGGTTGGTACTGGACCCCAAGAAAGGGAGTTTGTGGAGTGCCTCCGTGATGGATTCTTAGAGCAGCTTATACCATAGCCTACCAGGGAGAAGGCAATTCTGGATTTAGTGTTGTGTAATGAACCTGATTTGAAAAGAGAACTCGAGATAAAGGACCCCTTAGGCGGTAGTGACCATAATATGATAAGTTTTAATCTACAATTTGAGAGGGAGAAGAGAAAATCGGAAGTGTCAGTATTACAATTCAACAAGCGGACTATGGAGCCATGAGGGAGGAGTTGGCCAAAGGTGACTAGAAAGATACCCTGGCAGGGATGACAGTGGAACATCAATGGCAGGTATTTCTGGGAATAATTCAGAAGGTGCAGGATCAGTTCATTCCAAAGAGGAAGAAAGATTCCAAGGGGAGTAAGGGGTGACTCTGGTTGACAAGGGAAGTCAGGGACAGTATAAAAATAAAGGAGAAGAAGTATAACATAGTAAAGATGTGCGGGAAGCCAGAGGATTGGGTAAAGTTTAAAGAGCAACAGAAGATAACTAAAAAGACAATACGGGGAGAAAAGATGAGGTACGAAGGGAAGCTAGACAAGAATATAAAGGAGGATAGTAAAAGTTTCTTTGGGTATGTGAAGAGGAAAAAATTAGTTAAGACCAAAGTTGGACCCTTGAAGACTGAAACAGGTGAATTGATTATGGGGAATAAGGAAATGGCAGACGAGTTGAACAAGTACTTTGGATCCGTCTTCACTAAGGAAGACGCAAAAAATCTCCCTGATGTACTAGTGGCCAGAGGATCTAGGGTGACGGAGGAACTGAAGGAAATTCACATTAGGCATGAAACGGTGTTGGGTAGATTGATGGGATAGAAGGCTAATAAATCCCCAGGGCCTGGTGGTCTGCATCCCAGGGTACTAAGGAAGTGGCTCTAGAAATTGTGGACGCATTGGTGATCATTTTCCAATATTCTATAGATTCAGGATCAGTTCCTGTGGTTTGGAGGGTAGCTAATATTATCCCACTTTTTAAGAAAGGCGGGAGAGAGAAAACTGAGTTATAGACCACTTAGCCTGACATCGGTGGTGGGGAAGATGCTGGAGTCAATTATAAAATATGAAATACAGCACATTTGGATAGTAGTAACAGGATCAGTCTAAGTCAGCATGGATTTACGAAGGGGAAATAATG
This sequence comes from Amblyraja radiata, assembly GCF_010909765.2. NCBI lineage: Eukaryota > Metazoa > Chordata > Chondrichthyes > Rajiformes > Rajidae > Amblyraja > Amblyraja radiata. The sequence continues at coordinate 107,723,867 of NC_045956.1, read as the reverse complement.
CTTGACTAATCTTCTGGAATTTTTTACGGATATAACTAGGAAAATGGACAAGGGAGAGACAGTAGATGTAGTGTACCTGGACTTTCAGAAAGCATTTGATAAGGTCCCACATAGGAGATTAGAGGGCAAAATTAGAGCACATGGTATTGGGGGTAGGGCACTGACATGGATAGAAAATTGATTGGCAGACAGTAAACAAAGAGTAGGGACTAACGGGTCCCTTTCAGAATGGCAGGCAGTCACTAGTGGGGTACCGCAAGGCTAGATGCTGGGACCGCATTTATTTACAATATACATTAATGTCTTAGATGAAGGCATTAAAAGTAACATTAGCAAATTTGCAGATGACACAAAGCTGGGTGGCAGTGTGAACTGTGAGGAGGATGCTATGAGGATGCAGGGTTACTTGGACAGGTTGGTGAGTGGGCAGATGCATGGCAGATGCAGTTTAATGTGGATACATGTGAGGTTATCCACTTTGGTGGCAAAAACAGGAAGGCAGATTACTATCTTCATGGCGTCAAGTTGGGAAAAGGGGAAGTACAACAAAATCTGGGGGTCCTTGTTCATCAGTCACTGAAGGTAAGCATGCAGGTACAGCAGGCAGTGAATAAAGCTAATGGCATGTTGGTCTTCATAACAAGAGGAGTTGAGTATAGGAGCAAAGAGGTCCTTCTGTAGTTGTACAGGGCCCTAGTGAGACCACCCCTGGAGTATTGTGTGCAGTTTTGGTCTCCAAATTTGAGGAAGGACATTCTTGCTATTGAGGGAGTGCAGCGTAGGTTCACGAGGTTAATTCCTGGGATGGTGGGACTGTCATATGTTGATAGAATGGAGCGGCTGGGCGTATACTCTGGAATTTAGAAGGCTGAGAGGGGATCTTATTGAAACAAATAAAATTATTAAGGGTTTGGACACGTTAGAGGCAGGAAACAAAGAGGCAATAAATTGAATTGTATTGTATTGTATTGTCCAGACGTTGGGGGAGTCCAGAACTGGGGGCCACAGTTTAAGAATAAGGGGTAAGCCATTTAGAACGGAGATGAGGAAAAGCTTTTTCACACAGAGGGTTGTCAATCTGTGGAATTCTCTGCCTCAGAAGGCAGTGGGGGCAATTCTCTGGATGCTTTCAAGAGTGAGTTAGAATAGATAGAGCTCTTAAAGATAGTCAAGTCAAGTCAAGTTTATTTGTCACATACACATACGAGATATGCAGTGAAATGAAAGTGGCAATGCTCGCGGACTTTTGTGCAAAAGACAAACAACCAAACAAACTATAAACACAATCATAACACACATATTCTTTTACATAATAAATAATGTAAGGAAAAACGTTCAGTAGAGTTAGTCCCTGGTGAGATAGGCGTTTACAGTCCGAATGGCCTCTGGGAAGAAACTCCTTCTCAATCTCTCCGTTCTCACCGCATGGCAACGGAGGCGTTTGCCTGACCGTAGCAGCTGGAACAGTCCGTTGCAGGGGCGGAAGGAGTCTCTCATGATATTGTTGGCTCTGGAGTTGCACCTCCTGATGTATAGTTCCTGCAGGGGGGCAAGTGAAGTTCCCATAGTGCGTTCGGCCGAACGCACTACTCTCTGCAGAGCCTTCTTGTCCTTGGCAGAGCAATTCCCAAACCAGATGGTAATGTTCCCGGACAAGATGCTTTCCACCGCCACTGCTGTAGAAGCACTGGAGGATCCTCGGAGACACTCTGAATTTCCTCAATTGCCTGAGGTGGTAAAGGCGCTGCCTTGCCTTACTCACGAGTGCTGAGGCGTGTGATGCCCATGTCATATCCTCGGAGATGTGGACTCCCAGATATTTAAAACAGTTCACCCTATCCACAGGATCCCCATTTATCCTCAATGGAGTGTACGTCCTCGGATGATGTGCCCTCCTAAAGTCCATGATCAGCTCCTTCATTTTTTTGATGTTCAAGAGGAGGCTGTTATCCTGGCACCAGAGTGCTAGACCAGCCACCTCCTCCCGGTAGGCCTCTCGTCGTTGTCTGAGATCAGGCCCACCACCACAGTGTCATCAGCAAACTTAATTAATGAGTTGGAGCTGAACCTAGCCACACAGTCATGTGTGTACAGGGAGTACAATAGGGGGCTGAGGACGCAACCCTGGGGCGATCCTGTGCTCAGGGTGAAGGACTTCGATGTATTCCCTCCCATCTTGACTACCTGGGGCCTGGCGGTGAGAAAGTCCAGGACCCAGGCACACAGGGAGGTGTTGAGCCCCAATTCCATTAGCTTCCCGGCCAGTCTGGTGGGGACTATCGTGTTGAAGGCTGAACTGTAGTCTATGAACAGCATCCTCACGTAGCTCAGGGGATATGGGGAGAAGGTAGGAACGGAGTACTGATTGTGGATGATCAGCCATGATCACAATGAATGGCGGTGCTGGCTCGAAGGGCCGAATGGCCTACTCCTGCACCTTTTGTCTATTGTCTATTGTTACCTAAAATTGGAGAATTCAATGTTCATCGGATTGATTATGGTGGCTCCCAAACTGAAATGTCACCTATCCATGTTCTCCAGAGATGCTGCCTGACCTGCTGAGTTACTCTAGCACTTTGAGTCTTTTTTTGTAAACCAGCAACTGCAGTTCATTCTTCAGTAAATAACGGTTTGACAAGGTAGCCATTTCTAGATTTTTTTTTGTTTACTGTTGAAATTATATTTAGAAAGCAACTGAAAATGTTTAATTTCTTATTGGACATTGTGTGATTTATAGTTGAGGCAAGTTCATTCACAAGTTAATTTAGCCTTTCGTTAAAACTTAAATCTCAAAGATTATATCACAGGTTTATTTATATTTCAAGGAAACCTCCTTCACATGGATAACTATTTCTAACCTGTGATTAAAATGTCTGAGACATGAATTGAGAGAACAGCCTTTATATATAGTGCTTTTTTTGTTGCCTCAGGGTGACTGCAAATCAGACAGTGGAGAGAACAGTACAAAACACAAACTTACATCACAATGTGTACCATAAAGGGGATTTTGCTTTTTGCTTTGATTTGCTTTCAAAGATTTGACTTTTTGAATGTAGTGAGCTTGTGGCCAGCAGCAGGAGAAATGAAAGCATTATAACATGCACATTACTGTTTCTGCTTTTGTTAATCTTGGCACTGCAATATAAATTGTTATAACTATAATTATTTGTATGTAAAATATTGTTCAAAGAATCTGTCAATAATTAGAGAAGGTCGATATCTAAGATAGTAATCACGATAGTGGGGCACTTAAATTATAATACTGATATCTGGACCAGTCTATTAGAGCAGTGACCACTGAATGTGAATGACCACTCCATCTGTCTTCCATCATCACAGTCATTTAACCCTGAAAGGATTTTGATGGCATTTCAGCTGTCAATTGTGTGTGCACATTTGCCCAAAGGAATAAATTACATGGGGTCATGGCAGTTGAAAGAACAGACAAAAATTCTCAATTTTCAATAATGACAGAAAGAAACTTTATGAACATGAAATATAATAGCGAAACTGTATGCTCAAAGCTGTTATTCAGCTTGGGGCCTAAAACTTTGCAACATTTTTACTGGGGAAAGAAATAGAGCCTTCCATGTGGTATTTCATGCAGTTTGCAGTAATTATGCCATTTGATATGTGCGTGCTTTTGTTCAGCTCATTCGGCTTAGAATTAAATATAAAACATTTAAAAACCACAGAGCAAATCAAACAATTTTTAGCTATTGATCATGGGGTAGATATGTTTCTTTGGCTGATTGTTACTCTAACAGGAATATTAAAATTATATTTTTATGTGCATTCAAGGTTCCAATTTGGAATGCAGGGTATGGTTCACAGAAAGCCTCCTATTGTCCCAAAATGAGGCAAGAGGTTGCTCTTGTTTAATGTGTGGGGGCGGGGGGGGGGGGGTTTGTATGACTTCATCAGCTGGTTTTGTGAAGGTGTCTGACATTATGGGTAATGAATAACACACGGAGATTACGGTCACAGTGACACAGCGGTAGAGTTTCGTCCTTACAGCGAATGCAGCGCCGGAGACCCGGGTTCAATCCCGTCTACGCATGCTGGCTGCACGGAATTTGTAAGTTCTCTCCGTGACCTGCGTGGGTTTTCTCCGAGTTCTTCGGTTTCCTCCCACATTCCAAAGACGTACAGGTTTGTAGGTTAATTGGCTTGGTAAATGTCAATATTGTCCCTAGTGGGTGTAGGATGGTGTTAATGTGCGGGGATCGCTGGTCGGCGTAGGCCGAAGGGCTTGTTTCCGCGCTGTATCTCTAAACTAAAAACTATTAAGAAAACAGAAGGTAAGGAATGGGATCAATGCTTTCTTTCAAGGATGGTCGCTCTCAAAAATGGGTTCGGCAGAATTCTTTGCAATCTGATGATTTTACAATCCCGTGTCAGTCTTATGCTTCAGGTTCAGCGTAATTTTACCTTGGCCTATTTGCAGCTGATGCAAAGCTTTCTCTGTCTGTATGTAGAATCATTGATTTATTTTATTTTATTTAGAGTCCACACTGGAAAGAAGCACTTAACATTCTGAAATTGGTCGTGTCTCGTTCAGCCAGTCTTGTTGTGCCAGATGAGGCACATAGAACAAATTATGCCATTGATTCGTCCTCATCTCCTGAAATTTCCTTTACAAAAATTTGGAACAATGCTTCAAAGGAACTGCCTGGAAAAACTCTCGATTTTCACTTTGACATCACTGAGGTGTGTAGTTAAACGTTATATTTATTGCTGATAAATTGATATTGAACTCTCTGATCATTGCATGTTGATCTGAATTCATAATTTTCCTGTGATATTTTTGTTATTTTTGTTTTGAACTGTATAGTAATCGCAACACACTCGTTTGTATCTAAATTAAAATATTTCCCCTGCATTTCGTTTAATGGAGATATTTACAAGGCATTCTGTGAAAATGTGAATGTATGTTATTCTGTCAAGCAGAGAATGTTCAGCAGTGTCTCTTCCCACATACATCTATGATTCGTATGTTACCCTCCATCACAATATCCAGTTTTGTACTCCAAACATCATCATGGGCGCCTAATGTTTCTGCACCTCTGTGCAGCATCAAAGTGGCCCCAATGCCCTTCACCTCCTCTGAATAAAAGTCAAACCAGTTTCCATTACACTCACTTCCTCCACCACCACCATCTTTTGCCCAGCTGCCATTGTTGACCTAATTCACTTTCACATTGGCCAATTGACTCTCCTCTTCCCTTTTGCAATCTTCACCTCAGGAACTGTTAGCAAACAAATCCATTACAAGCCCTTTAGATTTCCATAGTTATCTAAATTATGCCTCTTCTCACAGACAGCAGCTGACAATGGCCTGTTTCCTTTGTCATTGTTACTATTTGCATATCTTTCATTCATTTTTTTATCTCCCTATAACGTTGTCTGTATTTCTCGTTTCCCTTTCCTCTGATATGTCTGAAGAAGGGTCTCGACCCGAAAAGTCATCCATTCCTTCTCTCCAGAGTTGTTGCCTGTCCCGCTGAGTTACTCCAACTTTTTGAATCTATCTTCAATTTAAACCAGCATCTGCTATTCCTTCCTGCACCCCTCTTCTCACCTACTTCCTTTAAGATTCCATTCTCCCAGTTTCTCAGTCTCCATCTGATCTATCCTCGTGACCTTTTCCACCAATGTTTCTGAGGTGCTTCACTTTTTTTAAACTAATTTCCTCTTGATCTCCGACATCTCCCTACCGTTTCTAGATCTCCCCGTCTCCATCACAGGAAACAGACTATTGACTGACACCTACTACAAACCTACTGACTCCCAAAGCTATCTTGACTACACTACTTCCCATCCCGCTTTTTGTAAAGACTCTATCCCCTACTCCCAATTCCTCCGTCTACGCCACATCTGCGCCCATGATGAAGCGTTTCATACCAGGGTATCGGAGATGTCCTCATTCTTTAGGAAACGGGGGTTCCCCTCTTCCATTATAGATGAAGTTCTCACTAGGGTCTCCTCGATATCCCGCAGCTCTGGCCTTGCACCTTCCAACCCATCAGACGTCGCATACAGCATATAATCCTCCAACGTTTTCGCCACCTCCAACAGGATCCCACTACTGGCCACATCTTCCCATCTCCACCCCTTTTGCTTTCCGCAGAGACCGTTCCCTCCGAAACTCCTTGGTCAACTTGTCCCTTCCCACCCAAACCACCCCCTCCCCAGGTACTTTGCCCTGCAACCTCAGGAGATGCAACACCTGTCCCTTTTCCTCCCCCCTCGACTCCATCCAAGGACCCAAGCAGTCTTTCCAGGTCAGGCAGAGATTCACTTGCACCTCCTCCAACCTCATCTACTGTATCCACTGTTCCAGGTGACAACTTCTCTACATCGACGAGACCAAGCGCAGGCTCGGCGATCGTTTCGCTGAACACCTCCGCTCAGTCCGTCTTAAACTACCTGATCTCCCGGCGGTTCAGCACTTCCCCTCACATTCCCAATCTGACCTTTCTGTCCTGGGTCTCCTCCATTGTCAGAATGAGGCCCAGTGCAAATTGGAGGAACAGCTCCTCATATTTCGCTTGGGCATTTTACACCCCAACGGTATGAACATTGATTTCTCTAACTTCAGATAGCCCTTGCTTTCCCTCTCTATCCCCTCCCCCTTCCCAGTTCTCCCACTAGTCTTACTGTCTCCAATTACATTCGATCTGTGTCCCGCCTCCTCCCCTGACATCAGTCTGAAGAAGGGTCTCGACCCGAAACGTCACCCATTCCCTCTTTCCAGAGATGCTGCCTCACCTGCTGAGTTACTCCAGCATTTTGTGTCTCTCCTCTTGATCACAGTTGACAGAGTTCTTAAACTCCTGCACCTGCCCTCACCCTTTTCCTCCTACTTCGAACTGGAATGTCAAATGAGGCTTGTGGAGACTTTTCCTTCTCTCTGCCTCCTCTTAGTCTATACATTCAAGGGATTGTCCTTTGTAATGTTGCTTTCCTTCAATATGATGCCTGGTTTCCTCCCTCCCTTTTCAGTATTGAGGAAGGACCAATCCCTCTGCAGTGCAAAGACACTCAGCATTGCTTAATTAACTTTCTCTCCCTCTATTTCTATTCATCTTATGTCTGCGTCTGCAGTGAGATTATGTGATTAACAAGCCTTCGCCACTCTATTCGTTGCACAGATGTTTGTGCAATGACAATAAACGTATTCTATCTATTTCAGACAGCATTACAACTGGTTGCACCATTTCAGTCTCTTTTTACATCCATTCAAATGCAGATATTGTCATTGTTTTTTTCACCTGTCTCATTGCTCCCCACACTTCAGCATCTTAAGACATTCTCAGTTCTATGAAAGGTTGTCATCCCGAAAAGTCGACTGCTTCTTTTTCCGCAGATGCTGCATAATCTGCTGAGCATTTATTGCAATTTCTGTTTTTATTGCAAGTGTATTGTGCTGGTCTTACCTTTAACACCATTTTGATTTCAATAGACACCAATCATAGGACAGAAATATGGCGATCAACACAGTGCTGCATGCAGAAACGGAAAGCCAAAAGTCATTGCTGTCACTCGAAGTACCTCTTCCACATCATCAGGATCCAACTCAAATGCCTTAGTGCCGGTCAGTTGGAAAAGGCCCCAACTATCCCAGGTACAGTGGAATCCACTCAAAGTTTGGTCTTGATAAATCATTTCTTCAGAAGGCCAGTGCGTTATTAATAGGGATATGAGCATTGAGTTTTCTGAATGATGACTGAACAGTAATTCCATCCGGCAGACTGAGCGGAGAAGTATCCAAACACATCTCCAAGCTCAATCTTGCCAGTAGCAAGCAGGCGTGTGCTAAAGACAAGACTGAAGCATCCAAAACTATGTTCATCCAGATGCGTCATTGAGTCTTGCAGCACAGAAATGGGCCCTTCCACCACGATGCCCTTGCTGATCTCTCTGGTCATTTGCACTAATCCCATTTGACCACACTATGACCATATCCTTCAAAGTGTTCAAGTGTCTGTCTAAGCACTTCCTACACATAGTAATTTTATCTGATTCCACCACATCCTCTAGCAGCAATTATATATTTCAGATATCAACCACGCTCTTTTTTTAAAGAAAACTTACCCCTCGATTCCCCTTCAAACCTATGCCCTCTGGTTTTTCATGTTCCGACCAGGAGTTAAAGATTTTGATTATCTGCCCATTCTATGCCTTTCATAATCTTATATACTTAATCTTATTTTAGTAAATACTTTCTTGATCAATGCATTTGTGTAAAGGGACCAGTTTAAGTTCCTGGTGATTGGATTGAATTGAATTGAATTTCCTTTATTGTCATTCAGACCTTTCAGTCTGAACGAAATTTCGTGCCTGCAGTCATACATACAATAATACAATAATAGACAACAGAACAGACAGTAAACACAAATTAACATCCACCACAGTGAGTCCACCTAGCACCTCCTCACTGTGATGGAGGCAAAAATCTTAGGGCTGCAGTCTCTTCCCTCCTCTTCTCCCTCTGCGCTGAGGCGATACCCCACTGGGCGATGGTAAATCAGTCCCGCGGCTCACCGAGCTCCGCGAACGGGCCGGTTCAAACACCGCGGCCCGGGGTGGTCAAAGCTGCCGCCCTCCAGTCCAGCGGACGCAGCTGTTGACGAAGTCGTCCACTGGCCCGCGGCCAGTATGGATGTGTAGGAACTTGAAACTTTTGACTATCTCTATAGCAGCCCATTGATTGAGTTCACCCCTTCACTTCCTTCGGTCTTTTCCATTGCTGACATTAGGCTGAGGTTGTTGTTGTGATACCATGACACCGTGTTCTTGATGTCATTCCTGTAATTCCAAGGTCAGCAACCTCATTCAGATGAATGGGCTTGCACTTATTCCTGGCATAATGCTGAGCGGGACCTGATATACCTTGTGTTCAGCACCTCTCTTCATTATTCCTGGACATCACTACTGGAATACAGACACATTGGAATCTGACATCTAGCTAACCTCCAACTTCAGCATTTAAGCACATGGGCATAGATATCAAAAATATGAGTACAGGTTTGTCAGTTCTTACAGAATTACTGGCTAAAGCTAAGAACAGTCCAACCCATTAAAAACTGGTACCAGTCTGAAGAAGAGTCTTGAAGAAGGGTCCGGACATGATACATCACTAATCCACGTTCTCCAGAGATGCTGCCTGGCCTGCTGAGTTACTCCAGCACTTTGTGTCCTTTTGTGTATTAACCAGCATCTGCAGTTCTTTATTTCTAATTTCTCCTTTTTTTTAAATGGTGTACTTTAATTTAGTTATGGTATTTCTACAACATCATGAATCTTTTTAACCTTTGTGATTTCTTGAAACATTTGTGTGTCTTATTTTAGAGAAGAACAAGAGAGAAATTAATGAATGTCCTCTCACTTTGTGGCCAAGAAGTTGGTCTCCCAAAAAACCCCTCGGTAGGTTAAACCTTTTTTAACCAAATGATTTTTTCTAGTTTACAATCTTATACATACATTCTAATAAATGGTTTCATTTTTTTGTATTAGTCATTGAAACGTTGTATTTTCTGTTTTCATGATGAGCCAAAAAGTATTTTATTCAAGACATAACGAGAAAGCATGGTAAAAGTAGACCGCCCATTGAATCCGGGATAAGCTCAAAAAATTAGATCAAGTGTATTACAGCATAATATAGAGCAATATATGATACAATTACGTAATAGAGCAATATACGTGTGGATTGCAAGAATGAATCTGTTTCGTTCAAGTCGGAGAAACAGAAAAGGAGTACTGTTTGTTATAAATTCCCAAATAATGAGATGGAGGAGCAGCAAAACTGTAGGAAAAGCGGTGAAATTTTAAATAAATCAGCAAGTTTAGCCGGTGTTTTCATTTTTAGTTTTGTTTATAGTTTAGAGATACAGGCCCTTCAGCCCACCAAGTCCGAACAGTGATCCCCGCGCACTTGGGACAAATTACATTTATACCAAGCCAATTAGCCCACAAACCTGCACGTCTTTGGAGTGTGGGAGGAAACTGGAGCTTCCCGGCGAAAACCCATGCAGGTCACGGGGAGAACGTACAAACACCATACAGCCAGCACCATAGTCAGGATCGAACCTGGGTCTCCGGCGCTGTAAGGCAGCAACTCTACTGTTGTGGAAAATGTTGTATTTATCAGTTAAATTCAAATTGCTTAATGTGAAACTTTTACAATGTGCCTTCTGGAAGTTGAAACAAACCATAACATAATTAAGGAATTTCTAATTTTCCCAAATTTATACAAGGTTCATAAGTGTTGACGTTCATCATGCAGGCATCTTCCCTTTTATGTATCCCAGCACAGCAGTTAAAAACATAACGTTTGAAGAGGAAAATTTGCCATCTTTCCCAGGTTTGACCTTTCTGTGGGTTGAGGCCCATTAATAATCTTGATCCTGTGACAGATGAGCAAACCACTTAGGGCTAATTCGTTTCGGAGAGTAAACACAGACTTGCCAGAAACCATTTATATTGAAAGTCAATTACCAATATTCCAATTCTCAATTTTCTCCATTGAATCAGAGTTCTGCAGTCAAAGCAAAGTTATTCCTCTTCCATATGTCTTAAATATATGACTTGTATCTTGATTACATTATACTTTTGGTCTACTTTTTTCTTGCCATCCTTCTTGTACAACTGAACGGGGTTAGTCAAGAAGCAATGCCATCTATTTTTTAAAAAAGGGAGAAAATAATGGCCCCAGACTGCCTACCACTCTTTCATTCAGATTATTGCCTGGTCCTCAATTTACTGCTCTGCTGAAAACTGGCAGCTGCACTGAAAACATAACTTCCTAATATAGTTATGAATAAATTTGAAAGTAGTGCGGCAGAAATTAATTGTGGAAATTTTGGAGAGTTTTGTCCCTCATATTTACTTTTGTGTGAAGGATGACCACGACCAAATTCTTCTTAGTAGCAATCCATTTACTCATTCTGTAATCCTGGCATTCTCAATCAGTCATTCTCCTTGAGTCAAAGAAAACATGCTTTATATCAAAGTATGGTGCTTCATCCCAATGCTTGTCCTTGAATTATATTTTAGCTTATGTTTATTCATTCTGCATATTAAGAAAACAATCCTTTCATCGTTACATTGAAATTACATTCATGAAGATTAGATATTTAAAAAAACACCATTGAAGCTTGCAGTATAATGTTTGTGTAGTTCCCAGGATATCTTCACAGAATTTTTGAACTGGTCACATCTACAGCATCAGGCAATTTGGAAAGCGCAAAGATGTCTAAAAATTGGGGAAATGGTTGATGGTGAAACTTGTTTTGCAAGTCAATCTATATATAATTTCAAAACATTTTTCCAGGTTGTGTTTTCATCCAGTGAAGACCTCGATATTTCAGAACAACAGACAAGTTTAATTTCCACGACTGAAGACCCGATAAGAGAGGAGGAAGTACCGGCGGAGGATACTAATAGTGAACAACAATTTGGAGTGTTAAAGGATTTTGATTTCTTAGATGTTGAATTGGAAGATGCTGAGGTAAGAAATTTGCCTGGTGGTATAAGATGGCTAACTAAAATTACACAATATTTTATTTTGTTGTACCAAGGACATGATTTTAATTTAAGTATCTTGAAAAGAAAATATTATTGTAGTGTACACTGGTATTGCACTTTAGTTGTCCAGAAACAGTACCTCAAAGCTGACAAATTTAAAATGATCCTCCATTTTAATTTAGATTATCATCAAAATACATTCTGTTATTTCCCTACTGAAATTTAGTATGATTAAAAGTTGTAGGTCTCCAACATATTAACTTAAACTGAATAAATGAAAAGTAGAACAAAAATCTACCACCAAAGTGACTTGAAGATGTCATAGGAACATGACCAGAGCACTTATGGTTATTAGCTTCCTTTATTTTCTCACATCCCAAATCTCCATTAAATTTCTAATACCTTTGCAGCAATATTTTTTAATTGTGGTGTGCTTTTAACAAAGAAAAACATATTTCCAGGCACTTCACATTGACATAAAAAACCTATAAAAAGAAGGGCGAGTCTGAAGATACCAATAGCAAATATAGGGATAGAGATTGTGTAGGAAAGAACTGCAGATGCTGGTTTACATTGAAGATAGACACAAAATGCTGGAATAACTCAGCGGGACAGGCAGCATCTCTGGAGATAAGGAATGGGTGACATATCGGGTCAAGACCCTTGAGGCAGAGTCAGGGGAGAGAGAGACATAGAGATAAAGAATGTAAGGTGTGAAAACGCGACATCAAAGGGGACGAGGTTCAAGGAAAATGTAGAATAGATCATTATTAGGTGGGGAAGGTGACAACAAAGCATACAAAGATAAAAATGTAATCACGGGGACAGTCAGACTGGTCGGAGAACTGGAATGGGGGATGGAGAGAGAGAGAAAGCAAAGGTTACTTGAAGTTAGAGAAGTCGATATTCATACCACTGGGTTGTAAGCTGCCCAAGCGAAATATGAGGTTTCAATCTCAATGGAGATTGGTGATGTTTTAGAAATAGAAACTGTTGGCTTCTGTGATGGAGAGGTTGTGGAGTAGTGGAGTCACAAATGATTATTGTGGATCAGATGTGTGGACCAGGCAGGAGGATGAAATTGGTGGCAGTTGTGGTAGGAAAAGGAGGATGATATTTTAATCATCCAATGTTTATTTATTTAAATACAAAGTGCTGGAGTAACTCAGCCGCTCAAACAGCATCTCTGAAGAACCTGGATAGGTGACATTTCGGGTCAGGGTTCTTCTTTGGACTGACATCAGTCAAGATGTTTGAGGATGTTTACATCTAGAAATGGGCATCAAAATAAGACTTGCGCAATTCCTAATGAGACCTCACTCCATTCAGCAACCCCCAATACTTTGCTTCTCAGCAATCAGCAAAAGCTGTCAAACCACAAGGAACGCTCCAGTCAGTGAGGCAGGGGGAGGGACGTGTCAATCCCAGTTAATAGGATGAAAGCCTGGACAGTTCCTGACTGCAACACGATCAATAATAAGGCACAGATACTTGCCAGGCCTATCATTGCCTAACAGGACATAGATACTGAAGTCTCCTATGCGGGCAAGAATCCCTGCACAATGAACCAATGATGAAGGAATTTATTTTCTGAAGATATATTATGGTCATTAACACACCATTATTTAGACTTGCAAAGTGCATATCCTCATGACAAAGTATATTTAAAATGGGGGTCGGAGATGCTTTGGCAACGTGTCACTCATTAAGAAATAGAGATGTGGTGACATGTCACTTAAGAGCCTGGAACATGGATTTATGCATGTGTCTGAATCAGTGCAGATTATGCAGGGTGTGAAGGATTTTTTAGGCATCATCTAGGCATCCTTATCTCATTGTTGCAATGATTCCCAGTGTGACTACGGTAACTTTGGCTTACACCAGGGACTACTCTTGAAGCCGGTGCTTCTATACTCTTTCAGTCAGCTGAAGCACTGGATGCCAATACAGTAGCTGCTGCCTTCTTCTTTCTCCTAGTGCTTCAGGTTCTGTCTCTTGAGATTTCATGATCCTGGTCTCTTGGCATCCATGCCTCTGGCACTCAATTGCTGCCTTCAGTCTCCACGGCTATTGGCGCTTACTGAAGTGCACCAGTGCACCACTGGACTGATGCTTTCAACAAAATCTCATCTTGAATGTCTCGAATCTTTTTTTAAAGTAAACATTGAAATGGTTAAAATATCGTCCTCTTTTCCTATCACAATTGCCACCAATTTCAACCCCCTGCCTGGTCTACACATCTGATCCACAATAGTCCCTTCTGACTACACAACGTCTCTATCTTGGTACCTGTACGGCTCCCTTTGTTCTCCCTCCAGGGGTTATTGGTCACTCATTATGTCCAGCAGGTTGCATTCTCTCAGGAGGAAGGAGCCATGTGGCATTTACCATAATTATTTTCATGATCTGCAACATTGAAAGTGTGAAATCTTTCCTGTAAATGGAAAGGTCTGAATTCTTAATAGGGCATCGTATGGAAACATAATTTCAGCCAGCGGCTGACAGCGCTAGTAACAAGCCAGCAATACCAGCACATCCCACTGCCTGCGATGCTACCTGCTCATCGCTGAAGTCAATGTAAGATAAATCATTTTTGTTGCGATGAGCAGCAGGTCAGGGGATGTGAAAATGATCTGTTGTTACAGATTAGAAAGAATTTATAGTGAGGAAGTTGAGAGGCGACACGACCTTGATATCCACACTGCAAGCAGTGCAAGAATGAAAGCATAGCATAGCTCTTCCTGTGGAAAGTTATGTACGTCAGTAATTACGGCATTGGAAAACCTGGACCTGCAGATGCATAGTTCATGAGAGAGATCTGGATAGGATATGGTGTCTGAAAGCTCTCTGTGAATAAGCTCCTTGTAGGTAGGTATACCTTTGCCTCCTGTCCCAAGGTCACCAATCAAATCCTGAGTGGTTGCCATAACCATATTAATGTTTCCAGTTTTATCAAAAACTGCAAAGTAGGAAACTAAAAATCCAATGTATTATGATCCAGTTTCTAAGCACATATTTAAATCACCATATTGCTGAATAATTTTGTGCAAACATAGATCATTTGGTTCATGAAAATAATAAGAGGTGACATTTATTCAGTATCAATATACCTTCCTAGAATTTCATCAACTTTATCATTCAGAATCGAAATAATCCAAATGTTATAGGAGGAGGATTTTGGTGCAATGTATTTGTAACGCAATTTGTTATTTTTAAGTAAAAGATGCTATTCAAAAGTGCATGTGTTAGTGTGAAACTAGATGTTTATTTATAGCTCCATATAAACAAAAAAGGGGGATGCGAGAGTGATGTTATGTTGTTTAGTGTTGCCAGCTCCTAAACATTTTCCTGAGCATTCTCTTTCAATAGTAAACTATTTTATATTCAAAGTAACTGACTCATTTTTAGAGATTCACCAGATGTGACACTTGATATTCTTTGGGATCATTACGTCGGGAGAAAAAAAATTGAGAATAGCTTAGCCTGTATTGAATGCTAAGTTGCAAAAAAAAGATGCATTCACTCAAAAAAAAAATTTGTTGGACAGAATAAGTTCCTTTGTTATTTATTTTGCTGGAATCTACTTCCTTTTCAAGCATTTTCTGCACTTACTGTAACAGTTGCTACTAATTTCATACATGCAGATAGTGTGTGTTAATATGTTATTGTTGCTTACATGTTAGCAAAATATGTTTTGGTCTAAAATATACAAAAGCAGTTTTTGTGTCTTTTTAATATTTTAAATGAGCATGTTAGGCATTTTGTGAATGGAAGTTTTGATTTTTTTTTTCTCATAATTTATGTTTCGTGCAGATGACAGCGAAAGAATTATTTGAAATATTATTAATAATTTTAAAAGCCAATATTATTAGAAAATTAGTTTGGTCCTGAGGTTGCCTTGATCATGAGCAGGTGAAAAGTGCCGTGTCTTCCCAAAACAAATCTAGTTGACAGTGTGTGAAAGCAAGTAAGGTTTCAGATCTACTGCCATAAATACTAGTTGTAGCTAAATAACCAAAATTAAATACTGTTGTCTATCTGTTCGGTAATCTATAAAAAATATTTTGTTTACTATTGAATGAGTAAAGCATGCAGTGAGTGGTTTACAATAAGGGAAAAGGGTGAAACAACCAGGGATTCATATCTTTAAATAGCAGGTGATCACATCCTAATTAAACTGTCTGTTAATTTCAATGTAATTTTGTTTGTTGAGATTAAGGTGTACTCCTGTTTCACACATCGTGCCAAATATTTCTCTTTTCTCACTTTTTAATGCTGCTCATCACTTTTCTTCATTGCTAACCAGGAGCTGCAGGTAAGTTGCAGCCTGGTGCAGTGTTTTGTAAAGTTACTGTCTTGTGTGTGATAAATGTTGAATGTTCACGGAACAGTATTACTGTGTGGGGCCTTAATGTTTTTAAATTGTGTGCAAATCTTCGCTGTTTGTAGGATGTGCCTATGCATAATTTGAATGAAATTAAATTACTAAGCAATATATTGATATAAAATATAATCTAACAACGTTATGGATTTTTAAAAGATATCCAACTTTTATAAGTACATCACTTATGTATTTAAAGTGCTGTTATAGATGATAATGAGCTGTTTGTTATTTTGATTGACAATGCCTAGTTCGTTATATGCTATCACTTGTGGGTATTTCGGTAATTCACTAAGGATTAGCAGCTATGCCGTGTGTTTTGGGAATAAGCTATTTTCAGCGCTAATAAACAGTGCAGCTCTGCTCTGGCAATGGGCCTATGAAAAGTAGCTTTAAGAACATTTCAACTGTTTAAAAGATAATAGATTAACAAATAATACTATTTCAGGGTGAAAGCATGGACAACTTTAACTGGGGTGTGCGGAGGCGCTCATTGGAAAGCATTGAGAAGGGGGATACGCCATCACTGCAAGATTTCCAGTCGTCAGGAAGCACGCCCAGTTTAAACTTAACCAATCAGGAGGATACGGATGAGTCGTCTGAGGAGGAGGTGCTGACTGTTAGTCAGATATTGACCCGCAACCAAATAGTAAGTCACCATTTTTTCTCCCGCAATTAAATTATTTACATCTATTTGTGACATAATCTGCTTCTAAATAGATTGATTAAAGTTTGATATAAAATGATTGGAGATCATTTGAATCATTAAGTCCATGTCAGTCGTTGAAAACCTCCCAATCCCATCTTCGATCCCTCAGCATGTAGCTCAGCAAGTCATAATAAGAACACATTTTAAATATGGTGAGGACTTCTGTATTTTGCTGTCATTTCAAGGGAAGACTCCCCACCACCCTCTGGTTACTCAACCAGACTATCTATATCCTGACTCAAGAGCTTTCTTGGTACCAACCACACACATTTTTTTGTGGCATCTCTAGAACTTTTATAATTACTTCAACATACTTGTTTAAATCATAAATCCCTGCATCAAAAACCCAGGGAACCCAGGATTGAACCTTGTAGACCTTCACTGCAAACAGGCTTCCTGTTACAGAAACACCGATTGATTCTGGTTTTTGCCACTTAGCTAAGTTTAAATTAGTTTGCTTCTTCTGCCTCGGATCTATGGAGTCTTGTTAAAAGATATGAAATACACTATCCTCATCAACCCACTTTGTTGTCTTGTAAAAAAAAAATCAATCAAGGTACTCAAACATGACTCGTTCTCTCAAAGCATCACTCGGTCCTTAATCAAGCAGTGTCTTTCTAAATGGTCACACTGTCCCTTGGAATTGATTCCAAAAAATTGTGAATCCTGAAGATTTAGTTATGTTTTCACAAAATACCTCATACTTTAACAAGATGTGGTAACTCCTGTGCATGGATGATTTTGTATTTCTTTACTTTAAATTTCTATTTTGCTGAAAAATATTTTTCAACCAAATTATTCATTAGGAAAAGTGCATAAATTAGACATGATATTGTACAAAATATTCATATTACAATAAATGTGGAGACTTTTTTGATAGAAACCCAGTAATGCTTCTGAAATTGTATCCTTAATTATATTATTATTTAAGTTTATGAATTACTTTTGTGTTTTTGGGGTTTTTTTGGCCAAGGGACATCTCAGTAACAACTTACCTCCTTACTGGTTACTGAACAGAGGCACACTGCATTATTTTTGTTTGTCACGTTCTGCCCCCTCTTCTTCTCCCACATTTCAATGTTCCTTAATTTTGCTGCCAGCTGTTCTGTTTAATTTAACTGGTGAGGACATTTCTCTGCAGCTACTTTTAGCTTTGTTTCTTTTTTGTATGGTTTGTGGAAAGGATCAAATTTTCTGTTTTTTCCCCATTCTCTGGAAAATTCTATGTTTACAAATACACAGGACTAGATGTAAAAGGTCCAAAGTGCCAAATATCAATTTACTCCCGATGGTGATGGGAGCCTTCTGCACTCACCTATGCTCCTCCGATGTTGAGAAAGGCTAGGCAGACACGTCATTGGGGTTATCAAGTGGGCACCTACATAATATAAATAGGAAAAATAAGTAGAATTAAGGAGTAGAATTAAGCCATTTGGCCCATCAAGTCTACTCCACCATTCAAACATGGCTGATCTATCTCTCCCTCCCAACCCCATTCTCCTGCCTTCTCCCCATAACCTTTGACACATCTACCAATCAAGAATCTATTTACCTCTGCCTTAAAAATATCCACTTACTTGGCCTCCATTGCAAATAATTCCACAGATTCACCACCTTCCAGGCAAAATAAATTTCTCATCTCCTTCCTAAAGGAACGTCCTTTAATTCTGAGGCTATGACCTCTAGGCCTAGACTCTCCACTAGTGGAAACATCCTCTCCACATCCACTCTATCCAAGCATTTCACTATTCTGTATGCTTCAATGAGGTACCCCTCATTCTTCTAAATTCCAGCGAGTACAGGCCCAGTGCCGACAAACACTCATCAGAGGTTAACCTACTCATTCCTGGGTTCATACTTGTAAACCTCCTCTGGACCTTCTCCAGAGCCAGCACATCTGAAGAAGGGTTTCGGCCCGAAACGATGCCTATTTCCTTCGCTCCATAGATGCTGCCGCACCCGCTGAGTTTCTCCAGCAATTTTGTCTACCTCAGAAGCCAAAGCTTATTAATTCCCACCCCTTATTCAACTGCTTATAATTATCTTATACAAATTTAGCAGCTATAAACACCTAGTATCTCTTAGTCATTTATACAACCCATCACTCTATAATCTCCCTTCCCAATACAATCAGTATAACAAATATCCCACTCAAAATCACCTATCCTCATCCCAATATCCTTTTAAAAAAGTGTTTTTGTACATCTTTTTAAACATTATTTTGATATTCCGTTCAGATGAAGGCAAAATTCAATGCTAAAATCCATGGTGCTAAAATTTGAAGCATATAGAATGTTGAAACTCCTGTCAATTGTGCAAATTAATGCTCGAGGGTCACTGAACATTTTGGATATTGAGAACAATTTCCTTCAAAAGACTCCAAAATATCTGTGTGTATTATCCAAGTATTTGGAAACGTGTTTATTTTTGCTGTTAATTGTGCCATTTAGTTTGTTTTTCTGCTGACAAAATATTTATTATTTTTCCTTGGCGCTAACTCTGGTATTATTTATATGGTTTTAATCTCACACACATTATTCTATCTTCCCTTAGCTAAACAGTGATTCAACAACATACGATGCAGTATCAAATCATGTGGATTCCCTGCTGCAGTCAAGAGACACAGCAACAAGTGTGTCTGAAGAAGCTCCATTGTCTAGAGCTGAGACACCAAATTTAGAGGCACTTCTTCCAGATAGCGCTAACAGCCAGCTGCCTGAGGTGGGAAACAATGTGGGTCGAAATAGGAATTGGTGCATGGCTGATTTGGGTTCTTTCTAATGCTGCTTTTTCCTTGTATTTTTCTGCACTGAAAGCTGATCTGAAATTGCAGAGGTGTAGAGGTGTCAATATTTTTAACCTGTGAAAGTTTGTTTTGAAATGTATGCCATAAAATCCTTGAAGGATTCTACTCGGGCACATGAATTGTCAGTACAGGTTAAAAACAAAACCTCCTTTAATATAATTGACTTTTTCAGCACTTTTGCTGAGGTAAATTGTGACGGTCAAGCCTGCAGTTTCTTGTAGTTAATCCTACAGTCATCAAGGTGGTGGTTTTTCTAAACAACTAATTGTATTTTTTAATCAAATAACGGCTTAGGTGTGTTGATCTTTTCTTGGCTTTACATTCTGCTGAATGATTGGGGTTGAGATTGTGGGTATTAGCCTCAGGCTTGCTGTGTTAGCACATCGTCTACGCTTGTCCTTAAAATGCCTGTGTAAAGACCTGTGGAATAATGCTGGGGCTAAACCTGTTTTGTAAGTATTAACATTACATTTATATTAGTTACAATCTAACACAATTTTTTTAATTTTTGTTAAAAGGTAAATATTTTATGTGTATTGCAGTTAAGCATTTGCCTACAATTATTTAATTCCTATTTTTAAAATGTGGATTTGCATTGTCAAAGTTGGTTGAAATTAGGACGTTTAAGTGATTCTAATTTTTACATTCCCTAACACGTAAGCATTAAACACAAGCCTAATAAAGTGAAGGGAAGCTTGCACCACTCTCCTTAGAAGGCTGACCTGGCTGGTGATGGAAAAAAATATAAAGTAATTGCACTGAGGAATATCAAAAGTATCTGGTTTCAGTCTTCACTGTTGATTTCAATGCTTAGCCTTTCTGATTTTTAGATTTAGCTATGTATTTGATTTAATCCAACATTTTGAAATTCCACTTGAGATGTCCATTGATATTATATCACAGAATCAAGAGTCATAGAGAGACACTTCGTGGAAATAAGCTGGCATCAATAATTCTACTCTAAATCTATTTTTATGTTAATCTAAACATTAAAATGTAAGATTGATAGGTGCAACAAAGTGTACTGGGACGACAGATGGCACAATGGGCTAAGTGTTCGGCTGGCGACCGGAAGGTGGCCGGTTCGAATCCCGCTTGGAGTGCATACTGTCGTTGTGTCCTTGGGCAAGACACTTCACCCACCTTTGCCTGTGTGTGAATGTGTGTGAGTGATTGGTGGTGGTCGGAGGGGCCGTAGGCGCAGAATGGCAGCCACGCTTCCGTCAGTCTGCCCCAGGGCAGCTGTGGCTACAGAAGTAGCTTACCAGCACCGAGTGTGACTGAGGAGTGAATAAATAATGCGATGTAAAGCGCCTTGAGTATTAGAAAGGCGCTATATAAATCCCATCCATTATTATTATTACTGACAAGAAGGACTGTTGTTGCTTGAGACTGCTATAAGCCTCATGTAGTTATATTACTTACAGTTATGAAAGAAATGTGGTCATGGGCAATTTTTTGTACGTTTTGTTTTTTGCAAACCTTTGGGCAAAAAGCACATTTCGTCAATAATTAATGTATTCCCCAGAATCGTTGCTCTAAAGTTAATCTGTCGACTGTTCATCTTCAGTATCAACTTGGTCCAAAAGCTTGTGCAGAACACAGTGCTAGAGTAATTCAGTGGCCAGTCAAATCTCTGGAAGAGTTTAAGAAGGAACTGCAGATGCTGCAAAATGAAAGGTAGACAAAAGTGCTGGAGAAACTCAGCGGATGCAGCAGCATCTGTGGAGCGAAGGAGATAGGCAACGTTTCGGGCCAAAACCCTTCGTCAGACTGATGTAGGGGGGGGGGGGGGGGGGGGGAGAAGAAAGGAAAAAGGAAGAGGAGGAGCCCGAGGGCTGAGGAAGAGCTGAGAAGGGGAGGAGACAGCAAGGGCTACCGGAAATTGGAGAATTCAATGTTTATGCCTCTAGGGTGCAGACTGCCCAAGCGGAATATGAGGTGCTGCTCCTCCAATTTCCGGTGGTGCTCACTCTGGCCAAGAAGGAGGCCCAGGACAGAGAGGTCGGATTCGGAATGGGAGGAGGAGTTGAAGTGCTGAGCCACCGGGAGATCAGGTTGGTTAATGCGGACTGAGCGGAGGTGTTCGGCGAAACGATCGCCAAGCCTACGCTTGGTCTCACCGATGTAGATCAGCTGACATCTAGAGCAGCGGATGCAATAGATGAGGTTGGAGGAGATGCAGGTGAACCTCTGTTGCACCTGGAACGACTGCTTGGGTTCTTGAATGGAGTCGAGGGGAGAGATAAATCTTTGGAAGACATGGATAGGCAACATTTTGGTTCGTAACACAAAACGTTGACTGTCCATATCCTCATGAAATGATGCTGCCTGACTCAGAGTTACTCCAGCACTTTGTATTCCGCATGAGATTGCAACATCTGCAGTTCCTTGTGTCTGCATGGTCTGTTAGAAATACAAAATTTATAAGACAGTAGTAAGCAGAATTTCAATTACCCACCAACAATTAGGACAATGCTAGGGTGTAGAAGCTAAGAGAATTCTCTTGGACTCTATTCAAAGTGAAAGTCAATTTTATTCGTCTCATGCACCCAAAGGTGCAGTGAAATGAATTTGCCAGCAGTGCTACAATTAAAAAGAACACACAATACACAATAGAATTTAACACAAACATTCACCACAGCATTCCTCACTGTGGTGGAAGGCAACAAGGTTCAGTCAGTCCTCCTTTGTTCATCTGTGGTCGGGGCTATTCGAGATAACTTTTTAACTATCAAGAGAGGAAGTGATATTGGGCTTTATTTGGGGGTAACAATGGAAGGTGGGCCATTGGGAGAAATGTTTTAATGCAAACTTAATTCAATTAAGTTTAATATTATTATGCAAAGGAGTAAAAATGGACCAGAATCAAAAGTTGTTTTTCAAGTTTGGATAAAGACAATTTTACTAGGCTAAAATAAGATTTGGCAACATTAATTGACAACAGGAAGGGATGATGGAGAGGGTGGAAATGAGAAAGTTGGGAGGGGGTGTTTAGGCCATTGTTTTCTCAATCATGTGATAAAGTAGAATGGGACCCTCAGAAGTAGGTGGAAACATCTTCCCATTTAACTTGGAATGCATTACAGGGGTGGTGTTGAAGGCATATACGATAGTGGCGTTTTAAGAGGCTTTTACATGAAAGTGCAGGGAATAGAGGGATATTGATCATGTATAGGCAGATGAGATCAGTTTAACTGGGCATCATGTCCGGTACAAACATTGTGGGCCGAAGTGCCCTTCCTGTGATGTACTGTTCTATGTTCAATAAGTGCAGCTGGATGAACACAGTAAGCAGTAAGGCTACAGACCAATTACTGGGAATTAGGATTCATTAAAAATAGATCTAATACTGGCATGCACGTGATAGCCAAATGGCCTACTCTCTATGTCACGAATTTCAGTGATTCTGCAGGCAATTTTCAGGCATGTGACTTTTTCAGGAATATTTCCTCACTTCAGAGGAAATGCCTCACCATGATATTTCTCCTCAAGAACTTAACCATGATTATGGGTATTGCCAAGCTCCCCTAATCAGTTTTTAGGACTTATTTTTCTTTCCAAATAGTGCCTGTAAAACTCTTCCTGCGACATCACTATGCTTGTTGATTGCTATCTATTGGAGCTCATCTGACTTTGCAAAACAAGGGCCCAGCAGTATAATCATTGCCACTACTTAAAAAGGAAGCTTTTATGCTGCCTTATATTGAAACCATTAAACTGTAGGCAACAATAAGGCTCCAATTGTTTATGATATTATTCAGAAAATATTACCAAATTTTAACATGCTGTAATTATGTAAATAACAGCAGAAGTCACATCATTGCTGTATTTTTAGTTCTGCATTTGCTTACAGGATGTCACCGTAGCTGTGAAGGATGAACTGGTTAGCACCGTTAATGAAGACGCAGGTTCCGACATCAACCAAGAATCCCAGACGTTTCAAGAGTTTCTTGCTCCCGGGAGTTTGCCAGAGTCTATCTGTGAAGAGGATGTCACACTTGCTCTTAAAGAGCTGGATGAGAGATGCGAAGAAGAGGAGGCAGATCTTTCAGGACTGTCAAGGTAGTTAAATCCATATTATTCTTTTTTTAAAGCAAGAGTGATTCAGTTACTTATTTACTTGCAAGTCCATAGTGATAATAGGAATTTTACTCTCTGTTTTAAAAGGATTTGAATGATTTCCAGCATATGTACATTGTTGAAGTTGAAATACTCGAATCTGATGATAGGAATAGACAAATAAATGCTGATCCAAAATATTTTGTTAAGGCGCTGTAACTTGTAGAAAAATATAGAACTGCAAATACTTGAAATCTGAAATATAAACAAAATGCTGGTTGTGCTAAGCAAGTCAAGCAGAAAGACTTTGTGATGCTATAGTGCTGAGAGAGAATGAAGACGTTACTTGATTGTTGACCGGAGAACATAAATAGAAACATGAGTGGGGATGAGGTGAAGAAGAAAAAAAATAATGTTGGTACTATAAGAAATTAGTTAATGTTGTAGGTCGTTGGACTTGATAATTCTAACGCAAACTGGAAAGGCTGGTTTTCTGGAATCCATTTAGCACTACCCTGCCAAGTACCGATTCATATTGAGAAGGGGAAAGGGATGGTTCCACCATGAGTGGCAAACTCTTAAGCAGCAGATTTACAATAGCAAATCTAACTGGGAAATAAAGTAACATCACCCCTGATTCATTGTGAACCAAGGTGGAGTAAGAGAAAGAAAGAGAGTGCCACATAATGAGCTAATTTTTTGTTTTAGTATTTCAACATTGTGAAATTCGTGATCTCAAAATGGCAGAGGTCAGAACCAGATTGACCATATGATCTTCAATGACAGATTGAGATGCTGGTGCACATGCATCGGGGGCACATCTGGGTAAACATCGAAATACATGCCAAAAATAGAGGGGAAGAGGGTCTAAACGACAAAAAAACAGGGTCTAAACGACAAAAAGGCATAAGTTACCAAGTGCTTTTTTATTGAGGATAACAAGATTAAAACATAAATCCCAGGATGCATTCTGCAAATTCAATTTAAATTGACGATTCCTATACTTTATCTGATTTAAAATCAAGATTATTAGATCACTCCTCACCTTGACGATTTCAAAACTATGGAATGCCTTCTTTTCTCCCTGCACTTTTGTCCGGTAAGGCTTAGTACTCAGTCCCTTTGCTATTGCTGCATATATTAATGATTTACACATAAAGAGTGAGACACGATGTTGAAATCTGCATGTTGTTGCAATTTGCACAAAATAACAATGCAGTTGACGGAGGAAGAAAGCTTTTGATATCAGGATATTGACAGTCTGGTCTGATAGACAGAAAATGGAATTTAATGAAATGCACGGTGAAGCTTTTGAAGAGATGCAACACTGCAAGAGAATATATAATACATGGGCGGATATTGAAAAGCTCAAAGAAACAGATTGACCCTGGAGTCAGGCCTGCAAATCTTACAAAGTCGAGGGACAAGTTGATGAGGTGGTTTAAAGGGCATGCAAGATATATTCCTTTATTAGCCTAAGCACAGAATATAAGAGTGAGTAGGTTATTCCCAGATTATATGTGATACTTGTTCGGCCATAGTTTATTGTGCTCCGCTCCAGTCTCCGCATCACAAGAAACATTACACTGAAGAAGATGGGTAGAGCTTTATGTTGATGTTGCCAGAATGGGAAATTTTAGCTTTTTGGTGAGATTAGATGAACTGGGATTGTATATTTTGAAACATTGGAGGTGAAGGGGAGGTTGATCTGAAATGTATAAAATTAAAAGAGACCTCGATAGAATGAATTGGAAGAACACATTTCCCTTAATTAACTGGTCAGAAGCCAGGAGGTATTGATTTAAGGTTTTGCATAAAATGATTATAAAGCTAAAAAAGGATTTTGAAAATCCATTTGAAGGCCAGTGGGAGTCTAGAAGTCACTGCCTAAAACAGTGTTAGAGACAGAAACTCTTATCACTTAAAATGTAGTGGTATGTATTATTGAAAAGTTGTGACATGCAGGTTTACAGTTGGAAGGTGAGATTGGGGTTTTGGGAAAATTGGAACCATATGAGTTGCAGACTTGCTGAGTTTTCCTTGTATTCCCAACTTAGTTGAGGCCAAACGTGGCTGTTTTTTTTTTCCATTGAATAATCCTTCATCCTTTATGTCTCAAATGTCCTTGATGAAATTTATTGTAAAATTAGATGAGACTGGTTAATGTTTGTCAAGAGAATCTGGGAAAGCCTTTTGGAAGTAGTCCAGCCAGTTTTGAATAAACCATGCATCATTTTTTTCCAGTAGTTTTGTGACCCTGAAGTAAATGGACTGATGGAAGTCGGCAATGTCATTGGCTTGCTATAAAATCAATCTGGTTTTTTTTGTCCATTTTTTCTAACCACGCCTTTTTTAATCCATTAAATGCAAAAGGAACTTGCTTGGAGCAGGAGATAATTTGATCTTTCTGAGTCAAAAGAAAAAAGGTGTATATCAATTTACAGGAAAGGATGGATTGCCACGAGATTTGAATAACTTCACAAATGTGAATCCCATTAAATTGATTGAGCTCGTAAATGGACATCCTTTGATGCATCCATCCTCTTAAAGTAAACCATACTGAATTAAAATTACTGTCTACGACTGCAAAAGGTCTTTTGCCTTTTCCAAGAGAATATGTTTTACATATTGCGTACAGCTACACTGTGTACCTATGCAGTTCATCTTCCAGCTAACGCACTGTAAATATTAAACTGCACTTCAAATGAAGTAATTATTCAGACTATTACTGCACTCAATATGAACGGTCTCAGATACATTTATTCTGCTTGTGTTGTAAGAATTTTCAGTAAACTTGAACAGTGAGTATACTATTTATAATTTCTGATTTTTTATCGTGGGTGGATTTGTTCCATTTTTCAGCTCACTTTGTAATTAAAGATACATTGGAAAATTGCACATCACATTGGCACGTTTATTCACTAAACCAAAAGCTATTTAACAGTGAGCCTGGTTTGAAAATAATCAATTTGTTCATTTTATCAGTGGGAAAAGATTCTGAACTACTATTTGATTTCTGCATTGTACTAATTAAATATAAAAGAGGAATGCTGCATCCAGTAAAATTTGCTTGGGACTGAAGTAAACATGATTTGCTACTCTATTGCTATTTTTAAAATGTCAGCAGTGTTTCTGCACAACTCAAAGAACAGCTCCTATTCCTAAGAATACTCTGGCATATCCACCATTATTTTTACTTCAATGTTTAACAACTAACATTCAAAAACTGCTTGATTCAAAATGTACGTGAGAAATAAAAATACAAAAAAAATCCATATTCAAAGGATCCTTAAATCCTCGCAGGGTGTAAAGTTGTAATAAAAATTACATAATATGTCCCATATGTATTTACATCTTTCATATTTAAACTTCTGAATGTTCTTAAACATCTGAATCTTTCAAAAGCTTTGGATAATGGGCTGCTTTATAACTATCAATATTATGAGACAGTTAAAGTAGGGCGAAGAATGGATCAAGTTCTGACACTTTTTTATTACAATGCTAAAATGTGAGTTCATGTCAGATTTTATACTGATCACCTTTAATTAAATTTATTTACAGAGCTTGCCAGCAACAAAATCTATTCATATTTTCTTTTGAGTTAAAGCTTTATTGTGCTGCTATTTTCGGGGAAAAAATATCCAAGTCCTAAGAAAGGATCCTATCTCTCTACGAGCCAATTTTAATGTTAATATATTTTTTGATATTTTAACAAAATGTTTTCTTGAACTACGTATGCTGTTATGTACAGTATTGCAGGGGGGGTGGGAGGGAATATTGAGGAAAAAATTATTTCCAGTTCAATAATGTAAATATATAGCGATGTTGATTTGAGAAAACAATACAAAATATGATGTTAAACGAATCATCATCTGAAATGAAGATTAGAGGGTAGATTCCGTCGTATTTAATTTAATTATCTTACCTTGTGCACTTTCTGTTTCATTTTCAGTCAAGATGAGGGAGACCAGGAAGGATATCCTGAGATCCATACCTCACCACCACCTTCACCTTTCCTTTCTGCTATCTTGTCTGCTTTCCAACCAGTGGCTTATGAGGATGAGGAGGAAGCCTGGCGTTGCCATGTCAACCAGATGCTGTTGGACACAGATGGATCCTGTGCTGTGCATACATTTCATGTGTTTTCTAGATTGTTTCAGGTTAGTGGTCTATTAACTAAAATATATGTTTTTGTAAGCAATATTACCAATTCGGAAATTAGAGCATAAAACAGTACAGTACAAGAACAGGTTCAAACACCCACAATGTCAGTGCTGAACTCAATGCCAAATCTCACCTGCCTGTACATGATCCATATCACTCCATTCCCTGCATATCCATCTGCCTGTCTAAAAGTCTCTTAAATGCTACCACCGTTTCTGCCTACACCACCACATTGGGCAGTGCATTAAAAAAAAAACCTGCCCAGCACATCATCTTTAAACATTGCTCCTCCCACTCAAACCCATCCCCTCTAGTCATAAATATTTTCAATCTGGGAAAAAGGTTCTCACTGCCTACACTATCTATACCTCTAATAATGTTATATACTTCTATCAGTTCTCCCCTCAACCTCTAGCATTCCAGTAAAAAAATTCAAAATGTTCAAACCTTTCCTTGTAACTATTACCTCCTAATCCAGACAGTATATCCTGGTAAACCTTTCTGCACCCTCTCCAAATATGTGATATTCACAATGCTTGCTTTGCTCATTTATTAAAGTTTTCTAAATAGGAATCAAGTCACTGGAAAGACTAGAATTAATAATTCTTTAAGTTAGCCATCATTAATGATAAGATATTATTCATACGAAAAAAACTTGATTTTCCCGGAACCAAGTCAACAACTTACTTTTGATGTGGTCTACAATAGTGTTAATGTTAACCAAACCAAAACTGATTTGTACGAATGCTAAGCATTCATGATGTAGAGAAACTTTTTGCTTTTGTAAATATGTTCAAAATACGTGAAAGATGCAGGGTAAAAAGTTAAAATTTCATTGCTCATTTCTGCAGAACATTCAGAAGAAATTCTGTGCAATAACTCATGATTCAGTCAGCCATTTGGGAGACAGCTTACAGAAGATTGGCTCAAAGTTCAAGAGTTCTTTAGAAGTAATGATGATGTGTTCAGATTGCCCCACTGTCTTTGTGGATGCTGAAACTGTAAGTTTTTCTCTGCATAAAACAATTGATGGAAATTAGTATAAATTAATTTATGTGATGTTTCACATTTGCTCAAAAGACTTATTCAAGTATGGGTGCATATTTCTTGAAGACGATGTTAAAGTGTAACTTGCCAACTATATATTTGAGCCTTCTGACACAACATAATCTACTTTCTGTTCAAAGGTAAATAAGTTTACTTTGCAAACACAAAACACTGAAGTAATTCCAAAAATGCTGGAAATACTCAGCAGGTCAGCCATCTGCAGTGAAGAGAGAAATAGAAATACCATATTTCTGAATATTATGTCGTAGGAACAAAAAGATATGGGATCAGCGCAGGAAAAGCATATTGATGCAAAAGATTATGTCATGAACTTATTGAATGATTGTGCAGGTTCAAGGGTGCAAAGGGTCTACTACTATTTCAGCTTCTACTTGGTGAAAGAAAGTTTAAAATTTAGTTACTTTTATCTAATTTTTTCACAGGTTTAGTTTAGTTTAGAGATACAGCGCAGACACAGGCCCTTCGGTCCACCTAGTCCCCACCGACCAATCATCCCTGCAGATCAATACTATCCTACACACACTGGGGACAATTTTCATTTCTACCAAGCCGATTAACCTACAAGCCTGTACGTCATTGGAGTGTGGGAGGAAACTGAAGATCTCGGTGAAAACCCACGCGGTCACGGAGAGAATGTACAAATTCCGTACAGACAGCACCGGTAGTCGGGATTGAACCCGCGTTTCCGGCGCTGCAAGCACTGTAAGGCAGCAACTCTATCGCTGTACCACCGTGCCGCCCTACAGATAGAAATAGATAGTACATCTACTGAGCATTTCCTGCTTTATTTTAAATTTACTATTCATTTTACTTTGTTTCATTCTTTCACAATTGAAATGTCTCAGTTGATTATGCATGCAATCTCTCCAGTTTGGTTACTTTCCTGCCTTTTGGGGCCCAACTAATTTAATCAGGATTCTCCATTGCAGTAACATCCACCTGCATTCCAGTTCATACCACTGCAGTAATGAATTTGCCACAGTGCCTTCCCTCTTGGATACAATGTTCATACCCTACATTTCCTAATGGCAGCTCTTTGAATCACTTTTGGGCTTGCAAAATCTATCTTTGAATTTGCTTGTACAATTACAAAAAAAAAGGTTTTAAGCTATTATCCTTCCAGATCATGTTAACTTCCATCTCCCAAGGATGATTGAATGAGATTATTACATAAAGGAAATATAAACTTTTTCAGAGCCATTAAGGATACCAAAAGGGAATTCTGAACTAAGCTGGAGTCCTAAGGCAATGATGCAGATGCCTGTATATTGTGGCAACGCTTGCTTGCTATAACTGGCTACAAAGCAAAGGCGGGCAGTATCGCTGACAACAATGGGTCCCTCCCTGATGAAAATGCATTCTATGCCCACTTTGTGCAGTAGGGCGGGTGGAGGAACATCACCCTCCCCCCCAGTCTCAGGTGTACCTGCATCAACGGTTACAGTAGCAGTTGTAAGATCGGCCTTCCTGAGTGAATCCATGGAAAGCAACTAGCCCGGATGGAGTCCCAGGATGCATCATTAGGATCTGTGCGGATCAGCTGGCAGAGGTATTAATAGCCATCTTTAACCTCTCGCAACTCCATTCTGAGGTCTCCATCTGCTTCAAGAAGACCACTATCATTCCAATACCAAAGAAAAGTAAGGCAGCGTGCTTTAATGACTACCACCCAGTAACTCTGACAACCACTGTCAAGAAGTGCTTCAAGAGGCTGTTGCTGCACATTAACTCCAGCCTCCCAGCCAGCTATGAACCACCGCAGTTTGCTGACCATCACAATGGGTCCACAGCAGAAGTAATTTCCCTGGCCCTAAACTCATCTCTGTAACAGCCGGACAAGGACTCCTCCATTAGACTCCTATTTATCGACTACAGCTCTATATAATCCCATCTAAAACTAGAATCTTGAGCCAAGAAGCCAGTACACAGCCTGAGACACAATGAAGTTATAACTGGTAACATGACCCCACTCATTTATAATTATTTATTTATATTTTTATGAAAAATGTTCCCAATTGGGCCCCGCACCTCCTAAGGCCGGCCCTGCCTGAGTCCATTTCACGACACCGTTCATGATCTGGGTAATTGGAGGTACTGAAGGGCTAATTTACACTGTGTTTTCCCTACCATCCATCTGTACATAAACAGATGATTTGTATATCTGAGAGCGAGAGAGAGAGTGATTAAACCAGAGTCATGGTGGTTGTTAGTTTTTAACATTTGTCTGGGACAAAATATCTTAATATAACATTATTAAAA
This sequence comes from Amblyraja radiata, assembly GCF_010909765.2. Lineage (NCBI taxonomy): Eukaryota > Metazoa > Chordata > Chondrichthyes > Rajiformes > Rajidae > Amblyraja > Amblyraja radiata. The sequence continues at coordinate 107,692,889 of NC_045956.1, read as the reverse complement.
TATTAATAGAGCATATATACATAAGGTACCCAAACATTTTGTTTATTTTCTTACAGCTTGTCTCCTGTGGGTTGTTAGAGACATTAAAGTTCAGTGTGTTAGAGCTACAAGAACATTTGGATACCTACAATGCCAAAAGGGAGGGAGCTGAGCAGGTGAGCTACATACAAAATCATTCCTACATTTATATTTCTACTTTCTTTTGATATATCTAGGACAATTTTTATCAAATTCCAATGAAATATTTAAAAAATCTCAAACACAAAAAAAAAGTTTAATCATTTTTTTATTTTGCTAAATTATTCATACCAGTAGAAATGTGGAATACAGCAGGTTTTCAACATTGCCACTGTTTGAAACACTGAAATAAATAAAATCTATTGCTGATGTTCATTAAATCTTGCAGAGCGCATGAATTGTGATTATACTTTTTACTGCCTATTTCAAGTAAAGGCACATATTCCATTCCTTTAGGTATATTGGAATAAACTATATAATGGTATATTATTATGAAATTATCAAACTATAAGATATCCTTTACATTATTCACTGGTTGCATGTCAAGAATTGCAATAAATAGTTCATAGTTAGTAATCAATATGTTTTGACGAGCTGGGGTGAACTATCGGGAAAATGATATCTCTTATGCCATAAAGGGATATAAAATGCTGGATTAACTCAGCGGGTCAGGCAGCGATGTATGTTCTCTGGAGAACATACATCGATAACATTTTGGGTCGGGACGCTTCTTCAGGTGCTGCATAACCTACTAAATTACTCCAGCATTTTGTGTCCTTTTCTGTTGACCAACATCCGCAGTTCCTTGTTTCTCTATCTTATGCCATATTTGATATCGTAAAACAACTTATTTTTGTTTGCTATGTATTTTATTGCTGAGTAATATTGGCTTGGTTAATACCTTTTAAACTTCAAAGAGTATGTGGCCTTCATTCTTCTGAAGCTCAATTATATTGATTTGTTTTTTTAAACCTGACCAAAGTAGCAAGTGATGGAAAATGATGTATTTTAAATTAAAGGCAAATATTTGTTATTATCTTTGGGAAATCATTCTGTTCCTTTAAATTGACAAGCAATGGTTAAGTGAAATCATTAATTATTGCAAATTTGAATGCTCTGTGGGCACTATTTGTAGAATTTGCAGCAATCTTTGTATAATTGGATAAGGGAGAGTAATGCTGGTAATCTTGTAAATTTTCATACAGCTAAACACTAGTCATGAAAAAAAATTGACAATAAGGCCATTTTTGCAATATTGTATAAAATGTGAAATGCTGTACTTTAGAACCGCTGACAGAATGTGGAAAATGTACATAAATAATGCTATGATGCTGGAATTCATTCAGAGAGCTGAATTTGTTTTGTCTGTAATTTATGTAATTTACAAAAAAATATATTTTTCAGAAGATATCCTCTCTTTGCCGTGAGAATGATGACTTCTGGGAATTAATATTGTATTGGTTAAAAAAAATTTCTGTCAGAGCTATTCTTATAACCTGGCCTGAGGTTGGTGAGATTGTCAAATTCAAAGACGCAGCCCAATCTCGTATTGGATCTTTACTTGGAGTAATTTGTCAGTTTTGTCCATTTGCTGGAGGTTAGCTGGACTGAGACGATACAAAAGGGTATGAGCAACATAACAAAATCTTGTAGTAGCCCGCAATGACGGCGACTTCCTATTTGATTGTTTAGTTGAAGCCTAGCATGTTTAGAGGGCATTGAATAACATGTGTAAGAAACAACTGCAGATGCTGTTTTAAATTGAAGGTAGACACAAAATGCGGGAGTAACTCAGCAGGAGAGGCAGTATCTCTGGAGAGAGGCAGTATCTCTGGAGAGAATGAATGGGCGACGTTTCGGGTCGAGATCCTTCTTCAGCCTGATGTCAGGGGAGGAGGCGGGACAAAGATAGAGTGTAGTCAGAGACTGTTAGACTAGTGGGAGAACTGGGAAGGGGAAGGGAAGGGGATGGAGAGAGAAAGCAAGGGCGGTAGAAAGTTTGGTGATCTGCCAAAATATCATTTTTTAGTGAGTTATTACCAACAGAGGCAAGCTGCCAAGGCATGATATGAAGTTGTCACTATGCGTTAAAGGGGAACTTGACAGGTTTAAGCAAATTGATGGTTACAGGTTTAGGAGTAAATCATATAGAATAGTAGAAAAATGCAGAAGGCCCTGCAATCAATTTGGCATTACCGAAACAAATTTGAATCCTTGTTTCCCTTTGTATCCCAACATCTAAATTTCTCCCAAGAGGTTCTCAGCATCAGCCTCAAGTGCTTTGAAAGTCCAGTCGAAGTATTCATCCCTCAGCGCAAAATAGGTGAACCAAAGCTGTGTGCACACTTTCCTTATTATTTTGAAACTCCTCTCCAAGCAATCATATTTCAATTTATATTCCTTTAAAAATCTTGAATCACATCTTCTTTACATTTTATCTGTAGGAACCTCAGGTTCATCAACTTCTTGCAGCTTAAATTGATTGAAGGAAATTAGTTTTTATGTCCTTTTTCATATTGTTTCCAATTTGAATATCATTGTTTCAAGGCACTAAGCAGAACTCTACATAGCTTTCCAACTGTGGCTGATACAGTGCTTTGGTGATTTTTTTCAATCATCTCGTGAAGTCTATTTTATTTCTCTGGCTATTTATATATAAATCCAGTAAACCTTCCTTTAGTGATACTACACTGCAGTGCTGTTGATTTCTGGGATTTATCTATCAATACTGCTAGAATTTTGTCCTCCATTACATCCAGTAGCATAGTCAGTCACTTTGTGTTATGGTTGTTTTCCTTCCCCAGTCCTATCACTTAATATTAGCCACGTGATATAGCACTTTCCACTGATCCATCCTTTAAACCTACCTGATTCCTTTAAATTGCCTCTTTCGTTTTCAATACGTGAGAATACAAAATTTGCACCTACCCACCCTACATTCATCATTTTCTGAAACAGTCATAGGGTGTTGAACATAATTTGCTTTCAATCCAAGAGTTGCCGGGATACAAACCTATCGACTCCCACAGTTGTCTGTATTACACTTCCTCTCATCCTGCCTCTTGGAAAGACATTAACCCCTACTTTCAATTCCTCTGTCTCCACTGCATCTGCTCTGAAGATGAGACTTTCCATTCTAGTACATTTAATAAGGTCCTCTATCTTTAATAAATGTGATTTCTCCTCTGTTGTCATAGATGAATACCTTACCCATGTCTCCTCTGTGTCCCATAGTTCTTATCTCACTCCCCCTCCACCCAGATGGAACAAGGATAGAGTTCCCCTGTTCCTTACCTTTCACTACACCAGCCTTGGCATCCAACACATTATTTCGCAACATCATTTCGCTGAACACTTTGTACTCTTTTTTTCAGGGCCTACTGGATCTTCCAGTTGTTACCATTGTAACACTCCATCCCATTCCCATATCAACCTTTCTGGTAGTGCTGGGGCTCATTTGGAATAAGGAATGTTTAACGTAATGAACAAAAAGACAGGCATAGTTGGGACCCATGCGAGTGTCCATGACTACACTTTTGATGAAAGTGTGAGGAGTCAGAAGAGAAGTTGTTAAGGATGAGGACAAGTTCTGCCAAGCAGAGGAGAGTGTTAGTTGAGGGGAACTTGTTGGGTCTCCATCCAAGGAAGAACCATAGGGCCCTGAGGCCTTAGTGATGGGGATTGGAGGTGTATAGGGGTTAGATGACAATGGTAAAAAATTAGGCAATCGGGGCCTAGGAATTAAAAGTTATTGAAGTGGTGAAAAGCATGTAAGGTGTCTCGGATGTAGGTCTAAAGGACTCGATAAGGGAGGACAAGATGGAATTGAGCTATTTGGAGATGAGTTTGGTGGGGTAGGTGATGGCAGAAACAATGGGTCTGCCAGGGCAGTCCTGCTTGTGGATTTTGGGAAAGAGGTAAAAATGGGCAGCGTGGGGTTGAGGAACTATAAGATTGGAGGCTGCAGAGGGGAGATTCCTGGAGGTAATATGATCGATGATGCCTTGGGAAATGGTGACCTAATGTTTGTTAGTGGGGTCCGGTCAAGGGATAATTACAGTTCCCTCCATAATGTTTGGCACAAAGACCCATCATTTATTTATTTGCCTCTGTACTCCACAAATTGAGATTTGTAATAGAAAAAAAATCACATGTTGTTAAAGTACACATTGTCAGATTTTAATAAAGGCCATTTTTATACATTTTGATTTCACCATATTTATACATAGCCAGCCCTCCCCCCCCCCCCCCCCCCCCCCCATTTCAGGGCACCATAATGTTTGGGACACATGGCTTCACAGGTGTTCGTAATTGCTCAGGTGTGTTTAAATGCCTCCTTAATGCAGGTATAAGAGAGCTCTCAGCACCTAGTCTTTCCTCCAGTCTTTCCATCACCTTTGGAAACTTTTATTGCTGTTTATCAACATGAGGACCAAAGTTGTGCCAATGAAAATCAAAGAAGCCATTATAACTGAGAAACAAGAATAACACTGTTAGAGACAGCCAAGCCTTTGGCTTACCAAAATCAACTGTTTGGAACATCATTAAGAAGAAAGAGAGCCCTGGTGAGCTTACTAATCGAAAAGGGATTGGCAGGCCAAGGAAGACCTCCACAACTGATGACAGAAGAATTCTCTCTATAATAAAGAAATATCCCCAAAAGCCTGTCCGACAGATCAGAAACACTCTTCAGGAGTCAGGTGTGGATTTGTCAACGAGCACTGTCCTCTGAAGACTTCATGAACAGAAATACAGAGGCTACACTGCAAGATGCAAACCACTGGTTAGCCTCAAAAATAGGATGGCCAGGTTACAGTTTGCCAAGAAGTACTTAAAAGAGTAAGCACAGTTCTGGAAAAAGGTCTTGTGAACAGATGAGACGAAGATTAACATATCAGAGTGATGGCAAGACCAAAGTATGGAGGAGAGAAGGAACTGCCCAAAATTCAAAGCATACCACCTCACCTGTGAAACACGGTGGTGGGGGTGTTGTGGCCTGTGCATGTATGGCTGCTGAAGCTACGGGACACTTATCTTCGTTGATGATACAACTGCTGATGGAAGTAGCATAATGAATTCTGAAGTGCATAGACACATCCTATCTGCTCAAGTTCAAACAAATGGTTCAAAACTCATTGGCCGGCGGTTCATTCTACAGCAAGACATTGATCCCAAACATACTGCTAAAGCAACAACGTTTTTCAAAGCTAAAAAATGGTCAATTCTTGAGTGGCCAAGTTAATTGCCCGATCTGAACCCAATTGAGCATGCCTTTTATATGCTGAAGAGAAAACTGAATGGGTCTAGCCCCCAAAACAAGCATAAGCTAAAGATGGCTGCAATACAGTGAAGACACCCAGCAACTGGTGATGTCCATGAATCGCAAACTTCAAGCAGTCATTGCATGTAAAGGATATGCAACAAAATACTAAACATGACTACTTTCATATACATGACTTTGCGGTGTCCCAAACATTATGGTGCCCTGAAATGGAGGGACTATGTATAAACACTGCTGTAATTTCTACATGGTGAAACCAAAATGTATAAAATTGGCCTTTATTAAAATCTGACAATGTGCACTTTAACCACGTGATATTTTCTATGGCAAATCTCAAATTGTGGAGTACAGGGGCAAATAAATAAATGATAGGTCTTTGTCCCAAACATTATGGCGGGCACTGTGTTAGGAGATATTCAAGAGCTCCTGCCTGGCCACAGGAAATGAAATATTTGCACAATTAAGCTGACTGAATTATCATAAATACCGCCTGCATGAAATATATTATTTAAATTAAATTGCATTAAATTCCTTTCCCGAGCTGTCATTTCTGTTTTGGGTTTTTTCGGCAACATATGCAGCATTGTCACCTTTAAACATTTGACTGGTGGTGGATGGTGACATGATGATATGCTGTATTTTACAAGCAAATTCTGTTGACTCATAAATCTACACTATAATTAAATTCGGCTACAGAGAAAGCACAATAAGATTTACTAATGGGACTTGGAATCCATTCACTAATTAAAACATGTCCCATACCCTCTGGGGTATTCCATCATTCTTGCACAAACCTTCAAATATAATTGATTGATTCCAGGGGGCTTCTTAAATTGATTAGATTAAGAATTGTCTTTCTTGCATGTCACTGGAACTGACATTTGGAGCAGGGCTGTTGATGTGTACTATTGGTTCATATTTATATATTCAATATTGTTTTTGCAGAGCCAAAATTAATAGTTCTGCTTAACATGGTCAACAGGCTTTAAGAGCTCTGCATATAACATATTTGTAGATATTTTTAAAGTACCAGCACTATTAAATGTTTGTAAATGTATCAATCAAAATTTTATGAATTAGAATACAGGAATAGATCTTATACAGATTTTGTTCAAAGTTTTCTAAAGCTGGTCTCATATTCTCTAAAGTATTCCATCCATTCTTACACAACCAGGTATACTTGATTGATTGTGGTGGACTTCTTAAATTGATTAGACAAAGAATTATCTTTCGTGTATGTCATTGGAACTGACATTTTGAGCAGAGTTGGTGATAACATATATATTCCTATAGTATATACACAATGCACTGTCTATACTTATCCAAAGATATTGGGGTTTGGCGATAGATAATTGGTGCCCCTGCATTTGCTTTTCCTCCAGAAGAACCACATCAGATTATGTGCATTTACAATTAGGGTTTCTGGTTTGGAATTCTGTGGATATATCTGTTAAATCGTTCGGAGGTAACTTCACGCATATTTTCAAGTACAGGATTTACAAACTCCAATTAGGTATTTACACAGAACATCCAAAAGCTGCAAATGCTAGAATTCTGAAATAAAACATAAGGTCAGGCAGCATACGTGGAGTGAGACCAGAGTTTCAGGTCAATGACTTTCCATCAGAAACACTTTCACTCGTATTCTGAGAAACAGGATCCTGGAAGATAATTCCAGCAATCTTTTTCTTCTTGCGTATGGCGTGCACAGCCTAAAGTTGTAAGACAATTTGTTCTGTTTGATCTTCTGTTTGTGCACGCCAGGTTTATTGCATTCGTCGAAACGGGGTGGACCACGTGAAGGTTGCAATCTTCCACCCCATTCCAGCAATGATGAATTGAATCTGTTATTTGTAATGTGGTGACTGAAATAAACTTGCAATTTACTTTGCCAAGTAGTGTTGATTGTTCAGCAGATTAAGAAAGGAAGGTGGGTTTGGGGACTGGGGACTTGCTGTGCAAGTATATATTGGTTTCGCTGTATGAGGGAATTCTGCATGATTTATCGATAAATAACCATAGATTTATATTTGTCATAACTTGGTACATTTTAAACTTCTAATTTACTGATACATTTGAATATTTTTAATGCAGTGGTTGGAAAACTGTAAAAGGACTTTTGGTGCAGGGGATAATCAACGAACCAATAGAGGTGCACAGGTGAGTGTCTGCATTTTTCCATTCTTCCATCAACTTCTCTTCAACTCCACCCCTACTCCGATATAATATATTCATCTTTCCATTTATTGATTGCCAAGGTATAGAGGAACTCTTTGGAAAATTGGATGGCTAAGCATTAGGATGATGATTTAAACACTTGGAATATATTGCTGGTATCATTTTTGTCAGTGCAGTTAACTGTGCAGGCTCTCTCTTATAACACAAGCTTCCACCACTATCTTTATTAAAATGGATCCCATAAGAATTTAAACACTGGCCCACCTTAGGAAATTGTGTGTACATATAGAAGGGACTCGACCCGAAACATCACCCATTCCCTCTCTCCAGAGATGTGCCTGTCCCGCTGAGTTACTTCAGCTTTTTGTGTCTTATCTTCTGTAAATATGCTGTTATGTTTGTGTATATATTAATAAGAGTCATTTGCATGTAGCATCACAATTTATTTGTAAATAATATTCAACAGCAACTTGACATGAACCATGTCTTGATTCTATTTGTATAATAATCTGTTGCAGATTATGCAGTAAACTTGTAACTTGCTCCATGTTAATGTATGGAACACAGTATGTTTTTACAGTCAGATTGAAACAGCCGGTTTAGGTTTATTATTGCCATGTGTACTAAGGTACAGTGAAAAGCTTTGTCTTTCATGTTATCCAAACAGATCAGATATCATACATAAATACAATCGTCAAACTCAAGGACAATAGATAGAGCAAAAGGGAAGATACATAGTGCAAGAGGAAGTGGCTCTTGGAACAACATCAAATTACTTATTTTTGAAATGAAGAAAAATCAATGCCTAGTTGATAACTTCTATTGAAAGTTCCAACAAGTTTATTCAGCAAGTTGAATAGCTAATTAGTGAAAGAAACAAATTCAATTACTCTGTTTCATCTTCACTTGTTTCATAATAATATAGAGGAGATCAGTTGACCATTGGTATAAAAAATGTTAAACTTCTTCTTAAACACAGAAATATATTGCTGTGTTGTGTAAGACACTCCCATGGAAATATCGCTGCCTTCAATTCGGAATATTTTATTGTATTTCTAACTGCAGCATTGGCAGTGTATTTTCAAAATCCATTCAATATTGCAACAGTAATATATCTGGAGCTTTAAATTTATGTCTTGGAAAAAAAATCTAAATGAAGTACGTTATTTTAAGAGATGTTGCATTGTTGTGCTGATGAACTACTTAACAATTATAACTTTCAGCATTGACATTTATAACTGTTCTGCTATGTAGTACAGAGGAAAGATATTTGGCTTTTTGTGCCTCTACCAACGGTGCAATAGCATATTTCAAAACATGCAGTACCTTACATTTCTCTTGAATCCTATGCCTTCTGCAAAAAAATGTGACTTTGAAAAATAATAGTCTCTGTCTCATCACCTCCACTTATCAAACATTCTATCCTGCAACAAAGTCAGCATGGTTTTGTGAAGGGGAGATCTTTCCTGAAGAAACTGCTGGAATTCTTTGAAGAAGTAAATAGTAGGGTAAACAAAAGAGTCAGTGGATGTTGCTCACCTAGATTTGATAAGTTTCCCCAAATGTGGCTGTTAAGGAAGAGGAGGACAAATGGTATCATAGGGAAGATACTAGCATGGATAGCAGGATGGCAGAAGACAAAGAGTGGCAATAAAGAGTGCTTTTTTTGGTTTACTGCCAGTGACTAGCGGAGTTCCACATGGGTCGGTGCTGGGGCCGCTACTCTTCACGTTGTATATTAATGATTTGGACGAGGGGATTGAAGGCTTGTGCCAAGTTTGCGGATTATACGAAAACACGTGGAGGGGCAGGTAGTGTAGAGAAATTAGGGACTCTGCAGAAGGACTTGGACAGGTTGGGAGGGTGGGCAGAGAAATAAAGGCATAGACTATTTCCTAAATGAGGAGAGAATCCAGAAATCGGAGGTATAAAGGGTCTTGGGAATGCTGGTTAATCTGCAAGTCGAATCGGTAGTAAAGATGGCAAAGAGAGCACCTCATTGAAATGTACCGAATAGTGAAAGGCTTGGATAGAGTGGATGTGGAGAGGTTGTTTCTACTAGTGGGAGAGTCCAGAACTAGAGGTCATAGCCTCAGAATTAACAGAAGTTCCTTTACGATGGAGATGAGGGGGAATTTATTTAGTCAGAGGGTGGTGAATCTGAATGAATGAATAATTTTATGAATGAATATGTTTATTGGCCAAGTATTCACATACAAGGAATTTGTGGAATTCTTTGCCACGAAAGGCTGTGGTGGCCAAGGCAATTGATATTTTTAAAGCAGAGATAGATAGATTTTTGATTAGTAAGGGTGTCAGGGGTTATGGGGAGAAGGCAGGAGAATGGGGTTAGGGGGGGGAGATATAGATCAGCCATGATTGAATGGTGGGGTATACTTGATGGGCCGATTTGCCCAATTCTGCTCCTATCAGTTATAAACTTATCACAAGACCTTTTCCACCATGTTTTGCTTTCTTAGAAATTTGAACATGCTTTTTGTTCCCTTACTAACTCACGACCTAAGGAATTAGTGTTCTATGTTTATTATTTTAAAAGTAACAAATCCTTAGGGCCACAATTCTCTCCCTAAATTTTACAGAAATTAGCGACAGCTGCTGTAACTATTAATCTTCCAAAATTCTCTTGATTTATGTTTTGTTCAATTGTGTATGTCAATTCACTATTTCAGTGGGGGTCAATGGGCAAATTATGGACACATTATCTTTAGAACAGTATAGTTTTAGCTGATCAGCAAGAACTCGTTGGATTTGTAGAGTGTAGATCTGGCTCTGTGAACCAGATTTCAGTGTTTTTGAGGGGTGAAAGAAGTAATAGACAGGGGCATATCTGCAGAATAACGTGGACTTCCAATAAAATATTTGATTCAGCGAATGATTATTAACTGAATTATGAAATTGCAGGAAGTTGGGGAAATGACTGAGTGGGCGAAGAAAGAGAGTAGGTTTAAGGGTAGGTATTCGAATATGCAGAGTGTGTCGTGTGCTCTTCTGCAGCAATCAATAATGGAGCTGCAGCTATTTCATCATATAACTATTCATGACTAAAAGGCATGTATCCAAGTTTGATGATACAAAGATAAATGGCATTCTAAGTACTGTTGCATTAAATTACAAAGAGATATTTAAAGATTAAGCAATTGACTGTGGCAAAATGGATATCAGTGCAGGCAAGTGCAAGGTCATTTGTTTTGACGCATACGCTTTAAAAGCTCAAAGCAGTGAAGATCAAACGAGGTACATAGATCAATAAGGTGGCATGATCAGGAAAAAAATAATAATTCAAAAAAGACAAATGGAATGTTAACCTTCAAATCTTGAATAGAAGTGACTACAGCCATACAAAGACCTTGGTAAGACTACATCCGATGTGTGTGAGTTGTTCAACATACTGCATAACATCCATGAAAAGGCCTTGAGTGATTATAGAGTGAATGTATAAGAAGAGGGGACCCATAGAGTAAAATGCAGAAATCATTATGCGGAATTAAAAAATTGGCTGAGGCATTAAACAGATATTTTACATCGTGTTCACTAAAGTTGTGAGGAACCCAGATATGGTGACAACAAAGAACAAAATCAGTACAATTACTAAAGAGAAAACACCTGGAAAATAAAGGGGAACAACGATTGTAAGATTTATGTTTAATTCGGGATTTATGTGACAAAATCACAGGGAACATGGAACTATACTCATTTACAAGCATTCTCAGTGCACGGACACTTTCTGCTTAACTATCTCTGTTTCAATTATTTATTTAATGATCTGGGGATTAATTTCATAAATGCACTTTTTCAGTTGTCTAATTACTGGACACGCGCGCACATGTTGAGCTGCATGGTCAACTTTGGTAACTCGCTCATCATGTTTCCTTTCTGCCCCAAGTGCATTCTGATAGTTTCTAAAATCTTTGCAATTAATAAATTATGTATGTGGCCTTTTACAGCCAGAATTCTTCCTGGCATTCCAAAGGACAAAATTAACTTGTTTTGTGTTTATGGAAAATAAGCAGCCTTCCGAAATGTGCAACTTACATAAAATGTATAAAATGTTCTTGAATTTGTGCCAAATAACCCATTCTAAAAGACATTTGGTGGGTCTACTTTATTCAATTCAAAGTAGACATTACAGCATGTGGACATGGATCAACAGAATGCAACATGAACTACTTTATCCACTAAGCCTGAATAGAATCAGCAATCTCCAAAGAATTCCCAGAAGGCCATACTTTCCCCTGGACTCACTGTGTTACATCTTGTCCCTCCAACTACTCACCTTTTAAAAAATATATATGTTTATGCAGTAGTTGCGGGTCCCTTGCGAATGGCTTGCACAACCTTTCCTTCCCTGGAACCACTACTTTCTATTTTATTTTTAATGTAAACTATAATGGAGAACAGTGGTTGGCTCAACCACAAATGTACAAAACATGTATTCATTTTCTAGTCTAATTAAGGGGTACCATTTATTTGTCAGCCTGCCTCAAGCAGAATGATTGAGTTAAATGACACTTGTACCAGACATTCCTCCATACCTCTTCATCCTTGTCTCGTTCATGACCATTCGAAAAGATGGATGGATGTATTTAATGCAGACATTAGCATCCCACTGGATTTTGTCCTAATGGGAAAGGAAATAAATTAATTTGCTGCTTTGCCAGAAAAGGGCCATTCCAGTCTACTGTCTTACTCTCTAGATTACAATAGTGAATTTAGCCTCGGGCCTACCCAAGTAGGCTGCCAATCTACCTTGTTCATAGCAAAATGCAAAAGATGCTTCCCCCTTCGAGCATTTTAGGGAATTATGTTAAAAGTACTATTTTTACATCAGAAGTAAACATTTTTCAAATATTACAAGATTGGTTATTTAATTATTAACAGTGATGTACGATACCTGAAAAGGATTACAAATTTATGATTTGGTCAAATATGCTTTGGGTAATTCTTGAATCTGCAGCAGAAAGTCTTAAAATTAGAGCCAAGCATTAAGTTAAGAAAATATTCTGCTTTTCTGAGGTTATAGATGTGTTTGTACCTTTGAAAAAAATCTATTAATTCCAGATTCAAAATTTTGTTTAGGAAAGTTTTTAAGGGCTATGGGACAACAATAGGTTCATTGTTGAATGTAGTAGGCTTAAGGGGCTTGCTCCTTTCCCATTTCCAAATAATCCCCACTTAACTCTTTGTTCAATCTTAAATGGCATCTGTGTTTTAAGTCTTGTAAATATAAATATTCTGTCCTTGAAATGACCCCAATAAATTAACCCTGTACACTCTCCAGTGACTTTCATTGCCTTTCCACAATGAAGCACTCTGAAATGAATCCGCTGTTTTATTTAAATTCATTATTATTTATTTCAATGCTTCTATTTATAAATCCTGGAAGCTATCAATCGTTTTAATGGCTGCACAAAGACTGTCAGGGAAAAATTGTCAAGAACAGAACCTTTTAGTCTCAATATTTATCCAATTCCTTCATCAATCTTTCATTGAGTGCACACTTTCATTTCTCATTTTATTTTTCCAAAATATATTATCTCACTTGTAACCATATTAAAATACTTCTGTGAGTTTCTGACCCATTCTAATAAATGTCGTATATTTCTCCAAAGCCAAATGTCCTTTCTTGTCATCATCAGGTTTCAAAATTGCGTTTCATGCATTCGAGTTCAAATTACACATGCAAAGCAATATCAAATTGGACAAAACCAGGGCTTCAACCCATCTCTCCCCTAAAACATTAAGATAATGTTACCATAGCCATTCGCTTTTAAACGTAACCAAGTTTTACGACATTCTGCTGTATATTTTACACCTGATATTTTGTTCGGCACTTTAGTGAATATTACCTTTAAGAACTAACAAATTCAAAATATATTTTGAACTGTGTAATTGAGTTCACCAAAATGTATAATCAGCAGATGGTTGAAATATTTAAATTACCAAGCATAATCTGTGGAGAGAGAAACATAAAACAATATTTCAATACTGATATTTTCATTAAAAAAAACTAGAAAATGTTACAGATATATCAGATTTTGGACAAATGGAAAAAATGGAGAAAAGTTTGGGATAAGGTAAGGAGGAAAAGGGAGGATCAGAAAAAAGGCAATAGTAATAAATAACAAAAATTATAATGGTGCAGGATGAACTGGGTTTAACTATATTATTTTTTAATATGGAGAACAGATCTTTATAATTTTTGCAGTATGACCTAACAAGGAGTTTGATACATTTAATTCAGTGGTGCGCAACTCTTCAGTGCAGAGGGGCAGATTTGTAGTCCAAACCAGTTCAACCAATAAACAATAAACATGTTTTAGATTAACCATACATATTCTTTAAATTATATATTTTAAATATATTTAATGACACGAATGCGACAACTCTTGCTGCTCCCCTCACTTGCTCTTATGCCCATTAATATCATGCCCCACAGTTATACATCATAGACCTGCGTTCACAGTTATACAATCTTCCTATCTGTTATCTACCTTTCCAAATATTAATATTATATTTCCATTTCCATCCCAATTAATAATGTAAATTGTTTGCAGTATTGTTCCTGAATTGATCCTTGAGATACACTGCCTACTGACCTTGGACAATCTGCATAGCTGCCCTTAATCCCACATTTTCATTTTTAGAACGCTATGCATTCTGCTCCCTCCTTCCTGACTCCCACTGCACTGATTGCGGTCATGATTCCATCGGATGTCTTTCAAAATCCAAATAATCCATCCATTGTTTTACATAGTCTTCTGTGCCACTTCTTAAAATAATTCAATGAGGTACTATCACAATAGAGAGAGTGAGTGATACAGTGTGGAAACAGGCCCTTCGGCCAAACTTGCCCACACCGGCCAACATGTTCCAACTACACTAGTTCCACATGCCAGCATTTGGTCCATATCCCTCAAAACCTGTCCTATCCATGTACCTATCTAACTGTTTCTTAAAAGTTGGGATAGTCCCTGCCGCAACTACCTTCTCTGGCAGCTTGTTCCATACATCCACCAGCCTTTGTGTGAAAAAGTTACCCCTCAGATTCCTATTATCTTTCACCTTCACTTTAAACCTCTGGCCCTCGATTCATCTACTCTGGGCAAGACATTCTGTGCGTCTACCCGATCTATTCCCCTCATGATCTTATATACTATAAGATCATCCCTCATCCTCCTGTGCACCAAGGAATAGAGTCCCAGCCTACTCAACCTTTGCCTGTAGCTGAAACCCTCTAGTCCTGGCAACATCCTCGTAAATCTTCTCTGTACCCTTTCCAGTTTGACAACATCTTTCCTATAACACGGTCTCTACAACCGAACACAATACTCTAAATATGGCCAACCAACGTCTTATACAACTGCAACATGACCTCCCAACTTCTATACTCAATACTCTGGCTGATGCAGGCCAATGTGCCAAAAGCCTTTTTGTCCACCCGATCTACCTACGACTCCACCTACAGGGAACTATGCACCTACATTCCTAACCCTCGGCATACCTTCTAGTAACTTTCCAACTACAGATGTTAAGCTCACTGGCCTATAGTTCCCAGCATTTTCCCTGCAGCCCTTCTTGAATAAACGCACAACATTTTCCACCCTCCAGTCTTCCAGCACCTCTACTGTATTTAAAGACGACTCGTAAATTTCAACCAGTGCTCCTGCAATTTCCTCTCTGGTTTGCCACAATGTCCTCTGATATATATGATCAAGCCATGGAGATTTGTCGACCTTCATACACAATAGTACCTTCAGCACCTCTTTGACCATAATACTGACTGCTCTCAAGGCACTGCCATTGACATTGACTGCCCCAAGTTCCTCCGTCCTCCTGTGTTTCACAAGTTCACAAGCTATAGGAGTAGAATTAGGCCCATCGACTCTACTCCACCATTCAGTCATGGCTGATCTCTGCCTCCTAATCCCATTTTCCTGCCTTCTCCCCATAAACCTTGGTATCCATTCTAATCAAGAATTTGGCTATCTCTGCTTTAAAAATATCCACTGACTTGGCCTCCACGACCCTCTAACTAGATAAATTCCTCCTCACCTCCTTTCTAAAAAAGTGACCTTTAATTCTGAGGCTATGAATAGAATAGAATAGAATAGTTTCTTTATTGTCATTGTAACATGAACCATGTACAACGAAATTGTAAAATGTCAGCCAGTCAGTGCACCATTCAAACATTTCTAAAAGCTAACGATACATACAAGGTAAAATATTTAAAAAAAGATAAACAACTAAAATAAATATCATAAAAATAGCACGCATAAACACCCAGCCCTACATCCTTCTGTCGATTTCACAGTCTCTTAGTATGTATCGCCCCTGCGTTCCTTGGCGGCTACATTTAGTGCCTTTATAGCAGTGGGGTAAAAACTGTTTTTAAGTCTGTTTGTCCTTGTCCTTGTAGATCTGTACCGTCTGCCTGACGGTAACAGTTCAAACAGGGAGTGTCCGGGGTGGGAAATGTCCTTTATAATACTCTGGGATTTTTTGATGCAGCGTCCTAGACATCCTTTCCACATCCACTCTGCATTTTACTATTCTGTAAGTTTCAATGATACCCCCCCCCTTCTAAACGCCAGTGGGCAGAGGACCAATGCTGTCAAACGCTCACTGTATGCTAACCCACATTCCTGGGATCATTTCTTGTAAACCCCCCTCTGGACCCTCTCCAGAGCCAGCACATCCTCAGATTTGGGGCCCAGATTTGCTCACAGTACTCCAAATGCAGCCTGACCTGCACCTTATAGGCTATAATAACTATGTCATGTAGACTCTGTGACTCCATTAAGGGAGTTAATGTGATGGGATAATGCAGGAAAGTGGTTTTGAGGGCAAAGATCAGCTATAATCTTATGAAAGTGGAGCAGATACTCGAGGCTGAATGGCCTCCTATTTTTTTATGTTCTGCATAATCACATGATGGAGCATTTTAATTGCATATGAAATATTTCACAAATTTGCCACAGCGCTAAAATGATTTGTGATCAATAGTAGTATCTGCTTAATCTGAAATATTTTTAACTATTTCAAATATTTAAATATTTTTTAATCAGTTAAGGAGCCTCCAGAATGATTTAGACGAGATGAAATTCCTGTGAGTAAATCTAACCACCACTCGGGCATTTGAGTTTAGTATGTAATAGTTTGTAAATTGGTTCTTATATAACACTGGAGCATCTTTAACTGTCACTAATTCTTGATCTCTTTTCTTTCCTTGTTTTGTGACTTCACCTTCTTGCTTAGCAAATGGAAGTTCTAGCAGTAAGTGATGGTTCTTGTCCACTGGACATCTTAACAGTGTTGGAATTTCAAACTTACATCTGCTTGCTGTGTTTACATGTGTAATCTTGCAGTTTGTCTGCCATCAGTCATACAGGTGTACACGTGGTTTGCAACTACCAAAGAATGCTTTTTACTGCTTCTATGTTGTTTATGTTACTTGTCACACGTCATACCCTTGTAACGCTTGACATAAATACTGAGAGCAAACAGAAAAAAAGCTTTCATTCTACGTCTTCCATGACTGTATAAAGTACATTGGATCTGTTATTCTGGTAGCGATGAAATGGAATTCAGTTGTGAGGTAAATAACAGCATCAATTGTTCGACGTCAGAAGTAAGTGCGACTACATTGGTTGTTTTTGGTGATTTTATGTATATATAAGGATTGATATTGGTGATACTGGCTATATGCTTTCAGGGAAAGCATTGGTGAGTTTTCATGCAGTAGGCAGCAATGAACTAAATGAAAAATGAATCTCAATATTACATTAAGTTATAGAACCATGGAATTGTTATGCATAAAAAGAAGCAATTCAGCACTTTCTAAGCAACTGTACAATTTCCAAGAAATTGCTCTTCTTTTGGAAATTATTTGCCTTTCCTTCAGTTTCACTGGCTTAATCGTGCCTATCTTGGTACATATCACATCACATTTTACTAATTTAAAATACCGTATGCTATTCCAATTATTTTAATGTAATGTTTGTATAACCTTATCTATAATCTGCTCCTGTTTATTGATATTTTTTGTTTGATAACACTGCTAGACATTTTATTACCCATTCACTATTACTACCCTTAAGGGTGATACATAAATTCAAGTCATGGTGATTAATTGATTGTATTGCTCCTAAGTGTATACTGTAAAATTCTTACAATTTAAACCACTAGTGTTGAATAACTCCCTAATGTGTTAAATAAACCAATAATGTATCATTCCATATTTAGCAAACATATTTTAAAAAATCATTAGATTCCCTAGAATTTTTCTATAAATATTAATAAACAAAAACATTGATACCTTTTGATATTTTAGCAAAACATTACTGTATTGATAAAAATAATAGTAATTATCATAGTAAAAGACCAGATGGCGTTGATAATGAATTGTTTGTTACAGCCTCATTACTAACGGCATATTACAAGCAAATGTAATGCATTCTGGACCATGTTAATATAAAAGGCCCAACAATTCAGATTATGCAAATTATCTATAGTATTCCACTCTTCCAACAACAATTTGAAGTGTAATTTTCTACTCTTACATGCAGTGTTTCCACTTTGAAGAAAATTATCCGAAATTCGGGTTGACCGGATAATTTTAGGGAAATTAGATAATTTCGGGAAATTTCCGCATCCGGCCCGCGGGATGATTTGGGGCGGAGAAAAAATATTTGCGACCATCTGTGCCTGCGCAGTTGGGGGAGGCCGGTGACACGGTAGGGACGCAAAATGACGCTGTCTTCCCACGGTTGCGCAGTGGGCCCGGGCAGGATTAGATCACCACCATTTTCACTACATCCATCACCTCGACGCCTCGTGCCTAGTCTGGGTGAGTGGTGGAATATTGTGTTGGGGAGGGGGGGTCTTTGTTTTATATCAAGGGTGTCAAACTACCCATGAAGGGGTTCAATCCGGCCCGCGGGATGATTTGGAAAATAAAAGGAGTGCCCGTTTCTCCGGGCTTGGGGCTGCGGTGTCTTCCCACCCAGTCCATTGCCTCCATCCGCGGCATGGGAACCTCGCCACCGCTCAGCCTGGCGTCCAGGGAGCTGCCGGAGGTCAGTCCGGGGAGACCGTTCTCCCATCACCAGGCACCACTCCAGCCAAGCCCCTGCCTTCACCCCACTCCCTCCCACCGCGGACCCTCCAACGCTGAGAGGGAGGGGAGAGAAGAGGGGGAGATAGAGAGGGGGAGGGGGGAAAAGAGAGGGGGAGGGAGAGAGGTGGAAAGAGAGAGGGCAGGGGAGGAGAGAAGGAGGGGAGGGAGAGAGATGGGGAGAGAGAGGTCGAGGGAGGAGGTAAGGGGGGTAAGGGGGAGAGGGAGGGAGCCGTCACAACCCAGTAGTTTAGTTTGAGGCTAATTAGAGGCTGTATGGTAACTCACATTTCACTGTACCTTAATTGGTGCATGTGACAAATAAATAATTTGATTTATTGATTGATTGTTGTTTGAGGTTTTTGTGACACTGTATTCCAGGCACACACTGCACTGCACACACAATATGCATACCATGCAGGCTAGGCTACATCATATATGTGCACAGTACATAATGCCTTGCATAACACCATACAAATGAGTAACAGATACAGGCAGCTACAGTGTAGTTACATAGATCTGTTTTGCCTTGTTCTTCTTTGTGTTGTTAACGTGTGCCCACAAAAGAAAAGCAACAAATAGCATGCAGGAAGCATTTTTGAAAATTTCAGGAAATACCATCAAATTCCAGGTAATTTGGGATTCTATTTCAAGGGGGGGAAATTGAGCTGTGGAAGCACTGCTTACATGTGCATTTATTTGTTCTGAAATTAATTCATGATAACATTTGCAGATTTTAAGTTAAATGACATGCAGTGAACAGAATGATTTTATGCAATAAGGCAGGTAGAAAATTTAAGACTGAGTGAATGTCTATTGTAAATTAATGAGAGTACTGGGAAGACAGAATAAACAAAAGTATGAAAATAGATACAGAATAATTTTGGTTGTGCCAAATGGAATATCCTGAAATGCAGGGTCATAATGAATTTGGCAGATGAGATTGGCACAAATAGATGTGAAATTATGATATCATGGCTATTGCTGAAGAAGTGCATCAATGACAGCCTAGTTCTTTTGATTACAAGGATTCCGGGTGAGATTGGGTTATTTTTAAATCATAGCAAATCCAAAGATGGTTTTAGAAATAACGAGCAAGTGGGTAAGGACGGAGTGGAGTTTCTTAGGAATCAAACTCTTTTGTGAAGATGGCCACTGTACAAGTATCTACAATATGTTATGCAATCAGGATGGCACCAACATTGAGATTAGGGAGGAAGAGAAAATGTTGAATGGGTTAAACATAATGGGAATCAATTCTGAGAGACAGAATATTGAAAAATAGTCAGTGAAACTGAGGTCAGCTATGATTAACTGATTAACAAATTTTCAGAAGATGGAAGTAAAATCTATAATCCATGGGAGAGTGACAAATTAGATCCAAAGCTGGCTCAGCGACATGGTTGATCGATGTTTTTGTGACTTCGAAGAGTGTTACCAAGAGGATTTCATTAGGCTCATTAGTTGGATCCTAACTTTTTGTTGTGCATATTAATGATTTAGGCATAGAAGTAGGGGAAGCATTAAAGAAGTTTGCAATTGATACAAACATTGATGCTGCTGTTAATAGCGAGGGGAAAACAGCCTCTGAAAGATGAAGGCGTGGATATCTTAGCTGTGCAGCTGTGCAAAATGGCAAATAGAATTCAATAATGGAAAAGTGCAATGTTATATGTCTTTGGAGCTGCAGTGAAGCCCGCAGTGACTAGTGGGGTACCGCAAGGCTCGATGCTGGGACCACAGCTATTTACAATATACATCAATGAGTTAGATGAAGGGATTCAAAGTAACATTAGCAAATTTGCAGATGACACAAAGCTGGGTGGCAGTGTGAGCTGTGAGGAGGATGCTATGAGAATGCCGGGTAACTTGGACAGGTTGGGGGAGTGGGCAGATGCATGGCAGATGCAGTTTAATGTGGATAAATGTGAGGTTATCCACTTTGGTAGCAAAAACAGGAAGGCAGATTACTATCTAAATGGAGTCAAGTTGGGAAAATGGGAAGTACAACGGGATCTGGGGGTCCTTGTTCATCAGTCAATGAAAGTAAGCTTGCAGGTACAGCAGGCAGTGAAGAAAGCGAATGACATGTTGGCCTTTATAACAAGAGGAATCGAATATAGGAGCAAAGAGGTCCTACTGCGGTTGTACAGAGCTCTAGTGAGACCACACCTGGAGTATTGTGTGCAGTTTTGGTCCCCTAATTTGAGGAAGAACATTCTTGCTATTGAGGGAGTACAGCGTAGGTTTACAAGGTTAATTCCCGGAAT
The DNA here is from genome assembly GCF_010909765.2 of Amblyraja radiata. Classification (NCBI taxonomy): domain Eukaryota; kingdom Metazoa; phylum Chordata; class Chondrichthyes; order Rajiformes; family Rajidae; genus Amblyraja; species Amblyraja radiata. The sequence goes on along the minus strand of NC_045956.1, from coordinate 107,672,008 downwards.
GGCGGGACTGTCATATGCTGAGAGAATGGTGCGGCTGGGCTTGTGTACTCTGGAGTTTAGAAGGATGAGAGGGAATCTTATTGAGATGTAAGATTATTAAGGGTTTGGATACGCTAGAGGCAGGAAACATGTTCCCGATGTTGGAGTCCAGAACCAGGGGCCACAGTTTAAGAATAAGGGGTAAGCCATTTAGAACGGAGACGAGGAAACACTTTTTCTCACAGAGAGTTGTGAGTTTGTGGAATTCTCTGCCTCAGAGGGCGGTAGAGGCCGGTTCTCTGGATACTTTCAAGAGAGAGCTAGGTAGCGGAGTCAGGGGATATGGGGAGAAGGCAGGAACGGGGTACTGATTGGGGATGATCAGCCATGATCACATTGAATGGCCGAATGGCCTACTCCTGCACCTATTGTCTATTGAAGCAGAGGAATATGCTGTACATTGGAGGATACTGAAAGGTGTGAAGAAACAGGAAAATCCACAAGCAGAAATCAATGATCCTTAAAGGTTGCAATACTCTCAATAAGGTGCTTAAGACGAATTGAAGAATGGTGCTGCTGGCTTAACCCCCTATCAGTTTTCGATTTCGGGGCTTCAGCAAAAAATTATGGCTAATGGGCCTGTCCCACTTAGGCGACTGCAGGAGACTATGAGGTCGCCACATGTTCGCGGGTGGTTGCTGGGTAGTCATGGTCGTGAGTAGTTCCCATGTCAACATGTTGAAAAATTAGCAGCGACCAGAATGAAGCCGCCATGGAGAGTAGCGAGAATTCTCGTGCCATAGGTGCAGTGGTAGTGGGTTGTCGTAGGTTGTAGCCGGTGCTGACCGGTGAATTTCATTGGCTCATTGGGGGAAAAAAAAACGTAAGCAGTTTTCAGAACCAAGAATAACCGCCGAGATTCATAGCCGCGTATCTCTGGCTCTTAAAGTTGGCTCCACTCCCCCCTCTCCCACCCCCATCTCCCCCCCTCTTTTAAAGGACTTACGTGACCTTCCCGTACAATGTGTTTTCTCCGTCCTAATTACAGCGCCAACCTTCCTGTTCATCGCGGTGTGTGTCTGTATCACATTGGCTTTGCACCGTGTGAATTTCACTCAGACAGCACTCCGCCCGCTTGCCCTGTCCCCCGCCTGCATAACGGGCTGGTGAAGGAAGCGATGTGTGCGTGTGTGTTCCACTCTGGCAGTCGCCTGAAAAATCGCCTAAGTGGGACTGGCCCATAAGTCTTGGCAACAGCACTGTCGACTGTGTGGGAGGTCTGCTCCAAAACAATTCAAATAGTACTGAATCCATATCAATTTTCTCTTCCTGTTGGTTAAAGGTAAAAAGAACGAGGTGATGTGTGAAACTATATAACTGAGACACAGCTCAATATGAACAAATGTTCTCTGTGTCCACCATTTTCATGAGGTCATAAGTGATAGGTGCAAAATTAGGCCATTTGGCCCATATTCTACTCCACCATTAAACCGTGGCTGATCTATCTCTTCCTCCTAACCATTCTCCTGCCTTCTCCCCATAACCCTTGACACCCGTACTAATCAAGAATCTATCTATCTGCCTTAAACAGAGGCAGTAACATTTTACGATAACATTTGATCAAATTAGACTTTTTTTTAAACTGGTAATATGAGAATGTTTTATTATTTATAACTATTCAAAAAGTATTGACAAGATATCAAATAAATAGGTTTATAGTGTACTTACTAAGGTCACTAGGTAAGAACAGAAAGATTTGCGCAGTCATGTGCAAGGCATTTTTGCAAACTTTGTAAAATTGTGAAACATTTGTAGTTCTTATAACGTGGAAAGTTTACAAGAAATGTTAAAAATAGGAATCACAAGGTAAACTTCCGTTTATTCCAGATTCAGTTATATTCCAGAATATGAAATATCACAGCATATATTTCATTATTTTTGTTGCTTATGGGCATATTGCTTACACCTAAATTAGTGTGACTGTCATCTCTATCATATAGCAATAAGATTTTCAAGACTGGAACAGTCCATCCAGTCAATCAGTCTTGCAGTGGAATTAAAAATAATTTTGTGGAAAATATTTTGCTACATCTGCTCAGAACCTTGTTTCTAAAAATTGTGTTGCATTAGTGTAACGTGTTAGATAACATTGTCACTGCATTCTCCTGTCATTTGGTGGATATTTTGGAACCCTTACCCTTGTCTTGGGGTCTGGTTTACAATGTGGTCTACTGTCAAATGTTGTGTTCACAGTCAACTGGGGTGGGGTGGTGGGAGGTTGTGCAGTGGATTTGATTCCTAGCTGTGGAGTAGGCGGCCACTTCTCCTGAGGGCAGTAAAGATTGATTCCTGGCTCCACACGTTCTCTGTGGCAGGTTACAGTCTGTCCGGTTGATTTTTTTGTGGACTCGGTGGTTATCGATTTGTTGATCACATTTTCTTGTCTCAGTATTCCTTACTTGAGCGTAGTGAGGTCATTTGATTTTGCAATACAGTACTATAGACGAATCAAATAAAGTAAAATGTAGCTTTTTACTTCACATGACAGAGATACCATAGTTTCAGTGTAGCAGTGAATTAAACATTATCTTGTGGGAAATATTTGGCTACACTTGCAAAGAGCTTGTTTCTGAAAGGTGTGCATTACATTAATGTTTAGTGTTGGATAACATTGTCACAGCAATGCTGGCTGCTTCATGTCAAGTGCACATGTGCTGTTTATTTTTGCTTTCTTTACTGGAAAAGGAACTGTGAGTATGATGCAAGGCTCAGCATTCATCTGCATTTCATCAGCTTTATATTGTATTAAATCATTGTAAAATGGCAATTGCTTGACTGGTTAACTGGTATATCTTCCTGTTGTTTCATGGGTATCAGGCCATGGTACTAATTTGTCTATGTCTACTCTTTTATAGGAGCTGGAATTATGTCGAAGGCTGTACAAACTTCATTTCCAACTACTACTTTTGTATCAAGCCTACTGCAAACTTATAAATCAAGTGGACATGATTAAGCAAGAGGCCGAGGTAAACTGTTTCTGCATTCTCTACTAACTTGCCATTATCCACCTTGAATTCTATTTTGTATAGCTGTTAAAATCAGCATCCTTACTACATAACGATTAGGTAATCATTATTCAAATAATTGTTCTCCATTAATTGTTCTATGTATTCCCAAAGTAAACCCCTTCACCCCACATAATAGAATTTGTAAAAAATAAATCAATGCAAGATGTATTTAAAACTTTCATCATACTTTCAAACCAACAATTCTTCTTCCATCACAGACCCTGTCATCTCTTGAAATTATTTTTTTTCACATATACTTAAAACCTTTTCCCTTGCATTTCTCATGTTCTTTTTCAGCTCTGTGGACTGTGTCCCCGAGACATTCTCATGTTCTTTTTCAGCTCTGTGGACTGTCCCAGGATTCATTGTCCTGTTGAATCATTATTGTTGATGTTAATTGTTTTTTAATAATTTTTTATGCCTCTTCATTATTATTCGTGGAGGCAGCATTATGTTAAAAGTGCGTAAGTTAAATATTTATAGCAGTATATTTTTCTGCGACTACATCCGTATTGTGTAATAAACGTGATTCTATTCAGGGCTTAAGATACCTCCAGGCTGTGTGCTCAGACCCCTGCTCTCTCTCTGTATACCCATGACTATAAGCCAGACACAACTCCAACGGCCTTTAAATTCACTGTTGTTGAAGGAATCTTCTCTACCAACAGCTAAAATAAGAGGCATGTGCATCTATAGAGATCTGTACCACATAAATTTAAATGGCATAAAAAGAGATAATCCACGCAGACCTTGGTGACTGGGAGAAATAAATAGTAGAAATAGATGAAATGGTGGCAAAACTTGCAAAGATAGCAAATTCAACAAATATTTATTGAATATTTGACAATGTGGATTGTCAAAGGCCCATGTGTGCCCAATAAAAACAAATAACAGTGATATTGAAAATAAAGTATTGTGTATGTAACATGTCAGCAACAGTGGTTACAGTAGAATGACAATAACAGGCATTCTATTCTATTCTATAAGTAAAGAGGAAAGTCCCAGAAATTCTGACGTAAATAATTTTAAATGAAGATCAAGGATGTTGCAAAATTTGCATTATCTAAATAATGGTAGTGAAGAAAATAAGGGCACTCAAGAGTGGTCAATTCTCAGGACCAAATGTTTTGCCATCCTAGAAATTTACATGATGTTGGTGATAATATAGAAAGATTCCCTTGCTATAATTTTAAAAAACATTAACAGAAATTGCTGGAAATACTCAGTGAGTCCCTGTTTAGAGAATCAAATGATCTCACTACACCCAAGTGAGTTATTAGCACAGCTCTTCTGTTGCCTCTGGCTACCCTGTCTATTCCAGTGTGTGGCCTGGCAGAGTCCAACACAATGCAGATTGATTCAACCGAAGCAGTTATCTGGGCTCAAACACTCCCCAGATCTGCTAAGGTTGTCAAAACTGTTCATGCAATCTAATTGTTGAATGTTTATGCAGGCCTATGACATTCACATTCCTTAACATGCAGGACACAGAAATAAGTTAATTTTCCTTGTACATTTAAAAACTAGAAAATATCTACCTGCAAAGTCAGCTGAAATCATTGAACTTGTTCCTGAGGATTGGAGGGTAGCAAACGTAACCCCACTTTTTAAGAAGGGAGGGAGAGAGAAAACGGGGAATTACAGACCAGTTAGTCTAACATCGGTAGTGGGGAAACTGCTAGAGTCAGTTATTAAAGATGGGATAGCAGCACATTTGGAAAGTGGTGAAATCATTGGACAAAGTCAGCATGGATTTACGAAAGGTAAATCATGTCTGACGAATCTTATAGAATTTTTCGAGGATGTAACTAGTAGAGTGGATAGGGGCGAACCAGTGGATGTGTTGTATCTGGACTTTCAGAAGGCTTTCGACAAGGTCCCACATAAGAGATTAGTATACAAACTTAAAGCACACGGTATTGGGGGTTCAGTATTGATGTGGATAGAGAACTGGCTGGCAAACAGGAAGCAAAGAGTAGGAGTAAATGGGTCCTTTTCACAATGGCAGGTAGTGACTAGTGGGGTACCGCAAGGCTCAGTGCTGGGATCCCAGCTATTTACAATATATATTAATGATCTGGACGAGGGAATTGAAGGCAACACCTCCAAGTTTGCGGATGACACTAAGCTAGGGGGCAGTGTTAGCTGTGAGGAGGATGCTAGGAGACTGCAATGTGACTTGGATAGGCTGGGTGAGTGGGCAAATGTTTGGCAGATGCAGTATAATGTGGATAAATGTGAGGTTATCCACTTTGGTGGCAAAAACAGGAAAGCAGACTATTATCTAAATGATGGCCGATTAGGAAAAGGGGAGATGCAACGAGACCTGGGTGTCATGGTACACCAGTCATTGAAAGTAAGCATGCAGGTGCAGCAGGCAGTGAAGAAAGCGAATAGTATGTTAGCTTTCATAGCAAAAGGATTTGAGTATAGGAGCAGAGAGGTTCTACTGCAGTTGTACAGGGTCTTGGTGAGACCACACCTGGAGTATTGCGTACAGTTTTGGTCTCCAAATCTGAGGAAGGACATTATTGCCATAGAGGGAGTGCAGAGAAGGTTCACCAGACTGATTCCTGGGATGTCAGGACTTTCATATGAAGAAAGACTGGATAGACTCGGCTTATACTCGCTAGAATTTAGGAGATTGAGGGGGGATCTAATAGAAACTTACAAAATTCTTAAGGGGTTGGACAGGCTAGATGCAGGAAGATTGTTCCCGATGTTGGGGAAGTCCAGGACAAGGGGTCACAGCTTAAGGATAAGGGGGAAATCCTTTAAGACCGAGATGAGAAGAACATTTTTCACACAGAGAGTGGTGAATCTCTGGAACTCTCTGCCACAGAGGGTAGTTGAGGCCTGTTCATTGGCTATATTTAAGAGGCAGAGAAGGCAGGTACGGGATACTGAGTTGGATGATCAGCCATGATCATATTGAATGGTGGTGCAGGCTCGAAGGGCCGAATGGCCTACTCCTGCACCTATTTTCTATGTTTCATTGTTTAAATTACAAAATCACGTTGAATTAGCTTCAGGCGTCAATGTGTTTCTCTCAGTTGCGTGTGGATATGACAGGTTTGAACCAATACAACTGCCCATTGTTTCCAATAAGGAATCTACCACAGTAATATGGTATCTGGACAAAAATGCCAGCACAATCACCAGTGTTGAAAACCAGGACCTCTGAAAGGAAGTTAGAAGCAGAAATGTGTAGGCACCGGGACTGAAGTTTGATCTCATTGCTTCAGATCAATTAGCTTTCATCAGAACGGGGAAAAGTTAAGAGGAAAAAAATGGTTTAAGAAGTTATTGATTGATGAAGGAGAGTCAACACTGAGAGACTGAATTACTGCTCAGGGGAATTCTCCTGGGTGTTAATAAGGTTGTACAGATGATAAAAACAGATATTGTTGAAGACTCTCCCGAGGTACATTCCAAAAGACATACAGGTTTGTTGGTTAATTGGTCTCTGTCGAATGCCTCTTTTGTGAAGGGAGTGGATACAAAAGTGCGATGACATAGAACTAGTGTGACTGTGGTCGACTTGGACTCAGTGGGCCATAGGACCTGTTTCCATGCTGTTTCTTTAATGTCATCTCTAACTATTTCATTTTTGAAATTTAAAAATTAAACTTTTACAGTTTGGCCTCTTTCATGGTAATCTTATGAAATTCAAACGCAACATCTCCCATTTGTTAATCGAGTACTGTAACCCATAATTCTAGGAAATCATCCTCTGCTCCACTGTAATTGTCAATGTGATAGTCGCTATGATTAAAGGGAAAGTTACTAAATCTCCATTCTGCCTTCATGGACGGAATGTCATTCATTAAATAGGTGAAGGTGATTGAGTCCGGCCATTGTCCTAAGAAACTCCTGCAGCAGTGCCTTGGGTTTAACCCTCCAACATCTTGTCATCCTGCCAGTGAGATGTTTCCTCTTTAAATACCATCAACTTCAAACTTATTCACCTCCCTAGATTCCTCATAGTTTCTGGCGTACTATTCTTAACTTCCTTAAATGATATATTTGAAGTCGTACCTATTCAAGAAATTTAATAACATTCAAAATATGGCAGTCTGCTAGCTTGCCCCCCTTTGATTACCGGATTACCATGGCTACAATTGTGTACTGTAGGAAGGGCAAGGACAGCAGGTACATCAACGCAACAGCTCTTCCAATTTCTTGCCATCATTCACTTTCCATGTTGGAATTAATTCACCAATTCTTAATGGGCATAAGTATTTTGGAACTCCCTTCCTAACAACAAAAAAATGTTCAGTTGTGTGACCACCAGCTTCTGGAAGAACAAATAGGAATGGGCAATAAATGTCTGTGTTCTCTGAAACACCCTTTCAGAATAATAGATAGAGATTGTAAATAAGCGAGCTGCACGATCTGGAGTTCAAGATCATCTTTAATCTGTACACATAGTATAGTGGTACAGCAGGTGGTTAGTTCATCGTTACCGCTTCCAAGACTGACCAATATAGGAAGTGGGTGTAGTATGAATCATACAATGAGGTGGGGTTAGTGATGCTATTTATACTATGATTGGTTCACATGCAATAACCAATCTACATCCTTCCCCGTAAAGATCGAATATAGTTAAACACACATGCAACTTTTTTTATTTTTCGTGAGTTCATCGGGCGTTGGGCTGGAGAGCCCAGGACCCCGTCTCTAGCGATGTTTCTGAGCTTTAATAGGTCGAGGTACACATCCGACTTGGTTAGGTGGGCGCGTTCATTTGCTGTTTTGCTCTTCTGACGGCCCGTTCAGCGAGCCCGTTACTTTGTGGGTATTCGGGACTGCTCGTGACATGGTGAAAATTCCATCTGTTGGCAAAGTGTTTGAACGAATGGCTGGTAAATTGTCTTCCGTTGTCGGTTTGCAAGCGGACGGGTGCGTCAAATGTGGAGAAGTGTCTATGTAGCTTTTGAATAACAATTTCTGATGTGATAGAGGGCAGTAAATCAAGTTAGAGTAGGAGTCGACCAAGACTAGATAATCATAGTGAGGTGGGGTTAGTGATGCTATTTCTACTATGATTTGTTCACATGCAATAACCAATCTACAGAGATAATTTAAATATGTGCATGTTTTTGTTCTTCCTCCATTGTTTGACTATGTGGGAGAACCATCTCAGTCTCTTTACATGGATGACTTTTTGTTTTAAGGTTATAAATATGTCTGAAGAACTTGCCTTGTTGGAGGTTTGTCTGAAAGAGGCAGAAAGTATCAGTGATGAAGTTGAAGTCCCTGAAACCTTGCAAACTTGCACAGAGACTGCCATTCAATCTCTCATTGAATCTTTGCGAGACAAGGAGTTTCCTTCTGCACTTGCTCAGGTCAAGGCATTCAGGTAACACATCTGATTATTTTAATCAATAATGCTAGCAGGAATCCACATCCTATCGTTGTAATTGAGTCAACTTGTTTAAGGATTAGATGGTAAACATGAATTCCGGAGTTGCATGTGTGCAATCTAATGAAATTTGACAAATTAATGTTGTTCATGTGATTTACTTTGGTTTCTACAGGATACTACATCAATATTTAATACATTTTATGGTTGCAGCTTATTAGTATGGAACATTGTATCCAGCAACCATTAGTTTAAACTGTTTTTACTTTTCAATGAATTTTCCATTACAAAAGTAATCTTTATTGTAATGTGGGGGAATTCCCAACATTAATGTGCCTGGGAGCTCTTTGACCCTGTATCTAATTGTAGATTGGTTGAATATCCTTTTCAGAAGCAATTCCCCCCTCCCCCAATTATTAAAGTCTATTCAAGCTAATCAATTCCTTAATCAAATTTTGGTGTGTTCTTTCTCTGGTTATTTGCTTCATTGCCATCACCAGGTGGGTCAGTGGTGCGGAATCTGGGAATCATGAATCATAAGCAGTTGACCTGCTACAAATATTAGTTTCAGGCACATGTTGTAATAAAGATAAATTGTTAAATTGGATACTCTGCTGGTCACATGATACTGAACATTTTTCCTCGCTATTTCCTGGAATCATCTGATTTTATAAACTGAAGGTTTACAAGCATTTGTTAAGAAAATAAAGCTGGGTGGGATGCGATGAGGCTGCAAGGTGACTTGGATAGGTTCGGTGAGTGGGCAGATGCTGGATAATGTGAGGTTATCCAATTTGGTGGCAAGAACAGGATGGCAGATTAAGAAAAGGGGATGTGCAACAAGACCTGGGCGTGCTTGTACATCAGTCACTGAAAGTAAGCATGCAGTGAAGAAAGCTAATGGCATGTTGGCCTTCATTGCGAGAGGATTTGAGTTTAGATGGAAGGAGGTCCTACTGCAGTTGTACAGGGAACTGGTGAGACCGCACATGGAGTATTGAGTGCAATTTTGGTCTCTGAATTTGAGGGATTGCAGCATAGGTTCACTGTGTTAATTCCCAGGGTAACGGGACTGACATACGATGAAAGAATGGGTCGACTGGGCTTGTATTCACTGGAATTTAGAAGGATGAGAAGGGATCTTATAGAAACATAAAATTCTTAAGCAATTGGACAGGCTAGATGCAGGAAAAATGTTCCCGGTGTTGGGGGATTACAGAACCAGGGGTCACAGTTTAAGAATAAGGGGTAGACTATTTAGGACAGATGAGGAAAAAACAAATTTCACCCAGAGAGTTGTGAATTTGGAATTCTCCGCCACATTAGAGGCCAATTCACTGGATGTTTTCAAGAGGGGGTTAGATTTAGCTCTTAGGGCTAAAGTAATCAAGGGATATGGGGGGAAAAGTAAGAATGGGGTACTGATTTTAGATGATCAGACTGAATAGCGGTGCTGGCTCGAAAGGCCTACTGCTGCACCTATTTTTCGTAAACAAAAATCAAAATGTCTGGAGATTTTGGAAATCCAAAATAAAAACAGAAAATATTAGAATTTCTCCACAAGTCAGAAAGCATCTGTGGGAAAGAGAAACAGTTAACATTTCAGATCAAAGTCCCTTCATCGAAATGGCTCTGGCCAGTTCTCCACAGTATGTCCAGTATTTTTTTAAGACATCTTGAGATCCATTGGTTACCAGTTACATTAGTTTTAGAGATTGCATAAAATTTGAGATCTTTTTAAACTAACTTTTACGTATTTATCCACCAGATCCGTATGGCCCAATGATATTTTTGGAAATGCAGAAGATGATCCGCTACAAACTCTCCTGCACATTTATTTTCGCCATCAGACATTGGGCCAAACTGGCAGTTTTGCTGTCGTGGGCTCAAACCAGGATTTATCCAAAGTGTGCTCCAAATTGATGGAGTTGAATCTACAAATTCGCGAGTCTCTTCGAACAGTGCAGTCGTACCAGCTTCTGGCAAAAACAACTCCTGCAGCTGACATTCAGAGTACTGGATTTTAATCTACAGCAGTAACTCACTATTTACACATTGCATTAAGAAACATTATGAATATTAACCATATCCCCTCAGCTTCAATTTGTCTTCAACTCTCAGCAGGTTGCATATATTTATAGAAGGTCAGATGTAAAGAACCAGATGTTAAACAGGGGGGAATAAGATAAGCATCGTGGACAGTAGCTGCACACAATTCACAGTAGGATGGGGCAAGTCACTCCAGGTGGACAAAATAGGGGTTGACTGTGCAACATTATGGTCTATTGCACTGGCACTGTAGCCATATTGAAAGTAAAAGGCACAGAAGGGCATATATTCTTCATTTTCTGAAGACAAGCCAGCTCCCACAGTACAATGTATAATAATGATAATAAGGCTCTCCGCAGCAGGTGGAATGATGCTAAAAATCATCCAGGAAATGGCTTTAGGCTGAATAACCTGCAAGGCTTCAAAGCAACACATGGCAATATGTCAGCTTTCAATGTCTGGACAAAGGTTAGACTTAACAGACAGACAATTTCATGCCACTTGAGGCAAAGGATCGAATGCAAGAGGATAACTTGATTTGATATTGACTGCAGCATAAAGTGTTAATAGTTCATAAGGTCTCTCAGAGCATGTCTGCAAACTTTTTTTTCCAGAAATTTATTTTGTATTAGAGTTAACATGATCCATGGTATGCTGTAGAGAATCCTTTAGACAGTTGGGATACCAAACTGAGTTTTGCTCAGCAATATAAAACTAATACTGCATCTGTTACCTTGTTTACTGCTCAGTGGACATTGGATGTTCTCTGTTCAGTGGTTATGTTACAAGTACTGATGGTATATAACCAAAAATGCACCCGTAGGGACTTACCAAGTGACAACAGAACTAGTGCTGCATCCTAGCTATTTTCATTAGGAGAGCTCATCTAAGTTATTCTATTCTGTAAATATTTTAGACTTGTATAGTGTAAAAAAAACAGTATTTCCTTGTATATTTGTGCATTGCACTGTTGAGAATAGGTGTATAAAAGTAATGCAAAACAAAATACTTAAGTACTGGTAACGAGTCTTTATCTGCTGCCTCTCCAGCCTGAATTTAGATAAACCCGTGAGCAAATAATATTCTGTCTCCTGAAGATTTTGAACTTCGGGACCATCCTTTGCTGCATTATTGAGAAAAACAAAGACTGAATACACAATGTTAGTGATACTCAAGGACAAAGTCCGAAACTTTCCAGCTTTTGAAATAAGTGAGATTGTTCACAGCAGTGGCTCTCTGTGGGGAAAGAAATCGAATGTAAATTCATCCATTGATGGTGTCTGCCTCTTTTTGCTGGGAATGACCCTGCTTATTATATGCATCTATCCTATCCACTGTGATTTTTATTGGGCTCCATATCATGGAGCATAGAATGTACTGTTCAATTTTAGCTTTTTGCCTTCTGAGAAAGTGAACTGTAGACCAGGCGTATTTGTAATGAATTGTATGAGTTTAAGGCACTGTGCATGCTATCAGACTGCAAACAGTAGTTCAGATAATTTAAAGCTCTGTAACCAGTCATAGCAAATTAACAAATCACTGTAATCATTCTTCGATGATAAATTATTTTGTTGGCAGTTTGGTACTTTGACTCTAAATATTTAATGGGAAAACTAGTTATGTACATTTTTTATTTCATATCTTAAGAACTTTAATACATTTATCACGTGTAGATAACAAAACATGATTAATTCTCCTGCCTGTGTTTGGTTAAGCAAAAGCTAACCATCAAGTTTATTGGCCTCTAACATTTCATTACACTTTACTATTGATAGCTCTTATAGCTTTTATCACATGCTAGACGTTTGAATTTAACTCTTGCGGGATCCATGTTTTATTTGAATAATTAATTCTGGGAGATGGCCCTTTTTTTTTTTTTTTTTTTTTAAAATACAAGAAATAATGAGGCTAGGTCTTGACTTTAGTTGGTATCCACTTAAGGATTAAAGACCCAATTTGAAGTTATAGCTCAAATTAAACAGGGTTATGCATGTTTATTAACATACATAACATTGGAAGTGTTCTCTACCCACAGCCCCATTAAATGTGGTTAATGGGATATTATCTTACAAGCTGGTTCGATTTGTGTTCAACACCACAAGGTAATTTTCTCTTCAGACTGAACATTTAGGAATAATTCTACTTCCCACAGGTCATATAACAATCACCAACTTGGAAAGCAAGTGTTAGTTATTCTCAAGTTCATGTCTTAGGAGCAGAAGTAAGCCCATCATCTGCACCGCCATTCAATTGTGGCCGATCTATCTTCCCTCCCCATAACCCTTTAAGAATCTGTCAATCTCTACCTTGAAAATACCCAATGATGGCCTCCACAGATTCACCACCACCACTGAAGAAATTCCTCCTCCTCTTTTTAAAGGTGCATCTTTTTATTCTGACACCATGTGCTCTGGTCCTAGAGCCTCCCACTATTGGAAGCATCCATTCTATCCAAGCCTGTCACTATTTGGCATGTTTCAATGAGGGTTCCCCTCATCTTTCTAAACTCAAATACAGGCCCAGTGCCATCAAACGCTCATCATATGTTAACCCTGGGATCATCCTCTTAAACCTCTGCTGGACCATCCCCAACTCCAGCACATCCTTAAGATATGGGGCGCAAAACTGTTCACAATACTCCAAATGCAGTCTGACCAATGCCTTAAAGCCTCAGCATTACATCCTTGTTTTTATACTCTAGTCCCATAACACTGCATTTCCCTTCCGTACTACCAATTCAACTTACAAGCTAATCTTTTGAGAATCCTGCGCCAGCACTCCCAAGCGCCTTTGCACCTCCGATTTCTGAATTTACTCCATTTAGAAAAGTTTACACTCTGGCGCTTGGTTTCTCTCGTGTACAGGAGACTGCATTTAGAGCACCGAATGCAACACGCCAGGCTGGAAGCGCAATTGAATCACCCACTTCACCCGGAGGAATTACCAATGTCTGAATGGTGGAGAAAAGAGCACATGTTGCACTTGCTGCAAGGTTGCATGCTGCAAGGTTGCATGCGGAAGAGCAGACCAGGGTGTCACAAAGGAGAGTGCCTGGGGCTTGTTGAAGAGAGAGTGAAATGGGTCTGGTCGTGGCATGTGCAGAGGCTCCATGAGAATCTCGTTTCAGTTGCTGGGTGTCGTTCGCTCACCCTCCCCAGCAACTAAACCCAGCATTTGGTCCGGAGACTACTAAAGGGGCTGTCTCACTTAGGCGACCTAATCCGCGAGTTCTGACGAGTTTGCCCTCGACTCATACTCGCAGCATGGTTGACACGAGGTCGTAGGAGGTCTTTGTAACTCCCCTTCATGCTCGAGGCTTCAGCTAGGTCGCGGCGTATTTTCCAACATGTTGAAAAATGACCGCGAGTAAAAAAAGGTCGTAGGTTTATTCGTAGTAAGTCGGCATGTTAGTCGTAGGTAATCGAGGGTAGTCGAAGGTAGTCAGATAGTCTTCATCATAATCGAAGGAGGTCGTCTTCACTCTCCACTATTCGGTGTCCAATTTTCCGAAAGTTAGTAGTAGCTAGTCTAAGCTAGTCTTCAACATAGTCGAAGAAGGTCTTCAACATAGTCGAAGAAGGTCTTCAACATGACATTTTTTTATAAACTCTTCTAAACTCGCCAATTAGGTCGCCCAAGTGGGACAGCCCCTTAAACGCCAACTTTAAGCCGGGACAGTGAATAAATAAGCTTTAATGTTGAAAGCAACCACCAACCGATGCGTGCAGATGTTGGACAGATTATAATTTAACTGTAAATAATTAGGGGAGAACTACAAGGGTAGAGTTTGGAGAAAAAAAAAATCAGTACTGGAAACTGGAATATTTTGGTTAGAAATGGCCCAACACTTTCCCGGGCATGGTGGGATGGGTTAATCTCTGGCCTAGTTAAATTGTTTTAAGATAATTCCCAAGTTCAAGAAGCAACAAGAAGAAAATGTGCTTTTCACACTTTATTTTCTTTCTTTTTTTAAACCAAAAAAACAACACTTCTATTAGCTCGAGTCCCAGCAGGAAGTCAGTCCTACCATCGAGATCAAATTATGTACTTGAAGCTGAAAGTGCTGTCGCACGAGAGCCGTTTGCCCTTGCACCTGCCACACAGATCCTGACGATGCGGCTTCTTTGGGTCAACATGGCGCATTTTGATGGGACAGGTGCATCTCGACTGTTTGCAGGTCTGGTGGGCAGGAAAAAACATGTCTCACTGCAGGCTGCGGGACACTCCTCTGCAAACTTCTACATCGGCCCGGTGCTTCCTGCGCTACTTACTTGACAGGTGATGTCCTCGACACTATAAGGGTTGTATGGCATTTTGCAGGTTCTGCAAAACTGCTTGAAGTAGACCTGTGGAGGCGAGGAAGAAGTAGTGAAACACACGGTCCTCAAAGCACTAGCGGGCATCATTGCTTTTACTTTATACTTGCCTTGCTAGTGCCTTGCACACACCAGACATAAGCGCTCTCCCACCGAGCATTGCAATCCTTGCAGTGGAAATATCCGTACCTCTGCTCTAGGAACTGAAGCGAAAAGTAGAAGCGTTGTTACGGCTCAGCGATCCATGCAAGGTGTACCAGCTCCATCCCACCCCAGTTGTTTAGTGGCCAGAGATGGTCTGGGACTACCTCTGCAACAGAATAGCACAGGAACAGGCCCCTCAGCCCACAATGTGTGCCCAACATGCCATCATAAATTCACGTTATAGGAGAATTAGGTAATTCGGCCCATCAAGTCTAATCTGCCATCTAATCAGAGGTCGATCTATCTCTCCCTCCCATTCCACTGCCTCCCCCGACACCCTTACTAATCAAACTGTTACAACCACCAAATCTTATCTACCTTCACACACTCCATGTCCATGTGCCTATTCAAAATTCTCTTAAGTCTAGAGAAGGGTTTCGGCCCGAAACATTGCCTATTTCCTTCGCTCCATAGATGCTGCTGCACCCGCTGAGTTTCTCCAGCTTTTTTGTGTACCTTCAAAATTCTCTTAAAGTCACCAGTGTATTTGCCTCCTCTGCCCGCACTCTGGATAGTGTTCTAGGCACCCACCACCGTCAAAACAGGTCCCCTTTACAACTAGTCTCCAACAAATCTATGCTCTATTATATGATATTTTCATCTTTAAAAAAAAAAAAAAAAGTAACTGTCTACTGTAACTATGCTTCTCAATTTTATACACTTCTCAGGACTCTCCTCAATATCCAGCATTCCAGATAAATCAACCCAAATCTGCCAAACCTATCGCTCTAAAAGTCTAACCAATACCCCCTAATTCAGGCATCATTCTGGTAAACCTACTCTACACCCTTTCTAACACGTTTGCATCATTTTTGTGACGGGATGACTGGAGCCGCACGCAATACGCCAAATATGACCTAACCAAAGTCCTATAAAGTTCCATCATGACAGATCTAATTCTTATACTAATGCCTACTGGTGGTACTTCAACTGTTAGAGCCAGAGCGCGCATCCGGCTGGTCAACCTCTACCAGGTTAATTCACGGGATGGCGGGACTGTCATATGTTGATAGAATGGAGCGGCTGGGCTTGTACACTCTGGAATTTAGAAGGATGAGAGAGATTCTTATTGAAACATAAAATATTAAGTGTTTGGACACGTTAGAGGCAGGAAACATGTTCCCGATGTTGGGGGAGTCCAGAACCAGCGGCCACAGTTTAAGAATAAGTGGTACGCCATTTCGAACGGAGATGAGGAAAAACTTTTTCACACAGAAAGTTGTGAATCTCCACCATTCTCTGGCTCAGTGGAGGCCGGCTCTCTGGAAGCTTTGAAGAGAGAACTAGATAGGGCTCTTAAAGATAGCGGAGTCAAGGGATATGGGGAGAAGGCAGGAACGTGGGTATTGCCACTTTCATTTCACTGCACATCTCGTATGTGTATGTGACAAATAAACTTGACTTGATTGTGGTTGATCAGCCATGATCACATTGAATGGCGGTGCTGGCTCGAAGGGCCGAATGGCCTACTCCTGTACCTATTGTCAGCGGAGACCTTCAGAGCAGCGCTTCGCTTCTAACTCGCAGTAGGCCATTTAGGACTGAGATGAGGAAAAACTTTTCACCCAGTTGTGAATCTCGAATTCTCTGCTACCGAAGGCAGCGGAGGCCAATTCACTCGACGTTTTCAGGAGAGTTAGATTTAGCTCTTCTCGGGCTAACGGAATCAAAGGATATGGGGGAAAAGCAGGAACGGGGTATTGATTTTGGATTATCAGCCGTGATCATTGAATGGCCGTGCTGGTTCGAAGGGCCGACTCCTGCCTATTTTCTATGTTGGACAAGTGGAAGTTTACACGCACAGATTTACGTGCTCGACATGAGCCAAGTACTTTTCATACTCCAAATGAACTCGCTTGTCGTCCAGGCTACACTTCGGTTTGACCCACGCGTTATCAAACTGAAGGGAGAGTGTGGAGAGATACTTGTGCTAAGTGACCTCTCACTGACGCCTTGCATTCAGCTAACCCGGAAATGTTAGACTTTCCGCAAACAAGCCTGAAGTCCTGTTCGTTAATAAACTTGTGTGTGCCTTAGCGAACTACTCGGAAGGAAACTGTCTTTCAGACTTGAACTGCTTTGAGGGACAAGTTTAATCCCCGACTCGTGTGCGTAATCGATAATAAAGAAACGGGCGTTATTTTCGCTCCACCCGAGGTAGACTTAATAAAATTCTCACCTGAAATCTGAGCCGTTTCTCATTTTTGACAGCACTGGTGAGCGGCTCCTCGGTATTTTGTTCCTCCTCCTCCTCCCTCCACGTGCTGTCGGACTGCTCGGTATTTGCCCCGTCCGGGGCAGAGGACATCTCCTTCTCTGGAGGGGGGATGTCCTGCTTTCTCTCGTTCTCTTTCACCTCCAAGTCTTTCTCCGGACGTGCTTGTTTATCTTGCGGCTCTTTGGACTGCACTTTTCCATTGTCCTGGCCGTCTTTGTAGATGAAGCCGTTTAGGTTGGGCGACACGATGGGCGAGTAGATAGCCATGGTCCTCCGGAAGCGAACATGTTTGGGCATACTAACCGGGCTTCCTTGCACCTGGTTTTGTGGAGCCCGGCGCCTGAGGGCAACTCCCTTGCGCCGCGGTGTCGTCGCCGTCAGCGTCCTGGGACCCAACGAACACTGCACAGACGCGTCGATTTTAGGGTTAACCTGCACGCCGACATCTTTGGTGTTAGCTTTTCTCACTCTCAGTATTAGGTTCGGGTTCACCTGAGATAATATAGCCTTGAGCCGAGCTCGTTGGTAGTTATCAAAATATTCGGTCGGATCTCCATAGTTGTTCACGTATTGCCTCTGCCTCCAACTGGAACCCTTTGGCCGGTAATGATAAGAATAAGGGTTGTAAGGCGAGTAAATATAATCAACTGCCTCTTCGCCTAAGGTCGCCATGGTCTTAGGCAACGATACTGCGCGCCTTGCTTTATTTAAATAGTCCACTCAACCAGTAATTACAAGGCTGTTGCTAATTGGTCCAAACAATTGCGTTAACAAGCTACAATTGCGTTAACAAGCTCCACTCGCGCTTTATTATTCACGAGTGAACGATGCATTGCCGTCAGAATTCAAGCAGCTCAAAAAGATGTCATGTTATTTCTGGTGGCTCAAATAATTCCAGAGAAAATTGCGTTGGAAGGTTTGCATTTGCCCAAAGTTTTTCCTTAAAGTTATCAGCGAAAGATCAACACATTTAAAGGATAGTCATATTTAACAGCGAAAAGATCATCATTTACAAGAGAGTAACAAACTTAAACTTCTCGTTCAGTCTTCCATTTATTTTGAAATTCTTCCATTAATTTAGAAATTCTTCAATATGTTAACTCTCCAAAACAAACACACCGAATTGCACAAAACACGTGAAAAGCAAGCGCTGGCTATTAATTGGTTCCCAGCAATCAATTACGGTTGTTAGACCATGAAGTTTCATATTTGCGTTACACTCACAGTGGGTTCTATCGCTGTGCTGTGGTGTTCGCTCACAGCTCCGTAAACAGATTCACTTATTTCTTCTTCTTTGAGTTTCTTGTAGGAAATGTCCGTCTCCTCCTGGTCTGATGGTTCCTGCTTTCGCAACACCTCTCGCCTATACAGTTTGTACCCCAAAACAAAGAGGGCGGCTTCTGCGGCTTGGAACAGAGCGTAGAGTAGCGGGAACATGTAGATCCCGCCAATTATCTGGGGCGGGAAGGCCAATTTCAGGATGGCAGTGCAGAGTTGGACATTTTGACATCCGGTCTCCAGGGAAACTGTCCTTTTGCAGTTAGGAGGCAGTTTGAAGAGGGTGGCCAGGCCGTAACCAGCAACGCATCCAACGAGGGGCATCAGCAGAGCCACGATGTATACGGAAGCTGGAATAGTGGCTAGAAGATCAGGACCCAGCATGGTGCCAGTGAGGATGAAGAGGATTAAAAGAGTGACCATCAAGGACCAGAGTGAAATCTAGATGGGGATTTTATTTGTTGAAAAAAAACATTTCCGCCGTTAATTCGATTCCAATGAAATTAAATACTAGGAATGTTTTTTTTCTAAAAGTTGCATTTCCATACATCTGTAGTTAGTACAATCTCGACACGAGCTAACGGTCATTAATAGTATTCCAAGACACGGCTGCAACAAGCTAATGAGAAGACAGATTGTCCGTTGCTATAAACATCCCAGATGATCTATCTGGGGGGAGCAGGGTGAAACCCGATAAAACATCGTTAACAGAGGCGTGGGGGTGGGGGACATTAGACAAGGAGTTCGGTGAAAATTATAAATTTACATTCTAAAAGAACGCCTCATAATAATACAATAATAAGACAATAATGAACATTCAGAATTATTATTAACATTCAAGGTCTTTAGATAACCGTTCATAGAAAGTCCATCAAGTCGGAAGCAGTTTATTCTATAGACTTTGATATAGATAAAGCATGGAAATAGGCCCTTCGGCCCACCGAGTCCATGCAGACTATCGATCACCCGTTCACACAAGTTCCATGTTATCCCACTTTCTCATCTACTCTCTGCACATCAACCCAATTAATCCACGAGCCCCAAAATGTTTGGAGACCCGAGCGCCCGGTGAGGTCCCACGTGGTCACAATGAGAACATGCAAACTCCAAACAAACAGAACGCGAGGTCAGGATTGAACCCGGTTCGCTGACACTGTGAGGCAGCATCTCTTCCAGCTGCACCACTGTGTGGCACAAACTAATAAGGACAAATAAATAAAAGTATGTAAACCAGAAACAACAGAAAGCGACCAGATAAAGCTTATTTCAATGTGGTAAACTTAATGCAGGTAAGATGAGGTGTAGCAGTGTGAGAGGGCATTGCAATACGTATTAACAATCACAGAATCATTGGGTTCATTAGAGATCGGGATGTATTAATATGGAAGATTAACAACCAGGCCCGCAACTTTAGCAAGCCCAACTTCAAGCGAAAGAATGAAGCACTTACACTTACAAATGTTGTTTAATAATGTCACAGCTAACGCAAATAGGCGTCGCTTTAAGCGCTGATTCACAAATGGGGAAGAAGGAATTGACGAGTTTCTCTCGGGAGTCTAGGCCCTCGGGAGGGGAGAAACGGGAAGGAGATAGTATTTATTTGTGGTTTGGTCAAAGTGTATATTTTCAACTGGGTAGTTGAAAATTCCCAGCCTGCTCCAAAATTTGGACGATCCTGAAGAATTCTGATCCTAGCCTGAAATGTCTTAATTTGAAGCCCGCACTCAATGACCAGGGTAATATGAAACCCTTAAAAAATCCCTCCGCAAATCTCGCGTTGTCATCGATTTTTAAAGGATATTTTAGGGTACAATTTGAAAATACTATGCAATTAAAATTCAATCGCACGTGATACACATTTTGTTTTCCACACATACAAAATCGAGTTGTACTTCGAGCTCTAATTAATCTAATAACCCGATTTTTCTGCTATTTTAGAATGATTTTAATTTTGCAGTTTACTCCAAAGTGTTTGTTCGAACCACATTTAATCCGTATTCGAGCATTATAAATAGCTGTGTGATATTTAGATTCACTATAATGTATATTTTAAAAAGTTGAAATGTTTTGAATGACATCATAGTTAATAGTGAACATTTAGAATTCGGAACTGAATCGAGCACTTCCGAAATTTTAGCAAGGAAATAAAATGAAAAAGCAGATTGCTTTTTAAAAATCCTATGCTAAGATTTCATTCAGTATCATTTAAGAGTGTGAGACAATTCCATGTTATACCACAGATATACTACCCTGGTTTGAGTATCATATTACTTTATACTACCAGTAAACTCTGAGTGGAGGACACTGCTCGAGGGTTTGTCAGTTGTGCATAATTCTTGTTTGCTACCCTATTTTAGTAAGATTAAATAATGTTGTGAATCTTTTATAGTTGCCCAAATCACAGGAACAGACTGCACCACAGTTTAACACTTCATTCAGAGAGCAGCGTAGCAACTATACTAGAAAGGCAGAAAAATGGAACTGCAGGTGTTAGTTTACAAACAAATAGAAAAGACACAAAGTGCTGAAGTAACAGCAGGTTAGACAGCATTTCTAGAGAACACGAATCGGTGATTCAAGGAAGTCGCATGGAAGAAGGGGAAGAGGGTTTTCGTAACCTAAAATTAGATAATTCGATGTTCATACCATTGGGTTGTAAACTCTAAGTGGAATATGAGGTGTTGTTCCTACAATTTGCATGTGGCCTCACTCTGGCAATGGTGGAGATTCGGGACAAAAAAGTCAGTGTGGGAATGGGAGGAGGAGTTATGGTTAGCAACTGGGAGATCCAGTTGGCCTTGGTGGATCGAAAGGTCACTGAATCTACACTTGGTCTTGCAGAAGTACAGGAGGTGACATGGGGGACACCGGATGCAGAAGACAAGGTTAGAGGTGGTGCCCATAAATTGTCTCACCTGGAAGGACTGCTGGCACCCTGCATGGAGGTATAGGTATAGGGACAGGTGTTACATCTCCTGCGGTTGTAGAGGAAAGTATCTAGGGAGGGAATGGTTTTGGTGTGAAAGGGATGAGTGAACTAAGCATACACAGATAAAGCAGACTCTCCAGAAGCAGAAAGGGGTGGGATGAGGAGATGTAACTGATTGTGGGTTCACATTGGAGATGATGTAAATGTCCGAGATTGATGTGTTGAATGCGCAGTCTGATGGGGTGAAAGATGAGGACTAGAGGAACTCTATTCTTGTTCCGTCTGGAGGGAGGGGGAGTGAGAGTAGGACCACTAGACGCGGGAAGTTGGCATGTTATATACTGGACATGATTGTAAATCAGGGTTAGTTCCCAGTTCAATTCTCAGTCCAAACAATTTTGTATTTTCTTGTTTCTGACAGCACCGGAGCCAGAATAAAATGTGCCACCAACTGACACCAGGAATAGATGCTTGTAAAGCTAAATCATTCTTTGGTATATATTGTTGTTTTGTCGAAGGATCTTCGACCTAAAATGTTAATGCCCATTCTCTTAACCCATTCAGGCATATGACATTCCTTACATCAAAATACATGTTTTTTATATTAACGGGGTGATTTTGCGAGGACTATTCGTTATTCCGAGCATTTTCTGTTTTTTGTTTCAGCATCTGCAGGGTTTTCATTTTGGTTTATGCTTAGTTATTTTTTAATAATTCTAAACAACAAAATAATGGGGTAAGGTTACATCAAAAACGTTGTATGCATTTGTGCTGGTCTTTAACAGCAGGGGATGTTGAGATTTTCCCAGGGACACATTTGGTGGTATTTTTTACAGTTGATTACTGAAGCAACATGACCAACTAAAGCCAACCTAATCTCATCTGCCCGCACATTAGCGATATCCCTCCTTTCCCTGGATATCCAAGAACGGTCTCGAACCGAAACGTCACATATCCATGTTCTCCAGGGCTGCTGCCTGTTGAGATACTTCAGCACTTTGTCTCCTTTCGTGTCCTTATGTCTATCAAAAGGCCTCTTATAGGCCACGATCGTATCTGTTATTTGTACTTCGTCATTTCATTTTGTGACTGCATTTTAGTTTCGTTTGACAAAACCAACATGGATAAGGACACAAGTTCTCCAAATTGGAAAACATCTCGAGTGCAGATATACAGCTGATCAACAGTGGGCTTAAGAGCCGACCAGAGTGAGTACACCACCTCCCACCTGCAAAACTGTCCTGCTCACAGTCTAGACTTTAAAGTACAAGCAATACTTTGATATCTATTAATATATTTCAATTGCGTTTGGAATTTTTTCGAAATGCTCCGATGACTTTCTTTGTTTCCGATTCATATTTGACGTACAATGCACCTCAGCGAGCGCGATGTTTAAACGCTGTACAGCTTCCCGTAAAAAAGTGGACATGGGTTAGTGAAGTCACCAGGACAGGCGCTGCTCGCTGGCTAACAACCCCCTCCATCAACCCCAGCCCCCGTCAACCCCAACCCCAACCCCAGCCCCTCGGTCACTGTACCTTGAGCAGAATGTCCGCTGCTCTGCTGAATTTGAACCTGATGAAGACTCCCAACCCGATGGGGATTAAAGTACTGCAGAGAGTAAGAATTATCGCCCTAAAGGGCAGGAGCTGAACCACCGGAGTGTCAATCCAGGCTCGACTGTAAATCCACAAGCACAAGGGCATCAGCAGCAGCGCCAGGAGAGTGGAGGACACGGTCATTATTATGCTGGAGGGGACATAAGCGGAGGACAAATGAGTCAGACCTACCTCTGTTATAAATCACGGAGCGATCGCCCGCCTCAGCGCTCTCACCACACGGACGATGCTCTGTCAGTTCCGCACACAACCTCACACCCTCAACTTCACATCCCAGCAACACACACCCCACACTCTACAACCCGGTCACCATCGCACCCCACCAACATCACCCTCCCCCCCTTCCTCCTCATCACCACTCCAACACCCATTAACTCCATCAGCATCACATCTCATCAATATCACAACCTCCCCCCCTACACCCACACCCCTCACCACCACAACCCCTCGCACCCCTAGGCCGCATTACCCCACACCCTCCCTCACACCCTCTTGCCCCACAACCCATCACCAGCACCAACCTTAGCCCAACGCTCAGACCCATCGCCATCAAACCCCCCTCACCCAACATCCGCACCCTCCCTACATCCTCGCCCCCACTCCCCGCACCATCCCTACACCCTCGCCCCTCCCAGACCTCACACCAACCCTCATCCTGCCCCATCACCCCACATCTTCTCACCCCCACACCTATCAGCCCAAATGCCCCAATCCTCTCTCGCCCCACACCCTTCTTTCTGGAGAATAACCCGCTGGGGTCCCTGCTACTGGCTCTTATTCTCCCCCCACCCACCCACCTCTACCCCGGCCCGTAAGTAACCAGATGGGCTGCTGTAGCTCGGTGGCGCCGGGAAGAGTCGGGAAAGTGAGTCCCTTTACCTGAGGTTCATCTCTCCATTGACCAGAAGGGCCAAGATGTTAGAGAGGTTCCCGCCGGGGCAGCAGCCGCACAGCAGCACGGCCACGGCCGCCACCTCGTCTAGGGAGAAGGCCATGGCGAGCAGGAAGGCCACCATGGGCATGATGAGGAACTGGGCGACGGCGGCCAACAGGACACCCAGCGGCCTCCTGATGTGGCCTCCCAGGCGCGGCATGTCCACCGTGCAGCCGAGCCCCAACATACTGAAGCACAGGATCGCCGCCACCAGCACACTGACGCCCTGGCTCAGCGCAGAGTCCCAGAAGGGTTGGACGGGAAGACCAGTTGGGGTGGAAACTTGGGAACCGCTTCCACTGCTGGATCCCTGCATGTCTGTCTGAGCGGCGAAGTCCGCTGTTGTGTTGCCATAGGACTCCGTGGAATTGGAAGCGTCCCAGTCGGCAGACGGCGTCCAAGTGGCAATGGGTGCCCAGGTATGGTCTTCCATCGTGAGGGTGGCTGCCTGGCCCGTGGTCAGAGCCGGTGAAGCGGACAACCTGTTTCCTTCGAGGAAGCCCGAGCACTCGACACACGTATCCCGGGCGCATTTATTTATATCGGCTGGGAATCGGCTTCTCCGATGGTTTCTTCCACTGCGATCTTATTGGCGAGAGGGCAGTCCTTGCCCCTGACCAGTTTCAGCGCCAGAAATGCGATTAGCATCTTGGTACAGAAAAGCTCCCCCTTCCCTCCCTCAGCGCAAATCTCCCGTTTATCAAGCGTCGCTCTTTTAGTTTAAGAGATACAGCGTGCAATCCGGTCCTGAGCGATCACCCGTACGCCCATCCTACACACTAGGGGCCATTTACAGGAGCCAATTAATCTATAAACCCGTGTAGGAGGGAACTGCAGATGCTGGTTTACACCGAACATGGACACAAAATGCTGGATTAATTCAGCGGGTCAGGCTGGAGAAAAGGAACAGGCGACGTTTCGGATCGAGACCCTTCTACTGACTGAGTAAAAGGAAAGGAAAACGAGAGACCTTTCTTCGATTGTCGTTACATTTTGCATATCTTCCATTCATTTGTTCAATTGTTGCAACTTTGTATCTTTTTTTGAGAAAACAGGTCGCCACCTGCATTTGAGCATCAACTGTGAATAGAATCATAGAATCATAGAAAGTAGGTGCGAGAGTAGACCACCAGGTCCGTCGAGCCCGCACCGCCATTCACTCATGGCTGAACACTAAACAGACACACTTACCCACAAACAGTAGACACAAGACACAGAACACAAGACACTACCCTCCCCTTTATACCGCTATCACCCCTCTCCACCCCAAGAACCGCGTGATCTCCTGGGGGAGGCAAAAAAACGGATAAAAACCCAGGTCCAATTCGGGAAAAAAATCCGGGAAATTCCTCTCCGACCCCAATCCAGGCGATCGACACTTGTCCAGGAGATCACTCAGGTCTTACCATACTAACCATACCTAGGTCCATATCCCTGCCCTCTCCCCGTAGCCCCTTATCCCCTTGGCAGCTAAAAAACCATCTATTTTTGACTTAAATATATTTAACGTTTCTGCTTCCACTGCTCCCTGGGGCAGTGAATTCCACAAACTAACCACCCTCTGGGTGAAGAAATTCTTCCTCATCTCAGTTTTAAAAGAGCCCCCCCTCACTCTGCAACTATGTCCCCTAGTTCTAGCCTCCCCGATCATTGGGAACATCCTCGGTGCATCCACCCGATCAAGGCCCCTCACGATCTTATACGTTTCAATGAGATCGCCTCTCATTCTTCTAAACTCCAAAGAGTAGAGTCCCAGCTTACTTAACCTTTCCTCATATGTCAATCCCCTCATTGCAGGAATTAATCTTGTAAACCTTCGCTGCACTGCCTCCAGGGCTAGTACATCCTGGATACAGCTCAAATCCCAGCTGGTTCCAGTCGGAAGCAAAGAGACTAGAGGAGTTTTTGGTCGGAAGCGGGGAGAGGTTAATTGCGAGAGAAAAAAAATAATACATGGGCAATACTGCACATGGCACAAATAAAACCAACACACGACTCATGTACTACACACGCTGGAATCTTGAGCATAACAGGAACAGCCAGAGGAAACAGGGGCGCAGCGATGAGTTGCTGCCTTATAGCGCCAGAGACCCGGGTTCGATCCTGACTACTGAGTTTGTCCGATCTCCCCGTGACTGCATGGGGTTTTTTCCGGGTCCTCCGGTTTTTTCCCGCCACTTCTACAGGTTTAGGTTAACTAGATATTGTAAAATTGTTCCTAGTGTACGGTGCTTTTGTAAACGAGATTTACGCGTGGCCGGAGTTGGCAGACCCACCGAAGGTCGCAACGCCTGCGCTACTTTTGTCAAATACTTCACATTCAGCAAAAGCGGGGAAAATGAACAGGGAACATAGCAAACAATCAGTTTGTGCATGAAAAAGTGTCGCCGCGAATCGTGTCAAATCTTCCCGGGGCGGCTTATTGCAGAACCCGTTTCCATTCTATATTGCCCAATCTCCACACTCACCACCGTCCGCCTTTCTCATAGAGTCATACATAGAAACATAGAAAATAGGTGCAGGAGTAGGCCATTCGGCCCTTCGAGCCTGCACCGCCATTCAATATGATCATGGCTGATCATCCAACTCAGTATCCTGTACCTGCCTTATCTCCATACCTCTTAAATATAGCCAATGAACTGGCCTCAACTAACTTCTGTGGCAGAGTGTTCCAGAGATTCACCGCTCTCTGTGTGAAAAATGTTTTTCTCATCTCGGTCCTAAAGGATTTCCCCTTTATCCTTAAACTGTGACCCCTTGTCCTGGACTTCCCCAACATCGGGAACAATTTTCCTGCATCTAGCCTGTCCAACCCCTTAAGAATTTGGTAAGTTTCTATAAGATACACCGTGGAAACAGGCCTTCGGCCCAACTTGCACACACCAACCAACATGTCCCAATCTACAAGAATATAAAGCAGGATAGTAAAAGCTTCTTTAGGTATGTGAAGATGAAAAAATTAGTTAAGACCAAAGTTGGACCCTTGAAGACCGAAAAAGGTGAATTTATTATGGGGAACAAGGAAATGGCAGATGAGTTGTGGTTGGTAGACAGGAAACAAAGAGTAGGGATTAACGGGTCCCTTTCAGAATGGCAGGAAGTGACTTGTGGGGTACCGCAAGGCTCGGTGCTGGGACCGCAGCTATTTACACAGGGCAGCCAACATTGGGCGAGAGTTGAGAGTGATGGAGCGGAGCGACCGAGAGGGGGAGGGTTTGGGAGGGGGGGAGCTTTCGCATTTTTCAGCTTGAAATTGTGCTATCTGGTGCATACTGTAGCTATTCTTTTAACTCACACTTGAATGCAACATTTATGCTTTAAATTGGATTAGGTATGAATAAGGTTAGGCTAAATTACATTCCTAATTATATTCCACAATAGAGCCAGGCTCTGATCAACAGGTGCAACACATGAATAACTATATTCATGTATGGAAATCAGATTATATTCATGCTGTTATGCATATATATATATAAAAACACAGAGAAACAAGGCAAGTCAGACTTCCATTACTGTTCTGCACAAATAAATCAATCAACCTTACCCTTTGAATATAGAAACAAGACGAAAATAATGCCACATATTCAATCATATATGATTCAATGAAATTACGATATATATGTAAAAAATATGGAAACAGGCCCTTCAGCCCACCAAGTCTACACCGACTAGCAATCTATCATACACCAGTTCCATCCATCACGCCAGGGACAATTTACAGAAGACAATTAACCTACATACCGGCACTTCTTTCGGATATGGGAGAAACTAATATCCAGAGAAAACCCATGTGGTAGTAAGGCAGCAACTCTACCACTGCGCCACCCCATTAAATTATTTTTTCTGTAATATATTTATTATGGTGTCACGTGAATGAAGATTAACACATGATTCTGATTTCTGCCCTTAGTTGGATAACACACATGTCCAGTCATTGTGTTTTATGGCTGGTTTTCAACCTCTTCAGTCTGAAGGTCTCGACCCGAAACATCACCCATTCTTTCTCTCCAGAGATGCTAACTGTCCTGCTGAGTTTTTCTAGTTTTTAGCATCTATCTTCAGTTTAAACCAGCATCTGCAATTTCTTCTTACACTATTTGTTAAGCAAAACAGGTCAATAGACAATAGACAGAGGGTGCAGGAGTAGGCCATTCGGCCCTTCGAGCTAGCACCGCCATTCAATGTGATCATGGTTGATCATCCCCAATCAGTACCCCGTTCCTGCCTTTTCCCCATATCCCCTGACTCCGCTATTTTTAAGAGCCCTATCTAGCTCTCTCTTGAAAGCATCCAGAGAACCCGCCTCCACCGCCCTCTGAGGCAGAGAATTCCACAGTCTCACCACTCCCTGTGAGATAAAGTGTTTCCTCGTCTCCGTTCTAAATGGCTTACCCCTTATTCTTAAACTGTGGCCCCTGGTTCTGGACACACCCAACACCGGGAACATGTTTCCTGCCTCTAGTGTGTCCAAACCCTTAACAATCTTATATGTTTCGATGAGATGCCCTCTCATCCTTCTAAACTCCAGAATGTACAAACCCAGCTGCTCCATTCTCTCAGCATATGACAGTCTCGCCATCCCGAGAATTAACCTTGTAAACCTACGCTGCACTCCCTCAATAGCAAGAATGCCCTTCCTCAAATTAGGGGACCAAAACTGCACACAATACTCCAGGTGTGGTCTCACTAGGGTTCTGTACAACTACAGGACCTCTTTGCTCCTATATTCGATTCCTCTTATAAAGGCCAACATGCCATTCGCTTTCTTCACTGCCTGCTGTACCTGCATGCTTACTTTCATAGACTGATGTACAAGGACCCCCAGATCCCGTTGTACTTCCCCTTTTCCCAACTTGACGCCATTTAGATGGTAATTTGCCTTCCTGATTTGCTACCAAAGTGGATAACCTCACATTTATCCGCATTAAACTTCATCTGCCATGCATCTGCCCACTCCCCCAACCTGTCCAAGTCACACTGTATTCTCATAGCATCCTCCTCACAGTTCACACTGCCACCAAGCTTTGTGTCATTTGCAAATTTGCAGAGGCCCTATTCGTAAAATATTATTCACCTCTACTATGTTTTTTCTTCACCTCCGTTGCTGCAGAGAATACAATCCCAGTTATCAAATCTTTCTTCAAAAAGAAAAAAAAAAATCCTGCCCTGCCAACATCTTCATAAATTGCCCCTGGATCCTCTCCAGAGCAATTGCACCCTTTCTACAATGTGTCATAGTCTTACAGCATGGAAACAGGCTCTTCATCCCTTGTTCATGTAGATCAAGATGCCCCATCTAAACTAGTCCCATTGATCCACATATGGCCTATATCCCTTTAAACCTTGTGTGTGCGTGAGAGTGTGTGTCAGTGAAGCGGTGACAACATCCGCAGAGAGGGGAGACTTGGCAATGCCCAGGGAGCATTCCCCCCCTCCCGGGGAAAGCGGGCCGGCCCAGGTGCTCCTTGTGCATATAACCATATAACAATTACAGCACGGAAACAGGCCATCTCGGCCCTTCTAGTCCGTGCTGAACACTTACTCTCACCTAGTCCCATCTACCTGCACTCAGACCATGACCCTCCATTCCTTTCCCGTCCATTTACCTATCCAATTTATTTTTAAATGATAAAATCGAACCTGCCTCCACCACTTCCACTGGAAGCTCATTCCACACAGCTACCACTCTCTGAGTAAAGAAGTTCCTCCTCATAGAAAGATAGAAACATAGAAAATAGGTGCAGGAGTAGGCCATTCGGCCCTTCGAGCCTGCACCGCCATTCAATATGATCATGGCTGATCATCCAACTCAGTATCCTGTACCTGCCTTCTCTCCATACCCCCTGATCCCTTTAGCCACAAGGGCCACATCTAACTCCCTCTTAAATATAGCCAATGAACTGGCCTCAACTACCTTCTGTGGCAGAGAGTTCCAGAGATTCACCACTCTCTGTGAAAAATGTTTTTCTCATCTAGGTCCTAAAGGATTTCCCCTTTATCCTTAAACTGTGACCCCTTGTCCTGGACTTCTCCATCATCAGGAACAATCTTCCTGCATCTAGCCTGTCCAACCCCTTAAGAATTTTGCATGTTACCCCTAAACATCTGTCCCTTAATTCTCAAGTCATGTCCTCTTGTTTGAAACTTCCCTACTCTCAATGGGAAAAGCTTATCCACGTCAACTTTGTCTATCCCTCTCATAATTTTAAAGACCTCTATCAAGTCCCCCCTTAACCTTCTGCGCTCCAAAGAATTAAGACCTATCTTGTTCTGCCTTTCTCTGTAACTTAAGTGCTGAAACCCAGGCAACATTCTAATAAATCTCCTCTGTACTCTCTCTATTTTGTTGACATCTTTCCTATAATTTGGCGACCAAAATTGTACACCATACTCCAGAATTGGCCTCAGCTATGCCTTGTACAATTTTAACTTTATATCCCAACTTCTATACTCAATGCTCTGATTTATAAAGGTCAGCGCACCAAAAGCTTTCTTTACCACCCAATCTACATGAGATTCCACCTTCTGGGAACTATGCACAGTTATTCCTAGATCCCTCTCTTCAACTGCATTTCTCAATTTGCTACCATTTACCATGTAAGTCCTATTTTGCTTTGTCCTGCCAAGATGTAGCACCTCACACTTATCAGCATTAAACTCCATCTGCCATCTTTCAGCCCACTCTTCAAACTGGCCTAAATCTCTCTGTAGACTTTGAAAATCTACTTCATTATCCACAACACCGCCTATCTTAGTATCATCTGCATACTTACTAATCCAATTTACCACACCATCATCCAGATCATTGATGTATATGACAAACAACAGTGGACCCAACACAGATCCCTGAGGCACCCCACTAGTCACCGGCCTCCAACCTGACAAACAGCCATCCACCATTACTCTCTGGCATCTCCCATTCAGCCACTGTTGAATCCATCTTGCTACTCCACTATTAATACCCAACAATTGAACCTTCTTAACCAACCTTCCACGTGGAACCTTGTCAAATGCCTTACTGAAGTCCATAGAGCCAATATCCACCGCTTTAACCTCATCAATTTCCCTAGTAACCTCTCCAAAAAATTCAAGAAGATTAGTCAAACATGACCTTCCAGGCACAAATCCATGTTGACTGTTCCTAATCAGACCCTGTTTATCCAGATGCTTATATATATTATCTCTAAGTATCCTTTCCATTAATTTGCCCACCACTGACGTCAAACTAACAGGTCTATAATTGCTAGGTTTACTCTTAGAACCCTTTTTAAACAATGGAACAACATGCGCAGTGCGCCAATCCTCCGGCACCATTCCCGTTTCTAATGGCATTTGAAATATTTCTGTCATAACCCCTGCTATTTCTACACTAACTTCCCTCAATGTCCTAGGGAATATCCTGTCAGGACCTGGAGACTTATCCACTTTTATATTTTCCAAAAGTGTCAGTACTTCCTCTTCTTAGATCCTCATAGTTTCCATAGCTACTCTACTTGTTTCCCTTACCTCACATAATTCAATATCCTTCTCCTTGGTGACTACCGAAGAAAAGAAATTGTTCAATATCTCCCCCATCTCTTTTGGCTCTGCAGATAACTGTCCACTCTGACTATCTAATGGACCAATTTTATCCCTCGTTATCCTTTTGCTATTAATATAGCTGTAGAAACCCTTTGGATTTACTTTCACCTTACTTGCCAAAGCAACCTCATATCTTCGTTTAGCTTTTCTAATTCATTTCTTAAGATTCTTTTTACATTCTTTATACTCCTCAAGCACCTCATTTACTCCATGCTGCCTATAATTATTGTAGATCTCTCTCTTTTTCCGAACCAAGTGTCCAATTTCCCTTGAAAAACATGGCTCTTTCCAATTATGACTATTTCCTTTCAACCGAACCGGGACATAAAGATTCTGTGCTCTTAAAATGTCACCTTTAACTGTCCTCCATTTCTCTTCCACATCCTTCCCATAAAACAAAATGTCCCAATTCACTCCTTTTAAATCCTTTCGCATCTCCTCAAAGTTAGCCTTTCTCCAATCAAAAATGTCAACCCTTGGTCCAGTTCTGACCTTCTCCATAATTATATTGAAACTAATGGTTTGTGATCACTGAACCCGAAGTGTTCCCCAACACATACCTCCGCCACCTGACCGTCCAGCTGGTGTCCGGGGGAGGTGAGGGTCAGTGACCCGGGGGTCAGGCATCGGAGCCGAGCTTTAGCCCGAGATTCATCCCTGCGGCTCCGGATGCGGCACCGATGCCCCCACTCACCCGGTCCGCTCCTGGCTCCGGGCTCCGGGCCGGGGTTAAAACTCCATGGGGTGTGGACAAAGCGGCCGACGGACCAGCACCCGCATGTTTTTGAGCGTGAGAAATTTGTGATCAGCGTGAGAGCGTGAGAATTTCGTGAATTGTGTGAGGCTCACGCTCAATGCGAGAGAGTTGGCAGCCCTGCGAATAATGCAAACATTTTATGCAAGTCCCAATTGTTTGGACAAAAATCACTTATTACTGCTTTATAACAGTTAAGTTACTTTCAGACCATTTCAGAAATTATGGCAGTCAACTAACAATCAACTAACAAATTAAAGCAAACTAAAAAAAAAAAATAACATGTTCCCTTTCCTGACTCTACCTCATAAGTACTTTAACGCTGTTAACAGAGCAAAGGGATGTTAATCTCAAGAATCAAAATGGGGAAAGTGGGGGCAATTTTGCTTAAATGATCATTCTAAGCCCATTCAGATCTGCATAGAGTCAGAGTTATACAACATGTACATGGCTGGCCCAATTTGTCCATAATGATCAAGTTGTCATTCTGCGTGCCCAAGGACTGGCTGCAATTCCCAGATCAGCTTGTGTCCTAGGGACTGGCTGCAGTTCTCAGGTCGGCTCACCTGCCCCGACCACGCAAAAACAAATTTAAAAAAACCCGCAGTTTTTCGGGCCGTAGGTTGCCAAACCCTGTCCTAGATGTACGGCCTCATTGTGGTCCCCCCATGTTTTACGACTGATTCACCTGGTTAGTTCCAGCTCCGGCTGCTTCATGTTGTCGGCGGCTGCACATCCAACCAAGAAAGAAGAGAAGAGATGAAACGCGACGTCACTCACAGCCTCCAACTGACCCGCTTCCCCTGACTGCACAGATCGCTGTGATGTGGCGCAAAGAGACAAACTGTGCAGTAAAGATCGTACAGCTCCGCTATCAGATCTTTGCTGTGCAAGGACTGAAGACAGCATGATAAATCTGGTTGAAATGCGTGATTCTCACGCTCAAAGCATGAGAGTTAGCAGCCCTGTTTACAATATATATTAATGAGTAGGGATTAATGGGTCCCTTTCAGTATGGCAGGCAGTGAATAGTGGGTTACCGCAAGGCTCAGTGCTGGGACCGCAGCTATTTACAATATACATCAATGATTTGGATGAAGGGATTCAAAGTGACATTAGCAAATTTGCAGATAACACAAAGTTGGGTGGCAGTGTGAACTGTGAGGAGGATGCTATGAGAATGCAGGGTGACTTGGACAGGTTGGGGGAGTGGGCAGATGCATGGCAGATGAAGTTTAATGCGGATAAATGTGAGGTTATCAACTTTGGTAGCAAAAACAGGAAGGCAGATTACTATCTAAATGGCGTCAAGTTGGGAAAAGGGGAAGTGCAACCGTATCTGGTGGTCCTTGTATATCAGTGTATGAAAGTAAGCATGCAAGTACAGCAGGCAGTGAAGAAAGCGAATGGCATGTTGGCCTTTATAACAAGAGGAATCGAATATAGGAGCAAAGAGGTCCATCTGCAGTTGTACGAGCCCTAGTGAGACCACACCTGGAGTATTGTGTGCAGTTCTGGTCCCCTAATTTGAAGAAGGATATTCTTGTTATTGAGGGAGTGCAGCGTAGGTTTACAAGGTTAATTCCCGGGATGGCAGGACTGTCATATGCTGAGAGAATGGAGCAGCTGGGCTTGTACACTCTGGAGCTTAGAAGGATGAGAGGGCATCTCATTGAAACATATAAGATTGTTAAGGGTTTGGACACATTAGAGGCAGGAAACATGTTCCCGATGTTGGGGGAGGTCAGAACCAGGGGCCACAGTTTAAGAATAAGGTGTAAGCCATTTACAACGGAGACGAGGAAACACTTTTTCTCACAGAGAGTGGTGAGTCTGTGGAATTCTCTGCGGTGGAGGCCGGTTCTCTGGATGCTTTCAAGAGAGAGCTAGATAGTGCTCTTAAAAATTGTGGAGTCAGGTGATATGGGGAGAAGGCAGGAACGGGGTACCGATTGGGGATGATCAGCCATGATCACATTGAATGGCGGTGCTGGCTCGAAGGGTCGAATGGCCTACTCCTGCACCTATTGTCTATTTCTACACTAGCCCCACTTGCCTGTGTTTGGCCCATATTCCTCTTAACCTGTCCTATCCATGTATGTCTAATTGTTTCTTCAACGTTGGGATTGTCCCTGCCTCAACAACCTCCTCTGTCAGCTGGTTCCATAAACCCACCACTCCTTGTGTGAAAAAGGTACCCCTCAGATTCCTATTAAATCTTTCCCCCCTCAGCTCTGATTCTCGATTCCCCTACTCCCCTACTCCCCTACCCTACTCTACCCGATCTATTCCGCTCATGATTGTATACACCTCTGTAAGATCACCCCTCATCCTCCTGCGCTCCAAGGAATAGAGACCCAGCTTATTCAACCTCTCCCTATAGCTCAGGCCCTCGAATCCTGGCAACCTGCTCATAAATCTTCTCTGTACCCTTTCCAACTTGGCAAAATCCTATAACATATTATACAACTGCAACATGACTTCACACCTCTTTGACCACTCAGAGTAATTTGCCAAGTATTCACCAACTAAAAGCGTGTCTGAGCCTTCTTGTAGTGGTTACTGTCTACAAGGCGCACAGAGGCAGCGTTGGGGTGCAGAATTGGTTTTGATTCTAAGATAAAAGGGCAGTAAGTCAGACTACTGTACTTAGTAACAAAGGTTATGGTGTCAGGGTAATCAAGTCTAAAGCTCACTCTCTGTAGCTCCTGTTCGTTAACAAAGAACATGGAGAGGTACAGCACAGGAACAGGCCCTTCAGCCCATAGTCTCTGTGTATGCATGATCCATATCCCTCCATT
Organism: Amblyraja radiata; assembly: GCF_010909765.2. NCBI lineage: Eukaryota > Metazoa > Chordata > Chondrichthyes > Rajiformes > Rajidae > Amblyraja > Amblyraja radiata. Next base: position 107,636,913 of record NC_045956.1, on the reverse strand, counting down.
CCCTGCATATCCTATTGCCTATCTAAAAACCTCTTAAACACCACCATCATGTTTGCCTCCACCACTGCCGTTGGCAGAGTGTTCCAGGAACCCACCATTCTTTGTGTAAAAATCATCCTGCCCCGCACATCTCCTTTATTTCTCACCTTAGAACATAGAACATCATTTTATCCGCCACTTACCCATCCATTGGCTCCGTCTTTCCAGCTGTCCCTGTTTGCATTCTCCCCGTTCGCTGACTCCATCCATGTACACCAGCTCCGGGAGCTCATTAGTGCTCCATCCTCTCGTCTGCAACCTCGGCTCGCCAGTGCAAGGAGTTGGGGAAACTCTGTTATGTTGCCAGTAATATATTCACTGCTCATTCAGGGATGGCACACCCCCAACAAGAGCTACAAATTGTGGCTCTGTTGCTGAATGCTTGCTTAGGTCTTTGTGTACAGTTGTGTTGCTTGTCAAAAGGTACATAGTGAATGTGGTTGAAGAACTGGTGCCCAGTCTTTCTCCTCTGTACAGAGTATAAAGTTTTTGCACGGGCAATGGCAAATCGCCTGGGCTCCGTGCTGTCCCAACGGATCCACCCTGACCAGTCCCAATGGATCCACCCTGGCCAGTCCATTCAGGATAACATCCACCGGGTTAGGGACCTGATTCATCTATCCCAGTCAACTGGTCAGTCTGTCCCTTGATCAGGAGAAGGCTTTTGACAGGGTCGATCATGACTGCCTCTTCGGGACGCTGCAAGCGTTCGGATTTGGACCACATTTTGTGGCCCGGGTCTGGCTTTTGTACGCCGCAGCAGAGTGTCTCGTGAAGGCCAACAGTGCATTGTTGCTTCCCATTCACTTTGGGAGGGGGGTACGCCAGGGGTGTCCCATGTCTGGTCAGTTGCACTCGGTCTGTGTGGAGCCGTTCCTGTGTCTAATTCGGAGGCGGTTGACAGGCCTGGCTCTACCAGGACCGGGGGTGGAGGTGGTTCTCTCGGCCTATGCCGATGATGTACTCCATACATTCACTGACCCTGAGAACCTGCGGAGGATGCGGGAATTCCAGCAGGTTTTCTCGGCTGCATCATCCGCCAGGATCAACTGGAGTAAATGTTCTGGACTTTTAGTGGGCCAGTGGCAGGTGGACTCCCTGCTGGAGGAGATGACATCGTATGCATGAAGCACCACGTGCCTCCTCTACCTGGAGGTCTATCTGAGTCCCACTGAGGATGCTTGGGTGGCAAATTGGCTGGAGCTGGAGATGAAAGTTGTCGCCTGGCTGGGGCGCTGGTCAAGTTTACTTAGAGTTCTTTCTTTCCAGGGTAGGGTGCTGGACATAAACCAGCTGGTGGCCTCCATGTTATGGTACCGGCTGGCTACTCTTCTTCTGCCCTCTATCTTTGCAACTACAATACAGAAGAAGCTGGTGGATTTGTTTTGGGGAGATAAGAAGTTTCTGGATCATTGGGACCTCTTTTGGGGAAGGTGCGACCAGTACAAAAAGGATGGGTTGCACTTGAACCCGAGGGGAACCAATATCCTGGCGGGGAGTTTTGCAAAGGCTACCGGGGAGACTTTAAACTAGAACGGTTGGGGGCAGGGACTCAAATAGAGAAAGCTAGTAGACAATGTGTGAGGCAGGAGGCAGAGAAGGGAAGCACTCAGACCCAACATGTAGAGGAGAAAGAAGAAAAATATAATAAACAGTGAATAAGAAGTGGTGGGTTTCTTAAATGTGTATATTTTAATGCTAGGAGCTTGGAGCCTGGATTGACACCTGGAAGTATGATGTTGTGGCGATTAGTGAAACATGGTTGCAGGAGGGCTGTGATTGGAAACAAAATATTTCAGGATTTTGTTGCTTCAGGTGTGATAGAATTGGAGGGGCAAGAGGTGGAGGTGTTGCATTGCTTGTCAGGGAATATATTACAGCAGTGCTTTGGCAGGATAGATTGGAGGGCTTGTCTAGGGAGGCTATTTGGGTGGCATTGAGAAATGGGAAAGGTGTGGCAACACTTATAGGGGTGTATTATAGACCGCCTAATGGGGAGCGAGAATTGGAAGAGCAAATATGTAAGGAGATAGCAGATATTAGTAGTAAGCACAAGGTAGTGATTGTGGGAGATTTCAATTTTGCACACATAGACTGGGAAACACATTCTGTAAAAGGGCTGGATAGTTTGGAGTTTGTAAAATGTGTGCAGGATAGTTTTTTGCAGCAATACATAGAGGTACCTACTTGAGAAGTGGCAGTGCTGGACCTCCTGTTAGGAAATGAGACAGGTCGGGTGACGGAGGTACAGTATGTGTTGGGGAGCACTTCGGGTCCAGTGATCACAATGCCATTAGTTTCAATATAATTATGGAGAGGGTCAGAACTGGACCTAGGGTTGAGATTTTTGATTGGAGAAAGGCTAACATTGAGGAGATGCGAAAGGATTTAAAAGGAGTGAATTGGGACATTTTGTTTTATGGGGAGGATGTAGTAGAGAAATGGAGGACATTTAAAGGTGACATTTTAAGAGCACAGAATCTTTATGTCCCTGTTCGGTTGAAAGGAAAGAGTAATAATTGGAAAGAGCCATGGTTTTCAGGGGAAATTGGACACTTGGTTTGGAAAAAGAGAGAGAGGTTGCTTTGGCAAGTAAGGTGAAAGTAAATCCAAAGGGTTTCTACAGCTATATTAATAGCAAAAGGATAACGAGGGATAAAATTGGTCCATTAGAGAGTCAGAGTGGACAGCTATGTGCAAAGCCAAAAGAGATGGGGGAGATATTGAACAATATATTTTCTTCGATATTCACCAAGGAGAAGGATATTGAATCATGTGAGGTAAGGGAAACAAGTAGGGTAGCTATGGAAACTATGAGGATCAAAGAAGAGGAAGTACTGACACTTTTGAAAAATTTAAAAGTGGATAAGTCTCCAGGTCCTGACAGGATATTCCCTAGGACATTGAGGGAAGTTAGTGTAGAAATAGCAGGGGCTATGACAGAAATATTTCAAATGTCATTAGAAACGGGAATGGTGCCGGAGGATTGGCGTACTGCGCATGTTGTTCCATTGTTTAAAAAGGGTTCTAAGAGTAAACCTAGCAATTATAGACCTGTTAGTTTGACGTCAGTGGTGGGCAAATTAATGGTAAGGATACTTAGAGATAATATATATAAGTATCTGGATAAACAGGGTCTGATTAGGAACAGTCAACATGGATTTGTGCCTGGAAGGTCATGTTTGACTAATCTTCTTGAATTTTTTGAAGAGGTTACTAGGGAAATTGATGAGGGTAAAGCGGTGGATGTTATCTATATGGACTTCTGTAAGGCCTTTGACAAGGTTCCACATGGAAGGTTGGTTAAGAAGGTTCAATTGTTGGGTATTAATAGTGGAGTAGCAAGATGGATTCAACAGTGGCTGAATGGGAGATACCAGAGAGTAATGGTGGATAACTGTTTGTCAGGTTGGAGGCCGGTGACTAGTGGGGTGCCTCAGGGATCTGTGTTGGGTCCACAGTTGTTTGTCATATACATCAATGATCTGGATGATGGTGTGGTAAATTGGATTAGTAAGTATGCAGATGATACTAAGATAGGCGGTGTTGTGGATAATGAAGTAGAGTTTCAAAGTCTACAGAGAGATTAAGGCCATTTGGAAGAGTGGGCTGAAAGATGGCAGATGGAGTTTAATGCTGATAAGTGTGAGGTGCTACATCTTGGTAGGACAAATCAAAATATGACGTACATGGTAAATGGTAACGAATTGAGGAATGCAGTCGAACAGAGGGATCTAGGAATAACTGTGCATAGTTCCCAGAAGGTGGAATCTCATGTAGATAGGGTGGTAAATAAAGCTTTTGGTGTGCTGGCCTTTATAAATCAGAGCATTGAGTATAGAAGTTGGGATGTAATGTTAAAATTGTACAAGGCATTGTTGAGGCCAATTCTGGAGTATGGTGTACAATTTTGGTTGCCAAATTATAGGAAAGATGTCAACAAAATAGAGAGAATACAGAGGAGATTTACTAGAATGTTGCCTGGGTTTCAGCACCAAAGTTACAGAGAAAGGTTGAACAAGATAGGTCTTTATTCTTTGGAGCGCAGAAGGTTAAGGGGGGACTTGATAGAGGTTTTTAAAATGATGAGAAGGATAGACAGAGTTGACGTGGATAAGCTTTCTCCATTGAGAGTAGGGAAGATTCAAACAAGAGGACATGATTTGAGAATTAAGGGACAGAAGTTTAGGGGTAACATGAGGGGTTAGAGTGAGGAATGTGGTCATCTTCAGCCAGCGTGTTGCTCCTCAGGGGAGGGGGTGTTGTAACTGCGAGAGGGGCCGGTCTCACCCTGTCACGGTGGGTGTCGAGGAGAGGTGTGAGCCCGGAGTGATTCTGACCGAGCTTACCCCCCGTTCCGTCGGAATTGCTCATCGCGCCCAGACTCCGGAATATTTCCTGTGCGCCGGCCCCACACTACATGAGCTGCCTTTCCCAGATGCCCAGCGTACCGTTCCGTGACGCGGAGAGACGTGTACTGTACAGGACGCTCCTGCACACTCTACACATCCTCTCCTTCGTCTTCCGTCCGGACACACATTGGTGGTCCGTGTTACCACCTGATAGTGGGGGCGGTCCCCAGTGGAGGTCTCTCTACAAGGGAGTGCTCCCCCTTTACATCGGGGACTTGGGGTGGAGAGTGTTACAGAGTCGTGGTGTGCAATAAACATTTGAGTCGGTTCACGGGCTCGCCGGTCGCCTGTAACTTCTGCGGCGAGGAAGAGACCGTGTTCCATGTGTATATGGAGTGTGTGAGGTTGCTGCCCCTGTATGAATATCTGAAGGGGCTGCCCCGCAAGTTAAAGCTGCATTTTATTCACACGATCCTGGTGTTTTGGCACAGGGCAGGGAGTGGGGAGGGACGATCGGGGGGGGAGGGGGGGTGGGATCTCCCTGTCGGTTTGCTCCTGGGCCTGGCCAAGATGGCCATTCGCGGGTCCAGGCAGCGGGCAGTCGATGGTCACACCAGAGTCGGCTGCCTGCCCCTCTTCCGGACCTACGTCCGTGTTCGCCTTCCATGAACGCTGGTCGCTACCATGGGTCGAGAGCATTATTAATAAAGATTGCACCATTCTATTATAATGACTGCTTGATGTATTATGACCATTGAACGTTTATGTACTTTTGGTACACTGTAATCTGCAATTGTTGAATAACGTCCTTGGAAAGGAAAACATATATAGTGAATGTGGTACAATAGGGCCTTATCCCTAACAGGTTATGATATTTCAGACTGAAGGAACGCAATGGATCAGGCATCATTTGGGGAAGGAATAACTTGGCGACGTTTCCGGTTGGGACCTTTCTTCAGGCGTTTTGACTCTGCTCATTATCCCCACAGATGCTGCCTGATCCGCTGAGTTACTCCAGCACTTTGTACTAGAGTCAATGCCTCCACCTCCACAGTTCTCTGAGGTAGAAAATTCCATAGGACATGACCCACTGAGAGCCAAAATTTCATCTGTCGTAAATGCATCATTCAGAAACTATGCCTCAACATACTCCCACAGGGACAATTATTCCCTCAGCATACACCCCTGAAACCTTTCAGGATAATCTACATTTCAATAAGATCACTGCTTATTCTTCTGAACTTAGAGAGACACAACTTGTTCAACCTTTCTTCATGTGCCAACTGCATCACACCAACAATTAACCTTGTGAACCTTCTCAGCACTGTCCCCAACGCAAATACATCCTTCCTAAAACATGGAGACCAAAACTATTCACAATACCATAGCTCCTGATCATCAGCATCGTTGCTGAAAACTCCAGCACTTTGTAAACTAAAGTGTACCATTTTATAAGGGGGTGGAGAGCAAAGATCTGGGCTTTCAATGAAGGTGGGAATGCATTGCATAGGAGGATGATGGAAGTAATTCTGTAAAACTCTCAAGAGTAATTGAAGGGGTAAAATTGCAGAGTCTGCAAGTGCCTGAGGAGTGGGAGTACGTGTGGCTACATTGGGGAATAGTTTAATTGACACGGTAGTGCAAATGGCCTCTCTCTATGCTGTGTCAAGCTGTGAATCTTACCTTCAATTGTCTATTTAATAGGTTCCCAACACATCGTAAGTCGTTCTGAATGGTCAAAACATGCTTCACTTTGCAAACGCAAGCTCCCACTCTCCTGAAAGTACGCTGTGATTCACAATAGACTCGCGGCGGCAGCGGGAGCCTCGGCGGTAGCAGGAGCCTCGGTGACAACGGGAGTCTCGGCGGCGGTGGGGCCTCGCGGTCGATGAGCGTGAGGGGGGAGGGGAAGAGAATGGGGACTCGGTGGGGGGACTACCGCAAGTGACGGTGGGAGAACAAAGGGAGACCCGGTATGGGGGAGGGGGGGCACTCTAGTTTAGAATCCACTGTCCAGGGGATAAGTCTGTGTTTGTTTGTTCATTTGTTCTGGTGAAGGCACTGTGCACACGGCAGCCAGACAACAGTCGCTTGTCTCTTTCTTTTTCTTTTTACTTTTCATTTCAAGTTTTTTGGTGCACCTTGTGTGTTGTGACTGTTGGCAGACCAATTTCACTCCAGGGATGAGTAACGTTTTGTATCGTATCGACCTTCACATAGGGCCCTGGGAGTGTTGTAGAGCAGAGGGATCAGGGGTGATGGTACATACAGTAGTTCCCTGAATGTGGTGTCACAGGAATATATGGGTGGTCAAGAAGGGTTTTGGTACATTGGTCTTCATCAGTCAGGATATTGAGTATAGAAGTTGGGACGTTAGTTTACAATGAAACAAGAGTTTGGTCAGGCTGCATTTGGAGCATTGTGTTCAATTGTGGTCACCCTGCTATAGAAGGATGTCTAAAAGCTGGAAGGAGTGCAGAGAATATTATGATGATGTTGCCAAGACTCAAGGGCCTGAGCTATAGAAACATAGAAAATAGGTGCAGGAGTAGGCTATTCAGCTCCTTTGACCCAGCACCACCACTCAATATGATCATGGCTGATCATCCAAATTCAGTACCCCGTTCTTGCTTTCTCCCCATATCCCTTGATTCCGTTAGCACTAAGAACTATACTGTCTTTTGAAAGTGAGTTGGCCTCCACTGGCTTCTGTGGAAGAGAATTCCAAAAAATTCACAACTCTCTGGGTGAAAATGTTTTTCCTTATCTCAGTCCTAAATGGCCTACCCCTTATTCTTAAACTGTGACCCCTGGTTCTGGACTCCCCCTACATGAGGAACATTTTTCTGCATCTAGCCTGTCCAATCCCTTAAGGATTTTATATGTGTCTATAAGATATCCTCTCATCCTTCCAATTTCCAGTGAATATAAGTCCAGTAATTCCATTCATGTAATCATATGTCAGTCTCGCCCAGAGCTGTGAGGACGGACCTGGTCGGCCCTACCGCTCCATCCATCGGCGGTCCCTCAAGCACAGGTATGCCTTTCTCCGGTCGATCCTCCCGGTCCCAGGTCTGTCGGCACGCGGGCTCCCAGCCAGGCCCCGTGTGAAGCGCAGCGGCGTGGTCTCCCTGAACCTCCGCCCGCTGGCGTGCGAGCCGCTACCGGCCCTCAACTCACCTGCAGTCTCTGCAAAAGTGGCCCTGATCAACGCGGGATCAGTGCTGAACAAAACCTTCATCCTCAATGACTTCTTCACCGCACGTGGATTGGACTTCCTACTGATCACAGAAACTTGGCAATCCTGGTGAGCTTGCTCCACTCGTGGAACTTTGTCCTGATACCTGTAATTTTTTTAGCTCGCCTAGGCTCTCCGGTCATGGTGGGGGCCGAGCCACTGTGTTTAAGAAGCATTTCAACTGCCGCCTTCTGAACACTGATCAGGTTTCCAGTTTTGAACATCAACTAATCATAGTTGGTCTAATCTGTCCGCTTTTAATTGTTCTTGTGTATCGCCCACCAAAGATGCACAAGAACTTTATCTCACAATTTGGTGATCTTATCGCTAGCTTGTTGCCCAAATTTGACCAGGTCCTGATTCTTAGTGACTTTAACATTCACGTTTGCTGTCCCACGAAGCCTCTTGTGAGTGAATTTATGAACCTGGTTGAGTCCTTCAATCTGTCTCTACTCACCACTGGACCCACGCACAAGCTTGGCCATACACTAGACCTAGTGCTTTCGTCTGGTCTCCCAGCTTGTAACACAGATATTATTGATGCCTGCCTGTCTGATCATAGTGCTATTACATTTGATATATCTCTGCCTATCTATCCCTGTAAATCCCATCTCCCTGCTCGCTACTCCTGCTACATTAACTCCACGACGGCCAGTAAGTTCTCTGAGGCTCTCATAGCCGCCCCCGACATCTGCACCATTGAGGTGTCCACCCCTCATCTCAGTACCGACGACCTAATTTCTTTATTCAATAATACCTGCTCTTCCGTCCTGGATTCTGTTGCTCCTCTTAAAATGAAAAAGCCTAAGCCTAAAGGCGAGCCGTGGCTCAATGATACCACCAGAGCGCTAAGAAGAGAATGCAGAAAATCAGAGCTGAAGTACAAATCTGATAAGCTTCAAATTTCTTTTGAACTCTTGAAAAATAATCTTGACAAATACCAGGAAGCAGTAAAATCTGCAAGAATTATATATTTTTCCACCCTTATCTCCAAAAACGCGCAAAATTCCAAGGTCCTTTTTAGCACCATCACCTCCATCATCTGTCCTGCCCCCAGCACCAGCCTAACTGGGTCCCCTGCTAAGTGCGAGGAATTTACCACATTTTTCACCAGCAAGGTAAAGAATATAAGAACAAATATTTCCCCTCCCACCCGTGACCTGGCTGTCTCATTGGTCTGCTCTTCAAAATTAGACAGTTTCCAACCCGTTACTCTACCCTCCCTTGTAAACCTGGTCACCACCATGAAACCTACTACCTGCCCCCTCGACACTGTCCCCTCTGCCCTCCTAAAGGACATCATTACAACAGCTGGTCCCAGCACCCTCGCCATCTTCAACAGCTCTATGGCCACTGGCACTGTACCTACCTGCTTCAAGCATGCGGTGGTCCAACCACTCCTGAAAAAACCTAACCTCGACCCCACCTTGCCAGGCAACTACAGACCCATTTCTAAACTGCCTTTCCTCTCAAAAGCCCTTGATAAGGTAATTTTAAGTCAACTTATACCTTACCTTCACCAAAACACTATCTTGGAAACTTTCCAATCAGGTTTCAGGGCTCACCACAGCACAGAGTCTGCCTTGTTGAAGGTACACAATGACCTACTGCTCACCGTTGACTCCGGCGACTGTGCAATTCTGCTCCTTTTGACCTCAGCGCAGCATTTGATACTGTCGACCACACAATCCTAATTGACCGTCTCCGGTACGGGGTTGGTGTTGATGGCACTGCCCTGAGCTGGTTCATCTCCTACTTCGAAGGTAGGAGTTTCTCGACTAACATAGGCAACTCATTCTCCTCCCCAGCTAATCTCTGCTGTGGGGTTCCACAAGGTTCCATCCTTGGCCCCATTCTCTTCTCCCTGTATATGCCCCCCTTAGGCCAAGTCATTGAAAGGCACGGCATTTCCTTCCATTGCTACGCAGACGATACACAACTCTATCTCCCCCTGAAGCCCAACAACCGATCAAATATGTTTAACCTTACCCACTGCCTCGAGGATATAAAGTGTTGGATGGCCCAGAACTTCCTCCAACTAAATGAGAGTAAGTCTGAGGTCATCCTTCTCGGCCCCTCGGACTCAATCAAAATGATAGCAGGCAGCCTTGGAAGCCTTACCCCATTACTCAAACCTCACGTCAAAAACCTTGGCGTGATATTTGACTCAGCACTGAAATTTGACAAACAAGTCAATGCCGTGGTAAAAGCTAGCTTCTTTCAGCTTCGGATGATAGCTAAAATATAACAATTCCTCCAGTTTGATGACCTGGAAAAGATCATCCACACATTCATCTCCTCCCACCTAGATGACTGCAACTCCCTTTACACTAGCATCAGCCAATCTTCCCTGTCCCGCCTGAAATTGGTCCAAAACGCCGCAGCGAGACTCCTGACGGGCACCCGAAAAAGGGACCACATCACCCCGATCCTGACCTCTCTCCACTGGCTCCCTGTGCGGTTCCGTATAAACTTCAAGGTCCTCCTCCATGTCTACAAAGCCCTCAATGGGCTTGCTCCCACCTACATAAAAAGTCTTCTCACCCACCACTCCACCTCTAGGCCCCTCAGATCGGCCGACTTGGGGTTGCTGAATATCCCGCGGTCTAGGCATAAGCTCAGGGGCGACCGCGCCTTTACGGTTGCAGCCCCTAGACTGTGGAACAGCATCCCCCTTCCCATCAGAACTGCCCCCTCCATCGACTCTTTTAAGTCAAGACTAAAGACTTATCTATACTCACAAGCCTTTCCTGACGTCCTCTGAGTGAGGGCTACATGTAAATATGTATGTAGTTTGTTTTGTTGTGCTATTCTTATAACAAATGTAAAGCACTTTGGCCAACGAGAGTTGTTTTTTAAATGTGCTATATAAATAAATGTGACTTGACTTGACTTGACTGTGAATTAACCTGGTGAACCTACGCTGCACTCCCTCAATAGCAAGAATGTCCTTCCTCAAATTAGGTGACCATAACTGCACACAATACTCCAGGTGTGGTCTCACCAGGACCCTGACCAACCAATAGGATCTCCTTGTTCCTAAACTCAAATCCTCTCACTATGAAGGCCAACATGCCATTTGCTTTCTTCACTGTCTGCTGTACCTGCATGCTTACTTTCAGTGACTGATATACGAAGACACCCAGGTCACGTTGCATCTCCCCCTTTTCATAATCTGATACCATTCAGATAATAATCTGCCTTCCTGTTCTTACCACCAAAGTGGATAACCTCACATTTATCCACATTATACTGCATCTGCCATGCATCTGCCCACTCACCCAGCCTGTCCAAGTCACTGTGCAAAGTCAGAGCATCCTCCTCGCAGCCCACATTGCCACCCAGCTTTGTGTCATCCGCAAACTTGGAGATGTTACATTTAATTCCTTCGTCTAAATTGTTAATATAAATTGTAAATAACTGGGGTCCCAGCACCGAGCCTTGTGGCACCCCACTAGTCACTGCTTGCCATTCTGAAAAGGACCCGTTAATTCGAACTCTTTGATTCCTGTCTGCCAACCAGTTCTCTATCCATGTCAATACCCTACCCCCAATATCATGTGTTGTAATTTTGCACACTCTCTTGTGTGGGACCTTGTCAAAGGCTTTTTGAAAGTCCAGATACACAACGTCCACTGGCTCTCCCTTATCCATTCTACTTGTTACACCCTCAAAAAATTCCAGAAGATTAGTTAAGTATGATTTCCCCTTCATAAATCCATGCTGACTTTGTCCGATCCTGTCACTGCTTTCCAAATGCGCTGCTATAACATCTTTAATAATCGACTCAAGCATCTTCCCCACTACTGATGTCAGGCTAACTGGTCTATGATTCCCTCTTTTTTCTCTCCCTCCTTTTTTAAATAGTTGGGTTATATTATCAGTCCACGGGAACTGATCCAGAGTCTATAGAACATTGGGAAATGATCACCAAAGCATCCATGATTTCTAGTGTCACCTCCTTGAGTACTCTGGGATGCAGACCATCAGGCTCCAGTCCCAACAGTTTACCTACCACCATTTCATGACTAATGTGGATTCCCTTCAGTTTTTCCCTCCCACTAGATCATCGGTCCCCTAGTATTTCTGGGAGATTGTTTGTGTCTTCCTTAGTGAAGACAGAACCAAAGTACTCATTTAACTGTTCTGCCATATTCTTGTTTCTGGAAGTTGTTTCTGACTGTAAGAGACCTCCATTTGTCTTCACTAATCTTTTCATCTTCACATATCTTCAGAAGCTTTTACAGTCAGTTTTTATATTCCCTGCAAGCTTTCTTTTGCACTAATTTCCCCCTCTTAACCCCTTTGACCTCCTCTGTTGAATTCTAAATTTCCAGATTACTGCAACCTCTGGCCAATTCCTTGGATTTAACAATACCCTAATTTCCCTCATTAGCCACGGTTGAGCTGCCTTCCCTGTTTTATATTTATGACCAGACAGGGATGAACGATTGTTGTAATTCATCCATGCGATCTTTAAATCTTTGCCATTGCATATCCACCGTGAATCCTTCAAGTATCATTTGCCAGTCTATCCTAACCATTTCCCATCTCATGCCATCAAAGTTACCTTTCTTTAAGTTCAGGACCCTTGTCTCTGAATTAACCATGTCACTCTCCACCTTAATGCAGAATTCTACCATATTATGGTCACTGTTGCTCAAGGGGCTTTGCACAACAAGATTGCTAACTAATCCTTCTTCATAACACAATACCCAGTCTAGGATGGCCTGCCCTCAAGTTGGTTCCTCTACATATTGGCTTAGAAAACCATCCAGTCTACACTCCAGGAAATCCTCCTCCTCAGCGTTGTTACCAATTTGGTTACCCCAATCTAAATCTATCTTCTCTACTTCTTCTATCTTCTATACTTTTACTAAAACTTTCATCTTATCCTCTTCCGGTTTGCGTTTATTTTTAATTTGTGCAAAACGATACCCTATATCACTAGGAATGTTTCGCCACCTTACTCACCGTTCTCCTCTGCTCCAAGTGCACCAAGTTATGTTCCGATCGGTAGAATATTACAAAAGTTATGAAGGTTTAAAAAATCGTGAGATCAGCAGATTGGTCTTCTCGCCTGTCTGTCACCATTCCGGCACCCGCTGTCGATCACCGGGGCGAGGAGAATAAAATCCCGGAGGCGGGGCTGAGTCCAGAGTCCGAGTGAGAGAGTCCAGAAGACGTGAGTGAGAGAGCCCAGCTCCCCAGCCGAGAGCCGCCCAACCCGAGAGCCGCCCAGCCCGAGAGCCGCCCAGCCCTAGAACCGCCCAGCCCGATAGCCGCCTGCCCTGAAAGCCGCCCAGCTGCACGGCCTGAGAGCCGCCCAGAACGAGAACCCCCCACACAACCCCTCCCCCCACACAACCCCCCCCCCCCACCCAACTCCTCCCCCCACACAACCCCTCCCCCCACACAACCCCTCCCCCCCACCCAACTCCTCCCCTAACACAACCCCTCCCCCCCACACAACCCCTCCCCCCCACCCAACCCCTCCCCCCACACAACCCCTCCCCCCACACAACCCCTCCCCCCCACACAACTCCTCCCCTAACACAACCCCTCCCCCCCACACAACCCCTCCCCCCCACACAACCCCTCCCCCCCACACAACCCCTCCCCCCCACACAACCCCTCCCCCCCACACAACCCCTCCCCCCCACACAACTCCTCCCCCCTCCCACACAACCCCTCCCCACTATTAAAAGTCTGATCTTGGATGTGTGTGTGTGTGTATATAATCACATCTTCTCGAAAAAATGATGTGCTAATGGTAAATGTTTTACATATTCCGTTAGAGATGTTTCCCCAGGGGTCCAAAAACGCCTTATCTGAAAAATTCATGGTTTATTTCTCGAGTTATTAATGAAAATGTTCAAAAGTCTGACAAAACTTTGAAGAAAAAAGACTGTTTTTCCTCTCTGCCTTCCACTGTTACTTTTCTCACTTCTACCTATAGCTTCTGCCCTTATGTTATGGCCCTGTGTCTCCATGCATTGGTTCCCATCCCCCTGCCATGTTAGATTAAACTCTTCCCAACAGCACTGGCAAACACTCCCCAAAGGACATCGGTTCCAGTCCAGCCCTGGTGAAGACCGTCCAGTTTATAGTGGTCCCACCTATCCCAGAACAGGTTCCAATGCTCCAGGAATATGACCCCCCCCCCCCACCTTTGCGCCTTCTCTCAAGCCACATATTCATCCGAAATATCCTGTAATTTCTACTCATACTAGCACGTGGCATTGGTATTAATCCAAAGATTATTACCTTTGAGGTCCTACTTTTTAATTTACCTTCTAACTCCCTAAATTCACTTTTCACATTTTCTACCTATGTCATTGGTAAATACATTGCATTCAGAAAGTATTCAGACTCCTTCACCTTTTTCTCATTTTGTTATTCTAAAATGGATTAAATCATTTTTTATTCACCTGGAAGTATGATGTTGTGGCGATCAGTGAAAGATGGTTGCAGGAGGGCTGTGATTGGAAACTAAATATTCCAGGATTTCGTTGCTTCAGGTGTGATAGAATTGGAGGGGCAAGAGGTGGAGGTGTTGCATTGCTTGTCAGGGAAGATATACAGCAGTGCTTTGGCAGGATAGATTAGAGGGCTCGTCTAGGGAGGCTATTTGGGTGGAACTGAGAAATGGGAAAGGTGTAGCAACACTTATAGGGGTGTATTATAGACCGCCTAATGCGGAGCGAAAATTGGAAAAGCAAATATGTAAGGAGATCGCAGATATTAGTAGTAAGCACAAGGTAGTGATTGTGGGAGATTTCAATTTTCCACACATAGACTGGGAAACACATTCTTTAAATGGGCTGGATGGTTTGGAGTTTGTAAAATGTGTGCAGGAGAGTATTTTGCAGCAATACATAGAGGTACCTACTAGAGAAGGGGCAGTGCTGGACCTCCTGTTAGGAAACGAGACAGGTCAGGTGGCGGAGGTATGCGTTGGGGAGCACTTCGGGTCCAGTGATCATAATACCATTAGTTTCAATATAATTATGGAGAGGGTCAGAACTGGACCTAGGGTTGAGATTTTTGATTGGAGAAAGGCTAACTTTGAGGAGATGCGAAAGGATTTAAAAGGAGTGAATTGGGACATTTTGTTTTATGGGAAGGATGTGGAGGAGAAATGGAGGACATTTAAAGGTGACATTTTAAGAGTACAGAATCTTTATGTCCCTGTTCGGTTGAAAGGAAATAGTAAAAACTGGAACGAGCCTTGGTTTAAGGGAAATTGGACGGTTCGGAAAAAGAGAGAGATCTACAATAATTATAGGCAGCATGGAGTAAATGAGGTGCTTGAGGAGTATAAAGAATGTAAAAAGAATCTTAAGAAAGAAATTAGAAAAGCTAAAAGAAGATATGAGGTTGCTTTGGCAGGTAAGGTGAAAGTAAATCCAAAGGGTTTCTACAGCTATATTAATAGCAAAAGGATAACGAGGGATAACATTGGTCCATTAGAGAGTCTGAGTGGACAGCTATCTGCAGAGCCAAAAGAGATGGGGGAGATATTGAACAATTTCTTTTCTTCGGTATTCACCAAGGAGAAGGATATTGAATTATGTGAGGTAAGGGAAACAAATAGAGTAACTATGGAAACTGTGAGATTCAAAGAAGAGGAAGTACTGACACTTTTGAAAAATATAAAAGTGGATAAGTCTCCAGGTCCTGACAGGTTATTCCCTAGGACATTGAGGGAAGTTAGTGTAGAAATAGCAGGGGCTATGACAGAAATATTTCAAATGTCATTAGAAACGGGAATAGTGCCGGAGGATTGGCGCACTGCGCATGTTGTTCCATTGTTTAAAAAGGGTTCTAAGAGTAAACCTAGCAATTATAGACCTGTTAGTTTGATGTCAGTGGTGGGCAAATTAATGGAAAGAAAACTTAGAGATAATATATATAAGCATCTGGATAAACAGGGTCTGATTAGGAACAGTCAACATGGATTTGTGCCTGGAAGGTCATGTTTGACTAATCTTCTTGAATTTTTTGAAGAAGTTACTCGGGAAATTGATGAGGGTAAAGCAGTGGATGTTGTCTATATGGACTTCAGTAAGGCCTTTGACAAGGTTCCTCATGGAAGGTTGGTTAAGAAGGTTCAATTGTTGGGTATTAATAGTGGAGTAGCAAGATGGATTCAACAGTGGCTGAATGGGAGATGCCAGAGAGTAATGGTGGATGGCTGTTTTTCAGGTTGGAGGCCAGTGACTAGTTGGGAGCCAAAGGGATCTGTGTTGGGTCCACTGTTGTTTGTCATGTACATCAATGACCTGGATGATGGTGTGGTAAATTGGATTAATAAGTATGCAGATGATACTACGATAGGTGGTGTTGTGGATAATGAAGTAGATTTTCAAAGTCTACAGAGAGATTTAGGCCATTTGGAAGAGTGGGCTGAAAGATGGCAGATGGAGTTTAATGCTGATAAGTGTGAGGTGCTACATCTTGGTAGGACAAATCAAAATAGGATGTACATGGTAAATGGTAGTGAGTTGAGGAATGCAGTTGAACAGAGGGATCTAGGAATAACTGTGCACAGTTCCCTGAAGGTGGAATCTCATGTAGATACGGTGGTAAAGAAAGCTTTTGGCGTGCTGGCCTTTATAAATCAGAGCATTGAGTATAGAAGTTGGGATGTAATGTTAAAATTGTACAAGGCATTGGTGAGGCCAATTCTGGAGTATGGTGTACAATTTTGGTCGCCTAATTATAGAAAGGGTGTCAACAAAATAGAGAGAGTACAGAGGAGATTTACTAGAATGTTGCCTGGGTTTCAGCAACTAAGTTACAGAGAAAGGTTGAACAAGTTAGGTCTTTATTCTTTGGAGCGCAGAAGGTTAAGGGGGGACTTGATAGAGGTCTTTAAAATGATGAGAGGGTTAGACAGAGTTGACGTGGATAAGCTTTTCCCATTGAGAGTAGGGAAGATTCAAACAAGAGGACATGACTTGAGAATTAAGGGACAGAAGTTTAGGGATAACATGAGGGGGAACATCTTTACTCAGAGAGTGGTAGCTGTGTGGAATGAGCTTCCAATGGAAGTGATGGAGGCAGGTTCGATTTTATCATTTAAAAATAAATTGGATAGGTATATGGATGGGAAAGGAATGGAGGGTTATGATCTGAGTGCAGGTAGATGGGACTAGGGGAGAATAAGTGTTCGGCACGGACTAGTAGGGCCGAGTTGGCCTGTTTCCATGCTGTAATTGTTATATTATATTCATATTTTTATCATCAATCTACACACAATACCCCAGAATAAAAAAGTGAAAACAGGCGTTTAGAATTTTTTGCACAGTAATTAAAAAGAAATAACTGAAATATCACATTTACATAAGTATTCAGACCCTTTACTCAGTATTTTGTTGAGGCACTTTTGGCAGCGATTACAGCCTCAAGTATTCTTGGGTGTGACGCTACAAGCTTGGCACACCTGTATTTGGGTAATTTCTCCTATTCTTCTCTGCACATCCTCTCAAGCTCTGTCAGGTTGGATGGGGAGCGTCGATGCACAGCTATTTTCAGGTCCCTCCAGGGATGTTAGATCGGGTTCAAGTCCGGGCTCTGGCTGGGCCACTCAAGGACATTCACAGACTTGTCACCAAGTCACTCCTGGGTTGTCTTGGCTGTGTGCTTAGGGTCGTTGTCCTGTTGGAAGGTGAACCTCCGCCCCAGTCTGAGGTCCAGAATGCTTTGGAGCAGATTTTCATCAAGGATCTCTTGATGTACTTTGCTCCTTTCATCTTTCCCTCGATCCTGACTAGTCTCCTAGTTCCTTCCGCTGAAAAACATCCCCACAGCATGATGCTGCCACTACCATGCTTCACCGTAGGTATGGTATTGGCCAGGTGATGAGCGGTGCCTGGTTTCCTCCAGATGTGACACTTGGCATACAGGCCAAAGGGTTCAATCTTGGTTTCATCAGAACAGAGATTCTTGTTTAGGTGCCTTTTGTCAAACTCCAAGCGGGTTGTCTTTTATTGAGAAGTGGCTTCCGTCTGGCCACTCTACCATAAAGGCCTGATTGGTGGAGTGCCGCAGATATAGTTGTCCTTCTGGAAGTTTCTCACATCTCCACAGAGCAACTTTGGAGCTCTGTCAGAGTGACCATCGGGTTCTTGGTTACCTCCCTGACCAAGGCTCTTCTCCCCCGTTTGCTCAGTTTGGCCAGGCGGCCAGCTCTATGAAGAGTCCTCGTGGTTACAAAGTTCTTCCTTCCAAGAATGACGGAGGCCACTGTGCTCTTTGGGACCTGCAATGCTGCAGAAATTGTTTTATACCCTTCCCCAGATCTGTGCCCCGACACAATCCTGTCTCGGAGGTGTACAGACAATTCCTTTGTCTTCATGGCTTGGTTTTTGCTCTGACATGCACTGTCAACTGTGGGTCCTTATATAGACAGGTGTGTGCCTTTCCAAATCATGTCCAATCAATTTAATTTACCACTGGTGGACTCCAATCAAGTTGTAGAAACATCTCAGGGATAGTCAATGGAAACAGGATGCACGAAAGCTCAATTTTGAGTGTCGTAGCAAAGGGTCTGAATATGTAAATGTGATATTTCAGTTATTTTTAATTACTTTGCAAAAATTTCTAAACACCTGTTTTCCCTTTTTTATTATGAGGTATTGTGTGTAGATTGATGAGAAAAAAAAAGAACTTGATTCATTTTAGAATAAGTCTGTAACGTAACAAATATGGAAAAAGGGACGGGATTTGAATACTTTCTGAATGAACTGTACATGCACAACAACTGGCTGTTCACCCTCCCCCTGCAGAATGCATGCAGCCACTCAGAGAACTGTGAGGAGGATGCTATGGTGGGCGGCGCGACTTTCGTCAGCAGCGGCCTCTGCAGTCCGTCTGCGTTTTTATTATTTTATGTCTATGTTTTTATGTAGTTTTTGTTATTTTTTGTTGGGGTATGTGTGTGGGGGGGTGGGGGTGGTGTGGGTAACTTTTAAATCTCTCCCTGCACGGGAGACCCGACCTTTTCTTTGTCGGGTCTCCGTTGTCGTTCGGGCTGCAACGAGGAGCGGCCTCCAACAGGAAGACCGGGGGCTGTGGTGCCAACTACTCACCTCACCGTCGCGGAGCTGGCCGAGTCCAGAGCGGGTGGAGCGGTGGTGGACGCTGCTGCGACCCGACCCCCGGAGATTCGGTGGCTGCAACTGCGGGTCTGGTGGACGGCGGCACCGGGAGCCCGCGGGTCCCTGGAGGGAGACCGCTTTTCAGGGATCCCGCAACGGCGACTTCTCCCGCCCGAGTTGCGGGGTTGAAGAGCTCCTGGAGCGGGGCCTTACAGCATCGCCCTGCGCGGCTTGGAATGGCCGCGGGACTGCGAGCGCACGCCGGGGGCTCTAACACCAAGACCCGGTGCACGACCTTGCATCACCCGGCGTGGCTTTAATGGCCACGGGACAATCGCCATCGCCCGCCGGGGGCTTTGACTTTGACTCTGACATCGGGGGGAGAGTGCAGTGGAGAGATAAGTTTTTTTGTCCTTCCATCACAGCAATGTGATGGATGTTTATGTAAATTATGTTGTGTCTTGGGTCTATTTGTTTGTAATGTATGGCTGCAGAAACGGCATTTCGTTTGGACCTCAAGGGGTCCAAATGACAATAAATTGAATTGTATTGTATTGTATTGTATTGTATTGTATTGTATGAGGATGCAGGGTGACTTGGATAGGTTGGGTGAGTGGGAGATGCATGGCAGATGCAGTTTAATGTGGATAAATGTGAGGTTATCCACTTTGGTAGCAAAAACACCAAAGGCAGATTATTATCTGAATGGTTAAGAAAGAACTGCAGATGCTGGAAAAATCGAAGGTAGACAAAATTGCTGGAGAAACTCGCGTGTGAGGCAGCATCTATGGAGCAAAGGAATAGGCAAAGTTTCGGATCGAGATGGGAAAGGCTTAATAGGAATTTGAGAGCAACTTTTTGACTCAGATGGTGGTAGGTATATGGAAGAAGCTGCAGATGAGGTAGTTGAGGCTAGTGTGATAACATTTAAAAGGAGCTTGGATAGGTAGTTGAATAGGAAAGGTTTAGAGGGATATGGACCAATTCAGGGCAATGTGACTAGCTTAGATGGGGCATCTTGGCTGGCATGGACAAGTTGGTAAAGGACCTTTTTTGTGTGCTGTTTGACTTTGAATATGATTCTACGACTCTAATTCATATTTTTGTTGAATGGATTTACCTGCAGGCATTATGTACCATTTTATGTTGAACAGTTTTTAAAAACTATATATGATAATCCCAAGTTTCCTTGTCTTTACAAGTAACATATGGATATGCAGTGAATATGTCTTTGGCATTGCTATTTTCAATTTAGTGGCACTAAGTGGTCAGAAAAAATAGTGAAAATATTAATTCAAAATTCATGGGGCCTAATTGTTGATGTCTTGTATTGTGTGATATTAGCGCCATCTCCTGGGCACTTTGAATAGAAAAATACAATAGACAATAGGTGCAGGAGTAGGCCATTCAGCCCTTTGAGCCAGCACCGCCATTCGATGCGATCATAGCTGAACATTCTCAATCAGTACCCCGTTCCTGCCTTCTCCCCATATCCCCTATCTTTAAGAGCCCTATCTAACCATCTCTTGAAAGTATCCAGAGAACCGTCCTCCACCGCCCTCTGCGGCAGAGAATTCCACAGACTCACAACTCTCTGTGAGAAAAAGTGTTTCCTCGTCTACGTTCTAAATGGCTTACCCCTTATTCTTAAACTGTGGCCCCTGGTTCTGGACTCCCCCAACATCAGGAGCATGTCCAAACCCTTAACAATCTTATATGTTTAAATAAGATGCCCTCTCATCCTTCTAAACTTCAGAGTATACAAGCCCAGCTGCTCCATTCTCTCAACATATGACAGTCCCGCCATCCCAGGAATTAACCTTGTAAACCTACGCTGCACTCCCTCAATAGCAAGAATGTCCTTCCTCAAATTATGGGACCAAAACTGCACACAATACTCCAGGTGTGGTCTCACTAGGGCCTGTACAACTGCAGGACCTCTTTGCTCCTATACTTGACTCCTCTTGTTATAAAGGCCAACATGCCATTCGCTTTCTTCACTGCCTGCTGTACCTGCATGCTTACTTTCATAGTGATGAACAAGGACCCCCAGATTCCATTGTACTTCCCCGTTTCCCAACTTGACGCCATTTAGATAGTAATCTGCCTTCCTGTTTCTGATACCAAAATGGATAACCTCACATTTATCCACATTAAACTATTTTAAATTTCTCCACAAAAGCATTTACCCTGAAAGTACACATATTATCTTTACCTTTTGTGGGCCCAGTTTGGTTATGAATGATGACACTAACAACCACACTTATTTGCAATGAAGTCTACGCTTTGAGGAGGTGTTTGTTTGAAAGTGTCAACATCCAATGAACACCCTCATGCACAGGTTTTGTGAACCAGAAGAAGCGCGCACAGTACTCCAATGTCACCTTACAAATGTCTGCATCATAATGTCCCAACTCCTCATCCCAATACCCTGACCGATGAAGGTGAACATGCTGAATGCCTTCTTCATCATCTTGTCTACATGTGTCAGCACTTTCATGGAATTATGTATCTGCACCTCTCAGTCCTTCTGTCCTACAACCGTTCCTGGGGCCCTACAATGGGAATCCTGCCCTAGCTTGCCTTGCCAAAATGCAACACCCAAACAGCAATGGAACAAGACGACAATTTGGCTGAACCACATAGATCGGCACCCCAGAACAACCATGTGGTTGGCCATGCTGTCCAGTACAGTTGCAACAATGGCATCTACCTGACCAATGTGGAAATTGTCCAGATATATCTCATCCACAGAAAGCAGGGTAAATCCACTGAAGGTTTCTACCATTCAATCACTCCATTCTAAATCATCAAAGTGATGAAGGTGTTAATGAGGGTGCTGTCGAAGGCTGGCTTTCCAGCGTCGAATGACTCACCTACGGACAACCCAAATCTACAAGGCACAAGTAGAAGTGTGATGGAATAGCCTCCACTTGCTTGAAGAGCACAGATCCAACAATTCCCTCATCAACCCACCTGACTGCAACCCCGTCCACCATACTAAACATTAATTCTGTTTGCTGCTGTCATCTGGTGATTGCAGTGAATGCCATTAATTAAATGAACTGTAGTGATTTGCCTGGAATACTCCAAGATCAAATCAGAGCAGAAACCTTCAACCTCTAATACGAAGGCCAAGAGAACGAGGGTCATGGGAACATCAATAACTGTAGATACACCATCTTGACCTGAACAGAATTGTAATTTCCTTCACCCTCAG
This sequence comes from Amblyraja radiata, assembly GCF_010909765.2. NCBI lineage: Eukaryota > Metazoa > Chordata > Chondrichthyes > Rajiformes > Rajidae > Amblyraja > Amblyraja radiata. The sequence continues at coordinate 107,614,959 of NC_045956.1, read as the reverse complement.
TGGATTTATGGACAGCTGTTACCCTAGTTAACAAAAAAAGTTAAGGACAATAGTGGATCCAAAGAGGAGTCATATCAAGTTGCCAGAAGACAGAGGAGTCATATCAAGTTGCCTGAGGATTGGGAGCAGTTTGGAGCTCAGCAAAGAAGGACAAAGAGATTATTAAGAGAGCGCATAGTGTACCAGAGTCAGGGAACATACAAACAGAATGTTGAAGCTTCCACTAGTTTGTATAAAGAGGGAAAAAAGGTAGTGAAAGCAAATATAGACCTCTTATGTTAATAAACATGAGAATTTACAATGGAAATTCACAGAAAAAGACACAAAATAACTTCCCCAGAAATGCTAGGTTACCAAGAGTCCAAGGAAAAAGGAAGTGTTAAAGGAAATATGATAAATATGATAAGAAACATAATATAAGTTTTAATCTACAATTTGAGAGGGAGAAGGGTAAATCGGAGGTGTCAGTATTACAGTTGACCAAAGGGGACTATGGAGCCATGAGGGAGGAGCTGGCCAAAGTTGACTGGAAAGATACACTAGCTGGGATGACAGTGGAACAACAATGGCAGGTATTTCTGGGAATAATAACGAAGGTGCAGGATCAGCTCATTCCAAAGAGGAGGAAAGATTCCAAGGAGAGTAAGGGGCGACCGTGGCTACAAGGGAAGTCAAGGACAGTTTAAAAATAAAAGAGAAGTACAACATAGCAAAGATGAGCAGGAAGCCAGAGGTTTGAGTAATGTTTAAAGAGCAATAGAAGATAACTAAAAAGGCAATATGGGGAGAAAAGATGAGGTACGAACGTAAGCTAGCCAAGAATATAAAGGAGGATAGTAAAAGCTTCTTTAGGTATGTGAAGAGGAAAAAATTAGTTAAGACTAAAGTTGGACTCTTGAAGACTGAATAGGGTGAATTTATTATGGGGAACAAGGAAATGGAAGATGAGTTGAACAGGTACTTTGGATCCGTCTTCACAAATAATCTTCTTGATGTACTAGTGGCCAGAGGACCTGGGGTGATGGAGGAACTGAAGGAAATTCACATTATGCAGGAAATGGTGTTGGATAGACTGATGGTGAAAAAGCTACTTTTATAACTACTAAACCAGGTTCGCTTCTTAATAAACAGACACCACACAAACTGTTTGGTAGACCAGTTCACAACTTTACTTATTATCGGCCGATGGAAGGGAGGGAGAACTCCAGTCAGGTAACCATTACAGACACTTGACCGTCCTCCGTCCACCACACTGAACAACAGAATTACATTGCCTTAAATAGGGTTTTTTTGTCCCCTTAGCACATTTCACAGACATTAGTCATGGTCAGAGGTTGGTCAGAGGTACATGAAAAGGTTTCCACAGAATGCATCACATCAAAGGCCTTTTGTTTACATAGTACAAGATAACATTGGCCATTTGGTTTACGACATTTTATCTTCACAGAGATCACCCTAGCTCTCGCTGCTTCCTCTCTGTCATTTGGTCCTTCATAAACATAGGCCATTTGGTTTATGGCATCTTACTTCAAAGATGTGACTAGCTGTTTCTTTCTCTGTCACTTCCTCACTTGGGAGACAATGTTATAGGATTTATTATCCCACACACCCGCAACCTGAGGCAAGCCTAATTTGAGACTAAATATAAGCTGTAAACTAGCCCAGAAGCCAATTTAATATCTTCTTATATTTTAACTAAAATTCAGCTTCATCATTGGGACTGAAGGCTGATAAGTGGATTGGAGGGTAGCTAATGTAATCCCACTTTTTAAGAAAGGCAGAAGAGGGATAACGGAATTATAGACCAGTTAGCCCGACATCTGTGGTGTGGAATATGCTGGAGTCAATCATAAACGATGAAATAGCAGCACATTTGGATAGCAGTAACAGGATCGGCCCGAGTCAGCATGGATCTATGAAGGGGAATGGCATGTTGGCCTTCATAACAAGTAGAATTGAATATAGGAGCAAAGAGGTCCTACGTCCCATCGAGCCAGCACCGCCATTCAATATGATCATGGCCGATGATCCCCAATCAGTACCCTGTTCCTCTTGTTATAAAGGCCAACATGCCATTCGATTTCTTCACTGCCTGCTGTACTTGCATGCTTACTTTCATAGATTGATGTACAAGGACCCCCAGATCCCGTTGTACTTCCCCTTTCCCCAACTTGACGCCATTTAGATAGTAATCTGCCTTCCTATTTTTTATACCAAAGTGGAAAACCTCACATTTATCCGCATAAAACTTCATCTGCCATGCATCTGCCCACTGCCCCAACCTGTCCAAGTCACCCTGCATTCTCATAGCATCTTCCTCACAGTTCACACTGCCACCCAGCTTTGTGTCATTTGCAAATTTGCTAATGTTACTGTTGTGTATTTGGATGCTTGGAACAGACTTTAATAAGGCTCGGACAGGAGAGTAAACTAACAAGCTTCTTTATTCCAGGAAGCCACCTTGAGTCTCCCCCGCACATGCGTACTTGCACAAGACATCACATATACTAATTATATATGCTAATTATCCCATACCTAACAGTTACTTTGAATCCCTTCATCCAAATCACTGATGTATATTGTAATTAGCTGCGGCCCCAGCATCGAGCCTTGCGGTACCCCACTAGTCACTGCCTGCCATTCTGAAAGGGACCCGTTAATCCCTGCTCTTTGTGTCCTGTCTGCCAACCACTTCTCTATCCATGTCAGCACTCTACCCCCAATACCATGTGCCCTAAATTTGCCCACTAATCTCCTTTGTGGGACCTTATCAAATGCTTTCTGAAAGTCCAGGTACACTACATCTACTGTCTCTCCCTTGTCCATTTTCCTAGTTATATGCTCAAAAAATTCCAGAAGATTAGTCAAGCATTATTCCCCTTTGTAAATCAATGCTGACTCGGACCGGTCCTGTTACTGCTATCCAAATATTCGGCTATCTCATCTTTTATAATTGACTCCAGCACCTTCCCCACCACCGATGTCAGGCTAACTGGTCTATAATTCCCTGTTTTTCTCTCTCCTGCCTTTCTTAAAAAGTGGGATAACATTAGCTACTCTCCAATCCACAGGAGCTGATCCTGAGCCTGTAGAACATTGGAAAATTATAACCAATGCATCCACAATTTCTAGAGCCACTTCCTTAAGTACCCTGGGATGCAGACCATCAGGCCCTGGGGATTTACCAACCTTCAGTCCCATCAGTCTATTCAACACCATTTCCTGCTTAATGTGGATTTCCTTCAGTTCCTCCGTAACCCCAGATCCTCTGGCCACAACTATATCAGGAAGATTGTTTGTGTCCTCCTTAGTGAAGACAGATTCAAAGAACCTGTTCAACTCATCTGCCATTTCCTTGTTCCCCATAATAAATTCACCTTTTTCAGTCTTCAAGGGTCCAACTTTGGTCTTAACTAATTTATTCCTCTTCATATACCTAAAGAAGCTTTTACTATCCTGCTTTATATTCTTGGCTAGCTTACCTTCGTACCTCATCTTTTCTCCCCGTATAGTCTGTTTGGTTATCTTCTGTTGTTCTTTAAACATTACCCAATCCTCTTGCTTCCCGCTCATCTTTGCTACGTTGTACTTCTTCGCTTTAATTTTTATATTGTCCGTGACGTCCCTTGTCAGCCATGGTCGTCCCTTTCTCCCCTTGGAATCTTTCTTCCTCCTAGGAATGAACTGATCCTGCACCTTCTGTATTATTCCTAGAAATACCTGCCATTTTTGTTCCACTGTCATCCCTGCTAGTGTATCTTTCCAGTCAACTTTGGTCAGCTCCTCCCTCATGGCCCCATAGTCCCCTTTATTCAACTGCAACACTGACACCTCCGATCTACCCTTCTCCCTCTCCAATTGTAGATTAAACCTGACATGTTATGGTCACAGTCTCCTAATGGCTCATTAACCTCGAGGTCCTTTATTAAATCCAGTTCATTACACAACACTAAATCCAGAATTGCCTTCTCCCTGGTAGGCTCCAATACAAGCTGTTCTAAGAATCCGTCACAAAGGAACTCTACAAAGTACCTTTCTTGGGGTCCAGTACCAACCTGATTTTCCCAGTCTACCTGCATGTTGAAATCTCCCATAACAACCACAGCATTACTTTAATAATAATAATAATAATAATAATAATATCTTTTATTGTCATTGCACATCAGTGCAACGAGATTTGGAATGCAGCTTCCAACCGATGTCATAACATAAATAACTAATAAAATTTGGATTTAGATATCCCGAGAACATGGATTGTAAAAAGAACAGTAAAACAGTCAAAACAGTTCTTACTATGATTTCTGGGGGTACTGGGGTTTTTAAATACCTTATTTTCACAGCCGCGTTCGGTACCGGGCTGCTCCGAATTGACTCGGACTTGGGAGCACAAAGCCACTGCGTCTGAACGCGCCGCCATCTTCTCAGACATGATCTCAATGCTATATTCCAATTTTAACTCCTGATTCAACTTTCGCCCTATGTCCAGGCTACTGTTTGGGGGCCTGTAAATAGTCCCATTAGGGTATTTTTACCCTTACAATTACTTAGTTCTATCCATACTGACTCCACATCTCCTGTTTCAATGTCACCCCTTGCAAGGGACTGAATTTCATTCCTCACCAACAGGGCAACCCCACCCCCTCTGCCCACCTGTCTGTCTTTTCGATAGGAGATATACCCTTGAATATTCAGTTCCCAGCCCTGGCCCTCTTGCAGCCATGTCTCAGTAATTCCCACAACATCATACTTGCCAGTTTCTAACTGAGCCTCAAGCTCGTCCACTTTATTCCTTATATTCGCACATTCATATACAACACTTTGACCTCCGTATTCACTTCCCCCCTCGTACCGCTCACGATTGACCCTGACCTTAGTTGTTCCTTCTCAAGCTTTCCTTCCCAATAATTCAAGAATCTTTTGTAATTTTTCCTGTAGCCACTTCCCCTTCAACTCCATCTTTATACACCCAATTTGTCAATCCCTCCCCCCCACTATTTAGTTTAAACCCACGTGTAGAACTAGCAAACCTGCCTGCCAGAATGTCGGTCCCCTCCAGTTAAGGTGTAACCCGTCCCTTTTGTACAGGTCACCCCTACCCCAGAAGAGATCCCAGTGGTCTATAAATCTAAATCCTTTCTCCCTGCATCAGCCCCTCAGCCACACATTCAGATCCCCTATCTCCCTGTTCCTGTCCTCACTAGCACGTGGTACTGGAAGCAATCCAGAGATAACCATCCTAGAAGTCCGGCATTTCAGTCTTCTTCCCAACTCTCTGAAGTCATGTTGGAGAACCTCCTTCCTCTACTTCCCGATGTCGTTTGTGCCTACGTGCACAACTACTGCCGGCTGTTCACCTTCTCTCTCTCTCTCGAATGTTCAGAATTCGGCTCGAGACATCCTGAACCCTGGCACCAGGGAGGCAACAGACCATCCTCGCATCCCGTCTGCCGCCACAGAATCTCCTGTTCAATCATCGGACAATGGAGTCACCCACCACTAGGGCTCTGCCCGACGTTGGTCTCGCCGGTCGAGTCCCATCTCCAGGATTGGAGCCATCGACGTGTCCGCCGCTCGGACTGGAAACATCGTCTCCCCGGACAGTTCCCTAGAGGGTGTACCTGTTTTCATTAGGCACAGCCACCTGGGTCTTCTGCACTCCACGATTTCCACCCTTTCTCTCCGTCACACACCTTGGTTCTTCCCGTATCCTCGGCGTGACTATCTCACTGTAGGTCCTGTCCAGGAAACTATCATTTTCCCGGATGGCCCTGAGGTCATCCAGGTGCTTCTCCAGTGCCCCAACACGGTCTTTCAGAAGCTGAAGCTGGACACACTTGCCACAGTTGTAGCAGCCAGAGGCTCCATCCATGTCCCTGGGCTCCCACATTCTGCAAGCCTCACACTGACTCATTTGCCCCAACATGTGTTCACCGCATTCTGTCCTCTCGAGCTTTATGCGTAGCCTCCTCTCCTCACCGAAGACTCTCGAGCCAAAGACTCGCACTTAACGCACAAGGCACTTCCCTCACTGCCGCTCCACAAGAGCCGTCTTGCTTATATTGACTGATAAATTGCCCAAATTTACAAACCAAATTCCTCAATTTTAAACTGTTTTCCCCCTCTGACTCACTTCTTAACTCTCCTCCCTCTCGGGCTAGAGCCAATCAGTGCTTTTTCCTGCTTCTCTTTGCTGCTGTTTCTTCAAAATCCACAGAACCTCCGAGTTCAGTTGGTGGGTTATGCCAGGTCATGTTGCTGAATATAGAGGTAGACAGCAAGGATAAGGGGAGAGAGCAGGAATGTGGTATCCAGACAAAGGATCGGCTTTGATTGTGGTGATGCTGGCAGGAAATGCGGAATGGACTACCCGACTTATTTTTCTAAGTGTTTGGATCTATGTCCTGGAAATCCCCAGCCACCAACATTCAACAAAATGCAGCAATTAAAGGTGGTGGCAATCTCACAGGAAATGAGGCATTGGCAATAAATACTGCCTTGATCTATATTTGCCACAACTCAAAATATAAATAAATCAAATCCTTCAGCCGTTTCCCACCATAATGATATTTGGAAGCTTGGATATAAAACTATATTCTTTGGAAGTTAACACATTGGTGAGCATTTAAGGTCACAGTTCAATATCGTGAGATACTACCGTCTCCCTGGCAGTGTTTTGGCTCCTCAGGATCCTCCAAATTCACTATAAGAAGTAATCTAACATCAATGTTCTCTCCCAAGTCTATGTCCTCAGCATTGAGGCCCTGGTTACACTCAATTGGACTACAACGGAACACACAGCCCGCGGGAGTGATGGAGATAGAGACTCTCACAATATTTATAAAGTATCTAGACAAGCAATTGAATGGTCGAGGCAGAGGTTATATGGCTCAAGTGCTGGAAAATGCAATGAGTACGCCATATTCATTATGGAGGAGAGTAACTGGAACAAAGGTTAGGTCAGGGAATAGAGTTTCCCCATTCCTCAGTAGTGGAAGTGTTCCCAGAGGGGTGAGGGGAAACACGTTTGTGCTCTGCTAATTGATTCACATATTAAATGTTTCATGGCTCCAATACCTTCTGATACCTTTATGTTTTTAAGTTGAGCAAGTCTCCAATATTCTATTTGTCCAGGACTATAGTGTGGCTCTGTGTTTAGTGCTTCCGAAAGTATATGACCAAAAGTATATTTACTTAGTCATTTTCCTTATCACTGTATATTTAAAACTGTTCATCTCCATTGTGACAATCAGTTGATCAGACTCTAGTCTGTTCGATATTGATAACTATGAAAAGCTGCAATACTTCTCCAATGTCAAGAAATGTTTATTTATTTTTTTAAACAAGGTGATTCTTGCATCTTTTCAAAACAAGTGCATTAACATTTACAAAAGTTATATGGCAAAGCAAAAATTAAATATAGAAAGCAATACATTACCATTTATTTACACTGAGTATCATTACTCCAAGATATTGGCACAAAAATTAACTCGCATTCAACAATCAACATTATAATAACCTCAAAAATAAATTTAAATTATAGGCACTATTTTGTTTAATACAAAATTAATTCATTTTTCAGTGTAAGCAAGTCTATTTTGCCCACAAGAGCTCAGTGCTGTTTGAGTGTCAAATTTCTGATCGTTTTTGTCTCATGCGGAGAAACAGATGCTTTTAATTTTATTCAATTTATTCTTAAGGTTTCAGTGAGGTTTCATTTGTGTCCAACTGTCGCAGTGCTGCAGCGTGTGAATGTTTGTGTATTATTCATGTCTTTTTTCAAAGAAGTTATTAAATACCAAAGGAATCCCACTATTGTGTACTGTCAGTGTTCATTGTCATCACGTGAAAGGAATCTTATAGCTTAGAATGAAATACGGTTTCCATCATTCCCTCTTGCTGTCCACTGGATCCTTCCTGCTTAAAGGTTTTGTCTATGATATTCATCATTTTCAAGTATTATATATCTCCTGTGGAAATGACTAAACCAAACATCCATTCTAAGGAGATTGCTTACTTCACAACATGCATTTCACACCTGTTTAAAAGCAAATTTTTGAAATTAAACTGCTCATTCTCTTATCTTTCAATATCTTAAGTCATCAAATCAAATAAAATAAATATAATTCTCGTTTAGGCAACTTCTCAGTGGAAAATGTTTAAACACATACCTGCACAAAAAAACGAAATAATGTTTATCGTATTACATTCAGATTTTTTTGCATGTAACACACTTATGTTCAAATGAATGAGAGTATTCTCTGCTTTTGCCAAATGTAAAACTGAGACAACAGGTTACTTCACCTGGTCTTTCAAATGAGTAAACAAAAAACAAAATAATTTAACTCTCTCGCTACTTGCACACATGGCACATGTTCACCACACATGAACTGCACATCTAGTCACATGTATCTCATGTTCAACTATCTATGTAGACTTATCATTCTATTCACTGTGTGCTCACCCATCACTTCACATACATCTCATCCACATTGTTCATCCCTAACCATTGTGTTCATATATTCCTGGCCAACTCGATCACTTCACATTCATCACACCATTATTTATTTACCAAGACTCCAACGCCAGGAATATGGCCACTAGGAAAGAATGCTTTCTTCTGAAATTGCATGAACTGCTTCCAGCTCATGTATCACCATACACCCTTTTTGAAATAATTAAACAATGGACTCTGGTGATTGACTATACGGTCAAATTAAATTGTTCCACAGCATCACTCAAAATAATAAACACACAGCTCCCTGCAGTAGTATGCAAATATATTTAAATGTAAACTCAAATTTTCATAAGAATACACACGCGTAGTGACTTCTTAAATGGTAATTACTGAATATAGTACCTACCAGGCTTCAGTATTTATTGAACAGCTCGAAGCAAGTTTATTTATATAACAGGATAACCAGTGCATAGTTTAGATAGAATTATGTTGCATTTTTATAAGCACTGTGGTATGATCAGATTACAATTTGAATGGACTAAGTTTTCACTACATATCTTATAAAGAAACACGTCATAAAAATGAACTAATCCTATTATGTGCTGATTGGTGAAAACTTGGCTGCACATTTACACCACTCTTTCCTGAGCCAGTGCTGTACAATTTGACAAACAAAATTGTGTAAAACCTGCTTAACACCAAGCCCTTTGGCAAGTTAGAATAAAAGTCACTTCATAAAAATGGACATTGAAATAGTTATGCACATTCAAATGTGTTCACTTCGATGGATACATTTTCTTAGTGTGGGCAAAGACTTAAACAAAGTGTCTCACTTACAATATATACTCAACTTTAGCCACTTATCCACAGTTTTGTCTGTACAGAGCACCATTTAGGTTACAACATGCTTTTTCTCACAAGCCATAGGTTGAAAGTTTCAGTCAGTTGCAATGTACAATGGAACACAACTCCAGTGATCACGGACAGATCATAAGTCACCTTTCTAATACATACCACCTTTTAGAAAAAAATACCTGTTTCTTTTTAATAATCAGCATCTTTACACCAAGGCTGACATGTCATTGTTGGGATATTATTGCAAGTCGCCACAAATTAAAATTGCATTCCCCTCACACCCAAAATTGTACTCAACAAAATAAGACTGTGTAATTTGAATACATATCACTGAAGGTGGTCACAACTGCAAAGATGATGATTTTTTTGGTGCTGAAACGAAATCAGAGTGCATTGGACTATGAATCACCGTGACTGTAGATCTGTTCTACGTGATGCTGGAATTGTCCCTTCCTTCCTTCCGAATACAAAATCTGCCACTGCTATATCTGATTGTACAAAAACAGGCATCCACAAATAGTCCACTTTACTTAATCTCTCAAAAGACTCAACGTTAATTATCCATTTTTCCCCAGCACTGGTTGTTGTAAGCTTTTTCTTTGGCATTTTTTGGGATTGTGTCCAGACTTTTATTATGTCTTAAATGTCAATATTATCTGCTCACTAGCATCAAAACAATGGACATAGTTATGGAAAAAACTGATTGTACATGGAAAAACTGATGTAAAAACTGATGTTTAATGTCAATAAAGTGCTACTCCATGATCTCCACCAACTTGTGCTGATTTATGGCAGAGAACTGGATTTTCTCAAATCCTGCTATATTTCCATGAACAGTCTATACAAGTCCTTTTGTTCCATGAACGTTCGTGAAATGAGCTTGAGACTGTTCTGAGTATTTAATTCAATAGCAACCATCTTTCCAGCTTTCATCTCTCATGTTGCCATACGTCTTCGGGACTGGCAATGATCTATAAATCAATTTACAAAAAGAGAAGTGAACTCATATGACTATACACAATTGTACTTACAAGTCAAACAAATCTCAAATGTGCCCACGAACATATACAAGGCCAGATGACCCTTCAAGCCTGCTTTGTCAGTCAATAAGATTGTGGTTGGTGTGACCTTGGTATCCAGTTTCCTGCTTATGCCCCTTAACCCTAGAATTTTCATCCCTACAGTTTAAAAAATTAAATACACAATGATAGGTAGGCATTTATTTTCACTGATTGTATCAATATCTTATAATTCCATATGCTGATTCATGTATAAAGTGGCCAATATACACAACATAAAGGCTCATTCATGTATAAAGTGGCCAATATACACAACATAAAGGACATGACCCACTTGGTGATTTTTTTGGCGACTGCCGGCATCATTGACTGACGTATCAGGTCACTGGAAAATAGGCGGCGTGATGACGTATGATGCGGCGGTGACGCAGTGTGATGACTAGAGCCAGGATTTTGCCATAAATGCCATGTGCCTTTTTATGCCTTTTTTGATGATTTCAGGAAGATAATGCCCTTTTCACAATTGAGGTCCTAAATCAGCCTTTTTTTGCCATTTTAACATAACTTACAAGAAAATTTACACCACCAGGGCGAAACCCGGCTGTAAGTGGGTGTTAAGTGGCGATTGGAGAGGGCTGCGTGGGAAAGGGTCCAGTCTTTGCAGACTGGAGTCATGCTTTAAGTTGTGTGAAATGGTGATTGGGGAGGTGTAGGTGGGGAAGGATCTTGTCTTTTCAAATTGAAGTCAAGCTGTGAGTAGGTTTGAACTGTTGGTTGGGGATGGGGTGTGGGGGTACCAGGGCTAAGTTTCTGTTTATTGAACCTGCAGTAGAACTCGTTCAGGTCGTTGGTCAGCTGACGATTGTCCAAGGAGCGGGGGGTTTTCCTCTTGTAGCTGGTGATTTCTTGCAAGCCCTTCCACACTGAAGAAGTCATTTGCTGAGAACTTGCTCCTCAACTTTTCAGAGTACCTTTCCTTGGCAGCTCCGATTCCTCTTCTCAGCTTGTACTTGGCCTGCCTGTAGAGGTCTGCATCCCTGCTCCTGTAGGATCTACCCCCGCAAGCATCAAAATGCCTTAAGTCAAGTCAAGTCAACGCCTTGTCAGAAACTGAACGATTTGGTGAGAGTATACGGGATGATATATTCTCTACAGACAACTGTGTGCTGTTTTGCAAAGCATGTGAGAAAGCAGTGAATCATAAGAAGAAATATTTCGTCTCCCTGCATGTACAGACAGCTAAACACAAGTCGGCAGCAGAGAAACTGAAGGTAGGAAATACCGAAGCCTGTCTGCTCACTACATTTACTGCTGGCTCCAGTCGCAAATCCGAGTTTGAGTGATCTGTGCAACGCATTAATTGATGCTGGAATTCCACCGTGGAAATTGGAAAACAAATCTCTGAGGTTTTTTAGGGAAATACACAGAGGAACATATACCAAGCGAGTCATCATTACGGAAAAATTATGTTGACAGCAACTTCAACATGGTTGTGTAGAAAATTAGAGATGAAGTTGCATGCAACAAAATATGGATCTCAATACACGAGACAACTGATGCTGTGGGGAGATATGTTGCCAATGTGGTCATCGGTACATTGGAGGCAGGTCAACCATCAAAGGAGTATTTCTTGACATCGGAAATATTGGAGAAGTCAAAGAGCACAACTATTGCTCAGTTGTTTACATCTTCACTTGCTGTACTTTGTACTTAAAGATCCTGGCGATGTAGGTAAAGAAATACAAGGAAAATGTGAGTGGGGGATTTTGGCTAACAAAGATCTTGAAGAAATACAAAACATAGCGAAAGTTCTCAAAAGTAGCTGTAATGCACAATACATCGACTTGAATATAGAGTTTATAGCTTGTTTCAGGTATGCACCAGTGACCTCAGCTGGGGTAGAAAGAAGTTTTTCACAACTGAAGCATATTCTGACAGACGACATAGTTTAACAGATAATTTGAAAAAAATGCTAGTAATTATGTGCAACCAGGCAACTTTGGTCATTTAATGTAGTATACCTTTATATTATAATTTTTAACCATATTTTGGTGGCGGAAATAAATGCCTTTTTATGTCTTTTTTGGGCAATAAATGCCTTTTTGTGCCTTTTTTGTAATTTTACTATGCCTTTTTGCCTGCCTATTTCGGAGATTTTTAGCGTCTAAACATCCTGGCTCTAGTGATGATGTATGACGCGGCAGTGACGGAACATGATGACGTATGACACGCGGTGTTTTTTCAAATGTCATTACATTTTATTGGCGCCTCTGGATTTTGAAATGTTCAAAATCTTTTGGCGATACTGATATGCCGCCAGCCCTTAAGCCTTTCAATGACTTGTCGCATTGATATAAATAGTATTAAAATCCAAAGTTTAAATCCAGAATTGTTATTGATTCAGCCATTGTTCAAGCTGCTCATGCAAAGAGATCTGAATATTAGGATATGACCATGGTGGAATATGACCATGGAGGAGACCAAGATGGCGCCTGCCTGCGGCGACTTTTGCGGAGTTCCGGAACCTAAAAGGCTTAGATACAACTTCAATCAACTCACCTGAAAACGGCAGAAAACGGTGCCGTTTCAGACAAGCTGCTTGAGCACCTCAAGGCTCTCGCAATTTCGCCATCTCCCGCAGCTGCGGGAGCCCCGGACTTTAAATTTCCCACGCAGGCTGGAAATCACCCGACTCGACTATGGATCACAGGTACTGTACCTTGAAACCCCGGGATGACCGCCAGAGCCGACGGGCTGGATCTTCCAGGATAAATGAAGCTGGAGCTGCAGCTGCCGACTTTGAAGGAGCTGGAGCTGCCGTCTGTGAGGGAATCCCCGTTCCAGCGCAGGTCGGCAGAACCAGCAGATACAGTGAGTACAGTACCTGGAAACAAAGGGGAAGCCTCCATTGTGTCCGGAAACGTGGCCGACGGGCAGGACTTCAGGTCAGAATGAAGCGCAGGGGACTTCGGCCCCCTCTCCCTACTATCCTACTGGCCAATGTACAGTCCCTTGAAAATAAAGTGGAGGACTTAAGGGCAAGGCTGCTTTATCAAAGGGAGCTGAGGGAAAGCTCTGTGTTCTGTTTCACAGAGACATGGCTCACCCCCAGATCCCCAGACTCAGCGGTCCAGCCTGAAGGGTTCTCCATCCACCGTATGGACCGTACACAGGCATCTGGGAAAGGGAGAGGAGGGGGCGTCTGCCTCATGGTCAACTCTGCGTGGTGCTCAGACGTGGCAGTCCTGTCCAACTCCTGCTCTCCACACCTCGAACATCTGGCGGTGAAGTGCCGTCCCTTCTACCTTCCAAGGGAATTCACCTCCATCATCCTGACCGCGGTCTACATCCCACCCCAGGCAGACGTCCGTCTGGCACTGGAGGAGCTGCACGCCGTGGTCAACAAACACCAGACGTCTTACCCCGAGGCATTTACCACCATTGCTGGGGACTTCAATAAGGCAAACATAAAGAAATCACTCCCTAACTTCCATCAACATGTCTCCTGCTGCACCAGAGGACCATACACCCTCGACCACTGCTACACCACCATCAAGAATGCCTATCGCTCTATCCCTCGCCCTAATTTCGGTAAATCAGACCATACCGCGGTGCTGCTTCTTCTTGCCTACAGGCAGCAATTGAAGTGCGCACCCCCATAGGTGAGGACAGTACAGAGCTGGTCGGGGGGGGGGGGGGGGGGGGGGGGGCCAGAGGAACAACTCCAGGACTGTTTGGAGTCTGCAGACTGGGAAATGTTCAAGGACTCGGCAACGGACTTGAACGAATATACCACAGTCGTCACAGACTTCATTAAGAAATGTGTGGAGGACTGCATCCCCATCAAAACCTTCCGAGTGTTTCCCAATCAGAAACCTTGGATGAACTTTGAGATCCGCACTCTTCTGAAGACCAGACACCGGGCATTCATGTCTGATGATGCAGTGGTCTACAAGAAGTCCAGATACGACCTTGGTAAGGCCATCAAAAATCTAAAAGGGACTTCTGCTCCAAACTGGAGGATGAGACAGATGTGCGGCAGCTGTGGCGGGGCCTGAATGCAATCACCTCCTACAAGGCGAAACCAGGAGGCAGCTCAAATGTCGGCGAAACATCACTCCCTGATGAGCTCAATGCGTTTTACGCACGCTTTGATAGGGAGAATACTGATGTGCCTTCCCAAGCCCCCATTCGCTGTGATGGTATCTCAATCTCAGTCACAGAGGCCGACGTCAGGAAATCCTTCAGAGGGGTGAACCCCCGAAAAGCACCTGGACCTGATGGTATACCCGGTCGTGTTCTAAAAACCTGTGCGGACCAACTGGCTGGAGTTTTTACGGACATTTTCAACCTGTCACTACTGAGGTCTGAGGTTCCCATCTGCTTCAAAAGGGCATCAATTATTCCAGTGCCCAAGAAGAGTAAGGTGACGTGCCTCAATGACTACCGACCTGTGGCACTAATGCCTGTGGTGATGAAGTGCTTCGAGAGGTTGATCATGGCGAAAATCAACTCCTACCTCGACAAAAACCTGGACCCACTGCAGTTTGCTTACCGCCACAACAGATCAACGGTGGATGCGATCTCGCTGGCCCTCCACTCCACTCTGGACCACTTGGACAACAAAAACTCATATGTTATTCATTGATTACAGCTCGGCATTTAATACTATCATCCCCTCCAAGCTGGTTACCAAACTCGCAGAACTGGGTCTCTGCGCATCCCTCTGCAATTGGATCCTCGACTTCCTCATCCACAGACCAGTCTGTTCGTATTGGTGGAAATGTGTCAGACTCGATAACAATCAGCACGGGAGCACCTCAAGGCTGCGTGCTCAGCCCCCTGCTGTACTCCCTTTATACTCATGACTGCGTAGCCGGTCATAGTGCGAACTCCATCATCAAGTTCGCTGACGACACCACTGTCATGGGACGTATCACTGATGGGGATGAATCAGAGTATAGAAGAGAGATCGAGCAACTGTCCATATGGTGCCAGCACAATAACCTGGCCCTCAACACCAGCAAAACCAAGGAACTGATTGTGGACTTTGGAAGGAATAGGATGGGGACCCACAGTCCCGTTTATATCAACGGGTCAATGGTTGAAAGGGTCAAGAGCTTCAAATTCCTGGGCGTGCACATCTCTGAAGATCTTTCCTGGTCCGAGAACACTGATGCAATTATCAAGACAGCACATCAGCGCCTCTACTTCCTGAGAAGATTACGGAGAGTCGGTTTGTCAAGGAGGACTAACTTCTACAGGTGCACAGTCGAGAGCATGCTGACCGGTTGCATCGTGGCTTGGTTCGGCAACTTGAGTGCCCTGGAGAGGAAGAAACTACAAAAAGTAGCAAACACTGCCCAGTCCATCATCGGCTCTGACCTTCCTTCCATCGAGGGGATTTATTGAAGTCGCTGCCTCAAAAAGGCTGGCAGTATCATCAAAGACCCACACCATCCTGGCCACACACTCATCTCCCAGCTACCTTCAGGTAGAAGGTGCAGGAGCCTGAAGACTGCAATGACCAGGTTCAGGAATAGCTACTTCCCCACAGCCATCAGGCTATTAAACCTGGCTCAGACAAAACTCTGAACATTAATAACCCATTATTTGTCATTTTGCACTTTATCAGTTTATTTATTCATGTGTTTTGTAGTCAATGCCTATTATGTTCTGTGTGCTGAAGCAAATCAAGAGTTTCATTGTCCTATCAGGGACACATGACAATAAACTTGAACTTGAATATGGATGCTTTAAATCGTGAACAAGGCAATTAATCAGAAATAGATACATGCAAGATTAAGTTGCCTGGACTTTGACCTGGTGTAAATGTCTCAAATCTATATTTTATGACTTTAGACTTTAGAGACACAGCATGGACCCACTGAGTCCACGCCAACTAATGATCCTCGTATACTAACACTAACCTACACACTAGAGGTAATTTTACTGAAGCCAGTAAAAACCTGTATGTCTTTGCAGTGTGCGAAGAAACTGGAGTCCCCGGTGAAAACCCCACGTGGTCACAGGGAGAACGTACAAACTCTGTACAAACAGCACCCGTAATCAGGTTCATGCTCAATTTTAAGTGATTGAAAATATATACTGTCTAGAAAGCAAAACATATTCTATTCTGTCAAAGCTAAACAGAGTTACAAAATGTCACAGGGAAGTATTTCTGTCGAGTTAATCAAGCACAATTTACATTAGTTTGTAAAATAATAGATGCCAACCCACGCAGAAAATTGGGTGATGCAGATTGATTTAATCACCTTTTAAGACTGGACTAACTTCATCTTCTGCAGTTGTATAGGGCTCTGGTAAGACCACAACTGTATTGCGTACAGTTTTGGTCTCCTAATTTGAGGAAGGACATCCTTATGATTGAGGCAGTTTAGGTTCACAAGATTGATCCCCAGGATGGCGGGACTGTTATATGAGGAAAGATTAAAAAGACTAGACTTGTAATCACTGGAGTTTAGAAGGATGAGGGGGCGATCTTATAGAAACATATAAAATTATAAAAGGATTGGGCAAGGCGCTCCCGTGTGGGCGGCCCGGCTCCCGGCTGGAAGGCGCTCCCGTGTGGGCGGCCCGGCTGGAAGGCGCTCCCGTGAGGGCGGCCCGGTGCGGGGCTGAGACGCTCCCGTGAGGGCGGCCCGGTGCGGGGCTGAGACGCTCCCGTGTGGGCGGCCCGGTGCGGGGCTGAGACGCTCCCGTGTGGGCGGCCCGGTGCGGGGCTGAGACGCTCCCGTGTGGGTGGCCCGGTGCGGGGCTAAGACGCTCCCGTGTGGGCGGCCCAGTGCGGGGCTGGAAGGCGCTCCCGTGTGGGCGGCCCGGCTCCCGGCTGGAAGGCGCTCCCGTGTGGGCGGCCCGGAGCAGGGCTGAGACGCTCCCGTGTGGGCGGCCCGGTGCGAGGCTGAGACGCTCCCGTGTGGGTGGCCCGGTGCGGGGCTGAGACGCTCCCGTGTGGGCGACCCGGTGCGGGGCTGAGACGCTCCCGTGAGGGCGGCCCGGTGCGGGGCGGAGACGGTGCTCCGGTGGCAGCGACCTGAATCCGGGGCTCGGCCGCGGGCCAGTGGACGACATCGTCGGGTGCTCGCGGGTCACAGGTTGATGCGTGTTTTCCGGAGCTCCCGTGGCAACAACTGCGTCCGCTGGACTGGAGGGCGGCAGCTTCGACCACCCCCGGGCTGCGGAGCTTGAACCGCGGGACTGACTTACCATCGCCCGGTGGGGTATAGCCTCGGCGCAGAGGGAGAAGAGGAGGGAAGAGACAGCAACCCTAAGACTTTTGCCTCCATCACAGTGAGGAGGTGCTTGGTGAACTCACTGTGGTGGATGTTAATTTGTGTTTATTGTGTGTTGTTTATTATTACATGTATGGCTGCAGGCAACGACATTTCGTTCAGACAGAAAGGTCTGAATGACAAATAAAGGATTCAATTCGATTCAATTCAAAGCTAGATGCAGGAAAAATGTTCCCGATGTTGGGCGAGTCCAGAACCAGGGGCCAGTCTTAGAATAAAGGGGAGGCCATTTAAGACATTTTCACCCAGAGAGTTGTAAATTTGTGGAATTCCCTGCCAGAGGGCAATGGAGGCCAAATCACTGGATGGATTTAAGAGAGAGTTCGATAGAGCTCTAGGGGCTAGTGGAAACCTATTTTCGATGTTTCTATGTATCCAGATGTGGAACTTTTGCAAGTCACTTAGAATTAAACCACAGGTCCTCTCCAGTTTAAGATTACCCAATTTATGTACCGCTCATACATATCCACCCATACATATTTGGTAGCACAGGCTACAATATTCCCCCAGAGTGCGCACATCTAGCTCAGTGTGGACTAGTTTGTTAGGATACTTACAACAGGTGCAAGTTGCATCATTTATGTAAGGGACATATGGTTTAATGAGCACCATGGATTGTGCTGACATAAATCATGCTCAAAATAGCATCATCCACTTTTCAAGCTGTAGGTTTTCCATTTGTCCTTGGGGTGCAGGATATTCGTTCCAAAAAATGAGGTCTAAATTCCGTGAAAGCTTGAGACAATCATTGTCAATTCTTGTTCTCAGTCATGCTAAATAAGGGAGAGGCATTGATTCGTGTCTACTGAAGATGTTGTTTTCACTCACTCTCTTACCTTCTAACAGGCTGTGCAAGCTTACTCCGAGGCACTGATGATCCCCCTCCAGCAGAGGCATTAGGTCGCGGCAAGCCACTGCGAATCCCCGCACTCTGACCTTTATTCGTTGGAGTGCCACTTGAAGGACTGTGATTTGGCGAGCCGAGAGACTGAGCAGACGGCCCAGTTGCAGAGCTATTATGACTGGTTGCGGAGCCTGCAGAGGCAGGCGCTGGATTGACCATCGCTTTCAGTGGCTGTCGAAGAGATAATGGTGATGGTGTGGTTGGAAGTCGGAGTTTACATGGAGAAGGTACTGTAAATAACAAACAAGTAGTTTGTTTTAGACATTTCATGTGATCTTACAATCATTTCAATATGGGTTTCGCACTTTAACATTAGTACTTCCAAGATTGAAATCCTATCTACCAAAATTCTTTCATCGATTACAAACTAAACGGGAAAAAAAAACCCAGAACAAGTGGGCTGCTCTTGCTAATAATATCTTAAGATTATTTCAAAAATGATGATACCATTAGGTCATAAGTCTTACAGCATGGAAACTGGCCCATCGGCCCAACTTTTCCACGACGACTGCCACACCCCATCTACACTACTCCCAACTGTCTGCGTTTGGTCCATATCCTTCTAAACTTATCCTAACCATGTACCTGTCTAAATGTATTTTAAATGTTGTGATAGTACCTGCCTTAAACACCTGTTCTGGCAGCTCATTACAAATACACACCACCTTTTGTATAAAAAAAAATAACCCCTCGGGTTCCTATTATATCTCCCCCCCCCCCCCCCGTTTTGACGAATGCAATCAACCTGGCGTGCACATTCAAACAGATCAAATAGAATAAATTGTCTTACAACTTTAGGCTGTGCACATCCACCTTCATACAACTTAAGACGTTCTGCACCTCACATATTTGAGCATCTGCTCTTATATATTTGTAGAAAGCTTTCTAGAGTTCCACATCCAAACAAAATATCCAAAACCACGCGGACTCCTATCATGCATACAGCAAGCACTTTTTTTGGTTGAGGGGAATATTTCAAGTATTTAAATTAATTATTCATGAAAATAATTAATTTTATGAATCAAACATTTGTACCATTTGATAGTACTTTAGGGTTTTTTTTTTAAATGCCACAGGAAATTGCAAGATTCCATGGCATTCAAAAACCCTCAAAAATAAATGCCTGGTTCTTCTCCATTATATCTTGTTGGCAGATATGAAATATTCAAATTCTCGATCCATTTGAAGTTAAAAAAAAAGCCTTGTCTGTACTTCATGGGTTAATTCCTTTCCTCTGGACAGCTGGTGAAAATTAATCTAATTTTAAGTTCATGCTCCACATTAACTTTTATCAAATGTCAGATATTACTCACCAGTTCCACTCTAATACCAGCAGTGCATTTTATGGATTATTGATCATGTGAAACTATATGAATCTCCATTATCATCAAATTCATTCCTCAAGAGTTTTTTTATGGACAGGAAACAGGTGGTTTCTAAGCATCACAGTGTCAGTGTAAGGAGGGGAAATGAGGTTATATCTCAGGGCTGCCAACTCTCATGCTTTGAGCGTGAGAATAACGCATTTCGACAAATTCTCACTCCTTCACGCTGATCACAAATTTCTCACGCTTTGTCGTGAGAAATTCTGTGATCAACGAAAATTTCAAAACTAATATCAACGGCATTTGCCACGGGAGTTGGAAGCAGAAGCAGCTGCGGGAACAGGTGCGGACGGGGAGTGGGGATGGCGAGTGTTTGCTGGGCTGGCGAGTCGCTCACTGCAACTCCGGCCATGGAGCAGCCTCAGTGCAAGAGGCGGAGGCGTTGGAAGCGTTGCGCTGCTGCCGTGAGAGTCTCTGTGCCAAATTCGCCCAGGTGACCAGCATGGATCAGGCTGCGGCTTGGTGCATCCTGGAGGACAACCAGTGGCTGCTGGAAGTAAGTACCAAGCACTGGGTAGAAACGGTGGAAGATAGTGGACTTCAAATGGGAGTGGTTGGAGAAAGCACCCTGCTTGCCTGCTAGATTTTCACTTACTGTAACTGCAGGAAAAATGTTCCTAATGTTGGGGGAGTTCAGAACCAGGGGTCACAGTTTAAGAATAAAGGGTAGGCCAGTTAGGACTCAGATGAAGACAAACTTTCTTCACGCAGAGAGTTGTGAATCTGTGGAATTCTCTGCCACAGAAGGCAGTGCAGGCCAATTCACTGGATGTTTTTAAGAGAGAGTTACATTTAGTTCTTGGGGCTAATGAAATCAAGGGATATGGGGAAAAAACCCAGAAAGAGGCACTGATTTTAGATGAATAGCCATGATCATATTGAACGGCAGCTGGCTCGAAGGGCTGAATGGTCTTTTCCTGCATCTATTTTCTATGTTTCTATGCTTGTTGAGTATATGGCAATAAAACTCAATCACTTGATTTTGAAGCATTCATGCATGGTGGAGGTATAATGGCATCATCGAGTGATACAGTGTGAAAACAGGCCATTTGGCACAACTTGCCCACACCTGCCAACATGTTCCAGCTACGCTACTTGCTTTTGGTCCATACCTCCAAACCTGTCCTATCCATGTATCAGTCTAACTATTTCTTAAATGTTGGGATGGTCCCTCCCTCAACTACCTCCTCTGGCAGCTTGTTCCATACACCCACCACCATTTGTGTGGATAAAGTTACCCCTTAAAAAGTTACCTCTTAAAAATAATGAATACAAAAAACATTGAAATCATACTTCTACAATGCACTAAAACATGATTTTAATACATCAAATTTAAAAAAGTCCCTACCCTGGGAGGGAGACACCCCACTTCCACACCCTCTCCCCACCTAGTTGCTCCACTCCCTCACCGGGTACCCAATGATGAATATCTTCCATTCCGGAGGTTTGACTTTTATGATGCCATTTAAACTTCACTCCCCCCCCCCCCCCCCCCCCCCCCCCGGTGGCTACACTCCCTCGGGCTTGGTCTCTCGCAATTTCTCACTCCGCACTCTTATCCAATGTTGGCAGCCCTGTTATATCTTGAAGATACAACCATAACTTTCTCTAAAGCAGGCCTTAATGAAATGATGGTGAGCAATGCCTTATTATTTTCCCCATAGGCATGGAGAAACTGTTAAAATTGGCTATTTTGTACTGCTTCACTCTGTTTACATAGTAGGATGGGCAACAGAAGAACAGGCCGGTTTCACCCCTTGGATATGACATTTTGCGGAAATGTAGCTATTTTTAAATAGGGCCTTTCTTTGGAGGTTAAAAACAAGATTTTTCCATGTTAGAGTACCATCCAAGCTGCTGGAAATAGCATGAATGAAACTAGACAAACAATTTTGACACAAAACTTTGCCTATTTCCTTCGCTCCATAGATGCTGCCTCTCCCGCTGAGTTTCTCCAGCATTTTTGTCTACAAACAATTGACAATAACTTGTTTACAAGCAATAAACAAGTATCCACGTGTCCCATGAACTTAAAATACAGATAATTGGGTGTTCATTCCCTCACGATTGCTTTGAAGGGAGGTTTAGTCATTATCATTTTGCTCCCTGTGGGAGCTTGCTGCACACAAACTGCATTACAACAGTGGTTGTGCTTCTTAAGTACATACACGTCTATGTGGCTTAGGACATTTGCTATTGTCATTTGAAGTTGTTACAGTCCTCAAGTTGGTGTCATTTACAATTTTTTCTCAATTCTTACTTTATCTTTTAATTAGATAATTTGAACACCTGGAGTAATCTGGGCAGAAGGCCTTTTGAAATGTCTGCAAAATGTACTCTTCCGTTTAGATTTTAATGCATACTTACTCGCTGAAGCTTGTTGCTGAATACGTGGTACACCCCCATTTGGCACTTGTAAATTCGAATCACAACTTCTACTGTTTTTAACAGATTCTGGTGACTGGATATTAGATGCCCTGGATAGATTTGGAAGACTGCGTCTTAACTTTTCTAGGACAGAGAAATATCGAAGATATTACCCTTTAAACGTCAAACAAAACCATGCAAAATAATTTTCTTAGGGAGTACTGCAGTCAATATTATATAATTTCAAATCTTGAATTTTGTTAGGTTATATTTGAATTTCCTAGCTTTACTTTATTGAACCAAGTAACACTGAAATTAATAGGAAACGGTAAGTTCTGTGCTGCTCTTTGTGTCATAGGGAAAATTGTAGACTTTTTTTTAGGTTGAATGAAGTTTTCCTTTTCAGTGACTTGAATGTGAATGAGATGCAGTAGGAATAGGCCGATCAGCCCTTCGTGCCTACTCTACCATTTAATAAAATATCTGATCCAATTATGACCGCAACAATCCTTTCCTATTTTCTCCCCATATCCTTTGACTTCCTTGTAGTTCAATCTCCATTCTGAATATATTCAACGACTATCTTTACAGCTCTCCAGTTCATGCTTATTATTTGGAAAAGTAAAGGAGTGGCCAGTGTTTCCGTCATGACATTCTCATCGTGAAACACAGGAAACTTTATTACTTAACTACTGAACATTGAATTGTAAAGGAGGCAAAAATGAGGGCATGTACAGAAAGTGGTCATGCTATTGAAGATGCAGATACTGTCAAATATATCAATACTGCAAATATATAACATTTAAAACATGCAAGTATGTTCATTAGAACTCCACAATCACCCCAATAAAGCTGAATACAATATACAAGAAAAATCTGATTATTCATAGCAATTTACGAATCTGGAGACAAGTAAAATTTAATCTTAAACTAAGAAATCTATCTCTTCTTTCTCCAATAGCCAATAACCCGTCGTTCAAACCATCTATTATAGATAAAACGTTTATTCATTGGGAAAGACTAGGAATTAAAAAGGTTGGAGATTTGTACGAAATGGGAAACCTCTTATCATTCCAGAAATTACAATCAAAATAGTCTGAAAGGTAATCAATATTTTAGATATCTTCAAATTCGAGATTATTTGAAAACATATACCCACGAATACCAAACTCTGTTGCCAGATATATTAGATGAAGGTATGAATAGAAACGCAGTCAAATAATTTAATATCTTACTTGTACAATATCCTTCTAAATATAGAAACTCCATCGTCAGATGTAATTAGAAGAGAGTGGGAACAGGAATTAAGCCTAAAAACCCCCAAAGACAGATGGGAAAAATATCTCCTATATATACATAATTGCTCGATTAATGTAAAACATATTCTAATCTAATTTAAAATACTACACAGACTATATTACTCAAAAACCAAATTCAACAAAATGTTTCCAAATGTATCTCCTATCTGCGACAAATGTCTATCTCAAGAAGCAACTACAGGTGCACAACCTTTTATCCGGAGTTCCGGAAACCGAAAAGCTCCGAAAACCGGACATTTTTTCCAGGATGTCGTCTGCACACCAAAGCTCGCGTTTGGCGCCAAACTTGACCCGAAACGACCCACGGTCAACCCAGGTCTGTACTACTGTAGCAGTTGCCTCCTCCCCGGAGACCGGGGAGACACTTAAACATCTGTAAATCATTGCTTAAATGTTAGTCAGTTAGTTTGGAGGGCTTTTATGTGAAGGGGAGGGGGGGGGGGGTGAAGGGGGAAACTTTAATTCTTAGTCCCCTACCTGGTCGGAGAGGCGGGGAGCGGGCAATGCCTTACCGGGTCGCCGTGCGGTAAGCTCCGGAGCGCTGTGGCCGCCGACTCCCAACATCGCGGAGCTGGGGCCACGGGCGGCGCCGGTTGTAGCTCCGACCCCGGCAACTCTACCCCTGGCTGCGCGGCGCTCCAAATCCAGCGCGGCCCGCGGCCGGACGCCCGCAGCCCCAGCTCCGCGATGTTGTGTGTCGGCGGCCACAGCGCTCCGGAGCTTACCGCACGGCGACCCGGTAAGGCATTGCCCGCTCCCCGCCGGTATCCCAGCGCTGCGACGCCGTTGACTCCCAACATCGCGGAGCTGGGGCTGCTGGCGTCCGGCCGCGGGCGGCGCTGGATTTGGAGCGCCGCGCAGCCAGGGGTAGAGTTGCCGGGGTTGGAGCTCCATCCGGCGCCGCCCGCAGCCCCCAGCTCCACGATGTTGTGTGTCGGCGGCCACAGCGCTCCGGAGCTTACTGCACGGCGACCCGGTAAGGCATTGCCCGCTCCCCGCCTCTCCGACCAGGTAGGGGACTAAGAATTAAAGTTTCCCCCTTCACCCCCCCTCCCCACCACATAAAATCCCTCCAAACTAACGGACTAACATTTAAGCAATGATTTACAATGATTCCCCGGTCTCCGGGGAGGAGGCAGCCGCTCCAGACTTTTCAAGCCGCCCGTGCTACCTACCTAATCTACGCTAAAAATCTTCCATTCGGAAATCCGAAAAATTCCGAAATCCGAGAAGTGTCTGGTCCCAAGGCTTTTGGATAAAAGGTTGTGCACCTGTATAACACATTTTGGAAAGAAATTTTTGAAATATTCTCAAAATTATTAAAAACAAAACTGGACCCCCATACAGAATTTATTATTTTTGGAACAACAGGAGCCTGTTCTGAGCTATCAATATTTCAAAGACGTTTCCTCAATTACGGCCTGATAATGGCAAAAAAACTCATACTTAAATTTTGGAAAAATGCATCCACCCCAACTCTTAAAATGTGGATCACAAGCATGTCTGAGACGCTACATCTTGAAGATATGATTCGTCTTAGCAGGAAAATCAGAGCAATTTTTAAAGATATGGTCTCCCTTCATTGATTCATTACAAGCAAAATAAGGTGCAACACAACTTCGGAATTAAACCGATTTACGGACAGGGTGATGGGTTTGGTGAGAAACGAAGTAGGTACATCAACACGTTTTTTTTTCTTTTCTTTTTATTATTTTCCGTTTTTGTCTTTTTATTTATTTATTAAAAAAAAAGTTTTTACTTATTCACTCTGCGACTACACTCTTTGGTAGTTTAGGGGTAACACATTCACAAGCTCTTTCACTCTCTCTTTCTTGCTCTTTTTCTCTCTTTCTATTTCATTTTTGTCAAAATTAAAATGGAAGATGTACAATAAATGTATTTTGTCATATGCCGTGGTTTATACTACTGTACACTGCTAATAAAAATATTATTAAAAAAAATAGAGCTCCACAATCAATCAGTTACCTTCATTTTTTATGATATTACATTGGAGGTCTGATGCATGCCCTTGTAGAGATAGACGAGGTTGTTGCAGACGACTGATCATGGGTTGTGGGGAGACAGATGCCCTCCCATAATCCAGACTTCGTGCAGGAGAGCGTGAGCGTGGAGAATTCCTGGGTGAATGCCGGGGTGAAGCTCGAGGGGTGTGCCGTGGAGACGGAGTGAAACGGTTTAGCGGCGGGTGCAAAACTTGAGGAGCGCAATCTTCTTCATCTTCTAGACTCTGAACATCAAACTCCTGATCACTGAATGTACCTCGTCTTGTTGAATGGCAAGACGAACCAGAACTACGTCTTGAAGTACTTGCTGCATACTCCTGTCTAAGACCTAGTGATAATAAAATGTAGCTGAATAAAACACCTTACATCGTCCATAAACTTAAATTCATCCAAACTCTCCCACCCATATCCTAGCACTTGTTGTGTTTCCGGTCTTCTTGCTACTTTATAAAGAATTGCAAACATAACCTTCTCTTTCTCACATTATATCCTATATATGCCACTCCTTAACTTCCACAGAAAGCCCAAGTTAACTTAATTCCTCATCCTAACTCCACCCCTTATTGGCGCACTGGAGAATCTCCAATTGTAATTATTGTGCATCCTCCTTTGGAATTCCCTTGCTGTGTGCCTTGGTCCCTCTATCGGACTGACTAAAACTCATCTCTTATACAAAACTACAATATTTAATTTGCCCCAGCATCAAATATTGCCTGATAAAACTCTTGTGAAGTACCATGAAACCTGCCATATGAACTCAAGTTATTATCCATTGGAAGTAACTTAAAAAAAAGAATTCAGTAACCAAGAAAGCAAACAAACTTAAATGTTTCCAGTTCCAGCTAGACACAGAAAGGAAATGTCGTAGAACTATAAGGGAACAATATTAATAATTGTAAGAAGGAAATGGCGAACACAAAAAAAGTGACAGAATCAGTTCACGTTTCACATTAATACTTACTCTCTTCCTGCATACGAGCTAAGATTTGCACGTCTGTGACGTCAGCAAGCTTGTAGCCAGATCCCAACGAGTCGTCATCTACTTCAGAAGCACTTAACTCACTATCCACAGATGAAGGGGGGCTAATTAGGGCATTTTGGTCTGTAGAACCTTTAAAATGATCTAACGTGGAAAGAAGAGGAACATTGCATTTGTTTGTTTTGGCTCTTGCATATATAGTAGACATGTTAGATTATTTGTACTTCAACAAAATTTGGGCACAAATGGACAAAACAGAAGAGACCAATTCTACCTTTGTCTCTACACAATGGAAGCTTTCCAAGGGGTCACAGAAAAATTAGTATGTGAAAAAATGATATAACCAGAAGATTGGAAAACAATGATAACATTATTTAATATATCAGAGGCAAAATTGGATCATTATGCCTATTCTGACTATCTGGTAGTTACCCAATTCGTAAATGCATTCTTCATCAAATATTAATCCAATCACAGTAAAAATTATGATTGAAGAGCCAAATGGCCTACTCCTGCACCTATTGTCTATTGATTGGATTTTCATTCATCACCCTCAGTTTTGCAAAGCAATGCCTATTCTAAAGAACACCAATTATAAGTTTTGCAATGCAATACCTCCTCATACTTTTATTTTTGCTAATCACTATCTTTCTGCCAAAGGGAACAGCTTCTCCTTATTTGTTCTGAAGCCACATACCTTTCTAATACAAAGGATGCATTGGCCTTGGAAAGAAGGCAGCACAAATTTACCAGAATGTTACTAGAACTCCAAGAGTTAGATTACGAGGAGAGATTTAAAAAAAATAGGTTTGCATTATGTGGAATACTGAAGTTTAAGGGATTTTATTGAGGGTGTAACTAGGAAAATGTACAAGGGAGAGCCAGTGGATGTAGTGTACCTGGACTTTCAGAAAGCCTTTGATAAGGTCCCACATAGGAAATTAGTGGGCAAAATTAGAACACATGGTATTGGGGGTAGGGTACTGACATGGATAGAAAATTGGTTGGCAGACAGGAAACAAAGAGTAGGGATTAACGGCTCCCTTTTAGAATGGCAGGCAGTGGCTAGTGGGGGACCACAAGGCTCGGTGCTGGGACCGCAGTTATTTACAATATATATTAATGATTTAGATGAAGGGATTAAAGGTAACATTAGCAAATTTGCAAATGACACAGAGCTGGGTGGCAGTGCGAACTGTGAGGAGAATGCTATGGGGACGCAGGGTGATTTGGACAAGTTGGGTGAGTGGGCAGATGCATGGCAGATTCAGTTTAATGTGGATAAATGTGAGATCAACTTTGGTGGCAAGAACAGGAAGCAGATTATTATCTGAATGGTGTCAAGTTAGGAAACTGGGAAGTACAACGAGATCTGGGGGATCTTGTTCATCAGTCGCTGAAAGTAAGCACGCAGGTACAGCAGGCAGTGAAGAAAGCTAATGTATGTTGGCCATAACATGAGGAGTTGAGCATAGGAGCAAAGAGGTCCTTCTGCTGTTGTACAGGGCCCTGGTGAGACCACACCTGGAGTGCAGTTTTGGTCTGAGGAAGGACATTCTTGTAGGTTCAGTGCAGTGTAGGTTCACAAGGTTAATTCCCAGGATGGCGGGACTGTCATATGTTGATAGAATGGAGCGGCTGGGCTTGTAGACCGTGGAATTTAGAAGACGAGAGGGGATCTTATTGAAACTTATAAGATTATTAAGGGATTGGACACGCTAGAGGCATAAAACATGTGCCCAATGTTGGGGGAGTGCAGAACCAGAGGTCACAGTTTAAGAATAAGGGGTAGGCCATTTAGAACAGAGACGAGGAAAAACGTTTTCACCCAGAGTTGTGAAACTGTGGAATTCTCTGCCTCAGAAGGCAGTGGAGGCCAATTCTCTGGATGCTTTAAAGATAGCGGAGTCAAGGGATATGGGGATAAGGCAAGAACGGGGTACTGATTGTGGATGATCAGCCATGATCACAGTGAAAGGCGGTGCTGGCTCGAAGAGCCGAATGTCCTACTCCTGCACCTATTGTCTAATTTGACTGAAATTTTGATTTAGGGGTTTATTGCAACTGACAGGATGGACAGAAAATATTTTGTGAATCAACACACAGAAAATAGTGGAAACAGTCAGTAGGTTAGACAACATCTATGGAAAGTGAAACAGGAAGCAGTTAATATTTCTGGGAATCCATGAAGACATTTTCTGTTGTTAGACTGCGGTTTTATGGACAGTAAAGGGTAGTCTATGGCAGAAGTGTAGAACTCCCTTCCCACCTCCAATATGTAGTGGTTTATTAAATTAACAATTTGAAATTTGAGATATATAGATATTTACCAGCAAAGGACAAAAACAAATGCAGAGCCTAGATATGTGAAAGCAATCATGTCATCTCCTTGAGTGGCAGCACATGTCCTGATTGACTTGCAATGTTATTAAAGCCCGACTAAAAATACAAACTTAGAACCTCGTGAGGAACTGTTTCATTTTAACATTCGACTTTAAGGATTCTGTCTCAAATGTGATGACCTCAGAGGCTCTACGATATTATAAGGTCAATTTGTAGCAAGGCCAGAGAAGCTGATTCATGTTTATGTATAATGACGAGGAAGAGGGTGGGGGTGGGGGATTAAATCACTGGGAAGCTGTGCAGATGATAATAAACGGACAGAAAAATAAACATGTGGCAGTACAGGAGGATGTTTATGACTAACTTGCTCAAATATTTCAAGGAAATCCAGAAGGATTTAATCAGCGTGGTTGACATGCCATTGCCATGGCTTAAGATAATCTGAACTAATGCCCACCAACATAAATACTGATCAATATTAAATAGAAACATAGAAAATAGGTGCAAGAGTAGGCCATTTGGCCCTTCGAGCCTGCACCGCCATTCAATATGATCATCCAACTCAGTATCCTGTACCTGCCTTCTCTCCATACCCCCTGATCCCTTTAACCACAAGGGCCACATCTAACTCCCTCTTAAATATAGCCAATGAACTGGCCTCAACTAGAGTCTAGATAAAACATTATCCTATTTGTGAGAAAAGGGTTAATAGGGATGGTTGATTTATACTAGAACTCTGAAATATAACTTTGAAAGAAATAAGGTGTCAGCAGAAGCCAGACTGCTGGTAGAAGAAAGTAACAATATACAGAACAGAGAGAAATTCTAGATAAAAAGAAGCAATAGAAATACTTCAGCAAGAGATTTGAAAGAAGTGAAAGTTGAGAAGTACAAAAGATCAAACAGATCTACGCATGCTTGATGAGATTACATGAATATTAAATCACGCCCATTATGACAAGATGCCTAATTTAAATGCACATGCGATGCATGATAGGGGAGGTGTCTTTGATGTTGGGTGGGCGTTCCCAGACGTTCTCGTGGGAATCAGGGCTTTATGTTATGATTGGAAGAAGATCAATGGGGAGGGATGAGGATGTGATAATAATGAAAAGAAATGTATAAAGATAGAAGACATCCCGATCCTCGGTGTGCCTCTAGGGGACATCAGAGGAGAGGCACCTATTCTGCAGAATATGAAATTAATAAAAACACTTCTTTGCCTGAATTTGTCTCAAGAGCGTTTGTGATTTTGAATCTCACATATTCTTCCCACAATAAACATGAATGACAGTTTATAAATTATGTACCGATTGGAACAAACAATCCATGATCTCTGTAAATTTAAATAAATACAAGGTACCTCGCGCTGACTCCCTGCAAATAGCATTCAATTTTACCAGTATATTCGTAAAATTACAATAAGGCACCTTGAAACTACTGGTACCGCCACTCTAGAATTAAAATGTTAAAACCGCTATAAATTAATGGTACATCAAAATCAAACATCTGAAATTGTGCACAATTATGAAACATTGAATAATTACTGTGATGTTACGGTCACTTTACCTGTAGTCCCAGGCATTACCAACTGTTTCACATGTGAAGTTGTTCGGACTGGTGTGGAGGACGGGGAACTGAAACCACTGCCAAAAGGACTATTGCTTCCACTTGGACTGAAGGGACTTGGGTAATTAGCAGGGTAATAAGAGTTACCAAATAGACTGCGCCTTTTGCAATCTGCAAAATAAAAAATGACAACATAACTCATTTTCATAGTAATGCCAGTTTCCATGTACAATCAGAATAGTGCAAACAGCAGTAGTGTTACATGCCCAATAATCTGGAGCAGGTTTGCGAAATTGTATTCAAACTTCACGATAAAATGTAATCAAATTCCACAATAATATTCAGGGAAGTTGACAATGACTGTAACAAGCTACAGAAAATCTGAAATAAAACCAAAAAATGCTGGAAACCGAGGTTCAACCTGACACACAAACTGTTTCTTTCAACATATGCAGCCTGACCTGCTGAATGTGTTTCCTGCATATTCTGTCTCTATTCAATTTCATAAAAAGCTGATGTCAATAGACAAGAGGTATAGGAGTGGGCCATACGGCTCTTCAAGCCAGCACCGTCATTCAATGTGATCATGACTGATCATCCACAATCAGTACCCCGTTCCTGCCTTCTCCCCATATCCCCTGATTCCGCTATCTTCAAGAGCCCTATCTAGTTCTCTTGAAAGTTTCCAGAGAACCGGCCTCCACCACCCTCGGAGGCAGAGAATTCCACAGACTCACAACTGTGTGTGAAAAAGTGTTTCCTCATCTCCATTCTAAATGGCTCACCCCAATTCCTAAACTGTGTCCCCTGGTTCTGGACTCACCAAACATCGGGAACATGTTTCCTGCCTCTAGTGTCCAAACCTTTAATAATCTTATATGTTTCAATAAGATCCCATCTCATCCTTCTAAATTCCAGAGAATACAAGCCCAGCAGCTCCACTCCCTCAGCATATGACAGTCCCACCATCCCGGGAATTAACCTTGTGAACCTTTGCTGCACTCCTTCAAAGGCAAGAATGTCCTTCCTCAAATCTGGGGACCAAAACTGCACACAATACTCCAGGTGTGGTCTCACTAGGGCCCTGTACAACTGCAGAAAGACTTATGCTCTTTGCTCTTATACTCAACTCTCCTGTTATGAAGGCCAGCATGCCATTCGCTTTCTTCACTGCCTGCTGTACCTGCATGCTTACTTTAACTGGCTGATGAACAAAGACCCCCCAGATCCCGTTGTACTTCCCCTTTTCCCAACTTGACACAATTTAGATAATCTTCCTTCCTGGTTTTGCTATCAAAGTGGATAACCTCACATTTATCCACATTAAACTGCATCTGCCCACTCCCCCAACCTGTCCAAGTCACCCTGCATTCTCATAGCATCCTCCTCACTGTTCACACTGCCACCCAGCTTTGTGTCATCTGCAAATTTGCTAATGTTACTTGTAATCCCTTCATCTAAATCATTAATATATATTGTAAATAGCTGTGGTCCCAGCACCGAACCTTGCGGTACCCCACTAGTCACTGCCTGCCATTCTGAAAGGGACCCGTTAATTCCTACTCTTTGTTTCCTGTCTGCCAACCAATTTTCTATCCATGTCAGCACTCTACCCCCAATACCATGTGCCCTAATTTTGCCCACTAATCTCCTATGTGGGACCTGATCAAATGCTTTCTGAAAGTCCAGGTACACGACATCCACTGGTCGATTTTCTTAGTTACATCTTCAAAAAATTCCAGAAGATTAGTTAAGCATGATTTCCCCTTCGTAAATCCATGCTGACTCGGACCAAACCTGCTATCCAAATGTGCCGCTATTTCATCTTTTATGATTGACCAGCATCTTCCCCACCATCAATGTCAGGCTAAAATCCCTTGATTTCTCTCTCCCACCTTTCTTAAAAAGTGGGATAACATTAACTACCCTCCAATCCACAGGAACTAATCCTGAATCTTTAGAACATTGGAAAATGATCACCAATGCATTCACGATTTCTAGAGCCATTGGGCCCTGGGATTTATTAGCCTTCAGTCCCATCAGTCTACCCAACACCATTTCCTGCCTAATGTGGATTTCCTTCAGTTCCTCCATCACCCCAGATCCACTGGCTAGTACATCAGGAAGATTGTTTGTCCTCCTTAGTGAAGACGGATCCAAAGTACCTGTTCGACTAATCTACCATTTCCTTGTTCCCCATAATAAATTCACCCTTTTCAGTCAAGGGTCCAACTTTGGTCAACTAATTTTTTCCTCTTCACATACCTAAAGAAGATTTTACTATCCTCCTTTATATTCTTGGCTAGCTTACCTTCGTACCTCATCTTTTCTACCCGTATTGCCTTTTTAGTTATCTTCTGTTGCTCTTTAAACGTTACCCAATCCATTGGCTTACCTCTCATTTTTCCAATGCTGTACTCCTTCTCTTTTATTTTTATACAGTCCCTGGCTTTCCTTGTCAGCCACGGTCGCCCCTTACTCCCCTTGGAATCTTTCTTCCTCTTTGGAATGAACTGATCCTGCACCTCCTATATTATTCCCAGAAATACCTGCCATTGTTGTTCAACTGTCACCCCTGCTAGGGTATATTTCCAGTCAACTTTGGCCAGCTCCTCCCTCATGGCCCCATAGTCCCCTTTGTTCAACTGTAATACCGACACCTCCGATTTACCCGTCTCCCTCTCAAATAGTAGCTTAAAACATCATATTATCGTCACTACCTCCTAATGGCTCCTTTACCTCGTTCCCTTATCAAATCCGTTTCATTACACAACACTAAATCCAGAATTGCCTTCTCCCTGGTAGGCTCCAGTACAAGCTGCTCTAAGAATCCATCACGGAGGCACTCCACAAACTCCCTTTGTTGGGGTCCAGTACCAACCTGATTTAGGTTCAGTAAAGGTAATCATGCATCTACCAAATTATTAAAAAAATTGGTTGGTTCATTCCATCTGGAGAAGGAAAGCTTATACAATGCATGATTTTAGACACAGTCACTTAAGTATATCAAGTTCATCACAAATTTTAATAAGATTAAAGCAGCATGCTCAACTTGACATCGACCATGTCACTGGACACAAAACACAACCAACATTTCTGAGGAAATGTCAGATTTGGAAGCCAATACCACAGACTAATGAGGGAAGCTTAGTAAAACTATACATACCGAATTATACATTTTCAGCTGTCAGACTTGCATTGCTGTTGTACACAACATTTTAATTTGTATATTTTGTATTTAACCAAATTCATAATTAGTTCACAAAACCGAAGAAAATGAATAAATTATTATCTTAATTTAATTTAATTTTCAAAAAATGGGGATACATCTGATGAAGAGGTGCTTTAGCATCACCAAATTCTATCCAACATTGTTTAATCTGTTACTCTGAAACTACAATGCTTTTCTTCCAGGATTGATCATTTCAAAAGATTCCTAGCCACTCTCTCTCCCTCATGGAAAATAGAACAGTACAGGAAGAGGCCCTGCAGCCCACGATGTCTGTATCAAACATGATGCTAAACTAATCCCTTCTAATCTTACCTGCTACCCTCTGGAAATACAATTAATCTTAGTCACATATCAACTGACTTCAAAAATGCATTTGGCTATCACTTTTGTCCTTGTTAACCTACACTGACTGCCAATGACACAACAGTGTACAGATGCTCCTCAACAAGATGCTTCGACTTACGATATTTCAAATTTGAAGCGACTGAATCTGGCCGATCACTGAGTTTTGGAAAGGTTTTAACATTCTAAATGTTATCCGGAAGATCGCAGCAGCATGAGAAGAAGCCACACAGCAATGCATAAACGTTGTTTGGAAGAAAGTTATGAAGACATATGTGAACACATTCAAAGGCTTTAACAAAGATTCTGCTGTTGATGACAAATAACAAGATATTAGTGCTTGGGAACCAGCTAGAATTAGACACTGTGTTTAAGAAGGAACTGCAGATGCTGGAAAATCGAAGGTACACAAAAAAGCTGGAGAAACTCAGCGGGTGCAGCAGCATCTGCTGCTGCTGCTGCACCCGCTGAGTTTCTCCAGCTTTTTTGTGTACCTTAGAATTAGACACTGATGAGCTTGTTGGCATTGAGGCTAAAGAACTTTCCAAAGAGGAGCTGATCGAACTGGAGGAAGAAAGAAGTAGCAGAGGCAGAGGAAGAAGTTATACCCGAATCATCAAAAACATTCACAACAAAGAAACTGGACGAAGCGTTTGCTACTACAGGTGCACAACCTTTTATCCGAAGATCCAAATAACGAAAACCTCCGAATAGCGGACATTTTTTCGGTCCTTGAAGAAAGGTCCTTGAAAACGTTCACCGAGGGCGGCCTGCAGAGGTGACAGTGGAACCTCCGGTCGGTCCTCGAAGAAAGGGGAACTAAATTCCCATTCATAAAAGAGAAGGTGAGGGTATATATATTCCATAAATTCACAACTCTCTGGGTGAATAAGTTTTTTCTCACCCAGTCTTAAATGACCTCCCCTTTATTCTAAGACTGTGGCCCCTGGTTCTGGACTCGCCCAACATTGGGAACATTTTTCCTGCATCTAGCTTGTCCAGTCCTTTTATAATTTTATATGTTTCTATAAAATCCCCCTCATCCTTCTAAACTCCAGTGAATACAAGCCTAATCTTTTCAATCTTTCCTCATATGACAGTCCCGCCATCCCAGGGATCAATCTCGTGAACCTACGCTGCACTGCCTCAATCACAAGGATGTCCTTCCTTAAATTAGGAGACCAAAACTGTACACAATACTCCAGATGTGGTCTCACCAGAGCCCTATACAACTGCAGAAGAACCTCTTTACTGCTATACTGAAATCCTCTTGTTATGAAGGCCAGCATTCCATTAGCTTTCTTCACTGACTGCTGCACCTGTAAGCCAACTTACAGTGTACAAGGACGCCCAGGTCTCGCTGCACCTCCCCCTTACCTAACCCCATTGAGATAATAATCTGCCCCCTTGTTTTTGCCACCAAAGTGGATAACCTCACATTTATCTATATTATACTGCATCTGCCACGCATCTGCCCACTCACTCAACCTGTCCAGGTCACCCTGCAACCTCCTAACATCCTCTTCACAGTTCACACTGCCACCCAGCTTTGTGTCATCCGCAAACTTGCTAGTGTTGTTCCTAATTCCCTCTTCCAAATCATTAATATATATGGTAAACAGTTGTGGCCCCAACACCGAGCCTTGCGGCACTCCACTCGCCACTGCCTGCCATTCTGAAAAGGACCCGTTCACTCCTACTCTTTGCTTCCGGTCTGCCAACCAATTTTCTATCCACGTCAACACCCTACCCTCAATACCGTGTGCTCTAATTTTAGTCACCAGTCTCCCGTGCGGGACCTTATCATAGGCTTTCTGAAAGTCTAGATACACTACATCCACTGGCACCCCTTTATCCATTTTACTCGTCACATCCTCAAAAAAATTTCAGAAGATTAGTCAAACATGATTTCCCTTTCATAAATCCATGCTGACTTGGACTAATCCTTTTACTGCTATCCAAATGCCCCATTATTACCTCTTTAATAATTGACTCCAGCATCTTTCCCACCACTGAAGTCAGGCTAACTGGTCTGTTATTCCCTGTTTTCTCTCTCACTCCTTGAAAAGTGGGATAACATTAGCTATCCACCAATCCACAGGAACTGATCCTGAATCTATTGAACAATGGAAAATGATCACCAATGCGTCCACTATTTCTAGAGCCACCTCCCTGAGGACCCTGGGATGCAGACCATCAGGCCCAGGGGATTTATCCTCCTTCAGTCCCATTAGCCTACCCAATACTATTTCTCGCCTAACGACAATTTCTTTCAGCTCCTCTACCCCCTTAGATCCTCTGTCCTCCAGTACATCTGGGAGATTGTTTGTGTCTTCCTTAGTGAAGACAGATCCGAAGTACCTATTCAACTCTTCTGCCATTTCCTTTTTGCCCATAATAATTTCACCCGTGTCTGCCTTCAAGGGACCCACATTTGACTTTGCTACTCTTTTTCCCTTAACATATCTAAAGAAGCTTTTACTGTCCCTTAATATTCCTGACCAGCTTCCCCTCGTACTTCATCTTTTCAGCCCGCATTGCCCGTTTTGTTTCCTTCTGTTGTCCTATGAATGTTTCCCAATCCTCCGGCATCCGGCTACTCTTTGCTGTGTTATACATCTTTTCTTTTAGTTTTATTCTATCCCTAACCTCTCGTCAGCCACGGTTGCCTCCTACTCCCCTTAGAATCTTCATGGTTGGACAGACTTGGATTGTTTTCGCTGGAGCATAGGAGGTTGAGGAGAAATCTGATAAAACTATATAACATTTATGATGACAAAGATCTTGATAATTATGTTCACCATAGTCGCAATTAAAGTGCTGACTGGGGCTAAGTCTGTGTCATTGCAACAACCTTCACCAAGCTTCGCACCATTTGTAAACTTTGGAATTGTGTCACGAAGACAAGGTTATTAATAACCATCATAGAGCGGTAATCCCAAAACTAACCACTGGTAGACTCATGCACACTTTCCTTCTGGCTGAAAGAAACTGTACACTACTTTTGCTGACTCAGACAGTTTCTTAACCACATGGCCAGTGTCTGTAATTTTAGTCAACATGTTACGTGGTACCAGGCCTTTGAAATTGCACACTCTCATCAAATGCACTCTTCATCAACTTCAGAAACTAAATCGTCAATCAATCACCATCTGTCATCATCAAAATCAATCCTGTTTTTCTGATTAATCTTGGGGTAATAATCCTACAAAATATATAGCACACAGCCCAAGAATGTCATAAATGTCTGTAATTCCTTAGTTCAGCAATTTACACCGTTGTTTGTTAATGGATACAAAAATAAACATCCAACCACTTTAAAAGTAACATTGACATTAGGCCTATCCCATGTTATTAGATATTCCTTGTAACAGGATAAAAATGGATAAAGCTATTAGTAAAGTTATCACAGGAATTTACATGAAAGATTGTCTATTCATTTCACCAAACCTGATTGCATATTATGACATTAGTTTGTACTGTCTCTCCTAACTGTATCCCGAGGCTTCAGCAGCAATCAGCAACCTAATCAAAGAACTTTCCAACATTACTGCAGCATGGTCAGATCTCTCTATTTATACCCCCAATGATATCACAGCTCCAATGAATAACAAAGCAATAACAACACAGTGACTTATCATATCAAACCAAAAAAGTATTT
This sequence comes from Amblyraja radiata, assembly GCF_010909765.2. Taxonomy (NCBI): domain Eukaryota; kingdom Metazoa; phylum Chordata; class Chondrichthyes; order Rajiformes; family Rajidae; genus Amblyraja; species Amblyraja radiata. The sequence continues at coordinate 107,577,192 of NC_045956.1, read as the reverse complement.
CTGATGAAAGGTCATTGATCTGAAATGTTAATTCCGTTTCTTTCTCCAAAGATGCTGCCTAAACGGCTAACTGTTTCCAGCATTTCTTTTTTTATTTCAAATTTTCTGTATCAGCAGTATTTGTTTTCATTACACTTTAGTAAAGTGCGTTTTCAGAGTTTTCACTGGCCTATATTTTTTCCTATAAAGCAGAGAGGAAGTGTGACTGAGCGAGAATAGACAAAATAAAATTGGGCAGAATATGAACTCTCAGTGGGGATATATAATAGTCAAATTCACCAAATTTAGATTATGGATTAGAAAACTACATTTTGAAGTTTGACTTTAACCCAAAATGACCAGATTTATAAATAATGCCAATAAGATGATTTAATCTATTAACGTATTTTAACAATTTCATCTATGTGGAAATGGATTTCAATACAGACAAATGCATGCTCATTCACTTTATATGTAAAATAGATGGCCAAACTTTTTTTTAATGATTAAAGAAACTGCGAGAGATTCCCAAGAGTAGCCCACATTAATAGGTTATCAGATATCAGGTATAGAAAGTAATCTTGTAATTCAAAATGCAGATCAAAATGCTTGTTTCAAATCTGAAGGAGATTAAAGTTGGAGATAGATATTATTCTAAAGGTATAGAAAGTGCTGTCAAGATGATATTTGGAGTGAGCAGTCCTTGAGGAAGTAGAAATGTATTATAACACTGCCATATACACAAAATATAAATTAAAAGTGTATTAGGTTATTAATAGGGATAGCATCTAATAATCTAGAAATTCTTCCAGTTGGACATCAAAGCTGTGAGGGTGTTGCACAGTTGTAGTTTTACTGTATTTCTGTACCGAGTGGGAAGGTGGCCACACAAGTTCAAATGCTGGAAACGTCATTGTATGGCACTTGCGCAACAGAAATAAAGGACAAAGCAGTGAAATGGCCTGCAGATTGTTCCAACAAGGCCTCTTCTCCTCTGAATCAACATTAAAGTCATAAACAGATTCAGTACTAAATATTGACAGTATTGTAGAATAATTATTGCACCTAGAACTTTCCCAAAAAATATTTCAATACCTGATAATTAAATTATTTTAACCAAAGAAATCAGCCACTTTATTTGGTGACAAACAATATGCTCCAATAGTATTTTGTACATTCAAGTTATTTCTGAAATATAAATGCAAATTTATATTGAAATTGAAAAGCAGTGGGGTTTTTTTATTACTTACCTGCCATTGTTTGATCAAGTCTATGCAACAATGACCTTTTTGCTGTATCAATATCTGAGCTTGGGTGATCCAACACCTGCCTGCACCATTGTAAGGGGCTAGAAGCTTTTTGAATTGGTGTTGGTAACCTCTTTGGTGATGTGTATAACCTAAAGGAACGTAAACAAAGAATTTCCCAGATTAAATAAATGATTTATTCTCAAAACAAAAGAGAATCATTAATTCCTTTGAATTTCAATTTTGTAGCATTTTTCTCTCCTTTTCAGCTCTTTAAAACATTAGCGTAATTTACAATTTGTAATGTCTACTCTCATTTTCTCAATACAGTTTTACCAAAAAATCACGTCTTAATGACTCATATATTCTGACAGGAAAAATCTGAAGGCATTGGAGAGGATGTAGGTTTACCATAATGCTGCCTGGATAGAATAAAGCATCGAACAGCGCAGGAACAGGGCCTGCGGCCCACAATGTCTCTGCCGAACATGATGATAAGTTAAACTAATCTCTGCCCGCATGCAATCTACATCTCTCAATTTCCTGCATACCTACATGCCTATCTAAATGCCTCTTATACACCACTATTGTATTTGCTTCCACTACCACACTGGCAGCACGTTCCAAGCATCCGTCACTCTCAGTATGAATAAATGCTTGAACCGCATATCTCGTTTAAATTCTCCCCGTCTGACCCAAAATTTATGCCCTCTAATCTTTGACATTTCCTGGGAAAAGGTTGTGACAGTCTACCCAATCTATACCTCTTGTTACTTTATATACTTCTATCAAGTGTCACCTCAGCCTCTCCAGAGAAAACAATCCAAGTTTGTTCAACCTCTCCTAATTACTAATAATCTCTAACCCATGGATCATTCTGGTAATCCTCCTCTGCACCCTCTCCAAAGCCTTGACGGTGAAACAGACGTTATTTCTATTAATAAACCAATTCACCTTTTGACCAGAATTGCATATAATATTTAAAAATGCAGTTTAAGTAGTTTTAAAGCTGCAACACATTTTCCTGAATCTTCTCCTCAATGGCCTGATAGATGAAGACAAACAGTCCATACACCTATTCAATTGCGTTGTTGTCACTTTCTGGCAGCTATTGACCTGGACCTTAAGATTCCTCTGCACATCAATGTTGCTGCGGGCTTTGCCAATAACTGTATACTTTCCCTTTACATTTGACCTCCCAAAGTACAACACATCAGACTTGCTTGCATTAAACTACATTTACCATTTAACAGTCCATATCTGTAACTGATCCTTTGACAATTTTCCCCTCTCTCGGCAACTCCACACATTTGTGTTGTCCGCAAACTTACTAACCAGCCATCTGCATTTATGTCCAAGTCATTTATATACAAACAGTGGTTAGGGCACAGATCGCTGCTGAACTCCACTGATCACAGATCACCAGCCAGAATAATACCCTTCCATCACTACCCTGTCTTGTATGGGTCAGACCATTTTGAATCCAAACTATCAGCCCAAGTTTCTTAATCTTCTGGATCCGCAGGATGGCATGAGGGACTCTATATAGCATCTCACAACAATCACATTGACAACATCCATTGCCCTACCTTCAATTACCTGTCACCTCCTGTACTCTTCTATGTTCATTTTCACAGGTGTTACTGATACTTTCCTATTAATCTTAAAACTAGTCTCATGACTTCAGGAATCTAGGCTGCCATAATTTGAACCCAAAGTGAACTACAATAAACTTCACTGTTGTTTCATTTAATTGGGAGAATGAAAAGACTGTAAATATTTGTTCATTTGATCAACATGCTGCAAGTACATTTTGACTCTAGTCTTTTACATATTTGCATTGAACATGCAATTTGTACATTTCACATCACACTATATTTATATAACAACAAGAGCAGATCACAAGCTAGACATCTATGGTGAATGATTCATCCCGATTTCCGAAGGCTTTACCACCAACTACAAGACACAAATTAGGAGAGTGATGGAATACTTTCCATTTGCCTAGATGCGTGCAGCTCAAACTCTCAAGAAAATGAACAATGTCCAGGCCAAAGGAGGCCATGTGATTTGCACCTCATTGCCCATCCTAAACATGCAAACCCATTGTCATCAGCAACTGGTGGTTGCAGCGTGTACCACTGACACTGCAGATACTTTTGTTCAGACCACTCGAACAACACTCCAAAGATGTGTGATCTCTGATACAGAGGACAAGGACAGCAGGCTTATGGGAATGTCACCACTTGCAGGTACTTCTCCAGGTCAGGCACAATCTTGCTTTGTAAATATAGCACGTCATTTTTCTTGCCTGGGATACAATATTGCCTGTCCAACAATATTACACCAATAGAACTGCAGCAGTTCAGTGTCAGCTCACCGCCACTTTCTCTAGGTGAAGAAGGGCAATAATTACTTGTCTTACTTGCACAACGCTTTGATCATTGTTTTATTTAAACAAAATTCCAAATTGCACAGCCATGGTAAGATTTGAACAGACAGCTTCAGACTTTTAGTATAGGCTTCACCATAGCTAGTTGATAACTGCTGTGCCTTCACTATAATATAATGAATAATTTTGTCCAGTTAAGGACCACCATTTTGTGTTAAAATGTATAATAAGCGAGCCATTCATTTCCAAGGATCTGTTCTAATTTCAATACAGAATGAAGCAGAGAGAAACTTGAATAATAAAGTATTTCTGCATTGGAAACAGTTTTATGCAACTGTTGGTCATGTTTGCAATTCGTTAAGTATGTCAGGCAGGCAAAAACAAGATTTAAAAAAAAGATCTTTTTGCCAAGTTCACTGTGGGAACTGTTCCATGTTTGATGCAGACTGGTTACTTGATCTTCTTGATACAGATTGCATTAAAATGAAAATTAGATCAAAAAATATACAATGAAGAGTGGCAATATTATGGAAGGATTTTTTTTAATGTACAGAGAAAATGGATGACATGACAGAATGCCCTACTTTTCACATGGAGAGTTCCAACAGCAAAATACTGAGTAATAATTAATTTCCTTCTTGAGACATTTTACCAAACTACTATTACTTTACTCCTAAAGATGCATAATAGACAATAGGTGCAGGAGTAGGCCATTCGGCGCTTCGAGCCAACACCGCCATTCAATGTGGTCATGGCTGATCATCCCCAATCAGTACCCCGTTCCTGCCTTTTCCCCATATCCCCTGACTCTGCTATCTTTTAGAGCCCTATCCAGCTCTCTCTTGAAAGCATCCAGAGAACCTGCCTCCACCGCAGGCAGAGAATTCCACAGACTCACAACTCTCTGTGAGAAAAAGTTCCTCGTCTCCGTTCTAAATGGCTTACTCCTTATTCTTAAACTGTGGCCCCTGGTTCTGGACTCCCCCAACATCGGGAACATGTTTCCTGCCTCCAGCGTGTCTAAACCCTTAACAATCTTATATGTTTCAATAAGATACCCTCTCATCCTTCTGAACAAGCCCAGCTGCTTCATTCTCTCAGCATATGACAGTCCTGCCATCCCTGGAATTAACCTTGTAAACCTACGCTGCACTCCCTCAATAGCAAGAATGTCCTTCCTCAAATTAGGGGACCAAAACTGCACACAATACTCCCGGTGTGGTCTCACTAGGGCTCCGTACAACTGCAGAAGGATCTCTTTGCTCCTATACTCGACTCCTCGTGTTATAAAGGCCAACATCCCATTCGCTTTCTTCACTGCCTGCTGTACCTGCATGCTTACTTTCATAGACTGTTGAACAAGGACCCCCAGATCCCGCTATACTTCCCACAAAAGAGTGCAGATACTGGAATTCTGAGCAAATTGCTTGAAGAACCAAGTGGATCAGGCAGCATTTGTAGAAAGAAATGGACAAACAGCGTTTCAGGTTGGAACCCTTATTTAAACTTCTTCAAATGTCAACTATCCATTTCCCTCCAAAGATGCTGCCTGACCTGCCGAGTTTCGCCAGCAATTCGTTGCTTTGCTCCTGATCTTGGATAGAAATACCAATGTCTAACAAATGCAGTTATTGTAATTAACATGACATTCACAAGTCAAAGGATTGAATTAAGAAATAAATAAATATATACATTTTCCGGAAGTGGCGGCGCTGGTGAACGGCTGCGGCTCGCCTGCAGTCCGTTTGTTTTTACTTTTTTGTGTTGTTTTTTTTCGTCTTGTTTAGTTAAGTTTTTGGTTTTTAGGTTTGTGTTATGTGTGTGGGGGGGGGGGGGGGTTGAAACAGGGCTTTCTGTCTCTCCCTTCGGGGGAATGCGGCTTTCTTGTCGTATCCCCCTTCTCTGCCTCCGTCTGCGCTGAGGCCTAATGGCGGAGCTGGCGACCTCGAGGCTCCGGAGGCAGAGCCTGTCAGGACTTGCCCTGGGCTCTCACCCGTGAGGGCGGCCCGGCTCGGGGCTGGAACGGCGCTCCCGTGAGGGGCTGAGACGCTCCCGTGAGGGCGGCCTGGCTCGAGGGTAACGGCGCTCCAGTGAGGGCGGCCTGGCTCGAGGGTAACGGCGCTCCCGTGAGGGCGGCCTGGCGCGGGGCTGAGACGTTCCCGTGAGGGCGGCCTGGCTCTAGGGTGGAACGGTGCTCACGTGAGGGCGACCCGGCTCGGGGCTGGAACGGTGCTCCGGTGGCTGAGACGGCGTTCTGGCGGCGGCAGCCTGAGTCCGGGGTTCGGCTGCGGGCCAGTGGACGACATCGTCAACAGCTGCGTCCTCTGGACTGGAGGGCGGCAGCTTCGACCACCCCGGGCCGCGGAGTTTGAAACGGCCCGTTCGCGGAGCTTGGTGAGCCACGGGACTGACTTACCATCGCCCGGTGGGGTATCGCCTCAGCGCAGAGGGAGAAGAGGAGGGAAGAGACAGCAGCCCTAAGATTTTTGCCTCCATCACATGAGGAGGTGCTTGGTGGACTCACTGTGGTGGATGTTAATTTGTGTTTACTGTCTGTTCTGTTGTTTATTATTATATGTATGGCTGCTGGTAACGACATTTCGTTCAGACCGTAAGGTCTGAATGACAAATAAAGGATCTAAAAAAAAAATTTCAATATGAAGAGACATAAGAGTTTAACAAGAGCAAGGAAACTTCCAGGAAGGTCAGAAGGACAGATCATTTATTGGCACAAATTGTGGTATTCCATGTTGATGGAAATTTAGCTATTCACCAGTACATTAATAGAAACACAATCACAGTACAGGAAAATGACATGAAAATTGCTGATAACAGTGCATAATCTTGTTAAATATGTTTCTTTGTGATATAAAAGGCCCAATCATGACCGTAAAGTGACTTTCACGTCATGTAATTTATCTCAAAGCTGTGGAATTGCTGAATACCTTCTATAAAAATGAGTCAAAATGAATCTTTTTGCAAACTGTTGCTGAAATCCCACGATAGTAATTGGAGAATTTCTATTCGGTTGTTAGTCTGGATTTCAGTCAAAAAGCTAGTTTTAGTAATGGCAGCACAGTGGTGCAGCGCTAGAGTTGCTGCCTTACAGTGCCAGTGACCCGGGTTCGATCCTGACTATGGGTGCTAACTGTATGTTCACCCCGTGATAGTGTGGGTTTTGTCCGGGTGTTTCAGTTTCGAAACACCTGGAAAAAATTATAGGTGTAATTTTGAGAAATGGACCGAAGTCTTGGAGGCTTGTTTCATTTCCAATGATATCACTGCAGAGGAGAAGAGAGCATGGTTCATATTAGGCTTAGGAAGAGAGGGTTATCAGACCTTACGTATGTTACTGCAACCAGCAAAGCCCACGGATAAAACGTACGAGGAGTGTAAGGAGGCATTAATGGCTCATTTCTCGCCAAAACCTCCAAGGGCATCCAGAGGCAAGGAACCTGAACTAATGAGGGCAGGGAGTCCCTCAAAGGACAAACGGGAGGTGCAAAGTGACAAAAGTCAAGGACAAAGTGACAAAAGTCAAGTGCCAAGTGACGAAGATCAAGTGCAAAAGGCCAAAGGTCAAAGGCAAAGGGACAAAAGTCAAAAGCAAAGGGACAAAAGTCAAAAGCAAAGGGACATTGCCATCCAGAGGGCAACTCTAACTATTCAAGCTGCATTCAGGGGTATGAAGGTACGGAGAGAGATCCGGAACAAACAGAAGGCAGCAACGGTAATACAAGCAGCATTTAGAAGGCACAGAGTATACCGTCCATACAGGACAATGAAATTAGCAGCTATAATAGTACAAACCCATTATAGGGCACACTTTCAAATGGAAAGTGATCGCAAGCCTTACATGAAGGTACGCAGAAGCGTTGTACTGCTTCAGGCTGCCTACCGAGGAATGCTTGTTCGAAAGCAATTGTGGTGCATGCACAAATCTGCCGAGATCATAGACTTATTATCAGATGCATAAACAGTGTCAGTATTTCAAGAAACTACGCTGGTCTGCCATTGCGGTACAGCAACGATACAGAGCTTGCCAGATAAGAGATGTCCAAGTGAGACGTTATAATAGTTTGAGAAAAGCAGTGGTTTGTATTCAGGCCTTCTACCGTGGGATTAAAGCCAGAGATTTTGTTGAGAAAATCAAGGCAGCACGCCATATTAAGTCATTCATAGTGATGCGCATTACAAGAAAACGTTTCTTGATGCAAAAGGCGGCTGTAGTCACTCTGCAAGCTGCATACCATGGTTACCGATCAAGGGTACGCTACAGAGCTATGCGACAAGCAGTCATTTCGATCCAGAGATGGTACAAAGCATGCAAAATAGGGCATTCCCAGTTTGTGCAATATCACTCAATGAGGTATGCAACTATTACCATTCAGGCTGCCTACAAGAGTATGGTGGTTAGGCAGTGGGTTAAGCAAAATAGGGCTACTGTAAAAGTGCAGTCAGTACTCCGTATGAGTTGGTATAGGAAAGACCTAAGGAGACAAATAGATGCACAACAGAAAAGGCTGAAACAATACAAAAGGCTTAAACGCTATAGGAAAGACTTCCTCAAACTGATTTACACAGCAGTTGTAGTGCAGTCTCACTACCATGCTTATGTAGTAAGAAAACTATACAGAGCGCAAATCAAATCCACTGTTGTATTGCAAAGACAATGTAGATCCTATTTCTTGATGAATAACCAGAAAGGTGATTTAAGAAGACAAATAGATGAACAACAGAAAAGGCTTAAATGATACAAAGAACGGTTAAATAAATGTGTGACAATGAGCAAAAAGCTGTTAATATAAAAGTCTAAAGAAGAGAGGCTTGTCGGTCGAGACAAAAGTATGCAGGACCTATTGCGATTAGGACACTTCACTATAGTCCACATGAAGCTTCCTTCACTGAACAATGGACAAATGGTTATGCATTGCAGAATGTTATTATACAACAAGAGCAGATAAATACGCAGCGCCAGGAAATTGAGCGACAAAGGAAGCTGCTAGAAAACGAATACCTGCAGTCATGTATCAGATCCCACCTACAAATAAGGAACAGAAACAGAGGAAATGCTAACTTTAGCAGAATATCAGGAACAGGAAGAAATCTGCAAATTAGATTAGGATATTTAAAAAGGGAAGAGACAGAGATACAGGTAGAGCTAGAGTGACCGCAGGCAGTGAGACTGGGCCCGCACCTGTCCTCCACCATCACCCTGAGCACCGGCACACCACAGGGTTGTGTACTAAGCCCCATGCTCTACTCCCTCTTCACTCACGACTGTGTCCCTGCATTCGACACCAACACCATCGTGAAATTTGCAGACGACACAACAGTGATTGGGCTGATCACCAACGGTGATGAAACAAACTACAGAGCGGAGGTGCAGAACCTGGCGGACTGGTGCGCCAATAACAACATGGCACTAAACACCTCCAAGACCAAGGAGCTGATTATTGACTTCAGGAGGTCCCATTCTGGAGAATACGCCCCAATCTCCATTTACGGGGAAAGTGTGGAGAGAGTGTCCAGCTTTAAGTTTCTGGGCACTCACTTTTCAGAAGACCTCACATGGTCCACGAACACCGCCGCGCTGGTCAAGAAGGCACAGCAACGACTGTTCTTCCTGAGAACATTAAAAAAGACTGGTCTGCCCCAACAGCTGCTGACAACGTTCTACCGCTGCACCACAGAGAGCATACTAACGTATGGCATCTCTGTGTGGTATCTCAGCTGCACGGAGGCGGAGAGGAGAGCTCTTTAGCGCGTCGTCAACAGAGCGCAGTGGATCATCGGGACAGAGCTACCAGCCTTGGAGGGCATCTACCACACGCGGTGCCTCAGGAAGGCCCTCAGCATCCATAAGGACTCATCACACCCCTGCCACGGTCTGTTTCAACTACTTCCCTCCGGCAGACGTTACAAGGCCTTCTACGCCCGAACCTCCAGACTCAGGAACAGTTTTATCCCAAGAGCTATAGCGGCTCTGAACCGGCCCCAATGAGTGCCCCCCCACCCACCCCCTTTGGACAGTCTCCCTCAGATGGTCACGTCAATCAATTCAGCTTGCTTATTTATGTATTGTATTTATTTACCTTTCTTGTACATCAGTGGAGCTGCACACTAAATCTCGTTGCACTGACGTGCAATGACAATAAAAGATATTATTATTATTATTAGAAAGAGTGCGCAATTTACACATAAACGAATAGAAAATGATAACACATAAAGCAAGGGGTAATGTGTGCGGTTTAAGGAAGATGAGTGGAATGAAAAATTATACGTGCTAAGTTTAGATACGATTATTACAGTTATGAGGATGTAATATAAGATGACTGTAAGAATATAATTTTGCAACAGTAAATATCAATTATATTTAATGTAATAGAAATGGTGTTATTCATCTCCAAGTTAAAGGGGGAACAGTGTGATGTATGTAATATAATTAGCATATGTTATGTCTTGTGCGAGGGGACGCGTGCGCTGGTGGAGACTCAAGGTGGCGCCCTGGAATAAAGAAGCTTGTTAGTTTACTCCCGTATCTGGGTGTTCTTTTAAGTCAGTTCCAAGCACCCAAATACACAACAGTAGGATAATTGGCTTTGGTTAAAATTGTAAAATTGTCCCATGTGTGTAGGATAGTGTTATGGGCTTGTCCCACTTAGGCGATTTTTCAGGTGTCTGTCAAGTGACATTCACATGGTGCAAAGCCAAGGTGATACAGACAGACACCGCGATGAACAGGAAGGTTGGCACTGTAATTCAGACGGCTAAAGCACAGTGTACGGTAAGTCCTTTAAAAGAGGGTGGGAGGGGGAAGAGGGAGGAAGAAGGAGTGGAGACAACTTTTAGGAAGGCAGAGATACACGGCTGTGAATCTCGGCGGACATTTAACATTACCAGTCGGTTATCCTTGGTTCTGAAAACTACTGCTTAAGTTTTTCCCCCCAATGAGCCAATCAGTCAGAACCAATCAATCACCAGTCAGCACCGGCTACAACCTACAAGAACCTTCGACCTCCTGGCAATCCACTAGGACCTACAGCACGAGAATTCTCGCTACACTCCATGGCGGCTTCATTCTGGTCACCGCTAATTTTTCAACATGTTGAAACATTTGCGGCGCCCATAATGAGGCCGCGACTAGTTCCCAGAATGCGTGAGCTCTTCACGACCAAAATGGCTACTCCCCGGCAACCACCCGTGACCATGCGGCGACCGCAGAGTTTCCTGCAGTCGCCTAAGTGGGACAGGCCCATTAGTGTACAGGGTGACTGCTGGTCCGCACGGACCTGGTGGGACTGTTTCTGCCCTGTTGCTCCAAAGTCTAAAGTAAAGTCTAAAGAAACCAAACAGCTTCCCTCGGAAGAAGAATAACAAATTACATAAAATAATTAGGCAGTTTTAATTAATGCATTAAGAAGGTGAAATGCTAAGACTGCATCACGTGGAGGCTTCTGGACACCAGTACAATATAGGGCACACACATTTTAGAGTCATTAAACTGGAGATGAGCCATAGATACTGCAATTCATCAGGGAAGGTTACCTAGATGCTTTGCACACGGAAGCTGTCAATTCCCATAAATTAAAGTTTTCTGATCTGGGCAGTGGTTATAGGACTACAAATATACAGTTAACAATAAACGGGCAGAAGCTTTGTTCTGCAATTGTACGATTGACAATGGGTTTGACGTTCAGTTTGTTCAGGTAAGATTGAGGAGTTTTAACAAATTGATCAAATACTGTGATGCTCGAACCCAGTGTGTGTATGCGTGTGTAAACAATAATACCATAGTTGTGGGGGAATAACAGCAGACCTCTACATTCAAAAACAAAAGACTAGAAGGCTACATTGCCTGTCTGATGCAAGGGCTTCAGTATCTCTGCTCTAAGCTGGAGAGAAAAATTCACAGTGGGAGGAGGATGACTCTGTAGTCATGGGACACCAACAATACAAACAGCAAAAATAAAGGGTCTGCTTAGTCATGCTTCAGAGGTAGGCACAAGTTATGAAGAAGAACAAGATAATAATGTTTTGATTGCTACTTGAGAGCCATGTGGAAATTGGGACTGGGTAAATAAATGAATGTGTGAAACAAATGCTTAAAAATGAATGCGTGAAACAAATGCTGGTGATTTAGAAACTGGTTTCTGATCCTGGCGCACTGGGACCAGCAAAGAAGATATTGAAAGCTGTATCGATGGGATAACCTGCGTCTGAACTACATGGAAAGAGGGTCAAGTGAACAACAAAATTGGGGAAATAGAGAAGATTTTAAACTAAACTAAAAAACATCAGTACAAGAAATTATAAACAGACAGCAAATGGAAGGGATAGCAAATTCAAATGTCAAAGTAAATCAGCAGATGAGACTAGAGATTACAAAAATAAAAGGACAAAATAAAAGACTCTGTTCCTGAATGCAAATAGGCAGTTTTTTATATGAATTAATTGGCAGTTTTTTATATGTTGAGTGCAAACAGAAATAAATGTATGATTTAATAGCCATTACAGTGTCATTCATGGTTTTGACTATTAACGAGTGCACTACTCTGTTAATTAATGATAACCTTGATACACAGAGAAAGATGTGGACTCAGAAAACCAATGCTGTAGAAGTAGTTTCGAAAAAAACAGAACAAAGCCCGACGGATCAGCCAGCATCAACCTGCACACCAGATTCAGACGGGGCAAAATGCTGGAGTAACTCAGCAGGACAGGCAGCGTCTCTGGAGAGAAGGAATGGGTGACGTTCCAGGTCGAGACCCGTCCTCAGATTGCAGGCCAGGCAAACTGGACAAGGTGCTCTTCACAAACAACAAAATACATGTGTCTGAACATCTAAACCTTTCCAAGGACTAGTTAAGCAACAGCCTGATATGGTGGTACTTATAAAATCATATCTTAGAGGCAATGTGCCAGACCTTTCCATCATAAGCTTTGGGCACATCTTGTCCCATCATCTTAGAAAACTAGCCAGAAATGGCAGTGCAATGGCAGACAGGAGTGGCTCCAAATGTTTTTAATATTGAATCCAGACCCCACAAAATCTTAATTCATTAGGTCAAATATTGGGTGGCAACATTAACCATACTTAAAAATGAGGTTCTGTGCTGGTCAAGCAACATGAAGTAGGATGACAGGTGGCACATTAGTAGAGTATTTTCTCATTTCTGCATTATAAAGAACATGCAGTTATACACACACACATGCTGTGGCTTTGGTTAACTAAGTATAGGGTGGTTGCACGAAAGGTCACTGGGTCATAGGGCTCGACGCACGGAGCCGCTAAATCCAACTGGAAGACATCCGTCACTTCCGGTATATGTTATTAATGATAGAAACGCGTACTTTCCTACCTGTTAAAAACTGCAAAAATGTTGAATTTTTGCGCTGAAAAAAATTGTGGGAGTCGGGGTAAGTGTGAGAGACATGTACCCAACTTCAGAATTCCAAACGTGAAGCGAAATGAAGGTATAGAGAAGCGAGAACTGAAGGGACTACAGCAGCTAAAGTGCTTGGTAAACATTGAAAATATTGGGAATTATTGCATTTGCTCACTGCATTTCATCAAGTAAGACATTATCTGTGTTTTTTCTTGATTCCTTTGGCATCTAAAAATTCTCAGAAGTGATAAATCTGGCTGTAAATTTTTCTTCAGGTGCGTTTTCATTTTGTATGTAAAAACCCACGAGAACCATGGGCGATTAAAAAAAATTACAGCCAGATTTATCACTTCTTAAACTTTTTAGATGCCAAAGGAATCAAGAAAAAACACAAATAATGCCTTAGTTGATGAAATGCAGTGAGCAAACGGCCAATGTTCGCCAAGCACTCTGGCTGTTGTTGTCCCTTCAGCTCTTGTTTCTATCTACCGTCATTTCTCCTCACTTTTGGAATTGTGAAGTAGGCTAAATGCCTCACACGCTTATCCCGATTTCCATAATTATTTACAGACCAAAAATTGACAATTTCAGCGGGTTTTAACGGGCCCGCTACGCTGGAAGCAATGGTAAGTGCCTACCTGCAGTTCATCGCGTGTAATCCATTTGGAGTAGCGTAGCAACAGTGCGGGTCATGGGTCGTGACCCGACTGCCGTGAAACCTCCCTATACGAAGATGTCAAAGTATGTCAATAGGGCCAATGTGTATATTTAAGGAAATAATGCATAATGACTCATTATAGAGTAGATTTGAGAGGATGAAACCAAACAAGTTACAAAGGTCTGAAGAAGGGTCTCGACACAAAACGTCACCATTCCTTTTCTCCAGAGATGTCTGACCGGCTGATTTACTCCAGCTTTTTGAGTCTATCTTCGGTTTAAAGCAGCATCTGTAGTTCCTTCCTATACAAGTTACAAAGAGCTTTGTACTAGAAGTCTCTGATTCTTACCAGCATAGGATCACAAGAAAACGTCATGCTCAGAAACACTAATTAAACATAGCAGGACCAGTACTATTGCTTCAAAGGGATAGGCTTGCTGACAATGCAAAAATCGCCTTAATCGCACCTGTAACAATTTATAACGGCATTTTTCTGCGCCATTGTTCCCATAAATATTAAAATTTCAACACGAAGAAAACCCAATGAAAACACCACCAGCTTTAACCAGCCAAGAACTCGAATTGTTAATTGGAAGCGGTATCATATGGATCTTTGAATCGAGGGAACGGAAAGAAAGCCGTATCCCATGGCAGTAGAATACGATCAAGATGTAACTTGCTTCTAATCCTAGACTCATATATCAACGTCGGGGTGTTCAAAAGGAACATTGTGTCAAGAGGCTACCGTCAAAGCCAGACACAGGGCGGGTGCCGCTTGTCTGACAGTGGCCGCCCTCCGACTCACCAGCTGTCCTCGTCCTGCTCGCCATCGTCCTTCACACTCATTGTCTCCAGGTCCAACGTGGCCACCTCGTCCAACACAGTGAGCTCGGGCAGCTCGGGGCTCTCCTCCCAGCCCGGGAGGCCGCAGGATCCCGGCGACTGGGTCACGGCTCCTCCCCGTTGCGTGTGTTGCGACGGCGCCTCCCCTTCCACCGTCGGGGCCGGGCTGGGGCAGCAGCCGAGGAGCGGCTGCCACGAATTGCCGGCCGGGGCGAGGGCCAGGGCGGGGGCAGGTGCCAGCGCCGTGTGCTTGGGGCTCAGGATGGTGGAGCGGGTCCTCAGCTGCTCGTTCTGCTTCTCCAGTTTACGGACCAAATCCTGCAGCTTCCGCACTTCCAGGTCGGCGCTGACGTTGGAGTGAACGTCCTCCATCTCGCCCGACGTTGCCTTCACTCGGCGTTACTTTATTCCTTCTCCTTCTCCTTCTTCCTTCTCTTCTACTCCACCTCCTACCACCGCCGCCGGCACATGACGCACGCTGCCGCGATCAAAGCCACACGATCCCCCATCCCCAGCTCGGCTATCATCTGCCCGCCGCCATCTTCTCGCCGCCCGTCTCCACCCCCACCCCCCGCGTGACGTCACGGGGCCCCTCCCTTCTCTCAGCCCACTGACGTCAACGAGTTCCACCCAGGTCCCGATTCATGACGTAATCACCTCGCCCACCACACGACGTCACCCCTACCCTTTTCGTGACGTCATTGTTTTGCCCGATCACCAAGGCTACGCGGGACGCGCGCTGTTTCCCCGCCTGCTGGATTGTTGCCGGCAAGCCCTCGGCTGAAAGCGCTACAATGTGCTGCAGTATCTCAGCGGGTCAGGCAGCATATCTGGAGGATAGGCACAAAATGCTAGAGTACTTTAACGGGTCAGGCAGCATATCTGGAGGATAGGCACAAATTGCTGGAGTAACTCAGCGGGCCAGCAACCCATCTGGAGGATAGGCACAAAGTGCTGGAATAATTCAGCGAGTCAGGCAGCACATCTGGAGGATAGGCACAAAATGCTGGAGCAATTCAGCGGGTCAGGCAGCATATCTGGATGGTACACAAAAATGCTGGAGAAACTCAGCAGGCCGTAACTCAGCGGCCAAAACCTTTCTTAGGAAGAAGGGTTCCGGCCTGAAACGTTACCTATTTCCTTCGCTCCATAGATGCTGCTGCACCCGCTGAGTTTCTCCAGCATTTTTGTGTACCTTCGATTTTCCAGCATATGCAGTTCCTTCTTGAACAGCATATCTGGATGACATGGATGGGTGACTTTTTGGGTTTGGACCTATCTTGGGACTGGAATTGAGAAAGGTCCACAAGCAATGGTTTTGTGGTCTTAGTAAAATTTGCAGTGGATTATCTTTAGGAAATATTCTCTCTTCAGACAATAGACAATAGGTGCAGGAGTAGGCCATTCGGCCCTTTGAGCCAGCACCACCATTCAATGTGATCATGGCTGATCATTCCCAATCAGTACCCCATTCCTGCCTTCTCCCCATATCCCCTGACTCCACTATTTTTACGAGCCCTATCTAGCTCTTTTCAAAGCATCCAGAGAACCCGCCTCCACTGCCCTCTGAGGCAGAGAATTCCACAGACTCACCACTCTCTGTGAGAAAAAATGTTTCCTCGTCTCCGTTCTAAATGGCTTACTCCTTATTCTTAAACTGTGGCCCCTGGTTCTGGACTCCCCCAACATCGGGAACATGTTTCCTGCCTCTAGCGTGTCCAAGCCCTTACCATTCTTATATGTCTCAATGAGATTCCCTCTCATCGTAAACTCCAGAGTGTACAAGCCCAGCTGCTCCATTCTCTCAGCATATGACAGTCCCGCCATCCCAGGAATTAACCTTGTAAACCTACGCTGCACTCCCTCAATAGCAAGAATGCCCATCCTCAAATTAGGGGACCAAAACTGCACACAATACTCCAGGTGTGGTCTCACTAGGGCTCTGTACAACTGCAGAAGGACGTCCTTGCTCCTATATTCGATTCCTCTTGTTATAAAGGCCAACATGCCATTCGCTTTCTTCACTGCCTGCTGTACCTGCATGCTTACTTTCATAGACTGATGTACAAGGACCCCCAGATCCCGTTGTACTTCCCCTTTTCCAAACTTGACGCCATTTAGATAGTAATCAGGTGAGATATGAATTAGATAGTAATCAGATGAGATATGAATTGCAAAACATCAATGGAAAGACAAGGAAATGCAGATATTGGTCTACAATAAATAAAAAGCTCAAAGTGCTGGTTTTTTATTAGAGGATTGTTGGAGATGGGAGAAGGGACTGTCATTGGGCAACGAGGACTAGCACTTGGTGGATACAAGGTTTACAAATAAAGACACAAAATGCTGGAGTAACTCAGCGGGTCAGGCATCTCTGGAGAACATGGATGAATGATGTTCTGAGTGCGGTTCTTTTTTCTTACTAATTGTGTGTGGGGGGAAAGAAAGCTGAAAGAGAGGGTGGAAGAGGGCAGGACAGCCTGGCAGGTAATAGGTTGATACAGGTTTGATCGGCAGATGGACAAGGGCTAGAGATGAAACGCACTTTGTGACTTTTTTTTTTACAATGGCAAGCATTTAATTAAATAACTGGGAACATTTCTGGGATAACTTTTTTTTAAATTGTTGCTTCTGGAGTTTCATTATGAACTTTTGATAATTCGGGTCTTACAAGTCACAGCTATATGTGACTCACGGCTCTGCCGGTCTCAATTGGAGCTCACATTTGCTGTTTGGCAACTCACATAAATCTGTACCCAGGTGGAATACTGTATGTTGGCTCTTTTCATGTGTTTAGGATATTTCAAAAGCAATTTACAAGCATTAAATTTGTGATTTTTGTATGAGTCATTGTTGAATGGCAATCACGGCAGTGAGAACATTATAAATTAAATTGTTTTGGCTGTGTTGAATGAGGAATTCATTTTAGAATTAACATTAAGACAAAGTCAAAGTCAAATTTATTTGTCACATGCACCAACTAAGGTACAGTGAAATGAATTTGCCATGCAGCGATACTGTTGAAAAAAAGAACACACAATAGAATTTAACACAAACATCCACCACAGCATTCTTCACTGTGGTGGAAGGCAACAAAGTTCAGTCAGTCCTCCTTTTGTTCGTCCGTGGTCGGGGCCATGAACCCTCCGTAGTCGCCGCTACGGAGGGCCAGATATACAGGCCCTTTCGTCGGGATGATTGAAACTCCGACGTCGGGACGGTCGAACAGGCTCCAGGGCTTGGAGTGCCCGAATTGGCCACTTTCCTACCGGAGACCGCGGCTTCAGGATGTTATAGGGCACAGGCCGGCGGTCGGAGCTCTTCTCCGGCGATCCCCAGCAAGGGACCCCAGACTCTGGATGGTAAGTCCACGCCACGCCCGCGGCTGGAAGCTCCGCAGACCACAGCCCCATGATATCAAAGTCACCAGGCTAGTGATCGGATTCCTTTCTGGCGACCCCCGGCAAGGGTTCACCCCCGCTCTGCAATGGAAAAGTCCATGCTGCGCCCGCTGCTGAAGCTTTGGGCCCGACTCTGGGAAAGGCCGCTTCAATACAAGAGCGAGAGGGGAGGCGGAGAAGCGACATGGAAAAAGTCGCCTCTCCGTAGAGGGAAAAACTGAAAAACGGTTTCCCCCTTTCCCCCCCACCATCCCCCACATAAGGCACACCGAGAGACACTAAAACAAACACTTGGACCCACTAAAAAAAAGTCAAAATAACGAACACGCTGCTGGCAGGGCAGCCGACTCGCAGCGTCCCCAACTGACGTTCTTGTTCTTACTTGAAACAATAATAAGATCTTTTACTTCCACCAGTACTGACCGACAAGGCTCCAATTCATTATCTGTCCCAAAATTCAACACTTGCTGGAAGATTTGGATTCAGATCAGTTTATTGTCTTGTACATCGTTGCAATAAAATTCCTTGTTTGTCTGTAGTTCACAGAGAAAACAGAATGTGTAATGATAAATCCAATAAATCCGAGTTCAAAACAACAGAATGGTGCAAGATTGTTGTGTAACAGGTGGGTAGTGCAAAGGATGTTAAAGCACAATAACAGAAAACTGAATGAGGTCGAGTTAAATGTAAGAGAACATGGCAGTTCATTTGCATGTGCAAGAGGTGATTATTTCAGGAGTCAGACAGCATCGGGGTGGAAACTGTTCTGTTTGGATGCCCGTGCTTTCAAGCTCCTGTATTTTCCCAGAAAGTAGAAGAGAAAAAGGGAATGGCAGGGATGGCATGCACCCCTGATGATACTCCCATCCTTCCCAATACAAACCATGTTCAAGCTGGACTGGATGGACAGAAATGACAAGCTTGTAATAGACTGAGCTCATCACTCTCCACAGGTTCAGGCAGTTTAAGAGCAGAGCAGCTGCCATACCAGCCTGAGACACATATTGTCAGAATATGTGAAAGAGTTAGTTGTTGATCTGGTAAAGAGACCCTATCCTCATCAAAAGAGCTGCTGTGGAGATGAGAAACAGCTTCGAGTTCTGAGACATCCATATCACCAGCAATTTAACCTGTTTCTTTCACACTGATGCAGTGATCAAGACAGCACATCAAGCTCTCAAGGTCAGTTTATTGTCACATGTACCAATTAAGATACAGTGAAATTTGAGTTACCATACAACCATACTTAGTGAAAAGCAACAAGACACACAACCACATAAAGTTAACATAAACTTTCACTACAGCGGATTCCACATTCCTCCAGAATTTGTTGCCTTCCATCTGTGATGGAAGGCAATAAAGTTCAATCTTCTTCCTCTTTGTTCTCCCGAGGTCGGGGCAGTCAAACCTTCCGCAGTCGGGGCGATCAAAGCCCCCGCAGCCAACAATCGAAGCCCCCGTCGAGGTGATAGAAACTCCTGCATCGGGGCGGTTGAAACTCTCCGTGGCATGGAGCTCCCGAGTCGGCCTCTTCTTACCAGAGACAGCGGGCTTCACGATGCTAAAGTCCACAGGCCCCACGGTTGGAGCTTCGATCTTCGGCAAAGGGATCGCAAACTCCACGATGTTAAAGTCCCGTAGGCTCTCGCGGCTTGGAACGCCGTGTCGGTCTCCAGGAAAGGCTGTCAACACCACGGTTAGGCCGCAGTGCGGACAGAGATTTGATACTGAAAAAAAAATGCATCTCCGTTGAGGTAAGAGATTGAAAAAGTTTCCCCCAACCCCACCCCTCACCCCATAAAACAAACCACATACTTTTAACACATACTAAAAATAACAAAAAAGAAGAAAGGACTGACAGACTATTGGTGAGGCAGCCACTGCTGGTGGCGCCACTCAGTGTATTTACTTTCTTAGGTGTCTGAGAAGATTCAGCATTTTCTCAAACTTTTCAAGCTGAGCTGTAGTTGACACCAAAATAGTGACTAAGCTCATCCCTAAACTTTTGGACCTTGGCCTTTGAGTTAGGTTAATGTCCTGAGATTGTGGCACCAATTCTGACTGACAGATCTGTCGTTCAGGAAGTTCAGATGCAGATGGAGGCCTCAATCCCAAGGTCCAGAAGTTTAGGAATGAGTTTATTTGATATTATGGTGTAGGCTGCAGCTCAGCCTTCAATGAATAACATCCTGACATAGGTGCGAGACCAAGTGTAGACTTGGTGACTATTTCGCTGGACACTTGCGCTCAGACTGGATCTCCCGGTTGCTAACCATTTTAATTCCCATGCTAACCATTCTGTCCTGGGCCTCCTCTGCTGCCAGACACATTCTGGAGGAACAACACCACATTTCCACTTGGGTAGCATACAACCGAATCGTATGGACATTGAATTCTTTAATTTTAAGTAACTACAAACCCACCCCCACTCCTTACTCCCCCCACACCTTCTCCTTCTCTCCTGTCCTGCACCAGGACTCACACCTATTTCTCCCCTCCCCCTTCCCTTCCACCACCATTCTTTCCTTTAGCTTCATATTTCATAACAATCCTTTTGGCTCACACCTTCTGTCTTTTCATCTCTGACTGTTGTCCAACCATCTGCCCATCAAACCCTCTCCACTCTCACCTGTATCTACCTATTACCTGCCAGGCTTGTCCTGCCCCTCATATTTTTCAGTTCTCTTCTCCCCCGTCCCTGCAAAGTCAGCCTGAAGAAGGGTCCAGACCCGAAATGTCAGCTATTCATGTTCTCCAGAGATGCTGCCTGACTCACTGAGTCTACCTTTGATTTTCCAGCATCTGCAGTTCCTTTTCAACCACTGAGTTTCACCATCATTTTGTGTAAACCAACATCTGCAGTTCCTTGTTTCTACATTGTGACGTAGGTGTTCCTAGTTTCTAGGTGATCCAGACTGAATGTCTATTTTTCCTGCAGGTAATTTGCAAGTGTTCAAGTACTTCCTTATGATTGATGTTAGAGTTACTGGATGGTAGTCATTGAGATAGGTCATATTATTTGTGTAGGGACCTGAAATAATGTAGGTTTCCTTGAAGCAGATGGGGACAGAAGACTGTTGAAATGAGAAGCGGAAGATACGTGCAAAGACAGTGGACGGTTTAATTTAGTTTAGTTTAGTTTAGAATTGCAACATAGAAATAGGTCATTCAGCCCACCGAGCTCACGACAACTACCAACCACCCATTTACATTAGTTCTACGTTAACCCATTCATGCATTCACCCCATACACACTATGGGGAATTACAGGTCAATTAACTTACAAATCCACATATCTTTGGGATGTAGAAGGAAACCGGAGCACCAGGAGGAAATGCATGTGGTCACAGGGAGAACGTGGAAGCTGCACACAGAAAGCACCTGAGGTCAGGATTGACCTGAGGTCTTTTGGTGCTGTGCATGGGCGTAAATCCTGGGGGGGGAATGGGGGGGGGGGCACATCCCTCCCATGTTTTGAGAGGTGGGGGACAATCCCCCCCCATGTTTTGTAATCCGGATTTTGAAATTAGTTGAAAAAAAATCAATTAAAATCTCTGCTTTCCGGGGTGGACGAAGCTGCTGTTGCTGGAGTTCGTAGTCGGTCACCAACCAGGTCAGCTCCTGGTGTTACCGTCCACAGGGCCCACGGCCGAAGCCTCCAATGCCTTGCATGTGTGTGTGTGCGTGCATGGCGCGCGCGCACGACCACCAAGAAATTGTGTGTCCCCCAAATTGTGTCCCTCCCATGTTTGATAGCAATTTCCGCCACTGAAGCAGCTTTCTACCATCCTTTTACCTATGTGAGTTTACTCTTTACCTATGAGAGTTTATCAACGTGAAAGCAAATCTGACCTGCCGTCAAGATTTTTGGGGCAAATTCAGCAGGGGTTGGGGGACACGTCTTGGTGGAACTTAGTTTTCCTGTTCAAAATAGGCATAAAAGGCATTGAGCTCATCTGATAGAGATCGCCCCAGATTGTCGCCTGTAGTCCGTGGTGATATTCACACCCTGCCACAGTTGTTAATAGAAACATTTAACAAGCGCTTGTGAGGCAACTGTGGAGGCCTCAATAGGCCCGACTATGGGTGAACATTGGGGATGGGGCTGGACTTTGTGCCTTCCCCCATAATGGGAACCCACCTTGAGACCCACCTCTGTGCAGCTGCATCCAGGAGACCCACCTCTGCGCAGCTGCATCCAGGCGATCGCTGACTGTGTCGACTGCAAAATGCTATCTGATCCTGCCCGGGCCCACTGCGCACGCGCGGAGAGAAGGCGTCATCGTGTCACCGGCTTCGCCCAACTGCGCAGGTGCGGATGGTCCATTTCTTTTTTCCAAAGATTATAGAGGAGCTTATCTTTGCTTTTTTCCCTCCAATCAACCAGCGGGCGGGAACCAGATTGTCGGGTAAACGCTGATTGCGCTCCAAATTTTTTTTCCTCGGGATTTTTTCTTACTGTGGGAAAAAAAGGGAGGTGCGAGCCCACCCAACGCACCCCCCCTTCTGACGGCCATGGCAAGCAGTGTTTCAGCTTTGATCTTACTGATGCTCTGTGCAGCTGTAACAAGACTTCCCCTATTTTAATTATTCATTCCCTTGCAACAATGGTCAACATATTGTTTGGCTTTCCAATACTTTAATGCACCAATACTGACCATCAGCATAGGAACACCGCAAGGCTGTGTACTCTCTCCTCTCCTTTACTCTCTCTACACCAACGACTGCACCTCCACAGACTCCTCTGTCAAGCTTCTCCAGTTTGCGGACCAAGAAACCAAGAACACAACCCTGATTGGACTGATCCAGGATGGGGAGGAATCTGCCTACAGACAGCTAGCGGCCTGGTGCCACCGCAACAACCTGGAACTCAATGCTCTTAAGACAGTGGAATTGATTGTAGAGTTTAGGAGAGCTCCCCCTCCCCACTCACCATCAACAACACCACAGTCACATCTGTGGAGTAATTTAAGTTCCTTGGAGCCATTATCTCCAGGAACCTTAAATGGGGGGGCCACCATCAAATCCACAGTCATAAAAGGCCAAACAGAGGATGTACTTCCTGTGACAGCTGAGAAAACACAATCTGCCACAGGCGATGATGGTCCAGTTTTATACTGCCATCGTAGAGTCTGTCCTCACCTTCTCTATCATGGTCTGGTTTGGCGCAGCCACCAAGCATGACATCCGGAGGCTGCAGCGAATCGTTCGATCAGCCAAGAAGGTTGGTGGCTGCACCCTTCCCCCATCAATGAACTGTACACTGCAAGGGCCAGGAAGCAAGCGGGTAAGATCTTCTCTGACCCCTCTCACCCTGGCCACAAACTCTTTGAAGCACTTCCCTCTGGAAGGCAACTCCGGACTGTCAAAGCTGCCACAGCCAGACATAAAAACAGCTTTTTTCCACAAGCAGTAGCTCTACTCAATAACCAAAGGTCTGTAGCCTCCTTTTGCTCTGGTAATCTCCATTTTTTATTTTATTTTCATTTTATTTCATTTATTCAATGTATTTATTGTTTATTTATTTTTATTATTCACTTTATTTATTTCAATGTATTTATTCAATTTATTTATTGATTCTATTTATTTTCAATTCAATTTTACCTTTCTGACTGATGTATGAATACACCCAGATCTATCTGTACTTTCTCACCATCTCACCAGTATTTTTTTAATACATAGAATCATAGAGTTATACAGCATGGAAATAGGCCCTATGGCCCAACTTGTCTAACCAAGTTTCCTACCTGAGCTAGTCCCATCTGCCTGCATATGTCCCATATCCAAATCTACTAAATTTGATAAACTCTTATTTCTCATTTTATACTCCATCTGTCAAACTTTATCTCATTTATTTAACCCTACTTTGTAATTTACTTTCCCACTTATCTTTGTAACATATTTGGTTACAGTATACTCAGTTAATTCATCTAAGTCATTAATAAAGAATGTAGGTTGTTAGGTCCCATGGCATCAACGATTTACACCACACCAATGTAATAATGACACATTTAGAAGTCAAGAGTCATGAGCGTTTTATTGCCATACAGTATGCACCAAAACAGAACAGGTTTGTAAACAGCAGCGCAACAGGTTTGTAAGCACAGTACTCAATAGATAACATAAAAACAAACAAAAACAGAAGTTCAATAAATAAATAAAATATATAGTGTAAAACAAAACACAAAGTTTGTTGTGCCAGCAAGGGAGTTCACAGTATTGAGTTTAGTTGGTGTCCATAGTGTTTAATAACCTTATGGTCATCGGGTGGCGCCGAGATGGCAGCCTTGCCAGCAGCCTGTGTGTTATTTTGACTTCTGTTATTTTAGTGTGTCTAAAATGTATGTTTTAATGTTTCCCGGTATGTTTTTATGTGGGGGGTGAGAGGGGGAATAGGGGGAAACCGTTTTCAGTCACTTACTTCTACGGAGATGTGATCTTTCTTCATGTCACTTCTCCGTCCCTTCCCCGGCCTAACAACTGGATTCGTGCGGCCTTTCCCGGAGACCATCCTGGAGCTTCAAGCTGCAAGCGCGGCGTGGACTTACCATTGCGGAGTTGCAATCCTCTGCCGAGGATCGCTGTGGAAGTGCACCGACCGTGGGGCTTATGGACTTTAACACCATGAAGCCGTGGTCTCCAGTATGAAAAGGCCGACTCGGGAGCTCCATGCCATGCTCCATTCCGTTCCGTCCCGACGCCGGAGTCTCCATCCCGACGAGAGAGCTTTAACATCGGGCCGTCGACAGAGGCAGTGCTGAGGATTCAAGGCCCCGACTACCATGGGTGAACAAAGGAGGAAGTTGACTGAACTTTATTGCCTTCCATCACAGTGAGGAATGTTGATTCCACTGTGGTGGATGTTTATTTTAAAATTAGTGCGTATTGCGTTCTTTTTTACTTGTATGGCTGTATGGTAACTCAAATATCAGTGTACCATAATAAGGTGCACGTGACAATAAATGCGAACTTGAACTTGAAGATGTTCCTGAACCAATTGATGTTACAGTTGTCAGACTCCTCTACCTTCTTCCAAATGACAGGAATGAAATGAGAGCATTGCCAGGGTGGTTTGGGTCCTCGATTATGCCGTTGACCTTTTGAGAGCCACTCCTGTAGATCTCTTCAACGGTGAGGAGGTCACTAACAATGATGCATTGGGCAGTGTCTGCCACTTTTTGTAATCTCCTTTGTTCCGGGGTGTTTGAGTTGCCAAACCGTGCCATGATGCAACCAGTCAATATTCTCTTTACTGTGGACTTGTAGAAGTTCAAGGAAGTATTTGTTGACATACAGAATCTCCTCAATCTTCTAAGGAAGTAGAGGCATTGATGGGCTTTCTTTATGATTGCATCAATGTTTAGGGTCCATGACAGATCTTCAGAGATGTGTACACCCAGAACTTGTTGACTCTCTCCACCACCGACACGTTGATGAACACAGGATTGTGGATCCTCAGCCTTCCTCTTCTAAAGTTAACAATCTTGGTTTCATTGACGTCGAGAATAAGGTTGTTGTTCTGGAATAATTCAATCAGATGATCAATCTCCTCCCTACAGTATATCGGTATCTATAATCTATAATTTGTTCGACAACAGTGATACCAGTGAATTTAAAGATGGAGTTTGCAGGTGATGAACTCCATCCAGGTGACTGCTTTTCATAAAATCGTATTTATGCATCAGTCATGGATTCCCACATTTTCCACTGCAGGAAAGTAGGCCAAATAGTTTACAGATACACCACCGATTTTCTGGCAACTGATGGTCTGAGACTTCCTTTAATCTGGACAAAATTACGACAGCGCACTTGAAATTCCTTGCAACAGCCAGACTAGTTCAATAGGTGGCCATGGATGGCATTGATTCAGATTCAGATTCAATTTTAATTGTCATTGTCAGTGTACAGTACAGAGACAACGAAATGCATTTAGCATCTCCCTGGAAGAGCGACATAGCAAATGATTTAAATAAATAATAATAAGTGATAATAAGTGTCCGGGGGGTGGGGGGGTGATTGGCAGTCACCGAGGTACGTTGTTGAGTAGAGTGACAGCCGCCGGGAAGAAGCTGTTCCTGGACCTGCTGGTTCGGCAACGGAGAGACCTGTAGCGCCTCCCGGATGGTAGGAGGGTAAACAGTCCATGGTTGGGGTGAGAGCAGTCCTTGGCGATGCTGAGCGCCCTCCGCAGACAACGCTTGCTTTGGACAGACTCAATGGAGGGGAGCGAGGAACCGGTGATGCGTTGGGCAATTTTCACCACCCTCTGCAATGCCTTCCGGTCGGAGACAGAGCAGTTGCCATACCATACTGTGATGCAGTTGGTAAGGATGCTCTCGATGGTGCAGTGGTAGAAGTTCACCAGGATCTGAGGAGACAGATGGACCTTCTTCAGTCTCCTCAGGAAGAAGAGACGCTGGTGAGCCTTCTTGATCAGAGTTGAGGTATTGTGGGTCCAAGAGAGGTCATCGGAGATGTTGACTCCCAGGAACCTGAAGCTAGAAACACGTTCCACCTCCGTCCCGTTAATGTGGATGGGGGTGTGCGTGCCGCCCCTGGACTTCCTGAAGTCTACAATGAGCTCCTTGGTCTTCTTGGAGTTAAGGGCCAGGTTGTTGTCAGCGCACCATGCTGCTAAGTGCTGGACCTCCTCCCTGTAGGCCGACTCATCGTTGTTGCTGATGAGGCCAATCACCGTTGTATCATCTGCATACTTGATGATGGTGTTAGTACCATGTACAGGTGTGCAGTCATAGGTGAAGAGGGAGTAGAGGAGGGGGCTCAGCACACAGCCCTGTGGAACGCCGGTGTTCAGGGTGAGGGTTGAAGAGGTGTGCTTGTCTAACCTAACAGACTGGGGTCTGTTGGTTAGAAAGTCCAGTATCCAGTTGCAGAGGGAGGGGTCGATGCCCAGGTTACCGAGTTTGGTGATCAGTTTTGATGGTATAATGGTGTTGAATGCTGAGCTGTAATCGATGAACAGCATTCTTACGTAAGTGTCTCTGTTGTCGAGGTGGGAAAGGGCGGAGTGAAGTGCCGTTGAGATGGCATCCTCCGTACTCCTGTTCTTGCGGTAGGCAAACTGATAGGGATCCAGTGTGGGGGGTAGGCAGCTTTTGAGGTGTGCCAGGACCAGCCTCTCAAAGCACTTGGTGATGATGGGGGTAAGTGCAACTGGGCGGAAGTCGTTGAGGCTTGCCGCAGTGGAGTGTTTTGGCACTGGCATGATGGAGGTGGTTTTAAGGCACGTGGGGACAACTGCTTGGGCAAGTGACAGGTTGAAGATGTCAGTCCAGACGTCTGTCAGCTGCGCAGCACAGGCCCTGAGCACGCGCCCGGGGATGCCGTCAGGGCCAGCAGCTTTACGTGCATTAGTCCTACTCAGTGCCACGAATACGTCGTAGGGGGTGAGTGTGAGGGGTTGGTGATCGGCAGGTAGCACAGCCTTGATGGCTGTCTCTAGATTGTCCCTGTCGAAGCGGCCATAGAAGTGGTTAAGCTCCTCAAGGAAGGAGGCGTCGCTGGATGTGGGGGTGGTGTTGGAGGGTCTGTAGTCCGTGATGGCCTGGATGCCTTGCCACATGCGTCGGGGGTCGGAGTTGTTGTTGAAGTGCTCCTCAATCCTGAGCTTATGGCAGTGCTTGGCCTTCTTGATGCCCCTCTTCAGGTTAGCCCTGGCTGAACTGTAGGCTCGAGCATCGCCTGACCTGAAAGCAGTGTCCCGTGCTTTCAGCAGTAGCCTGACCTCGCTGTTCATCCATGGCTTCGGGAATATGGTCACCTGTTTGAGGGAGGTGACACTATTGATGGTGGAGTTTATAAAGTCCAGAACAGAGGATGTGTAGGAATCAATGTCCGTGTGGGAGTCAAGGGTGGCCTGGGCTGCTAACGCCTTCCAGTCAGTGTTTCCAAAACACTGCTGAAGTGTGAAGTCCGCTTCCTCTGACCAGACTTTAACTGTCCTCACAGTTGGTTTAACCCGTCTGATGAGTGGGGAGTACTTAGGGAGCAGGAACAATGAGACGTGATCAGACTGACCAAGGTGGGGGAGGGGGATGGCTTTGTAAGCTTCAGCCATGTTGGTGTAGACTTTGTCCAGTGTCTTGTCTACTCTAGTGGGGAAGGAGACATGTTGGTGGAATTTGGGGAGTACAGTCTTCAGGTTAGAGTGATTGAAGTCACCCGCAACAATGAAGGCTGCCTTTGCAACTGGCACTCGTTCTTTCGGGAGTAAAACTTAAATTTCATTTACCCACTTAATTTTTTCCCAACAAACATTGCAACAGATGTTCTTCTTATCGAGTCCACATCACGCAATTAGAAATTGTTCAGCCAGAGCTGAACACACTTCTCGGCATCTGCATACTATGGCATCTTGCGCTTCTTGTGCGTAGTGGTGGAAATATTGGTGGAAACAGGACCGCGACCTGAACGCTCTTTCCATGACCCCGCAATAGATGATGTTTGTTATAACACAATAGTGTTGAATATGAAGCATTTAATGTTTACATTTTAGCTATTTTGCCTCACTCTAAGATTAAACTAAAGCAGTGTCATACATTACGTGTTGCTATGTGGGTGCAGAATAAATATTACCATATGGTTTCATGTACGAGTAAATTGCCTGCTTGAAAATCCATATTTTCACATTGCTCAAATATCGCAGCCAAACACGATTGAAATACCAGGTGTGAGTTCCTGTTCCTCTGCTCCTTAGAACTTCCGAATATTTCACATTAATTTAAGCCATGCATTTCAAAACAGTGACATTAAGAATATTCTTAGAGCGACGACAACTCGAGTAATATATTTCAGTGAGTCAGTGAAGTGAGCTCTGAAGCCAGTTTATCATTTGACAGGTATCCCAATCCATTTGGAGAAGCCATTTAAATCTAAAAATAAATAGCAAAATTGTCCCTTTAGTGGCAGTATTTTACAATATTGAAATGCACCAGTAAAGTAATAGAGACACACAAACTTTCTGGAATCCTATTGAATGCTGGGATCTTGAGCGAAAGAAAGTGCTAGTGGAACTCAGCGAATCAGGCAGTATCTATGGAGGGAATGGGCAGACATCGTTTCAGATCAGGGCCCTTCAGAGAGGACGTTGGTTCACGGGAAGTGCTCCAGTACATTGAGCGCGCCTGCCGACCAGACTTTGGAAATGGAGCCAAAACATGGTGGCGTTTGCATGTGTAATGTATGCAAAAGGATGTCACTATGCAATTGCATATGTGACAAATAAGCACCATTGAACCAGATGGAAATGCACCGTGTGGCACACATTCTTTCGGGACATGTTCCTCTGTCCCTAGAGGGTTCATTGCTTACATCTTCAGTGATTATTGTTATGTGACCTGTGTTGGTTCAGCAATGGCTCTGGAACCAAAGGTGCTAGAAAATTGGTGGTGTACCTGTTGACCCTAATTTTCTATTTCCCATCTTTCTTTATTTGCCTTTACAATAGAAACGTTAGTCAGGGATACTGGAATGATTTGGAAATTAAATTTGATATCTTCCAGCTGTATATTGCTGCTTAATGTTTGAATCACAAGATAAGTAAAGTTTTTAAGATTATTCTATAAACTCAGGGGAAGGGTTGTCCCATAATTGCTTTTAATTAATTTAAGGTTTTTTTAAATCTCCGTTGCCCACCCAAAAGATCAATTCACCAATCTTCATCACACTTCCTGCCCATGTACTTTCTTCAAGGTGGTCACCCACAGAACTTTGGCTTCATCTTCTTCTTACACTCTCCCCATTGGTGAATTTATCAATAACAGGAACTTGAACAGAGACAAGTGGTATAAATGCAGCTTAGCTTTTCTACCTTTTTCAATGGATGCGCAACCAAGTTGACAGGTCTGTCCTCTAGTTGCATCTTATAATGAAACATTAGGTACTTATTTGTCTGCATAACTGATGACGTCGAGATGATCACTGAAAAGTTGAGTGCGCAATTACTGGGCAGAGGGAATGCATCAACACAGAAGAAGAAGATAGATCCTGGTAACACACTTAAGAAGTATCACTTTTAGTAAGTGGATCACACTGTGTTTTTGATTTTCTGTTTTTGGATTGAATTCTGTTTTTAATTTGTGTCTCTGCGATGTCTTTATTACTTGTTATATTCCGATTATATGTTATTCCGATTACTATGTAAGGTGTCCTTGAGATGTCTGAAAGGCGCCCATTAAATAAAATTTATTATTATTATTATTATAGGTTGAATGGTTGTAGGTAAAATCCACTTCATAACTTCATGGCACTATTTAAAGAAAGGTTAGCAATCTGTGATATGGGCAATATTTACAGGAAACCTTAGATAGCACGGAAAAGGGATTATCATCCTGATGTCTTAGATGTCACCCAGAGAGTTGTGGGTCTGAGGAATGTTCTGTCACAGAAGGCAGTGGAGGCCAATTCACTGGATGGTTTCAAGAGTTAGATTTAGCTCTTAGCGCTAAGGGAATCAAGGAATATAGGGAAAAAGGCAGAACGGAGTATTGATTTTGGATGATCAGCCATAATCATATTGAATGGCAGTGTTCGCTCGAAGGGCTGAATGGCCTGCTCCTGCACCTACTTTCTATGTTTCTATGTGGGACTTTATTGCTGTATTTCCTATATTATACCAGTCACTGCCTTTCAAAGCGTGCATTATTACAAGACTTGCTGGCTTCCTTTTATTTTTGCTACCTTCGTTCTATCGCTTTTCCTTTGTCTTTGCCTCTTTTCCTTCCCACCTCCACACTACGCACTTAATCGTTCCTCTCTCCTACCTCCACGCTACACCCCACATGTCTCTCTTTCGCTCAGCCCCCCCACCCCTCCCTTCTCTCTTCCATTCTTGCTCAGCCTTGTGCGGTTATGACATTTTAAGTGCATTGCCAGATTTTGTATCGCATGAATTAAAAGTTTCTGATTCTACCAACCTTCCATATGGTATTTCAGACCCCACAACTGAAATGCTTCCTTGCCCATTGTAATCCTTCCAAAAATGTCCTTAAATCTGTTGTCTATAGTTAATGAGTTCTCACCAAAGAGAAATGTCCATGAAGGATTAGAAGTATATTGAAAAGAATATGTATGCCATTCTGTTCATTAACTACAGCTCACGTTCAACACCATCATCCCCTCAGAACTTTTCATCAAACTCAGAGAACTGGTTCTCTGCTAACCCCTTTGCAATTGGATCCTTGGCATCCTCATTGGCAGACATAATTACTTCAAATTGGCAAGAACACATCTTCCTCGATATCCAGCAACACAGGAGTACTTTAAGGCTGTGTGTTCAGACTCCTGCTCTACTCTCTCTCTACCCATGACTATGTAGCCAAACGCAGCTGCCAAGCCATCTTTAAATTTGCAGAGATCAGGAAGGGGATTGATAATCTGTTTGAATGGTGCCAGAACAATAATCTTGCACCCAACATTAGTAAGTTCAAGGAGCTGATTGTTGACTTCAGAAGTGGAAGCCCAGGGATCCATGAATCTGTCTTCATCGTCAAAATGGCGGTAGAGAAAGTTAATAACTTCAAGTTCCTGGGTGTGCTTATCTCTGAAAATCTGTCTTGGGCCCCACACGTTGATGCAGCCATAAAGAAAGCTCATCTACACATCAATCATCTAATTTAAGCTGTGGGCCGAGGAGCTTTATTCCAGTGTTTCGTGACCCAAGTCACAGAACTACATGAAATTTTCACATATTGTGTAAAAATATTATATAAATCACCCCTGAAACTCGTCATGAACAAGACTTGCACAGTTTTATTAAATTAGAGAAAAAACGGAAATATTTCGGGTATTTTTCATCCAATCAAAGCACGTTTAACATTGAGTTGTATGCCAGTTGGCCAATCACGCGCTTTGCTTCAGGCTAGCACACATCATAGCTGAGAGTGCCTCTACTGATGCCTGTTTTACTAGAGATTCCGATGAAGATTCTTTCTAGTTCTGTGGAATACGTCGTGGAAACTTGCAGCAGGGTAATTGAATTTAGTGAGAAAAGCATTAAGAAGTCTGAAGAATGTGCAGCTAAGTGAATAGAAATGGAAGAAAGTCTTGAAAGCAAAGTCCCTGCTGAGATGCTGCAACACAAAGTTGTGAAACCAGTGAAACTTTGTGAATCAACTCTCAAACTGAAAGGTAAGATCTAAAGTCTGAATTTATGAAAATTAATCTGTATGGACTTTAATTAATTTAATTGCACCCTTTTATAATGTGAAAAAAATGAGATTTGGAGGCTGTACATTCACTCATTCATTCATTTACTCACTCACTCATTCATTCACTCACTCACTCATTCATTCACTCATTCATTCACTCATTCATTCACTCATTCACTCACTCGTACATTAACTCATTCACTCACTCATTCACTCACTCATTCATTCCTTCATTCATTCACTCATTCACTCACTCACTCATTCATTCCTTCATTCCTTCATTCCTTCACTCATTCACTCACTCACTCATTCATTCATTTATTCATTCATGAAGTTGAGGGCCTAAACTATGTGTATCCATAACACAAGGTAAATTAAACATTTTCACTAATGCCAGCTTGTTGAAGTCTAATAAGTCTTTAACATCTAATCTCGGAGCTGCCTGCGATAACTTACCGGGAAAAAGTGCTCCGATCGTGGGGCCTATGTACTTAACATAGTGAAGCCGCGGTCTCGATTAAGAAGCGGCCGATTCGCGAACGCCGAGCTGCGGATCATCTCCGCGGGCGGGGGGGGGGGGGAGGGAGCTGTACATAGTGGCTGTACATAGTGCCATCTATAGCGGCCGTTTCCAGGCCCCGACCACAGGAGAAAAACGGAGGAATATTCATTGCACTTTATAGGCTGCCATTGGAGTGAGAAATGGTCAGAAATGGCTGATGTTTATGTAGAAATGAATTGGTGTATGTGAACTTGACCTTGAACTAGTAACAGTGTTATTCTCATTAACATTAAGAAGAGGTTGAAATGTTATGAATTGAAGCCCATGCAGACTATGCCCATGACTATGAGATTATTTTTTTTGTAGCCTCTGCCTGACCCTCCACGTAAACTAGAACTAACTTATCAATGGACTTATCAAAACTTAGCAAAAGACTTGGAATCTGATGAAGAATATTCAGATGACGATCAGATGTAATGTAAACAAATAAATTGGGGAAATAAATGATTATATAAAGTTTTATTTTAGTGTCGATCGTTTCACTGTTTATTTGGTCAAATTATTTAAACAATGAGTGAATTACTTATGATAATGGTGTGCTGGTGAATGACAGTGCAACAGCCCACCCATCCACACATACATACGCACATCCACACACAGATCCATCCGTACGCACACTTCCATGCATGCACACACACACACATACATGCACACATACATCCGCACACACACACATCCATCCGCACGCAGACATACATGTACACATCCATGCACACACATAGATCCACACACACATCCACACATACATTGACACATCCATCCATTCACACATACATACATCCACACATACATACACACTTGCATCCACACATCCACAGATACACGTTTGACAGGTATACACAGATACACACACAAACTACAGATACTCAAACATTGCAACACTTTTAGGGTTATTATAGGTTAAAGTAATAGCCCTCATTTGCAAAGGCACCATCGGGTGGTCGCTATCATATATATAGGCTCATTGTAGCTAAAAATGAATACTCATCGAGTAAACATCAGAGCATTTGATTCTTGGTCAGGATGTGACATTTACATCAGAAATAAGACAGGTCTCTTACAGGTCTGCCACCCAGCCTGGCACTGCCCCAGTCCCACTATGGCCATTACCCCCACTCTACCCACTATGGCAGTCAGTGGGGTTCAGTGAAAGGGAGAACCCAGAGGATCTGTCCTGACCCTTTAATTAGGCAGGTTCATGAGCCCTTAAAACCTGGGACCTCTGCTGCAGTCTCATTACATTTCCTATTAAAGCGACTGGAAGATGCGTTGCAGGACTGTTCCTCAGCCTGGAACTGCTCCAGTCCCACTTTGGCCGTCATCCCCACTCTACACACTGGCAGTCAGTGGGGTTCAGTAAAGGGAGGAACCCACAAGAATTGCCCTCACCCATTAATTAGGCTGGTTCAGGAGCAGGGCCTCTGCGACAGTGTCATTAAAAAAACACTCACAATAATATTCATCATATTATTTTTATATAATATAATTATACTTAATTATATATGATTACAGTCATATTTACAAGTCATATATATATAGGTATAATAATATATATTTTAAATGGACTGCAACACGGAAATAGGCTGCCCATGGTGTAATATGGGTATTGGCTACTAGATGGCTCTTACTTTCCCGATCTCATTTTCTAATTAGTTTAATTAATTAATGTGCAACGTTTGGCAATGACGAGGTATGACATCCTTCTCAATTATATTTCATCCAAATCTGGGGAAAATTTCATGTAGTTCGGTGACTTGGGTCACGAAAACTGATTTCTAGGCACATTTTTGATGCTCGGCCCACAGCCGAATTGAGCCTCGGATTACGCTGTACAGTAAAAAGCATACCGATTGGTTGCATCACAGCCTGGTTTGATAACTCAAACTCTTAAGAATAAAGGTTGCATATAGAGTGAGTTCTTGCCTGGTTCATCACTGGTACTGACTTTACACCATCAAAGGGATTGACAGGAGGTGTTGCCTCAAAAAACAGTTAATATCATCGAAGACTCACACAATTGCAACCACATTCTCATCTTGCTATTACCATCGCGAGGAAGACCTGAAAACCGCGTCCTGCAGGTTCAAGAACAATTTCTTCCCAGCAACCATCAGATCCTTCAACATTAGTCAGCAGTAACTACTATCACAGCAACTGTGATCCACTATGGACTTTGTTTTGGTTACTCTGCAGACCAGTTTTTGAACTATTAAGGTTGGTTATCTAGTGTTACAGATTATTAATTTATTGTATTATTAATTATTGCTTATTTATTTGTGTGTTTTGCATTTATGGGACTGCAGCAAGTAAGAATTTTGTATTTCTGTTGCCATTGCATATGACAATTAAACACTTGTGGCGCCACTGATTGAACCCTTCGTCACCAGAACTGGAACGGTCATGTGACTGAGTTTGACGGGAAGAGAACGTTATCAGTTAAGGGAAGTGCCCTACAACGGGGGGGGGGGCACGATTTCTTAGTGGCACGCGTCCACACACACGCGCGAGGCTTTGGCCGTGGGCCCAGTGGACGGTAACATCGGGAGCTGACCTGGTTGGGACCGACTCCGAACTCCAGCAACAGCAGCTTCATCTGTCCCGAATCGTGGGGCTTGAATCGGCCCGTTTGCGGGGCCTTTAATCGCCCGGCGCGACTTAAAATCGGCCGGCGGGGTCTTCAATCGCCTCGATGCAGCAGTTTGATTTTAAGCCACACCGGGCGAGGAAAGGCCCCGCGAATGGGCCGATTCAGCCCTTAGAAAGCGTCTGATACCTGCTTGAATCTTTCAAAAGATACAATGTGATAAATAACACTTAAACAAATAAAACTGAAGCAAATAAAGGCAAACAGAAGAACCAACCTTGGAGGGGGGAGAGAGAGAGATGGGGAAAAAAACTAAATAATGTGAGTGACCGTGAATGAGGGATTTACCTGCAAGCCAGCCAGGAAACCTTTAATGACCTGACCCGTTTAAATCCGATACCCATTTAAATCTTTCCCATCCACCAATACATCCAATGTTCAAATGGTAATTGTACCCACATCAGACAGCTTTAAGAAATTCTCCGTGAATACCTTCAGTAATACTTGAAGGTCAAAACACAATTGGTGACACATTGTGTTAATATGATGTTAATAGAGACATTTAACAAGTGCTTAATAGTGACACCCCCACTGTCTCGCGGAAAGATTTTAAAATACGGATAACAAAACATGTGGGGGATTGTCCCCCACCTCTCAAAACATGGGAGGGACGTGCCCCCCCCACCCACCCCCGGGAATTCCGCCCATGACGACAGGAGAAACTTAGCTCGAGAGCTCGGGTCAACAACCTCGCTCGAGCGGGAAGCGAGTGAGCAAGATCATCTCTGACCCCTCTCACCATGGCCACAAACTCTTTGAATCACTTCCCTCAGGTGTAATTAGGAATAGGCAATAAATACAGGCATGCCAGTGACACCCAGATCCAGGAAAATTAATAATTAAAAACAAAACGGTTACTCCAACTTTGTCAAAGATTGGTGGGCCAGTGTTGCCATAACACAGGCTATTGATAGTCATCCATTGATCGATTATTGCAGGCAGTTAGAGTAAGAGAATTAAAATCTGTGAAATACCCTGGATCCCAGACCCAGTTTCTGACCCAGATGGTGCATTTTCCTTCCTAATTAATTGCCTAGAATGTTAAATGGTGTCTGAGATCTTACCTCTTGGGCATTATTGAAATTACAATGATGCCATCACAAATTAATTGTTCAATGGCATCCCATGAACCAACCATATGATGTGTCACTTCCAGCCCTCCATAATTTCTGGCTTGCCGCCATTCATTCATTATTTTTCAGAGGAAATTTCAGTTGCATCAGCCTGACCAGTAGATGGTACCCTGCTGCAATACTGCACCCATCACAGACTAGCAACTTGAGGACAGCTCTTAGCTTAAGAGTACATTAAAACCTCAACCTTACCACCATGAGTTAAGAATGAATTAATTAATATGTTTATTGGCCAAGTATGCACGCATACAAGGAATTTGCCTTGGTGCTCCGCTCGCAAGTAACAACACGACATACAGTAAACAATTAAGAATAAAAAATAAAACATTATAAAATTAAGAATAAAATATTATAGTTTAAACATGTGAATGAAATAAAATATCAGAGCAAAAGGAGGCTACAGACTTTTGTACTCATTAACCAAAAGTCTGTAGCCTCCTTTTGCTCTGATATTTTATTTCATTCACATGTTTAAACTATAATGTTTTATTCTTAATTTTATAATGTTTTATTTTTTATTCTTAATTGTTTACTGTTTAAATAATGTTTTTGTTAAATACTGTTTAATAATTGTTTAAATAATGTTTTATTTAAAAGAGCTGCTGCTCGTTTGGCTCAGCCACCAAGCACAACATCCGGATCATTCGATCAGCTGAAGTTGTTGGCTGCAACCATCTCCCCCATTGACGAACTGTACACTGCAAGGGCCAGGAAGTGAGCGGATAAGATCATCTCTGACCCCTCTCACCCGGCCACAAACTCTTTGAAGCGCTTCCCTCTGGGAGCCGCCACTGCCAGACATAAAAACAGCTTTTTTTCCATGAGCTTTTTTCCTGTCTTTTGTCCCTTGACATTATGAGAACATTGGCCATAGGTTAAAGCATTGTTCCTGGGAGTGGAGAATCCAGTCTCAGCCAAAAT
Organism: Amblyraja radiata; assembly: GCF_010909765.2. Taxonomy (NCBI): domain Eukaryota; kingdom Metazoa; phylum Chordata; class Chondrichthyes; order Rajiformes; family Rajidae; genus Amblyraja; species Amblyraja radiata. Next base: position 107,539,856 of record NC_045956.1, on the reverse strand, counting down.
TTCAGTGGGGGCTACAATGTTTGAAAATCTAATTTTGGATGTTATGTTGGTCTGAAGTATTTCCGGTCAACCAGATGCATTTTAAATGTAACTAGATCAAGTGGGACCCATTGGGTCCCGTCCCCTCAACGCTCGGTTGCAACACACACACACACACTAACCCCCACTCCCCCCCCCCCCCCCCCACACACACACACACACTAACCACCCCCCACACATACACACTAACAACCCCCCTTGATATTATATTAATATTATTCATTGGCTCCTTTTACCCCATCCCTGCCCTATCCACGGACGCATAGCCCCCAACTCGCTGGCGCGTCTAGAGAGGGAGGGAGGGGGGGGGGGGTAGAGAGAGAGGGCAGAGAGAGAGAGAGGGGGCAGAGACAGAGAGAAGGGCAGAGACGGAGAGAGAGGGGCAGACAAAGGGGCAGAGACAGAGAGAGAGGGGCAGAGATGGAGAGAGAGGGGCAGAGGCAGAGAGAGGGGGGGGGAGAGGGAGAGATGGGGGAGAGAGGGGGGCGAGGGGGCAAGGGGGAGAGACGGGGAGAGAGGGAGGGAGAGGGAGGGGGAGAGAGGGGGGAGAGAAGGGGGGAGGGGGAGAGAGAAGGGGAGAGAGAGGGGGGGGGGGAGAGGGTGTGAAGTTCGAAGAAGAATCGCGACCCAAAATGTCGCCTGTCCATTCTCTCCCTTATGTCACCTGACTCACTGAGTTCCACCAGCATTTTGTGTTTTGCTCAAGATTTCAGCAACTGCAGCCTGTCTCTGGTCCCTCTACCTTAAATCTAGGTTGCCTAATATTGACCTCACTGCCAAAGGTGTCCTTCCAGTTCATTCTGCCCAGGCTTCACTTTTGTTGAGAACAAAAATTGCCTTTGTGCCAGTAACTGTGATTCGTCAGCCCTGGCAACATCCTCATAGGATTATTGTTCATTCTGTGTGTTTTTACTTCCTTCCCATAATCTGTGGACTTGAACTGCACCTAATACTTTTAACGAAGTTCCTATAGGGAGCAAGATAGTCCACTCGACGAAAAAGACGTAGTACGCTAATGGGCAGAGTCATGGGTATTCTTCGGCCCCATTTCAGTAACCGGCTTCCGTCTCTGCACTAAAGATCCCATAGCGGAGCAAAGATACTAGTGTGGAGACAGAAGCCGGTTAAGTAAACATCGTCGTAAAAATCAAATGATCTTTGTTAAAAATCTTCTCCTCATTTCTTTCTGCCTCTCTGCCTCACAATAAAAAGCAAAAAATGCCTGTGTTCCTTCCACAGCGTGTGGGAAGTCTGGCCCGGATCAGCACGGCTGGGATGTCAGGGTACAGTTGCAGGGAGGTTTGCAATGTTTTTTAATGTAATGTTGTCCCTTGTCTGGGCCTTGAGTCCGAAATAAAGTTTATCGTTATATATAAAAATCTGGCGAAATATATATGTGTGTGTTTATTTCACAATGTGTCTATATCACATTCATATATGTGTGTATGTGTGTTCTTTCCTACACAATCTAATCAGTTGTATGGTCGATGAATAAAACCATCCTTAAGTTATACATCATTTTTTAATCTAGCTCAAAACAAATTTTATTTTGTTAAATACTTCATTTGGATAACCCCACCATTACAGACAGATCTCATTCCACTCTCTGGCTATTGGGAAGACCAGACCCATTTTATTGTTGAAAAACAATTCCATAGACACAAAAAATCATTAAGGAACATTCCAAGAGTGGAGCAAGTGGAATCTTCATATTGCTATTATTTTCCAAATACCGCAGTTGTGAACAGTGCGGGGCGGAGACGGTGCTACGGCGGCTGAGGCGGCGTTCTGGCGGCGGCGACCTGGATCCGGGGCTCGGCCGCGGGCCAGTGGAGGACAATGTCGGGAGCTCGCAGGTCACAGGCTGGTGCCTGTTTTCCGGAGCACCCGTTGCAACAGCTGCGGGCAGCTTCGACCACCCCCGGGCCGCGGAGCTTGAACCGCGGGACTGATGCCATCGCCCGGTGGGGTATCGCCTCGGCGCAGAGGGAGAAGAGGAGGGAAGAGACAGTAACTCTAAGACTTTTGCCTCCATCACAGTGAGGAGGTGTTTGGTGAACTCACTGTGGTGGATGTTAATTTGTGTTTATTGTGTTTTGTTATTATTACATGTATGGCTGCAGGCAACAGCATTTCGTTCAGACCGAAAGGTCTGAATGACAAATAAAGGATTCAATTCAATTCAATTCAATTCAAATGAATTACAGAGTGCAAGTGTAATACAAAAATCAACTCAAACACAGCACATGAGTCATTTAAAAAGAAAAGCTTTTAAAAAAAACATAAAAAAGACAATTAACAGAATCATAATTTGTTAACATATTAATCTTTAACAAAATTCAACCGAATCAAGAATGAACTGAATTATGAATCTAACCCTATATCACACATGCAAACTGTTCCCTCGCAACGCTGATTACACTGCGAGAGGGATATACAAAGTCGGGTCGGGTTACTGAAATGGACGAAGAAATGGCCCACGTTCCGCTCCGTTGTGTACCACATGTCAGCCCATTGCATTTAGCAAGAGTGGACTATCTTGCTCGCTATAGGATCTTTGCTTTTAACTAACATAACTACTGTAGTACATTTTTCAGTGGTGTCAGCCTGACCAGTAGATGGCGCCTCTTACTGCAGTGCTGTACGGGTGGCTCTGAACTTATCCTCTAAGGGAGTCTACAACAATGTTGTCACTGTATAGGGAACATAAATCATCTTCCTTATGTGGAAATGTATTACAAACTAAAGTTGTTGTGTACAGATCCTGCATCAATGCAGAAAGGGTCATCTTTCATATTATTTTTATGAAAATGGCAACACAGGTAGACAGAGTGGTAAAGTGGTAGAGCTGTATGTCATGCTTGCCTTCATTGGTTGAGCATTGAGTATAAGAGGCAGGAAGTCAAATTGCAGCTTTATAAAACTAGTTGTGCTACATTTGGACCATTGCATGCAGTTCTGGTTGCCTCATTACTGAATGGATGTGAAGGCGTTGGGGAGCGCTCAGAAGAGGTTTACTAAAATGCATTAAAGGATATTAGCTATATGTAGAGATTGGATAATCTTGGATTGTTTTCTCTGGAGCGTTGGAGATTGACAGAAGAACTAAGTGAAGAACATATAAAATTATGAGGCTTCGAAAGGATAACCAGCTAAAACAATATTCTCGGGGTGGAAATGTCAAAGGCAAACCTTTAAGGTCAGAAGTGGAAAGTTTAAAGGAGATGTGCGGGGCATGATTTTGACACAAAGAGTGGTGGGAGCCTGGAACCCGCTGACAGGCGTGGTGGTAGAAGCAAATATGATAGGGGGTGTTTAAGAGGCTTCTAGATAGGCATATGGATTTGCAGGGTATGGAGGGATATGGATCAAGTGCAGGCAAAGGTGATTAACCTTCCATCATGTTCGGCATAGTCATTATAGACTTAAGGGCCTGTTCCGATGCTGCTCCATGTTCTTAACAGTGTTTATGGTTTAGATTGGGACTTGGCCATTGAGGCTTCAGATCAGAATTAAATAATGTTTGCTTCACCCCACTGCTTTACATGATCGTTGTGGTCATTTGGTACACATGTGCACCTACTACTTTACCAGGATAGACTCCCTAACAGATCTTAAACCCCATTTTTTGAGGCCTCCCCAGGTTATGTACACATGTCTTATTTTCAGTTTATGCATATAATTGAGCATTTAGGAGTCCAACAGTTTTTCAACTGCTGAGGAGCTGCAGGTATCTTCTGTCATGTGGGGACTCAGTTCATGGCAGCATTTCTGACTTGTAAGCGATCTGGGTTACAAACCGTTCTACATAGGGAACCCTGCTGTCACCTAGGGAGGAACTGTACTATTTAATGGTGTAATGCCTTAGCAACAAGAGGTACACAGCCTAATTTAAATCTCTATGTCTAAAACCTGAACGTCTTATGTTATACAGTATTTTTGAAACTTATTGAAGAAATATAGGATTCTTTTCCCCTAGTACCCTTACTAAATGCTGATTTATCAAATATGCATTTATCTGACAAAAAAAGTGTAGGTTTGCAGTTTTCATTCAGAACTTCATCATTATTGTCCCATGTAAGTGTTTATGTATATTGAGCAGATATTTTATCGACTGGGTTTTGAAACCTAACTGACACCACAACTAAACAACCAACTTCAAAGAAAACTCCTTCGAGACATCGAAGGTTTCTGTTCGTTATGTAACTGTGTAATTTCCTCAATTCATTATTGAATTGAATTGAGTTATTCAATTTTATCAGACAAATATGTATACATACAAGGAATTTGCCTTGGTGCTTTGCTCGCAAGCAACAACACGAGATACAGTAGATAATTAAAACTAAAACATTATAATTTAAACATGTGAAGAATGAAATAAAATACCATAGCAAAAGGAGGCTATAGGCTTTTGGTTGTTGAATAGAGCTACTGCACATGGAAAAAGGCTGTTTTTATGTCTGGCTGTGGCAGCTTTGACAGTCCGGAGTCACCTTCCAGAGGGAAGTGCTTCAAAGAGTTTGTAGCCAAAGTGAGAGTGGTCAGAGATTATCTTACCCGCTCGCTTCCTGACCCTTGCAGTGTATAGTTCGTCAATGAGGGGAAGGCTGCAGCCAACAACCTTCTTGGCTGATTGAACGATGCACTGCAGCCTCCGGATGCCATGCTTGGTGGCTGAGCCAAACCAGACCATGATGGAGAAAGTGACGACAGACTCTAAGATGGCAGTATTAAACTGGACCATCATTGCCTATGGCAGATTGTGTTTTCTCAGGTGCCGCAGGAAGAACATCCTCTGTTGTGCCTTTTTGACTGTGGAGTTGATGGTGGCCCCCCATTTAAGGTCCCTGGAGATAATGGTTCCAAGGAACTTAAATGACTCCACAGATGTGACTGTGGTGTTGTTGATGGTGAGTGGGGTGAGGGGAGGGGGAGCTCTCCTAAAGTCTACAATCAATTCCACCATTTTAAGAGCATTGAGCTCCAGGTTGTTGCGATGGCACCAGGACGCCAGCTGTGTCATTTACTGTCTGTAGGCAGATTCCTCCCCATCCTGGATGTCCAATCAGGGTTGTGTCATCCGCAAACTTGAGAAGCTTGACAGAGGAGTCTGTGGAGGTGGTCATTGGTGTAGAGAGAGTAAAGGAGAGGGGAGAGTACGCAGCCTTGCGGTGCTCCTATGCTGAGTGTCTGCGGGTCCAAGATGTGCTTTCCCAGCCTCACATGCTGCTTCCTGTCTGCAGGGCCGGATTTAGATGAAGAGAGGCCCTAAGCTGTTCCACTTGTGAGGCCTCCTCCGCGTTGGTTTTCAGCGCTGGCGGCAAGGGAGGGAGAAAGTGCCCAGCGCCGACCAGTTGCCGTTGCAGTGCGCATGCACAGGGCGGCCGATGATGCGCTGGCCGTGGTTGTGCGCATGTGCAGGGGGAGGATGTGCAGGCCGCAGCAGTGCGCATGTGCAAGGCGGGCTGCCGTGCCGGCGGATGAGGAGCGAGCAGAGCCCGGTGGCCCGGACACGGATGGCGGGGGGAGATGGAGAGAGAGAGATAGAGAGGGGGGCCCGCCCAGAGTTGAACGGCAGGTGTCCTGCCTTGGCCGGAGGCCCCCCTAGACCTCGAGGCCCTAAGCTTAAGCTTGTCTAGCTTATAGGTAAATCCGGCCCTGCCTGTCTGTTAGGAAGTTGCTAGACCTCGAGGCCCTAAGCTTAAGCTTGTCTAGCTTATAGGTAAATCCGGCCCTGCCTGTCTGTTAGGAAGTTGATGATCCACTGACAGAGGGGTTCAGGCACAGTCAACTGAGAGAGTTTGGAGTGTAGTAGCTCTGGCACAATGGTGTTGAATGCAGTGCTAAAGCTCACAAACAAAATCCTTGCATAGGTCCCCTGGCGATCTAGGTGCTGGAGGACGAAGTGCAGGCCTAGGTTGACTGCGTCATCCACTGATCTATTTGCCCGGTATGCAAACAGCAGGGGTTCTAGCAGATATTTTTCAGGTGCGCCAGCACAAGTCTTTCAAGGGTTTTCATGATTACAGAGGTCAGTACGACAAACCTGTAGTCGTTAAGACCAGTAATCCTTGGCTTTTTGGGTACGGGAACAATAGTGGAGACTTTGAAGCAGGCAGGGACAGTGCAGGTTTGCAGAGACTGGTTGAAAATGTCTGTGTAGACTGGTGCCAGTTGTTCGGTCCTTGCACAGAGCTTGAGAGTAGTGGAAACATTGTCCGGTCCTGGAGATTTCCGGTTTTCTGTCTCCTGAATAGCTTATCTACCTCCTCAATTGCTATTGTTAGTGATGGACAAGTGGCCAGACTGATGTTGGGCAGCAAGGAGGAGGTGGGTAGTGGATGAGGGCCCAGTCTTTGCAGACTGGAATGAGGCTGTAAGTGGGTGTGAAATGGTGATTGGGGAGGAGTGGGTGGGGAAGGGTCCAGTCTTTCAGAATGGTGTCAGGCTGTAAGTTGGTGTGAAGTGGTGATTGGGGAGGAGTGGGTAGGGGAGGGAGGGAGGGGGTACCGGGGTTATATTTCTGTCTATCGAACCTGCAGTAGAACTCGTTCAGGTCGTTGGTCAGCTGACGATTGTCCAAGGAGTAGCTGATGATTTCCTCTTGTAGCTGGTGATTCCTTGCAAGCCCTTCCACACTGAAGAAGTGTTATTAGCTGAGAACTTGATCCTCAACTTCGCAGAATGCCTTTCCTTGGCAGCTCTGATTCCTCTTCTTAACTTGCACTTGGCCTGCCTGTAGATGTATAATGTCTCTGTACGTAAGCTTAACCTCTGTGTGAATAGGATTTGTAGGCAATTTGATAATATTCCACTCATTAACATGTTTTTTATTCCTATGCAATTCAAAAATTACAATAGTTACTAGACCAAGTGCAGACCCGTTGGGTCTGTTCCCCCAACGTGCGGTTGTGGGGGGGGGGAGGGGGCATGCGGCGTCACACACTAACTACCCCCCCCCCCGCACTCACGCTAATGGAGGGGAGGAGGGGAGAGAGAGACAGAGAGAGGGGGGGGGGGGAGAGAGGGGAGGAGAGAGGGGGAGGAGAGAGGGAGTGCTGAGAGGGGGGTGAGATGAGGGGTGGGGGAGAGGTGGGGAGCAGGGAGGGGGAGGGAGGGTGGAGGGAAGGGGGTAGGGAAGGGGGTAGGGTTGTGTGGAGGGGAGGGGGTTTAGGGGAGGGACGGTGGGGGAGGGGATGGAGGGGAGGAGGGGGCAAAAAAGAGGGGAGAGAGAGAGAGGGGGAGAGGAGAGGGGGGGGCAGGAGAGGGGGGAGTGGAGGGGGGGGGAGAGGGGAGGGGGAGTGGAGAGGGGGGAGAGGAGAGGGGGGGAGAGGAGAGGGGGGAAGGCGAGGGGGAGGAGAGGGCGGAAGGAGAGGGGGAGGAGAGGAGAGGGGGGGAGAGGAGAGGGGGGAGAGGAGAGGGGGGGAGAGGAGGGGGGAGAGGGGAGAGGAGGAGAGGAGTGGGGGGAGGAGGAGAGGGGGGGAAGAGGAGGAGGGGGGGAGGAGGAGATGGGGGGAGAGGAGAGGGAGGGGGGGGGGGGGGGGGGGGAGAGGGAGTGCCTTTTTACTTCAACCCAAACCCAAACAACCATTTGCAGGCAGTGCTTTTTTACCTCTAACCATATTATCATTTTCAAACCAAATTAAGGGTGCTCACAGTGCTGTAGACATTTGTCAGTGTCATTCAGAGCTCTGATTGAGGCACACCACTTGCAGAGACTGATTGAGGCGCACCACTTCCTGGTTTTATAGTCCTTCCCCCTCCCTCCAGCAGGGGCAGCAGAGAGAATGGGGAATTTTGTAAAAACATTAATATCTCTGTCAATTTTCATCGACGGGAAAAATCCTCGGCACACATGCGGCGGTGGAGGGCTCTGAGCGAGGTGGCCAAAAATGACGGCCGTAGGTGGCGGCGTACTCTCGGAAATCGCAGCACAGAAAGCCAAAACCGGTCAAGAACAGACTTTTAGTAATATATAGATAGATAGATAACCATATAACAATTACAGCACAGTAAAAGACCATCTCGGCCTTTCATGTCCGTGCCGAACACTTATTTTTCCCTAGTTAAAACATGATAAGAAATTAAATCAGATTTTCTTTCTTTTAATTTGTGGTAGGGCGTGGATGCACAATTTAAACTCAGTTGTAGGGTCAATGAGCAGCAACCAAGAGTGGGATTGCAATTTATTGCTTGATCTTTTTTTCCTCTTGTCTTTTGTATATGCATTAAGCATTTGTAGCTCGCCTACTGGAGCTTTTAGATGAAGTAAATTATTCTCACTGAAAATAATGAAATTGTTCTGAGTATACACCCGGCATTCCAGAGGTTAACAATTTTTTTTTAATCTTATGTGCAGAGACGTTATGAATAGAACTGCAGATGCTGGAATCCTGAGTAAAACACAAAGTGTTGAAAAACTCAGCAGGTCAGGCATTATCCATGGAGGGAATGGACAGATGACGATTTGTGGTTGGGTCCCTCCTTCGGAATGGAGCTAATCTCCATCATCACACACACCTACAACTAAAAGCCCTATGTCATTAAAAATATATTATGACCTAATACACCATTTTCTTCAGGGAATAAGGATATGTGTTATGCTAAAGTAAATCAATGTAAAGATGACGTAGGACTCATAAATAGCTGTACAAAACCTGTCCAATAAGTGTGCATGTTTGAAAGAATGAAGGCACATTGAAGACACATCACGTCTTTGCTCGCAAATGAAAAGTGTTAGCTTTGAAAATAGAAGCATTACAGCACCTGTACATAAGTGGAAAAAAATAATGCTACAAGCTTTATCACTAATGTTTTCAGTTTACAGTAAAGAGTACACCTACATTTACTACCATTAGGCTGTGGGCCGAGGAGCTTTTTTGTGCAAGTTCGTGACCCAACTCACGGAACTACGTGAAATTTTCACATATTGTGTAAAACTATTATATAAATCATCCCTGAAACTTGTCAAGAACAAAACTTGCATTTTTAATAAATTTGAGAAAAACCTGAAACATTTTGGGTAGCTTTAGTCCAATCAAAGCACGTTTAACATTGAGTCGGACGGACAAGCTCACTAGTATGGAGAGAATTTTGCTGGAAGAATCTATCTCGCTTTTTTATAACACCCAAAATAAAAAGCAGACAACTTGCTGTACAACAACACTGTTGGAGGCTGTGTGGGAGTACGGAGGCAGACCACTCGCATATTTTCTGGAAGTGTGTAAAGATAAGGCCATACTGGGAAAATGTTAATGCAGCTGTAAATAATATCTTGGGTTATAAAATCCCAAATACCTGCCCTGTGATGTATCTGGGGCGTATTAAAGATAGTGTAAAAATAGAAGATACATATTTGATTAAAGTTTTGCTTGCAGCAAGTAAGAAGGCCATTACCAGGCAGTGGCTTAATGAAAAAAGTCCAAAACAGGAACAGTGGTTAGAAATTGTGCGAGACATCTTTAATATGGAGAAATTGACATATTCCTTGAGAGTCAAGGAGAATTCATTTGAGAAGATCTGGGAAAAATGGACTGTTTATTTGAGCCATGACACCAATTAGATAAATGCCGAGCTAGATATGGGAAGATTGCGTTATATAGAACTAGATGGTATGTTTGTATGAATGTTGAATTATCTCCAGATAACTAATCAATGTAATGGTTTTTCTTTTTTTAATTTGGTAAGTGAACCACACGGTCTTATTCCAATTTTCTTTTTAATTTACTTCTTTTTTTTCCTCCCCATCTACTTATTTTTTTATTTTGATTGCTGTTTTTCTTACTTTGTTTTATTTATGGTGATGGTGTTGCACTGTTTTGAAAATATCTCTTAAAAATCAATAAAAATTTAAGTGAAAAAAAAACCCATTGAGTCGGATGGCAATTGGCCAATGACATGCTTTGTTTCAGGCTACCTAGGCAGGGAACACACATCATGGCTGAGATTACTTCTACTGACGCCAGTTTTACTGGAGACTCTGATAAAGGTTCTTTGTTGTTCTGTGGAATACATGTCGTGGAAACTCACAGCACTGGAACTGAATGGTAAGATCTAAAGTCTGAACTTATGAAAATTAATCTATATGGACTTTAATTAATTTAATTGCACCCTTTTATAATGTGAAAAAATGAGATTTGGAGGCTACAGAACTCATTCATTCACTCATTCACTCATTTTCATTCATTCATTCATTCATTCATTCATTCATTCATTCATTCATTCATTCATTCATTCATTCATTCATGAAGTTGAGGGCCTAAACTATGTATATCCATAATAAAGTAAAATTTAAAAAATCACTAATGCCAGCTTGTTGTTGTCTAATAAGTCTTTAACATCTAATCTCGGAGCTGCCTGCGATAACTTACCGAAGAAATGTGCTCTGAACGCGGGGCCTATGTACTTAACATAGTGAAGCCACGGTCTCAGTTAAGAAGCGGCCGATTTGCGAATGCGGAGCCGCGGAGTTTGATCATCTCCGCGGGGGGGAGGCTGTACATAGTGCCTTCTGTAGCAGCCGCTTCCAGGCCCGACCACGGGTGAACAACAGAGGAATAATGACTGCACTTTATAGGCTTCCATCGCAGTGAGAAATGGTCAGAAATAGAAACATAACCACAGAAAAATTTAAATATTTGGGAATTGAAATCACTAGAAAATATCAAGCTATGTATAACACTAATTATAGTCCCCTACTTAAGAAATTAAATACTTTAATTAAATTCTGGAAAACGCTTCCGATGTCTCTAATAGGCCGAATAAATGCTATAAAATGATCTTTTTACCACAAATTCTATACCTATTTCAATCAATCCCTATATATCTACCAAAATAGTTTAAAAAAAAACTGGACTCAGACATTACAAATTTTATATGGGACTATATATCCCACAGAATACAAAGAACTCACTTGAGCAAACCTAAAGAATTGGGTGGTTTAGCACTTCCTAACTTTATGTACTATTACTGGGCAGTAAATATCAAAAATATGATTCACCTGCTAGACAATTCTGCCCAGCAGGCGGATTGGATTATAACGGAGAGAGAGGACTGCTCCCCTTGTAATATTGGAGCGATCCTCCTCTCACCAATGAACTTGAATAACACAAATTATAATAAAAATCCAATTATACACAGTACAATTAGAACCTGGAAACAAATAAAACATAACCTAAAATTAAGAAATCTATCTCTGTTATCTCCAATAGCTAACAATCCGTCGTTTAAACCCTCTATTATAGATAAATAATTTACACAATGGGACAGAATAGGAATTAAAACGCTCGGAGATTTGTACGAAAATGGAAAATTATTATCATTCCAACAATTACAAATAAAATATAATCTGTGAAATAACCATTACTTTAAATATCTTCAAATATCTGACTACCTGAAAAAATATACACAAGATTATTATAATATGCCACCAGATTTACTGGACGAAGCAATGAAAACAAAGGCTGAATCAGCAAACTTAATATCATACTTGTATAACATTATTTTAAATATAGAAATACCTTCAACCGACGGTCTTAGAAGAGACTGGGAACAAGAACTAGCTATAGAAATTTCAAAAGGGAGGTGGGATAAACATTTACAATATGTGCATAAATGCTCGATTAACATTCTAGTAAATGCTCGATTCATGCAGACTTAAAGACTATGAGATGATTTTTTCTGTAACCTCTGTCCCTCCATTTGAACTTGATCTAACTTATCTAGATTCAAGATTCAAGATAGTTTTTTGTCATGTGTCCCAGATAGGACAATGAAATTCTTGCTTTGCTTCAGCACAACAGAATATAGTAGGCATGAATAGTACAGAACAGATCAGTGTGTCCATATACCATTATATAACCATATAACCATATAACAATTACAACACGGAAACAGGCCATCTCGGCCCTACAAGTCCGTGCCGAACCGTCGGTTGAAGGTATTTCTATATTTAAAATAATGTTATACATTCTAGTAAATCGCCTCTGTACTTTCTCTATTTTGTTGACATCCTTCTTATAATTGGGCGACCAAAATTGTACACCATATTCCAGAATTGGTCTCACCAATGCCTTGTACAATTTTAACATTACATCCCAACTTCTATACTCAATGCTCTGATTTATAAAGGCTAGCATACCTAAAGCTTTCTTTACCACCCTATCTACATGAGATTCCACCTTCAGGGAACTATGCACAGTTATTCCTAGATCCCTCTGTTCAACTGCATGCCTCAATTTGCTACCATTTGCCATGTACATCCTATTTTGATTTGTCCTGCCAAGATGTAGCACCTCACACATATCAGCATTAAACTCCATCTGCTATCTTTCAGCCCATTCTTCCAAATGACCTAAATCTCTCTGTAGACTTTGGAAAACTACTTCATTATCCACAACACCACCTATCTTAGTATCATCTGCATACTTACTAATCCAATTTACCACACCTTCATCCAAATCATTGATGTACATGACAACCAACAGTGGACCCAACACAGATCCCTGAGGTATCCCACTAGTCACCTGCCTCCAACCATTACTCTCTGGCGTCTCCCATTCAGCCAATGTTGAATCCATCTTGCTACTCCTGCATTTATACCCAACAATTGAACCTTCTTAACAAACCTTTCACGAGGAACCTTGTTAAAGACCTTACTAAAGTCCATATAGATACCATGATATAAATATATACACACATGATATACACACACATATATATACACATATGAATAGATAAACTGCAAATAAACAGATAATGGGTTATGAATGTTCAGAGTTTTGTATGAGTTTTGTCTGAATTGAGTTTAATAGCCTGATGGCTATGGGGAAGTAGCTATTCCTGAACCTGGACGTTGCAGTCATCAGGCTCCTGTATCTTCTACTTGAATGTAGCGGGGAGATGAGTGTTCAGGATGGTGTGGGTCCTTGATGATACTGCCAACCTTTTTGAGACAGCGACTGCGATAGATCCCCTCGATGCTAGGAAGGTCAGAGCCGATGATGGACTGGGCAGTGTTTACTATTTTTTAAAGTTTTTTCCACTCCTGGGCACTCAAGTTGCCGAACCAAGCCACGATGCAACCGGTCAGCAAGCTCTCTACTGTGCACCTGTAGAAGTTAGAGAGAGTCCTCCTTGAAATAACGACTCTCCATAATCTTCTCAGGAAGTAGAGGCACTGATGTGCTTTCTTTATAATTGCATCATTGTTCTTGGACCAGGAGAGATCTTCAGAGATGTGCACGCCCAGGAATTTGATGCTCTTGACCCTTTCCACACACTAACTACAGATACTCAAACAATGTAACACTTTTAGGGTTCTTTTAGGTTAAAGGTAATAGCCCTCATTTGCAAATGCACCATGGGGGGAGGGAGGGGGTGGTCTCTTACATAAATATAGGCTCATTGTAGTTTAAAATGAATACTCATTGAGTAAACATCAGAGCATTCGATTTTTGGTCAGGATGTGACATTTACATCAGATATAAGACTTTACTCTTACAGGTCTGTCCCCCAACCTGGCACTGCCCCAGTCCCACTATTGCCATGACCCCCACTCTCCCCACTATGGCAGTCAGTGGGGTTCAGTAAACGGGGGAACCCAGAGGATCTGTCCTGACCCTTTAATTAGGCAGGCTCATGAGCCCTTAAAACCTGGGACCTCTGCGGCAGTCTCATTCATTTTCCTATTAAAGCGACTGGAAGATGCTTTGCAAGTCTGTCCCCCAGCCTGGCACTGCCCCAGTCCCACTATGGCCGTGACCCCCATTCAGCACACTGGCAGTCAGTGGGTTTCAGTAAAGGGAGGAACCCACAAGAACTGCCCTCGCCCATTAATTTGGCTGATTCAGGAACCAGACCTCTGCAGCAGTCTCATTCAAAAAACACACTCACAATTATATTCACTATATTATATTTATATAATATAATTATACTTAATTATATATGATTCCAGTCATATTTACAAGTCATATATATATATATATATATGAAAACTGAGAAAGTAGAAACCTGAAATCAAAACACTGAAAGTGCTAAATCAGAAATTATACAGTGTTGTGTATGGGATAATGCCGCTTAGTTTGAGATGAAGAGCTATTCTATGAGTTTACGGCGATCTCTGTTGGAACATTGTAAAGATAAACACATCAAAATGGGAGTGAGTTGGCAAACTAAAGTTACAAAGTACTGGAAACCTGAAAACATATTTGTGGAATGAATTAAAGTATACTGCATATAGGTCATTCGATTGACTCAAAGTTGGGAAGACCATATTCATCAACAAACTGTATACCTAAATTGAAAGAAATGCAGATAAATCACTGCTTCTCTTGAAGAATTTATGGCCCAGGACAGTTTTGAAGACTAGGTAAAGCACCAAATGTTGCCTTGGGAAAAAGCAAGGTATTGTGGACGGCAGAATTGTGAACTAAAATATCCAGAAGGTTTAGTCCCATGGGGCTGGGAAATTCCTGCTGTTCTGTACATGAGCTACTGATGATAGTGCTGTTATTTAGTTACTTGGTTTTGCACATGGAAGCTTAAAGCCAACTCTCAAAAACTTTTTCACACCTCCCGCTGTGCCATGATCTTACCAAACATGAGATCATCATTTTCCCGACTGCCATTTGTCTCATCTTCAATTATGATCTTCATTGCGTAGCCTCCCAATCATATACTACTTTATTTTACATTTTCCACAAGACCATTCTGCTAGACTTTGTTTCAGCCTGTTTTTATCCTATTTGTTTATTCAGTGATACTATTCCCCCCATTCAGTCTCTTCCTGGCCACATCTTTTTGATGTCTCAGATGGTAGTTGTTTCGAGGCACATTCATCCCACATTTCATTCTGGGTTTGAAGAAGGGTCTCGACCCAAAATGTCGCCTATCCATGTCTTCAAATATCTGACCCACTGAGTTACTCTGGCTATTTGTGGTTTGCTCAAGATTCCAGCATCTGCAGTTCCGTGTTTCGAGAGTTTCCCTCTTGTTCACGGTGGCACTGTTATAGGTTTGGGGGAATTGATGATAATGAGGGTTGGGTGATTAGGGATTAGTGTCAGTGGGTCCTTGATAGTTGGTGCAGACTCAGTGCGCCAAAGAGCCTGCTTCTGTATTGCAGGCATTTGTAACCTCTGATGATCATGACTCCCTCCCTTTGCAGCCCCTCCAGACTGATATTTTGTTTCTTTACCTGATTCATCACCACCATATTTCCTCTTTGGCTTTTAATACTCCCAGGATTTAACCCTTTCAGCCTTCCACTCTAGTCATAATCTTCCCCTTTTGTGCACACCAAAGTAAAACCTGCTTGTGTACCTTTTTTCAGTTTTAATGAAAATGCATCGGTCTCAAAAGTTTATTCTTTATGCTGCTCCACAGAATGTCAAATTATCCGCTAAATGTTTCAAATCATTGTGTTCCTTTGGATTATTGATACTTCAGTTTCTGGAGGCTGTATAATTGCGTCCAAGAATTGTTTTCAGCATGGATGGGAAAAGTTTAGACAGATAGTAATGGTTTAGAGGGATGTGGGCTAAATGTGGGCAGGTGGGACTATTGTAGGTGGGGCATCTTGGTCAGCATGGGCAAGATGGGCCGAAGGCCAAGCTGTATTTCAGGTAATTGCTGACACTGGGCAATCACCGACCTGAAAAATATGCAATGAGCTCAATCCGTTTATGTCACAGGGCATATTTAACCCATATTTGAGCAGTAAATTCTTGCTATTGAAGGAGTGCAGCGTAGGTTCACGTGGTTAATTCCAGGGATGGCAGGACCGTCATATGTTGATAGAATGGAGCGGCTGGGCTTGTATACACTGGAATTTAGAAGGATGAGAGGTGATCTTATTGGAACATAAGATTATTAAGGGTTTGGACAGCCTAGAGGCAGGAAACATGTTCCTGATGTTGGGGGAGTCCAGAACTAGGGGCCACAGTTTAAAAATAAGGGGTAAGCCATTTAGAACGTAAATGAGGAACTTTTTTTACACAGAGGACTGTGAATCTGTGGAATTCTCTGCCTCCTGGTGGAGGCCAATTCTCTGGATGCTTTCAAGAGAGTTAGAATAGATAGAGCTCTTAAAGATAGCGGAGTCAGGGATATGGGAAGAAGGCAGGAGCGGGGTACTGATTGTGGATGATTAGCCATGATCACATTGAATGGCGGTGCTGGCTCGCCATTCAATGAAGAGCCGGACTACTCCTGCACCTATTGTCTATTAAGCAGAGCCTGAAGAAGGGTCCCGACCCAAAACCTCGCCTATTTACGTCCTCCACGAATTTTGCCTGACCCACTGAGTTACATAGTTTTTTACTCAAGATCCCAGCATCAACGCTATATATCTTTATATCATTGTGCATTTCCGTTTATAGATTGATTGACAGAAATCGATGCCGAACTGGAAACGGTCGAATTTCCGCTATCAGCACCTTCCAAGAATGCTCTGTCCCGGCGTGCTCTGCTTGATGGTGTGTTTTTGCGGCTTGATGTCGTGCGTTGCAAGTAGACGGGCGGCTGAGTCAAGTGTCCGGTTCACGCAATAAAAAAACGGAAAGCGAGAAGCTTTTTTTTTAAAGCTGTCGATCTGCAAAAGAGTGGCCAACAAGTTGTCAGGTAAGGGAGGCAAAGGCCAGGAGGGCGGGCACGCGCGCACTTGCGGGTTCCTCGCCTGCCCGGGGGAGCGCGCGCACACACACACACAGAGATCCTGGAAACACCTGTACGGCGCGAGCGCGCGCGCGCATTTAGGTAAACCCGGGGGAGCGCGCGCGCAGTCGCCTCGGCCGGTGAACATTGGCGAGCCGGGTCGGTCGGTCGGTCACTGTGAACTTGCATCCGTCCCTTCAAAACAAAGTACGTAACTTGTTCTTTTTTTTAAAGGAAAGAATAGGAAATAATATATTATTGGTGCAAATTAATTGTAAAGTGTGAGGTTAAATCGTGAACCAGCGATTTGTCTGTAGTGTGTGCTGAAACTCAGGAAGTGAATTATAGTAAGTTTTGGACGAGTTGTCGCTATGATGTGAATTGATATGACATGCGGGAGAAAAATATTTGTTTAGACTGCGGTCTGCATTGTAGGATGTGTTTAAATCCGAATTGATTAATTTTGTGTACAGAGTACTTTAATTACTGATTTCAGCGACCGGACTTTTCGAGTACTTTGAATTTCCTTGTTTCACTTTCTTTGTTACAAAATGCAATTTCATGCATTGGGCACAATTTATTTCTAATCTAAAATCTTTAATCTGGAAGGAGATCTGCGAGAGTAGCACGCCACTATTTGAAATATCCTCTTGCCGAAGGCATTTACACAGTTGGTTGCACTTGAATGGCATGTCATACTGCTGCTTTTCTTCTGTTCATGGATCCTGTCTGTCCAGCATTTCTTCTTTTAATTTGACACCTCTATCCGGACCTATCATTAAAAAAAACTCTCACAGAAAAACATTAAAAAAAACTCTCGAAGTTCTTGCCCGGACAGATCAGTGAAATCTGTGCTTGACGACTTCTCGGCCGTGGACCCATTGTACAATCCGCCAAATTAATAATCTCAAAAATTAATCTGGGTTAGTTTTGGCAAATGGAATTTATGTAACTGCTATTAAAATTTGTATGGCTAAGTGCTTGGACATACCCCAATTTCAGTAACTTTACCACAATGTCATGTGAAAATAATTGGTAAACCAATGGTTAGTTTCTCTTTTTGTTAAAGATTCAAATTGGAAATCTGTTTATGAAACAATAGACAATAGGTGCAGGAGTAGGCCATTCGGCCCTTCCAGCCTGCACTGCCATTCAATGTGATCATGGCTGATCATTCCCAATCAGTTCCTGCCTTCTCCCCATATCCCCTGACTCCGCTATCTTTAAGAGCCCTATCTAACTCTCTCTTGAAAGTATCCAGAGAACCGGCCTCCACTGCCCTCTGAGGTAGAGAATTCCACAGACTCACAACTCTCTGTGAGAAAAAGTGTTTCTTCATCTCTGTTCTAAATGGCTTACCCCTTATTCTTAAACTGTGGCCCTGGTTCTGGACTCCCCCAACATCAGGAACATGTTTCCTGCCTCTATCGTGTCCAAACCCGTAATATTATTATATGTTTCAATGATATCCTCTCATCCTTCTAAACTCCAGAATATACAAGCCCAACCGCTCCATTCTCTCAGCATATGACAGTTTCGCCATCCTGGGAATTAACCTTGTAAACCTATGCTGCACTCCCTCAATAGCAAGAATGTCCTTCCTCAAATTAGGGGACCAAAACTGCACACAATACTCCAGGTGTGGTCTCATTAGGGCCCAATACAGCTGAAAATGATTTTGTAATCCATAATGGTTCAAAATGAAACCGCAAAGATTGAGAATATCTATTAATCTTCCCAGAGTCCCCTGTTATCTCCTTATTTTTTATTCCCACTAAAAACAACTTTGGTCAGACAACAAATAATATTCCAGTGTTTTGTTTCCAATTCTTTTTTTTTCTTCCATAAAAATGTAGCATCAACACAGTCCTGGGGAAAAATGTTTGGTATTCTATTAAAAATATTGTGGGTTCTCAGAATCAATATATTTTCTTTTGAAATGTGTGGCTTTTTAGTATTTTTTATCACATGAGCATTGTGTGCAGTCTATATGGGGGGGATGCAACAGAAATATATATCTCTGGCAATGCCATTGCAAGCATTGATCCCGAGCTGTAAAAATACCAACTTAAGTTCATATTGTAAAAAGAACAGCCTGAAGTTCAGTTACTGTTGACGAATATCTCCATTTGTGAGCTACTTTCAGCATGCACTTTTGGCTCTTGGTCCAGTGATTGTTGATGTTTTACAAGAAGTAACACTTCAAAATTGAAAGTTATGTGATATTGTGGTTCCAGACTTTTGAGGAAGCATTTGACCAGATTCTTAATGATTTCAGTGTTGAATCTCAACAAAATGTCAGCAAATGGAAACTTTATTGGCTAAGGGAAAGAAAAGAGTATTTCATTGACAGAAGTGATGTCACGATGTAGAAGTGAGTGGCGGGTCAGAAAGAACTAACATAGTATACAATGTGGCTTCAGATGCCATTTTACAAAGATGGAGACAAAGTGCTGAAGTAACTCAGTGGGGGGTAGGCAGTATCTCTGAAGACCATGGATACGTAAAGTTTTGGGTCAGGCTCTTCTTCAGACTGATATTAGGGAGGGGAAAGAAAGCTGGAATGGAGGGGGTAGCAAGCGATGGACAAACGCCAGAGATGAAAAGACTGAAGGCGTGAGACAAAAGGATTCAAATTGCAAATTGTGAAGCTAGAGGAAAGATTATAGGTGGATGGGAGTGGGAGGTGAGAAATAGGTGCGAGTCCAGGGTGGGGAACGAGGGGGAGGGGGGTATAGGAGGAAGAAGTGAGAGGGGGAAAGATTTGTATTTATCTAACATTGGAGAATTCAATGTTCATACCATTGGGTAGTAAGCTACCACTCGGAATATGAGGTGTTGACTTGTACTTCAATGCAAATTTGTTACTACAATGCAAGGATCAGTGGAATCTGAGGGCACAACATAATATATACAGGATTAAATAAAATCATAATTTTGTGGAACAATAGTTCAAATTGAGCATGGCTAATATATTAGCCCTTGGGGGTTGTGTAGAAACATTGGCAATTTCTACATTGTCCAGCACTAAATTAGGTGAGAATAATGTTGAAAAAATAACGACGTTGCTGACATTCCATAGATTAGATTGGTTTTGTTTATTATCATATACATCAGGGTGCAATTAAATTATTTGTGTGCATGAAAATAAGAAAGTGATCAGTATATGTGGTTATGATAAATACATCAGCAAATGCAAAACAAGAGGGTGGTGCAAAGATTGGAGTGCAATCTGAAGTAGTAGAACAAAAAACTGAAGTGCAATGAATTAAGAGTAATAGTGCATAGCAGCATTTCTGGGAAGTGGTGAATGGTTCAGGAGTCTGACAGCGCTGGGGGTGCCTGGAGTTCAAGTTCCTGTATCTTCTCCCAGAAGGTAGAAGAAAGAAAAGGGAACGGTCAGGGTTGCAGGTATCTGTGGCGATACTTCCTTGAGGTAACACACTGAACAATTAGCAGCAAAGGAGTATGGATTAAGTTGTAGTATATTGTGCAATGCTCTTCAATACACTTTTGTGTGTGTTCAAATAGGTGAAGGGAAAATAAGGAAAATTGTCAGGAATCATTTTATTTATGGGTAAAGGTTGACAAAAATGCTGGAGAAACCCAGCGGGTGAGGCAGCATCTATGGAGCGAAGGAATAGGTGACGTTTTGGGTCGAAACCCTTCAGACTAATTACTGCTTACAAGGGTAGGCTGATGGATTGGAAAAAAAAATTAAAGGTGATTTTTAGTAACTGGAATAGATGTGTATTAATAACCATATAACCATATAACAATTAACCATATAACATATTAACCGTCTCGGTCTACCACCCATGACAGAAGGGGGAGAAGTTGTGAAGTTTTATAGCCACAGGGAAGAAGGATCTCCTGTGGCGTTCTGTCCTGCATCTTGGTGGAGCCAGTTTGTTGCTGAAGGCACTCCTCAGTTGACCAGTGTGTCATGCAGGGGATGAGCCGTATTGTCCAGGATGCTCCGAAGTTTGATGAGCATCCTCCCCTCCAAGACCACCTCCCATGAATCCAACTCCGCCCTCAGGACGGAACCAGCCTTCCTGATGAGTTTGGTGATCTTATTGGCGTCCGCAGCCTTCGCCCTGCTGCCCCAGCAAAGAAAATGGCACTGGCTACCACCGATTGGTAGAACATCTCATGCATCTTACTGCAGACATTGAATGAATAAATGAATGAATGAATGAATATGTTTATTGGCCAAGTATTCACATACAAGGAATTTGCCTTGGTGCTCTGCCCGCAAGTGACATCATGACATAGTGACAGTTAAGAATGATACATAAAACATTAAACATTAATAATAAAACATTATTGTATTAAACTTGTGAATTAAATAAAATACCGGAGCAAAAGGTTTTTGGTTAATTATAATAATATATTTTATTGTCATTGCACATAGGTGCAACGAGATTTGGTATGCAGCTTCCATCCGATGTCATAACTTAAACAACTAATAAAATGTTGATACAATTTAGATACCCCGAGAAACATGATTTATAAAAAAGAACAGTAAAATAGTCTAAAGTGCAAATAGGTCTGTTCCGGGTCGATGTGTGACGAGACCATCCTAGGGAGACAGTCCGTGGGGGTGGGGGTGGGGGGCACTCAGCAGGGCCGGTTCAGAGCAGCTATAGCTCTGGGGATGAAGCTGTTCCTGAGTCTGGAGGTGCAGGCGTAGAAGGCCTTGTAACGTCTGCCGGAGGGTAGGAGTTCGAACAGACTATTACGAGGGTGTGAGGAGTCTTTATGGATGCTGACGGCCTTCCTGAGGCACCGTGTGTAGTAGATGCCCTCCAAGGCTGGTAGCTGTGTCCCAATAATCCTCTACGCTCTGTGGACGACGCGCTGAAGAGCTCTCCTCTCTGCCTCCGTGCAGCTGAGATACCACACAGAGATGCCATACGTTGATATGCTTTCTGTGGTGCAGCGGTAGAAGGTTGTCAGCAGCTGTTGGGGCAGACCAGTCTTTTTCAATGTTCTTAGGAAGAACAGTTGTTGCTGTGCCTTCTTGACCAGCGCAGCGGTGTTGGTGGACCATGTGAGGTCTTCTGAAATGTGTGTGCCCAGAAACCTAAAGCTGGACACTCTTTCCACACTGTCCCCGTAGATGGAGATTGGGGCGTAATCTCTATTTTGTGTCCTCCTGAAGTCGACAATCAGCTCCTTGGTCTTGGAGGTGTTTAGGGACAAGTTGTTACGTGAGCACCAGTCCGCCAGGTTCTGCACCTCCGCTCTGTAGTTTGTTTCATCACCGTTGGTGATCAGCCCGATCACCGTTGTGTCGTCTGCGAACTTGACGATGGTGTTGGTGTCGAATGCAGGAACACAGTCATGTGTGAAGAGGGAGTAGAGCATGGGGCTCAGTACACAGCCCTGTGGTGTGCTGGTACTCAGGGTGATAGTGGAGGACAGGTGCGGGCCCAGTGTCACTGCCTGCGGTCGATCCGTCAGGAAATTCAGGATCCAGTCTCATATCGGTGAGCTGAGGCCTAGCTGGTGGAGTTTGGTGGTGAGCTTGGTGGGGATGACCGTGCGGAAGGCAGAGCTATAGTCTATGAAGAGCATCCTCACGTACGTGCCCTGTCTTTCCAGGTGAGTCCGGACAGTGTGAAGAGCCAGAGAGATGCATCCTCTGTGATCTATTTGCCCTGTATGTGAATTGATGAGAGTCCAGTGAGGCAGGGATGCTGGATTTGATGTGGGAGAGGACCAGCCTTTCAAAGCACTTCATGGGTATTGGAGTTAGAGCAAGGAGTTATTGAGTAGAGTTACTACTCGTGGAAAAAAAGCTGCTATTATGTCTGGCTGTGGCAGCTTTGACAGTTTGGAGTCGCATTCCAGACGGAAGTGATTCAAAGAGTTTGTGGCCAGGGTGAGAGGGGTCAGAGATGATCTTACCCACTCGCTTCCTGGCCCGTGCAAGTGTACAGTTTGTCAATGGAGGAAAGGTTGCAGCCAATAACCTTCCCAGCTGATCGGACGATTCGCTGCAGCCTCCGGGTGTTGTGCTTGGTGGCTGAGCCGAACCAGACCATGATGGAGTGGAGCCTTCTCAAAAAGTGCAGCCACCTCTGTCCCTTCTTGTACAGGGCCTCAGTGTTCCTGGACTAGTCCAGTTTACTGTCAGGGTAAACTCCAAGGTATTTATACTCCCAGGTAAACAGTGATGGAGACTGGGGACAAGGTGGGGTTCCTCTCCTCCTTAAGCCCACCATCAACTCCTTAGTCTTGTTGGTGTTCAGCTGCAGGTGATTCAGCCCATACCACAACCAGTGAATTGACCTCCACTGCCTTCTATAGCAGAGAATTCCACAGATGCACAACTCTCTGGGTGAAAACATTTTTCCTCATCTCATTCCTAAATGGCCTATCTTTTATTCTTAAACTGTGACCCCTGGTTCTGCACACCCCCAACATCGGGAAAATTGTTCCTGCAACGTCTGTCCAATCCCTTAAGAATTTTATATGTTTCTATAAGAACCCCTCATCCTTCCAAATTTCAGTGAATATAAGCCCAGTCGAACCATTCTTTCATCATGTGTCAGTCCCGCCATTCCGGGAATTGACCTGGTGAACCTACTCTGCACTCCCTCAATAGCAAGAATATGGAGTCAACAACGTGGAAGTGTATTCCTGTAGTTAACGGGAACCAGTGTGGGAAAGTACACGTTTTAACTAACAGGACAAGGGGATGGGAACCAATGCAAGGAGACCGGAGGGCCATAAAAGGAGGACGGAAGCAAAAGGGATATGAGCTTTGTGCTTTAATGCGAGGAGCATTCGTAATAAGGTGGATGAACTGAATGTACAGTTAGTAATTAAGGAATATAATATAGCTGGAATTATGGAGACATGGCTCCAGGATGACCAAGGCTGGGAGCTAAACATGCGGGGGTATTCAATATTCAGGAGGGATAGATCAGGGCTCGAAATTAATGGTTGCCTGGGTGCCATTGACCACTCAAAGCGCCGCCGGGCAACTAAACACCGAGTCATTTTGCCCGGCTTGGCAACCAGATACTGGTTTGTACCGAAGATAGACACAAAAAACTGGAGTAACTCCGCGGGTCAGGCAGCATCTGTGGAGAAAAGGAACGCGACGTTCTGTGTCGGCGGTGACGGCTGTATTGCGTGAGAAAGATACTAGGTGCGTGGTGACGAAGGGTCGCAGCGAATGACTGGTCCCGCACAGCGACAGCAGCGGCCGCGACAGCAGCGGCTCCATCTCCTCCTCCCCACGCACCCCGCCCGCCCTGATAAGTGCAAATCCACTACCCGGCGCTTTTAAAAAAAACTCCCGCATGCCGAGGCCGGGAGGAGGGAGAGGCCTCGGCGTGCGGGAGGGTTTGTTTTGAAAGCGGTTATCCCGTTAGCGGGTTTGCAAGCAGCGGCTGCTATCAGGGAGGAGTTGGTGATGGAGCCGCTGCCGCCGCCGCCGCTGCGCGGGACCCATCATTCGCTCCGACACTTCTGAAGCAGCTGCACCAAAGATACTATAGCTATAGGATCTTTGAGCTGCACCGCTCCGCACCGTTGACTGGCGGAGGAGGGAGGCGGTGGGGAGGAATTCCCAACGGCCAAGGCAGCGGGCGATGTTGTCCGAGGAGCGCTGACCTTCCTTCCTCCCCACCTCGCCCCCCTTCTCTCTCTCTCTCTCTCTCTCTCTCTCTTGTATGCCCCCTCCACCCCTCCCCCCCCCTTTATCCTGGGACATCTCCTCTACATCCCGCACTGATACCCATTCCCGCCTCTATTCAGTCCTCACTGACATCCCTTGTGCTTCCCCCCCCCCAATCTATTCATCCTGCGCTGATCACCCTATCCACCTCACATTAAGTCTCCTGCCACCCCCCCCCCCCATCCATCCTACATTGGTTCCCCAATTCACCCTGTACTGACCCCTTTCCCATCCATCCTGCACCTCCTCCATCCATTCTGTACTGATTCCCCCATCCATCCTGTACTAATCCATGCATTAATCCCGTACTGACCCACCCTCCATTTACCCTGCACCTTTCCCATTCATCCTGTAGTGATTTCCCATTCATCCTGCACAGACCCTCCGATCCACACTGTACTGACACCCCCCCCCCCCCCCCCATTCATCCTGCGCTGATCTCCCTCCCCCATCCATCCTGTACTGATCCTCCCATTCAAGAAGAATGGGGGGAACAGTCTGAAGAAGGGTCTCGACCCGAAACGTTGCCTATTTCCTTCTCTCCATAGATGCTGCCTCACCCGCTGAGTTTCTCCAGCACTTTGTCTACCCCCACCCACCCCGTACTTACCCCCCCCCCCATTCAACACCACTGACATCCCCCGTGCTCTCCCATCACAATTTTACCTACTCCAACCAACACGTACTAATTCACCTGCCTCATTCCATCCATTCTGCACCGACTGCCTTCTAACTGCCTTCTAACCACCCCCCCCCCCCCCCCCCCCCTCCCCTCCATCTATCCACCCCGCACTGATTCACACACACCCCCTTCCCTGACCCTATTGTCCTGGAAATGTCTTCAGACCGAATATTGACTATGTTTGATAACGGAATGCAATCAAATGTGTTTTAATTCCCAATGTTATTATTTGTTTTAATCCATAAAGATGGATTCTATTGTGAACACGTGAAACATCAAAACCGCAGTGTTCGATTGTCACTGCTACCGTTGACATGTTATTACAGAATTCATTTTAACGGATCTTAATATGGAGTATCAGCACTGTAGTTATTTAATGAGCAACATTCACAACTATACGTACGCATATATGTTACCATGGTCCAGGATTTATTGACACAGGTTGATCATACGCTGAATAATCCAACCACATTTTTGTTTGGACGTGGAAAGAACTAATAGAAATTGCATTAATTGCAATATGTAAAAAGAGTTGAGATACTGTCTTATTATTTTGCTGCATGTCATTGTGGGATATATCATGTCTTGATTGGTGAATGTGTAGTTTGTGACTTTATTTGAAAGAAATAATATCCGACTGGTAACTACGCGCTTCGTCCGAGCACATTATCGCACGCGTCATGCAAGCCATCTTAAATAACCACCTGAACTGTCATTTGGCAACCTAAAAAGCTGCCAAGGTTGTCCGGCTGGCAACAGGGAAAAAAAGTTAAGCGAGAGCCCTGTAGATAGAAAGGAAGAGGAGGTGGGGTGGCATTGCTGGTTAATGAGATTAATGCAATAGCAAGGAAAGATATTAGCTTGGATGCTGTAGAATCGGTATGGGTAGAACTGCGAAATGGCCAAGGGCAGAAAACACTTGTTGGAGCTGTATATAGACCACCAAGCAGCAGTAGGGAGGTTAGGGATAGCATCAAGCAGGAAATTAGGGATACGTTTAGCAAAGGTACAGCAGTTATCATGGGTGACTTTAATCTACATCTAGATTGGGCCAAACAAACTAGTAGCAGCGCTGAGGAGGAGGATTTCCTGGAATGTATACGGGATGGGTTTTTTAAACCAATTTGTAGAGGATCCGAATAGAGGGCCGGCCATCCCAGAGTGGGTATCGTGTAATGAGGAAGGATTAGTTAGCGATCTTGTTGTGCAGAGCCCCTTGGGCAACAGTGATCATAACATGGTGGAATTCTGCATTAGGATGGGGTGTGATACAGATAATTCAGAGACTAGGGTCCTGAAAGAAAGGAGACTTTGAAGGTATGAGAGGAATTGGCTGGGATAGACTGGCAAATTATACTTAAAGGGTTGACAGTGGAGATGCAATGGCAAACAATGCAATCCCATTTGGGAAAAGTTAGATAAACTATGCAAATATTTAAAATAATACAACGTATTTCATGCAAATATGAGATCTACATGGGTAGATGTGTGAGCATGTTATGGTTGAGATAGCTGAGGAAGATTATAAGGGATATGTAGGAGTTGAAGTAGATTCAATAATCAACAAAATATTGAATTACATAATTAAAAGATATTCACTATAAGGCAGAGGCAATGGTGAAAAAGTATTATTGTCAGACAATAACTGCTGAATATTGCAACTAATGTCTTGGTTTAGTGTAGTGAAACAGGTCTTTTGGCCACCGAGTCCACACCCACACCAATTCTATGTTATATCACTTTCTCATCCACTCCTGGCATACTCGGGGCAATTTACAGAGGCCAATTAACATGCAAGCCTGCACATCTTTGGGATGTGGGAGGAAACCAGCGCACCTGGAGGAAACCCACGTGGTCACAACGAGAACGTCCAACTCCGCACAGACAGCACCTGAGGTGAGGATCGAACCTGGGTCTGTGGGGCTGCATGGCACCCACTTTACCGTCTGTGCCTCGGTGCTATTGTTTGCTAAATAGATAAGAAAGATGATGTACAGGAGAAAGTACAGAAAAAGTAAAACGTTTGATTCCAATATTAAAAAAAACGAAAGAAGTCTTTCTCTTTCTAATAAGCTTTGCCTGCAAGTGATCCTTATGCCACCATTCCCTACATATCCATGTGTCCATCTAAACGGAATAAACACAGCAAAATAGCTGAAAATGCCCTATTGGTCTGTCAGCAACTGTGGAAAAAGAAAAATATTATATATCAGGTTGAACCTTATCAGTTGGAACAAAGAAAGAGGGAAAACATGTTAGTTTCATTTATTTAAGAGGCTGGGAATGAATAGGATAAGGGAATATGATAGGGTGAGGCCAAGATTATCACTGTGATAAACTGTTGAAAATGGCATGCGGTAGAATAATGAGGGCTGTTGGAGAGTGGTAGAAAATGCCCAGCAGGGCAAGGTACTAATGGTAACTGCTTGATTGAAAGGTCAGGCATTTTGGCCCACTATATTTTATGTTATCCACTTTCGCATCCATTCCTTTAGACTTGAGATACAGAAACAGGTCCTTTGGCCCATTGAGTCCACGTCAACCAGCGATCACCCCATACAGTAAAACTATTCTACACTCGAGGGACAATTTTACAATTTCACTGAAGTCAATTAACCTTCAAACCTGTATGTCTATGGAATGTTATCCCACTTTCACATCCGTTCCCCACACTCTAGAGGCAATTCACAGAGACCCCTTAACCTACAAACCCACACATCTTTGGATTTGGACGGAAACCGAAGTACCTGGAAGAAACCCAGGAATGGTCACAGGGAGAATGTGCAAATTTCACACTTGAGGTCGGGTTCGAACCTGGGATCTTTGTCGCTGTGAGGCAGTAGCTCAATCAGCTATGCCACCGTGCCGCCCGTCGAAAAAAATGGAGCTAACAGTACACTTAATGACCTGCAATAGAACTGTCCAGCCAGGGAAAGTGAGGTACCTGAAGTTGTAATATTTGGGAATGAGAGGATCTTGAAGTGCAGATACATAGTTCCTTGAAAGTGGCATCACGGGTAGGTAAGGTGGTCAAGAAGGCTTTCGGCACATTGGCCTTCACGAGTCAGAATATTGAGTATAGAAATGTCTCGACCTGAAACGTAACCCATTCGTTTTCTCCAGAAATGCTGTCTGACCTGCTGAGCTACCCCTGCTTTTTTGTGCTTATCTATTGAGTATAGAAGTTGTGCGGTTATATTACAATTGTACAAAGACATTGGTGTAGCCACATTTGGAGTATTGTGTTCATTTTTAGTCACCCTGTTCATTTTTGGTCACCCTGTTATAGGAAAGATGTTAAGTTGGAAAGGGTGTAGAAAAGATTTATGAGGGTGTTGCCAGGACGTGAGGGCCTGAGCTATAGGGAGAGCAGGTGCGCTCTTTATTCCTTGGAGAGCAGGAGGATGAGGGGTGATATTATAGAGGTGTTTAAGATCATGAAGTCTTGTACCCAGAGCAGGGGAACCAATAACTGGAGTACAGAGGTTTAAGGTGACAGAGAAAAGATTTAATAGGAATATGAACAACTTTTTTTACACAGTGTGGTGGGCATCTGGAATGAGCTGCCAGAGGAGGTAGTTGAGGCATGTACCATCACAACATTTAAAAGACATTTGGATCGGTATGTGAATAGGATATGTTTAGAAGGGCATGGGCCAAACACAGGGAGGTGCAGCTAGTATAGATGGGGCATGTTTGTCAGCGTGAGCAAGTTGGGCTGAATGGCCTATTTCCACATTGTATGACTCTATGTCTGTGACACATTAGCCCAGACAGACGTATTACTGCAATGGTGAATATTTTAATGTCCCAATCTTTCCAATAAATTATTTCATAAGTGAATTGCATCATAACTGGAACCATCTAAATTTCTTAGAAAGTTTGTGACACAGCTATTTTCCACATAACAAGAGTGGAACAAATAATTAACTACTGTTAAAGTACATCAGAGATTAAAATCAATCTTGATTTTTGCCCTTAAAAAAAAATGTTTTTATCGTTTGGCCACAGCATGATCTTCTGATCCAAGATGACTGTAAACAAGCTAGTCAAGTAGTCATTCACACATGCAGCAATGGCTGTAGACATGACTGCCTTTTCATCTTCTGAGGATACATCCATTCCTTGGCATCCCTGCAGATGGAGCACGTTGTGTCCATTGGCTTTCTGGAGCGTCATGGTGACCATTGAACATTTCAGGGGCAGGAGAGTATTCTGGACCTGAACAGTCGTGTTGTAATTTAAATTTAATTTTGTATCCATTTTCTGTAAATTCTGATAGAAATTATGTACATCAAGTCCATACTGACCATCAACATTTACATAAATCCTACATGAGTCCATTTTTATTCTCCCACATTTTTACCAACTGACCTTCACTATAGGATTCTCTGCCACACCTACACACCTGAGGGCAGTTTGCAGTGACAATTTGATCAAACAACCCATGGGACTTTGAATGAGGGAGGAAACTGAGGAACACAGTTTTGGAGGGATCGTGACCAAGCGCAGGCAAGTGGGACTAGTGTAGCTGGGACATTGTTGGCCGGTATGGGCAAGTTGGGCCGGTGTGGGCAAGTTGAGCCGAAGGGCCTGCTTTCATACTGTATCACTCTATGACTCTATAACACGGAGAAAACACACAAAGTCACAGGGAACACATACAAGCTCCCAACAAGCAGCACTCGAAGTTAGGATTGAGACTGGTCTCTGGTGCTGTGTGGCAGTGTCTCTACAAACTGCGACACTGTTGTCTATGGGGCAATAGAAAGATAAATCGAGTTTCACTGTACCTTATGATTCTTGTGTAATTGCTACACGCGACAATAAAATACCTTTGAACCTTTGAAGATAACTCTCACGGTGATTTCAGCAGTACATTATTGACATTTTTTGTAAACTGTATTCGTTTGAATTATTTATCAAGATCACCTTTTTGGGTAACATAATTGTTTGATCTGCATATTGCTGGCGTCTAACATTAAGTGCCCATCACAAATTGCCTTTGAGAAGATGGTGGTGAGCGGTCATTTAGAACCTCTTGCTGTCCTTCTGATGAAGGTATTTCCACAGTGCTGTCTGGGAAGGAGTCCCGGAGTTCGAGAATAAGATGACGAAGGACCTAAACATTAGTTTAGTTTAGAGATACAGGCCTTTGGGTCTGCAGAGTCCACACCCACCAACAATCAGCCCAAACACTAGTTCTATTCTACACACAGGGGACAATTTTACAGAAGCTGATTAATCTACAAACCTGCACAGCTTTGGAATGTGTGAAGAAACCGGAGCACCCAGTGAAACCCCACACAATCTCAGGGAGAACGTGCAAACTCCTTACAGACAGCACCGATAGTCGGGTAATTTGGGGCTCTGACGCTGTAAGGCAGCAACACTACCGCTGAGCCACGGTGTCTGAGCAAGTTCTGATGGTAGAGGTTGTGGGCTTGGAGGTGCGGACAAAATAGCCTGGGTCAGTAAAGCTGTGATTGGCAGATGGTATTGCATGCTGGTGGAGGAAGATCTATGTACTTCAGAAGATGCGAGGTTCACCAGGAAAATATCAAAACAATTGAATATGGAAGTAACATGAGGGCTTTCAACAGCAGACAGCAGATAGGCTCGCGAAGAAATGGAGAGCGGAAGTATTACAGAAATTGTCTGAAGGAGACGCAGATCCCTCTGTTCACCACATCAGAAATGGAAATAAGTGGATGTGATGGAGAGCACAGTAATTCCTCAGTTTACTGTTTTACTGTAATGATTTATACCATTTCACTGTAACGTTATTGATTCTTAGGATCAATTTAGGGTGCCTGGTCTCAATTTATCAAGTCATTTTTGTGTTATAATGAAAAAGTATTATCTGCCCATAATGCTTTTTCACAATTCTTCCCACATGTTGTCTTTGTGGATATCACAGAAGAACCAAGGAATCTCAGCACATGGGATTGGAATGCCAGCTCAGTGGATTGTTTGTGATCTCAGTGTTCATTCGGGCTCAGCTTAAACAGTTGCTAGGGAGGAGTTCAAGGAACAGAATTTGTGGAGGGTGAGCAATTGATCCTGCTTTGCTTTTATCACACTTTTAAACATTATACTAGCCACGTTGAGATTGTCGTAACTTACCAACCGATAAAATGTTTGTTCTAAGGAGCCATTTAGCATATCTAATTCTCCTTGTATTGCCCTTCAGCATGCAGCTACATTCAGAGCAAAATTTATAACAGTAGAATGTAAACACTAGTAGCACAACAATTGGAAAATCTGAAATCACGATGGTATCATCAGATTGCTGATGAGTCGGGCATTATATTTCTCTAAATGCAGATATTGTTTGAATTGCTTTTTCTGTTATTACTTTACAATGTGCTTGTATTTGGAATATTTTAATATATAGATAAGCTTGTAAATTAATTTTATTTGGAGGATGGTAAAGTATTGTGAAAAATATCACTAACCCCCTGCTGGACCCTCTGCAGTTTGCATATCAGGCCAATAGATCTGTGGATGACGCAGTCAACCTAGGCCTGCACTTCATCCTCCAGCACCTAGACTGCCAGGGGACCTATGCGAGGATTTTGTTTGTTGATTTTAGCTCTGCATTCAACACCATTGTGCCAGAGCTACTACACTCCAAACTTTCCGAGTTGACTGTGCCTCAACCCCTCTGCTGGTGGATCACCAGCTTCCTGGCAGCATGTGAGGCTTGGAAAGCACATTTTGACCCACAAACCCTCAACATAGGAGCATCGCAAGCCTGTGCACTCTCCCCTCTCCTCTCCTCCTTCTACACCAATGACTGTACCTCCACTGATTCCTCTGTCAAGCTTTTCATGTTTGTGGATGACACAACCCTGATTGGACTGATCCAGGATGGGGAAGAATCTGCCTACAGACAGGAAATGACACAGCTGGTGTCCTAGTGCCATCGCAACAACCTGGAGCTCAATGCTCTTAAGACAGTGCAATTGATTGTAGACTTTAGGAGAGCTCCCCCTCCCCTCACCCCACTCACCATCAACAACACCACAGTCACATCTGTGGTGTCTTAAGTTCCTGGGAACCATCATCTCCAAGGACCTTGAATGGGGTTACCATGGACTCCACAGTCAAAAAGAAATAACAGAGGATGTACTTTCTGCGGCAGCTGAGGAAGCGCAATCTGCCACAGGCAATGATAGTCCAATTCTAGTAGTTTCCATGCTGTATCTCCAAACTAAACTTACCTTGCTGATTACAAAATAATAGGTAACTGGAATCATGTTTAATTGCTAATAATGTCTGTCCTCACCTCCTCCATCATGATCTGGTTTGGCTCAGCCACCAAGCATGACATCTGGAGGCTGCAGCGAATCATCCAATCAGCTGAGAAGATTGTTGGCTGCAATCTTCTCTGCATTGACGAACTGTACACTGCAAGGGCCAGGGAGCGAGCGGGTAAGATCATCTTTGAATCACTTCCCTCTGGAAGGCGACTCTGGACTGTCAAAGCTGCTACAGCCAGACATAAAAACAGCTTTTTTCCACAAGTAGTAGCTCTACTCAATAACCAAAAATCTGTAGCCTCCTTTTGCTCTGGTATTTTATTTAATTCACATGTTCAATCAATAATGTTTTATTATTAATGTTTAATGTTTTAAGTGTCATTCCTAACTGTCATTGTATATCGTCACTTGCTGGTGGAGCACCAAGGCAAATTCCATGTATGTGAATACTTGGCCAATAAACTTATTCATTCATTCATTAATCATCATAATAGATTGTAATTTTTTTTTAAAACACACAATTTTTGGCAAAGTAAATTATTAACTATTAAACATGATTCCAGTTACCTATTATTTTGTAATCAGCAAGGTAAGTTTAGTTTGGAGATGCAGCATGGAAACATGCCCTTTGGCCCACCCAGTCGACGCCCACCATTGATCACCCGTCCACACCTAGTTCTTTGTTATCCCATTCCCTACAAACTAGGGGGCAATTTACAACATCCAATTAACCCACAAACCAGCACGTCGTTAGGATGTGGGAGGAAATAAGAGGACCTGCAGGAAACTCACGCCGTCACAGGAAGAACGTGCAAACGCCATACACACTGCGCCACAAGTCGGGAACAAACCCGGGTCTCTGGCGCTGTGAGGCAGCAGCACTACCAGCTACATTTCTGTGCCACCCTTATCAGTAATAAATCACACAGAAGTTTGCTGTATTGTTTGATTGTAAAATCTTATCTGATGCTTCATTTTCCAAATTTATTTCAGCTCTCAGTGTAGTGGGCCTTCTGCTCACAGGAAGAACATAACAGGAATCTGGGGAGAGATGAATGCAGATCCTATACTTCAAGAAACTTTAATTAAAAGATCACAGCAGAAAAAACGGACTTCTCCACTCAATTACAAAGAACGACTCTTTGTTTTAACGAAGTCAAGATTAACGTATTATGAAAATCGTTCTGAGGTGAGGTTAATTATTAATACTTTGTACGTTTTTGCCTTGCTTTAACTGAAAGTTTTGATTGGGAATTCATGCATGCGAGTAAAACTCAAGAACATTGTTCCTCCTCATCAGGACTTTTGATCACTTTCTCTAAAATAGATTTGAAATAACCTTTCAACATTTTCTCACTATTGTATTGGTGTTTCAACATAGGTTTTATGCTCAAGTCTTCAATTAGAGAAATGGACTATAAACATTTTAACCCAACCAAGCCACTTAATGTTATATAAAACAGAGCATATTTAATAAGTGTTCAGATGATTAGGATATTGAGGGAGCGCAGCGTAGGTTCAGCAGGTTAATTTCTGGGATGGCGGGGCTGACATATTATGAAAGAATGGATGACTGGGCTTGTATTCGCTGGAAATTAGGATGAGAGCGGATCTTATAAAAACATAAAAATTCATAAGGGATTGGACAGGCTAAATGTAGGAAAAATGTTCTCGATTTTTGGGGATTCCAGAACCAGGAGTCAAAGTTTAAGAATATGAGGTAGGCAATTTAGGACTGAGATACAGAAAAACTACTTCACCCCAAGAGTTGTGAATCTGTGGAATTCTCTGCCACAGGTGGCTAATTCACTGGATGTTTTCAAGAGAGTTAGATTTAGTTCTTAGGGCTAAAGGAATCGAGGGCTATGGGGAAAAAGCAGGAATGGGATATTGATTGGGGATGATCAGCCATGATCACATTGAATGGCGATGCTGGCTCGAAGTGCCGAAAGGTCTGCTCCTCTGCTACGATCTAGTCCATTGGTTGTGAAATCACATAGCTGCGAATTGCATGCTGTGTTAGCAGTTAAACATTCATTAGATATTTGTTGTAACTTCCAGTGGGTAATTGATTTTAAGATAAACCTCTTGCTGTTCCTGTCATGTCCTTCTATGTTCCTCAGTGAACCAGAGTTGATGCCTGCTTGATGCTAATGAAGGCTATATTGGGTCATCAAGACACAAATTGTGGTGGTGTCAGTTCCTGCTACTGCTGCAGTACTCAGTGATGTTGAGTTTTGAGCTGCCATATCTTTTATCAGCCTATCTCATTTAGCACTATTGTAGCCCAATACAACATGATGAAGCAACTCAGCGGGTTAGGCAGCATTTCTGGAAATAAAAGAATGTGATGCTTAAGTTGAAACCATTCTTCATACTGAAAGTAGAGCTGTGGGAGGGTGAATAAACTGGAAGCCTCTTCCATATCGGACTTTCACTTGACAGGAAGAGTTGCAACACAGACTAAGTTAGATGATCCAAACTAATTTAATTCACAAGATCTTTATGAAGAAGACTGGAAGTGACTTTACTGCGTCCAATTTCCATGCTTCGTTGATGATGGGTGGCCTGTCCATTTTTGTTATTGGTCTATTTCGGTACCACAATTATGGTTATCTGAGTGGCTTGCTAAATCCTTTATCGAGGGCACTTAATGGTCATTCACATGGGAGGGGCTGGTGCGGTTAGCAGATTTGAATTGAATTTGAATTGATTTTATTAGGGACAGTGCATATTAATAAAACATTTGCATGTAATATGCAAGATTGTAGCCTGTGGCTAATTTCCATCTTTAGTCCCACACAAGATAAACACATCCCAAACAAGGTAAAAACAAAAGACAAAAACAAAAACAAAACAAACAATATGGTTT
Source organism: Amblyraja radiata (assembly GCF_010909765.2). Taxonomy (NCBI): domain Eukaryota; kingdom Metazoa; phylum Chordata; class Chondrichthyes; order Rajiformes; family Rajidae; genus Amblyraja; species Amblyraja radiata. Next base: position 107,504,649 of record NC_045956.1, on the reverse strand, counting down.
AGCCTGCAGTCATAACATAGAATAAATAACAAGCACTCAACACAGTTTAAAGTCCCAAAGTCATTGTCTCTTCCCTCCTTGCTCTCCCTCTGCGCTGAGGCAATCCAAGCCTCCGATGTTATGACCCCGCCGGGTGATGGTAGGTAAGTCCCGCAGCTGAATCCGTGCTCCGCAAACGGGCCGGTTCAAACTCCGCGGCCCGGGGCGGTCGAAGCTGCCGAAGCTGCCGTCCTCCAGTCCAGCAGACGCAGCTGTAGTTGCGGGAGCTCCGGAAAACAGAACTCGAGCTCCCGATGATGTCGTCCACTGGCCCACTGGCCCGCGGCCGAGGCTCCAAAGTCGGGTCGGAAGTTGTGCCGCACCGCAACCACAGCCCCGAAGTCGGCTAGGCTCGCGTTGGTAAGTCCTGGCTCTGCTCCACAGCCTCCACAGCCTCGAGGTCGGTCGCAGTTGGAGGCCGCCAGCTCCGCGATAGGCCTCAGCGCAGACGGACACGGAGACGGGGGATACGGCAGGAAAAGTCACATCCCCCCCGAAGGAAGAGCCAAAAAACACACCACACCCACCCCCCCACACACACACAGCCAAACAAACCGAAACAAACCGCAAAAACAGGACAAAAGAAAACAAAAAACAGAAAAGGCAAACGGTCTGCAGGCGAGCCGCAGCTGCAAGGCAGCGCAGCCACTTCCAATCAGATCAACAGCCATTTGGGTTGGCAGATTTCCTCCTTTGAAGGGCAGTAGTTGATCAGATGCGTTTATGTGCCTGTCTGTCTGTCAAAAGAAGGGTCTTGAGCCTAAAGGTCACCCATCTATGTTTTTCAGAGATGTTGCCTGATCTGCTGAGTTACTCCAGAACCTTGCCTGTGCAGTGTCATAGCGAGTGGATTTGATAATAGGAGCAAGGAGGTCCTATTGCAGTTGTACAGGGCCCTGATGAGACCACACCTGGAGTATTGTGTGCAGTTTTGGTCTAATTTGAGGAAGGACATTCTTGCTAATGAGGGAGTGCAGCGTAGGTTCACCTGGTTAATTCCCAGGATGGCGGGACTGACATATGATGAAGGAATGGGTCGACTGGGCTTGTGTTCACTGGAATTTAGGATGAGAGGGGATCTTATAGAAAAATATAAAATCCTTAAATTATTGGACAGGCTAGATGCAGGAAAAATGTTCCAGATGATGGGGGATTCCAGAACCAGGGGTCACAGTTTAAGAATAAGGGGTAGGTCATTTATAACTGAGATGAAAAACATTTTCAGCCAGAGTTTTGAATTTGTGGAATTCTCTGCCACAGAAGGCAGTGGAGGCCATTCGCTGGATGTTTTCAAGATAGAATTCAGTTAAAATTTTGGGGCTAACTGAATCTAGGGAAATAGGGGGGGGGGGGGGAAGCAGGATTGGGGTACTGATTGTTGATGATCAGACATGATCATATTGAATGGCGGTGCTGGCTCGAAGGGCCAAATGGCCTACTCCTGAACCTATTTTCTAAAGTTTCTTTGACTAGTTATATTTCTAATTCTCCACCTTCTTTGTCCGAGAAGATGTCATGCAATTTATGAGAACATTTTGTTGATCAGGCAGACCTGATACTCTGATAATTTCCTCATAACTGTCATTAACTGTGTGCATTCCACAGCTGCCTTGATGGTTTTTAATGTGTCAGTGTGCTGGCCTGTGTATCGATAGTGTGAGAATCGAACTACTACACCAATACCAGCTTACTTCAAAATCTGCCATTCTGTGGCAGAAAAGCCCTATCCTGGTTTAAAAATAGAAAATGTTGGAGTTAACGTTTCAGGTTAATAACTATAAAAACTGGAAAATAAAGTGGTTAAATTGCAGCGAAGGGGATGGGGAGGAGCAGAAAGGAATGACTGTGACAGGGTGGAGATTGTGTAGGCTTGATCATCATCCAATCAGATCAACAGCCAAGAGTGTTTAAATGTCATTTTTATTGACAAAGGAGCAATGAAGTTCTTGCAGCAGCTTATAGACTTGTAAACCCAATACACACAGACAATCATGGGCGGAAATCACGGGGGGGGGGGGGGGGGGGGGGGGGGAGAGACACACACACACACACACACACACACACACACGTCCCTCCCATGTTTTGAGAGGTGATGGACAATCCCTCCCATGTTTAGTAATCTGGATTTAAACGGGTCAGGTCATTAAGTAGCAATGTTACAAAATTTTGAGATTTAAAAAATCAAGTCTGCAATTTATCCCATCAGATAAAGCATAAAAATAAGTTTAATTTGACACCTAATTCACTTTCATATCTCAAGTATTAAAAATGTTATGGCCATTTTCATACTCGGAAATTAGCATCTTGTTCCCTATTGATTTTCTATGGACATAACAAAAAGGCTGTGATCGTGGACAGTCAAAAGCCCATAACTTTCTTAAAAATTAAGAGAACTGAATGAAATTTTCAGTTATCATAGATTGAAGCATTCTGAAACAAATATAAAATAATTTTACTTGGATGACCTGAAATTAAAGCATATAATTAGTTAGTTACCTAATTGTAGCTAATTTCAAACTTCAATTACCAGATCTAAACATCTATCCATTTCTTAATAAATGATTAACATTTTTAAATAGCCTAAGTGTCCAAATAATATTCACAAATAATTCACAGTAAAACATGATTTTTATATCTCATTTACATTAATTTATAGGCCAAATGGAAGGAATTTAGTGTTTAATTGCTGTAAATTAAAGTCCATTTAAATCAACTTTCTAGTGGGATCCTGTGAACGCGCTGGTTTAGAACGTTCACATTGCAGTAGATTTGTACCTGCAAATGCCCAGAAAAATACTGCGGGATATAATGGGCCCAAAATTAGCTACTCGCAATATTAAACTTTGTATAAAGGGATCTTAAGAAGCCCTTTTTAACGTAAAAATAAACAGCATACCTTCTGTTGTCCCCTGTATGAGATCCGGCCGGTTCTCATACAGGAAAGGATACTTAGAGATAATATATATAAGCATCTGGATAAACAGGGTCTGATTAAGAACAGTCAACATGGATTTGTGCCTGGAAGGTCATGTTTGACTAATCTTCTTGAATTTTTTGAAGAGGTTACGCGGGAAATTGATGAGGGTAAAGCAGTGGATGTTGTATATATGGACTTCAGTAAGGCCTTTGACAAGGTTCCTCACGGAAGGTTGGTTAAGAAGGTTCAATTGTTGGGTATTAATGGTAGAGTAGCAAGATGGATTCAACAGTGGCTGAATGGGAGGTGCCAGAGAGTAATGGTGGATGGTTGTTTGTCAGGTTGGAGGCCAGTGACTAGTGGGGTGCCACAGGGATCTGTGTTGGGTTCAGATTCAGATTCAGATTCAATTTTAATTGTCATTGTCAGTGTACAGTACAGAGACAACGAAATGCATTTAGCATCTCCCTGGAAGAGCGACATAGCAAATGATTTAAATAAATAATAATAAGTGATAATAAGTGTCCGGGGGGTGGGGGGGGTGATTGGCAGTCACCGAGGTACGTTGTTGAGTAGAGTGACAGCCGCCGGGAAGAAGCTGTTCCTGGACCTGCTGGTTCGGCAACGGAGAGACCTGTAGCGCCTCCCGGATGGTAGGAGGGTAAACAGTCCATGGTTGGGGTGAGAGCAGTCCTTGGCGATGCTGAGCGCCCTCCGCAGACAACGCTTGCTTTGGACAGACTCAATGGAGGGGAGCGAGGAACCGGTGATGCGTTGGGCAATTTTCACCACCCTCTGCAATGCCTTCCGGTCGGAGACAGAGCAGTTGCCATACCATACTGTGATGCAGTTGGTAAGGATGCTCTCGATGGTGCAGCGGTAGAAGTTCACCAGGATCTGAGGAGACGGATGGACCTTCTTCAGTCTCCTCAGGAAGAAGAGATGCTGGTGAGCCTTCTTGATCAGAGTTGAGGTATTGTGGGTCCAAGAGAGGTCATCGGAGATGTTGACTCCCAGGAACCTGAAGCTAGAAACACGTTCCACCTCCGTCCCGTTAATGTGGATGGGAGTGTGCGTGCCGCCCCTGGACTTCCTGAAGTCTACAATGAGCTCCTTGGTCTTCTTGGAGTTAAGGGCCAGGTTGTTGTCAGCGCACCATGCTGCTAAGTGCTGGACCTCCTCCCTGTAGGCCGACTCATCGTTGTTGCTGATGAGGCCAATCACCGTTGTATCATCTGCATACTTGATGATGGTGTTAGTACCATGTACAGGTGTGCAGTCATAGGTGAAGAGGGATTAGAGGAGGGGGCTCAGCACACAGCCCTGTGGAACGCCGGTGTTCAGGGTGAGGGTTGAAGAGGTGTGCTTGTCTAACCTAACAGACTGGGGTCTGTTGGTTAGAAAGTCCAGTATCCAGTTGCAGAGGGAGGGGTCGATGCCCAGGTTACCGAGTTTGGTGATCAGTTTTGATGGTATAATGGTGTTGAATGCTGAGCTGTAATCGATGAACAGCATTCTTACGTAAGTGTCTCTGTTGTCGAGGTGGGAGAGGGCGGAGTGAAGTGCCGTTGAGATGGCATCCTCCGTACTCCTGTTCTTGCGGTAGGCAAACTGATAGGGATCCAGTGTGGGGGGTAGGCAGCTTTTGAGGTGTGCCAGGACCAGCCTCTCGAAGCACTTGGTGATGATGGGGGTAAGTGCAACTGGGCGGAAGTCGTTGAGGCTTGCCGCAGTGGAGTGTTTTGGCACTGGCACGATGGAGGTGGTTTTAAGGCACGTGGGGACAACTGCTTGGGCAAGTGACAGGTTGAAGATGTCAGTCCAGACGTCTGTCAGCTGCGCAGCACAGGCCCTGAGCACGCGCCCGGGGATGCCGTCAGGGCCAGCAGCTTTACGTGCATTAGTCCTACTCAGTGCCACGAATACGTCGTAGGGGGTGAGTGTGAGGGGTTGGTGATCGGCAGGTAGCACAGCCTTGATGGCTGTCTCTAGATTGTCCCTGTCGAAGCGGCCATAGAAGTGGTTAAGCTCCTCAAGGAAGGAGGCGTCGCTGGATGTGGGGGTGGTGTTGGAGGGTCTGTAGTCCGTGATGGCCTGGATGCCTTGCCACATGCGTCGGGGGTCGGAGTTGTTGTTGAAGTGCTCCTCAATCCTGAGCTTATGGCAGTGCTTGGCCTTCTTGATGCCCCTCTTCAGGTTAGCCCTGGCTGAACTGTAGGCTCGAGCATCGCCTGACCTGAAAGCACTGTCCCGTGCTTTCAGCAGTAGCCTGACCTCGCTGTTCATCCATGGCTTCTGATTCGGGAATATGGTCACCTGTTTGAGGGAGGTGACACTATTGATGGTGGAGTTTATAAAGTCCAGAACAGAGGATGTGTAGGAATCAATGTCCGTGTGGGAGTCAAGGGTGGCCTGGGCTGCAAACGCCTTCCAGTCAGTGTTTCCAAAACACTGCTGAAGTGTGAAGTCCGCTTCCTCTGACCAGACTTTAACTGTCCTCACAGTTGGTTTAACCCGTCTGATGAGTGGGGAGTACTTAGGGAGCAGGAACAATGAGACGTGATCAGACTGACCAAGGTGGGGGAGGGGGATAGCTTTGTAAGCTTCAGCTGTTGTTTGTCCACTGTTGTTTGTCATGTACATCAATGATCTGGATGATGGTGTGGTAAATTGGATTAGTAAGTATGCAGATGATACTAAGATAGGTGGGGTTGTGGATAATGAAGTAGATTTTCAAAGTCTACAGAGAGGTTTATGCGAGTTGGAAGAGTGGGCTGAAAGATGGCAGATGGAGTTTAATGCTGATAAGTGTGAGGTGCTACATCTTGGCAGGACAAATCAAAATAGGACGTACATGGTAAATGGTAGGGAATTGAAGAATGCAGGTGAACAGAGGGATCTGGGAATAACTGTGCACAGTTCCCTGAAATGGAATCTCATGTAGATAGGGTGGTAAAGAAAGCTTTTGGTGTGCTGGCCTTTATAAATCAGAGCATTGAGTATAGAAGTTGGGATGTAGTGTTAAAATTGTACAAGGCATTGGTGAGGCCAATTCTGGAGTATGGTGTACAATTTTGGTCGCCTAATTATAGGAAGGATGTCAACAAAATAGAGAGAGTACAGAGGAGATTTACTAGAATGTTGCCTGGGTTTCAGCAACTAAGTTACAGAGAAAGGTTGAACAAGTTAGGGCTTTATTCTTTGGAGCGCAGAAGGTTAAGGGGGGACTTGATAGAGGTCTTTAAAATTATGAGAGGGATAGACAGAGTTGATGTGGATAAGCTTTTCCCACTGAGAGTAGGGAAGATTCAAACAATGGGACATGGCTTGAGAATTAAGGGACAGAAGTTTAGGGGTAACATGAGGGGGAACTTCTTTACTCAGAGAATGGTGGCTGTGTGGAATGAGCTTCCAGTGAAGGTGGTGGAGGCAGGTTCATTTTTATCATTTAAAAATAAATTGGATAGTTATATGGACGGGAAAGGAATGAAGGGTTATGGTGTGAGCGCAGGTATATGGGACTAGGGGAGAATACGTGTTCGGCACGGATTAGAAGGGTCGAGATGGCCTGTTTCTGTGCTGTAATTGTTATATGGTTATATGGTTAATATTAGTTAAAGGGAATGGTGAAGGATGTTGTACACACTTGAACAGAGCCTCTTTGTTTATTTTATTTTTTTTAATCGCAGGACTATGAATGCTCAGTAGCATCTCCATGTGATAAGATCTACTTGCCTTCCATGCAAAGGATGCCAGTGATTGCTACAAAGCCCTGACCACTGTTCAAACATCTTCAGTTGCAGAGAGTTGAGCTGGTCTTTTTTGCTTTGCTGGTTCCTCTCTTTTATCTTGGCCTACAATATCTGATAAATCGTTTTATGTGTACAATTGATGATGCATTTAAGAGAAATTAGCCATTGTTGTAAAGCCCAGAGTTCTGTCCCGTTAATAGGGAGGGTGATACACTGCCCTCTATAATGTTTGGGACATAGACCCATCATTTATTTATTTGCCTCTGTACTCCACAATTTGAGATTTGTAATAGAAAAAATTACAAGTGGTTAAAGTGCAAATTGTCAGATTTTAATAAAGGTCATTTTTATACATTTTGGTGTCACCATGTAGAAATTACAGCAGTGTTTATACATAGTCCCCCCATTTCATGGCACCATAATGTTTGGGACACAGCAATGTAATCTAAATGAAAGTAGTCATGTTTAGTATTTTGTTGCATGTCCTATGCATGCAATGACTGCTTGAAGTCTGCGATTCATGGACATCACCAGTTGCTGGGTGTCTTCTCTGGTGATGCTCTGCCAGGCCTGTATTGCAGCCATCTTTAGCTTATGCTTGATTTGGGCACTAGTCCCCTTCAGTTTTCTCTTCAGCATATAAAAGGCATGCTCAATTGGGTTCAGATCGGGTGATTGACTTGGCCACTCAAGAACTGACCATTTTTTAGCTTTGGAAAAACTCCTTTGTTGCTTTAGCAGTATGTTTGGGATCATTGTCTTGCTGTAGAATGAACCGCCGGCCAATGAGTTTTGAGGCATTTGTTTGAACTTGAGCAGATAGGATGTGTCTATACCCTTCTGATTTATTATGCTACTACTATCAGCAGTTGTATCATCAATGAAGATAAGTGAGCCAGTACCTTCAGCAGCCATACATGCCCAGGCCATAACACCCCCACCACTGTGTTTCACAGATGAGGTGGTATGCTTTGGATCTTGGGCAGTTCATTCTCTCCTTCATAGATTGCTTTTGCAATCACTGATATAAGTTAATCCCTGTCTCATCTGTCCACAAGACCTTTATACAGAACTGTGGTTGCTCTTTGAAGTACTTCTTGGCAAACTGTAATCTGACCATCCTATTTTTGCGGCTAACCAGTGGTTTGCATCTTGCTCTGTAGTCTGTATTTCTGTTCATGAAGTCTTCTGCGGACAGTGGCCATTGACAAATCCACACCTGACTCCTGAAGAGTGTTTCCGATCCATCGGACAGGTGTTTGGGGATTTAATTTATTACAGAGAGAATTCTTCTGTCATCAGCTGTGGAGGTCTTCCTTGGCCTGCCAGTCTCTTTGCGATTAGTAAGCTCACCAGTGCTCTCTTTCTTATAAATGATGTTCTAAACAGTTGATTTCTCTTAACAGTTTGATTCTTGTTTCTCAGTCTCATAATGGCTTCTTTGACATTGGCACAACTTTGGTTCTCATGTTGATCAGCAATAAAAGTTTCCAAAGGTGATGGAAAGATTGGAGGAAAAAACTAGGTGTTGGGAGCTCTCTTATACCTGCATTAAGGAGGCAATTAAACACACCTGAGCAATTACAAACGCCTGTGAAGCCATGTGTCCCAAACATTATGGTGCCCTGAAATGGGGGAACTATATATGAACACAGCTGTAATTTCTACATGGTGAAACCAAAATGTATAAATCTGACAATGTGCACTTTAACCACATGTGATTTTTTTTTTTTCTCTATTACAAATCTCAATTTATGGAGTACAGAGGCAAATAAATAAATGACGGGTCTTTATCCCAAACATTATGGAGGGCACTGCATGTGGCACTTTATATATGGAAGAAAAGACCTTTGGAAATCTTCTTTGTTGCGGCTGCAAACAACAACAACTTACCACATACATTGTTTTAATCATACTAGGCACTTGAAAGCAGTGTTATGAGCTGCATAAAATATTAGCAGTGGCCCAAAAATGAGCATTCATGAGTTAAAAAAAAAAAAAAGTGATAATGGAGAAAATGTCATTCTCTCTCCAAGTTAAGCCAAACTGAGTAGCTTTTCATAAAACAGTGAGAATCATCAGTTTGCAAAACTTAAGAATTGAAACTCTGGATCGTATTAACATGATGATATCCTCTACATCGGTTGAAGTGGTGACGAATTAAAATGTACTATTCAGAAGTTAATGTCGACTGATGGAATGTTCCTGTACCGTCCTGCATGTTCCATGTCAAGGGCCTACTAATTGTTTGCAATCATTTTCCTCGAGAACCACCGGCACCTCCTCTGCTAGACTGCATGTCAGCACTTCTAAGATTGCATGTCAAGTGTGTCACAATACTTCTGCTTATTTTTCTCATTTTAAAAAACCCACTGCTCTCTGCATCATAATATACAACCTTGGAGGAAAATAATGTTGTGTTAGAAATGCAACAACTGAGCAATTGAAATTATTCAGTCTTTTTCCTTCATGACGTTCAGTCGGTCATTCAATACATTCAAGGTATGATTTTGACATTGAAGAGCCAAGAAGAGATGGGATTTGCACATGTAAGCATTGAGGTTAAAGATCATCAGGCATGATGTTATTGACTGGTAGAGGAGGCACAAGTAGTCAAAAGACATCCTATCTTGTATTTTTTCCATTGTGAAGTAGTTTAGAGATACATCATGGAAACAGGCTCCTCGGCCCACAAAGTGTACGCAGACCATTGGTCACCCGTTCACATTAGTTATTTTAAACCACTTTCTCATCCACTCCCTACACACAAGGGGCAATTTACTAAAGCCAATTAACCTATAAGCTTGCATGTCTTTGGGATGTGGGAAGAAACCGGAAACCCACGCGGTCATAGGGAGAACGTACAAATTCCACGCAGACAGCACCTGAGGGTAGGGTCGAACCAAGGTCTCTGCCTTTGTGAAGCATCAGCTAGCTGTACTCCAGTGCTGTCCTCAAATTATTTTTTGTAACCTTCAAAGTTGGAAGATTATACTTATTTCCCTGTAGCTGCTGTTTCTTTTATCTGTCAATCTAATGTTTGCTTCTTTCTGTTTGTGTCTCTGAATCCAAACCTGCAATTGAACCTAATCTGCTCTCCTTCAAGTCAGCCACTACACAAATTGTTACACTTTCTCGGTCTTTCTCTAACAGTAGAATACTCGGGCAGATCTGGGCTGTAAGTCTCTGCTATATTTTCTTTAAATGTATTGCTGTCGAATTACCACATAGGACTCAACAATACCATTGGCTCACCCTCATTGCTGAATGGCCTAATGATTTTTATTTTTGATGCAGTGGAGAGAAATTTAAAAAAAGCCCTTTTCAATTACAAATTTTGGAAGTTTTTTTTAACATTTAGCTTCCTCATTGCATCAACACGGTCAAGCCGTTGTTTCTGTTGATGATTTAAATAATGTTTTATATTCTGTTCAGATCACAAGCGAGACAAAATGGGGTGGGGATAATCACATGACCATGTGGCATCAAGCCCTTAAAGACACACTACCCTTTTTTCTTAGTGAAGCTTCAACAGTCCCAGAGGAAGAGGACTTAAAGCCAATCGCTGGTTGGATGATAATAATCCAACTTTGAGAACGCTTTTGAATTAATATTTAATCGGGAATTTATTTTATATTTAATGCTTTAAAAATGGTGGGACCAGATAATCTAAATTTGGTGTTGATTCTTAAAGCTTTTAATAACATCCGTTGGAGGGATTTCTGAAATACCTGCCCAATCAATGCCTTCCTTCCACGATTTTCATGTTGTGACATTATGGTTTGAGAGACATTTTCAGCTTCATTATTAACATCTTTTGGGTACTTGTCTGATCTATTAAATTGTAAAACAGATACGTATATTTTTCAAGATCTGTACCTCACACATTTATAATCGAATATATAAAGAATTGTATCATGCTTCAAACTATTTTTGGAAGAGCTAGTAACTTAACCTTTCTTTCTGCTAAAAGATGAAAAATCTAATGGGAATTTTTTTTAATGGGGAAAATATTAATTAAAAATATATGTGAATGCCAACCTCGCAAACATTAAAAAAAATAACAGCTCAAAAATAGTATTAGTATATAGTACTATAGCAATATTTCAAAGACATTTGGACAGGTACATGGATAGGACTAGTGTAGATGGGGCATATTGGTCGGCATGAGCAAGTTGGGTGAAGGGCCTGTTTCCATGCTGTATGACTGTAACTCTCATTGATGCAGACTGGTTTGCTGATATACCTATTCAAAAACAAACATCAATAAAGTAATTTGACCAAGGCCATGTGAACTGTTTTAATGGCACAGATTTTGGGACTTTTATTTGTGATTCAGGATCATTTTCATGGTTCAGTTTTTCTATGAAAACTGAAATCTAGGATACTTGCTTGTAACATGGGGAACATGCAAACTTATTAATCGTGCCTTTTATCATCCTCATCAAATTTCCATAAACAATGTAAATTGCACAGCAGAAGAAGACCAGACAACTAGATTTCCAGTAACGGAGGTGAAGCTAGAGCTGTAAGTAATTACTGTAAAAGGCCTTGAAAGCTGAGTGGAAGTTTATGGTGACCATCAGTTTTCTTTCCTTAGCAGATTCAGTGAACTGGAAATGTGTTACACTTATCAAACATTCATTATATATTGATACGGAATAACTACAACTTGTGGTCTAAAATTTAAAAAAGTTAGGTGGCATCTTTTGGAAAAAGAAGTGTTTCTGTTTATTGAAATTTCACCAAAATACTGATGAAGGCTTGTGGTTTGGAGCATCCTATTTCAGATTCCAATCAGAGGTGTATTGAATGCTATGTTGGAATGCACATTCTAATGACCATCTGCCACGCTTAGTAAAAATTGAATAAGATAACAAACTGAATGAACAGCCGATTTGATGCCATTTACAAATATCTCCCAGCTGACACCTTTGAACATTACCGCTGCTTAGCATGTTCATTCTACTCCCACCCGTGCTATTTAAAGGGATGTTTAGAAGGTTGTCACTGAAATATATTAAAGCATCAGACTGCGTGTGGCTGTTAATGCAGAAACGGCTCAGAATAGTTGAGCATTTAAAGCATCTTCTAGATGGGTGTAGCATCTAGATTTTTGGCAGTGAGTGCTGCGTATTAAGGAGATTTATGAGATCCAGAGCGGTCACTTCATTTCATTCCCTGCTGCCAGAGATGAGTGGACTGAATGAATAGGAGTGAGGAAAGGGAATTAAGGGATCCGTTTACTTATAAAAACAATAAATGAGCTTGGAAATTGAGGGGGTTTGAGTTATTGATACATCATCAATACATTTCCGTCCAAGCTCTGTGCAAACAAATGATTTGTGAACAATGTACAACCCACAACCACAGCTTGTTATGATGAGTGTTTCATTGAACCTTGAAGTGTCTGGTTAATTGCATGCTGATAAAGGAGATATTTGCAAGATGGTGCAATTTGCAGCACTTTGCTACATAACTGACTGAGGCACTTCATTACAATAGATAATACACAATAGACAATAGGTGCAGTAGGCCATTCGACCCTTTGAAGAATTAAGTTCCCTGAAGTGATTTCAAACCAGGCCTAAAATATCTTAAATTAGTCATCTTAAGATTCCTGAATGTTTAAACCCTAGATGATTTTTTTCCCCTTCTTGTCTGATTGTTCTCAATTAATTTTGCAATGCACTTAAAATGTAATCAATGTCTTTGAACTAGATAGTACTCCAATTCATTCAACAGCAGTGTAACCTTCGGGAAAACAGAATCATTGAGTGGTGCAACATGGAAATGGGTCCTTTGGTCTGCCGTGTCCATGCCAATCAAGTTGGCATATTGGACTAGTCCTTACCGGCTTTTCGCCCACAATCCTCTAACCCTCTCTATCCGTATATCTGTTAAAATGTATTTTAGAAGCCATCATTGGATCTGCTTCTGTAGCTTTCTCTGGCAGCTGATTCTGCTTCTGAGTATAAAAGTTGTTTGAATACCTTCTTAAATCTCTCCACTCTCACCTTAAGCCGATGCCCAGTAGTTTTAGAATCGGCTACCCAGGAGAAAAGAACTGAGAACATTCACCTTATCTTTGTCCTTCATCACGTTGTGTACCTTGATAAGGTTACCCTTCAGCTTCCTGTGCTCAAAAGAAAATTGTTAATATTGATTATAATCAGTTGGATTGAAACCTACCGAATAATGAAAAGCCTAGTTACAGCAGATGTGGAAATGACATCTGTTTCCAATAGTGGGAGAATCTAGCATCAGTGGGCACAACGGCCTCACAGTAAAAGCATGGAGATAAGAAGGAATGTCTTTAGCCAGAGGGTACTGAATCTGTGGAACACATTGCCAAAGGCTGTGGAGGCCAAGTCATGAAGTATTTTTATGAATTAAGATGAATACTTTAAATACTCCACACATTCTAGTAGCAAAAATGACAGTGTTTGTTTAAATCTTTCTCTAGAAAAAGAACAAAAAAGGATCCATTGATTTACCTACAATCAAGTGTGCAGAAATTGTGAAGCATGACTCTAGCCCTATTCCTTGTCAAAACAAGTATCCCTTTCAGGTCTGTAACATTGTTTAATATTTTGGGTGTATTTTTACTTTTTATTGGATGTGGATTATGCTACAAGGCTGTTATTATCCAGCGGTCACTGCAGTTTAGAGGTCCCTTTGCTTCTCTGGCTCTATGGTTAAGGTGTGTAGCAATTTCCAGGATCTTTATGTCATGATTCAAGTAAAGAGAGTGTATTTGAATCCCAAACCAGCATAGTTTATGGCTGTAAACCATTTGAGCACTTTATAAATTTATGACCATGACCTTCTCACAGTTATTTACAGAGGGAATATTTGAACAGTTTTTGCAGTGCATTCTAGAACAGTTGTGTGGGGGATTGATATTGCAACCTGCAGCACAAAAAAAAAAAGAATCACCAATCCTCTGCCACTCCTGCGGGAGAAAATCATGGCAGAACCAATAAGCATTGGCTGGTTTATATATAATGAAACTGCAGAATCTCTGCAGATCCTCCCCTAGATCCCCCAAAAGCTTTCAAAACCACACATTGCACGTTGCTGCTGCTGCTGCCGCTTCTCCTGGCTTAAACTGCCAATAAACATTTTGAGCACTAGTCAAGTTGGAATCCTCGCTGCTGCTGATGTCCTCACTGATTATTTGGGGTGGTTGGGAATTATTAGCCTCTTCTCAATTCTTAACATGTTCTCAATTCTTAACATGAAGTCAAACTTACTGCAATCGTTCCGAAACATTTACTCCAGTGCATTTAGAAAGTATTCAGACCCATTCACTTTTTCCACATTTTGTTACGTTACAGCCTTACCCTAAAATGGATTAAATTCATTTTTGTATCAACAATCTACACACAATACCTCATAATAAAAAAGGGAAAACAGGTGTTTAGAAACGTTTGCAAAGTTATTTAAAATAAATTACTGAAATATCACATTTACATAAGTATTCAGACCCTTTGCTATCATATCATATTTATATACTTTTATTTCTGTGTGTGTGTGTCTCACCCCTCTCCCCACCCAGCTAAGGTTCATCCTGTTTCCATTGATTATCCTTGAGAAGTTTCTACAACTTGATTAGAGTCCACCAGTGGTAAATTAAATTAATTGGACATGATTTGGAAAGGCACACATCTGCCTATATAAGGTCCCGCAGTTAACAGTGCATGTCAGAGCAAAAACCAAGCCATGAAGATGAAGGAATTGTCCGTAGACCTCAGAGACAGGATTATGTCGAGACACAGATCTGGGGAAGGGTATAAAACAATTTCTGCAGCATTGAAGGTCCCGAAGAGCACAGTGACCTCCGTCATTCTTAAATGGAAGAAGTTTGAAACCACCAGGACTCTTCATAGAGCTGGCCGCCCGGCCAAACTGAGCAAGCGGGGGAGAAGGGCCTTGGTCAGGGAGGTGAACAAGAAACCGATGGTCACTCTGACAGAGCTCCAGAGTTCCACTGTGGAGATGGGAGAAACTTCCAGAAGGACAACTATATCTGCAGCATTCCACAAATCAGGCCTTTATGGTAAAGTGGCCAGACTGAAAGAAGCCACTCCACAATAAAAGGCATGTGACAGCCTGCTTGGAGTTTGCCAAAAGGCACCTAAACGGAATTCTCTGGTCTGATGAAACCAAGATTGAACTCTTTGGCCTGAATGCCAAGTGCCACGTCTGGAGGAAATAAGGCACCGCTCATCACCTGGTCAATACCATACCCACGGTGAAGCATGGTGGTGGCAGCATCATGCTGTGGGGATGTTTTTCAGCGGCAGGAACTGGGAAACTATTCGTGATCGAGGGAAAGATGAACAGAGCAAAGTACAGAGAGATCCTTGATGAAAAACTGCTCCAGAGCGTTCTAGACCTCAGACTGGGGCAGAAGTTCACCTTTCAACAGGACTACGACCCTAAGCAAATAGCCAAAACAACACAGGAGTGGCTTCGTGACAAGTCTGTGAATGTCCTTGAGTGGCCCAGCTAGAGCTCGGACTTGAACCGAATATCTCTGGAGGGACCTGAAAATAGCTGTGCATCCAACCTGACAGAGCTTGAGAGGATCTGCAGAGAAGAATGGGAGAAATTACCCAAATACAGCTGTGCCAAGCTTGTAACGTCAATCCCAAGAAGACTTGAGGTGTCAAAGGTGCCTCAACAAAGTACTGAGTAAAGGGTCTGAATACTTATTTAAATGTGATATTTCAGTTAATTATTTTTAATTCCTTTGCAAAAAATTCTAATCTCCGGTTTTTGCTTTTTTATTCTGGGGTATTGTGTATAGATTGATGAAAATTTTTTTTTTTTAATCCATTTTAGAATAAGGCTGTAACATCGCAAAATGTGGAAAAAGTGAAGGGGTCTGAATACTTTCTGAGTGCACTGTACCTGCCCGATTCACAGCTGACACAGTTATGATAGGAATGTTCCAAAGAGCTTGTATTTTATGGGCCCAACCATTGCTCCATCTGACGACTGTGCAGTTGTCTGTACAAGTATGAACTATGTATAACGTGATCTTATGCCATATTTGATGATGAACTGATATTCCATTACCTGAACCATAATCAATTGACATAATTGACCTCTTTAATTCTACTTGCTTACCTCACCCATACATAAAGTTAATCTTCAACTATGCCACCTCTAACATTAATTTCTTGTTGTCGTTTTCAAATGTCACCATGAATAAACTCCAGTTTCCTTAAAGTTTAGTCATGTCCTGTTTTATTTAGTCATAGTCCTACAACACAGAAACAGGATCTCCAGCCCAACTTACCCACGCCGCCCAACAAGCCCCATCTACACTACTCCCACTTGCCTGCATTTGGCCCATATCTATCTCAACTTATTCTATCGATGTACTTATCTAAATGCTTGTTAAATATGACAATAGTAGCTGCCTCAACTACCCCCTCCTGCAGCTCGTTCCAAACCCACCACCCTTTATGTAAAAACGTTACCCTTCAGTTTCCTATTAATTCTTTCCCCCCCCCCCCCCCCCCCCCCCCACCTTATTCCTATATCCTCTGGTTCTTGTTTTCGATACTCTGGGAAAAGACTGTACGTTTACCTGATCTATTCCTCACATGATCTTGAACACCTCCATAAGATAGAATAGAAAATAATGCCTTTTACTGCCATTCATGTCGTGTGTGTGTGTGTTTGGCGGAGTCTGAGGGGAGAAGTGCTGGCACCAAGAGTGAGCGAACGCGCGGACAGATGGACGAAAACAAAGATCATAGAGCGGAATAGGTGACGTTTCTGGTCGATACCCTCTTCAGACTGAGTCAGGGGAAAGAGGAACAAGAGATATAGACGGTATTAAGGACAAATGAACCAGGGACCACATGTTAAAAATAGAGAATTCCACAGATTCACAACTCTCTTGGTGAAAAAGTTTTTCCTCATCTAAATGGCCTAAATGGCTTGTTTTACATGTTATTGATGATGGCATGTGCTTTTCAATTTTAGACTACCCGTTATATTGTGGGTGGGATTTATGACGTGTTTTTGGCCGTGTTTGGAGCTGAAATGCTTGCGCAGAAGTTTAGTTTTTAATGTAGATTGGAGCGAGTAGGGAGAAGGTTAACGCTTCGACCATCTGTTGTGAATCTGTGGAATTCTCTGCTGCAGGAGGCCTATTCTCTGGATACTTTCAAGAAAGAGCTAGATAGGGCTCTTAAAGATAGCAGAGTCAGGGGATATGGGGAGAAGGCAGGAACGAGGTACTGATTGTGGATGATCAACCATGATCACAGTGAATGGCGGTGCTGGCTCGAAAGGCCGAATGCCCTACTCCTGCACCTATTGTCTATTGAATGCATTGTGTTTGTTGTATGCTTCATTACTTTCAAAACTTTGCTCTGAATATCTGCGGAATGCAATGAGGTTGGTGAAATGTACAAACCGGAGCTCTGGCCAGAGGGGCATTTGTCCGGCGTTATTACGAGCCGCGCAGGGTTGGAGTCATCAGATCAAGCACCGCGCCTGCCGCGGGGGGAATGAGTATACCTGCTGGTGCTAGGGGCACTCACTAGTCTCGCTAAATGAACATTCGAGTACTATCGTACAATTGTCGTGGCCTGCGTTTGGGCCAGAGCGCAGGGGATAAAGCTCGCCGCTCAGTTGTTGACAACCTCCTGGAGAACTGTGACATACTATGTATGCAAGAGACATTCTTAGCGAAGCAAGACTTGGACAAACTCAATTCTCTCAATGACAACTTTCATGGGGCTGGGGAGTCTACAACTGACCTTGGCATGGGAATAGTGAGAGGTAGGATACCAGGTGGTGTGGCTATTCTATGGAACAAGAAGCTTGACTCATCAGTAAATATGATTCGGCTTGATGTTGACTGGTGCATTGCCATACACTTTACTCACAACGACAAGGAATTTGTTATCCTGAATGTGTATACACCCTATGAATGCCATCAGAATGAGGATGAATATTTAAATAGACTTGCTTTCATCTATTCTTTCATTCAAAACAATAATTATTGTAGTGTATATGTCATTGAGGATATGAATGCAGATATCTCAGATAGGAACTCATTATTTGCCAATCATATGGCTCAGTTCTGTCAAGATAATAATTTAATATTGTCAAGCAAAGTGCTTTTACCTACAGATAGCTATACTTATATTAGTGAGGCCTGGCACACCACATCATGGCTGGACCACTGTATTAGTACAGCTGATGCACATGCCTCATTGGGGTGTATGAGCATTCTGTACGGGGCAGCAATGACTGATCATATACCTGTTGCTATGACAATAAATGTTGAACACATACCTGTGGTATCCAGAGATAGAAATAGCTTTAATACAGAAAAACTGGACTGGTCAACGCTTACAAAGGAAGACATCCTAGCCTATTATGCCCAGACAGATAAATCCTTAAGCAATATTCATCTACCTAAAGATGTAATAATATGTAGCAATGTTAATTGTAAAGATATGAAGAATAGGAGAGATATCTGCTCCATGTATAATGATATAGTAAGCGCCTTATATGTAGGCAGTAAGCCCTACTGCAAGCATAAAAATAAGACACATAACATCAGACCTGACTGGAATAAGTATGTAGCTGAGTATCATACTGAAGCCCGTGAAGCCACCAAATCATGGGCTATGGCAGGTAGACCCAGACAGGGGCCTGTGTTTGAGCACAAGAAGCTCACTAATGCAAGGTATAAGTATGCTGTTTGCTTCATCTGTAAAAATGAGCAAGCTATGAGGGCTGATTCCATGGCTAAGAAGCTGCCAAGTAACAATGCTACAGATTTTTGGAAGGAAGTGAGAGCTCTTAGCAGTTGCAAAACATTTCTTCCATGTACTGTAGTTGGAATCTCCGGAACAGCTAATATCGCGGAGTTATGGCGACAACATTATAGCACTTTATTCAACTGTGTCCAAGGTGACTTGTATAGGGTGGAAAATATTGAGAGTAATGACTCGATGGTGATTATGTCACATGAGGTGTATCATGCCATGAACAAGCTGTCCAACAACAAAGTAAGTGGTTTGGATCATATCTCTGCTGAACATCTTAAGTATGCGAGTATGAGGATAGCTCCTCTCCTAGCTATTTGTTTTACTGGCTTTATGATTCATGGCTTGTTACCAGACTCAATGTTGTCTGTCCTGTTAGTGCCGGTCATTAAGGACAAAGCTGGTAAAGTAGGCAGCCTAAATAATTACAGGCCCATAGCTTTAGCCAGCATATTGTCAAAAGTCTTAGAAAGAGTTCTGCTGGATAGAATAAATGAGTTTGTTAACTCCACAGATAACCAGTTTGGCTTTAAAGCTAAACACATCTACAAAAAAGCCAACCAAAGACTCTTCTTCCTCCGCCAGCTCAAGAAGGTTAGAGTAAGGAAACACCTCCTAATCAAATTCTACACAGCCATCATCCAAAGCATGCTCACTTCATCAATTACAGTCTGGTTCAGCAGTTTAGACACTCACTCCCGTAATAAATTACAACGCATAGTTAACAAAGCATCCAAAATCATCAGCACTCCCCTTCCATCAATAGAATCACTCCATCACAAACGGTCTGTGTCAAGGGTGAAGAAAATCATCTCTGATCCCTTCCACCCAGCTCACCACATCTTCCACCTGCTGCCATCAGGAAGGCGCTACAACTCACTGTCCGCCAAGACATCTCGATTTAAAAACAGTTTTTACCCACACGCAATCCGAATTCTGAACACACTATGATAACAGCACATATCCTCCCCATGCATGTACTGTATATTGTATGATGTTGTGTTTTATGTTATGTTTGACGGGAATCAGCCTACCTTGTAACATCCTGTACTGAACCTGAATTCCACCAGCTTGACTGTGTGGTCATTAAATAATCTAATCTAATCTAATCTAATCTAGAGGCAAAAACTCTTCAATCCTTATGTGCTTTATTGATGCTTCCAAAGCCTTTGACCGTGTTAATCACAGAAAGCTGTTTGGTAAAATGAGTCAAAGAGGGGTGCCAGAATACATTGTTAGAATTCTGGCCCACCAGAATATGCAAATAAAATGGGGCAATAGGGTCTCAGCCCCATTTGGGGTTAGCAATGGTGTTAGACAAGGGGGAATTTTGTCCCCAGTCCTTTTTAATCTATATATTGTTGATCTGTCTAAACAATTGAAAGCCTGTAACACTGGGTGCGTGATTGGTAATATTTTAGTGAACCATATTATGTATGCAGATGATCTTGTGGTCTTTAATTCATCTAGCGCTGGTCTCCAGCAGCTCCTTACTATATGTTCCGTGTATAGTGTGGAACATGACATTAAATATAATGCTAGTAAGAGTGCTGTTATGGTCTGTAGAATCAAAGAGGATAAATGCCTAAAATATCCTGTTTTTAAATTGTTTGACAACAATCTTAGTGTCTGTAATAAGATAAAATATCTAGGGCATATTATTACCGAACAAATGACAGATGATGAGGATATTTATAGGCAACGACGCATGCTGTATGTACAGGCAAATATCCTCTTGCGCAAATTTGGTGTGCGTGTGCAGATGTGGTGAAGATGTCGCTATTTAGAGCATACTGCACACCCCTCTACACTGCGCACCTGTGGTCGAACTATTTAAAGACAAGTATGCAGAGACTAAAGGTGGCATATAACGATGCCATGAGAACACTGCTAAGGCAACCTAGATGGTGTAGTGCCAGTAATATGTTTGTGGCTGCAGGAGTCAGTACTTTAGAAGCTATCCTAAGACACCACATGTATAAATTCATTTGCAGGATAAATGACTCTAAAAATGTGCTTATTGTGGCCTTGACAAACATAAGGTTAGCACTACACGCTACGAATCCCAGTTGTGGAGACACTGGTATCGTTGTCTCGTTGTAGGACATTGATCATCTTTTAAGTATTGTGGGTTTTTGTTAAATATAAATTATGTTTTTATGTGATATACCATGATTTTATATATATTTATGATATTTGATATGCAATGCATTTTTAATGTAATGTTGCCCCTTGTCTGGACCTTGAGTCCGTAATAAAGTTTATTGTTATTATTATTAATATCATGCTAAAAGTGAAGCACATATGAGTTCTTCAATAAGGCCTGACCTAAGTAGCCACATTGCAGAAATTGTGGATTCTACAACATCACATCTTTACTGCTACAGACCAAATCGTCTGCATTTTATTTTCTACTTCCAAGGTGTCTGGTCTCCCCATTGGTCAATCACAAGGGGTTGTCCTCTCTTTCAGCTGCTGCCAGGATCTCTGGCCTCCCTTCTTGAGTACCCCTGGGGTTTGCCACTTGCCCAGCTAACCCCAGACCCAGACTCTCCTTTATCTGTGGCAGAAATGATGAACCTAAACAATATTATCACTAGATTAGAACAATGAACTGCAGGGATAGTAACTGCAAAGTGAAGGTTCACCAGCTAAAATATCCCATAGCTATGGTTTAATGACATAGTGTAGATCTTTTAAATATATTTGAGAAAACAAACTGATTCAGTATTTCACCTCTAGAAACAAAAATGTGTTGCTGTAATTTTGTCTCTCTGCAACTCAGCTGTATTTTTTGACGTTTTCCCCACATGGCATAAGATCATGTGCACCAGTCATCAAAATATTGAAAGATCAGCTTTCACAATCCATGACAATTTTACAGGTTGCAATATGAGTAATATAGTGAGCAGAGAAAAGTGAACAGAGTCTGATTCGGCAAAGGCAGTTTCTACAGTCACTGAGAGAAAATCTAATATTCCTTTAATAGAAAAGGTTTGAATAGGCAGTGATTTCTCCCCTCCCCCCAGTTTACAGAGCTTAGTTTAATATTGTGCGCCTGAAATAAAATGGGAAAATGATAAATGTTCAACCTTCGTTCACCCTGTAGAAAGGTTTATGAGGATGTGGGCCAAAACACAGGCTTACGTGTGGCATCTTGGTCAGTGTGGGGAGTTGGGCCAAATAGCATGTTTCCATGTAGCATGACTCTTAGACTCGATAAGCAGAAGTTGCGTCAAGGCTCACTTCCACCTCATTACTTCATCGCTCATACGTTGATGACGGTTGCAGTTTGCTAGTTTTGTTATGTCTGTGTGTTTGTCTAAGAGAGTCAATACAACACATAAATATATCCTTTGACCCAACTCATTCATGTTGACCGAGACATCCCATCTAAGTTAGTCCCATTTGACTGTGTTTAGCCCATATCTCCCTAAACCTTTTCTATCCATGTACCCGTCCAAATGTCTTTTAAATGCTGTTATAGTACCTGCCTCAACTACCTCCTCTTGATGTGTATGCTCATCTCCCTCTGAAAAGGTTACACCTCTAGTTCCTATTAAATCCTTCTGATGCCACTATAAATCCATATCCTCTGGCTGTTGATTATTTTACTCTGGGTAAAAGACTCTGTGCATTCACTAGGTATGTTGCAAAACCTATCTTCAGCGTTGCTGCAGATCTGTCCCAGCCCGTGTGCGTGATTTTAGCGCCGTTGAGAGGGGGGCAGGTTTAAAACGCGATTTTCCCTAGTCTATTCAAATCGAGGTTGTTCAGCCTACTTAGTTGCTGACGAAAAATCGCTGGGACGTTGGTTCGCTGGAGCTATTTTGAAACTATATTGGTTAATTTAGTTGTTATAGTAAGTTAAAAATTATCCTCTAAACCCGCGACAGCGGACAACGGGATGGATCTCATACAGCGGACAACGGAAGGTAGGTTGTTTATTTTTACATTAAAAAGGGCTTCTTAAGATCTCTTTATACAAAGTTTTATATTGCGAGTAGCTAATTTGGGGACCCATTAAATCCCGCAGTATTTTTCTGGGCATTTGGGGTACAAATCTACTGCAATGAGAATGTTCTAAACCAGCGCGTGCCACAGAGTTCCACAGGATCCCACTCGAAAGCTGATTTAAATGGCCATTAATTTACAGCAATTGAACACTAAATGCCTTCCATTTGGCCTATAAATTAATGTCAATGAGATTTAAATATCATTTTTTATTGTGAATTTTTTGTGAATTATTTGGACACTTAGGCTATTTAAAAATGTTAATCTTTTCTGAAGAAATGGATAGATGTTTGGATCTAGTAATTGAAGTTTGGAATTAGCTACAATTGGGTAACTAACTAATTATTATTTCAGGTCATCCAAGTAAGATTGTTTCATATTTGTTTCAGAATGCTTCAATCTATAATAACTGAAAATTTATTTCAGTTCTCTTAATTTTTAAGAAAGTTATGGCCATTTCACTGTCCTCGATCACAGCTTTTGTGTTAAGTCAATGGAAAATCAATAGGGAACAAGATGCTAATTTCCGAGTATGAAAATGGCCATAACTTTTTTAATACTGAAGATATGAAAGTGAATTAGGTGTCAAATTAAACTTATTTTTGTGCTTTATCTGATGGGATAAATTGCAGACTTGATTTTAAAAATCTCAAAATTTTGTAACATTGCTACATTCACCCTATCTATTCCCCTCATGATTTTATACACTATAAAATCCCCCATCAGCCTCCTGCTCTCCAAGGTATAAAGTCTGTTCAACCTCTCCTTACAGCTCAGCCACACAAATCCTGGCAACATCATCATTTATTTTTAATGTATCCTTTCTAGCTTAATGACATCCTTCCAACGGAAAAGTGCCAAAATTGAACGCAATACTTCAAATACAGCCTCAACAACATCTTGTACAACTGTAACATAACGTCCCAACTTTTATGTTCAATAATCTGACTCATGAAGGCCAAGGCACCAAAAGTATATATTTTTTAATCGCCTTATCTACCTGTGACTACTTTCAAGGAACTATGTACCTGTACTCCTAGATTCCCCTGCTCCACAACATTACTAAGGGCCAATCCATTCACCGTGAATGTTTGACTTTCCAAAATGCAACACCTCACACCTATCTACATTAAACTCCATTAGCCATTCTTCAGCCCACTTGCTCAGCTGATCAAGATCATGTTGATGTCTGTGACAGTGAAGATAGTGTAATCTGTAAATTTACTAATTATGCCTTGTACATTTTGAGCTAAATCCCCGAAATAACCCACAATCAGGAATGGGCCTAGCTCCGATCCCTGAAGCCTAACACTAGTCACTGGTCTCCAGTCTGAAAAACAAACTTCTAACACCACCCTCTGATGGTATCGCCGATGGGGACGAGTATAGAAGAGAGATTGACTGACTGACTGACCAAATTGTGCCAGCACAATAACCTGGCCCTCAACACCAACAAAACCAAGGAACTGATTGTGGACTTTGGAAGGGGTACGATGGGGACTCACAGGCCCATTTAATCAACGGGTCGATGGTGGAGAGGGTCAAGAGCTTCAAATTCCTGAGCATTCATATTTCTGAAAATCTCTCTTGGTCCCAGAACACTGATGCAATTATAAAGAAAGCACATCAGCGCCGCTACTTCCTGAGAAGATTACGGAGAGTCGGTATGTCAAGGAGGACTCTAACTTCTACAGGTACACAGTAGAGAGCATGCTGACCGGTTGCATTGTGGTTTGGTTCGGCAAATTGAGCGCCCAGGAGCCGAAAAGACTACAAAAAGTAGTAAACACTGCCCAGTCCATCATCGGCTCTGACCTCCCTAGCATCGAGGGGATCTATCGCAGTCACTGCCTCAAAAAGGCTGGCAGCATCATCAAGGACCCACACCATCCTGGCCGCACACTCATCTCCCTGCTACCTTCAGGTAGAAGGTACATGAGCCTGAGGACTGCAACGTCCAGGTTCAGGAATAGCTACTTCCCCACAGCCATCAGGCTATTAAACTCAACTGAAACAAAACTCTGAACATTAATAGACCATTATCTGTTTATTTGCACTTTATCCGTTTATTTATTCATGTGTGTATATATTTATATAATGGTATATGGACACACTGATCTGTTCTGTATTCATGCCTACTATATTCTGTTGTGCTGAAGCAAAGCAAGAATTTCATTGTCCTATATGGGACACATGACAATATACTCTCTTGAATCTTGAATCTTTATATGCAGCCAATTCTGTATCCAGTTAGCTGTCTCACCCTGGATACCATGCGATCTAACTTTCCAGAGCACCGCACCATGCGGAACATAGAAACATAAGTGCAGGAGTAGGCCATTCGGCCCTTCGAGCCAGTACCGCCATTCAATATGATCATGGCTGATCATTAGTACCCCGTTCCTTAATTTTTCCCCATATCCCTCAATTCCTTTAGCCCTAAGAGCCAAATCTAACTCTCTCTTGAAAACATCCAGTGAATTGGCCTCCACTGCTTTCTGTGGCAGAGAATTCCACGGATTCACAACTCTGGGTGAAAAAAAAATTATCATCTCAGTCCTAAATGGCCTACCCCTTATTCTTAAACTGAAATAAGGGGTAAGCCATTTAGGACTTGGGAGATGAGGGGGAAAAATGGAAAAAATGTTTTTAGATGCCGTTCTAAATTCCCAATTCTCACATTGAGATGTTTTAATATCTTGAGTCCTCAAACCCCTCCGCACTTGCATATCATTCCATGTTTGTCAGTGTAAGTTTTTAAAAACTAAAATTACATTTCCGAACAATGAATTATTTTACTGTGCTTTTGTCTATTCACAGTTTCATCATTTCCTGTGGCCTCACTTGAGTCTCCAAAACGACTACCTTTCTACTTTAGTAACACATTTCTTCTGTTTTTCTATTCAAATTGTTGATGTGTACACAATGAATCTAGAACAGAATCCATGATTATGTTTCACGAAACTCTTCTCAAACTCAACTTTTACTTTTTACTTTCCATACAGTTTTCCATCCAATTTTATATGCTTACTACTATTTTATTTTCCTTGGATCTCATGCAGCTGATGCCATATCAAAGATTGCTGAAAACCTTTCTGTACCAAATCCACTGTATTTCAAAAATATTATTAAATCAAAAAGGTACTAATTTGAAAAAAATACAGCACATCCTGTAAACTGTAACGTCCAGGTTCAGGAACAGCTTATTCTCTACAGCCATTAGGCTAATAAACACTATAACCTCCAAATTAGCTCTGAACTACATAGACTATTATTGTTGTTATTGCACTATTATTGTTTAAGAAAGAACTGCAGAGGCTGGAAAAATCAAAGGTAGACAAAAATGCTGGAGAAACTCAGCGGGTGAGGCAGCATCTATGGAGTGAAGGAATAGGTGACTTTTTGGGTTGAGACCCTTCTTTAAACTATTATTGTTTTTTTTTTTTAAGTGTGCGTATGGGTGTGTGAACTTTTTTTCTCCTTTGTTATATTGTTTACAATGTGGTATGTTTACATATTCTGGTGTGCTGCTGCAAGTTAAGGCCCTGTCCCACTTTCCCGAGTTACTCACGAACTCCACCGAGTTTTCCCCTTGATTCGAACTCAGGGAATGTCGGTAGTGAGCTCGTAGGAGGCCGTAGGAGTCAGTAGATGTTTCGTAGCGGCTCGTAATGCCAGCCGTAGGAACTCGGGGCATCAGGTAAGTCGGGATGTTTTTTCAGCATGTTGAAAAATGTCCACGAGTTAAAAAATAGCCCCGAGTACCGACGAATGGCTATTACCGTAATTCTCCGAGTTCGAATCAAGGGGAAAACTCGGGAGAGTTTGTGAGTAACTCATTGAAGTAGGACAGGGCCTTAAGAATTTCATTCTGCTTTCTGGGACATATGACAATAAAACACTTGACTTTTGACTTGACTCTATTGTATTGACTACCAGGAAATATTCAATAAAGTGGCGATTTCTTGAAACAGTAAGTGGATAGTCCAACTTGAGAAAGAAACATAGTAGACCATGTGTTGGGAAATGAGCCTGGCCAGGTGACTGGTGTTACAGTGGAAGAAAAGTTTAGGGATGGGATCAAAAACATCAAAAGCAACAAAAACATTACTGACAAAGCTATTGTGTTTAAATTTGAGGGGATTGGAATTAGCTTGAAACTAATTGTTTGCGCAAAGATGCATCTTTAAAAAAAAATGTAACTGGTTGACAGGATGAGGGTAAAAATTGTGTAAAAATTATGCTGATCATGGTGGATATTGAGGAAAGGATAGAACAATGGTTGCCTCTCAAGCCAATTGTAATTTACACCCCATCTCCCAAACATAGAAAATAAGTGCAGAAGTAGGCCATTTGGCCCTTCGAGCCTGCACCGCCATTCAATATGATCATGGCTGATCATCCAACTCGGTATCCTGTAACTGCCTTCTCCATACCCCCTGATCCCTTTAGCCACAAGGGCCACATCTAACTCCCTCTTAAATATAGCCAATGAACTGGCCTCAACTACCTACTGTGGCAGAGAATTCCAGAGATTCACCATTCTCTGTGTGAAAAATGTTTTTCTCATCTCGGTCCTAAAAGACTTCTCCCTTATCCTTAAACTGTGACCCCTTGTTCTGGACTTCCCCAACATCAGGAACAATCTTCCTGCATCTAGCCTGTCCAACCCCTTAAGAATTTTGTAAGTTTCTATAAGATCCCACCTCAATCTTCTAAATTCTAGCGAGTACAAGCCGAGTCTATCCAGTCTTTCTTCATATGAAAGTCCTGACATCCCAGGAATCGGTCTGGTGAACCTTCTCTGGAATCCCTCTATGGCAAGAATGTCTTTCCTCAGATTAGGGGACCAAAACTGTACGCAATACTCAAGATGTGGTCTCACCAAGACCCTGTACAACTGCAGTAGAACCTCCCTGCTCCTATACTCAAATCCTTTTGCAATGAATGCTAACATACCATTCGCTTTCTTCACTGCCTGCTGCACCTGCATGCCTACCTTCAGTCAGAAGAAGGGTTTCAGCCCGAAACGTTACCTATTTCCTTCTCTCCATAGATGCTGCTGCACCCGCTGAGTTTCTCCAGCATTTTTGTGTACCTGCCTACTTTCAATGACTGGTGCACCATGACACCCAGGTATTGTTGCATCTCCCCTTTTCCTAATCGGCCACTATTCATATAATAGTCTACTTTCCTGTTTTTGCCACCAAAGTGGATTACCTCACATTTATATTCATTATACTGCATCTTCCATGCATTTGCCCACTCACCCAACCTATCCAAGTCACCTTGCAGCCTCCTAGCATCCTCCTCACAGCTAACACTGCCCCTCAGCTTTGTGTCGTCCGCGAACTTGGAGATGTTGCATTCAATTCCCTTGTCCAAATCATTAATATATATTGTAAATAGCTGGGGTTCCAGCACTGAGCCTTGCGGTACCCCACTAGTCACTGCCTGCCATTCTGAAAAGGACCCGTTTACTCCTACTCTTTGCTTCCTGTCTTCCAGCCAGTTCTCTATCCACATCAATACTGAACCACCCAATACCGTGTGCCTTAAGTTTGTATACTAATCTCTTATGTGGGACCTTGTCGAAAGCCTTCTGAAAGTCCAGATATAACACATCCACTGGTTCTCTCTTATCCACTCTACTAGTTACATCCTCGAAAAATTCTATAAGATTCATCAGACATGATTTACCTTTCATAAATCCATGCTGACTTTTTCCAATGATTTCACCACTTTCCAAATGTGCTGCTATCACATCTTTAATAACTGACTCTAGCAGTTTCCCCACTACCGATGTTAGACTAACTGGTCTGTAATTCCCCATTTTCTCTCTCCCTTCCTTTTTAAAAAGTAGGGTTACATTAGCTATCCTCCAATCCTCAGGAACTACTCCAGAATCTAAAGAGTTTTGAAAAATTATCACTCATGCATCCACTATTTCTGGAGCTACTTCCTTAAGTACTCTGGGATGCAGCCTATCTGGACCTGGGGATTTATCGGCCTTTAATCCATTCAATTTACCTAACACCACTTCCCGGCTAACCTGGATTTCACTCAGTTCCTCCATTTCATTTTACCCCCGGTCCCCTGCTATTTCCGGCAGATTATTTATGTCTTCCTTAGTGAAGATAGAACCAAAGTAGTTATTCAATTGGTCTGCCATGTCCTTGTACCCCATGATCAATTCACCTGTTTCTGACTGCAAGGGACCTACATTTGTTTTAACTAATCTTTTTCTCTTCACATATCTATAAAAACTTTTGCAGTCAGTTTTTATGTTCCCTGCCAGTTTTCTTTCATAATCTATTTTCCCTTTCCTAATTAAGCCCTATGTCCTCCTGCTGGACTGAATTTCTCCCAGTCCTCTGGTAGGCTGCTTTTTCTGGCTAATTTGTATGCTTCATCTTTTGTTTTGATACTACCCCTGATTTCCCTTGTTATCCACGGATGCACTACCTTCCCTGATTTATTATTTTGCCAAACTGGGATGAACAATTGTGGTAGTTCATCCATGCAGTCTTTAAATGCCTTCCATTGCATATCAACCGTCAACCCTTTAAGAATCAATTGTCAGTCTATCTTGGCCAATTCCCGTCTCATACCCTCAAAGTTACCTTTCTTTAAGTTCAGAACCCTTGTTTCTGAATTAATTATGTCACTCTCCATCCTAATGAAGAACTCAACCATATTATGGTTACTCTTGCCCAAGGGGCCACACACAACAAGACTGCTAACTAACCCTTCTTCATTACTCAATACCCAGTCTAGAATAGCCTGCTCTCTCGTTGGTTCCTCTACATGTTGGTTTAGAAAACTATCCCGCATACATTCCAAGAAATCCTCTTCCTCAGCACCCCTGCCAATTTGATTAACCCAATCTATATGTAGATTGAAGTCACCCATTATAACTGTTTTACCTTTGTTGCACGCATTTTTAATTTCCTGTTTGATGCCATCCCCAACTCCACTACTACTGTTAGGTGGCCTGTACACAACTCCCACTAGCGTTTTCTGCCCCTTAGTGTTTCGCCGCTCTACCCATATCGATTCCACATCCTCCAAGCTAATGTCCTTCCTTTCTATTGCGTTAATCTCCTATCTAACCAGCAACGTTACCCCACCTCCTTTTCCTTTCTGTCTATCCCTCTTGAATATTGAATATCCCTGGATGTTCAGCTCCCAGCCTTGGTCACCCTGGAGCCATGTCTCCGTGATCCCAACTATATCATAGTCATTAATAACTATCTGCACATTCAACTCATCCACCTTATTACGAATGCTCCTTGCATTGAGACACAAAGCCTTCAGGCTTGGTTTTACAACACTCTTACCCCTTATACAATTATGTTGAAAAGTGGCCCTTTTTGATTTTTGCCCAGGATTTGTCTGCCTGCCACTTTTACTTTTCACCTTGCTACCTATTGCTTCTACCCTCATTTTACACCCCTCTGTCTCTCTGCTCACACATTTAAAAAACCCACCACCTCTTATTTTCTGTTTATTATCTTTTTCTTCTTTCTCCTCTACATGTTGGGTCTGGGTGCTTCCCTTCTCTGCCTCCTGCCTCACACACTGCCTACTAGCTTTCTGTATTTGAGTCCCTCCCCCCAACCGTTCTAGTTTAAAGTCTCCCCAGTAGCCTTTGCAAATCTCCCCGCCAGGATATTGGTCCCCCTCGGGTTCAAGTGCAACCCGTCCTTTTTGTATATCAGCCAAATGAAACTCTGCTGACTGAATCATCTACTGTATTCAGACTTGCCCATTGCTCACGTCCTGACCAGATTCTTGTCTCTGCATGTCTTGCATTTTTAAATGCTTCCATAACCTGATTTCCTATTTCACTTACATGACAGCTTGTTCCACCTTCTGCTCCTATTATTTGAGCTCTTTATTCTCTTCACTCTTTGCCTTACATATCCTGATTCAGCTCTGGAATTACTCTCCAATTCTCTTCTATCATCATATCAGTCTCCCTACCCTCGGTACAAGAACTGTTCCAGAGCCGCTGTCTGAAAAAAGCTCAGAGAATTGCTAAGGACAAACTGCACCCCCTCCACATACACCTGGATCTCCTGCCATCAGGCAAGAGATATCGCAGCATCAAAGCCCGGACTACAAGACTGCTAAACAGCTTCCTGCCACAGGCTGTGAGGCTGCTAAACAGTCACTCTGTACTCACAGTCACCTGATTCTGAGGCTTGGCACGGACACTTTAATAACTGGCACTGGCCACTTTAATAACTGGCACTGGCCACTCAAATCAGCTGCCCCGGACATTTTTATGATTGGTTTTACTGTATTTTAACGTTGTTGTTTTACCTGCTTTTAACTATTTATACTGTTCCATCAGGGACTGGATTGTTTTTAGTGTTATTATGTGTGAAATGTTTTAAATTTCATGTGCGATGCTCCGCTATTCCCTGGGAAACGTCTTTTCATTTTGCACTGTACAACTGTTGCTTGCAAGATGACAATAAAGGTTGATTGATTGATTGATTGATTGATTTAAGTGGACTTTTCATGATCTCTTTGAAACCTATCAGATAACATTTTATTAGCGTGTAGTTTGTGCTATTACAAAATATCAAGAGATGTTATTTTATGCTCGTATGAACGAAAGCTATTGCCTTATAGGTTTGGTGTGGCATTTGTGTTGAGTTCTTTTTGAAGTTCCACTGCTACTGTGACACTTGTATTAAATCTATCTTTGAGAAATATTGGCTGAGATTTTGCTGCCCGTAACAAACAACTTGCACTCACCATTAACTTGTGTGGGTGCCTCTCTCCGGTTGTCACATTCCTGCCAAGTCATAGCCCAATCGTAATGACGTGACCCTGTGAATCATCACAGCCTTGTGTTTGTAAATGGCATCAAGTGAGGGGAGCAGAAGAAGCCCCACCCATGAAACAGCTGAAAATAAACTTGGACTGAGCTAGCTATCAAAGTCTTTTAATATGTTTGACACCACAAATATTATGAAAGTATTTAAAAAATGAACAAACAACTAAAAATATTGAGATAGTTATAATTTACAAAACTAAACTAGAAAAAACCTTAAATCTATTCAGTAAAATGTCTGGAATAATATTGAAGCAAGTTCAGTTGATTTTTAAATGAACTTTTATCTAATAATTTGATCTCTTGCATGATTCCTTCTTTTTCAATACTGTTCCTGCAGGATTTTCAGAAACATTGCTAAGCATTGGTGACGTGGAGTTGCAATAACTATTGCTATTAAACTAGAAAAATACCATTAAACTGGAAAGAGTGCAGAGAATGCAGAAACAATGAACTGCAGATATTGATTTACAAAATAAGATATAAAGTACTGGAGTAATCCGCAGGTGAGGCAGCATCTTTGGAAAACATGGATAGGTGATGTTTTGGCTCAGGACCCTTCTTCAGTCTGACAGGGAAGATTTGCGAGGATGTTGCTGGGACTGAGCTATAGGGCAAGATTGGGCAAACTAGGACCTTATATCTCGCAGGGGGCCGAGGGGTAATCTTAAAGAGGTGTATAAAATCATGCGGTGAATATGTAGGATCAGTAGCCACAGATTTCTCCCCCGGATAGGGAATGTTATTTAAGGTGAGGGGAAAGATTTAAAAGGGACTAGAGGGACATTTTTTTCCCACATCGAGGGTGATGTGTATCTTGAATCTAACAAGAAGCTGAGGTGATCTTGTTTGGAAAAGTCATATGAACTATCATAATCAATCAGTTTTATTCGTCACATACGCATATAAGTGCAGTTAAATGAATTTGCCAGCAGCAGTACAATAAAACAAAAAAGAATACACAATACACAATAAGATTTAGCACAAACATCAACCACAGCATTCTTCACTGTGGTGGAAGGCACAAAGTACAGTCAGTCCTCCACCATTGTTCACCCGTGGTCGGGGCCATAAACCTCCGCAGTCACCGCTACGGCCGGATGTACAGGCCCTCTCGTCGGGATGGTCGAACACACTTGGAGGTCCCGAATTGCCTCTTTCCTACCGGAGACCGCGGCTTCAGGATGTTATAGGCCACAAGTTGGCGGTCGGAGCTCTTCCCTGGCTGTCCCCAGCGAGGGAACCCAGGCTCTGTCCGGATGGTAAGTCCATGCCACGCCCGCGGCTAGAAGCCCCGCAGACCGCGGCTTCATGATGTTATAGGCTGCGCGCCGGCGGTCGGAGCTCTTCTCTGGGGATCCCCGGCGAGGGAACACAGGCTCCGGATGGTAAGTCCACGCAGCGCCCGCGGCTAGAAGCCCCGCAGACTTCTGGATGTTATAGGCCACGTGCCGGCGGTTGGAGCTCTTCTCTGGGGATCCCCGACGAGCGATTCCAGGCTCGGGACGTTGCGCCCGCAGCTAGAAGCTCCGCAGACCGCGGCTTCAGGATGTAACAGTCCGCGGGCCAGCGATCGGAGCACTCCCTTCTGGCGACCTCGGCAAGGGCTCGCCCGCTCCGCGATGAAAAGTCCACGCTGCGCCCGCTGCTGAAATTCCAGGCCCGACTCCTGGAAAGGCCGCTCCAATCCATGCTGTTAGGCCGCGAGGGAGGCGACATGGAAAAAGTCGCCTCTCCATGGAGGAGACAATTGAAAGTGGTTCCTCCCTTAACCGCCCCTCACCACCCCCCACACAAGACACACCAAGAGACACTAAAACAAACATTTGGACACACTAAAAAAAACAAAAAAGTAGAAATAACAAACATGCTGCTGGCAGGGCAGCCGTCTGGCAGTGCCCCCACCGACTACTGATGAGAGCCACTCTGCTATCTGTGCCGAGTTCTGGTTCTCAATATTCTCTAATCATCATGGAGCCTCTGAAAGGTGTAAATTAAGGTCTTGCCGAGCCAGAGAGGCCGTACCAAAGTTCAGAGTAGAAGGCTTTAAAAAAAAAAATGACAGCTAATCAGATTGCTACTCACCAGCTTCTCTGTCTAAAGGTCAACACAATGAGGTGATAAGACGTTGTTTCTGCTTTGACAGAAGTGGCCTGAAAATGGTGTCTGGTCATATTGTTGCGATGGCTACTGCCATCTGAAATAACCAAATTAGTATCTTTAAGGTAAAAAATTGTAGTTGGAATTCATTGCATAAGAATAATATGAAGTAAAAAGACACCTATGAAAAGTTCTACGAAATGGTTTTTGAAATCTCCAATTGCCTGTGCCCCTCTCTAAAAATTTACATCCTCTGCTATGACTGATAACTTGCTTTTTATAATAATTAGCTAGTTCCATATGCTGGCAGAAAGCTTTAAAAGTAGCATGTTTTAAATGATTATTAATTCTTCCCCTTTTTATCCCATGGAAGATTTGAATCAATAATTAATGTAGCCTCTCTCTCTATTTGACAACAATCCAGTTTCACTATATTTTAAAATGTGAACTGTAAATTGCTGTAAAAGATTTCCAATTTGAACATTGAGCTCTGCAAATTTTTTTCCCTCTCTTCGCAATCTGCATAGCATGTGGTAGGTGACTGTTTTTTTTGAGGAAGCTCCACGACTTACTGCACGGTGCTTATGTATTTTAAACTTCCAATAAGATATGATCTGCGGTTTACCTATGGTATGTGGCATCCTTGGTGTCAGAATTTATTTTGAACTGGTTACGTATCATGTGATTTTGTTGTTGTTGCTTTTGATCTAACATAGAACCTGAATGGGGTTAACATAGAAAATAGGTGCAGGAGTAGGTCATTCGGCCCTTCGAGCCTACACTGCCATTCAATATGATCATGGCTGATCATCCAACTCAGTATCCCGTACCTGCCTTCTCTCCATACCCCCTGATCCCTTTAGGCACAAGGGCCACATCTAACTCCCTCTTAAATATAGCCAATGAACTGGCCTCAACTACCTTCTGTGGCTGAGAATTCCAGAGATTCACCACTCTCTGTGTGAAAAGTGTTTTTCTCATCTCGGTCCTAAAAGATTTCCCCCTTATCCTTAAACTGTGACCCCATGTTCTGGACTTCCCCAACATCGGGAACAATCTTCCTGCATCTAG
This sequence comes from Amblyraja radiata, assembly GCF_010909765.2. Taxonomy (NCBI): domain Eukaryota; kingdom Metazoa; phylum Chordata; class Chondrichthyes; order Rajiformes; family Rajidae; genus Amblyraja; species Amblyraja radiata. Next base: position 107,470,101 of record NC_045956.1, on the reverse strand, counting down.
CCTGTCCAACCCCTTAAGAATTTTGTAAGTTTCTATAAGTTCGCCCCTCAATCTTCTAAATTCTAGCGAGCACAAGCCAAGTCTATCCAGTCTTTCTTCATATGAAAGTCCTGACATCCCAGGAATCAGTCTGGTGAACCTTCTCTGTACTCCCTCTATGGCAAGAATGTCTTTCCTCAGATTAGGAGACCAAAACTGTATGCAATTTAGGAGGGAGAGATAGATCAGCCATGATTGAATGGTGGAGTAGACTAAATGTGCCGATTGGCCTAATTCTGCTTCTATCACTTATGAAGTAATGACCATAATTATTTATTTTCTTATTGATATCCATATCCTAATGATTGAAAGAATGTGTTGCAATAAGGAAGGAAACAGAAGGCAGTTACGTGATTTCTTGCTTCAGTTTCTTGGGAGAATACCTGGACGGTTCATGTCGTGCTAAATAGGGGTAACATTTCCAGAGACATCCAGGAACACTATGATGTGCCTGTCATGTAGGCAAATTGGCAGAAGACTGGAACTCCTTGGGTCATAAGGGACATTGTCCATATCAACCATCAAGTGTCTATCTAAGCTAACCCCGTTTACCATCACTTGGGTGTGGCCTCTGTGTTGATGATTCAAGTGCTGATCCAGATATAGAAACAAATAACTGCAGATGCTGATTAATATAGAAAAGGACTGAAAGTGCTGGAGTAACTCAGCAGGTCAGGCAACATCCCTGGAGATCTGAAGAACACTCTCAACCTGAGTGTCTCCTGCACTTTGTGTCCTTTTGCTGTTCTAGATACTTTTGTAAATGTTGTGAGAGTACCTGCTGCCAGCACCCTCACTGGCAGTGGGATTTAATCATCCTTTGTGTGCAAATATTCTTCCTCGGATCTCCTTTAAACCTCTAACCCCTGATGCTAAACCTTTGCCCATTAAACTTGGGTAACTCCGCTCGGTGGTCACATTCCTGACATCTATCCCCTCTGAGCACCTCATAAGTTTGAGTCTGAAGAATGGTCTCGACCCGAAACGTCACCTATTCCTTTGCTCCATAGATGCTGCCTCATCCGCTGAGTTTCTCCAGCATTTTTGTCTACCTTCATAACTCTTTCAGGTCTCCTTCAGCCTCCTGCTCTGAGAAAAACAAACAGCCTATCCTACTCTCTTAAAACTGAAATGTATCATTCCTTGCAGCATCTTGGTGAATCTCCTCTGCACCCTCCTCAATGCAATCATGTTCTCGCCACTGCTTCTTGCCAAAAGGGGGGAGTTCCAGCATTCGCCACATACTTTCCTTCCAAAATTCAAGATGGGTTTATTTTCACATGTACCATAAGGCTCAGTGAAATTTGAATTACCATACAGCCACACCAAGTGAAAAGTAGTAAGAAACACAACCACAAAAATTAAAATTGAACATAAGACAGGGAGCTGCTAAATGCATTTCGTTGTCTCTGTACTGTACACTGACAATGACAATTAAAATTGAATCTGAATCTGAATCTGAATCTGAATAAACATCCACCACACAGGTCCCCACATTCCTCACTGTGATCGAAGGCAATATAGTCCAGTCACTTCTCCGCGGTCGGGGCTTTCGAACCATCCACGGTCGGGGCCATCAAAGCTCCCGCAGCCGGCGATCTGAGGCCCTCGCGTCGGGGTGATGGAACTCCCTCGTCGTTGTGTCCTTGGGCAAGACACTTCACCCACCTTTGCCTGTGTGTGAATGTGTGTGAGTGATTGGTGGTGGTCGGAAGGGCCGTAGGCGCAGATTGGCAGCCACGCTTCCGTCAGTCTGCCCCAGGGCAGCTGTGGCTACAGATGTAGCTTACCACCACCGAGTGTGACTGAGGAGTGAATGAATAATGCGATGTAAAGCGCCTTGAGTATTAGAAAGGCGCTATATAAATCCCATCCATTATTATTATTATTATTATTATGGTTGAAACTCAGCATGGCTTGGAGCCCCGTTTCAGTGTCTAACCAGGGAACGCGATGTTTAAACCGGGCTCAAGATGTTAAAGTCCACAGGCTGTGGTTGGAGCTCTCCACAGTTGATCCCCGGCAAGGGGATTGCAGCTCCACAATGGTCAATCTGTGCCGCGCCTGCGTTAATGCGCCGGGTCGGTCTCCAGGAAAGGCCGTGCCACTCCACAATGTTAGGCCTACTTTCCTTCCAGTCCTTGAGTAGACGGACGAGGGGCCAAAGTGTAATGTTGGATCCATGACAATTTTTATATTTATTGTTTGGATTAATTTTGGTGAGGTAGATAGCATAGAATAACCCATGTTGTTTATATACCTCACTCAGATAAACCTTTAACCTTCTAAACTCCAGGAATGCAAACCATGTTTTTGCAGCTGGTTTTCATAATTTAATCTTTTTAGTCCCTGTATTATTTTGGTCAATCGGTATCCTTGCAAAGCCAGTATAGTCCCTGGATAATGCTCCAAAAGCTGAGATGAGGACTCCAGTCCTTAGAAGAAGCCTCAAAGCTTTATTTTTGTATTTTGGGTCAACATTAACATTTTAAAATAAATAATTGTGCACCATTTCTACTACAGTGAAGTTGCAGTGGTTAAATGACTTCACTAGTAATCCAGAGGCATGGACTAACAATCCAGAGACTGAAACTCAAACATTGCCATATAGTTGTGGAATTCAGTCGATAATCTGTCATGTGGCAAATCAAAAATTAAATATTAACTCAAAGCTTTGACTTAAAACTCATCCCATTCAGGGAGAGGTTGGATTGTTTTCTCTAGAACGCCAAAGTTCCAGGGAGACCTGATAGATGTAAATAGACACTAGACAATATCTATATTACTAAAAGTCTGTTCTTGACCGGTTTTGGCCATCTGTGCTGCGATTTCTGATGAAAAATGACAGAGATATTAATGTTTTTACAAAATTCCCCATTCTCTCTGCTGCCCCCCCCTCTCCTCTCCACCCCCTCCTCTCCCCCCTCTCCTCTCCTCTCCCCCCTCTCCTCTCCTCTCCCCCCCTCTCTTGCTCTCCCCTCCGCTCCCCTCTCCCCCCCCCTCCTCCCCTCTCCCCTCCTCTCCCCTCCTCTCCTCTCCCCCCCCTCTCCCCCCCCTCCCCCCCTCTCCCCCCCCTCTCCCCCTCTCCTCTCCCCCTCTCCCCCTCTCCTCTCCCCCTCTCCTCTCCCCCTCTCCTCTCCCCCCCTCTCCTCTCCCCCCTCTTCTCTCCCCCCCCTCCTCTCCCCCCCTCTCCTCTCCCCCCCACTCTCCTCTCCCCCCCTCTCCTCTCCTCTCCCCCTCCTCTCCTCTCCCCCTCCTCTCCTCTCCCCCTCTTCTCCTCTCTCCCCTCCCCCCTCTTCCTCTCCTCTCCCCCCCTCTCCTCTCCTCTCCCCCCCTCTCCTCTCCCCCCCTCTCCTCTCCTCTCCCCCCCCCTCCTCTCCTCTCCCCCCCTCCTCTCCTCTCCCCCCCTCTCCTCTCCCCCCCCCTCTCTCCTCCCCCCTCTCTCTCTCTCCCCTCCTCCCCTCCATCCCCTCCCCCACCCTGCCTCCCTCCCCTAAACCCCCTCCCCTCCACACCCCCTACCCTCTTCCCTCCACCCTCCCCCCCTCTCCCCCTCACCCCCCTCTCAGCTCCCCCTCTCTCTCCCCCTCACTCTCACCCTCTCTCCTCCCCTCCTCCCCCACCTTTCCCCCCTCACCCACCCTCCCTCTTCTCCTCTCCACCCCCCTCTCCCTCTTGCCCCTTTCTCTGTGTCTCTGTCTCTCTCTCTGTCTCTGCCCCTTCTCTCTCTGCCCTCACTCTCTAGCCCCCCCCCCCCCTCTCTAGGTGTGACTGCAAGTTGGGGGCTATGCGTCAGTGGATAGGGTGTTTATGGGGTAAAAGGAGCAAATTAATAATATTAATATAATATCAAGGGGGTAATTAGCGTGAGTGCGGGGAGGGGGGGGGGATAGTTAGTGTGCGTGATGCTGCATGTTGCCTCCCCGCCCACAACCGCACGTTGGGGGAACAGACCCAACGGGTCTGCACTTGGTCTAGTTGTCTATAAATTATGAGAAGTGTAGATAGGGTAGGCGGTCAGAATCTTTTTCCATGAATGGAAACATTAAATACTAGAGGGCATTGCTTTAAGGTCAGAGGGGCAAAGTTTAAAGGAGATGTCCAGGGCAATTTTACATAGTGGTGAGTGTCTGGAACGTGCTACTAGGTTGGTTGAGGCAGATATGTTAGTGGCATTAAAAAAAAAACTTTTGGAGTACAGAGGCTCTATGAACATCAGTCTATGAAAGTAAGCATGCAGGTACAGCAGGCAGTGAAGAAAGTGAATGGCATGTTGGCCTTTATAACAAGAGGAATCGAATATAGGAGCAAAGAGGTTCTTCTGCAGTTGTACAGAGCCCTAGTGAGACCACACCTGGAGTATTGTGTGCAGTTTTGGTCCCCTAATTTGAGGAAGGACATTCTTGCTATTGAGGGAGTGCAGCGTAGGTTTACATGGTTAATTCCCGGGATGGCGGGACTGTCATATGCTGAGAGAATGGAGCAGCTGGGCTTGTACACTCTGGAGTTTAGAAGGATGAGAGGGTATCTCATTGAAACATATAAGATTGTTAAGGGCTTGGACACGCTAGAGGCAGGAAACATGTTCCCGATGTTGGGGGAGTCCACAACCAGGGGCCACAGTTTAAGAACAAGGAGCAAGCCATTTAGAACGGAGACGAGGAAACACTTTTTCTCACAGAGAGTTGTGAGTCTGTGGAATTCTTTGCCTCAGGGCTGAATTAGCAGGTTCACTGGATGCTTTCAAGAGGGAGCTAGATAGGGCTCTTAAAAATAGCGGAGTCAGAAGATATGGGGAGAAGGCAGGAACGGGGTACTGATTGGGGATGAGCAGCTGGCTCGAAGGGCCAAATGGCCTGCTCCTGCACCTATTGTCTATTGAGGCAAATATATAAATGATGGTTTTTGTCCTAAACATTATGGAGGGCACTATATATGTGTTCTTACTGCAGGTGTGGCTACTGATATACTTCATAGTGCTATTTTAATAAAACCTGCTATTTTTCCTTAACTTTTTTCTGATGTTTATTTTTGCTTTCTGACATACATTTTTGGTTTTAAAGGTCTGGAATTATTGCATTTCATTGTTATTAAATTATTCTTTCTAAAGTCCTTAAATGATAAGTATGGACTTGGTCATACTATTCATCAGTATGGGAGTAGAATCAGAATCCAAAAGTATCTACTAACATCAGAGTTCTGTGACATCAACTAACAATGCAGAAAAAAATGGCATAAATACAAAAACATTTAATGTCGAATAACAATGTGTGATTTTTCATCAGGGTATTAGTGCATCTAGAGAACTATGTACAATGAACCAGTTCCTGCATCGTTTTGCACAAATGTTGGGCATCAACTTGGTGTGTCTTTTTTCCTCTTTATTGGGTTCAAATCCTTATGCATTATGGTAATTTTAAATTCTGTGTTTTGGTTTCAGGTTATATATGACTCTAATACCCTGTATGTTTTTGCTCCAAATGCTGATAGCAGGAGCCAGTGGGTGAAAAAGCTCAAAGAAGGTAATGTTTGTCTTTTGCTAATTCAGCCAATAGTTTCTTTCAAATTGAAGCGAATGTTGGAAACTTTATATAATTGAGAGGAAATAATAATGCACTGCTCAAATTCAAATCTTAAATAAAATTCAATTGTCAAGAGTGTTTTATTGTCATATATCCCAGGCATTATCTACACTGAATGGCAGAACTCCAGTGGGTGGCTGTAGAGAATAGATCCAGGAGGGCAGATTCATGGTTCCTTGAAAGTGGCATCACGGGTAAATAGGGTGGTCAAGAAGGCTTTTGGCTCACTAGCCTTCATCAGTCAGAGCATTGAGTATAGACATTGGGAGGTCATGGTGCAGTTGTACAAGACATTGGTGAGGCCACATTTAGAGTCGTGGTCACCCTGCTATAGGAAAGATGGTGTTAAGTAGGAAAGTATGCAGAGAGATTTCCGAAGATGTTGTTAGGACTCGAGGGCCTGAGCTATAGAAGTGGTTGAACAGGCTAGGACTTTATTCCTTGGAGCGCAAGAGGATAAGGGGTGATCATATAGAGGTGTACAAAATGGGAGGAATAGGTAGGGTAAATGCACAGTCTTTTGTCTAGAGTAGGGGGAATCAAGAACTAGAGGAAATAGGTTTAAAGTGAGGGGGAGGGGGGGGGGGGGAGAAGATTTAATAGGACCTTGAGGGGAAACCTTTTAACACAAAGGGTAGCAGGTCTATGGAACAAACTGCCAGAGGAGGTTGTTGAGGCAGGTATTAACCCAACTTAAAAAAAAAGCTTTTGTACAGATACATGGATCAGATAGGTTTAGAAGGATATACGCCAAACGCAGGCAAGTGGGATAAGTGCTGATGGGATATGCTGGTCGGCATGGGAAAGTTGGGCCGAAGAGCCTGTTTGCATGTTGTAAGACTATACAAAAAAACAAACAATAATAGTGCAAAGACAAAAATAATGCCCCAAGTCTATGTAGTTCGGAGCTTAATTTGGAGGTTGCAGTGTTATAGCCTGATGGTTCCAGGGAAGTGGCTGCTCCTGAACCTGGACATTGCAATTATCAGGCTCCTATTCCTGCTTCCTGTTGAATAAACTAATTAATTCTGAATGGCTGCAAGTGTAAGTGCAAGTGTGTCGCTTCTGTTTGATATGTAGTCATTAGTTGCTTTGATGGCTGCTGTTGAACCCAGTAGTTGTACCTATCCTGATAAGAGTTTTATAATGCTCAAAGTTAGGTAAATAAAATTACTGTGTAAAATTACTCCAGATGTGGTCTCACCAGGGGCCTGTACAACTGCAGAAAGACCTCCTTACTCCGATACTCAAATCCTCTTCTTTTGAAAGCCAACATGTCACTAGCTATCTTCACTGCCTGCTATACCTGCATGTTTACTTTCAGTGACTGGTGCACATGAACACCCAGGTCTCATTGCATTTCCCTTTTTCCTAATCTGACACCATTGAGATAACAATCTGCCCCCTTGTTCTTGCCACAAAGTGGATAACCTCACATGTATCTACTTTATACTGCATCTGACATGCATCTGCCCACTCACTCAACCTGTCCAAGTCACCCTGCAACCTCCGAGCAAACTCTTCGCAGTTCATACTGCCACCCCGCTTTGTGTCATCTGCAAATTTGCTTGTGTTACTTTTAATCCCATCATCTAAATCATTAATATATATATTGTAAGTAGTTGCGGCCCCAGCACCGAGTCTTGCGGCACTCCGCTTGCCACTACCTGCCATTCTGACAGGGACCCGTTTATTCCTACTCTTTGTTTCCTATCTGCCAACCAATTCTTTATCCATGTCAATACCATACCCCCATTACCATGTGCTCTAATTTTGCCCACTAATCTCCTGTGTGGGACCTTAGCAAAGGCTTTCTGAAAGTCCAGATATACCACATCCACTGGCTTTCCTACATAGAAACATAGAAAATAGGTGCAGGAGGAGGCCATTCGGCCCTTCGAGCCAGCACCGCCATTCATTGTGATCATGGCGGATCGTCCCCTATCAATAACCCATGCCTGCCTTCTCCCCATATCCCCTGACTCCACTAGCCCCTAGAGCTCTAACTCTTTCTTAAATACATCCAGTGACTTGGCCTCCACTGCCCTCTGTGGCATGGAATTCCATAAATTCACAACTCTCTGGGTGAAAAAGTTTTTTCTCACCTCAGTCTTAAATGACCTCCCCTTTATTCTAAGACTGTGGCCCCTGGTTATGGACTCGCCCAACATTGGGAATATTTTTCCTGCATCTAGCTTGTCCAGTCCTTTTAAAATTTTATATGTTTCTTTAAGATATCCCCTCATCCTTCTAAACTCCAGTGAATACAAGCCTAGGCTTTTCAATCTTTCCTCATATGACAGTCGTGCCATCCCAGGAATCAATCTAGTGAGCACTGCCTCAATCACAAGGATGTCCTTCCTCAAATTAGGAGACCAAAACTGTACACAATACTCCAGATGTGGCCTCACCAGAGCCCTATACAACTGCAGAAGAACCACTTTACTCCTAAACTGAAATCCTCTTGTTATGAAGGCCAACATTCCATTAGCTTTCTTCACTGCCTGCTGTACCTGTACGCCAACTTACAATGAGCGGTGTACAAGGACACCCAGGTCTCGCTGCACCTCCCCCTTACCTAACTTAACCCCATTGAGATAATAATCTGCCCCCTTGTTTTTGCCACCAAAGTGGAAAACCTCACATTTATCTATATTATACTGCATCTGCCACGCATCTGCCCACTCACTCAACCTGTCCAGGTCACCCTGCAACCTCCTAACATCCTCTTCGCAGCTCACACTGTCACCCAGCTTTGTGTCATCCGCAAACTTGCTAGTGTTGCTCTTAATTCCCTCTTCCAAATCATTAATATATATGGTAAACAGTTGCGGCCCCAACACCGAGCCTTGCGGCACTCCACTCGCCACTGCCTGCCATTCTGAAAAGGACCCATTCACTTCTACTCTTTGTTTCCGGTCTGCCAACCAATTTTCTATCCATGTCAACACCCTACCCACAATACCATGTGCTCTAATTTTAGTCACCAGTCTCCCTTGCGGGACTTTATCAAAGGCTTTCTGAAAGTCTAGATACATTACAACCACTGGCACCCCTTCATCCATTTTACTTGTCACATCCTCAAAAAATTCCAGAAGATTAGTCAAGCATTATTTCCCTTTCATAAATCCATGTTGACCTGGACTAATCCTTTTACTGCTATCCAAATGCCCCATTATTACCTCTTTAATAATTGACTCCAGCATCTTTCCCACCACTGAAGTCAGGCTAACTGGTCTGTAATTCCCCGTTTTCTCTCTCGCTCCTTTCTTGAAAAGTGGGATAACATTAGCTATCCTCCAATCCACAGGAACTGATCCAGAATCTATTGAACATTGGAAAATTATCACCAATGCATCCACTATTTCTAGAGCCACCTCCCTGAGGACCCTGGGATGCAGACCATCAGGTCCAGGGGATTTATCATCCTTCAGTCCCATTAGCCTACCCAATACTATTTCTCGCCTAATGAAAATTTATTTCAGTTCCTCTACCCCCTTAGATCCTCTGTCCTCCTACTCCCTTTAGAATCTTTCTTCCATTGTGGAATGAAATGAACCTGCGTCTTCCGGACATCCATTTTACTTGTCACATCCTCAAAAAATTTGACAAGATTAGTCAAGCAGGATTTCCCTTTCATAAATCCATGCTGACTTGGACCATTCCTTTTACTGCTATCCAAATGCACCGTTATTACTTCTTTAATAATTGACCAGCATCTTCCCCACCACCGAAGTCAGGCTAACTGGTCTATAATTCCCTGTTTTCTCTCTCGCTCCTTTCTTGAAAAGTGGGATAACATTAGCTATCCTCCAATCCACAGGAACTGATCCAGAATCTATAAAACATTGGAAAATGATCACCAATGCGTCCACAATTTCTAGAGCCACCTCCTTGAGAACCTTGGCATGCAGACTATCAGGCCCTGGGGATTTATCAACCGTCAGTCCCATCAGTCTACCAAATACTATTTCTCACCTAATGCAATTTTATTTACAGTCTCGCTGTCTCCCTAGATCCTCTGTCCTCTAGTACATCTGACAGATTGTTTGTGTCTTCCTTAATGAAGACGGAACCAAAGTACCCATTCAACTCTTCTGCCATTTCCTTGTTCCCCATAATAATTTCACCCGTTTCTGCCTTCAAGGGACCCACATTTGTCTTTACTAATCTTTTTCTCTTAACATACCTAAAGAAGCTTTTACTATCCTTCTTTATATTCTTGGCCAGCTTACCCTCATACTTCATCTTTTCACCCCGTTTGCCCGTGTGAGTCTAAGTTCCGATGTACTTGGGTTTGATGAAGACAGAAGCCATCAAGAACCCAATCTATTTGCCATCCTGTCGTAAGCCTAAAGAAATTCTGGCAAGTTTAGTTCTAATTTGCCTTGAGCTGTGTATGACCTGTACAGGAACTGTCAATAATTGTGTAAAGCAATACCTGAGGGGTTATTGAACTAAATGTTGTGATTGAGTCAAATTAGATGATTTAGCGATCCCCTGCAGCTATGCAATGAAATATTATTAACCATCACAGTTTAAATAGTAATACATATTTTAAGAAAACAATGGAAAAAAAGAAAAGTTATACCTTATAAATTGTTTTTATAAACATGCTACCTTTTTGATTTGGCTTTGTAGCTTAATTAAAAACCTTAAGGTTTCAGTTTCAAATGACATAAAACATATATTCAATCTACTGTTGCAGTACATATAAATTAGATCTGGGTTGATTATGGTCACATTAGGAGCTATTGTAATTTCATTATCCAAAGTTATCGTCCAACAATCATTATTCTTTGTGGTTAATCAATACCTTTCGATTTTCTTTTAAATAGAAATAAGAAACAATGAATTGATAATGCCAAAATACCATCCGAAGTTCTGGGCAGATGGATCATGGCAGTGTTGTAGGCAAGCAGATAAACTTGCTCCAGGCTGTGAGGAATATAACCTCTTCGGTGATAGTAAGTATTGGGCGTCTCGTGTTTGACAATAAGGCTGTGATATTTGACATTGAGGAAAATGTCATTGCTATCTTGGAAAAGGATGTGTTATTCATGCTACATATTCTGTTATTAGCCATGCTCTATATTGCTGTTTACGTGCATCTAATAGATCTAGGTGAAAAGGCACTGGGTTAAACATTCATGACATTCAATAAAATCACTCAGAAAATTTATATATACTTATATATAATTTTGCTGGACAATTGAAAAGATGCAATTCCCTGTTGAAGCTGAGCTAACACTGTAAATTGGATGCAATCAGCCATTCCATGTTATGCTTGTGATATGGCAATTTTTGTTCCATTTTTTCTGAGTTTCTGAGTCCAAAAGGAATGATGTGCAAGCAGACAGCCCTCAAGTTCAAGTGAGTTTATTGTCATGTGTCCCTGTATAGGACAATGAAATTCTTGCTTTGCTTCAGCACACAGAACATAGTAGGCATTTACTACAAAACAGATAAGTGTGTCCATATACCATAATATAAAAGTGTGTCCATATACCACAAGCTAGTCCCTGGCCATAAATCCAGGGACTAGCTTGAAATAGAAGTCTGACTTTATCAGAAAAATATTGTTCAAGCTGCTGGCAGTTTATGCTTTCATTTTGAACATTGTTTTACCACTTGTTCTGAGGTGAATCCTGAGTGAGGATTAATGGTGTGGGACAGCTGACTTTAAATCACTAGGCACCACTGCTGAATGAACTTGCCATTAGTTTTCAGTTGCTCTTAAGCCCTCAGTAGTGGAAGAATTCTGGATTAGGTGATATTAGCTACGGGGAGAAGTTAGATTGTTTTCTTGAGAACGCCAGAGTTTACAGGGAGAGCTGATAGAAGTAAATAAAATTATGAGATGCATAGATCGGATAGGCGGTCAGAATCTATTTTCCAGAATGGAAATATTAAATACTAGAGGGCATAGCTTTAAGGTGAGAGGGGCAAAGTTTAAAGAAGATGGCCAAGGCAACCTTTTTACATAGTGTTGAGTGTCTGGAACGTGTTGCTGTGTTGGTTGAGGCAGATATGTTAGTAGCATTTTTGGATTTGCATATGGATATGCAGGGAATGCAGGAATATGGGTTATGTGCAGGTAGATAAGTGTTGGTCTGAGCACAGATGCTATGGGCCAAAGGGCTTGTTCTTGTGCTGTGCTCTTCTATGTTCTATCAGGGCTGGCCTCACATCATCCTTGTATGTTACCGTCAGCTTACTGTAGGGGACCTGACACAGGCTCATCAGGTTCCTCATTCCCATTGTTCAAAACCCACTGCCTTTTTTAGATGACAAAATGGGACACCTGGTAATTGTTCTATTTCAGACTAGATTATTATGGTGCCTCTCTGTCAGGCATTGTCAGATTAATATTCTATTGTTACATAAATATTCTTTTTCAATGTATTTTCACTTTTGATCTAAGGATGTATTCGTGAAATCTAATCATGATTCTTTTTATGAAAATTCACCTACTGTTGTTGATCATAGCATGCTCATGTAAATATGATATTGTGTATTCTGTCAAATGTTCGGTCGGTAGTTTTAGTGCTTAGTGAGTCAGAAGTAGTCAAGCTACAAGCATTTATAATGAATGGTGAATTAATTATTTTGAGTGAGAATTTCATTGACAATAGCTGCACTAACATAAGGAACATTTATCAATTTATGAACCAAAGTGTTCTTTATAGTCTTCTGCTAGAGATTGCGTCAATACTGAAAACAATGTCTTTTATTTTTAGTTACACGTAAACCACTTCCACCAACGCCTGATGATGTGGTAAGAAATGACAAAATGTCACGTCTACAGTAAATTCATTATTGCAAGCATTACTTTTTGAATGTTCTCTCACTGTGGTATAAACTTTCAAATCGTCGATGCTCAATATAGCAGATGGAAATGATTATAAAGTACTGGCAAGTGGTTCCAGCAATTTTTGCAGACCAACTCTAATAATTGAATTATTATAGCACTGGCCTATCATTAAGTGGCAAAGAAAAATAAGGGCAGGAGTATTCCTTTTCTGTAAGAAAGAACTGCAGATGTTGGTTTAAATCAAAGGTAGACACAAATTGCTGGAGTAACTCAGCGGGACAGACAGCATCTATGGAGAGAAGGAATGGGTGACGTTTTGGGTCGAGACCCTTCTTCAGTGTATTCCTTTTGTGTTTGCGTAGGTACTGATGATGATCATGGATCACTGACGCTTCCATGTTTTCCGATGATATTAAACAGGGGTGGGATTGAGAATTGCGAGGGGCTGCAAAGAGGCTTCATACCAAATTTATTGAGCAGGCAAATACATACCTTGCAGGAAAAAAAATAAAGGCAGGTTTTTAGCGGATGCAGAAACGACAACCAAGTTTTCTGATCTGATTTATTTACACAATCGCTCCTTGGCAAACGGGTCTCTGCACACACGTCTGATCACAATGGTGGTCAGCAAAACAACTGTGGCGCAAAAGCGAAACCGCGTGAAAACAGCAGCCCCTCCCGAGTCACGTGACTGCTGCTCGCGAAGGTCAGCTAGCACCGCCGAAGCCGGGACCTCCTGATCACGGGTGGTGGATAAAATATCCTCAGGTACCCGCAAAACCGAGCCATAAACCAGCTCGGCCGAGGAGGCGTCGAGGTCTTCCTTAGGCGTAGTTCTGATGCCCAGGAGAACCCAGGGCGACTGGTCAACCCAATCGGGGCCGGTGAGCCGAGCTTTCAACGCCGACTTAAGGTGTCTGTGAAAACGTTCGACTAAACCGTTCGCCTCCGGATGCTGCGCAGTGGGCTGGTGCAGCTTCGCACCGTACAGCTGCACCATACCACACCACAGGGAGGACGTGAACTGGGCCCCACGATCGGTAGTGATATCTGAAGGGACCCAGAACGGGCGATCCAACTGGAGATAATAGCGCGGACACAAGCCTCAGCGGAGGTATCAGTTAACGGTATTGTCTCCGCCCACCTGGTGAACCTGTCCACGATAGTAAGTGAGTGGCCCCACGCGAACACAGCAAGGGACCCACCAGGCAAACATGGATGTGCAGTAACCTGCCGTCTGGAACAGCAAAATCCTGCACGGGCGGGCGCACATGCCTCTGCCCCTTGGAAGTCTGACGGGGATACAAGCGCGGGCCCATGCTGCAACTTGCTTTCGTAACCCGTGCCAGACCAACTTGGCCGCGACCAGGGCAGAGGTGGCGCGAATGGACGGGTGAGCGAGGCTGTGGATGGTGTCGAAAATCCGACGCCTCCAGGCAATCGGGACAATCGGACGGGCTTTACCCGTTGAGATATCGCAAATGACTCGCACGCCTGCGGCGCCACAAGGCACCTCAGTCAGCTTGAGACCTGATTCAGAATTGCGATAACCCTCCATGCCGGCGTCGGCCCGCATAATCCACACCGAGGTTTAAAACGGAAACCTCAGGGACTGCCGGAAGGGATAGCGTGTCGACCACAATGTTCAGCTTCCCCGCCACATGCCGAATGTCAGACGTGAACTGGGATATGTAGGCGAGGTGCCGCTGTTGCCTTGCAGACCAGGGGTCGGACACCTTATTTAAAGCGAATGTGAGCGGCTTGTGGTCCTTGAATGCAGTAAACGCGCGGCCCTCTAGAAAATAACGGAAATGTCGGATCACTAGGTAAAGCGCGAGGAGCTCCCGATCGAAAGCGCTGTACTTGATCTCCGAGGCCCGCAGCTGCCTGCTGAAAAACGCCAGCGGCAGCCAGCGGTTACCTACCTGCTGTTTGAGGACAGCACCCACCACGACGTCCGACGCGTCCACGGTGAGAGCTGTGAGGGCTGATGCCCAAGGGTGCACCAGCATGGTGGCATTGGCCAGCGCGGTCTTAGCCCCCTCGAAAGTTATCCCTGCCTCCTTGGACCAAACCAGGTCCTTGGGCTTGCCGGCCAGACATTGGAACAACGGCCGCATGATGGCGGCTGCTGACGGGACGAATCGGTGGAAGAAATTGACCATTCCAATGAATTCCTGCAGGCCCTTGACGGACAGTGGCCTTGGGAAGCGACGGATTGCGTCGACATTCTCAGGCAGCGGTTGCGCGCCTTGTCAGGTTATGCTGTGACCTAAAAAGGAGATGGAGCGCAATCCAAACTGGCACTTCGCGGGGTTGATCACCAACCCGTGCTTACGCAGCCGTTCGAAGAGCAGGCGGAGATGTTTAACATGTTCAGCCTGCTAGCTGCTGGCTACCAGAATATCATCGAGATAGATGAATATGAACGGCAAACCCCGCCCGACCTGATCCATTAGCCTTTGGAATGCTTGAGCGGCGTTCTTCAGGCCAAAAGGCATTCTTAGCCATTCGAAAAGGCCGTAAGGGGTAATGGTGGCCGTCTTAGGACGTCATCGGGATGGACCGAGATCTGATTATACCCGCGGACCAGGTCGACCTTCGAGAAGAAGGCGGCTCCCTCCAAATGAGTCGAGAAATCTTGGATGTTCGGGACTGGGTACCGATCTGCTGTGGTTACCGTGTTTAGACGCCTGTAATCACCGCAAGGTCTCCATCCCCCGGACGCTTTGGGCACCATATGCAAAGGGAAGCCCAAGGGCTATCCGACTGCCAGACAATCCCCATGTCTTCCATGATCTTGAACTCGTCTCATGCAATGCGCAGTGGGCCCTCGGTGGGAATGCTTTTTTTCGGAGCTTCCACAGCGGCAACTTCTCCTGCCCGAGTTGCGGGGTTGAAAATTACCTGGCGCGGGGCCTTGCATCGCCCGGCGCGGTTTTCATGGCCGCGGGGACTTGCTAGCGCCCGCAGCGGGCTCCAACATCAAGAACCGGAGCATGGCCTTGCATCGCCCGGCGTGGCCTTAATGGCCGCGGGACTTACTTACCATCGCCCGCCAGGTGCTTTGACTTTGACATCGGGAGGAGAATGGGGAGTGCAGGGGAGAGATAAGACTTTGCCTTCCATCACAGTGAGGAGGAGATTCACTGTGATGGATGTTTGTGTAAATTGTGTTGTGTCTTGGTTCTTTTCTTGTTGTATGACTGCAGAAACCAAGTTACAGAAAGGTTGCTGGATCTCAGCCACCTCGTCGAGATGCTGCTGGGGCGTGAATGTATAATGCGGCTTGGCAGGGCACAGGTCCGACAACAGAACCATGCGCCCGCCTCGCACATCGACTAGCAGGGAGAACGCACGCAAGAAGTCGGCCCCCAATATCGGCTGGGCGACGTCAGCAACGGTGAACTTCCACCTATATGGGTGGGAGTCGAAATTTAAGTCCAGGGTCCGCGCACCATAAGTTTGAATGTCGCTCACATTAACGGCCGAGAGGACGGGAGCTACCTTACCGACGCAGGTGTCTCGGGCGGTCGGTGGCTGGTTATGGCACCGGAGTCGACCAAGAAACGGTGGCCGGAGTGGCGATCACGGACGTAGAGGCGTTCGTTCGGGCCGATCGCGTTCGCCTCTATGGGCGATCGGCCGAGGCATTTCCCTGAAACGAGTAGGGACTCTGATATCTTCGGGCTTCCACACCGTAACGGAGATGGTAGTAACACCAACGGCGACGGCTGTACACCTCCGGCTGCGGCAATGCTTCTTCGGCGCTGGGCGGATCCTGACCTTCGTCCCGATGTCGTCTTGGTTGCACCCACGCCGTGGCAGTGGGGCGGGTGAAAGAACAAACATCCCGCCGTCTGTGGGCCCACAACTCGTCGGCTCTCTCTGCGAGGTGCTGGGGATCGCTGAAATCGGCTCCGGCGAGCATCAAACGGACCTAGTCTGGCATCTGCTCTAGGAACGCCTGTTCGAATAGTAGACACGGGCGATGCCCGTCCATCAGGGCCAGCATCTACGCCATGATGGTGGATGGACACCCGATCGCCGACACTGTCCATGTGCAGGATCTTCGTCGCCCTGTCTCTACGGCTGAGACCGAAGGTATGTAGAAGCAGGGCCTTCAAACCTTCGTACTTTGTGATCGTCGGTGGGTCTCTGATATACGGCAGCAGCCTCGAGGCACAGTCCTGTGGCAGAGCTCCCACCACGTGAAAATACATCGTGTCATCCGCTATTAGTCGATACAGATGGAACTGTGCCTCTATGTGGGCGAACCACACCTGAGGTTGATCTGGCCAAAAGGAAGGTAGGTTGAAGCCCGGTGAGCCCTGCCTCGTGCTGGCTGATTCTGCGGGGATGTAATCCTCCTGCATGATCTCTTGTCTAACGACGGCCAGACAGGTCGGGGCACCAATTTAGCGGATGCAGAAACGACAACCAAGTTTTCTGAACTGATTTATTTACAAAATCGCTCCTTGGCAAACAAGTCTCTGCAAACATGCTTGATCGCAACGGTGGTCAGCAAAACAACTGTGGCGCGAAAGCGAAACCGCGCAAAAGCAGCAGCCCCTCCCGAGTCACGTGACCGCGGCTTCCGAACGCCGGGTTCGATATCTGCGTGCGCCAGCAGGCGCCACTACAGGTTATTATTTAAATTATTGACCAATGGGAAATGTTGCTGTGCAGAGAGATCTGGGTGTCATTGTGCACCTGTAACCAAACATACAAGCACAGCCACCAGTTAAGATGTCAAATTATATCTTGTCCTTCAATTTAAGGCATTGTTCAGTATAGAAGCAAAGATGCTCGCATCTGGAGGGTTTTGCCCACTTTTATTCTTGCCATAGAAGAAGTGCCTACCTCATTACTGCTCTCTCCCCATGATCCTTGCTGCTTTTCGTATCTGTGAATCTATTGATTTCCTTTTCCTCACTGACTTGGCCTCCACGGGTTTCTGAAGTTGAAAATTCCACTGGTTCAGTGCCCTCAGTGAAGAAATTCCTCTCCATCTCAATCTTAAATATCTTGCACTGTATCCTGAGACTGTGATCACTGTGGATGTGGAATGGAGGGACACATCTCCTCTCCACCCAACCTGTACAGCCCTGTAAAAATGTATGCTACAATAAAATCTCCTTTCTTTATTAATACTTGGATACAGGCTTGGTTGACTAAAAGTGGGCACAAAACTCCAGACTCCTTGGGCTCCTCAAGGCTTTGTATAATTGTAGTAAGACATCTTTGCTCCGGTAGTTAAAACATATTTTAAACTGAAGAACATGACATAACGACCTCTTAACTGGTGGGTGCACTTGCTTGTTTGGCTACAGGTATATAATGACACCCAGATCACTCTGCACAGCCACATTTCCCAATTGAATGATAATTTAAATAACAACCTGCCTTTTAGATAATTTCCGCTAAAAGCGAATAACTACTTATTTATCCATGTTATGTTCATTTGTGATCTATCTGCCTGTTCACGAAATTTCTTGTGAAGCGTCATTACAACCTCTTCACAATTCTTAATCCCACTCCATTTCATGTCATCTGTAAATTTAGAAATATTACATTTGTTTTACTCATCCAAATTTTTGATAATGACTGTGGCTCAAGCACTGAACACTGTGGAACACCACCAGTCTACCTTTACCATTCTAAAACAATTAAATTTATTCCTATTTTGTTTTCCATTGGTCAACTAATTTTAATCCATGCCAATATTTTACTCCCAATCCCATTTACTTTAATTTACCTCAAGTCCAATTTGATCAAATACCTTTTGACAATTAGGATGCACTGCCTTCTCTGATTTCTGCTCATCTGTTCAACCAGTTACATCTTCAGAAAAACTTCAGTAGATTTACATAAGCAGGTTTGGCCAAAGGGCCTGTTTCCCGTGCTGTATGACTCTTATGTCCCTGTAAGAATAAAAAGCAGTTGGTAACATTAAGGTATCTTGGTTAACAAAGGAAATTGAGGATTTGATTGGAGAAAATGAAGGAAGTACAAGCCAGGTGTACAATATCATTATCGTGTGAGCAAATAGGGGACATGAAATGGTCTTGGCCAATAGAATTAAAGAGAATTCCAAAATCTATTATGAATAAATTAGAACCAAAAGGTATCGAGGGAATAAGTAGATCCCTTCAGTACAGGGCCGGATTTAGATGAAGAGAGGCCCTAAGCTATTTCACTTGTGAGGCCCCCGACAGCCCCGACTTGTGAAGTGTTTTAAGGCAGCAACTCTACCACGGCGCCACTGGAATCTCCACGTCCCATCCACTATCTCATCCCATCCAGATCTTATCCTTGTGAATGCTGGTTATAGCATCCGTTAGTTTTTCTTCCACTAACCTATACCTCTCTGCACCGCTCAAGTCATAGTCATGCAGCATGGAAATTGGCCCCTCAGCCCAACTCGCCAATGCGTCCAACATGTCCATGCCTAATCCTTGGGATATGGAGCAGAGGGGAATATACACCTGTGATGGGGGAGTCCAGGGATTGGGGACTTGGGGGAGGGGAGGGGAGGTGGGATGGAAAATTCCAGATTTGGGACTGGGAGCAATTGCGAGGATCGGGAGCAGAAAGATATTCCCTGTTGATAGTCAACCATGAGTCAGCAGAGTGTAATTCAACGGGGAAAAAAGACTCAAAAAGTGCTGGAGTAACTCAGCGGGTCAGGCAGCATCTCTGGAGAAGCTGCTTTCTTCCCATATGCCTCAATTCCATTAGTGCTAAGAACTATATTTAACTCTCTTGAACACATCCAGTGAATTGGCCTCGTCGGTGGGGCGGCGAGGTTCGACGGGTCCGGTGAGGCAGCGAGGTGAGTAGGCCCCCCTAGATCTCGAGGCCCTAAGCTTAAACTTGTCTAGCTTATACGTAAATCCGGCCCTGCTTCAGGAGCTGAAAGGAAAATCTTTGTGTGGAGCCAGGAGATGTGTGTTGTGTGCACAATCCATAATTTGCTTTAGGGAAATGTACAGTGAAAGTCTTGAATGTGTGTGTAACGGAGAGGAAGCATTAGGGAAATTGATGCACATTAAGGTGGACAATTCCCCAGTGCAGGATGAGGTCTATCCCTGGGTGTTATGGGACACATAAAAATGTAAACATAAATTTTGAGAGAGAAAATGTTTATTCCATAGGCCAGAGTTTTGGGAGTGATTTGTGAATTCCGGAAGTGCACATTTCAGTTACTCAAACTGCTGTAAGGTGGGGGTCACTTGTAATTGCATCAATGCCATTCCCTCACTTATTTCCCTGTAACACATTCATACTTATATGCCTAAGAAATTCACCCTGCTTCTGCTACCATAAGGAATTATTCACAATAGCCAATCAACCTACTGACCAACATGTGTCTAGGATGCGGGACGAAACCAGAGCACTTGGAGGAACCAGGCACAGGGAGCGCATGCAAACTCTCAGCAATAGAGGACAGGGTCAAAATGACACAATCAGCAATAGAGGACAGGGTCAAAATGAGATAGGTAGACAAAAGTGCTGGCGAAACTCAGCGGGTGCGGCAGCACCTATGGAGCATCTATGGAGCGAAGGAAATCTTGCTGTGCCTCGGTGCTGCCCTCTGCAGCACTCTTTCAGTATTGGCAAGATTTTCACTTTTATTTTAGTGTTTGTTCTGATTTTGCCATCAGTGATGCAGCCATTCCAGGCCTGTTGCAACCTTCTCCACTGAAATCAAGCTGAAACCATTAGAAATCACAGGTTACATGAAATAGTCCTCGAAAATACCATGCATATCTTGTACTTCAAGTAAGTTTTTAAAAGTATTCTAATCTATGATTTTCCCTTTTAAAAAGCATAATAATTTTGCATTTATATATTCTCAGCAAGAGTTTGTCCAAGACATGACATTTTATGTGTTTTTTTAAAAAAGTCTTGACATTTCACCTCTTATTAGAAGCTTGTTTATGTTTCAGTTTTTATAGAAACATAGAAAATAGGTGCTGGAGTAGGCCATTTGGCCCTTTGAGCCAGCACTGCCATTCAATATGATCATGGCTGATCATCCAAAATCAGTACCCTGTTCCTGCTTTTCCCCCATATCCCTTGATTCCATCAGCCTTAAGAGCTAAATCTAACTTTCTCCTAAAAACAACCAGTGAATTGGCCTCCACTGCCTTCTGTGGCAGAGAATTCCACAGATTCACAACTCTCTGGCTATAAAAAAATTTCCTCATCTCAGTCCTAAATGACTTACCCCTTATTCTTAAATGACTATTATACATAGATTAAATTAAAAAAGTTAATATTACATTGATTCCTAGTTTTTTTCCGATGAGAGTTCTCATCCAGCTTGATGGTATCGCAACAGTGAAATGTTTGGAATCTCGATGAACTGAACTCTTGATAATTGTCGGTGTCAGAAAAGGCAACGTTCCTATCATTGTTGACGGAAACAAACATGTTTCCTGGACAGCAGGAAGTGCCTTTTTTTCTAGGTTGACTCGGGTTCTGCAGCATTATGGTTATTAGAATGTCATCAGAAATTCTCCTGTAACCTTTAGTTATAAATGTTAAACAGGTATAGTCATTTTTAGTTGGAACAACATTATCCAGTGAAATTCTGATAATCAGGCTCATTCAGGACTTTGGTGGCCGCAGATTTGCTGATTTTTCTGGCCTGTTGGATGGTACTCTTATTAATATCCCCACGCAATTTTTTGGTGGTGATGCACAATATTATAGCCTCCCAGTTAAAGAGAGGACTAGAAATTGGATCATCATCAGATTAAAGACTGGCTGGAAATGGGGACCTTTGTGAGTCAAGAATGTTTAATTGGCATATCTACCAGCAACGGAACAATGACATTCTTACTTGCAGCAGGACAACAGGCCTGTAAACACAATACACATCGATAATATATACTAAACTAAAACTCAATAAATTAATATACACAATAAATGAATACCCCCACATAATATCCCCATAATAATTAAGCCAGTTAGAAGGTCTTATTAATATGGCAAAAACTGTGTTGACATAGCTTCTGAATTTTCTTCGACTAATACTTTGAGTCTGATTTTTCACTCAAAGTTTTCACTCAAATTTTTCACGCTTCATATGATATAAACCTCATTCAGAATAGATAATCATTCTCCATTTGTCTCTTCCATTTAGATGCTCCTATCATCTTGCAACTATCTTTTCTAACTAAATGTACATTCCTATTTTACCTCCTTTTATTCTGAGCTGTTTTAAAGAAATGAATTCAGGATTATACCCAGAATGTAATGTTTGTTCTAATGAGGTGATATTTATGAATATGATGGTGACAAAGCCTCGGATATATTTTTGGTTATTCCACCAGAGGTGCCGCATCATTGGCAGCCCCGCCAACAGTCTGTTTGTTTTTCGTCTTTTAAAGTTTTTTTTAGTGTGTGTTAAAAGTTTGTGTAAATGTTCTCCGTTTTGTTTTATGGGGGGAGGGAGAAACTTTTTTTCAGTTTCTCTCCTTGCCGGAGATGCGATTATTTTCCGGATCGTATCTCCGGTCACTGCGGCCTACCATCGATGGAGCTGGAGGCCTCCTCGGACTGACCTTGAGCCCCACCGTGGGGCGTGGACTTAACATCAGAGCCGATCCCTTGCCTGGGATCGCTCCAACCGCGGCCTGCGGACACCATCAAGAGCTTGCAGTCTGAGGAGTGGCTAGTCGGGAACTCCAACGACGCAAAGGTTCGACCAGCCCCGACCCGGGCTCCGATCGCCGGCACGGTGGAGCTGACATCCCCCCGATGCAGGTGCTGATCGCCCCTAGGCGGAGGGCTCGAGGCCAATGAAGGGAAGAGATTTGAACTTTTTTTTCACCTTCCATCACAGTGAGGAATGTGGAGGAGTCACTGTGGTGGATGTTTAGGTTAAAATGTGATTTGTGTGTTCCGTTGCTTTTTATTTGTATGACTGACTTGGCAAATGAAATTCCTCGTATGATGCAAAACATACTTGGCTAATAAAGTATTATTGTGATTGTGATTGTGAAAATGTAAAAATGGGCATTAATAAAGCAAACATATTAAACATTTGGCTTCAGTTGATAAGTATGAATACCCACATTTGCGTGGAGCTGCCAGAACAGTTCAACCTGCCCCATTAAATGGAATGGGAGAGTGGTAACAGGTGCCAGAGAGTGTGGACATCATTGATGAGTTGAAAGGGAGCACAGGATCCAGGGAACCTGCAATGTAGCATGGTAAATATTACCTGGTGCGCCAGACACCGAGTTATCAAAGGGTAATAGAGTATCAGAGTTTTACTATACTTGGCTGGATTGGTTATAATTGACATGTAAGATGGAGCTCAGTTTCAGAATTGCGTTGTCAGATTACATTCAGTCAATTGGTATTTCCATTACTGACTGACTCTATTAAGTTCTATGGTATCAGTGAGAAAGCTTCTGACTAAATTGTTCAAGATTGTTGTGCAGTAAATCAGTATTGATCAATTTCAATGTGGCTTGTCTTGCATTCATATAATCTTGAATGCTTTGTGCTCCAGTGGCCAATTTTGTTAGTTCAATCAGCTATATTTATATCTTTTTCTAGTTTCATTATTTTGGCAAAATATTTACTCCATCATGCAAATTAATATTGAGACTGTCTTATTAATATGGCAAATACTGTGTTGGTATCTTCTGAATGTTTTTAGTTTAATCTTTTGAGTCTAATTCTTCACTTCAGATGATATAAAACGCATCCAGAATAGACTCGACCGCATGTATTAATTCTCCTCCATCGAGAAGCTCCTATCATTTTTTTTTCTCCACTTTTATTCTGAACTTTTTGAAAGAAATGTAGCTAATTCAGGATTATACACAGGCTTTATTTTTGTTGTAATTAGGTGATATTTATGCGTGTGATAGTGACAAAGCCTTGGGTTTATTTTAGCTAAAGGGTGAAACCAGGTATTAATAAAGCAGGCGTATAAAAAAAATGCCAAAGCAAAGTAAACCCATTCATTAAGCATCAATTGAATTTGCCTGGAATTGCCATCTAACCAACTATGGCTATTTGATTTTGCCATGTTATAGGAACACTAAAGCCTAATTTTTTATAGAAACACATAGAAACATAGAAAATAGGTACAGGAGTAGGCCATCTGGCCCTTCGAGCCAGCACCACCATTCAATATGATCATGGCTGATCATCCAAAATCAGTACTTCATTCCTGCTTTTTCCCCATATCCATTGATTCCTTTAGCCCTAGGAGCTAAATCTAACTATCTCTTGAAAACCTATAGCCTAAGGTTTGACGGCTAAAGAGAAAACAGAACTGAGTTGAAGTTCAAGAATTTGTACATGCTAGAGATTTATAAAAGCACCCAAATATTTTTCTACTTTTAGAATCCTGGTGAGGGAAAATCTTTCTTGACCAGACATGTTCATGTGTTAAATGCTGCTTTTATATTTAAGTACAAACTTGGCAATTGAATGTAAAATGAGGCTGATGATTTTCATAGCATTTGATCCATGGAAGTTACTTTTCATTGTATAATATTCTGCCTTTATTCCCATCATAATTCAACAGCTACGTAACAATCTCACAGGAACTCTTCACAAGTTTCCATCACACTTACCACAACATGAAGAAACAGAGGAGGAGGAAGAAGCTGAAGTGGTTCTTGCAATGTATGATTTTGAAGCATTGGAAGCTCACGATTTAAGTCTAGTTAAGGGAGAAGAATATGAGCTTCTAACAAAATCTGATGTAAATTGGTGGAGAGCAAAAGATAAAAATGGGTAAGTGTCTTCTAGTGGCTCTTATAACTTGAACCCAGTGTATTTTGAATGTAGGATGTGACTTGAACGTAACAGTTCTACATTTAAATGTTAATTTATATGGTTCCATTCCCATTATAAAACTGTTTAGCATTATATACATTTCTAGTGTTCATCTATACCTGAACCATTCTGAGTTTACAAGTTTTTTTGGGAGAGTAGGTTCCAGAATTCAATATCTGTGTTATTTTATTTTTGCTAAGTTTAGTTTAGAGAGATACAGCATGGAAACGGGTGCTTTGGTGTATCTAGTCCACGCTGACCATTGACCACATGTTCACGCTAGGTTCATATTATCCCAATTTCACATCCATTCCCTACATATTAGGAGGAAGTTTTACAAAAGCCAATTAACCTACAAACCCTCACTTCTTTAAGATGTTGGAGGAAACTGGAGCACCCAGAGCACCCAGAGGACCCAGAGCACCCAGAGGAAAACCATGTCAGGTCGCAGCGAGTCCGGCACTCCAATACACCTGGACGATTTCCGACACTTCCCTACCATTCCTTGACCTCACCATCTCCATCGCAGGGGACAGACTCCTGACCGACATACATTACAAACCCACTGACTCACATGGCTATCTGGACTACACGTCTTCCCACCCTGCCCCCTGTAAAGACTCCATCCCCTACTTCCAATTCCTCCGCCTACGCCGCATCTGTTCCCAGGATGAGACATTCCATACCAGGGCATCGGAAATGTCCTCGTTCTTCAGGGAACGGGGATTCCCCTCCGCCACCATAGATGAGGCTCACACCAGGGTCTCATCCATACCCCGTAACACTGCTCTCTCTCCCCATCCCCGCACTCGCAACAAGGGCAGAGTCCCTCTGGTCCTCACCTTTCACCCCACCAGCCGGCAAATACAACACATAATTCTCTGCCATTTCCGCCACCTCCAACGTGACCCCACCACTCGCCACATCTTCCCATCTCCCCCCATGTCTGCCTTCCGCAAAGACCGCTCCCTCCGCAACTCCCTCGTCAATTCTTCCCTTCCCTCCCGCACCACCCCCTCCCCGGGCACTTTCCGTTGCAACCGCAAGAAATGCAACACCTGTCCCTTCACCTCCCCCCTCGACTCCATTCAAGGACCCCAGCAGTCGTTCCAGATGCGACAAAGGTTCACCTGTATCTCCTCCAACCTCATCTACTGCATCCGCTGCTCTAGATGTCAGCTGATTTACATCGGGGAGACCAAGCGTAGGTTGGGCGATCGTTTCGCCGAACACCTCCGCTCAGTCCGCAATAACCTACCTGAACTCCCGGTGGCTCAGCACTTCAACTCCCCCTCCCATTCCCAATCCGACCTCTCTGTCCTGGGTCTCCTCCATTGCCAGAGTGAGCAACAGCGGAAATTGGAGGAACAGCACCTCATATTCCGTCTGGGGACCTTGCGTCCGTATGGCATTAACATTGAATTCTCCCAATTTTGCTAGCCCTTGCTGTCTCCTCCCCTTCCTTAACCCTGTAGCTGTCTCCTCCCACCCTCCCATCCGCCCGCCCTCGGGCTCCTCCTCCTCCTCCCCTTCTCTTTCTTTCTCCCCCCCCCCCACCCCCCATCAGTCTGAAGAAGGGTTTCGGCCCGAAACGTCGCCTATTTCCTTTGCTCCATAGATGCTGCTGCACCCGCTGAGTTTCCCCAGCAATTTTGTGCACCTGCCACATGGGCAGTACCTGAAGTCAGGATTGAATTTTGGTCTCTGACAGTGAGGCAACAGCTCTACCACCAGTGCCACCGTGCCACTTAAATTTACCATTGTGCAATAGTTTTAAAGAGGTACAGTGTTGTTGAAAATTGGGATGACCCAGGATGGAATAATTTAGCGTGTAACGGTGGGTGGCTTAGTGTCCATCAGGGTGCTTGTTCTTTTTTTTTTGGCAGAAGATTCATCCACTACAGTATTTACTTTCTGACAAATATCTTTTGCAAATAATGTTAACATTTACACAGTGGCTGTAATCATCGAGATCCTCTGTGGCCTCCTGCATTCTGCTACCCAGGTTTCTTGTGAGCACTCTCCCAGAACCCTCTTTCATGGCTTGTGGATCCATTGATGGCACAGTGAAATGTGATCACCATACAGCCATACACTTAAATAAAGAACACAACACACGATAGATTTAAACATAAAACATCCCAACACAGCAGAATCAAAAGTTTCCCACTGTGATGGAAGGCACCAAAGTCAGTCTCTTCCTCAATGTTCACCCGTGGTTGGGGCCTCCGGAGCCCTCCGCAGTTGCCTCTATGGGCAGCCCGCCGCTCAGGCCCGCTCGCCGGGATGTTGGCTCTCCGATGTCGGGGCTGGAGGCCAACCTCAGCTGCTTGGACCTCCAAAACGGCTGCTTCCCACCGGAGTCCGCAGCTCCCGACGTCCCCAGGCCGCGCCGGGCGGAGACTCGCCCTGGCGGCCCTCGGCAAAGGGCCCCGGGGACTCCGCGATGTCGGTCAGCGCCGCCCGCGCTGGGAGATCCGTGAACCACAGCTCCGCGATGTCGGAGCAGCGGGACCAACGCTCCGGAGCTCCAAACGGCGATCCAAGTAGTTATCGCCCGCTCCGCGTTGAATCCAGCACCGCGCCGCTGCCGAAGCTCTGGTCTGGTCCCCAGTCTCCGGTAGAAAAGGCCGCTCCGATCCAGCTGGTGGGCCCCGAGGTGGGGGGGGGGGGGGCGAGGGCGCGACTCGGAGAAATAGTCGCATCCTCGCCAGGAAGCGACTGGGAAGCGGTTTCCCCCTTATCCCTCCCCCCCCATAGAAAAACGAAAGAATCCACAAAACAAAACTGTTAGACAAACTAAAATTAAAAAAAGATAGAAAAAAACAGACAGGCTGTAGGTAGAGGCGCCTTCAATGCAGCGCCCCTAGTGGTGATCATTTGCACTTCTAGCTTCAATGCTGTTTTACTGTGATTATAGATTAAATCAACCTCTTGGCTATAGTGTACTTGCTTATTGCAAGATCATTGATTCAGATTTAGAAATTAATTTTGTAATGGAAATAACAGTGCTGATTGTTATTTATGTGGAAATTGGATAACCTATTCTGGTGACTACAAATGAATGATTATAGTATAGAAATAAGGAGGTTGCACTCTGAGGTGCTGTTTTGCCAAACAATTGTAAAATAAAACCATATTGCTATCAAACTCTCCATGGAAGCACATTATGATAACGAGCTGAATTCCTGTTAGGAAAGGGGATACAGTAACTAGTTCTAAAATTAAAGATAGCTGTAGAGGCAAAGTTTGGAACTACATAAGATCTGATCCTATAAAAACATGTTTCATCACACATGTCATTTGACAGACTGATACCATCCTTTCTGCAAAACGGCACAACCACATTTGTGAAAGAACGCTTCTGACTGAAATGGTGTGCATTTTTCTTTCTTGTGCATCTGCTTATGTTAATGGTACTTTCTTGATAAGGATCCCAATACAGTGCTGATATAACCATATAACCATATAACAATTACAGCACGGAAACAGGCCATCTCGGCCCTACAAGTCCGTGCCGAACAACTTTTTTCCCTTAGTCCCACCTGCCTGCACTCATACCATAACCCTCCATTCCCTTCTCATCCATATGCCTATCCAATTTATTTTTAAATGATACCAACGAACCTGCCGCCACCACTTCCACTGGAAGCTCATTCCACACCGCTACCACTCTCTGAGTAAAGAAGTTCCCCCTCATGTTACCCCTAAACTTCTGTCCCTTAATTCTGAAGTCATGTCCTCTTGTTTGAATCTTCCCTATTCTCAAAGGGAAAAGCTTGATCACATCAACTCTGTCTATCCCTCTCATCATTTTAAAGACCTCTATCAAGTCCCCCCTTAACCTTCTGCGCTCCAGAGAATAAAGACCTAACTTATTCAACCTATCTCTGTAACTTAGTTGTTGAAACCCAGGCAACATTCTAGTAAATCTCCTCTGTACTCTCTCTATTTTGTTGACATCCTTCCTATAATTGGGCGACCAAAATTGTACACCATACTCCAGATTTGGTCTCACCAATGCCTTGTACAATTTTAACATTACATCCCAGCTTCTATACTCAATGCTCTGATTTATAAAGGCTAGCATACCAAAAGCTTTCTTTACCACCCTATCTATATGAGATTCCACCTTCAAGGAACTATGCACGGTTATTCCCAGATCCCTCTGTTCAACTGTATTCTTCAATTCCCTACCATTTATCATGTACGTCCTATTTTGATTTGTCCTGCCAAGGTGTAACACCTCACATTTATCAGCATTAAACTCCATCTGCCATCTTTCAGCCCATTTTTCCAAATGGCCTAAATCACTCTGTAGACTTTGGAAATCCTCTTCGTTATCCACAACACCCCCTATCTTGGTATCATCTGCATACTTACTAATCCAATTTACCACCCCTTCATCCAGATCATTGATGTACATGACAAACAACAAAGGACCCAACACAGATCCCTGAGGCACCCCACTAGTCACCTGCCTCCAACCTGACAAACAGCCATCCACCATTACCCTCTGGCTTCTTCCATTCAGCCACTGCTGAATCCATCTTGCTATTCCTGCATTTATACCCAACAGTTTAACCTTCTTAACCAACCTTCCATAAGGAACCTTGTCAAAGGCCTTACTAAAGTCCATTTAGACAACATCCACTGCTTTACCCTCGTCAATTTCCCTAGTAACCTCTTCAAAAAATTCAAGAAGATTAGTCAAACATGACCTTCCAGGCACAAATCCATGTTGACTGTTCCTAATCAGACCCTGTTTATCCAGATGCTTATATATATTATCTCTAAGTATCTTTTCCATTAATTTGCCCACCACTGAAGTCAAACTAACAGGTCTATAATTGCTAGGTTTACTCTTAGAACCCTTTTTAAACAATGGAACAACATGCGCAGTACGCCAATCCTCGGGGACTATTCCCGTTTCTAATGACATTTGAAATATTTCTGTCATAGCCCTGGCTATTTCTAGTATGAACTAATTATGGTACTGTATTCACATGGAATCAAGTTGAAATCACAACATTTAATCTTGGGTTAGCGATATAAAAGAGTATAATGAGGACACTAAGTCAAAAAGACCAATTATAAAATCTTGGGTTTATTCACACAGTCAGTTGAAATCAACAGTTGATACATTTTGCATCGAATGTCTTTAATTTTATAAGAACGTGGACAGTACTATCCATACGCAACTAACATTAAAAAAGGAAGGCATTTGAAGAATGTACAATTTTAGAATTCTGCAGTTTACAATTTCAGACTGGTAGTATAAAGCAGAAAACTGCAGTATAAGTAAATAGTAATGGTACATGTATCATTAGAATCATTGCATATATTTTTTCCTTAATAGATTTGAGGGCTACATTCCAAGCAACTATGTAACTGAGAAGAAATCCAGCAATTTGGAAAAATATGAGTAAGTCCTGCAGTCTTCTACAGTCATGTAGAATTTTAATGCTTTATGTTAAATTATTGTAAGATTTGACTCGGGATATGTGGGGTGAAATTACCAGGCCTTGGGCTTGTAATATATGATGACAAGGAAACAGTGGAGACTGTACAAAGAGCAGAATAAGATCATCAGCCTGAAGAAGGGTCTTGACCTGAAACGTCACCCATTCCTTCTCTCCAGAGATGCTGCCTGTCCCGCTGAGTTACTCCAGCATTTTGTGTCTAAGAACAAGATACGTTGGGTGAATGGTCCAAATTTCAGGATGATGTGTAGACACCAGTGCTCCAACTGAACCTTGGCAAGAAATATACAGTGTCTACCAGGGCATCCTCACTGAGACCTGTTTCAGTGCAAATATCTCCATCCGAGCGAGGCCCACTAATTCCATGCTGGCCATCGGTCAATCATATACATTAATCCTATTATGTATATATTCCTATCGTTTTATTCTCCCTACATTCTCATCAACTTTTCTAGATTCTACAACTTGTATATAGACTGGGGTCAATTTATAATACAGTTAGCTTACCAACCTGCGTGCCTTTGGGATGTAATAGGAAAACAGAGCTCCTGGATAAAACCCAAACTGTTGATACATTTTGCATTTCTCACAGAGAGAAAGTGCAAATGACACACAGACTACACTGAGGATAGGGTTGATTCCAGACATTCTAAGGCAGCAGCTGTAGTAGTTGTGCTCGTATCCTGTACCTTTGAATTTCAGGTTTACTCCATTTAATGATATCCCTATTACCCACTCCATTCATTACATTTTCTACATGTGACTTCCTTCAGATAGAGCATGCTGACACTCCTTCGTCATTTTCTATGTACCTGGTCACCACTTCATGGGAAATGGATTGTTGCATTTTTTAGTTCCCCAATTCCTGTTTCCTTTCTCAATAACAGTGCTACACATATTCCCTTACAGAGAAAATACATGAAAATCAACTACCAGAGTCAGACATGCAGCACAGTAACAGGCCTAAGGCCCAACTCATCTACGCTGACCATGATACCCATCTAATCTAGTCCCATTTGCCCAATTTTGGCCCATAACCCTCTAAAACTTTACTATCCATGTACCTGTCCAAATGTCTTTTAAATGCTGTTACTGCACCCGCCTTAAACTTTATCTGGCAGTTCATTCAATATCTGCACATTCTCTGTGTGGAGGTGTTGCCCCTCAATTCCCTTTGAAATTGTTCCCCCCACAGCTTAAACGCACGCCCTCTAATTTTTTACTCATCTTACCTGTGAAAAATAATGTGTATTCACCTCTGGTCCTTCACGGACACTTTCACTGAAGTATGCATTTGCAGTCCTAGATCCTGCTGTTCCCTAACATTCCCCTGGGCCCTATTCTTCACTATGAAAGTCCTACCTTAGTTTGTCTTCCCAAAACGTAGCACCTTAGACTTATCTGAATTAGACACCATTTGTCAATCTTCAACCTACTTACCTGGTTGCTCTAGATCCTGATGTAATCTTTGACGACCTTCTTCAATGTGTATGAAACCACCTACTTCAGCATCATCTGCAAACTTACCAACCTGGGGACTGGACTTTGTGCCTTCCCTCATGGTGGGAGCCATTGTGGGGGGATAAGACTCTCATTGGTGTTATGTCTGTATTTTTTGTGTGCTGCAAAATGGCAAAAAGCATTTCACTTCACTACACCTGGGTGAATGTGACTAATAAAATACCTTTGATACCTTTGAACCTCAGGATGTATATTCCAATCCAACTTATATAAATGACAAACAACAATGAGCCCAGTACCCATCCTTGAGACAATAAAGGATCTATCTATCTATCTATCTATCTACACCACTAGTCACAGGCCTCCAGTCAGAAAAAGAAAACCTTCCACCACTGCCCTCTGCCTTTTGCCATATAGCCAATTATGTTTCTAATTAGTCGCTCTTCCTGGATCATAGAAACATAGAAAAATAGGTGCATGAGGAGGCCATTCGGCCCTTCGAGCCAGCACCGCCATTCAATATGATCATGGGTGATCATCTAAAATCAGTGCCCCCCGCACGTGCTTTTTCCCCATATCCCTTGATTCCTTTAACCCTGAGAGCAAAATCTATCTCTCTGCAATCTAACCTTCCAGACTAGCCCACCATGCAGAACATTATCAAATACCTTGCTGTAGTCTATGCAGACAACATTTACTGCCTTGACCTCATCAGTCCCCTTGATTGGTTCAAAATAGCCAGAATAGATTTGTGAGACATGGTTTCCAAAGTTCAAAACTGTGCTGCCTATCCTTAATCAGTCCTTGTCTATCCAAATGCTGGTAGATGCTGTCCCCCTTAATCCGCTCCAGTAACTTACCCACCACTGATATCAAGCTCAGTAGCCTGTGGTTCCTGGCTTGTCCTTGAAGACCTTTGAAAATAACAGTACAATATTAGCCAGCCTCCCGTCTTGAGGAACTTCAGATGTAGCTAAAAATCATGTTTTTATAAAAATCATAAAATATCTTAGCAAAGGGCTCCACAACTCTTCCCTAAGTTTCCACAAGACCTGTGGATGCAATTTGTTGGGCCCTGGGGCACTGGGGATTTATCCAACTTGATATGCTTTAAGTGCAGGTTCCTAAAATCAGTCGGCCTTGCCCTTCACCCTAACGTGAACATGATGTCTCTGATCTCCTGCTATCGCATTTTTAAAAGCCTCCCTTGACCTGCAAACAGTCTCACGCAATTGACCTCTGCAGGTTTCTGCCTGTGCCTTCAAAATTGGCCTTGCCCCAATTTAGGACCTGGACTTTGCACCAGTCCTACCTTTCTCCATAACTATTTCAGTTTAGTTTATCTGTTCAGTTTAGTTTATTGTCACTTGTAACAAGGCACAGTGTAAAGCTTTTGTTGCGTACTAACCAGTCAGCAGATAGACAATACATGATTAAAAATCGAGCCATTTACAGTGTATACACTGATAAGGGAATAACATTTAATGCAAGGTAAAGGCAGCAAAGTCCGATCGAGAATAGTCCGAAGGTCACTAAAGAGGTAGATAGTAGTTCAGCACTGCTCTCTGGTTGTGGTAGGATGATTGTAAATCTAATCTAATTATGGTCACTGGTCCCAGAGTGCACCCGGCCTGACAATACAGCCACTTGCCCAACTTTTTACCCTGAGAGGAAGTCCTAAGAGCAATCTTTCAATTCCATCAGACAATCTAAAACACGTGGAGATTTTGACGCACCAGCACCATTTTGTTTTGAGAAGCATTGTAAGAATTTGCTATTATTTAATCCATCCTTGGGGTATTCTAAAACCATACGGCAAATGATCATACAGTTGGTTTCCATAGGCTGCAATGACATAAATAACTGCTTACCTAAAATGCTGTGGAGGTAGACAAAAAATGCTGGAGAAACTCAGCGGGTGAGGCAGCATCTATGGAGAGAAGGAATCTGAAGAAGGGTCTCGATCCGAAATGTCACCTATTCCTTCTCTCCATAGATGCTGCTTCACCCGCTGAGTTTCTCCAGCATTTTTGTTTACCTTCGATTTTTCCAGCATCTGCAGTTCCTTCTTAAACATAATGCTGTGGATGTAATTTACTGAAAACTATGCAATTCTCTGATTTGTTTTTGTTTGTTTAGGTGGTATTGCAAAAATGTTAATAGAAGTAAAGCAGAGTGTTTACTGAGATCTGAGGTAATGGTGACATTATTTACAAAGAAGTTACACATTAATGTAGTATTCAAATAAATGGAAAAGTTGGATAAACTAGATTATTGATAACACCAACACAGAAAGCGCACAACATATGAGGCTATGTTTTAATATTTATGCTTAACAATATCTTGAGCAAAGAGTCAACTGCATGTAGTTAACAATAATTTCAGTGCTATAACTAAGTCTGTTGCATTTATAAAATGCTCTATACTTTATTGAAATTAATTGTGTTAAGTCATAGAGCTACATGCAACACAAGTTCAATTACAATTTGGGATGTTCTTGTTTGAAAAACCTTAGGCAAAATTTCATTAAGGTCATCTTGAATTATTTGAATTGATCCATTTCATAATCACTGCACATGTGGATGAATTGTAATTTCCTTTGGTTTGAAAAGAGCAGCATCAATTGCCAGCATCTGCATGCTTCTGATAACCCTTATTCCATCTCTCGTTTGATTGATCGTAGGCCGAACGTCTTCACAATAAAACATTAGAAAGTCATTTATTGATACAGTGCCAAGGTAGGGTCACCTAGTGTAAGCTATATGCAGGCCATATCGGGAGCACAGAACGCCGCAGATGAGGTTAGAGAAGGTACATGTGAATCTCTGTCTCACATGTAAGGGCTGCTGGAGTCGCTGGGTAGATGTGAAGGAGGAGGCGCAGAGACAGGTGATACATCTCCTGCGGTTGCAGGGAAAGTGCTTTGGGAAGAGATGGTTTGGGTGGGAAGGGATGTGAACCAAGGAGTTGCGACCATGGTCTCAACTGAAACACGGTTTACCTTGGCAAATCCAGAAAAGGTCTGGATATAAGATCACCCATTTCTGAGTGTGATGTGTATAAATCTCATCACTTAGTAATGTGCACCTTTAAATTTTCAGTGCATCTTTAAGTTTCATCAGCAAACAAGGCCTCAGTTGCTCAGTTGGTGAATTCTTCATATGAGTGCCAGATGGCTTTTAAAATGACGTTTTTGTCATTCTGTAGCATTGCTTTTATTGTTTAGGTGATCTTTTCAAATGTTTTGAATTTTCTCTCAAAATATCCTAGAATAGAACACTTGCAATCTAAGTTCTCAGTGACTTTTCAGTCGGTGAAGAACTTTCGAAGTGTAATTAGCATTGTAATGTAAAGCATACAATAAAAGTTTTGCCGCAATAAGATCTGTTTTCCTGGTGTTCATTGACAGTTAAATGTTGGTCAGGAGGCAAGGGACAGGAAACATTAACTTTGTTTCTCTCAAGAGATATTGCCTGACATAATGTACATTTCCATAATTTTATGCTTTTATTAAAACAAGTTATCTCTCGGCTGTTAATAATGGTGTGGTCTTTTATGCCAAACTCAGAAGATTGGCAGTGTCAGTTCAACATCTCAATTGAAATATGGAATCTCTAATTAGAAGTACTTTATTGAAATGCTGGGATATGTGATTTATGAAAGAAATCGAGCCCATAACTTTCTGATAGTGGGTATGCCATCCCAAACCCACAATATAAAAGAAAAGTACCTCTAAAATATCAGTTTATTCATTAAAAAATGTATTAATATGAAGGAATCTGAGGGAAAATCAATTACTGATTTTTATATTTTGTTCCAGTTACTTTGACAGGAAATTACTTTGCGAAGGTTTAAATATTTATTTATTTTACAGGACAAAGAGGGAGGATTTTTGGTGAGAGATTCCAGCCAACCAGGGATGTATACTGTGTCTCTTTACACTAAATTTGGAGGGTGAGCATATACTGCTTCTACTTCAATAATCCTTTTCCCTCTTCACCAGATGGGCATGGACTGGCTGTCGGAAGGCCTACAGATGGCATTGGCCAGCCAGACGGGTTTGATTCTCCACCCAGGATTTGGGGTTATCTGATTAAATTCTGCTATATACATTTTTTCATCCATACAAACCTAAAATGAGAGATGCTATTATAGAATTGAAGGAGGTAGCTTAATTCTATCATGCTTCCATTATTTTACTCCTGGAAAATTACAGAAGTAAACAGCTTGCGCTATTGAGAATTGAATGCATGATTTGTGCAGTACGTTTGATTTGCATTCATTTGTGATTCAGAGTTTAGAAGAAAACCATATGATCTAATACAATGAATATCTCCCAAAATGGTAGAAACAAAGAACTGGGGATGCTGGTTGATTCACAAAAAGACACAAAGTGCTGGAGTAACTCAGCAGGTCGAGCAGCCTGACTTGCTGAGTTACTCCAGCACTTTGTATCCTTTCCAAAAGTGATGTTTATGGCTCTGCTTGTATCATTGAGCTAATGTGTGTCCACAAATTTTCTGCAGATGATACAACAGAAACATTTAATTTACATTTTTCCTGCAATGTAAGCAGCCCCAAGTGTTTCAAGGAGCAAAATGAGACGGAGGAAGAGATGGCCAGAAGGTGATCAAAGGCTTGGAAAATGTCATATCTGAAATTCAGTTCTGTTTAGTTTAGTTTATTGTCACTTGTACTGAGGTGCAGTGAAAAGCTTTTGTTGCATGCTATCCAGTCATCGGAAAGACAACACATGATTTCAATCGAGCCATTGACAGTGTAGAGATTTAGTGTTGGGCAATTGTAATATGTGATTGTAGATCTGCTTTTGCAGCTAGCGTGCAAATAGTTACCTTGGTTGGGCGCTGGCTTGGAAGCATAAAATTACTGGAAAAACAAAATTTTCAATTATTTGCATTACTTTGCTACATCAAAAAGAAACTTTGAGGATAGCTTGAGTTACTAATTCTGGGATTCTCATGTCAGATGGTGGTGAATCTTTGGCAGTTGGGGTTGAGGACCCTTGAGTTGAGGCCAATGATCGTGTCAATTTCAATATTCCTCAATCTTATTAGAAGGTGGTCGGAACTCAAGGGGCTGCCAAGCATACTCCATCTATTTCTTGTGTTCTTTAGTTATACCTCTGATGGCTAAATCT
Organism: Amblyraja radiata; assembly: GCF_010909765.2. Lineage (NCBI taxonomy): Eukaryota > Metazoa > Chordata > Chondrichthyes > Rajiformes > Rajidae > Amblyraja > Amblyraja radiata. The sequence continues at coordinate 107,433,750 of NC_045956.1, read as the reverse complement.
TTAGCAATGTTGATTGGTAAAAGTACTCCATATTGATATTGTGCAATATCTATGATATTTTCATATACTCGCAGATTTCAGCAAATATTCGTATCCAAGATTTAATATTTTTCTACAGAGGATTATATGAAGTTGGCTAATGCAGATATTTAAAGATATTCTTGACTTAATTAAGAAAAAAATGGACAAGTTGCATCTCCTGTTAATCTTTTGTTTCAGTAGCAGAGCAAGTTTGAATTTTTTAAATATATTTTAACTGATGTTGAAGATTTTGAAAATAGAACTGTTGGGAAGCTGAGTTTTGATTTTAACTGCACTTCTAGAATTAATTAGAAACATAGAAACATAGAAAATAGGTGCAGGAGGAGGCCATTCTGCATGCAGGATGAATAAGGTGTCCAGAAGTAAGGAGAATGATAGTGAATAAATTAGCATTAGGAAATAGAGAAAACATTCTATGGGCATATGAGGCATGTGATGAGAGGTACCGAGGAAAGCGTTGCAATCATTGGGATCTCTTCTTCTTGCTCATGGCGTGCACAGCCTAAAATTGTAGGACAACTTGTTCTATTTGATCTTATATGATTGTGCACGCCAGGTTGATTGCATTCGTTGAAACAGGGCGGACCACGTGAAGGTTGCAATCTCCCACCCCAATCATTGGGATCATGAGCTATGTTAAGCAGAGTGAAATGCAAGATTTCTGTTAGTATTTCATCCATGATCCCGATCAGGGCATTAAACCTAATGTGAGATTTCAGCCAGTTTCATGGGTTGATCACTTGACGATAAAGTGCACTGATGCCTCTGTCTATTTAGAAACTTGATTCAGCTAGTTCAAAGAAATTGCATTGATACATTTTAGGGAAAGTTTGGAAAGAATATAATTGAACTGGAATAAAAGAATACATTGAGATTGATGTCCTCAATTAAGTCTGGTGGAACATAAGTACTGGCATTGTCATGGAACCTGGAACTTGTATACCGAGGTTCTTCTGTTCCTCAATACTCCCTTGAACCCTATCATTCATTGTGTATTGTCCTTACCTTATTGGTTCTCCTAATATGCAGCGAGTTTTCCTAACATGGCGCCTACCTGCAGCGACATTTTGCCAGCGGCACAACAGAAAATCTTCAAATATAGTATTTCTGAGTTCATCTGTATCAAAGAATCTGCAGAAACCAACGTTGTAAGTAGCAAGCTGCTAACACATTTAAATACATTAGCGCTACTGCGAACTCTCGTAGATAGCGACGGTAAGGGAATCACCGAACGGAAGGGAATCCTTCCTGTACTGTACCTGTAAACACCGGGGAGGCCCTAATGGAGTCCGGAATCGAGGCCGTCGGGCAAGATCTCCCAGCAGCAAAGGAGCTAGAGGTGCCGACTGTATGGGAATTCCCCATCTCAGGGGAATCCCCGACCTCACGGAGACCCGTAAGTACTGTACCTGTAAACACCGAGGAGGGCTTCATGGAGTACGGAAATGTGGTAATCGAGCAGAACTACAAGTAAGACTGAAGTGTAGGGGATTTCGGCTCCCTCTCCCTACCATCCTACTGGCCAACGTGCAGTCACTAGAAAACAAACTTAAGGTCAAGGCTGCTTTACCAAAGGGAGCTGAGGGAATGCTCTGTGTTCTGTTTCACAGAGACATGGCTCACCCCCAGCACCCCAGACTCAGCGGTCCAGCCTGAAGGGTTCTCCATCCACCGTATGGACCGTACACTGGCATCTGGGAAAGGGAGAGGAGGGGGCGTCTGCCTCATGGTCAACTCTGCGTGGTGCTCAGACGTGGCAGTCCTATGCAACTCCTGCTCTCCGCACCTCGAACATCTGGCAGTGAAGTGTCATATCTTCTACCTACCGAGGGAATTCTCCATCATCCTGACCACGGTCTATGTCCCACCCCAGGCAGACGTCCGTCTGGCACTGGAGGAGCAGCACGTCGTGGTCAACAAGCAACAGACGGCTTACCCCGAGGCGTTTACCACCGTAGCCGGGGACCAACAAAGCCAACCTTAAGAAATCGCTCCCTAACTGTTTGGAGTCTGTAGACTGGGCAATGTTCAGGGACTTGGCAACGGACCTGAACGAATACGCCACAGTCGTCACAGACTTCATAAAGAAATGTGTGGAGGACTGCATCCCAACAAAAACCTTCTGAGTGTTTCCTAACCAGAAGCCTTGGATAAACCATGAGATTCGCATTCTTCTGAAGACCAGATCCCGGTCATTCAGGTCTGGAGATACAGAGGTCTACAAGAAGTCCAGATACAACTTTTGGCCATCAAAAAGGCCAAAAGGGACTTCTGCTCCAAGCTGGAGGATGAGACAGATGTTCGGCAGCTGTGGCGGGGTTTGAATGCAATCACATCCTACAAGGCGAAATCAGGAGGCAGCTCACATGTCAGCGTAGCATCACTCTCTGATGAGCTCAATGCGTTTTACGCACGTTTTGATAGGGAGAACACTAATGTTCCTTCCCGAGCCCTCATTCGCCGTGCTGGTATTTCGGTCACAGTCACAGAGGCTGACGTCAGAAGATCCTTCAGAGGGGTGAACCCTCGGAGAGTACCTGGACCTGATGGTATACGCAGGCGTGTTTTAAAAAGCTGTGCGGACCAACTGGCTGGAGTTTTTACGGACATTTTCAACCTCTCACTTCTGAGGTCTGAGGTTCCCTCCTGCTTTAAAAGGGCATCAATAATACCGGTGCCCAAGAAGAGCAAGGTGACATAGAAACATAGAAAATAGGTGCAGTAGGAGGCCATTTGGCCCTTCGAGCCAGCACCGCCATTCATTGTGATCATGGCTGATCGTCCCGTATCGATAACCCGTGCCTGCCTTCTCCCCATGTCCCTTGACTCCACTAGCCCCTAGAGCTCTATCTAATTCTCTCTTAAATCCATCCAGTGACTTGTCCTCCACTGCCCTCTGTGGCAGGGAATTCCATAAATTCACAACTCTCTGGGTGAAAAAGTTTTTTCTCACCTCAGTCTGAAATGGCCTCCCCTTTATTCTAAGACTGTGACCCCTGGTTCTGGACTCGCCCAACATTGGGAAAATTTTTCCTGCATCTAGCTTGTCCAGTCCTTTTATAATTTTATATGTTTCTATAAGATCACCCCTCATCCTTCTAAACTCCAGTGAATACAAGCCTAGTCTTTTCAATCTTTCCTCATATGACAGTCCCGCCATCCCAGGAATCAATCTCGTGAACCTACGCTGCACTGCCTCAATCACAAAGATGTCCTTCCTCAAATTAGGAGACGAAAACTGTACCCAATACTCCAGATGTGGTCTCACCAGAGCCCTATACAACTGCAGAAGGACCTCATTACTGCTATACTGCAATCCTCTTGTTATGAAGGCCAACATACCATTCACTGCCTGCACGCCAACTTTCAGTGACCGATGTACAAGGACGTCCAGGTCTCGCTGCACCTCCCCCTTACCTAACTTAACCCCATTGAGATAATAATCTGCCCCCTTGTTTTTGCCACCAAAGTGGATAACCTCACATTTATCTATAATTTACTGCATCTGACATGCATCTGCCCACTCACTCAACTTGTCCAGGTCACCCTGCAACCTCCTAACATCCTCTTCACAGTTCACACTGCCACGCAGCTTTGTGTCATCCGCAAACTTTCTAGTGTTGCTCCTAATTCCCTCTTCCGTATCATTAATATATATGGTAAACAGTTGCGGCCCCAACACCGAGCCTTGTGGCACTCCACTCGCCACTGCCTGCCATTCTGAAAAGGACCCGTTCACTCCTACTCTTTACTTCCGGTCTGCCAATCAATTTTCTATCCATGTCAACACCCTACCCCCAATACCATGTGCTCTAATTTTAATCACCGGTCTCCCTTGCAGGACCTTATCAAAGGCTTTCTGAAAGTCTAGATACACTACATCCACTGGCACCCCTTCATCCATTTTATTTGTCACATCCTCAAAAAATTCCAGAAGTTTAGTCAAACATGATTTCCCTTTCATAAATCCATGTTGACTTGGACTAATCATTTTACTGCTATCCAAATGCCCCATTATTACATAGAAACATAGAAATTAGGTGCAGGAGTAGGCCATTCGGCCCTTCGAGCCTGCACCGCCATTCAATATGATCATGGCTGATCATCCAACTCAGTATCCCGTACCTGCCTTCTCTCCATACCCTCTGATCCCCTTAGCCACAAGGGCCACATCTAACTCCCTCTTAAATATAGCCAATGAACTGGCCTCGACTACCCTCTGTGGCAGGGAGTTCCAGAGATTCACCACTCTCTGTGTGAAAAAGGTTCTTCTCATCTCGGTTTTAAAGGATTTCCCCCTTATCCTTAAGCTGTGACCCCTTGTCCTGGACTTCCCCAACATCGGGAGCAATCTTCCTGCATCTAGCCTGTCCAACCCCTTAAGAATTTTGTAAGTTTCTATAAGATCCCCTCTCAATCTCCTAAATTCTAGAGAGTATAAACCAAGTCTATCCAGTCTTTCTTCATAAGACAGTCCTGACATCCCAGGAATCAGTCTGGTGAACCTTCTCTGCACTCCCTCTATGGCAATAATGTCCTTCCTCAGATTTGGAGACCAAAACTGTACGCAATACTCCAGGTGTGGTCTCACCAAGACCCTGTACAACTGCAGTAGAACCTCCCTGCTCCTATACTCAAATCCTTTTGCTATGAAAGCTAACATACCATTCGCTTTCTTCACTGCCTGCTGCACCTGCATGCCCACTTTCAATGACTGGTGTACCATGACACCCAGGTCTCACTGCATCTCCCCTTTTCCTAGTCGGCCACCATTTAGATAATAGCCTGCTTTCCTGTTTTTGCCACCAAAATAGATAACCTCTTTAATAAAGATTACCTCTTTAATAATTGACTCCAGCATCTTTCCCACCACTGAAGTCAGGCTAGCTGGTCTGTTATTCCCTGTTTTCTCTCTCACTCTTTGAAAAGTGGGATAACATTAGCTATCCACCAATCCACAGGAACTGATCCTGGATCTATTGAACAATGGAAAATGATCACCAATGCGTCCACTATTTCTAGAGCCACCTCCATGAGGACCCTGGGATGCAGACCATCAGGCCCAGGGGATTTATCCTCCTTCAGTCCCATTAGCCTACCCAATACTATTTCTTGCCTAATGAAAATTTATTTCAGTTCCTCTACCCCCTTAGATCCTCTGTCCTCCAGTACATCTGGGAGATTGTTTGTGTCTTCCTTAGTGAAGACAGATCCGAAGTACCTATTCAACTCTTCTGCTATTTCCTTGTTGCCCATAATAATTTCACCCATGTCTGCCTTCAAGGGAACCACATTTGACTTTGCTACTCTTTTTTTCTTAACATATCTAAAGAAGCTTTTACTGTCATTCTTTATATTCCTGGCCAGCTTCCCTTCGTACTTCATCTTTTCAGCCCATATTGCCCGTTTTGTTTCCTTCTGTTGTCCTATGAAAGTTTCCCAATCCTCTGTCTTCCGGCTCCTCTTTGCTGTTGTACATCTTTTCGTTAGTTTTATTCAATCCCTAACTTCTCTTGTCAGCCACGGTTGCCTCCTACTCCCCTTAGAATCTTTCTTCCTTTTTGGAATTGTGAGATATATTGTTTGTGCTCACAATCACTACTCAGAGACTAAATCGTGGAAACAAGAAATGCTTTATTTGCGAGTCTGCAGAATCGGGTGCCTCTCCAAGTTGAGACACACCGAGCAAAGGAAAAACGTCTTGTTTTATACAATTCAGTATACAGTCTTTATTGATCGGACGCCTCCCCTTCTGACCCCTTCCAATCAGGGTACCGAGGTTCACAATCTTCCAACCCTCTCCTCCGTGCGTCATCAATCATTCCCTCTCCTCCCACATCATACATCGCATGTACATTTAAATTAGGTTCTTTGTCATGAGGGGCGTAAAGTTAATATTCATTTAACTTATTAAGCATGCGCAGTATCTGTGCCCTAACCTAATTAATTGCCTTTGACCTAAAGAATAGCTTCTGCGTTGTCAGCTACATTCCTTACCTCATCTTGTTATGGGACAATGTTATCAACAGCTCTGAAGGTCTGACTGTTTGTTCGAATCACAAGGTTGGTGTTTCCAGTTACTCAGCCCATCACAAGGTTGGTGACTACAACCGTTCGGCCCCTCACAATGGTGGTTTAATCATCTTATCCCTCACAGAATGAAATGATCCTGTGTCTTCCGGATTATGCCCAGAAATTCCTGCCATTGCTGTTCCACCATCATTCCTGCTAGGATCCCTTTCCAGTATACCTTGGCCAGCTCCCCTCTCATGCCTTCATAGTCCCCTTTGTTCAACTGCATCACTGACACTTCCGATTTAACCTTCTCCTTCTCAAATTGCAGATTAAAACTAATCATATTATGATCACTACCTCCAAGCGGTTCCTTCCCCTCGAGTTCTCTTATCATATCTGGTTCATTGGACAACACTAAATCCAGAATTGCCTTTTCTCTGGTCGGCTCCATTACAAGCTGCTCTAAGAATCCATCTTGGTGGCATTCTGCAAACTCTCTTTCTTGGGGTCTTGAACCAACCTGATTTTCCCAGTCTACCTGCATATTGAAATCCCCCATCACCACAGTGGCATTACCTTTGTTACATGCCAGTTTTAACTCCTGCTGCAACTTACACCATACATTTGGGCTACTATTTGGGGGTCTGTAGATAAGATTAATTAGTGTCTTCTTGCCTTTACAATTCCTCAACTCATTCCACAGTGACTCTACCTCGTCAGTCCCTATGTCTTCCCTCGCAAGGGACTGAATGCCATCCCTCACCAGCAGAGCTACCCCCCCTCCTCTGCCCACCTGCCTGTCCTTTCTATAAGATGTATAACCCTGAATATTAAGTTCCAGGCCCGATCCTCCTGCAGCCACGTCTCAGTAATCTCCACAATGTCATATCTACCAACCTGTAACTGAGCCTCAAGATCATCTACTTTACTTCTTATACTTCGCGTATTCATATACAATACTTTTAATTCCTTACGCATCTCACCTTTCACATCGATCCCTATTACACTTGGCCATACTCTCCTATCCCTTTGTGAGCTTCCTTTCCTGTTAATTCTGGGGTCATTAACTATCCCTTTACTCTCTTTCCCTTTAACTCCATCCTCGACTATCCCATTTGACACCCCACCCCCCTTATTCAGTTTAAAACCACCCGTGTAGCAATGGCAAACCTGCCTGCAATAATGCTGGCCCCCCAAAACAGATCCCACTGATCTAAGAATCTAATGCCCCTCTCCCACTTAGGAAACCTGAACGGAACCCTCTGGAGACTTTGCGCCCCACCCAAGGTTTCCGTGCGGTTCCCGGAGGTTTTTGTCAGTCTCCCTAATGATCGAAAGTGGTTTCCACTTCTTCTATGTTCCGGCGATTAACTATCCCTGAATAGTTGAATAAGTTAGGTCTTTATTCTCTGGAGCGCAGAAGGTTAAGGGGGGACTTGATAGAGGGCTTTAAAATGATGAGAGGGATAGACAGAGTTGATGTGGACAAGCTTTTCCCTTTGAGAATAGGGAAGATTCAAACAAGAGGACATGACTTCAGAATTAAGGGACAGAAGTTTAGTGGTAACATGAGGGGGAACTTCTTTACTCAGAGATTGGTAGCGGTGTGGAATGAGCTTCCAGTGGAAGTGGTGGAGGCAGGTTCGATGGTATCATTTAAAAATAAATTGGATAGGCATATGGATGAGAAGGGAATGGAGGGTTATGGTATGAGTGCAGGCAGGTGGGACTAAGGGAAAATAATTGTTCGGCACGGACTTGTAGGGCCGAGATGGCCTGTTTCCGTGCTGTAATTGTTATATGGTTATATGATTATTTCAAAAAATCCAAAACCGTCCGCGACTAAAAATAGGTTGCCGTTTTAAAAATCAGTAATTTTTTAGTCGAAGCCGGTTGCGATGCTAGTTGAAGGTGGTTACCTTCCACTACCTGCAACCTCCGGCAACCAACTGCAACCTCCGGCAACCACCTGCAACCTCCGGCAACCACCTGCAACCTCCGGCAACCACCTTCAACCTCTGGCAATCACCTTCAACTGGCATCGCAACCGATCGGAAGGAAACTTGGCACACTCGCAGCACAGGAGAACAATGAGTGAACTGGCAAAAAATCATAGGGCTATTGCAAACCGTTTTTGCGCAAATAGAAAGACCGTGAAACCAGAAGATAACAAAATCAGAGTTTTAGTGGATGGATGGATGGATCTGAATCCTGATCTGTTCAATCTTTCCTTGCTACTCCCCAATATTTTCTTCAGAGAAAAAAAAACGAGTGCATTTGCTTAAGTAGAAATAGCAACTAGCATTTATAACCAAAAGTATTAAATAGAAAATGTCAGTAAGATAAGGAATTTATCAAGAAGGGGAACTAATAGATCAGTCAGAAGTGTGATTTAAGGAAGATCAAATAAAAAGAACAGGCAGAAGACAGGTGTTCTATAATATAGGATTAACCTTCTCACTATCAATGATTCCACCAATTTTCATGTCATCTCTGAACTGACTGATCATTTCTCCAGCATTCACATCCAAAATATATATAACAAACATCTTGGTACCCTGTCCCACATCCTCCAGTAGACCACCAATCGCAGGTTTCCAGTCACAAAAACAACTCCCGAAATCGCACTCTGCCTCGTATTACCAAACCATTTTAGTATCCAGTCTTCCAATTTGCCTGCTCTCATGGGCTCGACAAGAGCCTTGCTGAACTCCATGAAGTTGTTCATCAACACACTTTGATGTTTCTTTGAAATATTTAAGCAAATTGTTAAGACAAGATTTTTCCACCAGTTTGCATGTGGCAGTCTGGCATTGACAGATGCCCAGGACAGAAAGGTCAGTGTTGGTGTGTGAAAGGGATTTAAAATGGTTAAGGGCCTGTCTCACTGTACGAGGTAATTCAAGAGTTCTCCTGAGTTTCCCCTGATTCGAACTCGGAGAATTACGGTAATAGCCATTTGTAGGTACTCGGGACTCTCGTGGACATTTTTCACAGTGCTGACAAAACTTCACGAGCATACCCCGTTTCCCGAGTAGCTGCCGTTAGCGTTACGAGCCGTTAAGAGACGTCCCGAGCTCCAAATTACCCACTACGTACATTCTACGTACTTACCACGAGTTTGATTTTTTTTTTACTCGGGAGAGCTCTTGGATAAACCCGTATAGTGGGACAGGCCCTTTAGCAACTGGGAAATCCGGTAGTCCTTGGTGGACCGGGCGATATTTGCTAAATGGAATTATACTAAAGTGGGTGGATGTAGGGTTTCAGTGTATCTTTGAATGTAATAGGAAAAATCAAGAACACTGCTTAAACACGTGTGTGGGATCAACTTTGGTCATTGGAGAAAAGGCTCAAGGAAGTGTTTATGAAACATTCGTGGCACTGGATGTTGGAAAGAATATTACAACCTTGAGGAGGAGTGATTAACTGGAATTATATGAATAGTCAACAGACCATTTCTGCATGGTACAGGTCACTATTTGATCAAAGTATTCAAAATTATGAATATGTTTAATGAAATAAATAATTAATACTTTCTAACTTGTATATACTTAAATTGATAAGAGGAAGAAGCAAAGGTGATGAGGGGCCATAATCCCCAGTATTTGTTAAATAAGAGTTGAAGAATAATTGTTGACCATCAGTTATGTTTTTTTTCAGGGAGGGATCTATTCGACATTACCATATAAAGTTAAACCAGAAACCTAATGTACAGTACTATCTGGCAGAAAAACATCTGTTTAATAATATTCCTGATTTAATTGGATATCATCAACACAATGCAGCAGGTAATGTGACCCAAATGCAAAATCCAAACAAATACAAAATTATTTTAAGATAAAATATAATGGGTTTAAAAGTCAGTGTTTTGAGATTGTTGGTAGGGGCATAAAATATAAGATAATACGTATGTCCAAGACATCTTCGGGGGATCCTGTTACAGAAAATATGTTGAAGTCTCATGACATAGATTGATTTTGTTGGATCTAATGCTGTGAATGATAAAAAGCGGTGGTGGATTAATTCTGTGCCGTGTTCTGTCATGTTTCATATATCCTGGTGCAAAACTGATTGTAAGACATTGAAGAAAAATAAGTGCAGAATTAATGCCGAATAACATCATGCAATATCATCTTAGGTCTGGTCACAAGATTACGATATCCAGTGGGCCGCAAAGGACGATCTGCACCTAAAACTGCTGGCTTTAGTTATGGTAATATGGCCATCTAATTACCTAATTCTTCAGTAACCCAAACACTTTGCAACTTCTGTTGTAGATTTGTGTCTGTTTCTTAAACCCCCTACCTACCTCATATAACTAATGTTTGCTTTTTTTTCCTGTCAGTTGAGCATTTACTTGTTTATTTGAAAATCATCCAACCCAATTCAATGTATAGAATTGATGGTAGAATCCCATATGAAGTATAAGGAATAAAGTGGACGAGCTTGCGGCTCAGTTAGAAACTGGCAAGTATGATGTTGTGGGAATTAATGAGACATGGCTGCAAGAGGGCCAGGGTTGGGAACTGAATATTCAAGGGTATACCTCCTATCGAAAAGACAGACAGGTGGACAGAGGGGGTGGGGTTGCCCTGTTGGTGAGGAATGACATTCAGTCCCTTGCAAGGGATGACATTGAAGCAGGAGATGTGGAGTCAGTATGGATAGAACTAAGGAATTGTAAGGGTAAAAAGACCCTAATGGGACTAACCTACAGGCCCCCAAACAGTAGCCTGGACATAGGGCGCAAGTTGAATCAGGAGTTAAAATTGGCATGTAGCAAAAGTAATGCTGTGGTTGTTATGGGAGATTTCAACATGCAGGTAGACTGGGAAAATCAGGTTGGTACTGGACCCCAAGAAAGGGACTTTGTAGAGTGCCTTCATGATGGATTCTTAGAACAGCTTGTATTGGAGCCTACCAGGGAGAAGGCAATTCTGGATGTAGTGTTATGTAATGAACCGGATTTGATAAAGGACCTCGATGTTAATGAGCCATTAGGAGGCAGTGACCATAACATGGTTAGGTTTAATCTACAATTGGAGAGGGAGAAGAGTAGATCAGAGGTGTCAGTGTTGCAGTTGAATAAAGGGGACTATGGGGCCATGAGGGAGGAGCTGGCCAAAGTTGACTGGAAAGATACACTAGCAGGGATGACAGTGGAACAAAAATGGCAGGTGTTTCTAGGAATAATACAGAAGGTGCAGGATCAGTTCATTCCTAGGAGGAAGAAAGATTCCAAGGGGAGAAAGGAACAACCATGGCTAACAAGGGACGCCAGGGACAGTATAAAAATGAAAGCAAAGAAGTACAACGAAGCAAAGATGAGCGGGAAGTAAGAGGATTGGGTAATGTTTAAAGAACAACAGAAAATAACCAAAAAGACATTATGAGGAGAAAAGATGAGGTACGAAGGTAAGCTAGCCAAGAATATAAAAGCAGGATAGTAAAAGCTTCTTTAGATATGTGAAGAGGAAAAAATTAGTTAAGACCAAAGTTGGTCCCTTGAAGACCGAAAAAGGTGAATTTATTATGGGAACAAGGAAATGGCAGATGAGTTGAACAGCTACTTTGGATCTGTCTTCACTAAGGAGGACACAAACAATCTCCCTGATATAGTAGTGGCCAGAGGATCTGGGGTGACGGAGGAACTGAAGGAAATCCACATTAGGCGGGAAATGGTGTTGAATAGACTGATGGGACTGAAGGCTGATAAATCCCCAGGGCCTGATGGTCTGCATCCCAGGGTACTTAAGGAAGTGGCTCTAGAAATCGTGGATGCATTAGTGATAATGTTCCAATGTTCTAAAGACTCAGGGTCAGTTCCTGTGGATTGGAGGATAGCTAATGTTATCCCACTTTTTAAGAAAGGCGGGAGAGAGAAAACGGAATTATAGGCCAGTTAGCCTGACATCGGTGGTGGGGAAGATGCTGGAGTCAATTATAAAAGATGAGATAGCCGCTCCTTTGGATAGCAGTAACAGGATCGGTCCGAGTCAGCATGGATTTACGAAGTGGAAATCATGCTTGACTAATCTTCTGGATTTTTTTGATGATGTAACTAGGAAAATGGACAAGGGAGAGCCAGTGGATGTAGTGTACCTGGACTTTCAGAAAGCATTTGATAAGGTCCCACATAGGAGATTAGTGGGCAAAATTATGGCACATGGTATTGGGGGTAGAGTGCTGACATGGATAGAGAAGTGGTTGGCAGACAGGAAACAAAGAGCAGGGATTAACGAGCCCCTTTCAGAATGGCAGGCAGTGACTAGTGGGGTACCGCAAGGTTCGGTGCTGGGACCGCAGCTATTTACAATATACATCAATGATTTTGATAAAGGGATTCAAAGTAACATTAGCAAATTTGCAGATGACACAAAGCTGGGTGGCAGTGTGAACTGTGAGGAGGATGCTATGAGAATGCAGGGTGACTTGGACACGTTGGGGGAGTGGGCAGATGCATGGCTGATGAAGTTTAATGCGGATAAATGTGAGGTTATCCACTTTGGTAGCAAAAACAGGAAGGCAGATTACTATCTAAATGGCGTCAAGTTGGGAAAAGGGGAAGTGCAATGGGATCTGGGGGACCTTGTACATCAGTCTATGAAAGTAAGCATGCAGGTACAGCAGGCAGTGAAGAAAGCGAATGGCATGTTGGCCTTTATAACAAGAGGAATCGAATATAGGAGCAAAGAGGTCCTTCTGCAGTTGTACAGAGCCCTAGTGAGACCACACCTGGAGTATTTTGTGCAGTTTTGGTCCCCTGATTTGAGGAAGGACATTCTTGCTATTGAGGGAGTGCAGCGTAGGTTTACAAGGTTAATTCCCGCGATTTGCAGGACTGTCATATGCTGAGAGAATGGAGCAGCTGGGCTTGTACACTCTGTAGTTTAGAAGGATGAGAGGGTATCTCATTGAAACGTATAGGATTGTTAAGGGTTTGGACACGCTAGAGGCAGGAAACTGGTTCCCGAAGTTGGGGGGAGTCCAGAACTAGGGGCCACAGTTTAAGAATAAGGAGTAAGCTGTTTAGAACGGAGATGAGGAAACACTTTTTCTCACAGGGAGTGGTGAGTCTGTGGAATTCTCTGCCTCAGAGGGCGGTGGAGGCGGGTTCTCTGGATATTTGCAAGAGAGAGCTAGATAGGGCTCTTAAAAATAGCGGAGTCAGGGGATATGGGGAGAAGGCAGGAACGGGGTACTGATTGGGGATGATCAGTCATGATCACATTGAATGGCGGTGCTGGCTTGATGGGCCGAATGGCCTACTGCTGCATCTATTGTCTATTGTCTAATCCATCTATTATCTGGAATCAAAATCAGGTATTTTTAATCAAGGTGGATGCCATTCTCCAGTAAACAGCTTTTGTAAGCTTTGGCTGATACATTCATAACATTTTTGTATTCATATATTTTTCCGATGATTTTGCAATGTAGCAATGATATAGTAAAATATTCCAACACATTAATATTATAAAATATATAGCTTCGAATAAAATGGAGGTGCGTTCCAAACTACTACATGGAAATGTAGATGCACAATTTGGTTTAAAATACTTTAAATGCTTTTTCTTTACAAAATAATACTTAAATATAGACCCTCAAAGCTTTTGTTTTGTGTCTAAAAGACATTTTTTGTTTGCAATACAAACAGGTTTTATTTCTTCAGACACAGGTTCCCATCCATTGCATACTGCCATAATGATGCTTTAAAGTGTGTCTGCACTTTATAGATAAAGGCAACTAATACAATTAAAATTAGACTGATACAAATAAGCAGGTTCATTTCTCTCCTGTATTATTGGAAGTTTCCATTCATTAACACAATCTAAAATTTTGTTTATTATTCACACAGATAAGTGGGAAATAAATCCATCTGAACTAACTTTTATGAAAGAGTTAGGAAGTGGACAGTTTGGAGTGGTACGTTTGGGGAAATGGCGAGCTCAACACAAAGTAGCAATTAAAGCAATTCGCGAAGGTGCAATGTGTGAAGAGGATTTCATAGAAGAAGCAAAGATCATGATGTGAGTGATACCAAATTAACTTCAGATTTTATATAGCTTTAACAAATCAATAAACTATGGTAGAATTGTTTCACATGGTTTGGCAAAATTATTCAATGTGGTTAAAGTACTATATGTCTCTCAGGATGGAAATTATATCACATTTTTCAATTTTGTTGTGCAGTATGTGAACAAATTTGATCTCCATCTCTAAAGGCAACTGGATGCTTTGTGAGCAGATTGCAGACTTTTGAAAATGTGCTCCAGGTCATCCCTGGACAAAATTAACCATGAAAACGAGTATTGGCTCAATATGCAATGTATGTCTTGATGTCACTTGTGCAAAATGTAGTTGCAGATCCAAGGTCCCTCACATCGAAATGTGCCTTGATCTGAGACTTGATGTCTACTTGGTATAAGTTAGAGGGGTCCAACCTTACCTGCTCTGCTCTGCCATGGAGCCAGGTGTTTATCAACTCACAGATGAGTTCTTATTGTGCTCTACCATTCACCCATCTGTGCTACCCAATTAATATAATTAGAAGCTTTGATCACATGTTTGACCATCCTTCCTCAACAGCATCATTCATGTGTATTATAGTAGCCTTTGCATGGTCCCGCAACTCTTCCAGCTTCATCTATTATGCACTACAAAAATATAGTGTCCAAGATAGGATTGCATGTGTTTTTTTCGGTGATATTCTTGTGACTTTTAGTTGATCAACACTTCTCTGACAGATGAGATTGAGAATCCAAAGAGATTTTATGAGTATATTAGGAGAAAAGTGTAACAAGAGGAAATTGGGGGCCCTCAGAAACGAAATAAATGTTTAATATGCGTAGCTGCAGGAGATGGGTAATGTCTTCAATTAATATTTCTCCCCTGTTTTTACCACGGAGGAAGACATGAAAACTAGGCAGATTGAGAAAGTTAATGGCTGATATCTTGGGGACATAGAAACATAGAAACATAGAAATTAGGTGCAGGAGTAGGCCATTCGGCCCTTCGAGCCTGCACCGCCATTCAATTTGATCATGGCTGATCATCCAACTCAGTATCCCGTACCTGCCTTCTCTCCATACCCTCTGATCCCCTTAGCCACAAGGGCCACATCTAACTCCCTCTTAAATATAGCCAATGAACTGGCCTCGACTACCCTCTGTGGCAGGGAGTTCCAGAGATTCACCACTCTCTGTGTGAAAAAAGTTCTTCTCATCTCGGTTTTAAAGGATTTCCCCCTTATCCTTAAGCTGTGACCCCTTGTCCTGGACTTCCCCAACATCGGGAGCAATCTTCCTGCATCTAGCCTGTCCAACCCCTTAAGAATTTTGTAAGTTTCTATAAGATCCCCTCTCAATCTCCTAAATTCTAGAGAGTATAAACCAAGTCTATCCAGTCTTTCTTTATAAGACAGTCCTGACATCCCAGGAATCAGTCTGGTGAACCTTCTCTGCACTCCCTCTATGGCAATAATGTCCTTCCTCAGATTTGGAGACCAAAACTGTACGCAATACTCCAGGTGTGGTCTCACCAAGACCCTGTACAACTGCAGTAGAACCTCCCTGCTCCTATACTCAAATCCTTTTGCTATGAAAGCTAACATACCATTCGCTTTCTTCACTGCCTGCTGCACCTGCATGCCCACTTTCAATGACTGGTGTACCATGACACCCAGGTCTCGCTGCATCTCCCCTTTTCCTAGTCGGCCACCATTTAGATAATAGTCTGCTTTCCTGTTTTTGCCACCAAAATGGATAACCTCACATTTATCCACATTATACTGCATCTGCCAAACATTTGCCCACTCACCCAGCCTATCCAAGTCACCTTGCAGTCCGTATTCCGTATTACAATTGAGGAGGCGCAGGACATCCTAAAAAGTATGCAGATGGATACATCTTCAGGGTATCAGATATATCCAAGGACTGTGGGAAGCTCAAGCAGAAAATTGCAGGAGCCTTCGCTGAGATAAATGAATCTTTGCTCGATGAGGTTGAGGTGTTGGAAGAACGAAAGGTGGATAATGTTCTGCCTCAGTTTAAAAAAAAGTCCGGAAAGAAAAACTTGGGCAGTTTAGACGAGTAAGCCTGATATCCGTGGTAGGAAAGTTACTGGAGAGGATTCTGAGGGATAAGATACAGAAAAGAAGAGTTTTTTTTTTTTGAAGAAGTGGTCATGAGGATTGACGAAGGCTGAGTCCATGTTGACAACATCGAACAGTGGATGTTGTGTAGATAAACTTTAGCAAGACTTTTGACAAGGTCCCTCGTGGTAGTCTGGTTCAGAAGGTTATGAGAAGTGGGATCCAATGTATGATAGTGAATTCGATACAAAATTTGCTTGGTGGTAGGTGACAGAAGGTGATAGGAAAGGATTACTTTCCGGATTAGGGCCCTGTAACTAGTGATATGCCTCCGGGATTGGGAATGGGTCTTTTGTTGTTTGTCATATATATTAATCATTTGGAAGAGAATGTCAGTGGCATGGTCAGTTAGTTTTCAGTTGATACTAAAATTAGTGATATAATGGATAGTGAAGAAGGTTTTTTAAGGTTGCAACAGGGTCTCGGTTACTGGGAAAGTGGGCAAAGGAATGGTTGATGAAATTTAATTCAGACATTATGCCCATTGCGAAGTTAAAATAAGCCAGAATATGCACACCAAATGGCAAGGTCCTGGGGTGTGTATTGTACAGACAGACCTTGAGTACATGTATGTAGTTCCATGAAAGTGGTGACACTGGGAGAAAGTGTCTGGCATGCTTGCCTTCAGCTGAAGCATTGAATATTGGAATTTGCACATTATGTTACAGCTTCTATATATAGGCTGTACTTGCAGTATTGCGTACATTTCTGCCACCCTATAAGATAGCTGCGACTAAGCTGGAAGAGTGCGGAAAAGATTTACAAGAATGGCTTGAGTTATCAGGATAGGTTGGGCCTGTTTTCTCTGAAGCAAAGGAGGCCGAGAGGTGACATCATGGAGTATATAAAACTAGGAGAGGCATAGTTGGGTAGAAAGGAAGAGTCCTTCCCATGGTAGGAGTATCTGAAACTGTGAGAGGGAGGAGGTTTAAAGGGGATCTGAGAGAAAACGTTTCCATGTAGACTAGTTATTAACTGGAATGAGCTGCCAGAGAAGGTGATGGAGGCAGAAACAGTAACGGCATTTATGAGGCATCAGGACAGATACATGAATGAGCAAGGCATTGAGAGATATTGAAGTAATACCTGAAATTTGGATTAGTAAAGATGGGCATGATGGATAGCAAAGACAAAGGGCCTGTTTTTATACTGCGCAACTCTGACTGGTTTAGTACTATATCAGATCATAAGATCATGTAATAGGAGCAGAATTAGGCCATTTGGACCATCAAGTCTACTCTGCCATTCAATCATGGCTGATTTATCTCTCCCTCCTAACCCCATTCTCCTACCTTCTCACCATAACCTTTGACACCTGTAATAATCAAGAATCTATCTACCTCTGCCTTAAATATATCCACTGACAGCCTCCACAGCCTTCTGTGGCAAAGATTCCACAGATTCACCACCCTCTGACTAAAGAAATTCGTCCTTATCTCCTTCCCAAAGGAACGTCCTTTAATTTTGAGACTATGACCTAGACCTAGACTCTCCCACTCTCAGATCATTCTGTCCCTGATCTCACCAGCCACCATATCTGTCTCAGCACTATCCTGTTATTGCATAGAAAGATGAAAAATGGGTGTAGGAGGAGGCCATTTGGCCCTTCGAGCCTGCACCGCCATTCATTGTAATCATGGCTGATCATCTATAATCAGCAACCCGTGCCTGCCTTCTCCCATATCCAATACAATACAATACAATTTATTTGTCATTTGAACCCCATTGAGGTTCAAACGAAATGTTGTTTCTACAGTCATACACAAGAAAGAACCAAGACACAACACAATTTACACAAACATCCATCACAGCGCATCTCCTCCTCACTGTGATGGAAGGCAAAAACTTATCTCTCCCCTGCACTTCCCATTCCCCTCCCGATGCCAGAGTCAAAGCCCCCGGCGGGCGATGGTAATTGTCCCGCGGCCATTAACGCCGTGCCGAGTGATGCAAGGCCGCGCTCCAGGTACTCTTCAACCCCGCAACTCGGGCTGGTGAAGTCGCCGTTGCGGAAGCCCCGAAAAGCGGTCTCCCAGCAGGGACCCGGTGTCACTGTCCACCAGACCTGTGGTTGGAGCTCTGAATCTCCGGGGTCAGGTCGCAGCCGAGCGCCACCACAGCTCCACCCGCACCGAACTCGGCCAGCTCCGCGATGGTGAGTAGGTCCGCAGCTCCGTGACTGGAGCCCCAGGTCGTTCCTGCTGGAGGCTGCCCCACGGTGCTCGGCCCCAACGACAACGGAGACCCGACAGAGAAAAGGTCGGGTTCTCCGTGCAGGGGATAGATTTTAAAAGTTTCCCCCACCCCCAGCCCCCCGCCCCCCACACACATACCCACACACACCCACACACATACACAAAAAAATAAAATAAAAACTACATTCAAACGAGATAAAAAATAATAAAAAGACAGACGGACTGCAGAGGCCGCTGCGACGTGAGTCGCGCCGCCCACCGGAACAGGTTGGGACCCTTGCCTTGTCCCTTGCCTAGTCCCTTGATTCCGCTAGCCCCTAGAGCTCTATCTAACTCTCTTTTAAATTCATCCAGTAAATTTGCCTCCACTGCCTTCTGTGGCAGAGAATGCCACAAATTCACAACTCTCTGGCTGAAAAAGTTTTTTCTCATCTCAGTTTTAAATGGCCTCCCCTTTATTCTTAGATTGTGGCACCTGGTTCTGGACTCCCCCAACATTGGGAACATTTTTTCTCCATCTAGCTTCTCCAGTCCTTTTACAATTTTATATGTTTCTATAAGATACCCTCTCATCCTTCTAAATTCCAGTTATTGATTAGGAGGATTGGGAAAGCTGGGTGTTATCCTCAGTGCAGCATGTTGTGAACAGTGACTAAACCTTCTGTGGTCATCCTAGAGCTTTGCCTATTAACAGAACATCTGCTGACACTGTAACAGCTCAATGTTGTTAATGATCTGTTTTTAAATGTATCTGATTGTCAAGCATCTAAAGACTTTGTTGAAATGGAGATAAATAATTACAAAAATGTAAATCCTTTAAAATGTACAATACCACCTCAATTAAAACAATTGGAATACTGGGCTGGAGATGCTGGAATCTTGATTTAAATGCAAAATGCTGGAGTAACTCAGCAAGTCAGGCAACATCTCTGGAGGATGAGGATACTCAAGGCTTAAGAAGGGTCCCAACCTGAAACTTCCTGTCCATGTCCTCTGAGACGCTACCTGACTCACTGAGGTACTCCAGCACTTTGTGATCTGTGGAAAGAGAAATTCTCTGTTTCTCCATTTTGATGGACGTTTTATCTGAAATGTTAATGGTTTCTCTTCCCACATGTGCTGCATCATTCCAGCATTTTCTATTTTTACTTAAGATGCAAAACATCTTATTCTTTGCTTTGTCCTCCTGTGATCTGCCACTGAACTTTGTGCAGTCCATCAGTTGAGTGCAAGGTCAGATGCACTAGCATCGATCTCCATCTTGTCACTGATTTCTACCTTTCAATGCATGCTGAAGAGTGGGCAGGAAATGGGCGTTAGTTCCACTGGTTAAAGGTGAGCACGATCTTATGTTGCTGCTGTTTCCGTGCAATTTTAGAGTTGTCCATTCCAAATAAGTGTCATTGTTCCATAAATATAGTGATAAAAAAATGAATTCAACTTTGGATTCAAACATTCATAACCTCATTAATTTATCTGCAGGAAGTTATCTCATCCTAAATTAGTGCAATTATATGGAGTTTGCACACAGCAAAAGCCAATTTATATTGTGACCGAATTTATGGAACTCGGTTGTCTACTGAACTATCTCAGACAAAGAAGAGGACAGATAAACCATGAAATGTTACTGAGCATGTGCCAGGATGTTTGCGAAGGCATGTCATACTTGGAAGCAAATAGGTTCATCCACAGAGATCTGGTAATTGTTCAATTGCTTTACGATAAATAATGCAAATTTGTATCAAAATACTTTGAACTGCAATGGCAGGTTTTCCTTTTGAAAAGGAGAGAAAACGTGTAGAGTCCAAATTAAAAGAAAGTTTGCGGAATCCAGATTGAATGCAACAGTCCAAATCATGTATAGCTCAGCAATACAAATCGTATATAGCCCAGCAAGGAGTCATATTTTCTTGAATGAAATTAATTATTTGAGGAACTATACCCCTTGGTCTCTTTGTTCAAAGCCACCAGAACTATTTAAATATTAAACTTTGCATTTTGTAAACTTTGCCAGCCTACAGTTATTCATACGATTGGATTACGAACCCTTTGTATATGTTATATCAGTAAAACTACAATATTACAATTGAGATGGTTAATTACTAAGTTGTCAATTAATACCAATGATAATTGAAATTGAATTGCAAACATTAATGTGTATTATTTTCAGTCATGTCATTGTATATGAAACAGATGGGAAAATAGCAAATAAGACCCCAAGCATAGTCCTCAAGGAATGGAAGGAATAAGTAACAGGTTTGCATAGGTAGTATC
Organism: Amblyraja radiata; assembly: GCF_010909765.2. NCBI lineage: Eukaryota > Metazoa > Chordata > Chondrichthyes > Rajiformes > Rajidae > Amblyraja > Amblyraja radiata. Next base: position 107,413,071 of record NC_045956.1, on the reverse strand, counting down.
CATTAACAATTTATTCATGGAAACATTGAAAATAAGTGCCTGTGGGTATAGTTCAAAATTGTTAGATTGAATTTCATTGGTTATCAACTTTCTGAAGTTTATACATAATCGAAGTTATGTATTGTTAAATTCCCTGTACAATTTTTGAATTTATGTGATAAGTAATGTTGAATTTCTATGGATAGTTTAATTGGTCTGTTCCTTATAGCAGATAGTCAAACAAAACTTGTAAATTCAACTCCAATACTCAGATAAATCAGATAAATCATACTACTAAATAGAATGAATTAAGCATGAATGTGATTATAATGATGAACATGTGAAACTTGACCCTTTGAATAACTACATGGAAATCTAAAGCAAACCTCATTCTCGTTGAGATTGTGAATTGTTTAACAATGATTGCCATTGTTCACCCCAATAGCAATGAAAAGCTCAAATTTTATTTTAAGAAGTATGGCATTTTTTTTAGGCCGCCAGGAACTGCTTGGTGAGTGATTCACATGTGGTGAAAGTGTCTGATTTTGGAATGACCAGGTAAGATTATGCTTGTACCAAAAGGTTTTCTTGTGATTTGTTAAACAAAATCAAATTCATCAAATCTATTAAGAGACTGCTTCATATGACTTAAGTACTTCAGTTCCTTAATAGTTAATGTAAACTAACCATATCCCATACATTTAAGAGAAAAAAAAGATCTTCTATATGGCAAGAGTGTTATGCATTTTAATTTTCCTTTCTGTATCATGTTGAGAATGGAAAATCTAACATCCAAATAGTAACAACAATCCCAGAGAAGCAATTATAATTGCTGATTGATGAGGGTAGGGCGATGGATAAATCATACTAGGGAATTGAAGGCAATATCTCCAAGTTTGCGGATGACACTAAGCTGGGGGGCAGTGTTAGCTGTGAGGAGGATGCTAGGAGACTGCAAGGTGACTTGGATAGGCTGGGTGAGTGGGCAAATGTTTGGCAGATGCAGTATAATGTGGATAAATGTGAGGTTATCCATTTTGGTGGCAAAAACAGGAAAGCAGACTTATCTAAATGGTGGCCGACTAGGAAAAGGGGAGATGCAGCGAGACCTGGGTGTCATGGTACACCAGTCATTGAAAGTGGGCATGCAGGTGCAGCAGGCAGTGAAGAAAGCGAATGGTATGTTAGCTTTCATAGCAAAAGGATTTGAGTATAGGAGCAGGGAGGTTCTACTGCAGTTGTACAGGGTCTTGGTGAGACCACACCTGGAGTATTGCGTACAGTTTTGGTCTCCAAATCTGAGGAAGGACATTATTGCCATAGAGGGAGTGCAGAGAAGGTTCACCAGACTGATTCCTGGGATGTCAGGACTGTCTTATGAAGAAAGACTGGATAGACTTGGTTTATACTCTCTAGAATTTAGGAGATTGAGAGGGGATCTTATAGAAACTTACAAAATTCTTAAGGGGTTGGACAGGCTAGATGCAGGAAGATTGCTCCCGATGTTGGGGAAGTCCAGGACAAGGGGTCACAACTTAAGGATAAGGGGGAAATCTTTTAAAACCGAGATGAGAAGAACTTTTTTCACACAGAGAGTGGTGAATCTCTGGAACTCTCTGCCACAGAGGGTAGTCGAGGCCAGTTCATTGGCTATATTTAAGAGGGAGTTAGATGTGGCCCTTGTGGCTAAGGGGATCAGAGGGTATGGAGAGAAGGCAGGTACGGGATACTGAGTTGGATGATCAGCCATGATCATATTGAATGGCGGTGCAGGCTCGAAGGGCCGAATGGCCTACTCCTGCACCTAATTTCTATGTTTCTATGTTTCTATGGATGTTGTCAACGTGGATTTTAGTAAGGCCTTTGATGAAGTCCCCCATGATAGGCTGATCCAGAAGAATGTGATGAACACAATTAACAGTGACTTGGTTGTATGTGTTCAGAACAAGCTTATTGATAGAAGAGAGAGAGAGTTGTGCTGGAAGGACAATATTCAGGCTGTTTATGATATGTATAGATGACTTGAACGTATACATAGACGTTAGTAAGTTTGGAAGGCTGTCAAAGTATGCAGTGCGATATAGATCAGCTACGGTGATGGGTGAAGAAATGGCAGATAGAATTTAATCTGAGCAAATGTGAGGTGTTGCAATTTTGGAGGTCAAATGTAAGGGGAAAATTATACAATTTGAGGTAGAGAAGGATCTTGGGGTCCAAGTCCATAGCTCCCTGGAGTGGCAACACAAATGGATGAGTGGTAAAGAAGGCATATGGTATGCTTGGCGTCATTGGTCGGGGCATTGAAGGGAGTCATGATGCAGCTTTATAGTACTTTGGCCACATTAGTGAATTGTGAAACCATGAATTGGTTTTGGCATCATGTTTGGTACAGACATTGTGGGCTAAAGGCATATGGTATGGAGCATTGAGGGAAGTGATGATAGTACTTTAGTTAGACCATATTTGTTAGACCTATTCTTCTGCTGTACTGTGCTATGTTCTGTGTCAACGAGCTAAATGAATGCCATGGTGTCATTGGTCCACATTATATTACATCAGTTATTCTTTAAATTCTAATGCACTCTTCTACTTCGTAAGGTAATGTCCAAGGAAACATTTTACTCAAAATTTTAAAAAAATTAAAAAATGTACTCACTGTATAGGTGAAGTTTTATTTTAATGTAAAGCCTCAAACTATCTTCAATGTCTAGGCTTTAAGTGGACATTATTAACTTAATTCATTGATTTATTTCATGATGGACATTTGAATGTGAAAATGTTACTGTTACCAGAAAAACATCTCTTGCATTTTCCCACTTTTACAATAGGAACAATTGATTAAAAAAAATAAATCCTAATCCATGGATATTTGCTCAAAATGAAATCGATTAAAGTCAATTGAAATATTTCATGTCAATTTTAAGTAAAAGTAACATGTAGTAAAATAAAATATTACTAATTTCAAGAGGTTGTATGTCATCATATTGTTGATTTGAAACTAATTATTAAAAATAAACTCTAAACCCTAAGCATAAACATAATAATTCTTAGCCCAGATCAGTGAAATTGTGACCTGAATCTGAATTTTACTTTCTCAAGGGGGATAATAGACAATTGTGCACAAGCCGTCAACATTCAATATAGTGCAGCTCTGAAGGTGTATTTGTCTGTAGGATTTAATGGTTCCACTTGGTGTTTCACAATAATTTCAGAAGTAATCCCATAAACTGTTAGAGCTGAAATTCTGGAGAGTAGCTTCAAACCATAACCTTAGTGATAACTAAGTAGATATTGAAGCATTTTACAATTGTGCTGAAACCTAATTTCCAACGATTAATGAAAATATAATGAGGCTGAAATTTGCAGATTTTTGAATGCGTGCATAAAATTTATATTTTTTCTATGCATTAATACAATATATAATGCATTCAAATATGCCACTGTTGGTACCATTTCAGAAACACATTTCAGTAACTTGTAGATGTGTACAAAATATTGGATGTGGAGAAGAACAGAATAGATTGGAATAGATAGCACCGATGCCCTAGTGATGAAACAAATGGCCTCCTTTTGTTAAGATATCCACAATATAACTATATTTAATTGCTCAATCTTTAGATACGTGTTGGATGATCAGTACACTAGTTCTTCAGGTGCCAAGTTTCCTGTGAAATGGTCACCCCCTGAGGTGCTACATTACTCGAAGTTCAGCAGTAAATCGGATATATGGTCGTTTGGTAAGCAAATGTAATCAAGAGTATACACTTTAAATACATGCCTTACTCTCTACTTTATTTTGCGTATCTCTAACAATTAAAAGCCATTTTTATTGTGAACATTACAATCAAATACAATGGCTGAGAACACTGGATATAGCAAGGGCAATGGACCCAGCTGTCGTACTAAAAACCGGAGCTCCAAAACCACCTGAGCATCTCATGAGCCACAAGCTTGAAAATTTTAAATATTTCTCCTTTGACATTAAGACTTATTATACACAAGTGTTATGATTAATTCATATACATTTAACCTTTTTCTTGTTTTCCTGAACATCATTGTGTACTCATTCTTTCCAAATCATTTGGGAGAATCAGAACATATCTATCTAGTCAGTTTGGAAAATTCAAAAAAACAATCAGAATAATTCAGTCTACCTATTTTATGTTGATATATAGTGAATAATTTGATATGAGGTTAATTTGGTCTTGGGAACCTCAATAGCAATTTTTAAATTTAAATTTACAGGTGTTCTGATGTGGGAAGTTTACAATGATGGAAAAATGCCATTTGAAACTAAAACAAATGCAGAAGTAGTTGAATTCATTTCATCTGGCTTTCGATTATATCGACCAAAGCAAGCATCAAAAGCTGTTTACGAGATCATGAATCTTTGTTGGCATGAGGTTAGTGACACAACTTTTAATTGCTTCTATGAATAAAAATGTTTGAAATTAGTTAATACATTACCCAGATTATTGTACACCCACGGTGCAAGAGTTAAGACGTCGTTGTTACATCTGTACATGGTGTTGATGAGACCACACTTGGAATATTGTTCTGGTCACCTACTATAGGTAGCATGTCATTAAGTTGGAAAGGGCGCAGAAAAGATTCACAAGGATGTTACCAGATCTGGAAGGCTTCGGTTTTAAGGAAAAGTTGGAAATATTGTGGCTTTTTTCTCTGGAACACAGGAGGCTGAGGGGTGACCAGATGGATATATATTGGACCTTGAGGGGTGCAGATAAGGTGAATGGTTACATCTTTTTCCAGGGTAGGGAAATCTGAAACTAGAGGGCTTAAATTTAAAATGAGAGGGAAAAGATTAACGGAGACATGAGGGGCAATTTATTCACATAGAGGGTGATGGATATCTGAAATGAGCTGCCAGAGGGAGTGGTGGAAATGGTTACAGTTACAATATATGCCAGACATTTGGACCGGTACATGAATGGAAAAGATTCATCAGGATATGGGTCAAATGTAGGCAAATGGGACCAGCTCAGATAGGCAACCTGGTTGGCATGGACAAGTTGGGCTGAAAAGGGTGTTTCCATGCTGTATAAGTCTATGCCACTGATGTTAGTGGTGGATTGTGCTCACCCATGTTTGGAATTTGCAGTAAAACATCATCCAGCTGCTTCTTTATGTAGCAACACATCTCAAAGAAAGCATTATTTGTATGTAAGCATAAGCATTATTCAAAAATGTGTTATTTGGGCATAAGAATTTTGACTAAGGTTCTGCTAATGTGAAGTGTCTTAAGGAATAAAGAGTCAGAAAGAGGGATACATTTAGGCAGGGAATTTTAGAGCTTAGAACCTTGACAATTGATGTCATATTACCATAGGTTTGGAAATTAAGTTAAGGAATATTAAAGCGACTGGAGAATACCGAAGAACTGGAGGAGCACAGGTGCTTCTGAGGATTATCTTGTTGAAGAGGCCACGGAGACGGGAAGAGACAGGACCTTAGAGAGATTTGAAAGCACATTGGTTTTCTAAAATACTGATGTTGTTTAACCAATAGCTGTTATTGGTCAGCAAGCACAAAACTAATGGGTAAAGGAGCTAGATGCAAAGTGGGACATGGTCAGTATGGTCAGCAAAGTTTGGTTGATGTTGTTGAGTAGAATAGAATATGATAAAAATCCCAGCAGTACATTGAAATATTTGAACCTAGGGTTTGTACTGCTCTGAACATATTGGGAAAGAAGGAAGTTTGCGCTACATCTAAACTCATTTATGAAATGCTTCTGCAAGCTTGAGAATGGGACAAATGTGTTAACTCCATGGTTATCTGAAATTGGTAAGTCTTAGTGACTCCAAAGGAAGTGAATATCATTTTTTATTAGTTTAATTCACAAATATATAATTGCTATTGACCACATTTTGTGAAAAACTATTTGTGTTTTGTCAAGTAGGATTTGTCCAATTTCAGTATAATTTATACTTGATTGGCCCTTTTAGTTTATATCAACTGTGGCTATACTTGCAATTTGGTGACATTGGTTCAATGTTATGTTAAGAACAAAATGCAGAGAATCAATGGTGAGTTTTGGAGAAAAATGGGTATGGTTTTGAAGGTCTCCAATATTTAAAGGAAAATGGTAGATCTGTCAGGCTTCATGTGGTAATTAAGTTTGGGAGTCCCTATATAAACTAAGGCAGATAGTATGTGTAGTATTTACATTGTCTTTTACTATATTCAATTTTGCAAAAGCTTCTGGTGGATTTCTAGATCCATAGAAGAATATTTTTTATTTGTAGCTGTCTCTGACTAAATCTAATTTCAGTTCATTAGATTTGTTTTTAATGATAATGTTTGTTGTATCATTTATCTTTCCAGAAAGCTGAAGGAAGACCATGTTTTTCAGAGTTACTAGTGAAGATCAATGAAATAATGGAACCTGACTATTAAAGTGACTTTCAGCTGGCTGTAAAATGTTTTTGAATCAAGTCAAAGATCCATACATTTATGTATTATGACAAATTATTTTGGGAGTTTGTCAATAATTCAGATCATCAGTTCAAAAGCGTTGTGCATATCTAGAACACAATATGGTGATTAAGAAGAGGAAATCACATGTTTGATGCAAATACGCCTTGTGTAAATGGAATATTAACCATCACTGTGTACATTTGTAGAGTAATATATTCACTTTCTGTGATGTAATCTGAAATGATAGAGAGCATAATTGAAGCCTTGCATTGAAACTGATTCTGATTTGTCACATTTTTAATAATTATATCTCATTGCCAATTTCACATCTAAGGGCAACTTTTAACCCATTACTATTCTTGACACTAGAAATTTAATTAAACCATCAACAATTTTTGCTGAACTAATTTTTAGCAACTATTTCTTTCTTTCTTTCTTGCCTTTCTGAGGTTGATAGACTATGTGCCATTGCATAATTCTAAAATATCATAGAAACATAGAAAATAGGTGCAGGAGCAGGCCATTCGGCCCCATCGAGCCAGCACCACCATTCATTGTGATCATGTCTGATCGTCCCCTATCAATACCCCGTGCCTGCCTTCTCCCCATATCCCTTGACTCCACTAGCCCCTAGAGCTCTATCTAACTCTCTCATAAATCCATCCAGTGACTTGGCCTCCACTGCCCTCTGTGGCAGGGAATTCCATAAATTCACTACTCTCTGGGTGAAAAAGTTTTTTCTCACCTCAGTCTTAAATGACCTCCCGTTTATTCTAAGACACTGGCCCCTGGTTCTGGACTCGCCCAACATTGGGAACATTTTTCCTGCACTAGGTTGTCCAGTCCTTTTATAATTTTATATGTTTCTATAAGATCCCCCTCATCCTTCTAAACGCCAGTGAATACAAGCCTAATCTTTTCAATCTTTCCTCTTATGACAATCCCGCCATCCCAGGAATCAATCTCGTGAACCTACGCTGCACTGCCTCAATCACAAGGATGTCCTTCCTCAAATTAGGAGACCAAAACTGTACACAATACTCCAGATGTTGAATGCGGAGATAGTATTTGACAATATCTAAGTATCTAATTGGAAGAGCAATGCATAATCCAAATTAGATAGATTTATTAAACTTGGAGAGCTCATACATCTTACTACAGACAATATATTTTTAAAGTTGCTGGAAATATTTCTGTCAGTAATTGGAAAAATATGGTTACGTGGAGTTTTTGGTGTACTTAACTTACATTGGGGTGATCTATCTCATTCATTTTGAATTTTTATATTTTTTACGGAAAAAATTATGTCCACATTATCTTTCAATTCAAGTGAAGATACAACTGTAAATAACAGTAGAAAATGATATCAATCTATTTGTATGAAGCAATGAATCTAGTTTTGAACTCCATTTCAAAATTGGAAGTATCAACTTTTCTCAATGACTTAGTCAAATTGTTTTGCATAGTTGATTGTATGGGTTGATAAAACATTGATAAAACATTGGGATGACTGAAAATATCGAGTGGCTGACCTAAGTACATCAGTTACATTTTGAATGGAATTGTAGAACATTATAGTTCGTGACATGAATTAGCACATGGACTCTGTCTCTCTGGTTAATGGTTCCATTTCCAAATGAGGCCTCCTGTGTGGGGACTCGATCATAGAGTCTTATGTGAAATTCATAATAAGGTTTGAAACAAAATTTGCAAAACTGAATGAAAGTAATCTGTTAATTAAAAAGGAAAACCAACCTTCAACTTGGGCCATTGGATAAGGACAAGTGCAACCCACTGATCCAGTGGAATTTGGTGCTAGAGAATATCAGAGTAGCAACGTGTAAATAAAGTCTCTTAAAAAGGAACTATTGATTTAAATGTACTGTATATCTATTATATCTATATATCTAGGGTAAATGGTCAGAACCTTTTTCCCCCGGATGGAAAAATCAAATAGAAAAGAGCATTGTTTTAAGGTGAGAGGTGGCAATGTTTAAAGGAGATACGTCCTCTATGTAATTGTTTTACACAGAGGGCGGTGAATGCATGGAACATGCTGCCAGGATTTGTGGTTGAGGTAGGTATGATAGTGGTAGTTAAGAGGCTTTTGGGTAGGCATATGGATATGGAGGGATATGGATTAAACGCAGGTAGATAAGGACTGGTCTTGGCATTATGTTCGGCATGGACATTGTGGGCCGAAGGACCTGTTCTTGAGTTGTACTGTTCTATATTCTACTGTATGTGACCTAATTTGTTTCTCTCTCCATATGTGCACCGTGGGGCACTGTGAATGTTTGACATTTTCTATTTCAGATTTTCAGCATCTGCATTTTTTTTCTTTGGCACCAGCTTTTAGGGCAATGTCTCCTTCAACATTTTCCTTCAACGTTTACCACTTTTATCTAAGATTCATCTTTAGGGGTAAGGGTGTCCTTCATAATTATTAAGCAAGGTGAACCCTTCCTGGATGCCACAAATTCCAGCTGCACTAGCAAATCTCGGTGGTAGTAGGAACCTCTGTGGCGGTGGGGCCTCGGCAGTGGAAGCGGGAAACTCAGCAGCGGTGGGGCCTATATATATATATATATATTTATGTGTGTGTGTATATGTATATATATATATATATATATATATGTATATATATATATGCATATATATATACATATACATATACATATACATATACATATATATATATATATATATATATATATATATCTCTGTTACCATAAATTTACTGAATATTCATTTGTTGATTAATAAAGAATATATATATATATATATACATATCCAACACTAGAAACATCTTGTGATTTTTTAAATCTAGATTTTTAAGTTTAGAATTATATTTGCAATATATGAATCCAAAAAAATATTTTTATATTGCAGTCAAAATGGTGATTTTATTAAGAACAAACACCCACAAATGTGAATTTGGGATATATGCTTGTATCAGAATTAATTGCTTTTTATGAAGTCCAATATCTACATTGTTCAGTGATTATTCATAAGCAGTATATTCACAAACAAGCACATGCTTGTGAATATTACAGGGTCAATAATGATCTGTTTAGAATAGCTTCAAATTTTTATTCCTAATTAGTGATTTAATTTGTGTAATAACTCAGACTTTTAATTTTCTGCCTTTCATGCTGCTGACAGTGAACTATTTAACATGTTATAAATAGAACATTCTAAGTGTTTTTCACATTTGTTTGTACATTAACCAAATAAATATTTTTAAATGTAAAATTTGTAGTTGTGATTTCAAAATCTCCATCCCTCACGACTGTTTCTTGCATTGATATGGGAAGAGCCATGGGGGTGAGGAGGGAGGAGCCAGCGAGGGGGACCAGAGGGGTAGTGGGCGGAATTGGCAGTGCGATAGGGACTCACAGCCGGCGCTGGTCATTCTCCTCTGCCGGGATCAGAGTGTCCGCCACCGGGATCAGAGTCTCTGCCAGGATCAGAGTCCGTTTTACGTTTGGTGACGGGCGACATCTCCAACTCCATGCTGGGCTGGGTCTCCCACGCTGGGCTGGACCAGGAAAGGGGGACCATCCCGGGGTAGTGACAGGGGAAGATACTAATCCGCGCGGCACTGACTGGCAGGAGAAGAGATCGACCTGCGCACGCGCGGTTTTAACATTTTTCAACTTGGCGCATTCGCAGCACAGGAGAACAGTGAGTGAACTGGCGAAAAATCATAGCGCTATAGCAAACCGTTTTTGCGCAAATAGAAAGACCACCAAACCGGAAGATAACAAGATCAGAGTTTTAGTGGATGGATCTGAATCCTGATCTGTTCAATCTTTCCTTGCCACTCCCCAATACTTTGATCTTCAGAGAAAAAAAAAACAAGTGCATTTGCTTAAGTAGAAATAGTAGCAATGTTACAAAATTTTGAGATTTTAAAAATCAAGTCTGTAATTTATCCCATCAGATAAAGCATAAAAATAAGTTTAATTTGACACCTAATTCACTTTCATATCTCAAGTATTTAAAAAGTTATGGCCATTTTCATACTGGGAAATGAGCATCTTGTTCCCTATTGATTTTCTATGGACATAACAAAAAAGCTGTGATCGTGAACAGTCAAAAGCCCATAACTTTCTTAAAAATTAAGAGAACTGAATGAAATTTTCAGTTATCATAGATTGAAGCATTCTGAAACAAATATAAAATAATCTTACTTGGATGACCTGAAATTAAAGCATATAATTAGTTAGTTACCTAATTGTAGCTAATTTCAGACTTCAATTACTAGATCTAAACATCTATCCATTTCTTAATAAATGATTAACATTTTTAAATAGCCTAAATGTCCAAATAATATTCACAAATAATTCACAATAAAACATGATTTTTAAATCTCATTTACATTAATTTATAGGCCAAATGGAAGGAATTTAGTGTTTAATTGCTGTAAATAAATGCCCATTTAAATCAGCTTTCCAGTGGGTCCCTGTGGAACGCGCTGGTTTAGAACGTTCACATTGCGGTAGATTTGTGCCCCAAATGCCGAGAAAAATACTGCGCGATATAATGGGCCCAAATTGAGCTACTCGCAATATTAAACTTAGTATAAAGGGATCTTTAGAAGCCCTTTTTAATGTAAAAATATACAACCTAACTTCTGCTATTTGCTTTATGAGACCCTGCGGTTGCTGACGGTCGCGGGTTTAGAGATTGATTTTTAAACTACTATAACTATTATTCAAGGCCTTTAAACCTAATAATAGCTTTTGCGACGGGGTCTTCCAGCGATTTTTCGTTAATAATTAACTAGGCTGAACATTTTCGATTGGAACAGCTTAGAGAAAATCGCGTTTTAAACCCGCCCCCTCTAAACGGCGCCAAAATCGCGCACACCCTCAGCAGCAGATCTTTAACGACGCTTCAGGTGGGCTTTGCAACATACCTAGAAATAGCAACTGGCATTTATAACCAAGTATTGTAAAGTGCTTTAAACAAACATTATCAATAGAAAATGTCAGTAACATAAGGAATTTATCAAGAGGGGAAGCTAATAGATCTGTCAGCAGTGTGCTTTAAGGAAGATCAAATAAAAAGAAACAGACGGAAGACAAGTTCAGTGGGTATTACAAATGTCTGGCCCGTGATAACTGATAGATGCTGGTAATGGGATGAAAAGAGAATGATGTACAAAAGGCCAGAGACTGAGGAACTCAAAAATCCTCTGAGGGCTGGAAGAGGTTCGAGACAGAGAAAGAGGATCTCCATAACAAGAGGATTTCAGTATAGGAGTAAAGAGGTTCTTCTGCAGTTGTATAGTCAAGTCAAGTCAAGTAACATTTATTTATATAGCACATTTAAAAAAACAAATCTCGTTGGCCAAAGTGCTTTACATTTGTTATTTGAATAGCACAACAAAACAAACTATATATGGGGAGACTAAGCGTAGGTTGGGCGATCGTTTCGCCGAACACCTCCGCTCAGTCCGCAATAACCTACCTGAACTCCCGGTGGCTCAGCACTTCAACTCCCCCTCCCATTCCCAATCCGACCTCTCTGTCCTGGGTTTCCTCCATTGCCAGAGTGAGCAACAGCGGAAATTGGAGGAACAGCACCTCATATTCCGTCTGGGGACCTTGCGTCCGGATGGCATTAACATTGAATTCTCCCAATTTTGCTAGCCCTTGCTGTCTCCTCCCCTTCCTTAACCCTCTAGCTGTCTCCTCCCACCCTCCCATCCGCCCGCCCTCGGGCTCCTCCTCCTCCTCCCCTTTTCCTTCCTTCTCCCCCCCCACCCCCCATCAGTCTGAAGAAGGGTTTCGGCCCGAAACGTCGCCTATTTCCTTCGCTCCATAGATGCTGCTGCACCCGCTGAGTTTCTCCAGCCATTTTGTGTACCTTCGATATTCCAGCATCTGCAGTTCCTTTTTGAACACTATATACATGTAGCCCTCACTCAGAGGACGTCAGGAAAGGCTTGGGAGTATAGATAACTCTTTAGTCTTGACTTAAAAGAGTCGATGGAGGGGGCAGTTCTGATGGGAAGGGGGATGCTGTTCCACAGTCTAGGGGCTGCAACCGCAAAGGTGAGGTCGCCCCTGAGCTTATACCTAGACCGTGGGATATTCAGCAACCCCAAGTCGGCCGATCTGAGGGGCCTGGAGGTGGAGTGGTGGGAGAGAAGACTTTTTATGTAGGTGGGAGCAAGCCCATTGAGGGCTTTGTAGACATGGAGGAGGATCTTGAAGTTTATACGGAACCGCACAGGGAGCCAGTGGAGAGAGGCCAGGATCGGGGTGATGTGGTCCCTTTTTCGGGTGCCCGTCAGGAGTCTCGCTGCGGCGTTTTGGACCAGTTGCAGGCGGGACAGGGAAGATTGGCTGATGCCAATGTAAAGGGAGTTGCAGTAATCTAGGCGGGAGGAGATGAATGTGTGGATGATCTTTTCCAGGTCATCAAACTGGAGGATAGGGCTCTGGTAAGGCCACATCTGGAGTATTGTGTACAGTTATTGTAAAGAAGAGTCATCAACACACTGTGTCTTTACTACTGTTTATTCATGATGTACATACGTTACTGCCCTAGCTGTACGTGGTCTGTCACGGGAACTAGGGAGAGATCAATGGGTGGGGAGGTTGTAATTATACTTGTGATATGGGGAGTGGTTAGTAGTGGTGAGGTCACTATGTTAAAGGTACATGCACATATCATCTACAGTTTTGTTCTCCTAATTTGAAGAAGGACATCCTTGTGATTGAGGCAGTGCAGCATAGGTTAACGAGATTGATCCCTGGGATGTTGGGGCTGTCATATGAGGAAAGATTGAAAAGATAGGCTTGTATTCACTGGAATTTAGAAGGATGAGGGGGATGTTATAGAAACATATAACATTATAAAAGGACTGGACAAGCTAGATGCAGGAAAATGTTCCCCAATGTTGGGCGAGTCCAGAACCAGGGGGCCACAGTCTTAGATTAAAGGGGAGGCCATTTAAGACTGGGGTGAGAAAAAACCTTTTCACCCAGAGAGTTGTGAGTTTGTGGAATTCCCTGCCACAGAGGGCAGTGGAGGCCAAATCACTGGATGGATTTAAGAGAGTTAGATAGCACTCTCGGGGCTAGTGGAATCAAGGGATATGGGGAAAAGGCAGGCTGGGGTTATTGATTGGGGACCATCAGCCTTGATCACAATGAATGGCGGTGGCTCAAAGGGCCGAATGGCCTCCTGTATCTATTTTCTCTGTCTGAAGAAGAGTCCATGAGTTGATCAGAAGAGAAAAAACAAGCCACTGCCACCTCACTTAGTAAGATACAGTGAAAAGGAATGGTGAAAGGTGTTAAAGCTGTATTGGGCAAAGACTAATGATCACTGTCACAGAAGAATGTCATTTGGGGAGTGTACCAAGGCTTATATACAATTGATAATGTTCAAAAACATTGTTGGGAAAGGTGGACAAATATTTAGAGCTTTGCAGTGAATGTGTGTTAGGGATCAGCTGCATTTACGACAGGCGATAAGAATATGGATAGGCAGAAAATAAATGATTAAAGAGAGTAATGGTCAGAGACGAAAGAGTATGGTTGCTTGGCGCCTCAATCTTTGCCTTGACAATGACTTCATGGTACTGGTCATGGATATTGGACAATGAACGAAAACGTTCACGATCCAAGAGTGTTTAGTTGCCCTGTGTACCAACAACAAAGCAATGAGATTCTTACTTGCTGCAGCTTTACATACCCATTAATGCAATAACATGCAAATAAACATACAGTTATCAAGAAAACAAATTAATAGAACAAAGTAATACTTGGCATCCAGACTGTGATAGTGCAAAGCTGAAGTCTATAGTTCAACCAAAACAAGGTCCGTAGTAGATCAGAGTTGCTGAGGTGAGATTGTGCACTCAAGAGCATGATGATTGCGGGAAAGAAGCTGTTCATGAACCTGGAGGTTAGGATTTCCTTGCTTCGATGGTACAAGACAGAGGAGAGCAGAACCATCATGGTATGGGTCTGAAGGAATTAGCTGCTTTTTAGAAACAGCACCTCCTGTAGACCCTTTCGATGGCGGAGAGGTCAGTACCCTTGATGCACTGAGCAATGCCTACTACTTTCTGCAGCTTCCTTTTGTTCCTGGGCGTTTGAGTTGCTGAACCAGGCGGTGATGCAATCAGCCAGTATGCTCTGTACTATACAGCTGTAGACATTGCTCAGAGTCTGTGGCGACAGACCAAATCACCCTGTCTTCTGATTTGGACCTCAATCTTGGAACCTCACACAAAACAGTACAATGGGAGTTGAGGCAAATGTTGCAGATGCTGGAAATCCGAAACAAAATCTGAAGATGCTGGAAACACTCAGCATTTGTGGCCGGGCACCAGAATCAAAGTTTTCTGGTCCTGGACTCTTCATCAAAACTGGAAAAGTGAGAAATTTTATTCAGGAGAAGAGGTTCATTGGCCTGCATCAAGCTAGGCATCGGACACCTTCAGCCAAGTTATTTTGCATTATTGTCTCAGAGATCAAAGTAGGTTCCAGACCAGACCTATTTTGTCACTAAGCACATCAACGGGCATATTTGCTCTACTCAATAATCAGGATATTTATATATCCAAAGAGTCACCCCTTGCAACAATAATTTTGGGGCTTGGACGATCTGTGTGAATTACCGTAGCCCAGCAGAGGTGTCTGAATATTCAGAGGTGTCTTTTCAGTTACAATGCACTCCCTTAGTAACATATAATTCAATAGAACCAATTGTCAGCACATATTGAAGTAAACTGTTTAATTGCAACTGTTGAAACGGCATCTAAACATCATCTGTTATTTTTGCTCTTCAGAATATAAAAACTCAATGTATTTGCAATTTGGAGAAATACTCCAGTTTCTCCAGCGTATTCTCTCAGAGAGAGACATATGCTCTAGAATGCCTTCTTGTGCTGAATAAAGACTTTTACATCTACAGCTCCATGTGACTTATTCACAGTCAAAATTCATTGAAACCAAAATGTATAAAAATACCCTTTAATAAAATCTGACAATGTGCACTTTAACCACATGTGATTTTTTTTTTCTATTACAAATCTCAAATTGTGGAGTATAGAGTCAAATATATAAATGATAGGTCTTTGTCCCAAACATTATGGAGGGCACTGTAGGAGCTGTGGTTGATTACAGGGAATTGTATGAACATGTACATACCACTAAGATAATGATCAGCTACATAATAATCATAGAATCTAAAGCAAGATTTTGCATCGTCACCAATAAGAATTCAAAAGTGAGGAAACCAGCTGTATAGAGAGTTTGTCAGATCCCATGTGCGTACTGCAGTTAAATTTGGACACTGACATAGGCATGCAAGAGACAAGATGCGTTGCAAATTGATCTGGATGATGACGGGGCCTTAAAGATAACTTTTCCTCTAAAAGGGACTATTTGGCAGATTTAAAAGAGATTAAAATTGGCCTTTATTAAAATTTAACAATGTGCACTTTAACCACATGTAATTTTTTTCTTTTACAAATCTCAAATTGTGGAATACAGAGGCAAATAAATAAATGATGGGTCTGGGTCCCAAACATTATGGAGGGCACTATAATACTTCCAGAGCTGAAAATCCTATAATCTCATTGGATTCATCCCTTTTTTAAATTGTCTTTGCTTGATGTAGGCTTTTAAGAAAGCATGGAGTCATACATCATGGAAACAGGCCCATTGCCCTACCATAGCCATGCTGACAATCTGTCTCAATTCCATCTTTCATCTTGCATCATCATTAACTACCTGCCACTCCCCCATCCTTAAGAGGATGCATTTTTAGAACTAAAGACCCAATTCATAAACCTTAAAAATATTTATATTTATTCACACAATACAGATGTTGTTTGTGAAGCCAACATTTATCTCCACCTGCTTGAACTGCAGTATCCCTTGTGGTGAAGGTGCTCTCCTAATGCTTCTGGGTTCAGAGTTCCAGTATTCTGATCAATAACAATGAAGAAGTGGTTTCGACCCGAAACGTCACCCATTCCTTCTCTCCGGAGATGCTGCCTGTCCCGCTGAGTTACTCCAGTATTTTGTGTCTACCTTCGATTTAAACCAGCATCAGCAGTTCTTTCCTACCAATGAAGAAGTGGTGATACATTTCCAAATGGAAATGGTGCACGACCTGGTGGTAAACCTGCAGGTGGTGTTGTTCCCAAGTATTTTCTGCTCTTGGTCTTTTAGGTGGTTGAGGTTAAGGGTTTGGCAGGTGTTTCCAAAATAGGGTATTAATGGTAAAACAGAGTTTTCACAGCATTGATAATTGTTTCCTTTTCAATTAAAGTATTTCATATGTGTGCTTAAAGTTCATTTAGTTGTACCATAGCCTGGAGTTTAATTTTCTAGAACTTGTGAGATGAATCACAATGAACATAACTGAAAACTGTTCAATCGGATCTCTATGTCACATCCTGAATGTAACACAGCGAAACGTTCACCAGCTAAAAATTATCAGACTGTGCATGCTTCAAGCAATACATTGAGGATGAAAAGCATTGAAAAGCTTAAGCAGTCGCCGTTCAAAAGGATGTTTTAATTGCAGTAAAAGAAAAAAATGATTCTTTCTACTTGTAAGTAACCATCCTATTACATGCGTTTACCGTATGCACAGAATAAAGAGGAAATATTTGGAATGGGAGTAAATAGCCAATTTTAAGTTAGTCAACCTGTGGAAATGAATATTTCTATGAGCGATAGGTTGTATGGTGCAAAATGCTTTCAAAATAGGTATAACTTAGGCTGTATTTTCTTCTTTGAATAATGCTTATTCTCCGACCGCATGTTAAAATGCTTATTCTCCGACTGCATAATTCAAAGTTATATGTGTCACTTATGAAAACAAAAATTTAAATACATGCATTATTACCAAAAATAATTTATATTGGAGCAGTTGAGTGTATGAAAGATTGGTCGGTTTCATTGCTTAATTTTCACCTCCATTGCATAGAAAACATAGAAAATCGGTGCAGGAGGAGGCCATTTGGCCTCTGAGGGGAAAAAAGAAATGACATTTTTAAAGACTTTTGTAAAGAGAAAATGGTTTGGCCTTTTTTTAACGAGTGGATAAATGATTTTCAGATACACAAGTTAGAATGCGTCAATGAATAGTCTTTATAATTCATTCCTAATGCTTCGAATTTACATTAGACTTTTTAAACATGAATGGAGAAACGTTTTTTGCTTATGTTGTCATGTTTATGTGAATATCGAATGTCATTTGTTTATGTGAATATAGAATTTGAATATCAAATTTACAGTCAGACTATACTAAATAAAGAATGGCAAATGATGCTGTTGGTGTAATAGGAGTAGTTTTTGCAGTCAGACAAGTAGTTAGGC
The DNA here is from genome assembly GCF_010909765.2 of Amblyraja radiata. NCBI lineage: Eukaryota > Metazoa > Chordata > Chondrichthyes > Rajiformes > Rajidae > Amblyraja > Amblyraja radiata. The sequence continues at coordinate 107,395,288 of NC_045956.1, read as the reverse complement.
TGCATAATGCTAACCGTTCAGTTTTCTTCCCTGTATGGACATTTATTTAAATACAGTCACCATCTTGTGTCATTGGCAATTTAACAGGTATATTTCACAAAACTCTGGAGTTTCATCTAATTGTGTTTCTTGTATTAGTGCTGTTTTCTATCTTGACAACAATGATACTGATAGAAATATGGAAACCTGCCAATTATATCTCCTTTAAACTTTACATTTCACACCTTAAACCTCAGGCCTCTAGTGTTTGATTTTTTCCATCCTCAAAAAAAGCTTCTGACTTTCTATCCTATCTATGTCGCACATAATTTTGTAGACTTCTATTAGGTTTCCCTGCAATCTGTGGCATTCCAGAGAAAGCAATCTGTCTGCCCAAACTCTCCCTGTAGCTAATATCCCCTAATCCAAGCACCATCCTGGTAAACCACCTCTGCATTCTTTTAAAGCCTCCACATCCCACCTGTAAATGGGGAGACCAGAACTGCACATAATACTCTAAATTTGGACTAACCAAAGCCCCATAACGCTGCATCTTGAATGCACTGTTTTCATTAGAAAGGAAGTTGAAAACCAATGGGCATAAAGTAATTAGTGGAGGGAAGCTGAAGAGATATGTTTGCACTGGTGGGTGATCTGTGGCTGGATCTCTTTGCTGAAGTCCTCACCAAATTAGAAAGATGCTTATATGTGCATCCAAAGAGCTATGACCTGCAGGGCCATGGAGCAAGCATCGCAAGATGAAGTTAGATTGGGTAATTCTTTTGCTGCTGATGCAATTGGTCAAATGGCCTCTGACTACATTGTGAATTTTCTATGATTCCACCTGAATATTCAAACCATATTATCCTGAACAGTTTAGTGTGTCTGTGGATGATGATTGAATTTTAGATGCCATGATGAAGAGTTTAATATGCAGGGTCTGTTACTTCACACATGAGTGTTGTGATATCTGTACTGCTGTATTATAGAATCATGTGGTAATGCAGATCCATAGGTGACTGTTCAGATTGTTCAATGGTACTTGATTATCATATGTACAGATGGATTGTTAACTTCTTTTTTTGCATACAGTTCAGTAAAGTATCGCCATACCTAAGCACAATCCCTGATTAGTACAAAGTGTATAGAAATAGGCATAATTGTGTTGTGCCTGCATCAGCTCTGTGGAAGAGTTATTCGATGAGTTCCTGCAAACATTCCTCGATCAAATAATCACCCGATTCCCTTGATAAGTTCCCATTGAACTTTTTTTGCCACCTTTCAGGCAATGCATTCCAGATGACAAATTTCTCCATTTAGTTCTTTTGTCTTAATATCTTCTTTGGGTCTTTTGCCAATTTGCTTCATTGACCATCAAGCAATGGCAGAACGTCGTCTGACACACGAGCGAACAAATCATTTCCATTACAGTTTCTCTCGAGTTACTCCTTTGTAAGCCCCCATCTCCAAATTGATAATTCTTACCATGCAGGTGAAGTATTTCCACTCTGGTCAATATTTTCTCTGAATTCCATTCCAAATCACAATCTTACACATTCCTTTATTATCATTGAGGCAAAATCCTGGTGCTTCCTACTTAACATTATTGTAATGTTAAGAACAACCTTAAGGTCTGAAGAAGGGTCTTGACCCGAAACGTCGCCTATTTCCATCGCTCCATAGATGCTGCCTCACCCGCTGAGTTTCTGCAGCATTTTTGTCTGCCTTCGATTTATCAGCATCTGCAGTTCCTTCTTTAACATTATTGTAAGATTTCTTTACCATGTTGATTGCAGTGGTTAAAGAAGCTAACTTATTATCACTTCCAGAGGATTAGGGGCAATAAACATTTATTATCAGCAAAGTCCAAATCCATTATGGAATATAATAAGATTTAAACCCGTCAAAAATCTTTAAAACCCATGTAAATGGAAATGATATAATGCCTGTGGTACTACGATATAATACATATAAAGACAATGTAAGTTCCTTGCTTTTGTACTTTCTGAAAGCATGTGCAAATTCAAATTAATATCAGTTATCATTCTTTTCCAGTGCTGGAATATCCTTGATCAATTACTGCCCCTCTTTAACCTTTTTTTCCTAAGTTATATTTCCAGAAGACATTGTAGCCAGCAATATTGCATCCATCCAATCCTTCTGTGAATCAGATATTTTTATTGTCTATTGATCACAGTCACTGCAGTGTTTCGCTGCAACTGCAACTTGTCGTCTGCCTTTAAGACATGGTGCAGAGGTGATCTTTATCTCAGTCTACCTAGCATTGCTCTCTTGTGTGATGTATGTTCTTGTATTATTAGAGTCATAGTTATACATCATGCAAACAGGCCCTTTGGCCCAACGTGCCTACACCCCCCGCCCGCTCACCTTAAGTCTATGTCCTCTGGTTCTTGATTACCCTACTCTGGGCCAAAGATTCTGCATTTACCCTATTATTACATTGCTTATTTTCTCTTGTTGCTGTGCAATTTTACTTCAAGCTTTTGAATTTTTCAACAATATCAAAACAATTTGAAATTGAATTAATTTTGAAAGCCTGATGGGATTGGAAAGAAAATTGCCTCATTGGCTTAGATCCCACTATGTTTCTTGCCCCATCATAATTACGTGACTCTTGTGCGGGTTAATGTGGTGCACAAGGCATCTGCACAACTTCACCCATCTCTGCTCCAGTCAGCACACATGCTGCAGAGTTCTTCTCATGTGGCTTCCGCCACAATTCCAATACTTCCTCCACCAGCTTTTTGTGCAAAACCCTCCAGAAACATCAGTGCATCCAAAATTCTGCTGCCAATCAGACATTCCATGCTGAAATTCCACCATTGAAAATGACCCTTTGCATTTTTCTGCCTTTCTCTTCTCTATTTCTCTAAAGACTATCTCTTTGGCGACATTTAGTTGCTCTGCATCAACTTTTGTTTCCAAATGCTTATAGGCATTGGCTTGGGATGCTCTGTTATGCTAAAAGCTGTAGATTAGCATGAAATATTGAAGGTCAGGTGTACTTCTTGCTCCCGAATTCTGTTCAATAAACACTGTTGATTGCTGGTGTGAGCATCAGGTATGGACAGGACTAGACAATACTATATCTCTACTGAATCGAAGCTTACATTATCAAAGATAGGCATAAAATGCTGGAGTAAAGGAATGGGTGACGTTTTGGGTCGAGACCCTTCTTTAGTCTGAAACGTCACCTATTGCTTCACTCCAGAGATGCTGCCTGTCCCGCAGTTACCCCAGCATTTTGTGTCTACCTTCGATTTAAACCAGCATCAGCAGTTCTTTCCTATAAATGAAGAAATGGTGATACATTTCCAAATTAGAATGGTGCATGACCTGGTGGTGAACCTGCAGGTGGTGGTGTTCCCAAGCGCTTCCTGTTCTTGGTCTTTTAGGTGGTTGAGGTTAAGGGTTTGGCAGTTTTTCCAAAATAGGGTATTAAAGGTAAAACAGAGTTTTCACAACATTGAAAATTGTTTCCTCTTCAATTAAAGTCATTCAAATGTGTGCTTAAAGTTCATTTAGTTGTACCTTAGCCTGGAATTTAATTTTCTAGAACTTATGTTTCCTGTGAGATGAATCACAATGAACATAACTGTAAACTGTTCAATCGGATCTCTGTGTCACATCCTGAGTGTAACACAGCGAAACATTCACCAGCTAAAAACTCCCAGACTGTACATCCTCTTCTTCTTGCGTATGGCGTGCACAGCCTAAAGTTGTAGGCAACTTGTTCTATTTGATCTTATTTGATTGTGCACACCAGGTTGATTGCATTCGTCGAAACAGGGCGGACCACGTGAAGGTTGCAATCTCCCACCCAGACTGTGCATGATTCAATGGAACAGGCCACAATCTGGAGAGAAGGAATGGGTGATGTTTAGGGTCGAGATTCTTCAGACTGAGAGTCGGGAGAGGGTCTTGAGATATGGAAGGGTAAGGTTTGAAAATGACAGATCAAAGCAGACGATGATAAGGAAATGTAGAATGGTTCATTGTTAGCTGAGGGGACAAGGAGGTGCACAATCAGTAAAATTAATCAGGACAGTGAAACTAGTCAGAGAATTAAGGTGGGGGAGGGACAGAGAGAAAAGGAAAGCAAGGGTTATTTGAAGTTGTAGAAATCAATATTCATACTGCTGAGTTGTAAACCACCCAAGCAAAATATGAGATGCTGCTCCTTCAATATCAAGATTGACAAGACTCAGACATGAGCAGTGGTCATTCATGTAGAGTGTTTGAGTGCTTCTCTTCAGCTTCTATCTTTGGAATTGAAGAGGTGAAAGAGATTAAAAATAGACTGAGATACAATAGCAGGAAAGATAGACCGAAGCAGCAAATGTCACGACTGTTTTGCCTAAACAACCATTAGCTCAAGTCAAAGTTCAAGTTCAAATCACAAACACAGTGAGTTACACGTACAATGAAAATCTTGCTTGCAGTAAATCACAGATACACTCAGACAACACGCAAAAACATAAATTATACCTCAATTATACCTTAATAACACACAAATTCTGCAAGTCACTGAAAAGAAAAAGATTGTCCAAAAATAAAACTGAAATTAGTACAAAAACACACAATTAGAAAAGAAGTTCTTGGTAGTGTAAGAGGTGTTAGTTTTATTCATATGACAATTTTTAGTAAAACAAACAATTCTGGGGAGAAATGTTTAATTAATCGCCAACAGGGAATTTTAAGCCATTATTCACGCTGTTCCCATGTGTTCTGTGGTCTGCTGAAAACCAATTCCAAAGTCTGACTGGATTTCAAAATTTGAACTTGATTGCATTATTGTCACAATTGGGATAAAATGGAGTTTGCATTTGGGCAAAGGTTAAATCCATAAAGAAAGCAAGTGAGATCAGTGGCAAAAAAATCCATGCAGCTGCAAAGTTGCAAGGTGCTATCTCACACGGATACTAAGACTGATGTTACACATACCTATATGAAAGTCCAATGTTCATTTGGCAGCCACTTTTCTAACTATTTTAACAATTAAATGGCAAAGGAATCAGTTGGTGTTAAACTATTGTGCAATTTACAAGACTCATTCTGACCAAGGAATTGACTAAGCACAGAATTTTTGTGGAGGGATTAGGGTGTGAGGGGCCAGTACTCAATTGGTCGACTCAGAGAGAGACCTCCTGATATTTCAAGGAATGTATGTTATTATTGCATTAAAGATTGACACAAAATGCTGGAGTAACTCAGTGGGTGTGACAACATTTCTGGAGAAAAATGATGGGTAACGTTTCTTCAGACCCGAAACATCACCCATCCTTTTTCTCCAGAGATGCTGCCTGACCTGCTGAGTTATTTTTAAGAAGGAACTGCAGATGCTGGAAAAATCGAAGGTAGACAAAAATGCTGGAGAAGCTCAGCGGGTGAGGCAGCATCTATGGAGCGAAGGAATAGGCGACGCTTCCGGTCGGGACCCTTCTTCACATTGATTGTAGTAGGGGGGAGAAAGCTGGAAGAGAGATTGAGGCGGGATAAAGCCTGGCAAGTGATAGGTGGATACAGGTGAGGGGGAATTTGATTGGCAGATGGGTGGTCAAAGGCCAGATATGGGAGGAACACAGAAGGTGGTGAGGTAAGGAGGTCAGATGTAGAGATGCAGGTGGAAGGTGATGGGGGAAGAGGAAAGGGCTGTGGTTAATTACCTAAAATTGGAGAATTCAATGTTCATACCATTGGGTTGTAAGCTACCCAAATGGACACAAGGTGCTGTTCCTCCAGTTTGCGTGTGGCCTCACCCTGACAGCGGAGGAGGCCAAGACAGAAAGGTTGGTATGGGAAGGGGAAGTGGATCGGAACTGGGAGATCCAGCAGGCATTAATATTATTCTAGAATGATCAAGCAGGGAACCAAATGGAGAATTATTTTTAAAGTCTATTAGACTAAGTGCTCCCCAAATGCAATATTCAACCACTCACCCATTCCCCCAACGCAACCCGTTCCCCCAACGCAACCCATTCCCCAATGCAATATTCCACCACATACCCATAGCCCCCAACTGCGCAGGTGCTGCTCATTTCCCCTCATCCCCCAGCTCTCCCTCCCCTTCCTCTTCACCCTCCCTTTTCTTTCCCCTCTCCTCCTCCCTTCCTCAATTCCTCCCTCACGTCTCCCTCCCTCTCCTTTCCCCTACCCTCAGTCACCCCCTACCACCCTAAATAACTCCTATCCTCTCCCTACCCCCCTCCTATCCCTCTATCCCCCACCTGACCGACTCCTCACCTCCTTCTATCCCCCCCACTATCCCTCCTCATCACCCCCACATTGCTCCCTCTTCCTCCCTACACCCTCCTCTCCCTAATCGCCCCCACTCTCCCTCCTCACCTCCCCAGGATCTTTCCCCTCTCCTCCCCAATCCCTCCCTCACCTATCCCTCCCTTTCCTTTCCCCTACACTGTCACTCCCTCCCTTCATAGCTCTGCTCCCCTCCCTACCCCTCTCCTCTCCCTCTCCTCTCCCTCTATTCCCCCTCCTCCCTCACTGTCCCTCCTCACCTCCACCACTTTCCCCCCTCTCCCTCCCTACCCCCTCCTTTCCCTCAGTACCCCCACTCTCCCTCCTCACCTACCCAGGATTTCTCCTCTCCTCCTCCCCTGCCCAATCCCGCCCTCAACTCTCCCTCTCCTTTCCCCTACCCTCAGTCACTCCCTTCCTCCCTCCTTCCATAGCTTCTCTCCCCTCCCTACCCCCCTCCTATCCCTCTATCCCCCACCTCACCTCCCCCCATCTCCCCCACTATCCCTCCTCACCTCCCCCACTGCCCTCCTCTCCCTCTATTCCCCACTCCCTACCGCCCCCAATCCCCCCTCCTCTCCCTCTATTCCCCCTCCTCCCCCACTCTCCCCACTTGACCTCCCCCACTTTCGCCCCTCTCCCTCCCTACCACCTCATCTCCCACAATCCTCCCCTCTCCTTCCTCACCTCCCCAGGATCTCAAGGTTGCAGCCGTCGGCCTGAGAGCCATCCTCAGCACCCAGGCCCCGCATCGTCGGAGCCCAGGCCCCGGATCGTCGGTGCCCGCAGACGCAGCCCTAGCCACTCTCCACCCGGCAGAACATTGATCATGCACACTCTGCTCACTCCGCTCCTTCAGCTTTATTCTCCTCGCTGGGCTAGGCGAGCACCACCAGTGAGTGACAGTGGACGCGGCCAATCAGCGTGGCGATGGTGCAGGAAGGGGCATCGCTGTCCCGGCTGTGGCAGTGACTGACAGGAGAGGAGACCAATCTGCGTGACGGTGACTGATAGGAGAGGAGACAAATCTGCGCATGCGCGGTTTTTAAGATTTTTAAACCTTAATAACTTTTAAATATACCATCGATTGGAACAAAACTTGTTGCATTTGCAGCACAGGAGAATGGTGAGTAAGGTGGTGAAAAATTGTAGTGCTATCATATATCGTTTTTGCACAAATAGAAAAACCATGCTAACTGGAAGATAACAAGATCAGAGTTTTTGTTTTACATAAGATAGATAGATAGAAGATAGATGTCTACAGATGAAGAATAGTTGGATAATTGTTTGGATAGTTGTCTTAAAGTGAAAACTATTAATCCCTAGATGGAATAACCATGGAAAAACCATTAAAGGAATACAGTGAGAAGCATACATGTGTACAGTGCCCTGGTAAATTTGAGGTTAAGGCTTTGAGTTATACATATAAGCAAGCTGTGTGTTTTGAATCTCTAAGCTGGTTGATGGGAGGAGGTTTCAAATGAAGATAAACCACTTCCACAGAAAAAAAATCAGATGATGTGATAAGATGAACTGCTGCGTGCACCTGCTGCTCGCAGAAAAATAAAACGCTTTTAGTTTGGTTGTGGGAGGCTGGGAGAGATAGAAGCCTCAGTCCTCTTTGCCCTGCACCTGGTTGATACCCACCCTCTTTGGAGGACCAATGCAAAGATCTGTCAGCTCTCTGTGCTTGCGATCTCAGGACCCTCAACACATTGAGCTCTTTCTTTTTGAATGCATTCCTAACAACTTCAACTACTGATTGCGCATTAGTAACATTAAATTCGTCAAGTTTATTGGGGTTGAGGGCAGGAAGTAAATGCCTCCATATAAGGAGTATAGAATATTTGAAAAGGGTTAAGGTTTATTTATTAAAGCAATGAAAATCCTATTTAAAAAGGTGAAGAATTGTTAAAGATAATAATCTACTAAGGTGTAGGGATGGAACTGCAGGTGCTGGTTTATACTGAAGATAGACACAAAGTGCTGGAGTATCTCAACGGGTCAGGCAGCATGTCTGGAGAAAAAGGACAGGTGACGTATCGGGTCGGAAGCCATCTTCAAACTGATCGCCAACATTTTAATAACATAATAGAATTCCCAATAACTGCTGCTATTGCTTCATGATTCTGCTTATAATGACAACATGATAGTGAGTCCAAAGGATCCAGACTTCATTCCTGGCTTGATTTGAACTTCTTGGCACCACTGTAGAATGACACCAGCATTGGCCTCTGTTTCTCAAGATTAGCCACGGAAAATCAGCATCTGAATGTTTCTGACACCAGTAGCCCCGAAAATCAAACGGTGACAGACTGGAGCCTCACACCCAAGGTATTTACATCATAGAAATACAGACCTGCGTTATAATTGAGAACCCCTAAACAGCTGTATAATGACTTTATGAGACTATTACAATCAAAATATTTCAAACAGGAGTGAAGTATAACAAAATACTTCTAGGATAGACACAAAATGCTGGAGTAATTCAACGGGACAGGCCACATCTCTGGAGAGAACGAATGAGTGATGTTTCGGGTCGAGACACTTCTTCAGACTTCTGTTGGATTCATAACATTAAATGGGGAAGTTAATCTAGGCAACATTTACAAGCACAATGAGCAAACAAAGTTCAATTTGTGGTCTATTTATACATTGTGGCGGCTTGATTGCAATCATATATGTCCGAGGAGTGGTTGAGTTGGTGCAGGGAGCAGGGATTCAGATTTCAGGATCATTGGGATCTCTTCCAGGGCAGGGGTGACCTGTATCAAAGGGGTGGGTTGCACCTAAACTGGAGGGGGACCAACATCCTTGTGGGAAGGTTTGCTAATGCTACACGGGAGGGTTTAAACTAGATTGGCAGGGGGGTGGGATCTCGTGCAGGACAAAGGCACATGAGAGGCTAGAAGTTGGTATGGATGGTGGTGTGGGAAAGGTTAGTGGACTTAATGGGCAGGTGGAAGGCAGCGAGTGAGGAAGGAGGGTTGGTTTAAACTGCACGTATTTTAATGCAAGGGGCCTGACGGGTAAGGCAGATGAGTTTAGGGCATGGATCGGTCCATGCCCTAAACGAGCGACTGGGACGTTGTAGCCATGACTGAAACCTGGTTAAGGGAGGAGCAAGACTGGCAGCTCAATGTTCCAGGGTACAGGAGCTTCAGGGGTGAGGGAAAAAGAGGAGGGGGGGTGGGGTGCATGTTGGTTAAGGAGGATGTCATGGCTGTGTTCAGAGGTGACATTATGGACAGTTCGTCTAGTGAGGCTATATGGGTGGAGCTGAGGAACAAGAAAGAGATGATCACCTTGTTGGGGGTGTACTACAGACCCCCGAATAGTCAACGGGAATTAGAAGAACAAATGTGTCAGGAGATTGCAGACAGCTGCAGGTCAAATAATGTTTTTGTAGCAGGAGATTTTAACTTTCCCAATATAGACTGGGAACTTCACAGCATGAATGGTTTAGATGGGGTGCAATTCCTCGAAAGTGTTCAGGAACGTTTTCTTAAGCAGTATATGGAGGCCCCTACATGTGACAGGGCATCGCTGGATCTAGTATTGTGAAATTGGGAAGGGCAAGTTAATGAAGTGTGTGCGGGACCTTATCAAATGCTTTCTGAAAGTCTAGATACACTACATCCACTGGCACCCCTTCATCCATTTTACTTGTCACATCCTCAAAGAATTCCAGAAGATTAGCCAAGCATGATTTCCCCTTCGTAAATCCATGCTGACTTGGACTGATCCTGTTACTGCTATCCAAATGTATGGCTATCTCATATTTTATAATTGACTCCAGTATCTTCCCCATCACCGATATCAGACTAACTGGTCTATAATTCCCTGTTTTCTCTCTCCCACCTTTCTTAAAAAGTGGGATAACATTAGCTTTCCTCCAATCCACAGGAACTGATCCATGAGTCTATAGAACATTGGAACATGATCACCAATGCATCCACGATTTCTAGAGCCACTTCCTTAAGTACCCTGGAATGCAGACCATCAGGCCCTGGGGATTTATCAGCCTTCAGCCCCATCAGCCTATCCAACACCATTTCCTGCCTAATGTGGATTTCCTTCAGCTCCTCTGTAACCCCAGATCCTCTGGCCACTACTATATCAGGAAGATTGTTTGTGTCCTCCTTAGTGAAGACAGATCCAAAGTACCTGTTCAACTCATCTGCTATTTCCTTGTTCCGCATAATAAATTCACCTTTTTTGGTCTTCAAGGGTCCAACTTTGGTCTTAACTAATTTTTTTCCACTTCACATACCTAAAGAAGCTTTTACTATCCTGCTTTATATTCTTGGCTAGCTTACCTTCGTACCTCATCTTTTCTCCCTGTATTGTGTTTTTGGTTATCTTCTGTTGTTCTTTAAACATTACCCAATCCTCTTGTTTCCCGCTCATCTTTGCTACGTTGTACTTCTTCGCTTTAATTTTTATACTGCCCCTGACGTCCCTTGTCAGCCATGGTCGTCCCTTTCTCCTCTTGGAATCTTTCTTCCTCCTAGGAATGAACTGATCCTGCACCTTCTGTATTATTCCTAGAAACATTTTTGTTCCACTGTCATCCCTGCTACTGTATCTTTCCAGTCAACTTTGGCCAGCTCCTGCCTCATGGCTCCATAGTCCCCTTTATTCAACTGTAACACTCCGATCTACTCTTCTCCCTCTCCAATTGTAGATTAAACCGGACCATGTTATGGTCATTGCCTCCTAATGGCTCATTAACCTCGAGGTCCTTTATCAAATCTGGTTCATTACATAACACTAAATCCAGAATTGCCTTCTCCCTGGTAGGCTCCAATACAAGCTGTTCTAAGAATCCATCATGAAGGCACTCTACAAAGTCCCTTTCTTGGGGTCCAGTACCAACCTGATTTCCCCAGTCTACCTGCATGTTGAAATCTCCCATAACAACCACAGCATTACTTTTACTACATGCCAATTTTAACTCCTGATTCAACTTGCGCCCTATGTCCAGGCTACTGTTTGGGGGCCTGTAGGTTAGTCCCATTAGGGTCGTTTTACTCTTACAATTCCTTAGTTCTATCCATACTGACTCCACATCTCCTGTTTCAGTGTCACCCCTTGCAAGGGACTGAATTTCATTCCTCACCAACAGGGCAACCCCACCCCCTCTGCCCACCTGTCTGTCTTTTCGATAGGAGATATACCCTTGAATATTCAGTTCCCAGCCCTGGCCCTCTTGCAGCCATGTCTCAGTAATTCCCACAACATCATACTTGCCAGTTTCTAACTGAGCCTCAAGCTCGTCCACTTTAGTCCTTATACTTCGTGCATTCATATACAACACTTTGACCTCCGTATTCACTTCCCCCCTCGCACCGCTCGCAATTGGCCCTGACCGTACTCTATTGTCCATTCTAGAGAGAGGGTGACTCAAGAGTAAGTAGAGAGAGAGTGGGATCTCTCAGGTGGGATGAGTGTAGATATTGCATCTTGGTCAGCATCGGCAAGTTGCACCAAAGGACCTGTTGCCATGCTGTCCATGACTCTCTGATGATAAATGCATGTTAATACTGTCCAACATTACTATTAATTTCATTCCTCTTTATGACTTCCTTAATAATATATTCTAGCATTTTCCATACTAATAATGTCAGTATAGTTCAATTTATTCTCTTCCCTCTCTTTTCTGAAATAATGGGGTTACATTTGGTCCCTCTAATCTAATGGGGAAGTTCTAGAATCGATAGAATTTTAGAAACATAGAAAATTAGGTGCATGAGTAGGCCATTCGGCCCTTCGTGCCAGCACCATCATTCAATGTGATTATGGCTGATCATCTAAAATCAGTACCCCGTTCCTGCTTTTCCCCCACATCCCTTGATTCCTTTGACCCTAAGAACTAAATCTAACTATCTAACTCTCTCTTGACTACACTCACAACTGGTGTAATTACAATCTGGATGTAAGTCATCATGTCCTGGAGATTAATTGCCTTAATTCTCCTAGAAGAATTAGGCCATTCGGTCCTTTGAATCTGCTCTGTCAATTCATGCCAGATCTCTCTCTCCCTCCCAACCCCATTCTCCTGCCTTCCCCCCATTTTCATTTCCCTTCTCTACCTTTTGTGCTTGATTTAATTGTATTCATGTGCTGCAAATTATGAATTCATAACTTACGAGGAAAGCGGAGCACCTGAGGGAACCCACACAATCACAGGGAGAAGGTGCAAACTCCACACAGACAGCACCTGAGGTTAGAATTGAAGAGGAAGAAAATTGAACTTTATTGACTTCCATCACAGTGAAGCATGTGGATGCAATCCACTGTGATGGATGTTTATGTCAACTGTTATGTGGTTGTGTGGCTTGTTGCTTTTTACTTACCTGTAGTATGGCTGTATGGTAACGGAAATTTCATTGTGCCTTAATTGGTACAACTGACCTTGAAACCAGGTCTCTGGTGCTGTGAGGCAGCTTCTCTACCAGTTTCTGTGGGCTGAAGGGCCTGTTCCTGTGCTGTATTGTTCCATGTTCATGACTGACCTGTGTGATAGCTTTTCCAATTCAGACAGCAGTGTTCAGGTCTGGAATTAGGAGGTTTTTGTCAGTCTCCCTACCTGCTTCCACTACCTGCAACCTCCGGCAACCACCTGCAACCTCCGGGAACCACACGGAAACCTTGGATGGGGCGCAAAGTCTCCAGAGGTTTCCGTTCAGGTTTCCTAAGTGGAACAGGGGCATTAGAGACAGTCTCTTCATTATATTCAAGATTATTAACTAAATTCACCACCGGTGCATCAACTCCAGTGTCCGTTATCCACAAAATGCACTGCATTTATCGCTTACGCAAGTTATATAGCAACTCCAGCGCCACACATCTCCAAGCGAGGTTGGTATATTCCCCTCCGAGTTACATGCCATCCTCACTTGGAAATATATAGCCAGATCTTTTAGGTGCCAAGTGGATCTGCCTCCCCAACTGACCTGCAGAAATGCTTTCAATACAAGGGCTACGGTGGTTCAGAAAAAGTGCCCTATCAACGGCTTTTCATGGGCTATTGAAGTTGGGTATAAATCCTGGCCTTACTCAGTTGGGCCGATGGGCCTGTTTCCACGCTGCATGACACTATCCCTCTCTATTAGTCTATGAGTCTACTTGTGATGCTCAGATCCTGATAGATGAATAAATAAAAGTTCAAATCAGTAGCTAATTGTGGATCTGTAACTGAAAGTTTCATAATGAGCTTGCAGGAACTTACAGTAACTGTGGTCAAGGAGACAATTGTTAGCAACTCCCAGTCTCTCATTATCCATCTGAAAATCTTGCATTTGATCAAGTAGGAATGATCACAGATGATTTTTTTAAATTATATTAGATTAACTCTAATTGCATCACAAACAGATTTCCATCAAATGACCTATCGATTCATTTGCATAATCAGCGTTCCTTTGAAAGTTTTTCTGATTCTTTCTGCTCAGTTCATTGGAATATTCAGAGAACAAAACTATGCCTCCCACCACCTTTGCTATATTTAGCAATCCATTTCCTGACTGCAGCGCTGATGCGTCATATCTAAAATGTGAATAACATTTTTATGGTTTGTATCTAAAAATACACCTATTTTATGGGTTATATTGTTTAATTGTAGCACGAATGTTCATAAAGCTAATGAGGCAAATTTATAAGTTACAATCTTCTTCTTTTTGCGGATAGCGTGCACAGCCTAAAGTTGTGGGACAACATGTTCTATTTGATCTTATTTGATTGTGCACGCTAGGTTGATTGCATTAGTTGAAACAGGGCGGACCACGTGAAGGTTGCAATCTCCCACCCCATAAACAGATACATTAGAGTCAAGATTAGATAAAGGGGAGAGAATCCAGTGGATTATAGGCTAGTGAGCCCCACATGTGGTAGATAAGGTATTGGAGGGAACTCTTCAGGATAGGATTTCTGGAGCACTAATATGGGTGTTGTGGGCTGAAGGGACTGGTTTCCAGAGGGCTAGTATGTACATTGTGGGCCAAATGGATTATTGGGGTGGCAGCTCAGACACTCAAGCCTGATGTGCTGACAGCTCACACGGCTGGTGGGCTGGCAGTTGACTCACGGCTATTCCTTCAAATTTCATTTCAAGCAGGGTGCAAGGCCACCAAATGCAAGAGAGAATGGTGATTTTTTTAAACTTCAAGCCAAAGCTCCCAAGCCACCATTTGCTGTAAATAGCGCATTTCAACCTCAAGCCAAAGCACCCAAGCCACCATTTGCAGTAAGTAGTGCCTTTCAACTTCAAGCCAAAGCACCCAAGCCACCATTTGCAGTAAGTAGTGCCTTTCAACTTCATGCCACCATTTGCAGTAAGTAGTGCCTTTCACCTTGAAGCCAAAGCACCCAAGCCACCATTTGCAGTAAGTAGTGCCTTTCAACTTCAAGCAAAACACCCAAGCCACCATTTGCAGTAAGTAGTGCCTTTCAACTTGAAGCCAAAGCTCCCACCACCATTTGCAGTAAGTAGTGCCTTTCAACTTCAAGCAAAACACCCAAGCCACCATTTGCAGTAAGTAGTGCCTTTCAACTTGAAGCCAAAGCTCCCACCACCATTTGCAGTAAGTAGTGCCTTTCAACTTCAAACCAAAGCACCCAAGCCACAATTTGCAGTAAGTAGTGCCTTTCAACTTCAAGCAAAGCACCCACGCCACCATTTGCAGTAAGTAGTGCCTTTCAACCTCAAGCCAAAACACCCAAGCCACCATTTGCAGTAAGTAGTGCCTTTCAACTTCAAGCAAAACACCCAAGCCACCATTTGCAGTAAGTAGTGCCTTTCAACTTCAAGCCAAAGCTCCCTCCACCATTTGCAGTAAGTAATGCCTTTCAACTTCAAGCCAAAGCATCCAAGCCACCATGTGCAATAAGTAGTGCCTTTCGACTGCAAGCCAAAGCACCCAAGCCACCATTTGCAGAGTAGTGCCTTTCAACTTCATGCCACCATTTGCAGTAAGTAGTGCCTTTCACCTTGAAGCCAAAGCACCCAAGCCACCATTTGCAGTAAGTAGTGCCTTTCAACTTCAAGCAAAACACCCAAGCCACCATTTGCAGTAAGTAGTGCCTTTCAACTTCAAGCCAAGGCTCCCGCCACCATTTGCAGTAAGTAGGGCCTTTCAACTTCAAGCCAAAACACCCAAGCCACCATTTGCAGTAAGTAGTGCCTTTCAACTTCAAGCCAAAGCTCCCAAGCCACCATTTGCAGTAAGTAGTGCCTTTCAAATTTAAACCAAAGCTCCCAAGCCACCATTTGCAGTAAGTAATGCCTTTCAACTTCAAGCCAAAGCACACAACAACCATTTGCAGGCAGTGCCTTTTTACTTTAAAAAAAAAACATATTTTCATTTTCAAACCACATTAAGGGTACTCACAGTTGTGTAGACATTTGTTCAGTGTCATTCAGAGCTCAGAGAGACGTGACCCTTGGCTTCATCCATTTTGCAGAGAGTGAGTGAGGCACACTACTTCCTGGTTTTATAGTCCCTCCCCCTCCCTCCAGCAGGTGCAGCAGAGAGAATGGTGATTCTTTTAAACTTCAAGCCAAAGCTCCCAAGACACCATTTGCAATAAGTAGTGCATTTTGAACTTTAAACCTAAGCTCCCAAGCAACCATTTGCAGTAAATAGTGCATTTCAATTTCAAGCCAAAGCACCAAAGCCACCATTTGCAGTAAGTAGTGCCTTTCAACTTCATGCCACCATTTGCAGTAAGTAGTGCCTTTCAACTTCAAGCCAAAGCATCCAAACAACCATTTGCAGGAAGTGCCTTTTTACTTCAAACAAACCATATTCTCATTTTCAAACCACATTAAGGGTACTCACAGTTGTGTAGACATTTGTTCAGTGATATTCAGAGCTCAGAGAGATGTGACCCTTGGCTTCATCCATCTTGTAGAGAGTGAGGCACCCACACATTAAGTGGACTCACAGTTGTGTAGACATTTGTTCAGTGTTATTCAGAGCTCAGAGAGACGTGACCCTTGGCTTCATCCATCTTGCAGAGATTGAATGAGGCACACCACTTCCTGGTTTTATAGTCCCCCCCCCCTCCCTCAAGCAGGGGCAGCAGAGAGAATGGTGATTAAAAAAAAACCCATTAATATCTCTCTGATTTTCATCGATGGGAAAAATCCTCCGCACCCGTAAGGCGGAGGGGGGCTCTGGGCGAGGTGGCCAAAAATGACGGTCGTAGGTGGCAGCGTTCTGTCGGAAATCGCAGAACAGTAGGCCAAAAGCGCTCAAGATCAGAGATTTAGTAATATACTAGACTAAGTGGGACCCATTGGGTCCCAGCATCACACAGGAGGGCTGGTCATCCAACGCAATATTCCACCTTTCCACCAATTCTAATATTGGTGGCCAGTTGGGGGGTGGGGCTTTCTGGAGCGCTAGTATGGATGTTGTGGGCTGAAGGGACTGGTTTCCAGAGGGCTAGTATGCAAATTGTGCGCCAAATGGATTCTTGGACTGGCGTCTCAGTCAATCAAGCCTGTTGTGCTGGCAACTCACTCACTCACGGCTGGTGGGCTGGTAGTTGACTCACGGCTAATCCTTGAAATTCTATTTCAAGCAGGGTACAAGGCCACCAAATTCAAGTGCAGTTTCATACCATTTGAAGTAGGGTGCAAAGCCACTAAAGACAGCGAGTCATGACCTCTCCCTCCTCCATCTTGCAGAGACTGAGCCACACCCACATTTCCGGGTTTTATAACCCCTCCCCCCCCCCCCCACCGGAAAAGGTGTGGCTTTCATGGAGTGATTGACAGGAGAGAGATTCTCAACATTTAAAAAAAAACTAATAACACTTTTATTTTTCATTGATGGGAAGAATTCTCTGCATCTGCTCAGCGGAGGGGGACTGAGTAAGATGGCCAAAAATCACAGCCGTAAGTGGTAGCGTTTTATCTAAAATCAATATACAGTGCAAACAGGAAGTAAGTGCATTTACAGTAGTGCCTTTTAACTTCAAGCCAAAGCACCCAAGCCACCATTTGCAGTAAGTAGTGCATTTCAACTTCATGCCACCATTTGCAGTAAGTAATGCCTTTTAACTTCAAACCATTGCATCCAAGCCACCATTTGCAGTAAGTAGTGCCTTTCAACTTCAAACCACACCCAATCCACCATTAGCAGTAAGAGGTGCCTTTCAACTTCAAGTCAAAGCAACCAAGCCACCATTAGCAATAAATAATGCCTTTCAACTTCAAGCCAATGCACCCAAGCCACCATTTGCAGTAAGTAGTGCCTGTCAACCTCATGCCACCATTTGCAGTAAGTAGTGCCTTTCGACTTCAAGCCAAAGCACCCAAGCCACAATTTGCAGTAAGTAGTGCCTTTTCTACTTCATGCCAAAGCTCCAAGCCACCATTTGCAGTAAGTAGTGGCTTTCAACTTCATGCCACCATTTGCAGTGCCTTTCAACTTAATGCCAAAGCACCCAAGCTACAATTTGCAGTCAGTAGTGCCTTTCAACTTAAAGCCAAAGCACCCAAGCCATCATTTGCAGTAAGTAGTGCCTTACAAATTCAAGCCACCATTTGCAGTAAGTGGTGTCTTTCAACTTCAAGCCACACCCAAGCCACACCCAAGCTACCATTTGCAGTAAGTAGTGCCTTTCCACTTCAAGTCAAAGCAACCAAGCCACCATTTGCAGTAAGTAGTGCCTTTCAACTTCAAGCCAAAGCTCCCAAACCACCATTCGCAGTAATAGTGCCTTTCAACTTCAAGCCAAAGCACCAAAGCCTCCATTTGCAGTAAGTAGTGCCTTTCAACTTCAAGTCAAAGCTCCCAAGCCACCATTTGCAGTAAGTACTGCCTTTCAACTGCAAGCCAAAGCACCCAAGCCACCATTTGCAGTAAGTAGTGCCTTTCAACTTCATGCCACCATTTGCAGTTAGTGCCTTTCAACTTCAAGCCACAATTTGCAGTAAGTAGTGCCTTTCAACTTCAAGCCAATGCACCCACGCCCCCATTTGCAGTAAGTAATGCATTTTAACTTCAAGCCATTGCACCCAAGGAGCGCTAGTATGAATCATTTTAGAACCAATAAATATTTTTTTTGCAAGCTTTAGAACCAATAGAGACAATTTTTGTACGCTTTAGAACCAATAGTCATTTTTTTGCAAGCTTTAGAACCAATAGAGACACATTTTGCAAGCTTTAGAACCAATGGACACTTTTTTTGCAAGCTTTAGAACCAATAGACACATTCTGCAAGTATTTTAGAACCACTAAGGGCACATACATTTGAGTAGACATGTGTTCAGTGTTATTCACAGCTCAGTGAAACGTGACCCTCTGCCTTCCTCCATCTTGAAGAGACTGTGTGGCACACCACTTCCTGGTTTTATAGTCCCTCCCCCCTGCCGCCAGCGGGGGCAGCAGAGAGAATGGGTAATTTTGTAAAAACATTAATATCTCTGTCATTTTTAATCGACGGGAAAGATCCTTGGCACACATGCGGCGGAGGGGGGCTCTGAGCGAGGTGGCCAAAAATGACGGCCGTAGGTGGCGGCGTTCTCTCGGAAATCACAGCACAGATGGCCAAAACCGGTCAAGAACAGACTTTTAGTAATATAGATACTGCAACTGCCATGCATCTGCCCACACACTCAACCTGTCCAGGTCACCCTGCAACCTCCTAACATCCTCTTCACAGTTCACACTGCCACCCAGCTTTGTGTCATCTGCAAACTTGCTAGTGTTGCTCCTAATTCCCTCTTCCAAATCGTTAATATATATGGTAAACAGTTGTGGCCCCAACACTTAGCCTTGCGGCACTCCACTCGCCACTGCCTGCCATTCTGAAAAGGACCCGTTCACTCCTACTCTTTGCTTCCGGTCTGCCAACCAATTTTCTATCCATGTCAACACCCTACCCCCAATACCATGTGCTCTAATTTTAGTCACCAGTCTCCCGTGCGGGACCTTATCAAATGCTTTCTGAAAGTCTAGATACACTACATCCACTGGCACCCCTTCATCCATTTTACTTGTCACATCCTCAAAGAATTCCAGAAGATTAGTCAAGCATGATTTCCCTTTCATAAATCCATGCTGACCTGGACTAATCCTTTTACTGCTATCCAAATGCCCCGTTATTACCTCTCTAATAATTGACTCCAGCATCTTTCCCACCACCGAAGTCAGGCTAACTGGTCTGTAATTCCTCGTTTTCTCTCTCGCTCCTTTCTTGAAAAGTGGGATAACATTAGCTATCCTCCAATCCACAGGAACTGATCCTGAATCTATTGAACATTGGAAAATGATCACCAATGCGTCCACTATTTCTAGAGTCACATCCCTGAGGACCCGAGGATGCAGACCATCAGGCCCAGGGGATTTATCATCCTTCAGTCCCATTAGCCTACCCAATACTATTTCTCGCCTAATGACAATTCATTTCAGTTCCTCTACCCCCTTAGATCCTCCAGTAAATCTGGGAGATTGTTGGTGTCTTCCTTAGTGAAGACAGATCCGAAGTACCTATTCAACTCTTCTGCCATTTCCTTGTTGCCCATAATAATTTCACCCATGTCTGCCTTCAAGGGACCCACATTTGACTTTGTAAGAAAGGCCTATGACGGTGTCAAAAATATTATATACCTTGCAGGGCTCTCACTTAATTTTTTTTCCCTGATGCCAGCCGGGCAACCTTGGCAGCTTTTTAAGTTGCCAAATGACAGTTTAGGTGGTCATTTAAGACGGCTTGCATGAAGCGTGCGATAATGTGCTCGGACGAAGTGCGTAGTTACCAGTCGGTGAGACCAAGCGCAGGCTTGGCGATCGCTTTGCCCAACATCTCCACTCAGTTCGCAATAACCAACCTGATCTCCCGGTGGCTCAACACTTCAACTCCCCTTCCCATTCCGAATCCGACCTTTCTGTCTTGGGCCTCCTCCATGGCCAGAGTGAGGCCCACCGTAAATTGGAGGAGCAGCACCTCATATTTTGCTTGGGTAGTTTACACCCCAGCAATATGAACATTGACTTCTTCAATTTTAGGTAATCCCTGCTTTCTCCTCCCCTTCCCAGCTCTCCCTCAGCCCACTATCTCCGCCTCTTCCTTTCTACTTCCCATCCCCCCCACCTCACATCAGTCTGAAGAAGGGTCTCGACCCGAAACGTCGCCTATTTCCTTCGCTCCATAGATGCTGCCTCACCCGCTGAGTTTCTCCAGCATTTTTGTCTACCCATTCACACAAGTTCTGTTATCCCACTTTCCTCACCCACTCCCTACACATTAGGGGCAATTTTACAGAGACAAGTTAACCTACAAAGCCAATGCATCTTTGGGATGTGGGAGGAAACCCACACGCTTGCAGGGAGAATGTGCAAATTGAACACAGACAGTGCCCGAGGACAGGATCGAACACAGATCTCTGGCGTGTGAGGCAGCAAGCTTACCAGCTGTGCCACTATATTTTGTTTTCCAACACACAAAAAATTATACGTTGATAACTTTGGTTACTTAAAAATGAAAATATCCATTTTCAGTTTTAAATCTCCAAGTGATGCTTCTTCTTCTTCTTGTTCTTCTTCTTGCGTATGGCATGCACAGCCTAAAGTTGTAGGACAACTTGTTCTATTTGATCTTACTTGATTGTGCCCGCCAGATTGATAGCATTCGTCGAAACAGGGCGGACCACGTGAAGGTTGCAATCTCCCACCCCCAAGTGACGCAATGTCCCCCTTTACAGCTACTGTCTGTTTTAATTAAGTTCAAGACTATGGGGCAGTACATTAGCCATAAAGTTGCTGCCTAAAAGCGCCAGAGACCCGGAATTGATCCTGAATATGGGTGCTGTCTGTATAGAGTTTGCTCCTTTTCCCTTTGATCGCATGGGTTTTCTCCAGGTGCTCTTGTTTCCTTCCACATTCCAAAGGTGTGCAGGAACCTATTTCAGACCCAACCCAAAACGTAATATTTTCCTTTCGTCCAGAGATTCTGTCTGACCTGTTGAGTTACTCCAGCTTTTTGTGTCTATCTTCAGTTTAAACCAGCATCTGCAGTTCCTTCCTACACACACGATACTATACGATAGAACTTTATTAATCCCAGGAGGGAAATTGTGTGAGTGTGTGTGGATATATATATTACACACACACACACACACACACACACACACACACACACACACACACACACACACACACACACACACACACACACACACACACACACACACACACACACACACACACACACACACACACACACACACACACACACACACACACACAATTATATATTTATATAGTTATATATTCATATATAAATATACATCATTTTGTTTTCTCGTTTATAACATTGTTTACAGAGTACTATGTTTACATATTCTGTTGTGCTGCTGCAAGTAAGGATTTTATTGTTCTAACTGGGACGTGAGAGAATAAAACACTCTTGACTCTTGACTTGCGTCGCTAATGTGTGGGATAGAACTAGTGTACGGGTGATCGGTGGTCGGCATGGACTCGGTGGGCCGAAGGGCCTGTTTCCATGCTGTATCTTTAAATTAAACTAACAACACTAAAACCAGAGGGAGTCTAAAGAAGGGTCTCTACCTGAAACGTCACCCAATTTCTTCTATCCAGAGACGCTGGCTGCTCCATGGAATTCCCCCGCACAATTAAAGCATGGAATAGTTTTCACCCTACCATAGTTACCCAACCAGACGCAACTAAATTTAAGGTACCTCTCTTTTCCCCAAGAACCATTTTTTGCTTAAGTCCAAGTCAAGAGTCAAGAGAGTTTGATTGTCATGTGTCCCAGGTAGGACAATGACATTCTTGCTTGCTGCAGCACAACAGAATATGTAAACATAATACAGAACAGGAGATAAAAGTTCAGTGTGTTTATATACCATAGACCATATATATACACAGTAAATAAACAGATAAAATGCAATGGGCTGTTATTGTTCAGCCCTCCACCACCTCCAGTTTAAATTCCATTTAGAATATTTATGGAGGACCAGGAAACCAGAAACAAGAGTTACTCCAGGGAGTTACTCCAGATCCAGGGTCAGGGAGCGATTCTGTGTTGGTTTTCAGCGGTCGCGGAGAGGCGGCGACTGGACAGCAATGGCGGCCAGATCGCCCACAATTCATAGCGAGGGAGAAAGTGACCAGTGCCGACCAGTTGCCGTGGCAGTGCGCATGCGTAGGGTGGCCGATGATGTGCTGGCCGTGGTTGTGCGCTTGTGCAGGGGTGGGGATGTGCTGGCCGTTGCAGTGCGCATGTGCAAGGCGGCCTGTCGTGCCAGTGGATGAGGAGCGAGCGGGGAGCGGAGACCCGGCGGCCCGGACACGGATACGGATGGTGGGCGGAGACGGAGAGTGACAGACAGAGAGAGAGATAGGGGGGCCGCCCAGAGTTGAACGGCAGGTGTCCTGCCTTGGCCGGAGGCCGCCTAGATTTCGAGGCCCTAAGCTTCAGCCTATGAAGCCTAGTGGTAAATCCGGCTCTGCGAAGCCCCCCTAGATCTCGAGGCCCTAAGCTTAAGCTTGTCAGGGTTATACGTAATTCCGGCCCTGTTAGGAGCTATATCAAACTCTCTCTTGAAAACATCCAGTGAATTGGCCTCCACTGCCTTCTGTGGGAGAGAATACCACAGATTCACAACTCTCTGGGTGAAAATGTTTTTCCTCATCTCAGTCCTAAATGGCCTACCCCTTATTCTTAAACTGTGACCCCTGGTTCTGGATTCCCCCAACATCGGGGACATTTTTTCTGCATCTAGCCTGTCCAATCCCTTAAGAATTTTATATGTTTCTATTTGGGATTTGACATTGGTATGATGTACACATCCAACAAATAACTAATAAAAAAATCCTCATCACATTTTCTGAAATAATGCCAATGTGCTCTAGGATCTGGAGACTCATAACTTTTTTGTGGGGCAGACAGGAGCAGAAACAGGACCGTTGGCCCATCGAGTCCGCACCAACCAATGATCCCCGCACATTAACGCTGACCAACACAGCAGGGACAATTTACGCTTATACCAAGCCTACAAACCTGTACATCTTTGGAGTCTGGGAGAAAACTGAAGATCTCGGAGAAAACACAGGCGGTCACGGGGAGAATGGACAAACTTCGTACAGACAGCACCCGTAATCGGGATGGAACCCGGGTCTCCGGTGCTGCAAGTGCTGTAAGGCAGCAAATATACTGCTGTGCCACCGTGCCGACACAATTATTGTCAATTCCTGGCCTCTGCTGCAGTGAATGGGCCAGTAAGCGAAGTCGCCTTCCACCCTATCTGTCTGGCCTAGGCCACCTGGCTGGTTACCGATGGGCTATTGAATTAAGATGCCTTCTCTACACTGCTGGGACTCCCTTTGCTTGCAAAGTTTGCCCAAGATCACCGTCCACTCCATCAAAGGGATTGCAGACTCCAATGTATACATCCTGCGTACATTCTAACAGCATAAACACTTTGAAACTATCCGCAAAACTTGTTTACTATGAATATTCTCTCTTTGCTTAAAATAGCATGATGTTCTAAAATGTTCAATTTTCTGTACTGAACGATTTTAAACCAGCCCATCACACCGACCAGTTTCCCCACTATTGACTCAATCTGCATTTCACACTTCCTTGTGAAAACAGCCAACATAATCAAGGACCTTTCTCACCCTGGTTATTCCATCTTCTCTCTGCTCTCACATGTATAGGGGGCCTTGAAATTAATGGAGGCAAGTGGAATTCATGTAGATAGGCATGAAGATACAGAAATTTGAAAGTGTATATCACCAGACACAAGAATAGCTTCTACCCCTCTTTTGTCAGGCTTCTGAACGGTCCTTCCATATGCTAGGGTACATCACTTTCTTCCAACTTGCCTCATTTCGAACATTGGACATTTTTCTGTGGAATTGCAACACTATAATGCTAAGAAACTATATTCTGCACTCTGGTATCTTCTCTTCCCTTTATATTTTGTTCATGTGTTTAGTTTGTATTCATGTATAGTATTATCTGATCTGATTGGATGGCAAGCAAACAAAGGTTTTTTCTCACCATACCACACCATTTGTAACAAAAATAAACCTAAACAACTTTCTGTGAAACTGATGACAAGCAATCATTAAATAACAAGATGAATTTTATTTTACCTCTGGACCTTTTCCTCCCTCCACCATCAACTTCATTCTTTCAGAAATATTCACAAAACATTAACATCCAACAACATTTTCTGTTCCCCATCATCAACCTCTCAATCTCTTTCCTGTTCTACCTACATTAAATGCCCAGTGTATTCTTTTTCATTCTTTTGGGGATCTGAGGGGTTAATATTTCACAAAAAGAGTTGTTCTCATTCTTTTTATCTTTTTGATATGACACATGATCTCCAGGAATTCAAGTTAAGTTGTACTCCAACTTTTAAAATAATTTTAGTTATAATTATGATAAAGTTGCAGTTTTTCATGTAAATTGGCAGTATTAAATATAGACACATTAAATGATATATTAAGGATTGATTCCGTCTGAATTGACAGGTTCAGTTTAAGGATTTCTGAGCAAAAGAAATGAAAAGGAAAATAGAAATTCGCCCCATAACTGAGACACTTCTAAGCAAGTGGTTGTTAATTTCTCTGCATCATTTGTAAGAAAGGAAAGGAAGGGACTAACTGTATGAAAGAAAGTTTGTTTCAAAGGGCTAGAAGTATTTTACCTCCATTAACTTCAGGGAAGAACTTTCCAACTTTGGACTTTGAAATGAATAATAAACTGATCGCTCCATCATTGGACATACATTTCTGAGTCATATAAAGGAGTTTGGCTAGGGCAGAAATGATGAAAGCAGGAAATGCTAAATACAAGTCTAACTTGTGGTGTAGTTGTGATTACTTGGAAATGAAGTAAGTGTTCCTGTGGAAAGTACGTATGCCAATGTTAGTATGTGAAAGTGAAGTCTGCAGATTGGCTGGATTTTATGTCTAAAAATTATATGGGTGTTTGAAAATCAAACTAACTGCACTTGCTCGAAGTATAAAATAAAAACAGAAAATGCTGAAAATACTCCGCAGGCCAGGCCACATCTCCGGGAAGTGAAACAGAGTTAATATTTCAGGACAAAGACCTTTCAAACAAATGTTAACTCTGTTTTTCTTCCCACAGATTGGCCTATCTTGATGAGTATTTACAACATTTTCTGCTAAATGGGTGGTTGATGTGTAAGTGATGTGTAATAATGTGTAACAATGCAACAAAACTAAAATATGTCTGATATTTCAAAACATAAAACAATATCTGTTAGAATGAGCCAAACACTGTGAGGACACTAGATCGCATGAGATCCAGGGAGAGTTAGCTAACTGGATACTGCAGGTCAGGCGGCATCTCTAGACGACGTGGATAGGTGATGTTTCAGTTGGGGACCCTTCTTCCAACCCAAAATATCACCTATCATGTCCTCTGAAGATGCCGCATGACCTGCTGAGTTACTCCAGCACTTGGGTCCCTTTATGTAACCCACATCTGCAGTTGTTTGAGTCTAACTGGATACAGAAATAGCTTCAGGGTAGGAACTGGACTGGAGGCCTGTGACTAGTGGTGTGCCTTGGGTCAGTGCTGGGCCATTGCTCGCTGTCATACTATCAATGATCTGGATGAGAATAGGTTTGCAGGTGACACTAAAATAGGTGGATTTAGGGGAATGAAGATGGCTATCAAGAATTACATCATGAACGTGATCGTGAAGGCATGTAGGCCAAGGAACAGCAAATGGAGTTTAATCCAGATAAGTGTACATTGTTGCACTTTGAGAAGCTAATCCAGAAATCTCCCATGCACCGTGAAAGTAGGGCCCTTGGGAGTGTCGCAGAGCAGAGGGATCGAGGAGCACAACTATACAATGCCCTGAAAGTCGTGTTGCAGGTAGATAGAGTGGTGTAGAGGGCTTTTGGCACAATGGCCTTCATCAGTCGGGAACTGTAGATGCTGGAATCTTGCACAGAACACAAAGTGCTGGAATATCTCAGCAGGTCAGGTAGCATCTCTGGAGGATAGACGCAAGGTGCTGGAGTAACTCAGCGGGTCATCTCTGGAGAAAAAGAAATGGTGACGTTTCCGGTTGGAATGCTTCTTCAGACTGGGATTCTGAAGAAGGGTTCCAACCCGAAACATCGCTTATTCATTTTCTCCAGAGATACAGCTTGACCTGCTGAATTACTCTCGTATTTTGTGTCTATCTTCGGTATAAACCAGCGTCTGCAGTTCCTTCCTAAGTATCTCTGGAACACATGGATGGGCAACGTTTCAGGTTGGGCTCCTTCTTCAGCTTGATTGTAGTAGGAGGAGAGTGCTGGAAGAGAGGTGGAGAGGTGGGGGTGTTGGTGGAGACTTTTGCAGCTTGTTCCGTCCATGACTTGAACAGGCTGCCTTCTACCATAAAACTATTTCAGCTCTGATTGGCTGAGGATGATATGAACGAGAAACCCAATGACATATCCTAGAGATGGTCAGAAATTACTGCAACGAGTTTCCATTCCCAGGACATAACACCCAGCGTGTCCTGGAATTCATACTGGTTTTACCAGAATCCAGTGTTACTCGAATTTCCCACAACGTTCATTAGCAAACATAAAATCTCCCATCAATCAGCTCAACTCATTGTAATTTAGTCAACTAATGACTATAATGCGACCATTTTGGCCACGCAAAGCCAGAATTATTTCCTTCTTGCTGCCACTCTGCCAAAGCCAGAAACCAATTTAAGCAGAAAATGTATTTATGTAATACCTGCATAAGACGGAGAAAAAATGAGTGAGTGTAATGGGCCGCTAGCTCTGGCTCATCAACCAAAAGCGGCTCAACTGATAGCATTTTAACATTGAAACTGAATTTAAAGTGATCTAAAGTAATTGTAACATTTATTGTGAAACAGACCCGAGTGTGGCTTCACCAGAATGTCGGTCACCACACCTGCAGATCATTGACAATATGGATTCATGTGATCACAGGTGCCCATTCACCCAACATTGTAAGGCACAATGTGACAAATTGACCCATTCCATTCTGGGACATGGATGATTTTGTGGGTGGGTATTGTTCACAAGGTCATAAATTATAGTAGTAGAATCAAGCCATTCGGCCCATCAAGTCTACTCCGCCATTGGCTGATCAAGTCAAGTCAAGTCAAGTCAAGTTTATTTGTCACATACACATATGAGATGTGCAGTGAAATGAAAGTGGCAATGCTCGCGGACTTTTGTGCAAAAAGACAAACAACCAAACAAACTATAAACACAATCATAACACACATATACCTTTACATAATAAATAATGGAAGGAAAAACGTTCAGTAGAGTTAGTCCCTGGTGAGATAGGCATTTACAGTCTCAGTCATATAAAAAATGGCCTCTGGGAAGAAACTCCTTCTCAACCTCTCCGTTCTCACCGCATGGCAACGGAGGCGTTTGCCTGACCGTAGCAGCTGGAACAGTCCGTTGCAGGGGTGGAAGGGGTCTCTCATGATATTGTTGGCTCTGGAGTTGCACCTCCTGATGTATATCAGGTTTTCTTAAATCTTTCTCTCCCTCCTAACCCCATTCTCCTACCTTCTCCCCACAACCCCTGACACCCTGTATTGGGTAAATTGACTTGTTGTATAGACTTTTAAAACAACATAAATTATTACAGATAATTAAATGCAAGATGATAGTCAGTTAAAACTTAAATTCTTTAGAACATAGAATATAGAACAGTACAGCATAGAAACATGCCCATCGGCCCACAATATCTATACAGAACATGATGCCAAGATAAACTAATCTCCTCTGCCTGCACATGATCCATATCCCTCCATTCCCTTTGTATCCATGGGCCTATCTATAAATCTCCCCAATGCCACTATGCAATGTGCCTTCAAAACTTGATACACTTCCATCAGATCTCCCCTCAACCTTTGGCATTTCAGAGAAAATAAACCATGTTTTGTGCTATTTATTTTCATTACATAGTCCCAGATTACAATCTCAAAATTAATGTGCAAATTAATGCCATCAGAGGTGAATGTTGCTATGTTTTCAAATGATGAATTTCTATGGCCACCATTTGTTCTTACATTTTTCTGAAACCCTATAAATCTCTCTGAAAATTTTCTTCCAAATGATAACATTTGTGGATGCACAATATTTTTTTGGGGTTTCAAAGAACACAACGTCAATGGCACATTTCTGTTACCTGCTATATTGTGCTATCATCTCTCCAGTTAATACAGTGTTGTTGCTGAACAAATTCCTCTCTCCTCAGACCATACCATCCAGTCGGTGTTTTGCTGCTGCTGCACTGTTCAAAAGCGGTAAGCTGTGCCTTTAATACCTTTCAGCTAAATGTATATTTCAAATATTTGTGTTGAGCATCTATGGCCTACAGTAACATGGTTAATGCCTTCTTTACTTTTGTTCAATTTTAGTGCAGTCACGACTCAGATGAGCCTGGAAGATAATGCGGATCTCATGGACGAGTATCCCTTGAGAGAGCGCCAGTCATCGTATCCTTCATCAAATATTTACAGAGTACGTTAAACATTTTTGTAATGTTTTCATAATAAATGATACAGGATATAACTTGCACGTAACACGACTGTATATACAGCTGGGAGAGACATTTATCACAACAGTCACACAAAGGCAACTTTCACTTCACTTCACCATTTACAAGATGCATCCACTGCACTGGGAAAGCTTTCAAAGATGTAGAAACAGATCGTCTTTATGATCATAAGACAAAGGAGCAGAATTAGGCTATTTGGCCCATCGAGTCTGTTCCGCCATTCAATCATGGCTGATATGTTTTTCCCTCTCAACGCCATTCTCCTGCCTCTCCCCATAATATATGACACCCTTAATAATCAAGAATCTATCAATCTCTGCTTTAAAAATACCCAATGACAGTCTCCACAGCCATCTGTGGCAATGAGTTCCAAAGATACACCACCCTCTGGCTGAAGAAATTCCTCTTCATCTCCTTTCTAAAGGTATGTCCTTTTATTGAAAGGCTGTGGCCTCCGATCCGAGACACTCCTACTACTGGAGTACCCTCTTCATATCCAGGCCTCTGCCTAGTTGAATTATGACTGATTTTTGTTATTTTGGGGGTATATATATTTTGCACTGATTAACAGTATTTTTAACAGTTGCAATATGTTTATTATCTTACGATGCTGTGTCACTGGGCAGGTGAACAGGACAGTGGGGGTCCCATCGAGAAGGAAGCCTCCCCCACCTCCCCAGGCTGATGAGGAGGATGGAGGAGAGGTCCGTGTGATTGCACTGTATGAATTCTGTGCCCAGGAACCCACTGACCTGAGTGTCAGGAGGTATGAAGAGTACATGATACTTCAGAAGCATGACCCTCACTGGTGGAAAGCGAGAGACAAGGATGGGTAAGAATTAGTTTTGCCATATTTGATACAATATAGAGTGTACATTTTTGAGGGACCTTTAGTTGGATTTAGCAAGCAGCTCGGGTGTTAAGGTGTCGGAGGCTATGGGGAGAAGGCAGGAGTTTAGGAGGGGGAGATAGGTCAGCTATGATTGAATGGTGGAGTAGACTTGATGGGCCAAATCGCTTAATTCTACTCCTATCCCTTATGACCTTATGACCCAGACTGATTCCTGGGATGTCAGGTCTTTCATATGAAGGAAGACTGGATAGACTTGGCTTGTACTCGCTAGAATTTAGAAGATTGAGGGGGATCTTATAGAAACTTACAAAATTCTTAAGGGGTTGGACAGGCTAGATGCAGGAAGATTGTTCCCGATGTTGGGGAAGTCCAGAACAAGGGGTCACAGTTTAAGGATAAGGGGGAAATCTTTTAGGACCGAGATGAGAAAAACATTTTTCACACAGAGAGTGGTGAATCTGTGGAATTCTCTGCCACAGAACGTAGTTGAGGCCAGTTCATTGGCTATATTTAAGAGGGAGTTAGATGTGGCCCTTGTGGCTAAAGGGATCAGGGGGTATGGAGAGAAGGCAGGTACAGGATACTGAGTTGGATGGTCAGCCATGATCATATTGAATGGCGGTGCAGGTTCGAAGGGCCGAATGGCCTACTCCTGCACCTATTTTCTATGTTTCTATGTTTCTATGACCTCATGTTTGTATTTTGCACTTTCTCCCTGTGACAGTGTGGGTTTCTTGCAGGTGCTCTAGTTTCCTCCACATCCCAAAGACGTGCTGGTTTGTAGGTTAATTGGCCTCTGTAAATTGTCCCTCATATGTAGGGAGTGGATGCGAAAGTGGAATAACATAGAACTAGTATGAGTTAGACGAGTTAGGTGACTTTATTCATGCAATGTGGTGGCGTAACTGAAAAACATTCTCAGAAACCACCTCCCAAACTTTGAACTTAGGCTGTGAACTGTCTTTAAGCTTTGTTAATCTGATTGCTGCAAAATAAAGAATAATTTATGCGTGCTATTTCAGAAATGAAGGATTCATTCCAAGCAACTATGTGACTGAGAAGAAATCTATTAATTTAGAGGCATTTGAGTAAGTTCACCTCAAACAGCTTGCTATTTCAATATTAACAAAAATCCTGTTATGTTATTAAGAATAGTTTAAAAGTGAGTAGTTGTCGGCAAATGTTTCTAATTCAGCAATATCCTTGTGCTGTCGTGCATTACACTATACTGATGTGGTAATCAGATCTGTGATACATTTGTGTGGTACATACTGAAAAGAGGAACATTCCTCATTTTATGGATGTTACTTTTCATTCTCATACATTTTCACCATAATATCACTGACTCTTTGGGGCTTCATGCCCAGGGGTGTGGAGGTTACCAGGGTGATTTAAAAGCTCTGAAAGCTCTGTCCTTCTGAGTTGGGTAAGACAGTTGTGGATCCTGTCATTGTGGTAGTGGAGTGGCAGCATGAAGGAAATGTCATTGCAATTCTTAGCTACCTCTGCCTCATGAATTAGTTCACACACAGCGTTTCTGATGACCTGCTCAACAATTGGTTCAGGATCATGAAATGCAATTGACTGAAGTCTTCACGGTTACTTCTCCATTAACTCAATCATGGAGGGCATTCAAGATTTTCCGAGGCATACCTATCTTTATTATCAAGAAAATAGCCATTAACTTCACTATTGACTTCCCATTGAAATATCTGAAATTAAGCGGAAAGAAGAAGCATGGGGATTAGGGGAGGGTGAGGTGGGGATGGGCGTAAACAAAATAAAATACACAAAGAGGGAAGATTATCTGGCAAAGCTCAGCTCGTATCACTCAGAAAGGTTTTGTTCCGTTAAGCAGGGCGCCTGTAAAAGACAAGAGCTTTTAATGCTTCTGTGGGGTAGGGGTTTTGGCCATGAGACTCGCATTTGGGCAGAGCCAAACCTGAAATAGTTAATCAAATTTCACTATCAAGAATAACCTACCACTCTTCACTCATAGGAATACACAGTATTGAAATGTCGGTGATGCATTTTTCATGGCTTCTGATTTTATTTTTCATAAATTAAGGAATGGCTGTACAAAGATGTATTGATCTTTTTCATTGTAGGTACAGCACTGCTAGAGCTATGCTGTATGTACTATCACATGTAGATATTCCTATAATAACAATCTCCCTTTCTCCCAGGTGGTATTGTAAAAATATCACACGGAACAAAGCAGAACAGCTCCTTCGGCAAGAGGTAAATTGCATAGAAATTTCTACAATTGTACTTTGGACATACATTTAATTTAAAGTTACATAATACTTTAAAAAAATATATGATTTTGTTCAATATTTGTTTTTCTAATTTAGAATTTAAATATATGTGTATTTGATGTGACAGTTATGTGGTATATTAAAGGAATTGCATTTTACAAAACAGAAATATTAGTAGTTAGCCACATGAGACATTTTTTACCTTTTAACCTTTATTAATATTTTCCAGAGGAAATGAATAAAGTTGATTTTCAACTATGGTACAAATACATTCTCATTGAAATGGCAGCCATTCATATTTTATTTATTTTTGTTTGACTTTCATCACTGAAGTAAAATTCCCCAAATGTGATGAATAAAAGAAGTTAAGGTCAGGTTTGGATGCAAAGAGGTGTCGTGTTGAGTTAACACAATAGATAGCAAGTCTGAGCATCTTAGAATTCAACTGACAGGACCAAGAGCTTGATTCATTCACTGATTCAATGATGCTTTATTGTCAGATGTACCTAGGTATAGTAAAATTCATTGTTTTTATATACATTCTGGTAATATTATACAGCAGACTTCACTTAGACGGTGCACAAAGAGTCGCCACGTTTCTGACGCCAACAAAATAAAAAAAGTTCACAAAGCCGCAGAAAAGATTAATGAGGCTGTTGCCAGGACTTTGAGCTATAGGGAGAGGTTGGCAAGCTAGGTCTTTATCTCTTGCAGTGCTGGAGACTGTAGGGTGATTTCGTAGAGGTACTCTATATAAAATCACGAGGAGACTAGATAGGGTGACTACAATATTTTTCCCTAGGGTAGGGAAATCAAGAGGACATAAGTTTGAGGTGAGGAGGGAAAGATTTAATAGGAACTTGAGGTGTAACTTGCTCATGGAATGAGCTGCCAGAGGAGATAGTTAAGGCAGGTACAATAACAACATTTAAAAGACACTTGGACAGGTACATGGATAGGAAAGTTTTAGAGGGATGTTGGCCAAATGTGGGCAAATATGATTAGTTTAGATATCTTGGCATGGATAGGTTTGGCTAAAGTGCCTGTTTCCGTGCATTGTGAATCAATAAAGCCAGGCTCGAAGGGCCGAATGGCCTACTCCTGCACCTATTTTCTATGTTTCTATGTTTCTAATTACTCTCATTCTACAGCATCTCGGTGAGATTTCTCTTGGTATATTATCTGGAGTTTTAGTCTCCCAACTTGGGAAAGAATACACTTGTAGGGAGGGAGGGTAATTTGGATTCACCTGACTGGTCTCCAGGATGATAGGACTGTTGTATGCAGAGGGATTGGGTCAACCAGGAGTGCAGAAGATGAAGAGGAGATCACGTGGAAACTTATAAAAGTCTGACACATCTTCATAAGCTGGAAGGATTGGCAGAGGAACGTTTTTCCGTGTATGGTGGATTTAAAATGAGGGTTCGCAGTAGCGGGGAATAGAGTAAGGCATTTAGAAATATCTTCACTTCAAGGGTGGTGAGCTAATGGAATTTGCTACCACAGAAACCTAGTGAGTTGCTGAATGTACTTAAGAAGGAAATGGATGGACATGAATCACAAAGGATATGAAGGGGTGTGGGGAGAGAGAGCAGGAACATGCTACTGAGTTGGAAGATAAGCCATGATTGACCTGAATGGTAAAGGAAGCTGGAAAGGCCAAATGGTCCATTTCTTCTTTTCCCATGAGTAATTAATTCAATTTCATCACCCACATCTTTTGCAAACTTGTTCATTGGTTTTAAAAGCTGTTTGGTATCATTTCATGTATCTTTTCTTTCAGAGTAAAGAAGGGGCCTTTATTGTCAGAGACTCCAGCCAACAAGGGATTTACACTGTATCTGTTTTTACCAGAGCTGGAGGGTAAGCAATGATTTAATGAGACCATCAATTCAGATGTGTATCTATAAAAATAAGAAATCTTTACGGGAAGTGCCTTTATCTCCCAATGGCACAGCTGATGGAGCTGCTGCCTCACAGTGCCAGAGATCCAGGTTTGTTTCTGGACTTGGGTGTTGTCTAAGTGGAGTCTGCATCTTCTCCTTGTAACCACATGGGCTCTGGTTTCCTCCCACATCTCAAAGACGAGCTTGTTTGTAGGTTAATTGGCCTCTGTGATATTGCACCTAATGTGCAGGAAGTGGTTGCGAATGTGACATTACATAGAACTAGTGTGAATGGGGTAATTCTTTCTAATAGGTTATCTTATTGATTTTTCTACTGGTAACACCATGTTATTGACATGTGAGATAGATGATCAGTGATGACTTGGTAACAATTCCCCTTTGAATTACAATACTAACTGTAAGAAAATATATGATGAAATATTGTGGGAATACAATTACTTGAATGGATACATTTCATTCCTGCTAGAAGCAGGAAGATTATTCCCGATGTTGGGGAAGTCCAGAACTAGGGGTCACAGTTTAAGGATAAGAGGAAAGTCTTTTAGGACCGAGATGAGAAAATCATTTTTTACACAGAGAGTGGTGAATCTGTGGAACTCTCTGCCACAGAAGGTAGTTGAGGCCAGATCATTGGCTATATTTATGAGGGAGTTAGATGTGGCCCTTGTGGCTAAAGGGATCAGGGGGTATGGAGAGAAGGCAGGGATGGGATACTGAGTTGGATGATCAGCCATGATCATATTGAATGGCAGTGCGGGCTCGAAGGGCCGAATGGCCTACTCCTGCACCTATTTTCTATGTTTCTATGTTTCTATTTCTGATTACTGTGTGTTCCAACAGAGATCAAAATGGATCAGTGAGACATTATCACATTAAGCAGACGCAGGCGTCACAGAGACAATACTACGTGGCAGAGAAACATCTATTTGATACAATTCATGAGCTTATTGAATATCATGAACACAATGCAGCAGGTATGGGAACGTGAAAATGCAATTCTGTTTAAACATTGAGTAAGTGTGATTTTTATGTATTTTCTGATCCATTATCTGGATCACAAGTTTATGTTTCGGTCAGCTTACACTGGGAACTCTGTACTGGGAGCGTGGCGGTGATGAGATGTTACAATGCTGAATATGGTATTGTTTCACTATGTTTGCCTGGCTCTGTTGTCCACTTGGATACTTAGTTAAGAACAGGGAGTTAATTTTAGATAGACACAAAAAAACACCGAAGAAGGGTCTCAACCCGAAACGTCACCTATTCCTTTTCTCCAGAGATGCTGCCTGACCTGCTGAGTTACTCCAGCTTTTTGTGTCTATCTTTGGTTTAAATCAGCACCTGCAGTTCCTTCCTACACATGGAGTTCATTTTGTTAGGCAAAATACCTCTCTCAACCAGTAATGCCTCGTTCTTGTCAGTTTACCACATTGTGGTTTATACTGTGTATGTACCATGTTCAAAATCGTCATCAGGACCTTCTACATTTTAACTTTCTCTGCACTTCAAAGTAACTTGTGATGTGTGAAATATTTTAAGATGCAACAGGCAGAAGATAAATACAAGCATTTTTCCTGCTTCTATCTTCAGAGGTTTTCCTTTGATGGATCAGATGTAGGTGGTTAGCACGATTTTCCATATGAACTGAATAGTGGAACTTCTTAGAAATTAGACCGCATGTCTCAGTTTATTTCAATGCTGCACAATTAAAAATGCATTTGGCAATAAAATGCAATGATAACTATAACGTACAACATAATATCCACCATTTTGACCTTCATTTCATGTAACTGAGCAATATTGTGATCAATGTACATCAACATACATCATTCCATTACAAGAGAACATTAGATCATGTTACCAACCAGTTTTAGTTTCTCCCATGACAACTGTGGGTTTAATTTGCCACAGCACTGGACTGAGTCTTTACTAAGGAAAGTCCCTTCCTTGCATTTACCTCTATTGCTCTCAACGCCAGCATAAGACAATAGACAATAGACAATAGGTGCAGGAGTAGGCCATTCGGCCCTTCAAGCCAGCACCACCATTCAATGTGATCATGGCTGATCATCCCCAATCAGTACCCCATTCCTGCTTTCTCCCCATATCCCCTGACTCCACTATCTTTAAGAGCCCTATCTAGGTCTCTCTTGAAAGTATCCAGAGAACCGGCCTCCACCGCCCTCTGAGGCAGAGAATTCCACAGACTCACAACTCTCTGTGTGAAAAAGTGTTTCCTCATCTCCGTTCTAAATGGCTTACCCCTTATTCTTAAACTGTGGCCCCTGGCTCTGGACTCCCCCAACATCGGGAACATGTTTCCTGCCTCTAGCGTGTCAAAACCCTTAATAATCTTATATATTTCAATAAGATCCTCTCTCATCCTTCTAAATTCCAGAGTATACAAGCCTAGCCGCTCCATTCTCTCAGCATATGACAGTCCCGCCATCCCGGGAATTAACCTTGTGAGCCTACGTTGCACTCCCTCAATAGCAAGAATGTCCTTCCTCAAATTTGGAGACCAAAACTGCACACAATACTCCAGGTGTGGTCTCACTAGGGTCCTGTACAACTGCAGGAGGACCTCTTTGCTGCTATTCTCAACTCCTCTTGTTATGAAGGCTAACATGCCATTCGCTTTCTTCACTGCCTGCTGTACCTGCATGCTTACTTTCATAGACTGATGAACAAGAACCCCCAGATCCCGTTCATCCTTTTCAGTCTTCAAGGGTTCAACTTTGGTCTTAACTAATTTTTTCCTCTTCACATGCCTAAAGAAGCTTTTACTATCCTCCTTTATATTCTTGGCTAGCTTACCTTCGTACCTCATCTTTTCTCCTCGTATTGCCTTTTTAGTTATCCTCTGATGCTCTTTAAACATTACTCTATCCTCTGGCTTCCCACATCTTTCCTATGTTGTACTTTTTCTCATTTATTTTTAAACTGTCTCTGACTTCCCTTGTCAGCCACGGTCGCCTCTTACTCCCCTTGGAATATTTCTTCCTCTTTGGAATGAACTGATCCTGCACCTTCTGTATTATTCCCAGAAATACCTGCCATTGTTGTTCCATTTTTATCCCTGCTAGGGTATCTTTCCAGTTAACTATGGCCAGCTCCTCCCTCATGGCTCCATAGTCCCCTTTGTTCAACAGTAATACTGACACCTCCGATTTACCCTTCTCCCTCTCAAAGTGTAGAAGAACTTATCATATTATGATCACTACCTCCTAATGTCTCCTTAACCTCAAGTTCCCTTATCAAATCCGGTTCATTACACAACACTAAATCCAGAATTGCCTTCTCCCTGGTAGGCTCCAATACAAGCTGCTCTAAGAATCCATCACGGAGGCACTAAACAAACTCCCTTTCTTGGGGTCCAGTCCAACCTGATTTTCCCAGTCTACCTGCATGTTGAAATCTCCCATAACAACCCTAGCATTACCTTTACGACATGCCAATTTTAACTCTTGATTCAACTTGCACCCTATATCCAGACTACTATTTGCGGGCCTGTAGATTAGTCCCATTAGGGTTGTTTTACTCTTACAATTCCTTAGTTCTATCCATATTGACTACACATCTCCTGTTTCAATGTCACCCCTTGCAAGGGACTGAATTTTATTCCTCACCAACAGAGCTACCCCACCCCCCTCTGCCCACCTGTCTGTCTTTTTGATAGGAGGTATACCCTTGAATATTCAGTTCCCAGCCCTGGCCCTCTTGCAGCCATGTCTCTGTAATTCCCACAATATCATACTTGCCAATTTCTAACTGAGCCTCAAGCTCGTCCACTTTATTTCTTATACTTCGCGTATTCATATACAACACTTTGACCTCTGTATTCAACACCCCTCTCACTCCCCTCTCACTCCGGTCCCTATTGGCCTGACCTTACTCTCTTATCCCTTCTCAAACTTTCCTTCCCATTATTCGGGAATCTTTTGTAACTTTTCCTGCACTCACTTCTCCTTTAATTCCCTCAATCCCTCCCCCCCCCACTATTTAGTGATTGGCAAATTGGGAGTATAAAGATGGAGTTAATGGAGAAGTGAGTACAGGAAAAGTTACAAAATACCATCTTTCATCTGCACTACCTTCCTACCCATGATCTCTCCTGAGATTCCAGGTGGTCCAAGGCACTAATGATCCCACCCTCAACAGATCATCTACCCAACTCAGTTCCTGAAGGACCCAATCCAGCCTTCTTATCTTTCTCCTACAATCCCCAATGGAGACTCATCACCAAACTCCTGCACTTCAGCCCCTCACCTCATCCAACCCTTTTGCTCCCTGACTGCTTACCCAAAACCACTGGTTCTTTCTTTTGTACCCGCCCCCCCACCTCCTCCTCATTACGTGGCACATTCTTATTAATAATAATTATTATTAATAAGCATGTGCTACAACCGTTCAGTGACATCCAAAAAATTAACAATGCCCCTGTTGTTTTTATTAAGAATAAAAGTGTGGAGTTCGCAAATTGCTTTTATTAAGAACAAAAACAGCTAACTAACCATTTTAAAATCAATTTTACAAATGCATGACACACACTTATTTCGCCTCACTATCATAATGACCATAAATATTTGCAATAAATAATATTTTCTACTCCATAATATTGCTTAGGCCTTATCACAAGATTTCGATATCCTGTTGGATTAATGGGAAGATGCATTCCTGCAACAGCTGGCTTCAGCTATGGTAATGTATACTATTCCATAAATCAGTGTGTGTGTGTGCGCGTGTGTGTGTGTGTGTGTGTGTGTGTGTGTGTGTGTGTGTGTGTGTGTGTGTGTGTGTGTGTGTGCGTGCGTGCGTGCGTGCGTGCGTGTACATATAAATATCCTAAATCTAATTTCTCCTGGTATTAAGACAGAAAATATAAAATATGAGACGGGAAGAATTAAGCGTTAACTAACGGGAGGCACAATGAAGCAGCTGATAGAGCCTGACCTCGGGTGCTCTCTGTGTGGAGTTAGCAAATTCTCTCTGTGACCACATGGCTTTCCTCCTGTTTCCTCCCACGTTACAAAGACACACAAGTTTGTAGGTTAATTGGCTTCTGTAAATTGCCCCTAGTGTTTAAGGAGTGGATGAGAAAGTGGTAAAACACAGAACTAGTGTGAACAGGTTGGTGTGGACTGGATGGGCTGAAGGGCCTGTTTCCATTCTGTATCTTTTAATAAATATATATTCCACTGCTCTACTGTGATGTGGCTTTCAGATAATCTGCATTGTGCTTGAAAAGAGTAATGTATAGGCTGGCCTGCCTCCACAGTGACACATTTGTTGCCTCTGTAGGTTGCCCCAGGTGTGCAGGGAGTGGATGAGAAATGGGACAACATAAAGGAGCAATTGATGGTTGGTGTGGACTCAATGGGCTGAAGGGCTTATTTCCATGCTGTGTCTCTAAACCAAACTTCATGTTAGCCCAAGATGGGGCACACAAACAGGAGCCCAAAGGAACAGGCAGCCAGTTGCAGCTCCTTTATGGGCGGGTTTTACCACTTAACACCACAACCCTTGTTTATCTTCTAATCATTTTGCTCAGGCAAACACACGAATGGGAAAATCTCCCCCTTTAATTTTCATAAAGATTATTCAACGTTTCATTTGAAGAGGTGTTGAAGAGTTACAGGTTGAAAATCCACTTGGATTCTCCAGCTCATCTGTTGTAACTTAAGCAAAAGAGTCGCAGCCCTTCCAGCAGAAGAGTGAGAAAGACACGTTGATGTTGAAAGCCCTGGCATTCATAAAGGGATATGGGCGAAACACAGGCAAATGGGTTGAGTTTAGATGGAGCATCTTGGTTGGCATGGATGAGCTGGGCTGAAGGGCCTGTTTCTGTGCCATATGATTCTATCCTCGACCACACACCATCTCTGAGCCTTTTCACTTTCATTTGTTGATTGTGTGGGCCTATTTCATATTTTAATTGATGAATCTGGATGAAACATTTCCATGCTGACCACCATAGCTGATTTTTTTTCCTCCACAGAAAAGTGGGAGATCAACACGTCGGAACTGACTTTCATGAAGGAGCTGGGGAGCGGACAGTTTGGGATGGTGCGTCTCGGAAAATGGAGAGCAACGCATAAAGTAGCAATCAAAACTGTTTTTGAAGGTTCCATGTCAGAAGAGGATTTTATTGAGGAAGCTAAGGTCATGATGTAAGTGCTGTTGATCATATAGAAAGAGCAGTGGGTACTTGTGTGGGTTTTTTTTAAAAGTCATAGGCATGGAGATTCACTTAGTGCAGAAAATCAATCCACATGTTACTGACCTTGAACAATCCTCTGAGATCAGACAATTATCAAATTTATTTCTATTGGAATTCCCAGTTTTTTTAGTTAGGGCAGATTGCATTCAGAAGCTAAAAATGTTTCGCTGCTTCAGGACTAGAAGATGAGGAAAACCTGAAAGTGGAAGGAATTGACAAGAAGCCATCCTGTAAAACATCCATTATCATACATCTCCATTATTCTGTAGTGGTGCATTTTGGGATGTCAAAGAGGGCTAACACATATGAAGTCAATGGTAGGGCATTAAGGAATTAGATGAACAGCGAGACTTCTGGGTAAAAGTCCACAGTCCCCTGAAGGTGGCAATACCGGTCATTAGGGTTGTGAGGAAATATGGCATCAACCAATCAATAATAATGACATTCTTACTTGCAGCAGCATGACAGGTTTTTAAACACTGTACTTAATAGATAATATAATAAACAAACATAAAAAGTGAAGCTCAATAAATTTAAAAAAGCCAACATAGTGCAAAGAAAAGCCCAAAACAAATCCCAAGTGCAACCAAGGCAATCTGTAGTTGGGGGGTGAGCTTGAGTTAGTTGTGTTCAATGGCCTGATGGTTGTTGTGAAGAAGCTTTTCCTGAAGCTGGAGGTTACATGTTGTCTGCTTAGGTCAGGGAATAGAATATAAGGGTTGGTACATGGAATATTGTAGTCCTTGTCACCACACTATAGGAAGGACATGACTGTACTGAAAAGAGGCTAAAGGAGATTCATCAGGGTTTCTCCTGGATTGGGCGACTGTAATTATAGAGAGAGATTTTATATACTGGGCTTGTTTTCTTTAGTGTGAAGGGGTGACCTGATGGAGGTATATAAGATTATGAGGCATCAAAAGAGTAGATAATCTTTTTTTCCCTGGGTAGGAGTATCACAAACAAGAGATCTTAGACTTCAGATGAGAGGAAGGTTTTAAAGGGGATCGGAGAGGTATTTTATTTATACATAGGTTGATATCTGGAACTTGCTGTCAGAGAGGAGGCGGAATTAAAGACAATTATTATGTTTAAGAGGCAATTAAACAGGCATTGAAATAGTCACGGTATGGAAGGATATGGTCCTAATGCAAGCAAATGGAATTAGTTTAGATGGGTAAAAAAGGTGAGCATGGATATTATGGGCTGAAGGGCCCATTTCCCTGATGTATGACTATGACTCTTACAGATAAATAAAATATTTTTGGTGTAAATGCATTAGATCTCATCAAATAAATATATACAGATACTAGTGTCACAATTCATATCTCCCCTCACCAATTTAAAATAAAACATTCAAAATTTTGCAAAAACTGGAATCCCAAAATGAAATAGAACATTTTGGAAAACCTCATCGGATGAAGCAATACATGTAGAGGGAAACAGAATTAACAGCTCAAAAGGTTCTGATGAATGGTTGTCAACCTCAAACATTAGTTCTGTTTCCATCTCCACAGATACAGCCTGACCAGCTAAATATTTCCAGCAATCTTTGATATAAAGTCTTGGATATTCCGATTCAAAATAATCCCACATGTTAACAGGGCTATGTGGATTTTACATTTTACCCCCTAATAGAATAATGTAATTGGCTACTCACGTACTTCTTTCCTTCCACAGGAGATTGTCTCACCCAAACCTGGTTCAACTTTATGGAGTTTGCACACAGCAGAAGCCAATCTGTATAGTTACTGAGTTCATGGAGAATGGCTGCCTACTCAATTATCTGCGGCAGAGACAAGGCCGACTGAACAAAGATGTCTTATTAGGTATTTGTGAGGATGTGTGTGAAGGGATGGCATATCTTGAGAGCAACCACTTCATTCACCGGGACTTGGTAAGATTTCTCTCAACAATCAAAACCTGGTAGTGGAGTTTAAACTAGCAATTTACTAGGATGGCATTAAGAAATATCAATGGTTGTAGGTGATACTGTGCACATCCAAGAGTATCACATCTAGCTTAGTTTAGTTTATTCTAGAGATACAGCACGGAAACAGGCCCTTTGGCCCACTGAGTCCACGTTAACCAGCGTACACTAACACAATCCTACACACTAGGGACTATTTATAATCTTTACTGAAGATAGTGGGGATCATGACAGTAGCCTCCTCCTGGCGATCCCTGGAAGTGATGACGCGATGGACTCTATGACGTGTCGGATGACAATTCTGTCAACATGTTGGACGATGACAGAAGCCAACAGTGAGCGACATCGTCTGACACACGTGCAAACGAACTGATGATAGTTAACCTACAAACCTGTAAGCTGTTTTAATGTGGAGGAAAACGGAGCACTCGGGGAAAACCCACGCATTCACAGGGAGAGGGTAAAAACTCCATCCAGACAGCACCCATAGTCAGGATCGACCCTGGGTCTCCGGCACTGTAAGGCAGCAACCCTACCGCTGCGCCAACATGCCACATTAAATAGTTCTCACCAGGTGCCAACTTGTTCATAATTCTCCCAAAGCATTTTTCCTGAATTTAATCTCCCTCTAGTCCCTCTCCTTGCATCTGCTCCAAAGCTCAGCTTGTCAATAAGTTCCATCTCCTTTCCCCATACCTTTAACAGTGTTGCACCTTTCAACTTCAAGCCTCACTTCCAAAAATCCTTTGTGAGTCCATCAAATTGGGTCATAAATTTATAACCAATCTGTTAGAAACAATGAAATTCACTTTTTAATGTTTTCTTGTAACCAGGCTGCAAGGAATTGTTTGGTCAGTGACAAGAATGTGGTGAAGGTTTCCGATTTTGGAATGGCAAGGTAAGTTGTTTAGCTGATTCACAATTCTGACTTAAGTTTGCATTTTTAGTGAGCTACTTCCCACCTTCTTACTATTTAATGTTGCTGCTGGAGTCATTAATAGGGAATATTCTCTCCAAGGATCCCCAAAAGTGCAAGTGTTAAAGCATTCAGAAGCATAAGATAGGACCATTGTTCTTTTCCAGGTATTATTTAATATCTCTGGACAATGTATTCCATGTGTCATTTTATCCTTTTGATAAAAGTGGCTTAATAATATATACATTTATCTTGCTAAAAATGTTGAAAATATTTCTTGATATGGGAAATCATTAACATATCAAAATTCACCATTGTCACAAATCAGGTACCCGCATCAGTTTGTAACTCTTCGGGTCACTCAAATGCTTTGTAACTGTTAAAAGCACAAAATTAATTTTGGTTAAAAGCAATTAGTAAAATATTGACCTATAAAGTTAACTACACCAAAACATGTGGGCTTGGGGGTCAGAGCACATAATGAATCACATGGTCACAGGAAGCATTTATGCTGGAAACTTATTATAAGGAGTCAAATGTGATGGACATTAAGTGCACGTGCATTTTGTTCAAAAGTGTTTCAGTCAAACATTTTGGGATGTTTTCACTATACTAAAGATGCCTCATAAATAGATGCTGTTGCAGTTCTTTATCCATAATAAAGTACATTTTCTCAATGCCGTGCATGTAATCACCAGTCTACATTTTGATAATGTCTCTGTTGTGGTATGTGTTTGTGAATGTAGGTGCAGATGCAGAAAGTTATAGACCGGATGTTATTTTGAAAAGCCCCTTTCCTGAGAGGCGTCTCAGCACTCTCTTACCAAAAGGAAATAATTATTCATTGTAGTGCATTCGTGAACTTTGAATATCAACTATTATGAACATAGAATATGAATGTCAAATTTAAACTGCTATTCATTACAAAATCGAATTATTAAGCTTGATGGGAATCTTAATTTCAAGGGAAAAAAACAGATCAATAATGGTGCATGGCTAGAAAAGAAAAGTACAAAGAAAAGACTGCATTGCCATATTTGGCAAAGGAAGTGACCTCTGCACCAGATAGCATGAAATATGCCACAAGCCTACTGCGGAATATAAATAGGTGGGCAAAGGTAATTGGATGTTTTGGGAATGAGTTTCCAGGGGATTCTTCATGTTGTCTTCTGTAACGTTAGTAGTTGCATCAAAAGCCCAGAAGAGTTTGTGAAAAAGGAGTTTAACAATGTGAATAACTTTCACAGCTTGTAATGACTCGTCTC
The DNA here is from genome assembly GCF_010909765.2 of Amblyraja radiata. Classification (NCBI taxonomy): domain Eukaryota; kingdom Metazoa; phylum Chordata; class Chondrichthyes; order Rajiformes; family Rajidae; genus Amblyraja; species Amblyraja radiata. Next base: position 107,351,103 of record NC_045956.1, on the reverse strand, counting down.
TGTTAAACATTGGCTAATTTAAGTTCTATGAACTTAAAGGCACAGCAATTTAAAAACATGTATTGTTTGAAAACTAATGCTTGGAGTTTCAATCATTAACCATAATGGTGAAGTAATTGGGTTCCTGTAAAATGTATGTTTAAAATCCAGGGTGATTATTTTCCAGGTACGTTCTTGATGATGAGTACACCAGCTCAACCGGATCCAAATTTCCTGTGAAATGGTCACCACCTGAGGTCTTCCACTTTTCTAAATTCAGCAGTAAATCAGATGTCTGGTCATTCGGTAAAATAATTTCTGCTTATTCATTGAGCTTGTGGCTGATCATGTTTAGAGAGTCATAGAGTCATACAGCGTGGAAACAGGCCCTTTGTCCCAACCTGCCCACGTCGCCCAACATGTCCCATGTCCCATCTGCCTGTGCTTGGTCCATATCTCTCTAAACCTATTCTATCCATTGTACCTAAATGTAGTGATAATACCTGCCTCAACTACCTCCGCCGGCAGCTTGTTCCATGCACCTATCACCCTATGTGTAAATTAGTTGCTCCTCAGGTTGCTATTAAATCTTTGCCCCCCTATCCTTAAAACTTTATCATCTGGTTCGTGATTCCCCAACTCTGGATAAAAGACATTTTCCCTATCTATTAGGGCCAAATGATCTAATTCTGTTCATATCACTTATGACCTTATTACTTATGATCTTGTACACCTTTATAAGATCAACCCTCATCCTCCTGTGCCCCATACTCCTGCATTTTAACGAAAAAGTGCAAGATACAAAAGAAAGTCATGAATACCATAAAGAACGGGTTGTTTGTCCTGTTTTCTCTGTGTGATATCAAATGAGCTGAGAGTAAGGTTGAAAGAAAGCTACTGATGATCATTTTTGGCACTCGACATATCTAGGTGATCGGGCAATTGGTAAGGCAGATCAATGTTTATCTAAATTGCCGACTCAACAGATCAATGTTAAGCATATAATATATAATTCTAATATGGTAAGTCTTCACATTGAGAACTTCTGATCCGCAAGATATAAGCAAGTTCTTGGAGCCAGTTCAGCTGAAGTTCTTGGACCCAGCCTTATTATTGATTGTATTGGTATAGTAAACAATAAAGCCCGAAAATGCTGGAAATCTTCTGTGTGATCGGAATCAATTGTGGACTCAAAACTACCAGCTCTCACTCTTTAATGTCAAAGAAACATTTAGACAGGACATGGATAGGATAGGTTTTAGAGGGATATGGGCTAAATGCATGCAGGTGGAACTAGTGTAGATGGGACATGTCAGTGTAGGCAAGTTGGGCCGAAGGGCCTGTTTCCACGTTGTATGACTCTCTAGAAAGGCGTTACCTAACCTGGTGATTGTTTCCAACGTTTTTTGCTTCATTGATTCATTGAAAGATGAACTGACTGATACAGCATGGAAATTGGCTCTTCAGCCCACAGTCCGCACCGACCATAGATCACCATTCACGCAAGTTTCATGTTATCTCCTACAAACCCGCACGTCTTTGGCGTGTGGAAGGAAACCGGAGCACTTGCAAGGAACCCATGCAGCGGGGAGAATATGTAAACTCCACATAGAGAGCACACAAGAACAGGATTGAACTCGGGTCTCCGGTGTTGTGAGGCAGTATTTCAACCAGCGGCGCCAATGTGCCGCCTCATTTATATTTAGATTTACAGTATCTGCAAAATGTTGCATATTTTGTAATTGTATATTGTTTAGCTTAGTTTAGTTTAGTAATACAGCGTGGAAACAGACCCTTCGGCCCACCGAGTCTGCACTGACCAGTCAACCCCGTACACTAGCCCTATCCTACACACTAGGGACAATTTACTATCTTTACCGAAGCCAATTAACCTACAAACCTGTACTTGTTTGGAGCATGGGTGGAAACTAGAGCACCTGGGGGAAACCCACGCGGTCACAGGGACAACATACAAACTCCATACAGACAGCATCCGTAGTCAGAAGCGAACCTGGGTCTCTGGAGCTGTGAGGCAGCAACTCGACAGCTGTGCCACCCTGTTTCCAACATTACTGGACTAATTTCTAAGGGTGGATTGGAAAAAAATGTTTTTGACCTCATAAATAGGTAATCCTATTTAATACATAATAGATTAAAACAGCCGCTACTGAATGCCACAGAAACAATTATGAGTATATAATTGTGACTCAGCTTAACTCAAATCCGTAATGAGTGTTGTTACAGTCCCTGTAATGAATTTGCAACAGATGTGAGAGGAACTTTCTTTGCCTCAGCCCTGCAGGTCAGGACGCAAAGGACCTAAAGGAAGTCAATTTCCAGGCTCCTGCCTCAATTTGGATAACTCCCTGTTGATCCCTGCTTTCTATGTCTTTTCTCTTCAGGTGTTCTGATGTGGGAAGTTTTTACTGAGGGTAGGATGCCCTTTGAGAACAAATCGAATGCTGAGGTTGTTGATGAGATATCTCGAGGAGAACGGCTTTACCGACCATCCCACACATCGCCCGTGGTGTTCCAGGTCATGTATAGCTGCTGGCACGAGGTTCGTTCCAATCGCGTCTACTTGTGCTGCTTTCATCATTGTGACAGGAGGATATCTTCATTTCAATCAAAATTGTTTCACCAAGTTTCCTTTTATGTAAAATATTGCAAACAATTATGCATATTATGGCACTATAACGTCTTGGGTTTAGATGAGGTGGATGAGGAATTTCCACAGGAAGGGTCTGGAAGTTGAGGGGACTATCCAGTTTTGCTTGAGTTATACCCCTTAAAAGTAACAAAGGCAGTTCATTCATCGTCAGCCGCTCATGTACATTTGGAGGGACATTTTGCTGAAGCCTCTAGTGAGATTTAGTGATATCAGTTAAGAGCTCATGTCTTCCCTTGGTGCCCTAATAAAAACCTAAAACATTAACAAAAAAGCTGATCAATCTGAAAGAGCATCGATTATCTTCCTGTGGAAGCCGAATATTTCCATTGAAAAACACCGATTTTCGTCAGGCCTTTTAAAATCTTCTCATGGTAATATTTAGTTTAGTTTAGAGGTACAGCATAGAAACAGGCCCTTCGGTCCACCAAGTCCATGTTCACCATTGATCACTTTCACACGAGTTCAATGTTATCCCACTTTCTCATCCATTGCTTACATACTAGGGTCAAGTTACAGAGGCCAAATAACCTACAAACCCTGCGCATCATTAGGAGGAAACCGGAGCACCCGGAGAAAACACAAGCAGTGACAGGGAGAACATACAAACTCCACACAGCACCATAATGGTTTTCTGCATCTCTGGAACACCGACAGGTGTATAGACTGGAGTTGAGTGTGTGGGTGATGTTGTGGCCTTGAAGAAACATTGATATAGGATGGTTCATAGCACAGCCTTTTCCTACAAGTTAAAGGTGGTGGAATTTGTAGTTTGGGGATTTCTACACTTCCTGAGTATATGCCAATGAACGTGTTCCCTTAGAATTTGGGACCTTAAATATTTATTAAATATAATTGTTATAGCACAATAATTTTATGAATATAAAGCATGCACTATACATTAAACAATCAAATATCCTCCAAAGCTTTGGTGCTAATCTCAACAGTTTGTGTAAATCATGATACAGCAACAGTGTTGAGACTAATTGAAAAGATATCTGTTACTACTGACAAGTGCATTGACAATTTAGTCGGGGTCAAATATTTTAATGTTTCCCCCACCCAAGTGATCATTCTTATGAATTTTGCCCAACTGTAGCCTTTTCATCATTAAATGTTGCTTTATTTGAATAACTCTATCCATAGCAGTTGCTACAGCAGAGGGCATTTGTTTTGTTCATTGTTTCTTTAACATCATGCATGTTTAAAAACGCAAGAAATGTAATGGCAGAAACAAGGAACTGCAGAGGCTGGTCCTTATACAAAAGGACACAAAGTGTTGGAGTGACTAAAGTGTCCTTGGCACGGAAATTACGCGACCTCGTGGTGGCGTTGAGGCGTACGGGTATCGTATGGCCGCGCGGGGCCGGTCACATTTAGAAGCGCGGGAGGGTATGTAGTTGTGCGAGACATTGCGCGAGGCTCCGACATTTTTGTAGTGAACGAAATCTTCGCGTGCCTACGGCCTGTTGCGTAACTGACGGCCAAAGTGGGACAGGTCCAAGACCCTGGCACGACGCAACATCTCACCTTCAACAGCAGCAGAAGCAGGCAAACGATCGCCGAACTCGGCCTGAGGCTCACGGCCGTTGTGGTCCGGATCCGCCCCCACTTCTACTCCCAGAGCATGGCCAAAAAAATTGAAGATAGACACAAAATGCAGGAGTAACTCAGCGGGTCCGGCAGCATCTCTGGAGAGAAGCAATGGGTGACGTTTCGGGTCAAGACCCTTCTTTTCAGACTGAAGAAGAGTCTCGACACGAAACGTCACCCATTGCTTCTCTCCAGAGATGCTGCCGGTCCCACTGAGTTACTCCAGCTTTGTGTCCATCTTCAAATGACGTCATGCGCTCCAGACGGCTGTGCGTACGCATGTAATCGCTCCCGACCTTCGCGGGACTGTCGCGGCTCAACGAGACCACGAGGTCGCGTACATTTGCATGCCAAGGACACATAAGTGGGACAGGCCCTGTACTCCTGCATTTTGTGTCTATCTTCAATTTTCTTGGCCCACCGCTCTGGGAGTAGAAGTGGGGGCGGATCCGGACCGCAACGGCCGTGAGCCCCAGGCCGAGTTCGGCGATCGTTTGCCTCCTTCTGCTGCTGTTGAAGGTGAGACGTTGCATCGCGCCAGGGTCTTGGGCCTGTCCCACTTTGGCCGTCAGTTACGCGACAGGCTGTTGGCGCGCGAAGATTTTGTTCACTACAAAAATTTTGGAGCCCCGTGCGATGTCGCGCACAACTACATACCCCTCCGCGCTTCTCAGTGGGACTGGCCTTGTGCGCCTCAACGTGACCACGAGGTCGTGTAATTTGCGTGCCAAGGACAGGTAAGTGGGACAAGCCCTTAAGCGGGTCAGGTGCAGGAGCATCTCTGGAGAACATGGAAAGGTGATGTTTTGGGTCAGGACCCTTTTTCAGACTCAAGTCAGTCTGAAGAAGGGTCCCGACTTGAAACGTCACCTATCCATGTTCTCCAAAGGTGTTGCCAAATTAGGGTATGTATTAACCAGAAAGTGGGTCTTCTCTAATAATCTGCTTCTCCAGTACATTTGTTCTCTTCCTGATAATATAAATCCAATGCAGAGTGGCAGGGAGTCATTTGGGCAACTCAGAATAATACAAGGACTTTGGCTTTGAAATGGGGTCAGTACCAAAGAAAACTACAGAGCAGTTCCTGTACAGATGATACTCATCACTCTAACACATTTTCCAACCATTTTTCAGAAACCAGATGGGCGACCAAGCTTTCATGAATTATTGGACTCAATCAATGAGGTTGCTGTGAATGATCATACTTAAAAAAGCTTCCTACACGCTCAAAATGCTGGATTTAAATGATAAAATATTGAGAATCCTCAGAAAACATTCCAAGCAAGGTGTTGCATCTATCGATACTTTACCTCAAACATTCTGCTACAAAAAACAAGTGCTTCGAATCTCTGGAAGGTTATCTTTCATTCTCCCATCAGTTTGGCAAGCATTCAAATGCAATATTAAAGAAATATTCAGGAAAAGATATTAGAAAATCTTGTTGAAATGTATTAACTGTGTTATTTTTGTTTATTATACTATATTTGTGTAAAAAAAATTCCAAAGAGATACATATGGTTCAAATATTATCTGTAAGTTACAGGTATATTTATATTCATATTTCTATTGGAATTGCTTTGTGCTGTTAGTATGTGTTACGGTTACCTAGCTATCTTTTGAAATGGCCATCAATGTGATTCTTTAAAGTTATCACAGTTACCGGTGCATCACATATTTACTAATAATTTTAAGCTGATAAAGCAGGACTTTATTGAACTTGATAAGATTACATTTAGATGTGCTAATTGTGATAACTACAATCACAAATGAGTACAAATTAGAGAGCACAGCATTAAAAGTAGTAGTGCAAAGTGCTTAATTTGGAAATGCTCATCTTTACGTTGATTGGCCCGAAATGTTGCCTATTTCCTTCGCTCCATAGATGCTGCTGCACCCGCTGAGTTTCTCCAGCATTTTTGTGTACCCTCTCATCTTTACATTGTTCCTTCTGGCTAATACCACAAAAATGGTGTCATTAATCAGAAAGACCAGGAACAAGTTCACTACAGCAAATCAAAAAGAAGCTTTGAAACATTCATTCGTTAAAAGGGAAATTTTTGGATATGTAAAAGAACAGAAACTTGTGCTTAAGTTTTGTTAAAACATACATGGGCTTAAGTAAATGCACGTTTATTTTGTTAACTTTCTGGTGAAAGAGGAGCATTTTAGGACTGAAGTGAGCTTGTCCCACAACTAGGTTGTATTCGTTGACATGAATGAATAGTCTGGATTTTGTGGGAAAATGCTGGCATTTTCCTGTGTAAATCACAGCAAGTTTAGGGTTTCCAAAGCGTGTGTGACTTCAAATTTTCTGCGAGTTGATAACTCACTTTCCCAACAATGATGTGACACTGGACTCCTTACTGTGCCCAGCAAGGCAGCTTGAACTTGCAACAATGCTCCAGCCCCTTTGCTAGCAAATCCAGTTGAAGAAACAGGCATGGTAGATTAAGGTGACAATATTGTTCGATTTTTTCTATTATATTTGTAAACACACTTCAAAGTATTCTAAGTGTTTTAGATTTTATGGGTAGAATTTTAATAGTCTGATATTTTTGATCAGTTTTTAAATTTTCCTAATGTTTAGAATTATTCAGAAATATTTGTGTGCCTGTAAATTCAAAGCCTAGTACTGTTCTCTTCAGTGCTGTGGAATTGAAGCCAAGAGTCTGGCAGTTGCTACTGTATTACCTTTGGGTCAAATGGCACCAGATATGAAATGCATCTTGGTTTTGTGTTGTCTTGCAAATTGTTGGGACTTCCACAGCAGGGACACAAATGATGGTGTCATTCACTTTCTGACCACATTGTCCTGAGCTGTTTGTCTTGGGTCAGAGACTCATACAGCAGAGAAACAGGCAATTCATACCAACTTGTCCTTGCCGACCAAGATGCCCCATCTATACTGGTCCTCCCTGCCCGCATTTGGCCCATATCCCTCTAAACCTTTCCTATCCATGTAATTGTCCGAATGTCTTTTAAATGTTGTTATGGTAACTGTCTCAACTATCTCCTCTAGCAGCTCGTTCCGTATACCTACCATCCTCTGTGTGGAAAAGTTGCCCCTCAGGTTCCGAATAATCTTTCCGCTCTTACCTTAAAGCTTTTTGTTTTCCCCTACTCTGTGTAAATGACTGTGCATCAACACTACATATTCCCCATATGCTCTTATTTCATTTCTATTCCCCTCATCATCCTCCAGAGCCTTCCTGAGAGATTTGCAGCTCTGAGAACCTGTCATGAGAGGATAAATAGTTTGTGAGTATATTCATTAATGTTTAGAAGAATGGTCCTCATTTCTCTCCTGATGTTGTTCCTGATAAGAACACATCATCAGAAACAGCAGCAGGGGTTAGTCTTTGTCCCATTGTGGACTGCACTGCACTTGTCCAGTCTCATGTCTGATCTTCTACCTCTCCTTTCCCACTTTCCCTCGATTCCCCTATTGTCCAGAAAACGATAAATCTCTGTTTTGAATGAACCACATATGAGCTACCGCAGCCTTTTAGAATTCAAATAATTCAACACCTCAGTGAAGTAATTCCACATCAGACCTAATTAACCTACTGCAGCCAAAGGAATCATACTCCTTGCATCCAACCTGTTGAGCCCTTTTGTCATTAGCCCTTCTCATTCTTGTAAATTGTCAAGAATACAGGCCTGGTCCCCTCGTATAGCAACCCACCATCACTTGAACCAGTCCTGTCACCTCTCACTGCGACCCCTCCATGGAAAGTTTATATTATTTTAGCAGAGGAAATCAAAATTATGTTCAGCATTCTAAGTGTGGTCTCACCAGGTCCATGTTTAATTGCCGTAAGACCTTGTATATTCAAATTCTCTTGCGAATTAAAAACCAACAAAGCATTCATCCTCCTAATTGATTGCTGAACTTTCAACAATTTGTCTGGAAGTGCTTCCAGGATATTTTGAATTTCAACATTCCCCCAGACGATCCTCCTTTCCTCAATACTGCTGACTGGCTTGATTCCTGGGCTCGCCCACCCTCTCCTTAGCTTCAATGACCTCTTCCCTCCATCTCCAAAGACCAGCAAAAGGATCTATCACATGAATCCCGTTGCTCTGAGATTTCCTGGCAAAATATCTTTGACTGGCAGCTGAGGCAGACCATGTGTCTCGGTTGCCCATCAAAGTTTTTGTGGGCAGCATTGATTCTGATCTCCATCATGAAAAGGTTTGTGAATGGAAGGTCTGAGGCAGCTCAGAGCACTGCATTCTTCAGTAGCCTCTACCAGGTTAGAAGACGACAAATAAAATATTTTCCTGGTTTAGTCAGGGTGGTTGCACACATCTACTGCAGACCACAGATCCCAGTCTGCATCATGACCATCTGTTTAATAATATACTCTGCTTAAGCAGTTTAAATTTTGTATGTGTATCCTATAACAGCAAAGAAAAGTTATTAACATGTAATAGAGATTATTTTATCATTTGATGAGATTTTTGGTGACTCTGTAGATAATGAATTGTGCCTGAAACATGTTTTTTGTGAAGTATTTGTAAGTTTTATATACAGTGTAGATGTGAAGACGTAGCATAATTGCAAGGAATTGTATTGAGATGTTTATTCTGTTCAATCAAATGTATAGATAATGAAGGCTGGTCCTAAGATTCCTCTTTGTTCAAATAAAGTTGTTGATCGTGCAGAAATATTTTTGCTGTGTTTTGGGGTTAGGGAAATGAGGAAATAATAATAAATGGCAGGTACACAAAAATACTGGAGAAACTCAGCGGGTGCAGCAGCATCTATGGAGCGAAGGAAATAGGCAACGATTCGGGCCTAAACCCTTCTTCAGACAGGGTTTCGGCCTGAAACGTTGCCTATTTCCTTCGCTCCATAAATGCTGCTGCACCCGCTGAGTTTCTCCAGTATTTTTGTGTACCTTCGATTTTCCAGCATCTGCAGTTCCTTCTTAATAATAAATGGCAATTTGAATTAATATTAATATGCAATACAGGTGACACAGTGGTGCAGCGGTAGAATTGTTGCCTTATAGCTCCAGAGACCTGAGTTCGATCCTGACTATGGGTGCTGTCTGGAAGGAGTTTGTATGTTCTCCCTGTGACCACATATGATGGTGTCAGTCATTTTCTGACCACATTGTACTAGGCTATTTGCCTTGGGTCAGAGACTCATACAGCATATAAATAGGCAATTCATACTAACTTGTTCATGCCAACCAAGATGCCCCATCGATACTGGTCCTCCATGGGTTTTGTCTGGGTGGTCCGGTTTTCTCCCACACTCCAAAGATGTACATGTTTGTAGGTTAATTGGCTTTGGTAAAATTATAAAATTGGCCCTAGTGTGTAGGATAGTGTTAGTCACAGCGGACTCGATGGGCTGAAGGATCTGTTTCTGTGCTGTATGTCTAAAGTCAAGTAAATGGGGAAATACAGCTAGCAGTAAGGTACCCCATTTTCTCCCATCCTCTCTCTTTTCCTTCTTCTCTTTCTTCTCTCACCCTCCCCCTCTGGCTGGAAGAGCTGGGTTTATAAGGAATAGGCTGACGAGGTACAGATGAGCCAATCCTCAGCTCAATGGTCCTGAGATTTGGCCTCTTCTGGCCTATCTGCCAGTGATGGGGATCAGATTGGCATCCGAGGGAGGGGGAGCTGTCACAGTATTTACTCTGTCCTACTTAAAGAGTGTAAGAGCTGATAAAGGAACTATCTGAAGAAATCCCAAATATATCCACTCCAACATGAATCTTGTGGAGTGATGCATGTTGGATTGGATGAAACATCTAACAGATAGGATCCAAGGCTTTGCAGCATTTTAATTCAGCCATAATCTTTGTCAATGGTAAATGTTGGTGGCACAATTGCAAAATGCAAAAACATAAACATTACATACCTTTATGTGCTTCTATGAGAAATATGTGGGTGTTAACCTCTGATTTCCTGTACAGGCGCTCATCATGTTTCCATTGCTATTCAGTTCACAAGGTACATTTCCTGTCAGTTGCTTTGTGTTAAAGAAACTGAGGGGGAAGATAGAGAAGAGAGGTCACAGCTTCAGAATGAAAGGACGTTTTTTAGGAAGGAGATGAGGAGAAATTTATTTAGTCAGAGGGTGGTGAATCTGTGGAATTCTTTGCCACAGAAGGCTGTGAAGGCTAAGTCAATGGATATTTTTAAGGTAGAGATAGATAGATTCTTGATTAGTCCAGGTGTTGGAGGTTATGGGGAGAAGGTAGATGAATGAGATTAGGAGGGAGGGATAGATCAGCCATGGTTGAATGGCAGAGTAGACTTGATGGGCCGAATGGCCTAATTCTACTCCTATGACTTATGACCTGATGACCAAAGATGAAGAAAAGAAATGAAGGCAAAATCACCCAATGGATTATAAGTACCCCAGGATCTAATTGAAGCTTAAAAGTAAAATGGATATTTTTGTTTTTTATTCATCAATTAGTCAGAGGAAATCAAAAGTTATGTTTTTTTTGGTGAAACTACCTCCATCACCTTTTTAGGCAGTGCATTCCAGATTACAATCATCCATTTGTGTGAATAACATTCTTCTTCAGATCCTCTCCAAACCTCCTTACCTATGCCTCTGTCATCGAATCATAGAAGCATAAAAATTACACAATATGGAAACAGGTCCTATGGATCAACTTGTCCATGCTAACCAAGGTGCCTGCCTAAGCTGGGCACAATAGCCTATTTTAAATCTTTCCCATCCACAAATCTGTCCAAATATCATCTTTTATGTATTGTAAGTGTACCTGCCTCCACTGCATCCTTGGGCTGTTGTTTTCATATCCCCACCACGCTCTGCGTGCAAAACTTCCCCTTCAGCTCTCCTTTAAATCTTTCCCGTTACCTTAACCCTATCCACTATAATTTTAGACTCCCCTATCCTGTGAACAAAAAAGACTATGACCATCTACCCTATCCAAGGCCAACATGAATTTATAAATCTCTATAAGGTCACCCCCTCAGCCGACTGCACTCCGAGGCAGGCACGGAAATCACTATTAAAATATGGAGGGGACAGGGGGGACAGGGGGGACAGAATTTCTTGGCGGCCGCGCGCGCATGCGCACACTCACACACACACTCGCGAGGCTTCGGAGGCTCAATCCAGCGCTAAATGCAGCTCAACTCTGCCTGTCTCTCCGGGTTAACCTACAGCCCTGCCTGGACTGACGGGACACCAGCGCTGCTTCTCCGTGCTGGCTATAAACCTGGGTCATATTTCCTGCAAGTCCAGGCAGGGCGGTAGGTTAACCCGGCGGGACAGGCAGAGTTGAGCTGGGTTTAGCGCTGCTTCTCTGCACTGGCTGTGGACCTGGGGGCACCACGCCTGTCAGACTCCCGACGTCTATGGCCATCTCCGGGCTTGGAGGGGAGCACTCGGGTGGGGACTGGACAGCGTCGGAGAGCCGGGATCGATCCTGGCTGTGCATGAGGTGCAGGTCTGTGCCAAAAGTGTCTTGGCACATCTCCCTCCTCCAATCACCGCACCTATCCTCAGTCCCATCCCCCCTACTTCTGCCTCTGACTGACACCTCCCTCCTCCAATGATCGCACTGAATCAGGATGTCCCACCCCCTTTGCCTGCTGACCGACGTCTCTCTTGTCCAATCGGCGCCCTCGATCACAATTACAAAAAAATGGGGGGGATCGTCCCCCACCTCTCAAAACAGAGGGGGGGGGGGCATGTCCCCCCTGCCCTCCCCCCCCCGGGATTTCCACCCCTGCTCCGAGGAAAACAGTCCCAACCTTTCCAATCTCTCTTTATACAGTAACTACTTCAGCACTCCAGTTCCACCAACATCCTTGTGAAACTTTTCTGCATTCTCTCTCGCTTAATCCTTCCTGAAGGAGGTGCTGAACAGAAAAATCAGTATGAGAATAGGAAGGGGAATTAAAATGATTAGCAACTGGGAGATCCAGCAGGCATTGGCAGACTGAGCAATAGTATTCAGCAACACTGTCGCCTAGTGTAAGCTTGGTCTCACCCATGTCAAGGAGGCCACACATTGGGAGCACCAAAATCAATGGATGAGGAAAAAGAGGTGCAAATGAACCTCTGTCCACCTGGAAGGGCTGCTGGGGTCCATGGATAGTCCACCCAGATGGAATAGTAGAGAGTTCCCCTCATCCTTACCTTTCACCCCATAACCCCCATACAGTCTCCGTATTCAACACATCATTCTCTGACATTTCCTTGACCTTCAACATGACCTCATCACAAGTCACACCTTCCCATCCCCACCTCTATCCACAGAGACAATTCCCTCTGCAAATCCTTGCTTCACTCATCCCTTCCCATCCTAGACATCACTTCCAGAGGTACTTTCCCCTCCAATTCCAGGAGGGAGAACACCTATTCCTGTACCTTCTCCCTCGTAACCATCAGGGACCCTAGTAGCCCTTCCAGGTGAGACAGAGGTTTACGTGCATCTCCTCTAATCTGATCTAATGTATTTGGTGCTCCCCATGTGCTCTCCTGTACAGCAGCGAGCACAAACGTAGACTAGGCGATCGTTTCACATGAACATGTACTCGGTCAGTCAAGGCCAACTGGATCTCCCGGTTGCTAACCATTTTCACCCCACTTTTCATTCACACCATTCTGTCTTGGGGCTCCTCTATTGCCAGAGTGAGGCCATGCACCAGCTGGAGGGACAGACTCATATTTTGTTTGAGTACCTTACAACCGAACAATATGAACATTGAATTATCCTATTTAGGTAACTAATCTACTAACACACCCACTCCCCCTCCCCCCATTAAAGTCCTCAACGACCTCCTCACCTCTGCTGACACTGGTTCCCTCAACATCCTCATCCTCCACGACCTGAGCGCAGCCTTCGATACAGTGAACCATAACATCCTGCTCACCAGACTCAAAGACCTCGGCATTGAAGGCTCTGCACTCAGCTGGCTCCGTTCCTACCTTTCCAACAGATCCCACTTCATCTCTCTCCACAACCACACCTCTGCTACAGCCGCAGTCACTCAAGGCGTTCCCCAAGGCTCCGTACTCAGCCCCCTCCTCTTCATCATCTACATCCTCCCCCTTGGTCAGATACTCCGCCACTTCAATCTGGACTTCCACTGTTACGCTGATGACACCCAGATTTACCTTGGCACCAAATCCCCCCACAACCCCCCCCTCTCCCATATCAACTCCTGTTTGTCAGCTATAAAAACCCGGATGCAACATAATTTCCTCAAACTCAACAGCGATAAGACAGAATTCCTCCTCATAGGCTCCAAAGCCACACTCAGCAAAATCAATAACCCCACTCTCACCATCGACGGCACCACTGTCTCCCCATCTCCCCAGGCCCGCAACCTTGGCGTGATCTTTGATTCCACCCTCTCCCTTGAGGCCTCACATCCGCCATGTCATTAAAACCTCCTTCTTTCATCTCCGCAACATCGCCAAACTCAGACCCTCTCTCACACCGCCTGCTGCTGAAAGACTCATCCATGCCTTCATCTCCTCCCGACTGGACTATTGCAACTCACTTCTCCTTGGCATCAGCTCCACCTACATCAACCGACTCCAACTGGTCCAGAACGCAGCCGCCCGACTCATCACCCACACCAAATCCTGGCATCACATCACTCCAGTCCTCAAAAAACTTCACTGGCTTCCCATCTCCCACCGGATCACCTGCAAAATCCTGGTCCTCACCTACAAAGCCCTCCACCATCTGGCCCCCCCATATCTCACTGACCTCCTCTCCCCCTACCAACCCTCACGGTCCCTCAGATCCACATCAGCCGGTCTCCTCTCCATCCACAAGTCCAACCTCCGCAGTTTTGGGGACAGAGCCTTCTCCAGGGCAGCTCCCAGGCTCTGGAACTCCCTCCCCCAACTGATCCGCAATTCCGTGTCCCTCACCATCTTCCAGTCCCGCCTCAAGACCCATCTCTTCACCTCTGCCTATCCTTAGCCCCACGTCCCCGTCCCTTTTCATCTGTGCATTAATTGCCTCATACTGTGTTTTGTATTGAATTCTGTCTTTACTTTGTGTACTAGTCATGTCTTTACTACTTATTTCATTCCCCGTACATGTTTTTCCTCTACATGCTCAATTTTTGTAAGGTGTCCTTGAGACTCTTGAAAGGCGCCCATAAATAAAATTTATTATTATTATTATTATCCCTGTGTCCCATCTTGATGTGCACCCAGTTCACTCTTTCCCCTGCCTCCCTTCAGTTATATTCACTGGCTTTATACTTCAAACCTCATAGAAACATAGAAACATATATCTCATCTCCTTATATCACTAACCATTGCCTTTTCATCTCAAACCTTCCAAAAGGCATCACCTCACACTTGTCCGAATTAAATTAAATTTGTCATTCCCTTGCCCACAATGCCCAACCTTAAATGACATATTTCACTGTCTGCTATAATACCAATTATGGTGGTATCTGCAAACTAATTAATCGTGTCAGTTTCTTCTCATAACTGCAATAATCCATCCGAAGCAATATCGTGGTGAATCTCTTCTGCACCCTTTCTGGTGAAAACATGTCCTTCCTAAATCATAGCAACCAGCGTTGCACAAGGTATTTCAGCCATTACCTCACCAATGTTTCATTAAGCTGTATCAAGTACTCCCTGTTCTTATATAATGCTGCACAGTGCACACCACCTTTGCTACTGGTGCTGCCACCTTCAGGAATCTTTGGGCTTAAATACCAAGGTCCCTTTGTTCCTCAAAAGTCCGTTGGACTGTTTTGAGCCATAGATTCTCCTCTTATTTGATCTCCTAAAATGCTTCTCCTCACGTCTATCAGGATTGCATTCCATCTGCCATCACCTTACCCAATTTATTGGATGGTCAAAATCATTCTCCAACCTATGTTTCCTTACAATCAACAACATGGTGACACAACTAGTAGACCCGTGGCATGACAGTGACAGTGATCTAGGTTCAATCCCAACCTCTGCTGTTTGCTTTTACACACAAAGGGTGGTGGGTATATGGACTGTGCTGTCAGAGGAGGTACTTGAGGCAGGGACTATCACAATGTTTAAGAAACATTTTGAGGGGGACATGGATAGGTTGAGGCATATAGGCCAAATGTAGGCAGGTGTGACATGTTGGTCAGCATGGGCGTTGGGCCAAAGGGCCTGTTTCCATGTTGTTTGACTCTATGAGGGTGCCAAGATAAGCAGCAGACATTTAGTGCATGTAAAAGCTATAGCTAGAATTAAGCAACATAAAAAATGGTAGGTATTGCGTGCTGTTCTTATCTCCCCATCTTTTTGATCTGTAGAGAAACCAAATCTTTAATGCTTCACATAATGATGTGGTCAAGAAGCTTGAAGAAGTGGGTGTTCCCCTACCATCAACTTTTGATGCTTGTAATTCTCTAAAAACAAATGTCATGGTAAATTAGACATAACATCACTGCTTGTTTATGATGTTGTTTTTCATCTATTTATTAGCAAATCTAAATAAGTAGATTTTTTTTTGAACTCATAATCCTTTAATAATTGCTATTAGTAACTGAAAAGGAGTCTCATTCACTGGAGCAGTTTTGTTCATATCTTATGAACGACAAAAACAATAGGTGTCAAACTTTAAAAGAGCACCTATTCATATTCTCCAGAGATGCTGCCTAGACCCGTTATTTTGTTAACAGCTTATTTGCAATTTGTTATATGAATCAAAGGCATTATGGGGAACAAGGAAATGGCAGATGAGTTGAACAGGTACTTTGGATCTGTCTTCATTAAGGACGACACAAACAATCTTCCTGATATAGTAGTGGCCAGAGGATCTGGGGTGACAGAGGAACTGAAGGAAATCCACATATGGCAGGAAATGGTGTTGGATAGACTGATGGGACTGAAATAAGAATAAATCCCCAGGGCCTGATGGTCTGCATTCCAGGGTACTTAAGGAAATGGCTCTAGAAATCGTGGATGCATTAGTGATAATTTTCCAATGTTCTATAGACTCAGGATCAGTTCCTGTGGGTTGGAGGGTAGCTAATGTTATCCCACTTTTTAAGAAAGGCGGGAGAGAGGAAATTATAGACCAGTGAGCCTGACATCGGCGGTGGGGAAGATGCTGGAGTCAATTATAAAAGATGAGAGAGCCGAACATTTGGATAGCAGTAACAGGATCGGTCCAAGTCAGCATGGATTTACGAAGGGGAAATCATGCTTGACTAATCTTCTGGAATTTTTTGAAGATGTAACTAGGAAAATGGACAAGGGAGAGCCAGTGGATGTAGTGTACCTGGACTTTCAGAAAGCATTTGATAAGGTCCTACATAGGAGATTAGTGGGCAAAATGAGGGCACATGGTATTGGGGGTAGAGTGCTGACATGGATAGAGGTGGTTGGCAGACAGTAAACAAAGAGTAGGGATTAACGGGTCCCTTTCAGAATGGCAGGCAGTGACTAGTGGGGTACCGCAAGGCTCGGTGCTGGGATCGCAGCTATTTACAATATACATCAATGATTTGGATGAAGGGATTCAAAGTAACATTAGCAAATTTGCAGATGACACAAAGCTGGGTGGCAGTGTGAACTGTGAGGAGGATGCTATGAGAACGCAGGGTGACTTGGACAGGTTGGGGGAGTGGGCAGATGCATGGCAGTTGAAGTTTAATGCGGATAAATGTGAGGTTATCCACTTTGGTAGCAAAAACAGGAAGGCAGATTACTCTCTAAATGGCGTCAAGTTGGGAAAAGGGGAAGTACAACGGGATCTGGGGGTCCTTGTACATCAGTCTATGAAAGTATGTATGCATGCAGGTACAGCAGGCAGTGAAGAAAACGAATGGCATTTTGGCCTTTATAACAAGAGGAATCGAATATAGGAGCAAAGAGGTCCTTCTGCAGTTGTACAGAGCCCTAGTGAAACCACACCTGGAGTATTGTGTGCCATTTTGGTCCCCTAATTTTAGGAAGGACATTCTTGCTATTGAGGGAGTGCAGCGTAGGTTTACAAGGTTAATTCCCGGGATGGCGGGACTGTCATATGCTGAGAGAATGGAGCAGCTGGGCTTGTACACTCTGGAGTTTAGAAGGATGAGAGTGGATCCCATTGAAACATATAAGATTGTTAAGGGTTTGGACAGGTTAGAGGCAGGAAACATGTTCCCGATGTTGGGGGAGTCCAGAACCAGGGGCCACAGTTTAAGAATAAGGAGTAAGCCATTTAGAACGGAGACGAGGAAACACCCTTTCTCACAGATAGTGGTGAGTCTGTGGAATTCTCTGCCTCAGAGGGCAGTGGAGGCAAGTTCTCTGGATGCTTTCAAGAGAGAGAGAGCTAGATAGGGCTCTTAAAAATAGCACAGGGGATATGGGGCGAAGGCAGGAATGGAGTACTGATTGTGGATGATCAGCTATGATCAGATTGAATGGCGGTGCTGGCTTGAAGGGTCGAATGGCCTGCTCCTGCACCTATTGTCTATTGGTCAAAAGTTTTTAATAAAACAAATTGCTGCAAATATTGGGCAACATCTATGGTGAAAGTAGAAGTATCAGTGAAGGTAAACACAAAATGCTGGAGTAACTCAGCGGGAGAGGCAACGTCTCTGGAGAGAAGGAATGGGTGACATTTTGGGTCGAGACCCTTCTATGTATCAGATTGATGATGTTCTAACAGTTGCAGTGCCCCCATGCAGGTTCAGAATTCCATTTCTAAATCCAAAGCACAGCAGATAATAGTACTAATGTATCTGTCGAGGTGTTTTGGCAGTTGTTTGCTTCTGTGGAGAATAATTAAAGCATCACACACTGAGTTTTGCATTTTGATACTGTGTCAACTTCAGAAGTTGCCAATAATCTATATTACTAAAAGTTTGATCTTGACCATTTCCTGTTGTTCTGTATATTGATTTTGGAAAAAACGCTGCCACTTCAGCTGTGATTTTTGGCCATCTTACTCAGAGTCCTCCTCCGCTGCGTAGGACAAGAGGATTTTTCCCATCGATGAAAAATAAAAGTTATTAGCATTTAAAAAATGTTGAGATTCTCTCTCCTGTCAATCATGCCATGAAGGCCACACCCCTTCTGGTGGGAGGTGGGAGGGATTATAAAACCCGGAAGTGTGGGTGTGGCTCAGTCTCTGCAAGATGGGGAGGGAGAGGTCACGACTGTCTGAGCTGTTAATCAACTGAACACGCTGAATATCCACTGAACCGTGAGTGTGGTGTTTATTTGTTGTTTTGTGTGGTTTTATGGAGGTTTTTGGTGGTTTATGGTGGTTTCACCCTGCTTGAGATGGTATTATACTGCATTTGAATGTGGTGGCCTTGCACCCTGCATGAAATGGTATGAAACGGCACTTGAATTTGGTGGCCTTGCACCCTGCTTGAAATGGCATGAAACTGCATGCATTTGGTGGCCTTGCAACCTGCTTGAAGTGATAGGAAACTGCACCTGAATTTGGTGGCCTTGCACCCTGCTTGAAATGGAATTTCAAGGAATAGCCGTGAGTCAACTGCCAGCCCACCAGCCGTGAGTGACTGCCTGCACATCAGGCTTGAGTGACTGAGCTGCCACCCCAAGAATCCATTTGGCCCACAATGTCCATACTAGCTCTCTGGAAACCAGCCCCTTCAGCCCACAACACCCACACTAGCGTTCCAGAACCCCCCCCCCCTCCCTCCCCCCCACTGGCCACCAATATTGGAACTGGTGGAGAGGTAGAATATTGCGTTGGGGGACCAGCCCTCCCATGTGATGCTGTGACCCAACGGGTCTCACTAAGTCTAGTTGTAAATAAAAGCAATAATCCCTCATGTAGGTTCAACTAACACATTCCAGACTTGATGTGTTGGCTATACTCTTCAGGACATGCCAAGATAAGTCAATAGTGGTTTTATATTGTGTTGTAGCGGCACCTACTGGTGCTCGCATGTATCGAACCTTGTGGTCGGAATCCTCGCGCACGTGAGGATTGGGAGGGGTCGTTTTTTCGCGCGGTTTTTAGGGTTCTGCCCTTCAGTCGTTGAGAGATTACCGTTTTGGCCAGTTGTATTTCTGCGGCTTTGTCAAGACCGTAATCGGTTAATCAGATTAAGAATAAATTTGATTTGAACAAACCGTCTTTGTCTTGATCCGCCAAATTGGTGACCCCGACGCGTTTAACCGGCAAAGAATATGCAGGATAATTACCTTCCCGCCGGTGATGCGGGCGCTCAGCAAGAGACGGTCAACCTCAGACTACCCCCGTTTTGGCCCAATCAACCCCACGTATAGTTTGCGCACGTGGGGGCACAATTCCATTTGCATCACATCATTGTGGATGAGACTAGATACTTCCACATGGTGGGAGCCCTACCGCAGGAGTCTGCCTCCCGTTTGCTGACTTACCTGCAAGACCAACCTGCAACGGCCAAGTACGAGGGCCTCAAGGCTCTGTTACTGCACACGTTCGGGCTCAGTCGTCGTGACCATGCCGCAAGGATCCTTCACACGGACGGCATGGGTGATCGAAGACCGTCCGCCCTGATGCTTGCCTTGATGGATGGTCACCACCCCTGCCTGCTTTTCGAACTGGCTTTCCTGAAACAGATGCCCGATGATGCCCGCCTGATGCTCGCCTGCGCCGATTTTAACGATCCTCAACAGCTAGCGGAGAGGGCCGACGAGCTGTGGATGACATGACACCAGGAGGTCTGCAATGTCAGCCGTCCAGCTGCACAGGCTCGATTCCAACCACGGTGGCCACGCGAGGAGGTCCCGCCACCGGCCTCCTTTGAGGAACAGCCGCCACGTCCTGAAATACATAGTAGTTTCCACTGGTGCTACTATCACCTCCGTTTAGGCATGGAAGCGCCACAGTGCCGTAATCCCTGCATGTTTCAGGGAAATGTCTCGGCTGATCGCCTGTCGAGGCGACCGCGATCGGCCCGAACGAATGCTTCTACGTCCGTGACCACCACACTGGCCGCCATTTTCTCATGGACTCCGGTGCTATCGTCAGCATCTTTCCCCCGACCGGCCGTGATAACTGTGGTGGTAAGATGGGCCCCGTCCTCTCGGCCGTTATTGGGAGTGACATTCGAACGTACGGTACGCGGACCCATTTTCGACTCACACCTGTATAGGTGGAAGTTCATTGTTGCCCAGCTGATATTGGGCAGCTTAACGATGTGACCACGGCAGACCGTTACCCGGTGCCGCTTATACAAGATTTTTCGGCACACCTTGCGGGCGCCACTTTCTACTCGAAAGTGGACCTGGCTGTAATCAGATCCCCATCCACCCCGATGACACCCCCAAGACGGCCATCATCACCCCGTTCGGCCTTTTCGAATGGTTTCGAATGCCGTTCGGCCTAAAGAACGCCACTCAGGCGTTCCAGCGGCTTATGGATCAGGTCGCGCGGGGCTTGCCTTTTATCTTCATTTATTTGGATGACATTCTGGTGCTCGCAGGCAGAACACGTTAAACACCTTCGCCTTTTGTTCAAGCGCCTGCGCGAACACGGCCTGGTGATTAGTCCCGCTAAGTGCCAGTTCAGCCTGCGCTTCATTTTGTTCTTGGGGCATCGGGTCACCCCACAGGGTGCTGAGCCACTTTCTGCGAAGGTGGATGCCATTCGCCAGTTCCCTAGGCCGTTGAACGTCAAGGGTCTACAGGAGTACATCGGCATGGTAAATATTTACCACCGATTTGTGCCATTTGCCGCTGCCGTCATGCGACCCCTGTTCCAGTGACTGACGGGCAAGCCGAAGGACCTGGTGTGGTCAGACGTGGCTGATAAGGCATTCAAGGGTGCTAAGGCAGTGCTGGCTAACGCCACCATGCTGGTACACCCGAGGGCGTCTGCTCCCACTGAGTTCACCGTTGACGCTTCGGATGTCGCTATAGGTGCAGTCCTGGAGCAGCTGGTTGATGACCGCTGGCAGCCGCTGCCGTTTTTCAGCTGACAGCTGCTGGGCTCAGGAATGCAAGTACAACGCTTTCGACAGGGAACTCCTCGCGCTCTACCTAGCATAGAAACATAGAAACATAGAAAATAGGTGCAGAAGTAGGCCATTCGGCCCTTCGAGCCTGCACCGCCATTCAATATGATCATGGCTGATCATCCAACTCAGTATCCTGTACCTGCCTTCTCTCCATACCCCCTGATCCCTTTAGCCACAAGGGCCACATCTAACTCCCTCTTAAATATGGCCAATGAACTGGCCTCAACTACCTTCTGCGGGAGAGAATTCCAGAGATTCACCACTCTTTGTGTGAAAAAAGTTTTCCTCATCTCGGTCCTAAAAGATTTCCCCCTTATCCTTAAACAGTGACCCCTTGTTCTGGACTTCCCCAACATCGGGAACAATCTTCCTGCATCTAGCCTGTCCAACCCCTTAAGAATTTTGTAAGTTTCTATAAGATCCCCCCTCAATCTTCTAAATTCTAGCGAGTACAAACCGAGTCTATCCAGTCTTTCTTCATATGAAAGTCCTGACATCCCAGGAATCAGTCTGGTGAACCTTCTTTGTACTCCCTCTATGGCAAGAATGTCTTTCCTCAGATTAGGAGACCAAAACTGTACGCAATACTCCAGGTGTGGTCTCACCAAGACCCTGTACAACTGCAGTAGAACCTCCCTGCTCCTATACTCAAATCCTTTTGCTATGAATGCTAACATACCATTCGCCTTCTTCACTGCCTGCTGCACCTGCATGCCTACTTTTAATGACTGGTGTACCATGACACCCAGGTCTCGTTGTATCTCCCCCTTTCCTAATTGGCTACCATTCAGATAATAACCTACTATCCTGTTTTTGCCGCCAAAGTGGATAACCTCACATTTATCCACATTATACTGCATCTGCCATGCATTTGCCCACTCACCCAGCCTATCCAAGTCACCTTGCAGCCTCCTAGCATCCTCTTCACAGCTAACACTGCCCCCCAGCTTCGTGTCATCCGCAAACTTGGAGATGTTGCATTCAATTCCCTCGTCCAAATCATTAATATATATCGTAAATAGCTGGGGTCCCAGAACTGAGCCTTGCGGTACCCCACTAGTCACTGCCTGCCATTGTGAAAAGGACCCATTTACTCCTACTCTTTGCTTCCTGTCTGCCAGCCAGTTCTCTATCCACATCAATACTGAACCCCCAATACCGTGTGCTTTAAGTTTGTATACTAATCTCTTATGTGGGACCTTGTCGAAAGCCTTCTGAAAGTCCAGATATAACACATCCACTGGTTCTCCCTTATCCACTCTACTAGTTACATCCTCGAAAAATTCTATAAGATTCGTCAGACATGATTTACCCTTCATAAATCCATGCTGATTTTGTCCAATGATTTCACCACTTTCCAAATGTGCTGCTATCCCATCTTTAATAACTGATTCTCGCAGTTTCCCCACTGCCGACGTTAGACTAACTGGTCTGTAATTCCCTGTTTTCTCTCTCCCTTCCTTTTTAAAAAGTGGTGTTACATTAGCTACCCTCCAATCCTCAGGAACTACTCCAGAATCTAAAGAGTTTTGAAAAATTATCACTAATGCATCCACTATTTCTGGGGCTACTTCCTTAAGTACTCTGGGATGCAGCCTATCTGGCCCTGGGGATTTATCAGCCTTTAATCCATTCAATTTACCTAATACCATTTCCCGGCTAACCTGGATTTCACTCAGTTCCTCCATCTCATTTGACCCCCGGTCCCCTGCTATTTCCGGCAGATTATTTATGTCTTCCTTAGTGAAGACAGAACCAAAGTAGTTATTCAATTGGTCTGCCATGTCCTTGTTCCCCATGATCAATTCATCCGTTTCTGACTGCAAGGGACCTACATTTCTTTTAACTAATCTTTTTCTCTTCACATATCTATAAAAGCTTTTGCAGTCAGTTTTTATGTTCCCTGCCAGTTTTCTTTCATAATCTATTTTCCCTTTCCTAATTAAGCCCTTTGTCCTCCTCTGCTGGTCTCTGAATTTCTCCCAGTCCTCTGGTAGGCTGCTTTTTCTGGCTAATTTGTACGCTTCATCTTTTGTTTTGATACTATCCCTGATTTCCCTTGTTATCCACGGATGCACTACCTTCCCTGATTTATTTTTTTGCCAAACTGGGATGAACAATTGTTGTAGTTCATCCATGCAGTCTTTAAATGCCTTCCATTGCATATCCACCGTCAACCCATTAAGAATCAATTGCCAGTCTATCTTGGCCAATTCACGTCTCATACCCTCAAAGTTACCTTTCTTTAAGTTCAGGACCCTTGTTTCTGAATTAACGATGTCACTCTCCATCCTAATGAAGAACTCAACCATATTATGGTCACTCTTGCCCAAGGGGCCACGCACAACAAGACTGCTAACTAACCCTTCCTCATTACTCAATACCCAGTCTAGAATAGCCTGCTCTCTCGTCGGTTCCTCTACATGTTGGTTTAGAAAACTATCCCGCATACATTCCAAGAAATCCTCTTCCTCAGCACCCTTGCCAATTTGATTCACCCAATCTATATGTAGATTGAAGTCACCCATTATAACTGTTTTACCTTTGTTGCACGCATTTCTAATTTCCTGTTTGATGCCATCCCCAACTCCACTACTACTGTTAGGTGGCCTGTACACAACTCCCACTAGCGTTTTCTGCCCCTTAGTGTTTCGCAGCTCTACCCATATCGATTCCACATCCTCCAAGCTAAAGTCCTTCCTTTCTATTGTGTTAATCTGCTCTCTAGCCAGCAACGCTACCCCACCTACTTTCCCTTTCTGTCTATCCCTCCTGAATATTGAATATCCCTGGATGTTCAGCTCCCAGCCTTGGTCACCCTGGAGCCATGTCTCCGTGATCCCACCTATATCATAGTCATTAATAGCTATCTGCACATTCAACTCATCCACCTTATTACGAATGCTCCTTGCATTGAGACACAAAGCCTTCAGGCTTGTTTTTACAACACTCTTACCCCTTATACAATTATGCTGAAAAGTGGCCCTTTTTGATTTTTGCCCTGGATTTGCCGGCCTGCCGCTTTTACTTTTTACCTTGCTACCTATTGCTTCTACATTCATTTTACACCCCTCTGTCTCTACGCTCACACATTTAAGAAACCCTTTCCCTTTAACTCCATCCTCCACTATCCCATTCGACACCCCACCCCCCTTATTCAGTTTAAACCCACCCGTGTAGCAGTGGCAAACCTGCCTGCCAGAATGCTGGTCCCACACCTGTTAAGATGCAATCCGTCCCTTTTGTACAGTTCCCCCTTACCCCAAAACAGATCCCAGTGATCTAAGAATCTAAATCCCTGCCCCGTGCACCAGTTCCTCAGCCACACATTCAGGTCCCGTATCTCCCTGTTCCTGCTCTCGCCAGCACGAGGAACTGGAAGCAAACCGGAGATAACAATCCTGGAGGTCCTGCTTTTCAGCATTTTTCCGAGCTCTCTAAAGTCACGCTGCAGAATATTCATCCCTTTCTTTCCGACATCGTTTGTGCCGACATGCACTACCACTTCCGGCTGTTCACCTACGCCCTTGAGGATTTTCTGCACTCTGTCCGTGACATCCTGGATCCTGGCACCAGTAAGGCAGCACACCATCCTCGCATCCCGTCTGTTGCCGCAGAAACCCCTGTCCGTACCTCTCACAATGGAGTCTCCCACTACAATGGCGTTGCCTGCCTTAGGCCTTTTTGGTTTTGGCTCAACAGCCCTACTCGCATCGCAAGCCAGTCCGCCGCTCACTATAAACACGTCTTCTGTCCCGACAGCTTCTAAGTGGGTGAACCTGTTCACAAGAGGTACAACACCTGGGGACGTTTGCATTCCATGCTTCCCTCCCTTTCTCACTGTCTCCCACCTTCTCTCTTCCAGTACCTTAGGTGTAACAATCTTACTGTAGGACTTGTCGAGGAACGACTACGTTTCTCGGACGAACCGGAGGTCATCCACTTGCTTCTCCAGTTCCACAACACGGTCCTTCAGGAGCTGTACCTAGATGCACTTCTCGCATTTGTAGCAGCCAGAGGCACCAGCAGTGTCCTTGACCTCCCACATACTGCAAGCATCGCACTGAATCAGCTTGCCTGACATCTCCTTCTTTCGTCTCTACCTCTCAAGCGTATTGCGTGGTCTCCTCTCCTAAGACTCTCGAGCCAAAGACACACACTTTTCTCACAGGGCCGCTCACTCACTGCCACTCCTCAAGAGCCGTCTTGCTTAAATTGACTGATAAATTGCCTGATTTACCAATTTACAAACCAAATTCCTCAGTTTTCAACTGTTTTCCCGGCACTGACTCACTTCTCTCCTCCCACTCGGGCTAGTGCCAATCAGTCTTATCTCTTGCTAAACTCCTCCTGCTGTTGCTCCCAAAACTACAGCAGTTCTGAGTAAAGTCTGCCTGTCTAGCGATCAGACACTTCCGTTATTTTCTCGAGGGCCGCGCTTTCACTGCTTTCAGGGACCACAAACGGCTCACTTTTGCGATGAGTAAAATCACTGATCCGTGGTCCGCAAGGCAGCAGTGGCACCTCGCCTATATATCCGAGTTCACTACTGACGTTCGGCATGTGGCTGGGATACTTAACGTTGTAGCCGACACTTTGTCCCGCCTGGCCATTCCGTCAGTCTCGGCTCTGGACCAGGGCGTCGACTATGGTGAGCTGGCAGTGGATGACTATCATAATGTTAATTCTGGCCTTAGGCTAGCCGAGGTGCCTTGCGGCGCGGGTGGTGTTAAGGTCCTGTGCAATGTATCCACAGGCCCGGTTATTCCCGTTTGTTGGAGGCGGCGGGTTTTCGATGCGGTCCATGGTTTAGCCCACCCCTCTATTCGTGCCACGTCTGCCCTGGTAGCGTCCAAGTTCGTCTGGCACGGACTCCGCAAGCCCAAGTCAAGTCGTCAAGTCAAGTTTATTCGTCACATACACATACGAGATGTGCATCTGGGCTCGTGAGTGCATTCCTTGCCAGACTTCCAAGGTTCAGCGACATGTACAGCCGCCCGTGCAGGATTTAGTTCTGCCTGATGGCAGGTTCCTGCACATCCATGTGGATCAGACCGAAAGGTCTGAATGACAAATAAAGGATTCAATTCATTTCAATTCAATCTAGTAGGTCCCTTGCCTTATTTGCGGGGTGCCACACACCTGCTTATTGTGGTGGACAGGTTTACTAGGTGGTCAGAAGCTATCCTGTTATCGGATACCTCCGCGGAGGCTTGCGCCCGGGCTTTGGCAACCAACTGGATCACCCGTTTCGGGGTACCCTCTGACATCACCACAGACCCAGTTCACCTCGTCTCTGTGGTCCACGCTGGCGCAGCTATACGGCGCCCGTCAGCACCAAATGACAGCTTATCACCCGGAGACGAATGGGCTGGTCGAGAGATTTCATCGGCACCTTAAGTCAACGTTGAAGACCCAGCTCACCGGTCCGGATTGGGTGAATCAGTTGCCCTGGGTCCTCCTGGGCATTCGTACTATGCCTAAAGAGGACCTGGCTGCCTACTCGGCTGAGCTCGTTTACAGCTCAGCCTTACAGGTGCCTGGGGATTTCCTGCCTGTTTCAGCTTTGACGGTACTGGCCGAGCTTCGCGAACAGGTGCGCGCGTTGACTCCTGTCCCTACCTCCAGGCATGGGTGGGCCATGGTGCATGTGCCAACCGCATTGTAGAATTGTGCTTATGTTTTCCTTCGCAGGGACGCTCACCGCTCGTCACTGCAGCGGGTTTATGAGGTGCCTTTTCGGGTGCTGCGAACTGGAGTCGCTACGATCACGTTGGACGTGGGTGGCCGGGAGGAGTTTGTCTCCGTCGGCCGTCTCAAGCCCGCTCATGTGGATGAGGACAGCCCAGTGCTGGTGGCTACACCACGGCGTAGAGGTCGTCTGCAGGCTGTTCAGTCTTTCCCTCGCGCTATTGTTCCCGGCCCTGTTCCACCGGTCCTTGTTGTTACGCCCTTCCCGCGTTTGAGGACCACGCGTTCAGGTCGTACCATTCGGTTCCCGGTTCGTTTCCGTACCTCGGTCTGGGTGAGACTACACCTGGAGTATTGAGTACAGTTTTGGTCTCCTAATCTGAGGAAAGACATTCTTGCCATAGAGGGAGTACAGAGAAGGTTCACCAGACTGATTCCTGGGATGTCAGGACTTTCATAGGAAGAAAGACTGGATAGACTCGGCTTGTACTCGCTAGAATTTAGAAGATTAAGGGGGGATCTGATAGAAACTTACAAAATTCTTAAGGGGTTGGACAGGCTAGATGCAGGACGATTGTTCCCGATGTTGGGGAAGTCCAGAACAAGGGGTCTGGACTTCCCCAAGGGGTCACAGTTTAAGGATAAGGGGGAAGTATTTTAGGACCGAGATGAGAAAAAATGTTTTCACACAGAGAGTGGTGAATCTGTGGAATTCTCTGCCATAGAAGGTAGTTGAGGCCAGTTCATTGCTATATTTAAGACGGAGTTAGATGTGACCCTTGTGGCTAAAGGTATCAAGTATGGAGAGAAGGCAGGTTAAGGATACTGAGTTGGATGATCAGCCATAATCATATTGAATGGCGGTGCAGGCTCGAAGGGCCGAATGGCCTACTCCTGCACCTATTTTCTATGTTTCTATGTTAACAACTATCCCATCTCATAATGATGCAATTAGGAAGATCAGGCCTCTTCTGCCAATAGTGGTGTTTAGGAGGACAATGACGAAGACAGAACAGACTGTAGCTGCTAGAATCTAGAAACAAAGTGCTGGACCTATTTTCTATGTTTCTGGAGGGGGGGTATGTAGTGGCACCTGCAGGTGCTCGCAAGTATCGTACCCTGCGGTCAGAATCCGAGTGCACGTAACTCTGGGAGGGGTCGTGTTTTCGCGCTGTTTTCAGGGCTCCGCCCTTCAGTCGTTGGGAGACCACCATTGTGGTCAGTTGCATTTCTGTGGCTTTGTCAAGACTGTCATCAGTTAATCAGATTAAGAATAAATTTGATTTGAACAAACCGTCTTTGCCTTGATCCGCCAAAGTGTCACTTCAAGAAGCTTGCTTTCTGCTCATTCTTGATGCCATTCTGTATTTCTCAAAGGGAACAACTACCGACCACGTTTGGGAGAAACCTATATGTGCCGTAGTAGATAAGTGCTTCTAGCACACGACTCTCTTTTGACTTTAACATTAAAAAAAATATCCATAAGCTCCAGACTCCGTTGAATCAAAAGCAAAACTCAACTGACGTCAAGTAAAAGGAAACTGGGTCAGTCTAGTACGCAGAGCAGGCAGTCAGCAAGAGATCAAGAAGATAATTAGACAAATTAAAATGAGTTGCTGTGAGTAGCACAGTAGATATAACACAGGTCACGTGCTGGGAAAGACTCTGTTGAGGGTCAAGTGCTTTGTTGAGGACAAATCCTGAGGCCTCCGTGCTGACAGCAATACGCTGGGTGCAGAGAAGGTTTACGAGGATGTTGACAGGACTCGAGAAGCTGAGCTATAGGGAGAGGTTAGGGGGTCTAGGACTTTATTCCTTGGAGGCCAAGGAATGATTTTATAGAGTGCATAAAATCATGAGGGCAAATGCATGGAGTCTTTTACCCAGGGTAGGAGAACCACGAAACATAGGTTTAAGGTGAGAGGGGAAAGACTTAAGCCCCTGAAGAGCAACCTTTTCACTCAGTGGATGGTGGGTATATGGAATGAGCTGCCAGAAGAGGTAGAGGCAGGTACTATGGGAACATTTAAAAGACGCTTGGACAGGTATATGGATAGAAAAGGTGTAGATGAACATAGCCCAAACACAGTTAAATGGAAATTCGAGTATAGGAGCAGGGAGGTTCTACTGCAGTTGTACAGGGTCTTGGTGAGACCACACCTGGAGTATTGCGTACAGTTTTGGTCTCCTAATCGGAGGAAAGACGTTCTTGCCATAGAGGGAGTACAGAGAAGGTTCACCAGACTGATTCCTGGGATGTCAGGACTTTCATATGAAGAAAGACTGGATAGACTTGGCTTGTACTCATTAGAATTTAGAAGTTTGAGGGGGGATCTTATAGAAACTTACAAAATTCTTAAGGGGGTGGACAGGCTAGATGCAGGAAGATTGTTCCCGATGTTGGGGAAGTCCAGAACAAGGGGTCACAGTTTAAGGATAAGGGGGAAATCTTTTAGGACCGAGATGAGAAAAACATTTTTCACACAGGAGTGGTGAATCTCTGGAATTCTCTGCCACAGAATGTAGTTGAGGCCAGTTCAATGGCTATATTTAAGAGGGAGTTAGATGTGGCCCTTGTGGCTAAAGGGATCAGGGGGTATGGAGAGAAGGCAGGTACAGTATACGGAGTTGGATGATCAGCCATGATCATATTGAATGGCGGTGCAGGCTCGAAGGGCCGAATGGCCTACTCCTGCATCTAATTTCTATGTTTCTATGAACAAGCTTAGATTGGGGCATCTTGGTCGACATGGACAAGTTGGGCCAAAGGGTCTATTTCTGTGTTGTATGACTATAATAATATCTAAATTATGTCATTCACAATTTTAAAAAATCTATAAATACCCAATGATAGTTCCTGGTTTGTTTCATGTGACCAAAATAGGAATTTTGAAAAAAAATGATACATTCTTACAGCCTAGCACTTTCCCTTTATATATCTTATCTTACACATTTTTTTTGTTACTGCTTCTTCAAAATCGCTGCAATCATCAGGTCAAGGGTTTACTATAACCCAACTAGGTATGCATATCAACTCAACCTTTGAAACATCACGTGTCGTAGTTTAAGTAAATTCCGTATGAATGAAACATTTAGATGCTTTCTTTTCTTCTAATGTTGATCTGTCCAACTAAATGAAATTAAAAGTTGGACAAATCTTGACTTCCATTGATTACTTTGATTTGCTGAATTCAGTTTATTGTATTAGTTAGTTGGTTCCATGGTGCTATTCAAATATATCAGTAAGTTCTCCTGGAGGTGTGATCATGATTTCTCCCTGGACATCCCTTAAATCATTGTATGTACTAATCAATATTTCCTGGCTGGTTGACCTTTTTGGACTGCAAGTGCACTTCAAAATGAATCCATTGCTTGCAGTAGTTTTGTTTATCTTATTGATTGGGAAAAAAAGCATGAGAATATAATTCCTTAAATTGCAGGCCACAGTAATAGAATAAACCAAAAATCAATGCCCAAATGGAGTATGATACCAAAACAATTGAGGACATACTATCCTTCCCTACCTCCATCAGAGCATATTATAAGTACAAGAATTACTGCTTGTCAACAGATATCTTCTTTGTTACCCACTGCAGTAAGAATAGTTTGTCCAGCAACTATTACAGGTACCTCCAATTACAAATCACACTAGTTATTAAAGTAACAAACTTTGACATAAGCTGATTAAGATAAAACACAAATTGACATGTAAAAATAAGATTGTCTGGTTGTCCAGCTTTGGCTATTCCCAAGACTGTTACATTATACCAATACTTCAATTATTTTGGAAATACCAGCAAAATGTTGACAACTTGACTTGGAACAGCATGAAATTAAAGACTTGTTTATATTCCCCAGCTATTTGACATTCTTGTCTTGTACTCATGTCATTTCTTGAGATGTTTAAATGAGATGCAACGCGTTGGAGTAACTCAGCAGGTCAGGCAGCATCCCTGGAGAACATAGATAGGCGATGTTTGAGGTTGGAACCCTTCTTCAGTCCCAGCATGGATAGGTGGCGTTTCAGGTTGGGATCTTTCTTCAAATTCAAATGAATGAGACTACAGTTTATAATCTTCACATCACAAGCTTGTTTGTTTATAACACGGCAAGTTAGAACATAGTACAGCACAGGAACAGCACCTATGACCCAAAATGTCTGTGTCAAACACTATGCCAAGAACAACTCTTATCTGCCTGCACATAATTCATTTCCCCCCTTGCCATGCATATCCATGTGCCTATACAAAAGTCTCATACACGCCACTATTGTATTTGCCTCCATCATCAACTATGGCAGCATGCTCCAGACACTCACCAGACACTAATTTTGCCCCTCTCAGTTTAAAGAGAAACCTTCATGTACAGTTAGATATTTCCATCTTAGGAAATAGGTCTACATGATCTCTGCATCTCCTGATTTTATATACTTCTATCAGGTCTTCCCTCAGTCTCTGGCATTCAAGGGAAAACAATCCAAGTTTGTCCGACCTCTCCCAGTAGCTACAACTTCCTTATCAGCCCCCTCTGCAGTATTTGTAAAGCCTCCACATCCTGTCTGTAATGGGGCAACCAGGACTGCACGCAATACTCCAAATGTGGCCTAACCGAAGTCCTATAAAGCTGCTTCATGACTTCCTGAGTCTTACACTCAATGCCCTGACCTATGAAGGCAAGTATACCACATCTTTTTTTACCACAAAGTAAAGTATTAGGTTGAATGCTTATCCTGCTGTTCACATATGAAAACAAAGATGTTCATTTGGTCTACTGATAAAGTCAAAATAATTTTGAGATAAGCTAACATTTAAAATAATTCTAAAACATCAATATGAAAACATGGATTATCAAAAATTAAGAAAAGTACAGATCAGATAGTTGATCTTAATATAGGCCAACCTTTATTTATAAAAATAAAGCAAATACTTGCAGTTATATTCAAACACTTTCACCCTCAATAGGAACTATTTGCCATGGAGTGAGAGCTATGTTTACAAATCTCCACTGCATACAGACTTTATTAAATTATACACATCTGTAATACATTGTTAACAAAAGTGCTAGAATATTTTGAAAAAAAAATACCTATGTGGCATACAATGTACAATTCAAGAGTTGCAACCCAGATCTTATTTTTTTTTTATGGTACGAGGCAGCCCATTTTAATTGAGCACAGCAACAAGTTCCAGAAATCTTATTTGAAGACCAAATCTCTAATGCAAATATCCATTCTTTCACCATGATCCCAGAAACAAATGCCTCACATTGAAATTGCACTATACTTCCTACAAGTCAAAGCAGTTCATTTAAAAACTCTCTCTAATTTGTTCGGAACAAATGGTGTTAGTTAATAACTGCAGAAGTGTTCTCAGATCAGAATTCAATCAAGGGAATGAATTCTGGAGGTAGAATACAAAATGCTGATATGATTATGCAACCATATAGAATACTTAACATCACTGACCAAAGATGAACTGCTAGCAGTTCCTTTGTACTTGCATTACTTAATTTAGAACACAGGACTGTCCATTGAGTGCACAATTAAATCTAGAAACCAATGATATAAATAATGTAAATACTGTGCAAATCAAAAGATGTACATATAGCGATCTTATGATCTAATACACTGGTTGCACAGGTAATGTGCAGATCAAAATAATGTTCCTTTTTCATAATTAGCTATTTAAATTAGGCCACTATTGTAAATCATCATTTCTCCTATCAAAGAATATATGCATTTCATCTTCATATCTGGCAGATGGGCTGCCCATGTTCTCCAATAATGTATGATGATCATCATGTTCAAATCCATTTGTTTCTTCTTTTTCAATCTTCTTTGTCAGAGATACTAACTGTTGCCAAGTGACTTCAATATCCTTAAACGCATGAAGTAAAAAGATGCCCAAAATGATGGTACAGAATCCACTGATAATCCCAATGACATCCTTGACATTCACACCATTCCATTCTTTGAAAAGGATGACAGAGCAAGTGATGACGGTAGTTGTGAAGAGCACATAGTAAATTGGGGTAACTAAGGAGATGTTGAAGGTATCAAGAGCTTTATTTAAATAGTTGATTTGCGTGCCAATAGAAATGATCAAGGTCAGGAGCAGAACCCAACTGAATGGTTTGCTGATCACAGGTCTGTTCTCAATCAGCTCCTTTATCACAAGGCCGAGTCCTTTTACCGAAGATACAGAAAAGGCACCAATCAGGGAGCAAATTAAGATATAGACCAGAATATTTGTTCTTCCCAATTTAGGGGCAATAAAGAAAATTAACACCACAGAAACTATGATCATTATGCTGGCAAATATGATGAATCCTGAAAGAAAAAAGAAAAACAAAACATAAATTAAACATAAACAAATAAGTTTTAAATTCGATTAGTTTAGAGATACAGCACGGAAACAGGCCCTCTGACCACTGAATCCGCGCTGACCAGCGATCCCCGTTCACTAATACTGTTCTACACACTGGGAACAATTTTATAGAAGCCAATTGACCTACAAACCTGTACATCTTTGTAATATGGGAGGAAACCAGAGCACCCGGAAAAAAACCCACGCGGTCATAGGGAGAACGTGACCTGCACAGAAAGCATTCGTAGTCAGAATCGAACCTGGGTCTCTGGCTCTGCAAGGCAGCAACTCTACCGCTGCGCCACCATGCCGCTCTAACTTTTCCCTCAGTGAGTTAGAGTCTTCAGTTGCCCACACAATTTGCCCAAGTATTTTATATTCAGCGATGTATCCACATTGACAAAATATCCATTTACAGGTGTAACAATAGGCCCATGTGATCATGTTTCATATTTTCTCCTGCCATTGCCAAAGGCAATAGGTACTCTTTGCAAAATGCCAAATATGAATTGTTAAGCAACTTTATTTACCAGAAAACATGGGGAATAACAGCTGCAATCAATTCTCAGTATGATTTAACTCATCTAAAGAGTGAAAAATTAGTGATAAGAAACACACCAACAGCATTAGCAATTTCTCACAGCTCATCACAACTCAATTCTGGCAAGTAGAGGGTTTGATATAAATCTTGTTCCCCTCGCATTCTTCACCAGAATTCACGGACTGATTGGTTGTTCATGCACCTTAAATACAGATCCTCCAGCTGCATTCAGTAATTCACATTTATTATTCCTCTGAACGCAGAACTAACAAACAATTCCTGTTTTCAAAAAGGATTGAAGGCAACCTGATTTCAGAGTTGTGATAAGTCAACTGATTTTGTCTCAATGAGACAAACAAGAAGCATCATTCTAGATTCTGGCTCTACACGGCTCCAAAATATACAGCTCAAAAACACAAAAGTGTCATGGATAGTGAAACTGGCTATCAGAAATTACAGCAGGATTTTGATCAGCTGGGCTAGTGAGCGATGGAATGGAGTTTAATGCAGATAGGTGCAAGATGTTGCAAGAAGTCAATCCAGGGCAGGAAATCCACAGTGACTGGTGAGGCCTTGGGGAGTGTTGTTGAGCAGAGGGGTCTAGGAGCATAGGTACATCGTTCCCTGAAAGTGGCACCACAGGTAGATAGGGTCGTCAGGAAGTCTTTTGATAGATTGAACCTCATCAGTCAGGATACCAAATACAGAGGTTGGGACATTATGCTACAGTTGTACAAGATGTTGGCAAGGCCACATTTGGACTCTGCTGTAGGAAGAATGTAATTAAACTGGAAAGAGTACAGAGAAGATTTACAAGTATGTTGCCAGGACTTGAGGGCGTGAGATATATAGGGAGAGGTTGTGCAGGCTAGGATTTTATTAGTTGGTGCACAGGAGGTTGATGGGTGATCTTGTAAAGGTGTTTAAAATCTTGAGGGGATTAGAAAGAGTGAATGCACAGTCTTTTACCCAGAGTAGAGGAATCAAGAACCAGAGCACAGAGGTTAAAGGTGAGAAGGGAAAGATTTAATAGGAGCCAGAGGGTAACATTTTCCAGAGAGGGTGGTGGGTACCTGGAACGAGCTGCTAGGAGGTAATTGAGTATAACAAAGACACTTGGACAGGAAAATTTGAGTGTTATGTGGCAAACATAGACAAATGGGACTAGCGTAGATGGGGCATCTTGATCGGCATGGTCATGTTGGGCTGAAGGGGCTGTTTCAGTGATGCTTCTCAAAAATGCGCCATATTTATTTTTCTAATAAATCTGTTTCTCACCATGAGATTCAAAAATATATTATGCTGAAAAATATAGATGAAAATCTACCACAAACAAGCTGTAAAACTTAAACCATAACACAAACGGTCGGAAACACTCAGATCAGACAGCATCTGGCGAGAGAATCAGAGCTGGTGTTTTACTTAGAAAATGATCACTGGCCTTTCACAGGAACTGAGAAAAGTTAAAATGCAATGCCTGGTTTAAAATGCAGTTATACAGGAAGTGGGGGAGGACAAAGGGAATATATATGATAGTGTGAAGTCTCAGAGAGATGGAAAGACAAATGCTGGCGGTGCCAGCTGAAAGAGGACAGTGAAGGTTTGTTAACTGCAACTGATCTGTGAACGCTGACAGAGGAATGAGAGATAAGACAAAGAACAATGCTGGAACAGTGAAATACAAAACATTGTATTTGCTGGAAATCTTAGAAATAAACATAAAAATGTCAGGCAGTACCCGTGTAGGGAGAAAAATTGTGTTAGTGTAACAGGTTGATGACTAGTAGTGGCTTTGCAGATGGGAAGGCTTGTTACATCAAATTGCCAAATTCAATGTTGATACATGAGATTTGATATCTACCCAATTAAAAGGAAATACTGATTAGGAAGAGGCCAAAAGTCAGAATAAAGATTTAAAGTGATAGGCAACAGGCAGTTCAGAATGAGCGAAAGTATTCTGCAAAGTGGTTAATCAATATGTGTTTGGGTTCTCCAACGTGGAAGCGACTGCATTGTGAGCAGGCACGGAACTCAGTATCAAAATATGGAGGAGACCGGGGGACAGGGGGGACACAATCTTTTTGGCGGCCGCGCGTGCATGCGCACACTCACACACTTCAGAGACTCAATCCAGCGCTAAATGCAGCTCAACTCTGCCTGTCTCGCCGGGTTAACCTACAGCCCTGCCTGGACTGACAGGACACCAGCGCTGCTTCTCCGCGCTGGCTGTATACCTGGGCCATATTTCCCGCAAGCCCAGGCAGGTTAACCTGGCGGCTCAGGCAGAGTTGAGCTGGGTTTAGCGCTGCTTCTCTGCGCTGGTTGTGGGCCTGTGGGTACAGCTCCCGTCTGACTCCCGACCTCTCTGGCCACCCGTGGGGGGGGGGGCCACTCGGGTGGGGAAGGGGCAGCGCCGGAGACCCGGCCGGGATCGATCCTGGCTGCGGATGAAGCGCAGGTCTGTGCCACGTCTCCCTCCTCCAATCACCGCACTCTATCCTCAGTCCCAGCCCCCCCCCCCACTCCTCCCTCCTCCAATCATCGCGCTGAATCATCATGTCCCGCCCCCATTGCCTGCTGACCGACGTCTCTCTCGTCCAATCAGCAGTCCCACCTCCACTGTCTCGAGAAAAGCGGAGATTTTAAAATCCGGATGACAAAAACATGGGGGGGACGTGTCCCCTCTGCCCCCCCCCCCCCCCCCCCCGGGTTTTCTGCCCCTGATGGTGAGCACTGAATGCAGTACACCAAATTGGAACTAGAGCAAGTGAATTCCTGGAGGCCTGGTTTAAAAATGTGTAGGCTGCAGCTATGAATACAGGGGTCCAAATTGTGCTCAGCTATTATAGAAAATGTGAAACTGTTTCAGTACTATCTTGAACCCTACGTGTCCTTTTCTAAATGTTTTAATGCTGCTTTTTGCTCTCATACAGAATTCAAAAGCTTCACTCTCATTATTAATTGTTCCTCTTTTCTTACCTTTAAGTGGTCCATCTCCCACTATCCCCCTCCTTTTCTTGATTTTTCCATTCCCATCTCATGGTAAGTTAGTGACCAATATCCATTCCAAGCTCAGTTTCTAACTGGTCTACAACTCATCCCATACTGTTTCCTGCAAGGACAGCACTTTATTCTTCTATTTTCTCCAGGTATGTTACAGGTATATCCATTTTGATGGCAACACCTCCTATACCAGTGCTGCCTAGATATCTCCCCTTTTCTTGATCTGTGGTTTCCCCTCCATAATTGTTGAAATGGCTTGCAGCATTATATGTCCTATTTTCTATACATCTCCACTTTCCCCTTCCCAACCAAAACAACCACAGAATGCTCTTTGTTCCTTATCTTCTAAACCACTAGCCTCCATATTATACAGATCACCCAATACCGTCCATCCCAATGTGATTCCATTACCAGACTGATCCATCTCAGTTGACATTCACTGCCTTTCTCATGGCACCTTTCCAAGCAACTGCACGAGTCATATCTACCTCTTCCTTTCCAACCAAGGATCTAAGCACTTCATCCAAGCGAGGCACAAATATACTTGTGCTTCTTCTAATTTAGTGTATTGCATTTGATGCTCATAAGTCTCAAGACTGAAAGAATTCAACAGCTTCAGTCAACTAGTGTTTTCATTTTCAGTAATTAGAAAGTCTGAAATAAAAAAGATCAACTTGTAATGTTCTTTCTCTAGACATTCTGCCTGTCCGGCTTGTTATTTTCAGTAAATTGGATACTTTCAAGAGAGTGCTAGATAGGGCTCTTAAAGACAGCGTAGTCAGGGGATATGGGGAGAAGGCAGGAACGGGGTACTGATTGGGGATGATCAGCCATGATCACATTGAATGGTGGTGCTGGCTCGAAGGGCCGAATGGCCTACTCCTGCACCTATTGTCTAAACTTGTTGATTTCAGAATTCCAGCAACTGCAGCATTTTATAAACTCAGTTCCAGCATTTGTGTTTCTCTTTTATCTCTTCTATACATCTCCATACAGAATGGCCTTGATTAACTAGCCTCTCTCAGACAGCAGCAGTCTTATGTCATTCAGCTGCTCCTGGAATCCATTCCCTTTGTTCCCTTCTCTCTTCACAATTAAAAATACATTTGATTTCTAAATTTTCCATGTTCTGATTAAATGTCACTGACTTGAAATGTTAAATTGGTTGCTCGCTCTTCAGATGCTAACTGACCTGCTGAGTATTTCCTGCATTTTTCAACATTTGTTTCTGCTAACTAAATAACCAATAGTTTTCTTACTTTATTAAAATTTGGTGCAATAATCAAATAGAATTACAGCAAAAAAAAAACCTATTAGACTGAACCAGATTTTTGCAGTATCCAATACAAAGAAAGCAGCTAGTAATGTCTAAGAATGAACAACCATTCCTGATTTTTCCAAATTGGTTATTGTGCAAAAATGTTTTGTTAAAATAAAACGGATGTACCAGTGTCTTTTAGCTTCTCTTGCATCTCATCCAAGGAGTGGACTCCTTCTTCTTCCGGTGCATGAATGACTATTATAGTTGATCCTACAACGCAGAGCAGGCACCCCAACTTGCCATGGATGTTCAGTCGCTCATGCAAGGCATAAGATGAAAGCACAGCACTGTTTGGAAAATATAAAAAATAGCAGGATACTGCAGTGAACGATTTGCAAACAAAGGAAGATTTGTTCAGTCTATAATGTTTTTTTTTAAATAATATTTTTCCTAGACAATTAACATTCCAGCATTAATGAATTGATCCATGAGTATTGGTTCTTAAATGTGGTCCAGTGATGTATTTCAGTCGTTCAGGGTGGTGGATGTATGGAATAAGCTGCTAGACAAGTTACAGTAGTTGAGGCAGGGACTATTCCAACATTTAAGAAGCAGTTAGACAGGTACATGGATAAGACAGGGTTGGAGGGATATGGACCTAATGCTGACAGGTGGGACTAGTGTAGCTGGGACATGTTTGCCAGTGTGGGCAAGCTGGGCCGAAGGGCCTGTTTCCACACTGTATCACTCATGGCTCTATTATAAGATTCTCAAGTAATTCAAGCAAATTTGTCATTTACTATCAATGCCTTTGTCCTGATTTACTTGTTTTACTTTCAGCAGGTTTTACTTTAGACTTCCCCAGGCACAAGACCCCCTAAACATTATGTCTGTGCATTGCACCCCTGGATGATGAAGATACTATTTTATTTTCTTTGTAGGACAACACATAAGGTTATGGTACACAGGCATTACACTGACTATATTGAACACAATAAATAATCCTAACCCATTTACAAGGAAGTTTGATTTACTTCTAAGTTTTCAATAGGTGTTCCTATTGATAATATTCATCTGTTCCAGATTTTATGGGTAAAAAATAAACACCTGGAGGAACTCAGCAGGTCAGGCAGCATCTGTGGAGGGAAGTGGACAGACAACATTTCTGGTCAAGAACCTTCCTCAGAATGACTACACCTCCGCTGAAGAAGAGTCCTGACCGGAAATATTGTCTGTCCATTTCCCTCCACAAATACTGCCCTTGTCGAAGTCAGTCTGTTAGTTTTTTTTAAATCATGATTCCAGCATCTGCAGTCTCGCGTCTCCGGATTTTATGAAAGTTGACAGACTTGTGCTTTAAAACATGCATAGAGAAAAAAACATTTTATGGCAGAGACACAAAAACTGGAGTAACTCAGTGGGTCAGACAGCAACTCTGGAGAAAAGGAATAGGTGACATTTCGGGTCAAGACCCTTCTTCACACCTGATGTGGTCTGAAGAAAGGTCTCAAGCCGAAACTTTACCTATCTCTTTTCTCCAGAGATGCTGTCTGATCCGCTGAGTTACTCCAGCTTTTTGAGTTTATCTTCGGTTTAAACCAGCATCTGCGGTTTCTTCCTACACATTGTGTTTTCTCCTGCCTAACAAAAGGATGGCCTAGTTTTTGTTTGTAGGATTGATTGTACAGTAATGCCCCGAGTAGCAGTGTACACAAAGATATATTTGCCATAATCTAGTCAAAACCAGGGATGTCAACTCCCATTTAAAATTGAACTGATTATTGTTATCAATTAGAGCACCCACTGAGAACTTCGAAAGAAAACTGAAATCAAACTATAAATTTAACAATGTCATTTGGTCCCACTTTTACTTCAAAACTGGCCCAACATTTATCATAAACGTCTACTGTGATGGATGTTTATCTTAATTTTTATGTGGTTGTGTGTCTTGTTGCTTTTCACTTAGTATGGCTGTATGGTAACTCAATTTTCACTGTATCTTAATTGGTACATTTGACAATAAACTGACCTTGAAGCCCATTTTGTTTACCTTACTGGATGCTGTCTGTGTAAAGATTGCACGTTCTCCCTGTGGGTTTCCTCCGAGTGCTCTGGTTTCCTCTGAGTGCTCGTTTCCTCCCACATCCCAAAGACGTGCAGATTTGTAATTTAATTGACCTCTGTAAATTTCTGCTAGTGTGCAAGGCGTGGATTCAAGAGTAGGAAAGGTGGAACTAGTGTGAATGGGTATCGATGATTAGTATGGAGTCAGTGAGGCAAAGGGCCCATTTCCATGCTGTACCTTTCAATATGGTAATGTTTCAAATGCAACCCTCCATTTTAATTATTGCAATAATAAAACATACCTTATTAGCACACTTAGTGCACCCAATGGGGTAACCAGTGTGGCAGGTGCAAACACATATGCAGTAAAGTTTGCAGCTTCTCCAGCACCCACTGCAAAATAAAATAGCAAGAAGGAGTTTAGAAACATGAAAGGGATTGTCCACCCTAGCTTTTTGAAAGCTTTTAGAATTCATTTTCCATTGTGTCCATATCAATTTGGGAAAGGCCAATGCCAAATGATTTACTTTTTAAAAATTTCTTTAGTGCTATTGATATGCTAAAAATCATGAAGAGTTTTGAGAGAGTGAATGAGGGAAAACAGTTTTCATTGACACAAGACCAGGAACTAGATAATGCAAATTCAAAGATATTTGACAAACATTATTTCTTATGCATCAAGTTATGACTAGGAATGCTCTACCTGTCAGACAAAAGTGCTGGAGAAACTCAGCGGGTGAGTTTCTCCAGCACTTTTGTCTACCTTAGATTTTCCAGCATCTGCAGTTCCTTCTTGAACATGCTCTACCTGTCAGAATGGTGGAAACAGATTCAAGGAAACTTGATAAGCATAAAGTGAAAAAATATGCAGAGTTATGGTGGTGAAACAAGGGTTTATGGAGTAGTTTCATTAGGAAGCCAGCAAAAGCACAATTAATTAAATGTCGTTATTTTTTACTTCATTATTATCAAATTACTAAACTAATATATGTTTGAAGCAATTTTTGATTAAACACTCCTAGATGAACCAATACTTAACCAAACTAATTTTTTCAATCAAAAATTACATCTTATATTGAGGCATGCTCACAAATAATATTAATATGCAATTCCAGCATAGAGAAACCTTGCGACCGAAGGACCCCTGGGATTTGGTAAATTTCACTAATATCGATAGCACTAAAGACATTTAAAAAAGAAAATGTGATATGTTGTTCAGCATCAGCTAATTAACAGTGAATGTGTTCTGTCCAACACATATCTTCCACAAGTGCAACTTTAGGGACACTGTTTTTCTCACTAATCTATCTTATATTCTGCATGCCTCAACATGACAACTTTCAGGATTAGAGAAGGAACAACATTTCTGCACTGCAGGAAATGTTACAATCAACAATATTCAATTTTCATTGATCCAGCAGTATACATATTACCTTGCAAGCAGATATTCCTCACCTAAGAAGTCACCTACTTATAGGCAGTCCTAGTTTGATACACCACAGAGAAAGAATGGCAAGATGGGAGTGGGGCTTAGGAACCATAGAATAGCTGGAGCAAAATATTTGCTCATTAAAAAAATAAATACTTTGAATTGGACTAGATACAGGCATTATTGGTTTTATTAACAGCTGAAGCCGCTAAAATAATTGGGTCCTTAAAAACAAATACCAGACACATTAAAATGAAGGTGATGCACACAGCCTTTGGCCTACTGGCACGCTGAAATGTATTGAGAAAGGAAGTAAGGGTATCTGCTGATTCCCTTAACATTCTATTAAAACAGTGCTAACATGGAGTAAAATAACAAACTACACTTTAGCTATTGTTTAGGTGGCTTAGTTATACTTCCAAAGAGGAAGCTGACCATTGATTTAAAAAAAAAAATTCTTGTAATGCACACATAAAATCATTATTTATTAACCAATATTAAATTGCATTTTCGTAGGTGCTGATAAGCTATGAAGTGGAATTGAGCCGTTCTATAGGGAGTTAGTATCGACCTGATGAGATGAATAGCCTCCTTCAGTAGCAAATCTAAGCTAACTGAAAAGTAGAAAAACATTTCAATACACAAATCCAAAACAAGATATTGCAGGATGCTGATTATCAAACATAAAAGAAACGCTGCAAATATTCATCAGATTATTTTATCTATTATTTCCAGTGTTTTCTTTTTATTTCAGTGTCAAAATAAATGATTCTCAATATGCCCGGCCCTAATAATCTTATTTTGAGTAAGCAGGACCCTGTGTTTGAACTTCATTTAGCAAGTTCTGCTGCTGCTTCTGAAAAGTTCAAATTAATTCTCTCACCCTTCTGGAATAAATGTTCACCAAGTTAACAATGCTAGCTGCAATTCACAAGACAGACAGCAGATAGAGTTATAACATTCTGCAAAACACCTTTCCTTTAAAAAGAGTACTTCCTTTAAAAATAAATTTATTGAGAGCAACAAGAGTGCAAAAGAAAGCATGGTTCATCTTTGGAAACTGCTCTGGTGAATGATCCCCAATCAGTGGATCCACGAGATGATTGGGTGCATTTATTGGAAATATAGCAGAATAAAATGGAATAAAAGGAATAAAGTCAAATTTTTATTCATCACATACACCCAAACGTGTAGTGAAATGAATTTGCCAGTAGCGATATACTTAAAAAGAAAACACAATACCCAGTAAGATTTAACACAAAAATCAACCACAGCATTCTTCACTATGGTGGAAGCCACAAAGTTTAGTAAGCCCTCTTCCTTGTTCACCCATGGTCGGGGCTATAAACCTCCGCAGTCGCCACTATGGACAGCCCGATTTATAGGGCCTCTCGTCGGGATGATTGAAACTCCGACGTTGGGATGGTCAAACACATTCCACGGCTTGTAAATCCCGAATCGGCGCTTTCTTACCGGAGACCGTGGCTTCAGGATGATGTAGGCCGCAGGCCGGCGGTCGGAGCTCTTCTCCAGGGATCCCCAGCGAGGGATCCCAGGCTCCGGATGGTAAGTCCACGCCACGCCCGCGGCTAGAAGCTCCACAGACCGCGGCGTCAGGATGTAACAGTCCGCGGGCCAGCGATCGGAGCACACCTCTCTGGCGACCCCCAGCAATGTCCATGCTGCGCCCTTCGCTGGGTATATCTGAATACACTACTTCCAACGAAGAATGGGGGCAAAGTGGAGCATTTGGTTCCAAGTGTTGTTGAAGGTTTGAACAACTGACCCTTTGAAGACAAGCATGATATGTTGAGGTAATTGTTCTAGAGGTTATGGTATCAAGCTCGGTGGCAAGAATAAGAGTTCGGTATTCGGCCTGCGCATGCCCATGTCAAAGGTCACTATGCAAAAAACATTGCTGGAAAGCAGTGGAGCTGTGTACAGATACACCTTCATTTCTTCCGGTTTTTCCAGCATTGATTTTTCTAGGTAAGAAAATATGGCTTTCAAACTATGAATTAGTTGTATTTATTGTTCCTTTGTTAAAAGCTAAGATTATTTTGTCGTTTTTATTGCTTTATGTTTTGGTGAGTGAGCGAGATCGTGCTTGTTCATGGTCAAGGTCGGGACCGGGTCTCCGATGCTACGGGCGCTGTTGAGTTGCTGCTGGGCCATCCCCGTACCCTCCCGGGTGCCCCGTCCCTGTCCGGGGTTGGCCAGAGGTGTCGGGCCGGGCTGGCAAGCCGGGCGGACCGGGGACCGTCGGGTGCGCCTCTCTCCTTGTCCAGTGGCTGTCAGTTGGCCCCCTCGGTGCCGGAGGGGACCGAGCGCCGATCATGGGCGGGGATGCACACGGTGTGCTGCAGTGGCTTGGCGGGTCAGGCGGAGTTGTACTGGGGTTGGCGCTTCTCCGCACTGTGGGCTTGGGGCCGCTGGTGTTGTTGGTCTGGGGTCGCCCCGGACATCTCCGGCCGCCACCCCCAGGTGGGGATGGGACACTCGGGGGGGGGGGGCGGTCCAGTGGCGGTTCGGCAGTGCTTGCGGTGCCAGGGACCCGGGTTCGATCCTGGCAGCGGATGAGGCACGGGTCTGTGTGCGGCTCTCCTGTCTCCCACTCGCATCTGCCCTTTGAGGGGGAAGAGATGAGGAGTTGACCATTTATGGAAGTCCCTCTGGAATCGATAATTTCATTGCTCATTCGTATTCATAGATGAGGCTGAAGAATTCCATTGCCTTGAATGTAGCAGAATAGTGAAATTCGACTCAGAAACTAGCATCGTTGAGTTCTTCTTCTTCTTGCGTATGGTGTGCACAGCCTAGAGTTGTAGGACAACTTGTTCTATTTGATCTTATTTGATTGTGCACACCGGGTTGATTGCATTTGTCGAAACAGGGCGGACAACGTGAAGGTTGCAATCTCCCACCCCTCGTTGTGTTCCAGTCTGGAATACATTAATTTTCTTATAATGTGAACACACGGCACCCCCGTTCCTCAGATTAAATATATTTTTATGCATAAATTATGAATAAAGATAAGAATTTATACAGTTTCTTCAGACAGCGCTTTGTTCGCCTTTTCTTTATGGTGAATGACCTTTGACAAATCCCATGATTCCTTGCGTTTTTCGGAATACCGAACTCGCTTATTAAGTTACATTTCTCACTGGAGGCAGAACAAGTCTAATGGAGATGAAAGGCCTTTTTCCGAATATAGTATATTATCCCAAAACGGAAGGAAAGAGTTGGGGGGGGGGGGAGAAAGCGGCTTCATGATCAAGCAGACTGGTTTTGAAAGAATCTTATAATAAAAGCTTTTATAAAGTTTGCACGGACAATTGCAAAGATCATGGCCATTACGGAGACTTGTTCCACCATTTTGTTGCTTCAGATGGGATAGAGAGCAGTAAAAGAGGTGGAGGAGTTGCTTAATTAAC
The DNA here is from genome assembly GCF_010909765.2 of Amblyraja radiata. Taxonomy (NCBI): domain Eukaryota; kingdom Metazoa; phylum Chordata; class Chondrichthyes; order Rajiformes; family Rajidae; genus Amblyraja; species Amblyraja radiata. Next base: position 107,306,131 of record NC_045956.1, on the reverse strand, counting down.
CAGGGAGAATGTCATGGTGATACTTAGAGAGGACATACTGGAAGATTCATCTATTATGGCAATATGGGTAGAGCTAAAAAATAAGGAGGGTCTCGACCCGAAACGTCACCCATTCCATCTCTCCTGAGATGCTGTCTGTCCCACTGAGTTACTCCAGCTTTTTGTGTCCATCTTCAAAAATAAGAACAGTGTGCTCACTCTAATAAAATTGTATTTATGGACCACCAGCGGGAGGTAGAGGAATAGATTTGTAGACTATGGAAGGATGCAAAAGCAACAGGATTGTCATAGTGGGTGACTTTAACTTCCCAAATATTGACTGAGACTTTAGGTGCAAAAGGCTTAGACAGGGCCACATTTGTTAGGTGTATCCAAGAGGTATCCAAGAGGGTTTCCTGAAGCAGTATTGTGGGTGGTCCAACACGAGGAGGGACAAACTGGTTTGTGTATTGGAAAATGAGCCTGGCCATGTGACTGGTGTTTCAGTGGAAGAGTATTTTGGAGCAGCAGTTACAACTGCAAATGTTTTAAGATATTTATGAATAAGGGGAAGTCTGGACATTGGGGGAATATGGGCAAGGCAGTTCACAAAATTGTTAGGCAGCAGCCCAGGCGAGTAAATTGCGAACAGTTATTATTGGGTATGTCCACATCTGACACATGGGATTCGTTTAAAAGCCCAGCTCAGGACTGGCATGTTCTAACAAGGAGGAAATAAATGGTTTGGTAAGGGAACGTTGGATGACCAGAGGTTTCAAATTTGGTCAAAAAGAGAGGAAAAAAAAGCATGTTTAGAAATTTGAAATCAAACAGGGCCTCTGTGGAATATAAAACAGGAAATAATTCAAGCAGGCAACTAGAAGGGCCAAAAGGAGCCATGAAATGTCATTGATGAGGCAGATTATAGAAAGTGAGGGTAACCAAGGTTATACAAAGGTGGCACAAGGACAAAGGAAGGAATTTACGTTTGGGGTCAGAGGACATGGGTAAGGTACTAAACAAACACTTTGCATCTCTAATCACCGAGGAGAAAGACATGTAGGACAGTGAGATCAGTGTGGGGGAAGTCTAATATGAAAGGGCAGTTTAAGATCAAGGTGAATAATTTTATTTTGGTCTCTTGAAGAGCATTAATGTGCATAAACCCCAGGGTTTTAGACAATAGACAATAGGTGCAGGAGTAGGCCATTCGGCCCTTCAATGTGATCATGGCTGATCATCCCCAATCAGTACCCCGTTCCTGCCTTCTCCCCATATCCCCTGACTACGCTATTTTTAAGAGCCCCATCTAGCTCTCTCTTGAAATAATCTTGAGAACCTGCCGCCACCGCCCTCTGAGGCAGAGAATTCCACTCACCACTCGCTGTGAGAAAAAGTGTTTCCTCGTCTCTGTTCTAAATGGCTTACTCCTTATTCTTAAACTGTGGCCCCTGGTTCTGGACTCCCCCAACATCGGGAACATGTTTCCTGCCTCTAGCGTGTCCAAACCCTTAACAATCATATATGTTTCAATGAGATACCCTCTCATGCTTCTAAACTCCAGAGTGTACAAACCCAGCTGCTCCATTCACTCAGCATATGACAGTCCCGCCATCCCGGGAATTAACCTTGTAAACCTACGCTGCACTCCCTCAATAGCACGAATATGGGATTTATCCGAGGTTATTGAGAGACAAGAAAGGAGATTGTACCTGCCTCAACTACCTCCTCTGGCAGCTTGTTCCATACCCACCACCCTGTGTGCGAAAAAAATGCCCCTCGTGTTCCTATTAAATCTTTCCCACTGCACCTTAAATCCATGTTATCTGGTTCTTGATTCCCATATTGTGTGTAAAAGACTCAATTTACCCCATCTAATTCCTCTCATGACCTAATACACCTCTAAGATCACCCCTCATCCTGTTCTTTAAGGAATAACATGATTCGGTTTTGAGCAGGTGATGAAAGTGACTGATGAGTGTAGGGTAGAGATGTTGGCTATAGGCATTTTATAAAAGTCCATGGCAGGCTGAACCAGAGGTAAAGGGATCCAAGATGATTTGATGATTTGAATTCAGAACTGGTTTACTCATGGAAGACAGGTGGTTGTGGCGTGTTTTCTGGCCGGGGGGCTGTGACCAGTGGAGACGACAAACAAAAGTGGAGTTGCGGACAGTGAGGAAGGTAACAGTGGGAGATAGATCAGTTACAGAAATTGATAGTGAAACGGCAGATGGTGTTCAATCTGAGCAAGTGTGAGATGTTGCACTTTGGGACATTAAATGGAAAAATAAAGTATATAGTTAAAGGCAAAACCCTTAACAGCATAGATGTGCAGAGGATCAGGAGGTCCAAGTCTATGGCTCCCTGAAAGTGCAAAACCCAGCATAAGGTATGCTTGCCTTCATTAGTCGGGGCATTGAGTACAAGATTCAGGAAGTTATGTTGCTGCTTTATAGGACATTGGTTAGACTGAATTTGGAGTACAGTTGTGGTTACTCCAATATGGGAAGGATGTGAAGGGTTTGGAGAGGGTGCCAAAGAAGTTTACCAGAATACTGCATAGGTTAGAGGTCATGACCTATAAGGAAACAAAGATGCATTCTTTCTCTGGAATGTTGGAGGTTGAGGGGAAACCTGATAGAAATGTATAAAGTTAGGAGAGGCGTAAATAGGGAAGATAGTCAGAAACTTTTTCACCAGGATGGAAATGTCAAAGATTAGAAGGCATAGTTTTAAAGTGAAAAGGGTAACATTTAAAGGAGATTTGTGGAGCATGTTGTTTTCTTTTTTTTTTTTACGTTTGCGATGACACAAAGCTGGGTGGCAGTGTGAACTGTGAAGAGGATGTTAGGAGGTTGCAGGGTGACCTGGACAGGCAGGGCCGGCCTTAGGAGGTGCGGGGCCCAATTGGGAAATTTTTTCGTATAAATATAAATAAATAATTATAAATGAGTCACGTGTCATGACAATTCGAGGGAGAGTTCCTTCCACAGCGTGTGGGGAGTCTAGCCAGGTATAAAGTTGCGGGAGCGTTGAGAAGGAGGGGGTCGGGTTCATGCCAGTAACACTCACTCACCGCTGCCGCGGCGTTCCGGGCGCAGAGCTACCGCATTGTGGCCGGGGAGGGAAGCAGCTCGTGTGGCTACGAGCGGCTTCCATCACCGGACAGCGGAACCGACTGCCATCTCAGCGCCTTCTGCCGGCCCGCTCACCTCTGGCAGTGCTCTCCGTCTGAACAGAGAGGGGACCAGCTCAAGAGCAAAGCGGAGTGGGTCAGCGGGTGATTGATAACATCACAGCGGGCGATGGAGCTTGATCCTGTGTCAGCGCGAACAAGGGATCAATTGAGGTTACTCGCCCTGACATATGGAGTAAGCTCCATCGCCCACTGACCCGCTCTTGAGCTGGATGATCCCCAGCCGACCCCCTCCATCTCAACCGTCCTGCCCTCCCCGCTACTTTACCCCTGGGCAGACTTCCCACACGCTCTGAAAGGAACTCCTCCCCCCCCCAGCAGCGCTGTCCTTTTACAGCCGCTTCCAACTTTACAGCCGTTTCCCATCAGCTGCTAGCAATGAGAGATAGACTTGGCTGTATCTCAGTACAGCAACATCGTTCTTGATGTTGCTGTACTGAGGGATAATGAAGCCTGTCTTTCTTTGCTAATAACCTAACCTCCGGCCTCCAAGATGCAGGTACATTTTCTAGCAATGTTAAAAATTTTGAGATTTAAAAAATCAAGTCTGCAATTTATCCCATCAGATAAAGCATAAAAAGAAGTTTAATTTGACACCTAATTCACTTTCATATCACATACATTCAATGTGATCATGGCTGATCATCCCCTATCAGTACCCCGTTCCTGCCTTCTCCCCATATCCCCTGACTCCGCTATTTTTAAGAGCCCTATCTAGCTCTCTCTTGAAAGCTTCCAGAGAACCTGCCTCCACCGGCAGAGCATTCCACAGACTCACCACTCTCTGAGAAAAAGTGTTTCCTCGTCTCCGTCGTAAATAGCTTACTCCTTATTCTTAAACTGTGGCCCCAGGTTCTGGACTCACCCAACATCGGGAACTCTAGCGTGTCCATGCCCTTAACAATCTTATATGTTTCAATGAGATCCCCTCTCATCGTTCTAAACTCCAGAGTGTACAAGCCCAGCTGCTCCATTCTCTCAGCATATGACTGTCCCGCCATCCCGGAATTAACCTTGTAAATCTACGCTGTATTCCCTCAATAGCAAGAATGCCCTTCCTCAAATTAGGGTACCAAAACTGCACATAATACTCCAGGTGCGGTCACACTAGAACTCTGTACAACTGCAGAAGGACCTCTTTGCTCCGATATTCGATTCCTCTTGTTATAAAGGCCAACATGCCATTTCTTAGCGCTAATGGCAGGTACTTGGGAAACGTGGTGACTCGTGAAGATTTTTCAACATGTTGAAAAATGTCCACGAGTAAAATATACTCAGGATGTAAAAATGTGATACTTTTTAACACGTAGTCATATCGTAGTAGCTCGTGAGTTTGCCGTAGTAGGACCTGGTGTCCTATATCACTATTATATGTTCATGATGGAAATAAGAATACTCTGTATATTCATTACCTTTGAATTGTAGTTTTATGTAATCCGCCCATAATTTCTGAGTTCCATTTCACAATATCTATCAGACATACAGAATGTTGCAAGGTAATATCTTGCCCAAACTCCGTTGTATCTTTCTATCTCAATAAATATCACAAGATATGCCATTGTTTCAGCCACATTATGACAAAATACAGAATGTGGGTTATTTGTTATCAGTCACCCCCATCCCAGAAACAACAGTACTTGAAGAAGAACATTTGTTTTACTATGAATCGATTAACAGCGAGCTACGAGGTGAGATTGAAACACCTGTCAGAGGGCTAAGAAACAATCCTGAGTTGACGGCGTATTGTTTTAGAAGAATTAGAATTAGAATTACCTTTGTTGTCATTCAGACCTTACGGTCTGAACGAAATTTCGTGCTTGCAGTCATACATACAATAATAAACAACAATAAACACAAATTAACATCCACCACAGTGAGTCCACCAAGCACCTCCTCACTGTGATGGAGGCAAAAATCTTAGGGCTGCAGTCTCTTCCCTCCTCTTCTACCTCTGCGCTGAGGCGATACCCCACCGGGCGATGGTACAAACAGTCCCGCGGCTCACCGAACCCCGCAAACGGGCCGGCTCAAACACCGTGGCCCGGGGTGGTCGAAGCTGCCGCCCTCCAGTCCAGCGGACGCAGCCGCTGGCCCGCGCTGAACCCCGGACTCAGGTCACCGCCGCCAGAACGCCGTCTCAACCGTTAAGTGAGCATTTTGCAGCGACCTCACCATATTCTGGTTAAATATTCTTTCCACGGAAATCTCCTATTTCACTTTGAAATTATATTCATTTATAACAGTTTGTAACATCAGTAACCACCTTAATGTTTGTGCGTTTAGTACCGGGTATGCTTGAAACTGTTTATTGTAATGTACCATATATTTTTTTTTAAACTACATCAACCAGGTGTGAAAATTACACTGAATCGAACGACGATTGAAAATGCGTGGGAATCGACTAATCGCGATCCTGCTGCGAAATTTTTAAGTCGAAAATTGTTTTTTATTTCAAAGTGGGAATTTGAAGATAGGGACAGAGATGCTACACAGAGATTTTAAACTCGGGAGAGCTCTTGGGTGAACTCGCACAGTGGGACAGGGCTTGAGGCAGCATCTATGGAGCGAAGGAAATAGCCAACGTTTCGGGCCGGGTCTGAAGAAGGGTTTCGACCCGAAATGTTGCATATTTCCTTCGCTCCAAAGAGGGACGGGGGGGGGGGGGGGGGGGGTGCAGGGAGTCAGATAGACTGCGCAATGACAGGGGGGGGATCCCAGTGTGAGAGTGAGTCAGCGTTCCCACATCCCTCTTCTCCACCAAGCAAGGCACACTCCTCTCTCCCCTCCGCCCTCTCCCCCCTTCCTACCCTCATCATCCCCCCCCTCTCCAAAGAAGGAGGGAGAAGGAGGTAGGGAGAGGGAGATCTAAAGGGTAACTGGTTTTGGTCTCCAGTCATCTCACAAAGGGCAGCCAACAGTGGTGAGGCAGAAGGGAGAACTCTCTCTCTCTCCCCCTTTCTCCCTCTCTCGCCCCCCCCTCTCTCTTCCTTCTCTCTCCCCCCCTTCCTCTCTCTTTCTCTCCCCCTTCCTCTCTTTTCTCTCCATCTCCCCCAGCCACGTTTATGTCTACAGTTCAGTCCACGAGTGTGTGTGTGAGAGCCGAGCAGTGTTTCTCATTCTGACTCTGCTCCGTGAGCTGCTCATATTGACAGTAATCGTGTCCAACTCTGAACTGAAAACGTGTGGTTTGCATCTGAAAGTCCCCCCTCTGTTTCTCCACGGCTCCCCCACACACACAGACAGAGACACACAAACACAGCCACAGAGACACACACACACAGCCACAGAGACATACACAGACACACACACACACATACAGACAGACACAGACAGAGTTAAATCCCACCCGTACCCCGGCCCAGACATTAACCCCGACACCAATGGTAACACAGACTCAAACCTCCAACCTGGTCTGCTGTTGTACCGGCAACGAACGAGTTAACACAACCCCCAGATCTGTTTATCCACAGATTGTCTCCCTCCCGCAATTATCCGGCCAGTTGTCTTTCGTTTCTGCTTCAGGTCTTTTAACTCTATCCCCCCCCCCCCCCCCCTACCAAGAGCGGGCCGACCCTTTCTCGCCCCCCCTCTCACGCACACACCGCCTGCCTGCCCGAGAATACTCACGGCTGAGTTCGCTGCGGTGCTGGGGCTTGCTGCCCTGTGGACTCCTACCTCCCCCCCCCCCCCCCCCCCGTCTCGGCCGCTCCTGCGGCAGCGAGTGACACAATTTAACGTATTTACTGAGGAATGGGTATCGATATGCATTGATGACCCATTGTTGAGTAGCAGTTAACACATCGTTTATTATTCACAGCGGTTGTTATCCATGTTCGTTTTGTAAACAAATCCGTATGGCAAATGTTTTTTTTTAAATCTTTATTTAACAAAGCGAATTTGTATTTCCATATGAAATACGGAAAATTAACGCGGGGCCCCCCTTGGGCGCGGGGCCCAATTTGGATAAAATCGGTCCAATAGGCCTAGGACCGGCCCTGTGGACAGGTTGCGTGAGTGGGCAGATGCAGTATAATATAAATAAATGTGAGGTTATCCACTTCGGCGGCAAAAACAAGGGGGCATAGTATTATCTCAATGGGGTTAGGTTAGGTAAGGGGGTGATGCATAGAGACCTGGGCGTCCTTATACACCGGTCACTGAAAGTTGGCTTACAGGTACAGCAGGCAGTGAAGAAAGCTAATGGAATGTTGGCCTTCATAACAAGAGGATTTCAGTACAGGAGTAAAGAGGTTCTTCTGCAGTTGTATAGGGCTCTGGTAAAACCACATCTGGAGTATTGTGTACAGTTTTGGTCTCCTAATTTGAGGAAGGACATCCTTGTGATTGAGGCAGTGCAGCACAGGTTCATGAGCTGATCCCTGGGATGGCGGGACTGTCATATGAGGAAAGATTGAAAAGACTTGTATTCACTGGAGTTTAGAAGGATGAGGGGGATTCTTATAGAAACATATAAAATTATAAAAGGACTGGACAAGCTAGTGCAGGAAAGATGTTCCCAATGTTGGGCGAGATCAGAACCAGGGGCCATAGTTTTAGAATAAAAGGGAGGACATTTAAGACTGAGGTGAGAAAAAACTTTTTCTCCCAGAGTTGTGAATTTGTGGAATTCCCTGCCACAGAGGCAGTGGAGGCCAAATCACTGGATGGATTTATGAGAGAGTTAGATAGAGCTCTAGGGGCTAGTGGAATCAAGGGTTATGGGGAGAAGGCAGGCACAGGATATTGATTGGGGACGATCAGCCATGATCACAATGAATGGTGGTGCTGGCTCGAAGGGCCGAATGGCCTCCTCCTGCACCTATTTTCTATGTTTCTAAACACAGATAATACGTTTATGTTGTTCAGCACGAGGTGCTACATTTGTACAGAGTACAAAACCTTTGTTAGCTATTGGGGTAGACGGACTAGAACAGATTTTCTTAACACATTCCTTTTGGAGAGTCACCACAGGGAGTGGCCTTTGCTATCTACAAAAGGAATGTGTTCGAAAGGGTAAAAAAAAATTTTTTGGATGAATGCCAACAAAATCTCAACACACACATACACACACGTCATAACCAAATGTCAGGAGTGTACATTTGTAAAAATTGGGTAACTGTGAAATCACAATTAAAGAATGTATGCTACGTATACCTTAGTCAGGTGGCTCTCCACCCGAATCAGGTATCGCTTTGCTGCTAACTATTTAACTCCCCTTCCCATGGGTATATGGAACGAGCTACCAGAGAAAGGAGTTGAGACAGTTACAATAACATTGTTTAGAAACACATTTGAACAGGTACATGGATAGGAAAGTTCAGTTTGTTTATTGTCACGTGTACTGAGGTAAAGTGAAAAGATGGACATGCTCCCAAGCCGGGTACATGGGACTAGCCTAAATGGGGCATTTGTCAGCAAAGACAGGTTGGGCCGAAGGGCCTGTTTCAATGCAGTATGATGCGGACTTCCTCCAGCAGTTTGTTCTTTGTTCAAGTTTCCAGCATTTGCAGTTTCCTGTATCTCCATTGTGGCCCAATACTTTGTTTATGAGCATCAAAGTTCAATTCTGGGTCTCACTATCATCCCTTCACGGTTTTTATTGGTGTATTCCCTTCAGATGATCTCCCGGTGGCTCAGCACTTCAACTCCCCCTCCCATTCCGAATCCGACCTTTCTGTCCTGGGCCTCCTCCATGGCCAGAGTGAGTCCCATCGCAAATTGGAGGAGCAGCACCTCATATTTTGCTTGGGTACTTACACCCCAGCGGTATGAACATTGACTTCTCCAATTTCAGGTAGTCCTTGCTTTCTCCCTCTTTCCTCTCCCGTTCCCAGCTCTCCCACAGCTCGTCTCCACTTCTTCCCGCGCCCCCACCCTCACATCAGTCTGAAGAAGGGTCTCGACCCGAAACGTCACCTATTCCTTCGCTCCATAGATGCTGTCTCACCCGCTGAGTTACTCCAACATTTTTGTCTATCTCTGATGTTATGATCAGTGGTTGTAGTCACTAAAAGCTGCATAAAATGTTGTTTGCTGCTTATTCTATAAGCAATCCACTCATGCCAATTCACATTTCAAAAAATATTTTCCTCTGGGAAGAGTGTTTGTTTTTACTAATATCTCCAGACATTATTGTGCAGGTGTACCACATAAATCAGGAATAAAAATGAAAGTAAAAATACAACAATAAGAAATCAAAAAACATAAAATTCCTGAAAGCATTGCAAGACTGGAGAAGGAGAAATTGACTTTGGGCATCAGTACTAATAGATGCGATGCTAACAGCTGTTACCAGCCCTCGCCTTTCAATATTCCATTCTGAGATCTGTAGTGTAGGTCCCAAGCAATTGGCTTAAAAATAAAACCAAAGATGTGGTCATTTCAATTTACTTTGCAAATTTAAGACAGATCACCTTTAGCAACCTTGCACAATAGTAACTTCGATACTGCAAGCTCGGTTTGAATGGATTGATTACACACCACTTTAAGTAGCTCAAGTTAAATTTAATGTACAACATATGTAAAGCAACTTACTCAATAGAAGTCCTCCCCACCAGAGCCATTCCTTTAAATAGGCATATCCTCCTTGACCTGTGAAGTTATCACAGAAGAATTAAAAAGATAGATTGTATTTGTGCCAGGTAACAAATATCAGCAATCTCCACCTTAACCATTGGTGCAAATGAATAGGAGTAAGGATTATTATCTTAACATATTGTCACAGGCAGAAAGTTATTCAACAACCCCCTCCCTAGAAAGTTCATAGCTTCAAACTTTAATACCCTACTTTTGTATTATTTGAAGTATTAATTGCCACTACAAAATGAGTCATGTAAAATGAATCAATTACATTTTTGATAATTAATTGAAGTCTACTTCCAGCAACTAGACTAATGAGAGCTGAGCAGGCAAAATTAGCAGTTCAGCGGAAGTTGGATCTCAGAAATTTACCAGTTAATCCAGTAACAGTAATGGTGAATTTAAGAATACACATGAACTTCAGCAAATTAGCATGGCAGCATTTTTCTTTTGAATTAATATAGAAAGCAGCTTTGTGCTGTGTATGTCCACACAAATAGTGAGAAAGTAGGCCGTCAGGTTGCTAACTTTTTTCTAATGTAGGCTATAGGTGGGTCATGGTAACCTTACAATCAACCCAACACATTCGCTCCTGGTACTATCAACCATAATCCTTTCTCATATCACTCAAAAGATTAAGTATACCATCATAGCCTGTACTTTGCATTCTATCGGGACATCATTGAATGTTTTCCACCTCCCTTTCTCGCATCAGCCCCAGTCCACCCCTCCTCCCCTAAAATCAATACATTGTTCCAAGGAACCTTTCTGGTCCCATTTCCCCATGCCTTTTCAATTTAAACAGAAACAATGCCTTGACTGACAATAATGTCCGAAACAAGGAGCTCTTATGACCTATCACCAAGGCTCCTGGGGTGGGAGATTGCAACCTTCACGTGGTCCACCCTGTTTCGACTAATGCAATCAACCCGACGTGAACAATCAAATAAGATCGAATAGAACAAGTTGTCCTCCAACTTTAGGCTGTGCACGCCATACGCAAGAAGAAGACCAAGACTCCTTGGTTTTTCACCAATCTTAACTCCCTATCCTTATTTGCATGTTGATCAATCCTCATCCTTGCCAATAGATTAACCTCCGATGACTTAGCTTTGATGACTTAGCTTTTTGAGATACCCTTGTCAAAAGTCTTCCGAACATTCAAATACATCTTCTGGTTCTCCACGATACACTTTATTAAGATTTGCTTATAAAGCCAAGGTATTTGCAGACACAATTTTTCCCCTTCAGAAAAAAACAGGCCTACTGCTTGATTAGAACCCAGTTTTCCAAATGTGTAACTATTAATTCCTCAATAATTGATCTGAACACGTTTCCAACAGATGTTGGGCTAATCAGCCCATAACTATCTACCCCTTGTCTCTCCCACTCTCCCCGTTTTGAAATGGGTGTCAAATGGGCAATTTTACAATACTCTGGCACTACAAGGGAACATCCTCTCCATATCCTCTGTCATGATCTCTCCGGATCTTATGTGTCAGTCAAGTCCCCTCTCACTCTTTTAAGCTCAGCAAATACAAGCCTAGCCTGCCCCTCCTTTCCACACATGGCAGTTCAGGTATCAATCTAGTAAACCTTCTATGAACTGCATTCAAAGTTCAGAGAGTCCTTCAACAGCACATTTATTTTCAAGTTTACGTGATGAAATTAAGGGCTTAATTATATTTTATAGTTTAAGATCAAAGTTTGCTTCACTATTGCAATAAATTCCAAAACAAGATCGCCAGGATAAATGGAGGAAGATGATTTGATTACCATACACTATTATACCCCACATTACAAAATGAACAGGTAGGACTGGTCAATAAAGATTGCAAGGAACTTTGCTTAAGCTCGAAAGAATTGCATACCTATCTATGAAAGGGAGGCTTTGAACTACAGTGCTACATTTCTTTATCCTTTGGTTATAAAGGAAAATTTCATGGTCTCTATTTGCAAGTTATCTCAAGATATTTGTCATGGAAATAAAGTTTGAATGTCATCCATACTTCCATTTATACACCATTTATATCAAGCTCATGTCCAAATTCCCTCAAACTTTATGGGTACATGGATTTTGGATAATCAATTTGTGCAGTCAGTGGTTCCAACAAATTACAAAGCCACTTCATCATTGAAACTTATAGTATGTTGATTTCAAAATGCCTAAAAAATATGTGAACATTTACCTGCTCTGGCAATTCCTTTTTCAGCCAATCGCAAGAGACCTTTCTTCTTGAGTATAAAACTGCTTCCAATGAAGAGGCTGGATGTAATTGCTAAGGCCAACCCTATATACAAGTTGTATTGCGTTTCGGGCCAAATTACTTTTCCAAGGGCTGTCCCATTGAATTCTTCATTTTGCTTTTGGCGGTGCATGTCTTTCATTTTGGTTACATTGATGATCTGACATAAAGCCTGTCGAGCAGAAGGGCAAGCTAAAGAAATGAAGGAACCTGTAAGGGAAAACATTTTCATTTTAATCAAGCTAAAGAAGAAACATCTTTTTGAACACATGAAGGTGCAACTTCAAGTTATACATAAGTACCCCACCTATGATTAGATGATGTCACTAAAGGGTTATAAAAAAGTAAATTGAGAAATGTATTTTAGCTAATTTGTATTTATTTTTAAAATAACCACATTTTACTCAAAATATTCAGTTTTGCAAATTTTTTAAATTACCAAAAATGTGAAAAAACCAACACAAGAAACGAGAGAATTAGGCATTTAGATTCATAAATCTGTTCCAATGCAGACAACCCCAACGATAGTGATTTGTGTAAAATAAATTCACCCTTATAGTTCACAAATCACGACCCAAAGATCTGAGATATGAAATAAAATTCACCCTTACAGAATTTGTGAAAAAAGTAAATAAATAATAATTTTTTTCCAAACACACTTCTCTAAGCTTGAATCGATGACACCGCGTTGCATTATCTAAAATTGTGATATGGACAGTTTTCACCTTTATTCACTAAGATTATGGTAAATCTGATCCAGCCCTCCTTCCACCTTCCTGCCTGTTCTCCATACCCCTTGTATCCCAATAGCTCAAAAACCTTTCCATTTCAGCCTTCATACAGCCTTTGGTGTAGCGACTGCTAGAGAAGAAATTCCTCTTTACCTCCATCTTATATGTACCTCACCCCCTCCCTTATTGACAAATCTCCATCCCATTAGGAAACTTCCCACTCAGCATCTATCTTATCAACACCACTCAGAATTTTATGTTTCAAAATGACCTCATTTTTAAAATGCTCTCCCTTTTCTTCCTAACGATTTGAAAGAGGTGAGGGAATGGGGAAAATGGCATAGAAGGGTAGCCGAGGCTGGAGGAACATCCATGACTGTGAATCCATGGTGATAATTTAACTAATGTACCATGAATCTGAGAGCAACTGTCACTTAATGAATACCCAATAGAAAGACAAATTGACACAGCTGCAGTCTATTCCATTAGGAGGCTCCCAGTTTACAACATACCAGTTTAGTCAGTCACCCTCAGAAAGGAACAAAACCAGTTAAAACTTACAAATAGCCATATAACCATATAACAATTACAGCACGGAAACAGGCCATCTCGGCCCTTCTTGAAATAGAGTCATAGAGTTTTACAACTTGTCACATCTACACTAGTCCCATCTGCCTGCATTTGGCCCATATCCCTCTAAACTTGTCCTATCCATGTACCGGTTTAAATGTTTCTTAAACATTGCGATAGTACCTTCCTCAACCACCTCCTCTCGCAGCTCATTCCATACACCCATCACCCTGTGTGTGAAAAAGTTATCCCTCTTGTTCTTATCTTTCCCCCCTCACCTTAAACCCGTGTTCTCTGGTTCATGATTCCCCTACTCTGGGCAAGAGACTCTGTGCGTCTACCCGATCTATTCCCCTCATGATTTTGTACACCTCTATAAGATCATGCCTCATCCTCCTGCGCTCCAAAGAATCGTTCCAGCTTGCTCAACCTCTTGCTATAGCTCAGGCCCTAAAGTCTTGGCAACTTCCTTGTAAATCTTCTCTGCGCCCTTTCCAGCTTGACAACATCTTTCCTATAACATAGTGCCCAAAAATGAACACAACACTCCAATTGCTGCTCCATCGATGTCTTATACAACTGCAACATGACCGCCCAACTTCTATACTCTGACAGATGAAGGACAATGAGCTAAAAACCTTTTTGACCACCCCATCTATCTGTGATGCCACTTCCAACTAACTATATTCCTGTACTCCTAGATCCCTCTGCTCTACAACACTCCCCAAATCCCTACTATTCACAGTGTAGGTTCTGCCCATGTTAGTGCACCCAAAATGCAACACCTCATTCCATCAACCATTCCCGAGCCCACCCGATCAAGATCCTGCTGCAATTTTTGACAACCATCTTCACTATCTACAATACCACCCACTTTTGACCAGACAATGTGCATGATGATGTTGAACAAAGAAAATATATTAACCCAAAACACTGGATGACTTTCAAATACTGCTAAAAGCATTTTAATTTCATTTATTTATTTTTAATAAACAGAGCCCTTGGCTACAGAATGTTATTGATGCGTTGGTAAGAAGGGCAGAGTAAGAGCAAATGGAAATTAATCATGATAAAAAAGATATGTGAGGTGATGGACCAACATCAGACACAAACAATGGATTGTAGGACCCAAGTAAGTGCTGAGAAACAAAGAATCTGAGTGTACAAGGATCCCTGAAGATTGTAGCAGGAGTACTAGAGGTGATACTCAAGACAGCAGACAGGATACTTGCTTTCATTATCCAGGGTCAAAGGGGTAATCATGCAACAATATAAAACATTTAGTGCATAGCCCTGATCACTCCACTACACAAAGGATATGATTGTAGTTGGCAGAAGGTAGTTGAGGCCAGTTCATTGGCTATATTTAAGAGGGAGTTAGATGTGGCCCTTGTGGCTAAAGGGATCAGGGGGTATGGAGAGAAGGCAGGTACAGGATACTGAGTTGGATGATCAGCCATGATCATATTGAATGGCGGTGCAGGCTCAAAGGGCCAAATGGCCTACTCCTGCACCTATTTTCTATGTTTCTATGATTGCACCATAAAGGAAGCAATGGAGAGTCACCTCAGATTCATCTATGAGGAAAGACTGGAGAGTGAGGTAGTGATTGAGTTATGAGGAAAGACTGGATAGGCTTGTTTGATTTCCTTGGAGCAAGAGGGGGTTGTGGGAGGGTGGGACCTGACATTTCTATATTATGAGACACAAGGTAGGGTAGATGGCAAGAAACTTTCCTCCAAAACAGAGGTGTCTGTCTATAACCAAAGGACTGATTTAAAGCAAGGAGTAGAGGTTTCAGAGGTGATTTGCAGAAATGGTGCTTCACCAACTGGATGCTTTTGATTTGGAATGCACTGCCTGAGTGCTTGCTGGTGGCAGATACTCCCATGACATTTTAGCCGTATTTAGCAAAGATCTTATGGTATTTAGGAGTATTCAGATGATCACTTGAAACACCAAAACATAGAAGGCATAATGGGATCCGACTCGGTGTGCGTCAGATCAAGTCCAAACTATATTAAGCCAACACAAAAATAATTTCAGAGTGAGAATAAATCATTTTAGGTCAAGAATTTGGATCACAGAACAGTCAAATAAAAAGTTCTACCCAATTGGTTTCCTCAGTGTAAATGTAAAGAACCTTTGCTAAGATGAGCCCATTTGCTTCTGCAATGAAGTTAAAACAATTGGATATTTACATCAGATTTTATATTTGATTTGTATTGCTTGATATTTTTGTAAATTTGATCAGGCTGTAAACTTCTGAACTGGAACATAACAGGAATAAAGCATCCAAATTGTGACTAATGTGTAGCTAATCATCAATGTGTAGAGAAAGCTAGGTGCTTTCATCCAATATGATCAAATAGGAACAATAATTATTAAGAACACAAATGCCCTTTCCAGTAGTAAGATGGACTGCAAGAGTAAAGCAGTCTTGCTGCAGCTAACCAGGCTTAAGGGCATGTCCTTGGCCCGCAAATTACGCGACCTCGTGGTCATGTTGAGGCGCACAGGCATCATAAGTCTGTGCGGGGCCGGTCCCACTGAGAAGCGCGAAGGGGTATGTAGTTGTGCGCGACATCGCGCGGGGCTCCGAAATTTTTGTAACAAACAAAATCTTCGCGCACCAACGGCCTGTCCCGGAACTGACGGCCAAAGTGGGACAGGCCCAAGATCCTGGCGCGACGCAACGTCTCACCTCCAACAGCAGCAGAAACAGGCAAACGATCGTCGAACTCGGCCTGTGGCTCACGGCCGTTGCGGTCCGGATCCGCCCCCACTTCTACTCCCAGAGTGGGGCGTAGACGTTGAAAATAGACACAAAATGCTTGAGTAACTCACCGTGACCGGCAGCATCTCTGGAGAGAAGCAATGGGTGACATTTCGGGTCGAGACCCTTCTTTCAGACTGAAGAAGAGTCTTGCCACGAAACGTCACCCATTGCTTCTCTCCAGAGTTGCTGCCGGTCCCGCTGAGTTACTCCTGCATTTTGCGTCCATCTTCAAATGACGTCACACGCTCCAGACGGCTGTGCGTACGCATGAAATCACACGCGACCTTCGCAGGACCGTCACGGCTCGCATAATTTACGTGCCAAGGACATGTAAGT
This sequence comes from Amblyraja radiata, assembly GCF_010909765.2. Lineage (NCBI taxonomy): Eukaryota > Metazoa > Chordata > Chondrichthyes > Rajiformes > Rajidae > Amblyraja > Amblyraja radiata. The sequence continues at coordinate 107,289,712 of NC_045956.1, read as the reverse complement.
GGGGCAGGCCCTTTAGGCTCAACCACACATGAAGCATTGCACAGTTTTGTTTGCTTTATTAAAACATAAAATATATATTTTTTGCTTAGATGCACTGCAGTGAACATTCACCTGGATGAGAAGTTCACCTATGAGGAACGACTGGGCAAAATCGGTTATTGATCTCTGGAGTTTAGAAGAAAGAGATGGAATTCAGAGGGGCCTTGAAGTAGATACTATTGGGAGGTATTATGAAGGAGCAAGTGTGGGGGAATAAGTGTTTAACCATTTAAAATTGAGATAAGGACGTACTTCTCAAAAACATTTTGCACTCTCAGGGCCTCAGTAGGCTTTGGACTGAAAATGAAATCAAGCAGCAAAATCGAGGTCAAAGATGTGATTATTCGAGAGCCATGCAGTTATACCACAAATCAAATTTGCTGCCGGATTTCCAAGATGATAATTAATGAATAGGAAGGTAGAATGAATGTGTAAACAGAATTCTGCCAAGATCATGGATCTCTTTTTTGGTCTCAGATTAGTAAATTCGGCATAAAATATGTATCAATATTGTTTGTAAAAGCTAATGTTAAATCCTGCTTTTCCTTAATTTATACAAACAATTTTTTGTTTCATGAGTGTTCTCTGAACAGGAATCTTGAATTGAATTTTCCAATGGCTCTAAACATTCTGCCTTTAAACTTAACCCAACATATAATTATAACTACTTGGATAAAATTATAACTACTGGGATAAAATTGACTTCATAATGAATATTTGCTTGGAGAAAACTTATTTATTTTGCAGTAAAACATTAAATTCTACAAGTATAATATTGATATCTAGTATATGTTCCACTCTTGGAAAGTATGCCAACTGGACTCGAAATATTGTACCCAATTTGTCACCATTGCAGGTCAAATATACCAGAACAATAAAATCTCATGAGACGTCACCCATTCCTTCTATCCAGAGATTCTGCCTGTCTCTGAGTTACTCCAGCATTTTGTGTCTATCTTCCGTTTAAACCAGCATCTGCAGTTCCCTCCTACAAAATCTCATGATTTGATCACACAAATGACATCCAATTAACCTACAGTTTAAAATATTGCTAGAATTTAAGAAAACTAGACTGCACATGTCACCTGTATCCACCTATCACTTGGCAGGCTTTATCCTGCCCCCACCTCTCTTCCAGCATTTTTCCCCCACCTCAATCAGTCTGAAGAAGGGCCCCAACCTGAAACGTCACATATTCATGTTCTCAGAGATGCTCTTGGCACACAGAGTTACACCAGCACTTTGTGTCTTTTTTTGTAAGCCAGCATCTGCTGTCGATTGTTTCTGAAAAAAACACCTGCTTTGAACTATGGTCACGGAACAAAAGGCCACAGAGCTGAAATATTTTGTTTTCTCTGTAAACAGCAGTACAACTAGTTAAGGTTGAATAATGTAAATTGTGATGCCATGTCAATGTCCCCCAACAAATTTACTTTCGGGGTTAAGTGACATTTCATAACCAACGGAGTTTTGATTTTTGGCAGACTCGATTTTCTGGTTATAAACCCTATTAACGCCATTCCTTACATGGCGACAGCAGTAAGTTTCATATTATAACAATTTCCCAAGTGATAACCAATTTCATAAATGATAACTTGATGAATGCCAGAATTTGATGCCAAGAGCAGTGAAATTTACAAAACGACCTATATAATCCATCCCCCGGTACCGCCTAACCTCATCGCTGCACCCGGCCCATCCAACATCGCTGTCGGACCGGACCCATTCAACATCGCCGTCACACTGGACACGCCGAATATCGGCGTCGCACCCGTCCCATCCAACATCGCCGCTGGACCAGGGCTCTCTGTAGACATGGCCGTCGCACCGCGCCCTACTCACCTCATTGCCTCACCGCGCTGCCCCACCGACTATCCACCCACCAGGTCCTCCCACGCATCGCCCGCCGACCCGGACTCTACTGCCCGCAGACTCCTACCATCGATTCCACCGAAGCTCGCCACTCCACCGCCCTCCAGCAGCTCGCAGCCGTCGCCTTACCTGCAGCCTAGACTCAGCACTGGGCCTGAAGCCTCCACGCTGCTAACTTCCACTCCCCTGGGTTTTACTGCATTGGGTCATAGTGCTAGTCTCCCCAACCCAGGTAACCTCAGTGGCTGTTCCACTGTGTCTTCCCCATCCCCCTCTAACTATGTGACCCCTGCTCTTCCCCACCCACACTACAGTCTTCATGCCCCCCTCCTCCCTGGCCACCCACCACCAGACATCCCCTCGGCCTCAGTCCACTTACCTGCCTTCCTCCGCCCCAACCCCCATCCCTGCAGGGTGTTCACCATCCCCCCGACCTCCCCCTCTCCGACACCGAACTGTCGGTCCTCAGCAGAGGTCTAACCTTTGTCCCCATCCGTCCCCACCTCAATGAGTTCCGCGCCCACCACGACTTGGAGCTCTTCTGCCATCACCTCCGCCTCACAGCGTTATTCCATGGGAAGGAGTCCTCGCCCCCCATTGATGATCCCTTTTCCCGTCTCCAACGAACCCCCTCCTCGTGGACACCCTCTCATGGCCTTCCGGCTTTAGACCCTTTTATCCAAAACTGCCGTTGCGACATCAACCACCTCCACTCCCCTGTCTCACTCCAATCTCTCGCCCCCTGAACGTACAGCCATCGACTCACTTCGCAACAACCCAGACTGGGTTATCAAACCCGCCAACAAGGGAGGTGCCATGGTAGTCTGGCGCGTCGATCTCTACAAAGCCGAGGCCACGCGCCAACTCTCGGACACCTCCTCCTACTTACCCATGGACCATGACCCCACTGACGAGCACCAGGCCACCATCTCCACCACCATCACCGACTTCATCAACTCCGGCTCCCTGCCCGACCGAGCCTCCAACCTCATCATTCCCCAGCCCCGCACGGCCCGATTTTACCTTCTCCTCAAAATGCACAAACCTGACTATCCTGGTAGACCCATTGTCTCTGCCTATTCGTGCCCTACCGAACTTATTTCCACATACCATGACTCCATCCTATCCCCCTTGGTTAAATCCCTCCCTACGTTCAAGACACCTCAGACACTCTCCGTTGTCTCCGGGTATTCCATTCTCTAGGCCCTCACCCCCTCATCTTCACCATGGACGTCCAGTCACTCTACACCTCCATCCCCCACCAGGATGGTCTCAAAGCCCTCCGGTTCTTCCTCGACCGGAGAATCAACCTATACCCGTCCACTGATACTCACCTCCACCTAGCGGAGTTGGTCCTTACCATCAATAACTTCTCGTTTGACTCCTCCCATTTCCTCCAAATACAAGGCGTAACTATGGGCACGTGCATGGGCCCCAGCTATGCCTGCCTCTTTGTAAGGTACATCGAGCAATCCTTGTTCTAGACATACCCGGGGCCTATCCCCGACCTCTACCTCCGCTACATCATCTCTCACTCTCACCATCGACGGCACCACTGTCTCCCCATCTCCGCAACCTTGGCGTGATCTTTGATTCCACCCTCTCCCTTGAGCCTCACATCTGCCATGTCATTAAAACCTCCTTCTTTCACCTCCGCAACATCGCCAAAATCAGACCCTCTCTCACACCTCCCGCTGCTGAAAGACTCATCCATGCCTTCATCTCCTCCCGACTGGACTACTGCAACTCACTTCTCCTTGGCATCAGCTCCACCTACATCAACCGACTCCAACTGGTCCAGAACGCAGCCACCCGACTCATCACCCACACCAAATCCTGGCATCACATCACTCCAGTCCTCAAACAACTTCACTGGCTTCCCATCTCCCACCGGATCACCTACAAAATCCTGGTCCTCACCTACAAAGCCCTCCACCATCTGGCCCCCCCATATCTCACTGACCTCCTCTCCCCCTACCAACCCTCACGGTCCTTCAGATCCACATCAGCCGGTCTCCTCTCCATCCACAAATCTAACCTCCGCAGTTTTGGGGACAGAGCCTTCTCCAGGGCAGCTCCCAGGCTCTGGAACTCCCTCCCCCAACTGATCCGCAATTCCGTGTCCCTCACCATCTTCCAGTCCCGCCTCAAGACCCATCTCTTCACCTCTGCCTATCCTTAGCCCCACGTCCCCCTCCCTTTTCATCTGTGCTTGAATTGCCTCATATTGTGTTTTGAATTGAATTCTGTCTTTAATTTGTGTACTAGTCATGTCTCTACTATTTATTTCATTCCACATACATGTTTTCCCTCTACTTGCTACATTTTTGTAAGGTGTCCTTGAGACTCTTGAAAGGCGCCCATAAATAAAATGTATTATTATTATTATTATTACATCAACGGTTGCTTTGGTGCTACCTCCTGCACCCACACACAACTGACTTCATCCGCTTCACCACTAACTTCCATCCGGCACTCAAATACACCTGGACCATTTCCGACACTTCCCTACCTTTTCTTGACCTCACTATCTCCATCGCAGGTGATAGACTTCTGACCAACATCCACTATAAACCCACTGACTCCCATGGCTATCTAGACTACTCTTCTTCCCACCCTAATAATAATAATAATAAATTTTATTTAATGGGCGCCTTTCATACATCTCAAGGACACCTTACATAGTAATCGGAATAAAAACATATAATCGGAATAAAACAAGTAATTAAAGACATCACAGTGACACAAATTAAAAACAGAATTCAATCCAAAAACAGAAAATCAAAAACACAGTGTGAAAAGAGAGCAGCGGCAGCCAAAGCGCGCCAGCGTCCACTCTCTCTTCACGGCAGCCATCTTGGACACAGACCTACAATTAGACAAAAAACCCTGCTTCCTGTAAGGACGCCATCCCCATCTCCCAATTCCTCCGTCTACGCCGCATCTGCTCCCAGGATGAGGTGTTCCACATCAGGGCATTGGAAATGTCCTTATTCTTCAGGGAACGGGGGTTCCCCTCCCCTACTATAGATGAGGCTCTCACAAGGGTCTCTTCCATACCCCGTAACACTGCTCTCTCTTCCCATCCCCCCAGTAGCCTTTGCTGTCTCCTCCCCTTCTCAGCTCTCCTTCCTCTTCCTTTCTTCTCCCCATCCCCCCCCCCCCCCCCCTCCCACTCCCACCCTACAAGGTCTGAAGAAGGGTTTTGACCCGAAACGTTGCCCATTTCCTTCGCTCCATAGATGCTGCTGCACCCGCTGAGTTTCTCCAGCACTTTTGTCTACCTATATAAAATGGGTCAGCTCAGTACTGGACTACTATGGGCAACTTTGAGCTCCACAAACAGAGGATGACGTTTACACAGCGTTTCGATTGCCTTCACATTGTTGTAGGTTGACAAGGAAGTACAAGTACGTAATCACATGAAATATATGTTGGAAACCTGTTGTGAAGTTCAAATCGTGCAATATTAAATGCCCCGTGTAATATTTGTGCGATGGGTGGAAATAAAACAGTTTTCAACAGCAAATATAAAGCACTTAAAATAGGACTGGCAGGCCAATAGACAATAGGTGCAGGAACAGGCCATTCGGCCCTTCGAGCCAGCACCGCCATTCAATGTGATCATGGCCGGCACAGCTAAAAGACATTTACATTACCTTCAACACACGCTGGATCCATTAAAAGATGTCTCTGTATATCTGGAAGCGGTGTTTCCCCGAAGCTAAATAAGCAGGTCTTTTTTGGCTAATATCTTGGGCGCGCTGAAAGTTGCTCACCAAAATCTTTGTCCAGCTCACAATTTGAAACTCCTTATACTTTTAACTCTGTCGCTATCCTCCCCCATTCGGCTGGATACCTACTGCATCGCGGGGCTGCGGACACTCCCGCCAGGCGTCCCTCCCACGTGTTGCTCGCCAGACCCCAGGTGTCAATGAGGAGGCAACCTGGCGCACAGACAGTCCGGTCCGCCCCGTCCCGTCCCGTCCCGTCCCGTCCCGCCCTTGTTTCACAGCAGGTACAGGGGACTCGTTGTCCCCAAGCGGTTGCGTGATGTCATTAGTGACGATTTTAGGTAGAATAGTTTTCTTTCGACCTGCTAACGCATTGCACTGGCGTTATGTTTCGAGTTTACTTTAGAGATACAGTGTGGAAGCAGGCTCTTCGGTCCCCGCCAACCACTGATCACCCATTCATTCACATGTTAACCCATTCCTTACACAGAAGGGGGAATTTTACATAGACCAATTAACTCACATACCCGCACATTTTTGGGATGTGGCAGGAAACCCACGTTAAACTTCTCTTCTGACCCTCTCTCACTGTTCCCCCTTTGTGGTTCATGCTCTCCTCCTGCAGTAGCTCTGTGATTCCTCCTGTTCCCCTCTGTTTTTTCCCCTCAAGATTCCAGTAGCTGTAGTCTCTTGTGTTGCCACTCAACCTTTATTTGAGATAAGGCCATTGGTAAACCAGCTGAAGACATTGAGCCAAAGCTGCCTTCAGATACTTTAGTGTTAAATGAGGCATCTTATGACCATATTATCTTCCTTTGTGCTCAGTGAGACTCTAGTCGCTGGAGAATTTTCTCCGGATCTTCATTGATTTGGGTTTCAACAGGGCATGAGTCATTTGAGTGAATTTCCTCTGGATAGCAAGGAGAATACTCGTTTTCCCTGCTGTTCAGTATTGTAATCTGTACCAAGGCTGTAATCACATTTTTTGCTGAATAATCTTGACAAGAGTCAAACCTAAACTATAGTGAGAGGTGACTGATGAGCAAATGTCTTTTTTGTTGTCAATATTTTTTATTGCTTCGCTGATCCAGACTGATTTTAGTGACCAGGATGCAGGCTTGCTGGGAATATTGATGAGAAAGTGTCAGCTGTCATTAGCTTGTCCTGAAATGAAAAGAAAAAGTTGAGTTCTGGTTGGGAGAGTGAATGAGGGAGAAGGGAACACTGACATGCTGCAACAGTTTGACATGGCATACAGGTCGTCACTACCACAGTTGAAATTATATCAGAAACTATTGCGTTTACTATGTACTATACTGTAGGACCCATTGGGTCCCATTCTCACACGGGAGGGCTGGTCCCCCAACGCAATATTCTACCTCACCACCAATTCTAATATTCCACCACTCACGCAGAGCCCCCAACTGCGCGGGCACGGCTGACGGGTTCCCGTTGTGACACCTCTGATCCCCCCTCCTCCCCTTACCCCCCCCCCCCCACCCCCCCTCTTGCCCTTCCCCCCCCCCCCCCCACGCACTCACTACATCACCCTCTCAAACTCTCCCCCCCCCCATCCACTCTTAGTGGATCTCTGGCAGCGCAGCAATTCCCTCCCATTGCATCATTCCCATTGTGACGTAGACCACGCAGGTATTACTGCGCAGGGGCAGCTGACGGGCACGACAAGTGGAAAAGGGATTTATTAAAGCTTAAAATGTGAATAATTCTTAAAATATAACAACAATTTAAATGTTAAAGAGGAGGTGCAGGGGAGGAGGGATGCAGGGGAAGGGGGTTCAGGGGAGGGGTGTGTAGGATGGGGGTGTGTAGGGGAGGGGGGCACAGGGGAGGGGGGCGCAGGGGAGAGGGGCGCAGGGGAGGGGGAATGCAGGGGAGGGGGGTGTAGGATGTGGGTGTGTAGGACGGGGGGTGGGGTGTTGGGGAGGAGCGATGTAGGGAAGGGCACATGCAGGGGAGGGGGGTTTAGGGGAGGAGGGGTGTAGGGGTGTAGGGGAGGGCAGGTGCAGGGGAGGGGGGGTGAAGGGGAGGGGGAGAGGGGTTGGGGGAGGGGGTCGTGGGGGTAGGGGAGGGGTGGTTGTGGGAGGGGGTTGTGTGGTGGGGGGAGGCGGTGTGTGAGGTGGGGGTTGTGGGAGGGGGAGAGGGGGTGATGTGGGAAGGGGGGGAGGGGGTGGCGTGGGAAGGGGAGGAGGTGATGGTGTGGGAGGGCAGGGTGTGGTGCGGGGGGAGGTGTGGTGCGGGGGGAGGTGTGGTGTGGGGGGGAAGGGGGTGGTGTGGGGGGAGGAGGGGGTGTGTATGCTCAGTGGCTCCCGGCCCCCGGCTCCGACCGCACTTATCGGCTGCAGACTCACTCACCGGCTCTCGTCCCCGGCTGCACACATCGGCACCCGGGTCGTCACGATGGTTGCTGCCCCCGTTTGCAGAACACAGCATCCGCTCGCAGAGCACAGCCCCCGCTCGCAGTCCGCTTCAGCTTTATTCTCCTCGCCGGACAATAGGTGCCGGAAGGGGCGTTACCTCAGCTCACCGATATGCGCTTGGATCCTGAACTTTCTCACGGAGCGACCGCAGGCAGTGAGACTGGGCCCGCACCTGTCCTCCACCATCACCCTGAGCACCGGCACACCACAGGGCTGTGTACTAAGCCCGATGCTCTACTCCCTCTTCACTCACGACTGTGTCCCTGCATTCGACACCAACACCATCGTGAAGTTTGCAGACGACACAACAGTGATTGGGCTGATCACCAACGGTGATGAAACAAACTACAGAGCGGAGGTGCAGAACCTGGCGGACTGGTGCGCCAATAACAACTTGGCACTAAACACCTCCAAGACCAAGGAGCTGATTATTGACTTCAGGAGGTCCCATACTGGAGAACACGCCCCAATCTCCATTTATGGGAAAGTGTGGAGAGAGTGTCCAGCTTTAAGTTTCTGGGCACTCACATTTCAGAAGACCTCACATGGTCCACAAACACCGCTGCGCTGGTCAAGAAGGCACAGCAACGACTGTTCTTCCTGAGGACATTAAAAAAGACTGGTCTGCCCCAACAGCTGCTGACAACATTCTACCGCTGCACCACAGAGAGCATACTAACGTATGGCATCTCTGTGTGGTATCTCAGCTGCACGGAGGCGGAGAGGAGAGCTCTTCAGCGCGTCGTCAACAGAGCGCAGCGGATCATCGGGACAGAGCTACCAGCCTTGGAGGGCATCTACCACACGCAGTGCCTCAGGAAGGCCCTCAGCATCCATAAGGACTCATCACACCCCTGCCACGGTCTGTTTCAACTACTTCCCTCCGGCAGACGTTACAAGGCCTTCTACGCCCGAATTTACCTTTCTTGTACATAAGTGGAGCTGCACACTAAATCTCGTTGCACTGACGTGCAATGACAATAAAAGATATTATTATTATTATTATTATGGTGACTGACAGGCGAGAAGACCAATCTGCTCATCTCACGATTTTGTAAACCTTCATAACTTTTGTAATATCCCACCGGTCGGAATAAAACTTGGTGCGCTTGGAGCAGAGGAGAACGGTGAGTAAGCTGGCGAAAAAGGACACCTAGCGCTGTAGGATACCGTTTTTGCGCAAATTTTAATACAACGCAGGCTGGAAGCGGTCAAGATGAGAGTTTTAGTAATAGTATAGAAGATAGATAGATAGATAGATATTTGTCTTAGTTATGTGACGCATATTAATCAAGTGTCTAACAAGGCAAATAGAACTCTCGGCCTTCTCGAAAGAAATTTTCACGCATGTAGTACATCCGTTAAAGAGAATGCCTACAAGTCCTTGGTCAGGCCCAAATTGGAGTATTGTGGAGTCGTATGGGATCCTTTCAACCACAACAACAAGATCACCCTGGAGAAAGTAAAATGCCGAGCAGCCCACTTTGTATGTAATGACTACAAGCGCAAATCAAGCATGAATAATATGCTGACTTCTCTCGGATGGGATATCCTAGAGCTCCGCATAATCAGGCTAAGACTGATTGCAATTTACGATGAGATTCACAAAATCACGGCATCAAATCTCCCGTCATCCCAGAGCACCAACAACCATGAAACAAGACAAAATAACGGTCCCAACATCATCAACTCGCTAAATGTCAATAAACTTTGCTACCAATTTTCCCTTTACCCAAGGACGATAAGGGAATGGAATATGTTACCGCCCAACACACGTGCTGCTCCCGATGTTAAGTCATTTAAAAAGGCGATTAAGCAACTAGATCTCCTGGTTGGTCAAAAAGGCCCACTTCAAAATTTAATCACTACTCTACTCACTCCGACCGGCACGAGATAACCACTGATGAGGTGTTTGCACAGTAATCAACCAGAACCAGATAGGTGATGTTTCGGGTTGGGACCCTACTTCAGTCTGAAGTGTCACCTATCCGTTTTCTCCAGGGATGCTGCCCGACCTGCTGAGCTACTCCAACATTTTCTATTCTACCATTTGGGAATTAAAGGGTTCCCTCAGTCATTGATTTTACTTTCAGTTTAAGGGCCTGTCCCACTGTACGAGGTAATTCAAGAGCTCTCCCGAGTTTTTAAAAAATCAAACTCGTGGTAAGTACGTAGAATGTACATAGTGGCTACGTCGGAGCTCGTGGATGTCTCATAGCGGCTCGTAATGCTAACGGCAGGCACTCGGGAAACGCGGTAACTCGTGAAGTTTTTTAAGCACTGTGAAAAATGTCCACGAGAGCCCCGAGTACCTACTGTAATTTACTGTAATGCTATTACTGCAATTCTCCTAGTTCGAATCAGGGGAAACTCGGGAGAACTCTTGAATTATCTCGTACAGTGGGACAGCCCTTTTATGTTTCCCCTCTTTGATCTACAAATACTGCTCTTTTGCAGCCTGAACACAGCCAGATTTGGGTCAGACCCGTTTCCCCTCATCTCCTCAATGTCTCTTCATTCTCTCAATTTCCCTGCTCCACTTCTGTTTAACCTCATCTGCATGAAACACATGTATCTGTCATAGATCAAGCTCTTTAACAGCGCATATCCTGCATAAATTAGTTTCTAGCACGTTTACATAAATGAAACATCCACCAGTGATATGTTAAATGAGGATTACCATATATATCAGGGATACAATGTATTTTTTATGTTTACAGGGAATTTAATTTTGAAACATACCACCCATTTATAGTAACAGAAGTGAGCGAATTCCAATTTCTCAGCTAAAATAAGGTCAGCATAATGCTAACTATTGTAAAGGTTTCGGGCAGCTCATGTTCATACATTTGTACAATATACATATGGGTGACCTGTCCCCATGGACACAGAACAACAAAGAGGCAACACCTTGCAGGCAATTTGGTCATATTATGTTTCTAAATCAACATCACCTTTAATTTCACCCTCATTCATCTGCAGAGAATTTGGGCAGACACTCCTATGATATTTTGTCAGTTGATATAGATGGTTAAAAATAATTTTAAAACATTTAAATTAACAATAGGAAAGCCATTTGGCGTGGCTCTGTGTCAATGAAACTATCCTCTAATACGCAAAGGTAAATGGGTGAGGTAAGAGAAGTTATGCAATGTGACCATGCACATAATGAGCCTTTTAAAGGTGAACTGGTTTGCTTAGTTTCACAGATAATAAATTGTTCTTCCAATTGGCAATGGAATGGAGAATGTTGATATGCAGCATTGCAAAAGCATGTGGAATACTTTATTGTCACATGTGACAGTGAAATTCTTTGCTGCATACCCAACGTATACAAACAGCTGCCACCTACGGCGCTGATAAAGTTACAAAGCACGGCGGCTCCTCCTTTTGTTTTCCCTCCCACAGCGGTTCCTCCACGCCGGGTCCCCATTGCCCTTTGTTCTCACCCCCTCCCCATTGTCCATTGTTCTTCCCCCACCCGCTCACCACAGTCCCCCTACGCCATGTCCTCCATTGTTCTTCCCCTCCCCCCTCACAGTGGTCCTTCATGCTCTCATCGACCGACTACCACGGGTCGACCCGCGAGGCATCGCCGCCGCCGCCCCATCGCCGCGTGGCTTCACCGTTGCCGCCGCCGAGGGAGGCGTCACCGCCCCACTTCATGTCTCCATGGTGCTGACCCGGGCCCCAGCCGCCGGCTCCCGAACTCGGACTCCGAACCGCGAGGCCCAGCTCCTCCGTCCGACCCGCAAGGCCCGTTTCCTCCGTCTGACCCTCGAGGCCCCGGCTCGGTGTAAGACTGTTATTAAACATGTCGTAAGACTGTTATTATGAAGCCTTTATTCTGCCATGTTCATGTGCAAATCATCAGTGTGCACCTCAATACATTCTTATCATTTGAGCACAGCGTGGTTGAAACTTTCTGCAAGTTTAACAATGGCCAAGATTTTTGCAGAGCAGCAACAACACACATATATCACAACACACTTCACTTAGTAACCTACAATTGTATGTTTTTTATTATCAATTGCTATGCATGCCTTATTTAGTTATTGGGTTTGTACTGTTGTTGATTCTTTAAGAGGGAGGATTTAGATCAGTGTCACATGTTATGAGTCATGCTTTTGTAGTTACGCCCACTAGCGTTACAGTAACCCTCCCTGCGTGGTTCCTGCATTATTAGAAAAACAGGCTAGCATGAACTTACCTATGGTATGTCGTTAATAAAGTCTTTGGACCTTTATCATGGTGTAAGGCATTAGTTATTTGGACACTCGCAACACAACAACATCCTCGTAATTCTTTTTGTGCAATTAAGTTTAATTATATTTTTCCTATAGCTAGGTGATCAAAACTGACCACAATACTCCAAGTAAGGCCACACCAATGTCTTGAACAACTGTAACATAATGTCCTAACTTATGTTCTCAATGTCCCGACTGATGAAGGCCAGCATGCCAAAAATCTTCACCATCTTATTTAAATGGAAATTCACTTTCAGGGATCCCTCTGCTCTACAACACTCCACAGGGTCATAGAGTTTACCATGAACATCCTGCCCTGGTTTGACTTCCCAAAATGCAACACCTCACACTATCTGAAATGAACTCCATTAGTCATTCCTAAGCCCACTTGTCCAGCTAATCAAGATCCTGCTGTAATGTTGGATAAACATCTTCACTGTCTACGATACCAACTATTTTAGTGTCATCTGTAAACTTACTAATCATGCTTTGTATATTTGTATATTCTCTTCCAAATTCCAGTTATAGTTGACAAACTACAATGGGTCCAGCACCAATCCTTGAGGCACACCACCAGTCTCGAACATGGTACACTGTAAACAATATGATAAACGAGAGAAAATAAAACGTTAATTGTGTATAGATATATATATATATATATATATATATATATATATATATATATGTACATGTATATATACTCATACCCTCAAGTACACACGCACACACACACATATCTTCTATATTACTAAAACTCTGATCTTGACCGCTTTTGGCCCACTGTGCTGCGATTTCCAACAGAACGCCGCCACCTACGGCCGTCATTTTTGGCCACCTCGCTCAGAGCCCCCCTCTGCCTTAAAGGAGCAGAGGATTTTTCCCAACGATGAAAATCAGAGAGATATTAATGTAATTAATGATCATTTTGCTGAACACCTCTGCTCAGTCCGTCTTAACCTGAAGGCCCAGCACTTCAGCTCCCCCTCCCATTCTCAATCTGACCTTTCTGTCTTGGGCCTCCTCTATTGTCAGAGTGAGGCCCAGCACTAATTGGAGGAACAGCACCTCATATTTCACTTGGGTAGTTTACACCCCAGCGGTATGAACATTGACTTCTCTAATTTCAGATAGCCCTTGTTTTCTCTTCCCCTTCCCAGTTCTCCCACTAGTCTTACTGTCTCCGCATACATTCTATCTTTGTCCCGCCCCCTCCCCTGACATCAGTCTGAAGAAGGGTCTCGACCCAAAACATCGCCCATTCCTTCTCTCCTGAGATGCTGCCTCACCTGCTGAGTTACTCCAGATTTTTTTGTCTACATTTAATTGTTAACCCTTGATTAATATGTGTTTCCACAGAAAATACAGTCCCATCAATATTAATTTATTAAAGGCAAATTGTAAAAAGGTTTGAAATTCGACAATTACTCTTCTTCTTTCCAACATTCATCATGTCACACTATCATTATATTAAATTATAGTTGATGAATATCTGCCCATTTCACTGGATTTCTGACTAGGTTTTATTTTCGCATTATGTATTGTTAATCTATATATTACTAAAAGTCTGTTCTTGACCGGTTTTGGTCATCTGTGCTGCGATTTCCGAGAGAACGTCGCCACCTACGGCCGTCATTTTTGGCCACCTCGCTCAGAGCCCCCCTCCGCCTTAAAGGAGCTGAGGATTTTTCCCAACGATGACAAATCAGAGAGATATTAATGTTTTTTTTTAATTCACCATTCTCTCTGCTGCCCCTGCTGGAGGGAGGGAGAGGGACAATAAAACCAGGAAGTGGTGTGCCTCACTCAGTCTCTTCAATATGGATGAAGCCAAGGGTCACGTCTCTCTGAGCTCTGAATAACACTGAACAAATGTCTACATAACTGTGAGTCCCCTTAATGTGGTTTGAAAATGAAAATATGGTTTGTTTGAAGTAAAAAGGCACTGCCTGCAAATGGTTGTTTGGGTGCTTTGGCTTGAACTTAAAAGGCATTACTTACTGCAAATGGTGGCTTGGGTGCTTTGGCTTGAAATTGAAATGCACTACTTACTGCAAATGGTGGCTTCGGAGCTTTGGCTTGAAGTTGAAAGGCACTTCTTACTGCAAATGGTGGCTTGGGTGTGGCTTGAAATTGAAAAGCACTACTTACTGAAAATGGTGGCTTGGGAGCTTTGAATTGAAGTTGAAAGGCACTACTTACTGCAAATGGTGGCTTGGGAGCTTTGACTTGAAGTTGAAAGGCACTACTTACTGCAAATGGTGACTTGGGAGCTTTGGCTTGAAGTTGAAAGGCACTATTACTGCAAATGGTGGCTTGGTTGCTTTGGCTTGAAGTTGAAAGGCACTACTTACTGCAAATGGTGGCTTGGGTGTGGCTTGAAGTTGAAATACACTACTTACTGCAAATGGTGGCTTGGGAGCTTTGACTTGAAGTTGAAAGGCATTACTTACTGCAAATGGGGGCGTGTGTGCATTGGCTTGAAGTTGAAAGGCAATACTTACTGCAAATTGTGGCTTGAAGTTGAAAGGCACTACTTACTGCAAATAGAAACATAGAAAAATAGAAATTAGGTGCAGGAGTAGGCCATTCGGCCCTTCGAGCCTGGACCGCCATTCAATATGATCATGGCTGATCATCCAACTCAGTATCCCGTAGCTGCCTTCTCTCCATACCCTCTGATCCCCTTAGCCACAAGGGCCACATCTAACTCCCTCTTAAATATAGCCAATGAACTGGCCTCAACTACCCTCTGTGGCAGAGAGTTCCAGAGAATCACCACTCTCTGTGTGAAAAACGTTTTTCTCTTCTCGGTTTTAAAGGATTTCCCCCTTATCTTTAAGCTGTGCCCCCTTGTCCTGGACTTCCCCAACATCGGGAACAATCTTCCTGCATCTAGGTGGCTTGGCAGCTTTGGTTTGAAATTGAAAGGCACTACTTACTGCAAATGGTGGCTTGTGAGCTTTGGCTTGAAGTTGAAAGGCACTACTTACTGCAAATGGTGGCTTGGGTGTGGCATGAAGTTGAAAGGCACTACTTACTGCAAATGGTGGCTTTGGCTTGAAGTTGAAAGGCACTACATGCAAATGGTGGTTTGCGAGCTTTGACTTGAAGTTGAAAGGCACTACTTCCTGCAAATGATGGCTTGGTTGTGGCTTGAAGTTGAAAGGCACTACTTACTGCAAATGGTGGCTTGGGTGCAATGGCTTGAAGTTAGAAGGCATTACTTACTGCAAATGGGGGCGTGGGTGCATTGGCTTGAAGTTGAAAGGCACTACTTACTGCAAATGGTGACTTGGGAGCTTTGGCTTGAAGTTGAGAGGCACTTCTTACTGCAAATGGTGGCTTGGGTGTGGCTTGAAATTGAAAGGCACTACTTACTGCAAATGGTGGCATGAGGTTGAAAGGCACTACTTACTGCAAATGGTGGCTTGGGTGCTTTGGCTTGCAGTTGAAAGGCAGTATTTACTGTAAATGGTGGCGGGTGCAAGGGCTTGAAGTTGAAAGGCATTACTTACTG
Source organism: Amblyraja radiata (assembly GCF_010909765.2). NCBI lineage: Eukaryota > Metazoa > Chordata > Chondrichthyes > Rajiformes > Rajidae > Amblyraja > Amblyraja radiata. The sequence goes on along the minus strand of NC_045956.1, from coordinate 107,273,865 downwards.
CAAATGGTGGCATGAAGTTGAAAGGCACTACTTACTGTAAATGGTGGCTTGATGCAAGGGCTTGAAGTTGAAAGGCATTACTTGCTGCAAATGGTGGCATGAAGTTGAAAGGCACTACTTACTGCAAATGGTGGCTTGGGAGCTTTGACGAAGTTGAAAGGCACTACTTCCTGCAAATGATGGCTTGGGTGTGGCTTGAAGTTGAAAGGCACTACTTACTGCAAATGGTGGCTTGGGTGCAATGGCTTGAAGTTAAAAGGCATTACTTACTGCAAATGGGGGGCGTGGGTGCATTGGCTTGAAGTTGAAAGGCAGTACTTACTGCAAATTGTGGCTTGAAGTTGAAAGGCACTACTTACTGCAAATGGTGACTTGGGTGCTTTGGTTTGAGTGTTGAAAGGCACTACTTACTGCAAATGATGGCTTGGGAGCTTTGGCTTGAAGTTGAAAGGCACTACTTACTGCAAATGGTAGTTTGGTTGCTTTGGCTTGAAGTTGAAAGGCACTACTTACTGAAAATGGTGGCTTTTGTGTGGTTTTATGGTGGTTTCACCCTGCATGAAATGGTATGAAGCTGCATTTGAATTTGGTGGCCTTGCACCCTGCTTGAAATGGAATAAAACTGCACTTGAATTTGGCGGCATTGCATCCTGCTTGAAGTGGTATGAAACTGCACTTGATTTGGTGGCCTTGCACCCTGCTGAAAGTGGTATGAAACTGCACTTGAATTTGGTGGCCTTGTATCCAGCATGAAGTGGTATGAAACTGCACTTGAATTCGGTGGCCTTGCACCCTGCTTGAAGTGGTAGGAAACTGCACTTGAATTCGGTGGCCTTGCACCCTGCTTGAAGTGGTAGGAAACTGCACTTGAATTCAGTGGCCTTGCGCCCTGCTTGAAGTGGTAGGAAACTGCACTTGGATTTGGTGGCCTTGCACCCTGCTCAAAGTGGTAAGAAATTGCACTTGAATTTGGTGGCCTTGCACCCTGCTTGAAAAGGAATTTCAAGGAATAGTCATGAGTCAACTGCCTGCCCACCAGCCGTGAGTGAGCTGCCAGCAGATCAGGCTTGAGGGACTGAGCTGCCACCCCAAGAACCCATACCAGCACTCCAGAAAGCCCCCCTACTGGCCACCAATATTGGAATTGGTGGAGAGGTGGAATATTGCGTCGGGGGACCAGCCCTCCCGTGTGAACATGGGTCCCAACGGGTCCCACTTAGTCTAGTATATATATATATATATATATATATATATATATATATATATATACTAGACCAAGTGCAGACCCGTCGGATCTGTTCCCCGAACGTGCGGTAGAGGGGGGGGGGAGAGGGAGGGAGGGGGGAGAGAGGGAGAGAGGGGGGAGAGAGGGAGAGAGGGGGGAGAGAGGGGGGAGAGAGGGAGGGGGGGAGGGAGGGGGGGAGGGAGGCGGGGGAGGGAGGGGGGAGAGGGAGGGAGGGGGGAGAGGGATGGGGGAGAGGGAGGGGGGGCAGAGAGGGAGGGGGGGGGAGAGGGAGGGGGGACAGAGGGAGGGGTGAGACAAAGAGGGGGAGAGGTGGGGGGAGAGGTGGGGGGAAGGGAGGGGGAGAGATGGGGGTAAGGGAGGGGGAGAGGTAGGGGAAAGGGATGGGGAGGAGGGGAGGGGGTGAGAGAGGGGAGGGGTGAGAGGGAGGACGGGATGAGAAGGGGGAGGGGTGAGAGGGGGGTATGGATGGGAAGAGTGAAGGGGTGAGCGGGGGGATAGAAGGCGAAAAGGGGAGAAGGGAGGGAGGAGAGGGGTACTGCCGCCCAGCAGCCGTCGGCCTCAGAGTGATCCTCAGCCTCTTTCAATTCCAGGTCTGTTTTCTGGGGCGGGGGGGGGGGGGGGGGAGGGGGGGGATGAGGGCAGAGAGAGAGACAGAGAGAGTGACAGAGAGAGGGAGAGACAGAGAGAGAGAGAGAGAGAGAGAGAGAGAGAGAGAGAGAGAGAGAGAGAGAGAGAGAGACCGAGAGAGAGACACAGAGAGAGACAGAGACAGAGAGAGAGAGACCGAGAGAGAGAGAGTCAGAGAGAGAGAGAGACAGAGAGAGAGACAGAGAGGGCAGAGACAGAAAGACTGCTGGCGGGCGTTGACAGCGGCTGTGAAAAATGGCGGTGTCTTTGAGGCAGTGCGGGCGTCAGCAGCCGTTATGGTCGCTGGCCAGCAGGAGGCGACAAATTAGTAAGTGGGGGGGGGGGGGGGGGGGGTATTATTTTATTTTTAAAATGGGTACATAAATAGAAAAAATGTTTCGAGGAATGCAAAATCGGATGTAAAAGTGAATGAGCTAGCGACGGAAAAAATGACAGAGTTTAATGACGGAGTGCTGGCGTAGCATGGAATCAAAGGCCGAATCTGGCACGCACAAACACACCCAGGCAGAAACACACACACACACACACACACAGAGTTTTTATATATTATAGATAGATAGATATATATACACTAGACTAAGTGGGACCCGTTGGGTCCCATGTTCACACGGGAGGGCTGATCCCTCAACGCAATATTCCACCTCTTCACCAATTCCAATATTGGTGGCCAGTGGGGGGGGGGGGGGGGGGGCGGCTTTCTAGAGAGCTATTATGGGTGTTGTAGGCCGAAGGGACTGGTTTTCAGAGGGCTAGATGGACATTGTGGGCCAAATGGATTCTTGGGGTGGCAGCTCAGTCACTCAAGGCTGATGTGCTGGCATCTCAATCACGGCTGGTGGGCTGGCAGTTGACTCACGGCTATTCCTTGAAATTCCATTTCAAGCAGGGTGCAAGGCCACCAAATTCAAATCCATGTTCCTACCATTTCAAGCAGGGTGCAAGTCCACCAAATTCAAATGCAGTTTCCTACCATTTCAAGCAGGGTGCAAGGCCACCAAATTCAAGTGCAGTTTCATGCCACCAAGCAGGGTGCAAGACCACCAAATGCAAGAGCAGTTTCATGTCACTTCAAGCAGGGTGCAAGGCCACCAAATTCAAGTGCAGTTTCATACAATTTCATGCATGGTGCAAGGCCACCACATTCAAATGCAGTTTCATACCATTTTAAGCAGGGTGAAACCACCATAAATCACCATAAAACCACACAAAACTTCACAGAACACCACATAAACACCACACTCACAGTTCAGTAGACATTCAGTGTGTTCAGTTGATTCATAGCTCAGACATTCGTGAATTCTCCCTCCCCCATCTTGCAGAGACTGAGCCACACCCACACTTCCGGGTTTTATAATCCCCCTATCCCACCGGAAGGAGCGTGGCCTTCATGGCTTGATTGACAGAAGAGAGATTCTCAACATTTTTTAAACACTAATAACATTTATTTTTCATTGAAGGGAAGAATCCTCTGCACCTGATGAGTGGAGGGGGATTGAGCAAGATGGCCAAAAATCACAGCCATAAGTGGTAGCGTTTTATCTAAAATCAATATACAGTGCAAACAGGAATTTGTCAAGTTTAGACTTTTAATCATTCTTTAGTTCAAACCAATCACCGGCAACCATTTGCTGTGCTTTAGTTTCAACCAACCACAACCAACCATTTGCTGTGCTTTAGTTGAAACCAACCACCACCAACCATTTGCTGTGCTTTATTTCAAACCAACCACATTTTGATTTTCAAACCACATTAAGGGCACTCAAGGTCAGTAAAACCACACTCACAGTTTAGTACACATGTGTTCAGTGTTATTCACAGCTCAGACTGAGAGACGTGACCCTCTCGCTCCCCCATCTTGCAGAGACTGACCGAGGCACTCAACACTTCCAGTTTTTATCGTCCCTCCGGAAGGGGCATGGCCTTCAGGAGAGAGAATCTCAACATTTTTTAAACACTAATAACTCTTTTATTCGATGGGAAAAATCCTCTTGTCCTGCACAGCGGAGGGGGACTCTGAGTAAGATGGCCAAAAATCACAGCCGTAAGTTGCAGCGTTTTTTCTAAAATCAATATACAGTACAACAGGAAGTGGTCAAGATCAGACTTTTAGTAATATTGTCAAGTCAAACTGAAATGCAAAAAACTTGCGAGCAGAGAAATGCTACAATTGAAATCACGAGACAGTGATTAGAGTGGGCGGAACCCCAGCCTGCCGAGTTCTGCCTGGGGGTCAAAAGGGCACAGAGCACCAGAAGCCAGGGAAGAAGAGACAAGAAACTTGCGAGCAGTGAATCCAGCAGTAAATCAAAAAGACTGTCCGAAAAGACTGCCGCGAGAGCCAGAAAAGGCAAGCAGGACTGATTTTTCTACAGACCCGATTGGCAGCCGGTTTTTCAACTGATAAAGACCAAAACTGATAAAGACCAAAACTGATAAAAACTAATCTGCCAAAATAAAAGAAGGAGAAAATAAAAGGTGGAAAAGAAGTGTTTGGTCTGAGTGAATCCAGTTCATCATTTCGGGGTAGATAAATCAAATCCCTTTCAAGCGGGGAAACTGCAAAAACATTAGAAGACTTGACAGTGAAAAACCGCTGTGACCAGGAGATCTGGAAACAGTAGAAGACTTAACAGTGAAAAACCGGGCGGGGCCAGGATATCTGGAAACCTGGAAAAAAGACAGTTAAGTCAAGATAAATCATGGCTGATGAAGTTGCTGGAAAGTCAGCTGAGCAGCTCAAGCTGAGGAGGACAACAGCAAAACGGGCATTCTCTCGCCTTGTTAACAGCATCATTAGGAACCATGAAGAAATGTCTGAAGAGGAGCTCAGGAACAATTTCAACAAACTCATGCAGGAGGCCGAAAAAGTCATGGAAGCCAATGACAATGTGGAGGCTGGACTCATTGCAGAGCTGGAGGCGGAGCTGGACGCAGATGAAGAAACTGTGTTAACTGAACAGCAAAATGCCGACCTGGCAAAGATGCAAAGGAGTGTGAGTCGAAACTAAAAGAGGTCAAAGGGCTCATCCAGGACACTCTATGGTCAAACTTTGGAAATGTTGAATTATCCACCTCACTACAGACAGCAGATGGTGCATGTGAACTTGCTGCTGCCACCGCACCATCAAATAGCAACCAAGAAGCATATGAATTCATGCTTAACCACCTGCAGAAACTGGTACAGACTGCAAAGGAGACGTACAGTCGGTGGAAACGTTGGGTCCCTCTGGATGAGCAAGAGAGCTTCCAGAAACACCTAAGAACACTCGAGCTTCTCGTCCCCAAGCTGGTTTCCAGGAAGGCTGACTTCATACAGGCAAGAATAAAGAAGGACGCTGAAGGATTAGCACAAGCGGCGAAAGCTTTCAATTATCCTTCACCAGCCATCAGACTGAGGCCCACGGCCCTTCCTAAGTTTACTGGAAACAAGCGTGACTTTTATAGATGGAGGAAGGATTGGGAAGCACTGCAAAAGCAAGGTGAACCCACTGGATCAAATGAGGTGAAGAAGGTTCAATTGCTGGACAGTCTGGAGGACAAAATTACAAGAGACCTCCGCCTCACAAGTTATAACACTGCAGATGATATCTTTCGTGTCCTAGAGAACCGGTTTGGAAATCAAACAGCTATTGCTATTGAGATAGTGGAGGAGCTTCAGGGAATCCCACCTGTCAGAGGACATCAGCCACGTAAAATAGTGGAATTAATTCAAGCTGTGGAAAAGGCGCTTAATGACTTGAGCGATCTCGGAGACACAGGTGCCATTAAAAATCCACTGATGACAAAATCAATTGAAACAAAGCTTCCAGAAACCCTCAAAAAGGAATGGCTGGTTTATGTAGCTGACAAGAGGAATGCTGTGGCACCAGAGAAACGGTTTGACAGTCTCTTGTCATTTCTCAAAGAGCAGGAGAGCATATACGAACAGCTCGAGCAACTGAGGGACGAGGAGCCGAGTAGAAAGGAAACTCGGACTGAACCAAGACATGCCAGAACCAAGTCTACCAAGTCAGAAAATGACCACACAAGTTGTGTAGTCTGTGGTGACATAAAGCATAAAAGGAAGCTGTACTTCTGCAAGCAGTTTCGAGGGCTAAAGCTGACAGAGAAAAGAGCTGCAGTAAAGAAGTTGGGAGCATGCAAAAAGTGTCTTGAAGTTCATGATGATGGTTCATACTGCAAACCTGCATATCTGTGTAAAAATCAAATCTGCAAGGATGAACAGATTCCTGAGCATCATTTTTATCTGTGCCCCAATTATGAGATGAGGAAAAGCAGTGTGGATCAGAGAAGGAGTAAATTTGGTCCAGAGGAAGATAAAAGCAAGAAGAAATATACAGTGGACCAAGAGGAGTTTTTCAGCAAACTTCCACCAGAGTTGGCAAAACAATGCCGAGATGTGTTCTCCAACACTGCATCAAGAGCCTTCAACACTGCAAAGCATCAGCCAAGCCTCCTAAAGGAAGGTGGACTGCAAGAGCATCCAGTGATTATGATGCTTTTGGAGGTCAAAGCAAATGCTGGACAAAAGGTTGGGACATTAATTGACTTGGCTTCAGATACCAACTACATAACTCACAAGGCTGCGAGTAGACTGAACCTTAGGAGTGAAGACATCACGCTTATCGTCCATGGAGTTGGGGGGGATGAAGGTCCACGTAGAGACAATGCGCTACCTTCTAAAGATCCGAGTGAAGACTCCCAAGGGCACACTCAAGTCGCACCAGTTAGTTTGTTATGGGTTGGACAGCATCGCAGATGTTCACAAACATGTGACACCACAGCAGCTGCAAAAGTTCTTTCCAGACGTCCCACTTGAGGAACTTGTGAGACCAAAAGAGATACATTTGCTCATAAGCCATAGAGAAGGTCAGCTAGCGCCTCAGAGGATTAGAACTGTTGGAGATCTCATTCTGTGGGATGGACCACTGGGAAAGTCTGTTGGAGGTTGTCATCCTGAGCTGTTTGAGAAGCTTACCATGTCAGCCCACATGTCCAAAACACACTTCGCAAGATCAATGAGAGCAGCTGCTTTAAAGTATGAGGAGCTCACTGCCCCAGTCCCTGAGGAACTTTCACCAAACGGACAGGTCGCCGTCAAAGTTCAGAAGTCACGCACATCAACCGCCAATCGGGACTTCTTGGATTGGTGGAAGTGGGATAGCATTGGAGCAGCATGCGAGCCAAAGTGCGGGGGTTGCCGCTGTGGAAACTGCCAGCCAGGCGGAAAAGAAATGACTCTTGCTGAAGAGAGAGAGCTCGAAGTGGTAAGGGAAGGCCTCACCTACGTAACAGGAGACCGTCACAGTAAAGACCCACATTGGCATGCTAGCTATCCTTGGTTGGAAGACCCAGCTTCTCTACCAAATAATAAAAGGACAGTGGAAGCCACATTTCTCAGGACGGAGAGGCAGCTATCCAGAGAACCTGAATGGAAAAGTGCCTACACAGCTCAGGTGCACGACATGGTGGACCGAAAGGCTGCAATCAAATTGTCCGAAGACATGATTGCAAACTGGAAGGGACCAGTGTGGTATGTAAGTCACCTTATTGCTCCAAACCCCCACTCTGTCACAACCCCAGTGAGACTAGTGTGGAACAGCAGCCAAAAGTGCAATGGTGTCAGCTTAAATGATTTGCTGATGAAAGGTCCAGACGTCCTCAACCAAATTCGCGCCGTCCTCCTCAGATTCAGAGGCGGAATCTATGCTGCTCTGGGAGACATAAAGAAGATGTATAACTCAGTCTGGTTGGAGGACCGTGAAGTACACTTACACAGATTCCTCTGGCGAGATTCCGAGGACGAGGAGCTGGGAGAGTATGCTATCACAAGAGTGAACATCGGAGACAAACCTGCGGGGTGCATTGCACAGTTGGCAATGCGTGAGACTGCTAATCTTCCTTCTTTTACCCACCTCAAGGATGAGCAGCAAGTACTCCAGAGAGACAGCTATGTTGACGACATCCTCACATCTCACAACAGCCTTGACCAGTTGAGAATCATCACAGCAAATGTGGAACGAATCCTAAAAGCTGGTGGGTTTGAGCTCAAGCCTTGGGTTCTGTCTGGCCAAAGTGGGAGGAAGGAGGACAATGATGCTTTAAAGAAAAGCAAAACAAAAAGCATGATCCTACCAAACCAAATGCATGGTGATGATAACAAGGCACTTGGTCTGGGCTACATTGTTGAAGAGGACATGCTCCACGTTATGGTGGGAATCAATTTCTCCAAGAGAAAGAAAAAGATGCGGCTTGGTCAAAGCCTTCTACAAGAGCAAATCAAAACTCAGACGCCAAATCCCCTAACAAGAAGAGAGCTTCTCAGCCAGGTAGCAGGGCTATATGACCCCATCGGCATAGTGGCTCCTGTTAAGCAAAAGGGAGCGATTCTAGTACGCAGAGCTTTCCAAGAAGCAAAAGAGGGAAGCTGTTCGGTCAGAGACACATGGAACATGGCACTCTCAGATGGACTCAGGGAGGATGCAATTAAGCTCTTTGAAGAGTACGAACAACTTGGAAAAGTCAAGTTCGTCAGGGCACTGACTCCCTCTTGCTCCGCAACTGAACCCTTGGGAATCACCTTTTCTGACAGAAGTGAGCACACCTACGGGGCAGTGATGTACGTGAGATGGGATTCGGACCATGGCCCAATTGTCAGACTTGTGGAATCCAAGGCCAAGTTAACTCCCTTGGACCACAGAGGAGACGCTGTTAAAGCAGAGATGTGTGGAGCAGTGTTCGCCTCACGTTTAAAGAAGTATTTGAGCTACACAGTCAAATTCAAGTGGAGAAGTGGTATCATCTTGTGGAAAGCCCTAAACAATCCAAAGTGGGAGGCCATCTCTTTGACAGGAGTCATTACAGTAAGAGAACGAGAAAATGCTCTAAAAGACATTTTTTGTGCTGCGCAATTGGGCACAACTTTCCCAAGCACCACAACAGATCGACTGGTAGCCATAAAGACCAAGATTCTGGGCTGATGGTTTGTGGTGGCAGAGTGCAGAGCTTTGAAGAGGATAAAGTTGCTGTTCCCATCCTACCCGTTGATGCCTGGGGGTGTCCATGCTGCTAGCTCGGGAGGCTCACAGGGAGAGTCATGACGGAGTGGCTGGGACCTTGCTTAAAATGAGTAAAAAGGCTTGGGTCATAAAAGGAAGGAGAATTGCTCAAAAAGTTGTTGATCACTGCATAATCTGCAAGAAAGCAAAAGCAAAGAAATGTCAACAAGTAATGAGTGATCTGCCGCCTGAAAGAACTGAACCTGCTGCTCCTTTTGAGTTTACAACAGTAGACCTCTTTGGACCCTACCACGTACACGATGACGTCAAGAAGAGGGTAAAACTCAAAGTCTGGGGAGTTGTCTTACTTCCAGTAGAAGAACAAGACAAAAATGCATCAGGTGACTAAGTTCAAACCCCCATTCAAAGTTTGACTTTAAAGCGTCGATCTCCCAAGTGGTTCCATTGGAAGATCGAGTGGGAGGTGTCAAGTCAAACTGAAATGCAAAAAACTTGCGAGCAGAGAAATGCTACAATTGAAATCACGAGACAGTGATTAGAGTGGGCGGAACCCCAGCCTGCCGAGTTCTGCCTGGGGGTCAAAAGGGCACAGAGCACCAGAAGCCAGGGAAGGAGAGACAAGAAACTTGCGAGCAGTGAATCCAGCAGTAAATCAAAAAGACTGTCCGAAAAGACTGCCGCGAGAGCCAGAAAAGGCAAGCAGGACTGATTTTTCTACAGACCCGATTGGCAGCCGGTTTTTCAACTGATAAAGACCAAAACTGATAAAGACCAAAACTGATAAAAACTAATCTGCCAAAATAAAAGAAGGAGAAAATAAAAGGTGGAAAAGAAGTGTTTGGTCTGAGTGAATCCAGTTCATCATTTCGGGGTAGATAAATCAAATCCCTTTCAAGCGGGGAAACTGCAAAAACATTAGAAGACTTGACAAATATAGATATATATAGAATATATATCCACATACATATATCTATACATACATACACATACTTAAAAAACAAACAATAGTAGTCAATAGTAATAATAATAATAATAATAATAATAATAATAATAATAATAATAATAATAATAATAATAATAATAATAATAATAATAATAATAATAATTATTATTATTATTATTATAATTATAATAATAATAATAATAGTCTATTGTAGTTCAGAGCTTATTGTAGTGTTTAATAACCTGATGGCTGTTAAGAAGCTGTTCCTGAATCTGGACGTTACAGTTTTCAGGCTCCTGTACCTTCTTGGTGGCAGGGAAGAAATGAGTGAGTGGCCAGGATGGTGTGGGCCTCTTATGATGCTGGCTGCCTTTTTGAGGCAGCGACTCCGATAAATCCCTTTGATGGTGGGGAGGTCAGAGCCGGTGATGGACTGGGCAGTGTTCACAACTTTTTGCAGTCTTTTCCGCTCCCGGACGTTCAAGTTGCCGAACCAGGCCATGATGCAACCAGTCAGTATGTTCTCTACTGTGCACCTGTAGAAGTTCAAGAGAATCCTCTTTGACACACCAAATCTCCTTAATCTTCTCAGGAAGTAGAGGCGTTGATGTGCTTTATTTATAATTGCTTCAGTGTGCTGGGTCCAGGAAAGATCTTCGGAAATATGCAGGCCCAGGAATTTGACATTTTTGACTCGCTCCACCACACTATAAAGAGGATGGTGAGTCCTCGTCACCCTTCCTCTTCCAAAGTCCACAATCAGTTCTTTGGTTTTGCTGATGTTGAGAGCCAGGTTGTTGTGCTGGCACCATTTGGTCAATCGGTCGATCTCACTTCTATACTCTGGCTCATTACCATCTGTAATTCATCCCACAATGGTGGTGTCGTCGGCGAAATTGAAGGTGGAGTTCGCACTGCGTCCGGCGACACAGTCATGAGTATAGAGTGAGTAGAGCAGGGGGTGGAGCACACAGCCTTGAAGTGCTCCCGTACTGATTGTTACTGAAGATGAAGTATTTTTGCCAACTCGAACAGACTGTGGTCTGTGGATGAGGAAGTCAAGGATCCAATTGCCGAGGGACAATAGACAATAGACTATAGGTGCAGGAGTAGGCCATTCGGCCCCTCGAGCCAGCACCGCCATTCAATATGATCATGGCTGATCACCCAGAATCAGCACCCCGTTCCTGCCTTCTCGTCATATCCCCTGATTCCGCTATCTTTCAGAGCTCTATCTAACGCTCTCTTGAAAGCATCCAGAGAATTGACCTCCACTGCAGAGAATTCCACAGATCACAACCTTCTCTGCAAAAAATTTTTTCCTCATCGCCGTTCTAAATGCGCAGAGACCCAGTTCCGTGAGCTTGAAAACCAGCTTTTAAAAAAAACATTTTTAATCAAAAATATTTATTAAAATATTAAAATAATATATACAGCACAGTAAAAAAAAAAAAACAGAGCCCACCACCATAATACACGACAAACGATAAACTATTATACAACTATCTTACAATACTTGTCAAGGATGCATTCAACCCCCCGCGGTGCCCAGCGGTCCCGGAACTCCCTCAAGGTGCCCGTGGTCAGCGCGTAGTCCCTCTCTATCACCACCCGGGCACGGACGTAACCCCGGAAAAAGGGGCAGGCAGCCAGCTCGGGCAGAGCCCTCTTCCGCCTGGTGCCGTGACACGCGGATGGCCAGCTTGGCCAGGCCCAGGAGCAACCCAACCAGGACATCCTTGGCCCTACCTTCTCCCCTACGCACAGGGTAGATGAGGATGGTGGGTGAGAAATGCAGCCAGAAGGCAAGGAGCAGCCCCTTTAGATAATGGAACAGGGGCTGCAACCTCACACACTCCATATACACGTGGTACACAGACTCTTCCAGCCCGCGAAAGTGGCAGGTGGCTGGCGAGTCTGTGACCGTGGGAGAAACAAGTTTCTAGGGACTCCTTGGTGCAGTACCCTCCACCTCAGGTACCCAATGTAGAGGGGGAGAATCCCTGCATGGCGGGACACCCCCCAGGGTGCCCCCTCGTGACCTGAAGGCAACATCGACCGCCACTTGGTGTCCAGACGGTGGACCAGGGCGAGGAAGTGCAGGGTGTGGAGGAGGAGCCTGTACAGGACACACCTCCCTGCGTCTCGGAGGGAGTTGAAGGGTGTCGAGGAAAGGCGGCTCAAATTGTGTGGGATCGGGCTACCGGGAAGGATTGCGGTGCCAGGATGCGACGAGTACTTCCAACTGAGCGGGGGTTTACTCAACCACAGGTACTCCATACATTTGAGGTCACCCGGTGGGGTGGGACAAGCACCGGCTGCTCTCACGCCCGGGCCGTTGCCCTCCGCCGGCGGAGGGGGGGGCCCGGTCAATGGCAACCAGGTTCCAGACTCTCAACAAGTCCCTGTAGAAGTCGGGCATCCCCATCAGGACCGCTCGGCTGACGCCCACCATCGGGATCCGCATATCGCCTTGAAGGCAGCGGCCACATTGGAAAAAAGTGCGTCGCCAGCACGTGCCACCTGGGAGGATGCCCTGAGGACAGGTATCTCTGCAAGGTCCTGAGGCGGAGAACCGCCTACTTGGTGCGAATGCACACCAGCGACTGACCGCCCTCCTCGATCGGGAGACTCAGGACCGCTGCAGAGACCCAGTGCTTTCCGTTGACCCGGAAGAAGTCCATCAACTTCTTCTGGATGATCCCAGCAAAGGTGGCTGATGGGACCAATGTGGTCAATCTGTACCAGAGCATGGAGGCCACGAGTTGGTTAATGACCAACACCCTGCCCCGGTAGGAAAGCACTCTGATGAGACCCTCCCAGCGCCCCAGCCGGGTGACGACTTTCACCTCCAGCTCCTACCAGTTCGCCAGCCAGGTCTCCGCACCGGGACTCAGGTAGACTCCCAGGTAGAAGAGGTGCGTGGTACTCCACGTGAAAGACCTCATCTCCTCCGGGAGGGAGTCCACCTGCCAGGGACCCACCGAGAGTCCAGAACATTTCGCCCAGTTGATCCTGGCAGCGGAGGAGGCCGAGAAGACTCGTTGGCACTCAGGCATCCTCTGCAGGTCGACGGGGTCGGTGACCATGAGGAGCACATCATTGGCGTAGACCGAGAGGACCACCTCCATGTCCGGCTCGCGTAGAACCATGCCCATCAACTTCCTCCGAAGCAGACTAAGGAGTGGCTCCACGCAGATGGCGTACAGTTGGCCCAACATGGGGCATCCCTGATGTACTCCTCTGCGGAAGGGAACGGGGGCCGTCAAGGATCCATTGACTTTCACGTGGCACTTTGCGGTGGCTTATAAAAGCCGGATCCGGATATCATAGACAAATCATTTATACAATGGGAAAGAATGGGAATCAAAACGCTCGAAGATCTGTATGAATTGGGAAAATTACTATCATTTCAACAACTACAACTGAAATATAATTTGAAAAATAACCAATATTTTAAATATCTTCAAATTCGTGATTATCTGAAAAAATACACAAAAGACTATCATAATATGCCTTCCGACTTACTGGATGAAGCAATAAAGACAAAGGCGGAATCAGCTAATCTAATATCGTACTTATATAATATCATTTTAAACATAGAAATACCCACAACAGATGGAATTAGAAGAGACTGGGAACAAGAATTAGCTATAAAAATTTCAAAAGAGAGCTGGGATAATCATTTACTACAGGTGCATAAATGTTCGATCAACGTACGACATACGCTCATCCAATTCAAAACATTACATAGACTATATTATTCAAAAACTAAATTAAATAAAATCTTTCCTAATGTTTCACCAATCTGTGATAAATGTCTGTGTCAAGAAGCTACCATAGCGCATTCTTTTGTTTTTTGTACAAAAATCCAAAAATTCTGGTATGGAATATTTGATATTTTTTCAAAATTAATTAAAATAAAACTGGTACCAAAACCAGAATGGATCATTTTTGGAATATCGGAAGGTATCCCTGAATTAAACGTGTATCAGAAGAATTTATTCAATTACGGGCTAATAATGAGAAAAAAGCTCATACTTAAATTCTGGAAAAATGCGCCCACACCAACAATAAAAATGTGGACATCAAATATGTTTGACACATTACATCTGGAAGAGATGAGATTCCTCTTAGCAGGTAAAGCAGTCCAATTCCAAAAGACGTGGTCTACGTTTATGGACCTATTACAAGCATGAGGTGCAATACTAATTTAAAAAATAAATAAATAAATAAATGGTATCAGGACCTGGCAATGGGAGGTAAAACAACAAAAACAGACTTGGTTGGTAGTCCTCTTTCTGCGGAGTTTAATGTTATAATAGAGCGATTGTTCCTACTTTCTTTTTCTTTCTTTTCTAGGGTCTACTTTCTTACTTTACTTCCTTCTCTAACTTCTTTTCTAAGGGGCTTTCTTTTCCCAACACTCTCTTGCACTTCACGACTCTTGCGCACTTTCTTTACTTTCCTTACTTCTATATTTTTCTTAAAGCTCAAAAAAATGAAGCGGTACAAAAAATGTATTAAGATATATGTGTTGTGTATTATTGTAATTTACCGTACTTCTAATAAAAATAATTAAAAAAAAAAAAAAAAAAAAAAAAAAAAAGCCGGAACCGGGACACAAAGTGCGGTCCGAACCCAAACGCCTGCAGAGTCCTCAACAGATACTCGTGATCCACGCTGTCGAAAGCCTTCTCCTGATCGAGGGAGAGAAAGGCAGTGGGTACAGGTAGACCAGGTCCCAGACCAGATGGATATTGTCCTGGATGGACCGGCCCGGGACCGTGTAAGACTGGTCCTGGTGATCACTTGGGCCAGCACAGGGCCCAGATGATTGGCCATTGGCCTTTGCAAAGAGCTTGTAGTCGGTAAAGAGGAGGGAGACCGGGCGCCAGTTCTTTAGAAGGCGGAGGTCGTCCTTCTTGGGCAGAAGGACCACAAAGAGCCCTCCGCCAAGACAGGGGCTTCTCTCTGGTGGTAACCAGCTTGGAGGGGATGATGGTATTGAACGCCGAGCTGTAGTCTATAAGCAACAGCCTGACATAAGTGTTTCTATTGTACAAGTGGTCCAGTGTGTAGTGGAGAGCCAGTGAGATTGCATCCTCCGTTGATCTGTTGTGACGGTGGGTGAACTGTAATGGGTCGAGGTTCTTGTTGAGGTAGGAGTTGATATATGCCATAACCAACCTCTCAAAGCACTTCATCTGCACGGATGTTAGCGCCACTGGTCGATAGTCGTTGAGGCACGTCATCTCACTTTTCTTAGGCACCGGTATTATTGATGCCCACTTAAAGCAGGTGGGAACCTCAGACCTCAATAATGAGAGGTTGAAAATGTCTGCAAAAAACTCCAGCCAGTTGGTCTGCACAGGTTTTGAGAACTCGACCGGGCATACCATCAGGTCCAAGCGCTTCCCGAGGGTTCACCCCCCTGAAGGATCTCCAGTCTGAAAAAAATCTCCAGTCTAAAATCTTTCCGCCCTATTCTTCCTTGCTTATCCAGTCAGCCAACGCTCCCTGGATCCCATGCAATCTAACCTTCCAGAGCAGCTTACCAATCAGAACCTTATCAAAAGCCTTGCTGAAGTCTATATAGACAATGTCGATGACCCTGTCCTCAATAACCTTCTTGATTACTTCTTCAAAAGTGTCAATCAAATTTGTGAGACCCAATCTTCCACGCACAAAACCATGCTGACTATCCCTAATCAACTCCTGTCTTTCCAAATGCATGTATAGTTTAGACCTCAGAAACCTCTCCAATAACTTTCCGTCCACTGATATTAGGCTTTACTGGTCTATAGAGCCCAGATTTTTCTTTGCAGCCCTTTTTTAAATAAAGGCACCACATCATCCAGAAGTGGCGGTGCTGTTGAACGGCTGCGGCTCGCCTGCAGTCCTTTTGTTTTTACTTTTTGTGTGTTGTTTTTTTCGTTTTGTGTAGCTAAGTTTTTGGTTTTTAGGTTGTGTTTATGTGTGGGGGGGGGGGGGGGGGTTGAAACAGTGCTTGCTGTCTCTTCCTTTGGGGGAATGCGACTTTTTTGTCGTATCCCCCTTCTCTGCCTCCGTCTGCGCTGAGGCCTAATGGCGGAGCAGGCGACCTCGAGGCTCCGGAGGCAGCGCCTGTGAGGACTCACCCTGGGCTCGCTCCCGTGAGGGCGGTCCGGCTCGGGGCTGGAATGGCGCTCCTGTGAGGGGCTTTGACGCTCCCGTGAGGGTGGCCTGGCGCGGGGCTGAGACGCTCCCATGAGGGCGGCCCAGCCCGAGGGTAGCGGCACTCCCGTGAGGGCGGCCCAGTCCGAGGGAAACGGCGCTCCCGTCGGGGTGGCCCAGCTCGAGGGTAACGGCGCTCCCATCGGGGCAGCCCAGCCCGAGAGAAACGGCGCTCCCGTGAGGGCTGCCTGGCGCGGGGCTGAGACGCTTATGTGAGGGCGACCCGGCTCGGGGCTGGAACGGTGCTCCGGTGGCTGAGACGACATTCTGGCAGCGGTGACCTGAGTCCGGGGTTCGGCCGCGGGCCAGTGGACGACGTCGTCAACAGCAGCATCCGCTGGACTGGAGGGCGGCAGCTTCGACCACCCCGGGCCGCGGTGTTTGAACTGGCCCGTTCGCGGAGCTCGGTGAGCCGCGGGACTGATTTACCATCGCCCGGTGGGCTATCGCCTCAGCGCAGAGGGAGAAGAGGAGGGAAGAGACTGCAGCCCTAAGACTTTTGCCTCCATCACAGTGAGGAGGTACTTGGTGGACTCACTGTGGTGGATGTTAATTTGTGTTTACTGTCTGTTCTGTTGTCTATTATTGTATTATTGTATGTATGACTGCAGGCACGAAATTTCGTTCAGACTGAAAGGTCTGAATGACAATAAAGGAAATTCAATTCAATTCAACATTAGCTACCTTCCAGTCTTCCGCCTCTACCCTATGTCTTATCTGTGTCATAAAAAAATGGTTATATCGGCTAACCAACAAAATCTTCAAGATTGCTAAAGACTTTAAAATTCTTGTCTATTTAGTTAGCTCAAGAGAATGATGTGTTGTGGCATCAGCATAAAAGTGGACCTAAGGTACAATGTGGAGGGTTGTTGATGGTTGTCCACTTTGAGGAGAGCATAGGTATACTAACAATGAAGATGATGCATGATGTCAAACAGAAAGATAAGTCTTCTTGCGAATGAAAGATAAATAAACCAAAGGAATAGTTAGATCTCAAGCCAGGTGTTGAGCAACTAGGTTGTTGTCTCTGCGTCAATGTCTACCAGGCCTTGAGCTCCATTTGGTGGGTGGTAGAGCTGACTCAGAGATGACATGGTTGGCTCTGTAGTTCTGCTCCGCATTCACAGGCTGGGCTCTGGCGGAGTCCCCATCTCCACATGCTGGCATTGAAACGGGTGATGGGACTTCAGTCTGGGTGGCTTATGCTCTCCGCTGATAGCCTGATGGAGGAGGCGAACTGGGTCCATGGCACGACAAGACCTGCTGCTTGCCTTCGGATCCCTGCAGACTGAATGCCAGTAAGTATAGGGAGCTGCTCGACTGTAGGTTGTAGGCACCCAGTGGTGGTTCACAAGGTGCTGTTCAAGCTCATGTCTACCAGGCTAGTATGTCTGCTGCTACTCAATATGGGTGCGCAGTACTCAGCTGGAGCATACACAAGATCGAAGGCAGAGGTGTGAAGAGTTGATGGGCTGGCTCCCAAACTTGCTCCTGCCAAACATCGGATGAGGCCACTACGTGCCATGACCTTGTCGCGGAGACCAGCCAGGTGTTGACGAAATGTAAGGGACCTGTCCTGATTTACGCCGAGGTAAGTGGGTGTTTGTTGGAAGTCCAAGCGCCTGTTGTTAACGGAGACAGCTTGCTCTCGCTTAGCTTCCTTGATGTTTAGATGGAATGCTGTTGACACTGTTTTGCTTTCGCTCAGCTTTAGATGCCACTGTCGTAGGTATACTGCCAAAACCCTCATGTCTTGACTCAAGGAGCTTTCGATTGTCTTCCACTCTATGTGTCTCACCAGGATGGCTAGATCGTCAGCATACCCATACTTTCCAGCGATGGTCTCTGGGAGGTCATGGATGTACACGTTGAAAAGCATCTGGATTTTAAAACCCGGTGAAATCTCCGCTTTCCGCGAGAGTGGGGGTGGGACTGCTGATCGAGGGCGCCGATTGGACGAGAGAGACGTCGGTCAGCAGGCAATGGGGGCGGGACATGATGATTCAGCGCGATCATTGGAGGAGGGAGGAGTGGGGGGGGGGGGGGGGTGGGACTGAGGATAGAGCGCGGTGATTGGAGGAGGGAGACGTGCCAAAACACTCTCAGCACAGACCTGCGCCTCATCCGCAGCCAGGATCGATCCCGGCTCTACGGCGTAGTCCCACCCCCAACCGAGTGCGGGGGGGGGGGGCACGCCCGGGGATGGCCAGAGACGACGGGAGTCAGATGGGCGCGGTGCCCCCAGGCCCACAGCCAGTGCAGAGAAGCAGCGCTAAACCCAGCTCAACTCTGCCTGTCCCGCCGGGTTAACCTACAGCCCTGCCTGGGCTTGCGGGAAATATGGCCCAGGTGTACTGCCAGCGCGGAGAAGCAGCGCTGGTGTTCTGTCAGTCCAGGCAGGGCTGTAGGTTAACCCGGCGAGACAGGCAGAGTTGAGCTGCATTTAGCGCTGGATTGAGCCTCCGAAGGCTCGCGCATGTGTGTGCAAGGGCGCATGCGCGTGCGGCCGCCAAAAAATTGTGTCCCCCCTGTCCCCTCCATATTTTGATAGCGATTTCTGTGCCTGGATATCAGCTCCATGATGTAGTGTATCATGCACCTGTCTGGCAGCACCCGAAGTAGCTTTGCAGTTAGTCCCTGGTGCCACATGGTGTCATAGGCTGCTGTCAGTTCTATAAGAACAGCTCCTGCCTTCTCATTTGCCACAAAACAGTCCTCGATGTCTTGGGTGAGGAAGGTTACCTGGTCAGCAGTTGTTCTACCATGGCGGAAACCAGTCTTCTTGTGATGTAGTTGAGGGTCTATGATGGGGTTGATACGCCCGTGGATCAGCCTCTCAAGGAGTTTGTATGGGATGCAGAGGAGTGTGATGGGCCGGTAGCTTTTAGGATCCTCCTTTGGCTTGTTCGGCATCGGGAGGAACCCACACCAGATATGTAAACACACATAAAAAAATTTGAGCAGCACAGACAACAATTTTAAGCAAAGTAATTACTTTATAGCAGGTAACAGACTACTGACCGACATCTACTACAAACCCACTGACTCCCATGGCTATCTGGACTACACTTCTTCCCACCCTACTTCCTTTAAGAACTCTATCCCCTGCTCCCAATTCCTCCGTCTACGCCGCATCTGCACCCAGGATGAGGTGTTCCAGACCAGGGCATCGGAGATGTCCTCATTCTTTAGGGAACCCATCTTTGACTATAGATGAGGTTCTCACCAGGGTCTCCTCTATATCTCGTAGCTCTGCTCTCACTCCCCATCCCCACACTCATAACAAGGACAGAGTCCCCTTCCCCAAACCCCTGGTACTTTCCCTTGCAACCGCAGGAAATGCTACACTTGTCGCTTTACCTCGACCCTTGACTCCATTCAAGGACCCAAGCAGTCTTTCCAGATGCGGCAGAGGTTCACCTGCACCTCCTCCAACCTCATCTGTTGCATCCGCTGTTCTAGGTGTCAGCTGCTCTACATCGGTGGGACCAAGCGTAGGCTTGGCGATCGCTTCGCCCAACACATCTGCTCAGTCCGCAATATCCAACCTGATCTCCCGGTGGCCCAGCATTTCAACTCCATCTCCCATTCCGAATCCGACCTTTCTGTCCTGGGCCTCCTCCATGGCCAGAGTGAGTCCCACCACAAATTGGAGCAGCAGCACCTCATATTTCGCTTGGGCAGTTTATACCCCAGCGGTATGAACATTGGCTTCTCCAATTTCAGGTAGTCCTTGCTTTCTCCCTCCCTCCCCTCCCCTTCCCAGCTCTCCCACAGCCCATTGTCTCTGCCTCTTCCTTTCTTCTTCCTGCCCCCCCCCCCCCACCCCCACATCAGTCTGAAGAAGTGTCTTGACCCGAAATGTCACCTATTCCTTCGCTCCATAGATGCTCCTCACCTGCTGAGTTTCTCCAGCATTTTTGTCTGCCTTCGATTTTTCAGGCATCTGCAGTTCCTTCTTAAACTTTATAGCACATATCTGTAGAGGTATCAAAGTTCCCGATGTTGGGGAAGTCCAGAACAAGGGGTCACAGTTTAAGGATAAGGGGGAAATCTTTTAGGACCGAGATGAGAAAAACATTTTTCACACAGAGAGTGGAGAATTTCTGGAATTCTCTGCCACAGAAGGTAGTTGAGGCCAGTTCATTGGCTATATTTAAGAGGGAGTTAGATGTGGCCCTTGTGGCTAAAGGTATCAGGGGGTGTGGAGAGAAGGCAGGTACGGGATACTGAGTTGGATGATCAGCCATGATCATATTGAATGGCGGTGCAGGCTCAAAGGGCCGAATGGCCTACTCCTGCACCTATTGTCTATGTTTCTATGTTTCTATGTTTAAGTGCAAGGGTGCCATGGATTCTCAATGTGGATACAATGATGGAAACAATGGAAAGCACAATGGTCAAGGGATGTTTTTGGCCAAAACATGAACTCCATCATTTGGTAAAATAGGAAAAGAATCTGATGGAAATTCCAAGTCATTGGTGAGACCTGAAGGAAGTGAGAAAGGACTTATATTTCAATGTGTGAACATTCAGCCAATGGATAATGGTATCAATGGTGAGAACAGTTCAAAGAAGAAGGAAAGAGTCCACAAGCTATTCTGGTGGAGATGCAGTCGTTGGGCATCCATAGGGAAAATTAAATGTGCAACATCCCTTTTTTCAGGCTCTTACCCTCATTTAATTTCCCATCACATTGATGGCTGCATTGGTGTGGGTTCCTCAACATTTCCAATATCTCCCATGAACACATGTTCAGATTGCAGCCTTTGGTAACCATGATGAAAGAGCAACACCGGGGACCTGTGTATAGTTAATCAGATTTATGTTGTGAAATACATTGTAAATAGCACATTTAGCACCACATTTAGGTCACTGTTTTAAACTTGCTGAAAACATGTCTCCTTAGTTAAGATATCATTAAACTACCCTGAGATATATTCCTTTCTATTATTTCAGTTAATGCATCACATTGATTATGTGCTTTATCTCAGATAATATCAATATTGTATTTGAGAGTTTAATAGATTGGATGACTGACCTAGTCCACCTCTCAGCACTTCCACCATTGTTGAACACAGCCTTTTCCTAAAGAGAGGAAAAATAGTAAGATTAAACGAGAACTTACCAGTTTGAAGTTTGATCTTTATTTTATGAGGAGTTACGATGAGGGATTACGTGAAGACCCCGCCAGCACGCGTGCGCGACATTCTTCAAAGCAACGGTGTGGAATCACAGGAAATAGTAATTGAAGTGAACATAGTAAAGACAAGGAGAACTAAGATACCAGTTGACCTTTATAATTGAGGGCGGGAGCGGAGGGCACGTAATCCCTCATCGTAACTCCTCATAAAATAAAGATTAAACTTCAAACTGGTAAGTTCTCGTTTAATCTTACTATTTTACTTCGGAGTCATGTGAGTGACTACGTGAAGATTTTAAAGCTCTGTGATTTCAAGCCGTGGAACAGTCCATGCTTCACTCACTGCCGAAGTCATTCAAGGGAGGAAGTATGTTATTGTATTCAGACATGCATCCAATTCAGGCAATAACAATGTATTTTAACAAAATAATCCTCCCTAGGGCTAAATATATTGCAGAATTCAAACTCGATTCTGCAATACCGCAGGTTTGGTTATTGGCTTATTATAAAGAATTGGAAGGTCTTTCTCTTGACCATCCTGCTGAAGCCAGGATATGGTCCATAGGCACTTCCTTGTCTCCAGCTGCCGGTGTTGCTGTTGCCCATGTGGATAGAAACTTAAGATGTCAGTATCCACCACAGCAGCTCCCAAACCTGTCTGAGCCATCTAGCGATGGTTTGTGCTGATACCCGGCCATTAGGCTGTTTATGGCTGCCCATAGTGCTAATTTACTTCCTCTTAAGTTTTAGTAGTTTTAAGGTATAATAGAATGTGTGTCATTACACATAGTCGGGTGTCAGTTGGGTATACCTGGAATTCCAAATTTTGTCCTGATGATCATGGTCTACCTTGTTTAACAAGCCCTAATATGCGAAGTTATCTTTTCTGGAGATGCCATCATTTATCCCAGTCTCAGTTTATGTAGAAACTGGACCCTTAGAGCTGAGACCAGTACTATCAGCATACTGTTTTTAAATGTCAGTCCCCCCCCCCCTCCCCCCCCCCTCCCTCCACCCCCCCCCCCCCCCTCACCCCCCCCTCCCCCCCTCCCCCCCCCCCCCCCCCAGGGACAGGGACATTGCTGGTGCCCCTAGCAATGTTAGTACAACACTGACGTCCCATATCTGGGAGTACTTCCCTCTAGGAGGGTTGGTGTTGAAATAATCCTCATAAGTTTGACAACTAGAGGGTGAGATCCCATGGAGAGTTGTTGTGGCACCTGCCACCAGCAAGCTGACAGGGCACTCCTGCATAATTATAGCACTGCAGCTCAGTCCTTCATCTACATGAAGGCTGGATAGGAATTCCCAGGACATTGGTGGTTGTAGCTGTATTATACGCTACACCAGCCCTTGTTGATTCTTGATAGGCTGCCGTGATCAAGCTCATGGCCCTGTCCGCCAGCCCGGATCTAGCATTGTGGACTATGGTTCAGAGACTATGTCAGAGACTACAGGGATCCATGGCTGTGTAGGCCAATCAGGTACTTTCAAGACACTTGATGTTGAGTCCATATGTGTTTTTGCTTAGGATCCGACTTATGAGGCAGGAGGGAAAAAACATTGTAAACAATTATTCCGCATTCAGTAAGTAACGTCCATTGCTGCTGCCCCAAGTGTGGTTCACAAGCGGCATATGTTGGTAACTGGTGATTGGGTCTAGATGCAAATGGATCGATATCTGGTGTCCCTCTTTTGGTAATATCAGCAACTTTTTTGTGGTCCAACAGCCATTCGATGCTGTCATTGAATTTTCGTGACCTGGTATGTGGCTCAGTATTGAGCTTACCTGGTAGGTAAGTTTGCTGATAGTCAAATATGTATGTTAACACACCATAACCAAATATATTGGCCAGATTGACACATGGTATCGATCTTTTCTCCCATATGATTAATATATGCCACCACTGTGATATTATCAATTCGTAGGCGGACATGCAGATGGTGCATTGTTAGCAGTAGGCTTTTATACCATAAAACGCACCCAACACCAGTGTTTTTAGTAATTAATTATTTTGTAGGTTTATCCAAGTCTGCTTTACTCTTTGGCAATGTTACAGACATATGGATAACGTTAATTGTAAATCCCAGAAAGTCCAGTTGTGGATGCCATCGACTTAGATTTATCTGGATGGAGATGACCCCAGAGTTTCACCCAATGTTTGGTAGCTAAAACTGCTGATTTAGCTAGATCTAGGGTTTTCCCCCCACAATTGATATATCATCAAGATATGCCATGACAATATGTTTTTGTTTCTAATATTGCCAAGGCCCGTTTTAATATCTTGGTGAAAAGTCTTGGGGCTGAAGTTAGGCCATTAGACAATGCTATGCCCTGCCATTGTTGCCCCATCCAGTTAAATGTTAGGTATCGACAATGATCCCTCCATGTCTCCCAAAACAAGTGTAATATTCCCCCTGTTAGTACAGGTCATACACCTTTATGTTCTGGAAGGAACTAGATCCACCTACTTACCTGGTTGCCGGTGGTACGTCCCTTTCTTCAATTTCTGCCTCTTCTGCGGAAGAGGCGCCGGAGTGCGGGGTTGGCACGTTTTCCATGAGGGCCGCTCTGGGCCTTGGCCTGAAAGGACCTTCGTGGTGCTGCGCGGCCCTCATGCTTTCACCAGAGTCCTCGTGTTGATACCTGCTGGTGGTTGCATAGGGGTGCTGTCGTTGCTGATGACGCTGTTTTGAGCCCGACGGCTTTAATCTCTTTGTCAAGCTTTTCTCTGTACCATCGTCTGGGCGAGCAACCAATGATATGCCCGCTGTCAGAAGTTTTGAAATCTTCTGTAGTTTGACCTGGGTTTTTGTGCCAGTCCCATTGTACCCCCAGATCGCATTGTTTGCTGCAGGCATTTTTAAAATGAAGTAAAGTTCACAGGAGGCCTATACTTCTGCGTAATTTTGTTGCCTGTTCCTGCAGAAGATGGAAGTACAGGTAGTCAATGCTGGCCGCCAGCCTGGTCTGTAATGGTACTTTTCGTTGATCCGTAATTTTGGTGATCACTCCCAGTAGCTCCTTAGGATTCTGCACCCCCTGCACACTGTCGTTTTCTTCAGCCACGTCCCCTTCTTCCGGACCAGCCCAGCCCTGGTCCACAACGCATTCCTCTATCGAGGGAGATGCATTGTTTTACAGCCCTCGATAAGGTGCTGTTGTGGGAGTGCGAAGACTCCCATAGTGAGCTTGCTCCATCTCCCGGAGCAAGTCATGGGCGGACCTCTGCTGCACTCGGGCAGCACGCCCCTTCTGCCGGACTCAGATGAGTATGATCGGCCGGGCTGAATCCTGCTCGGCTTTGCCTCCAGCCTGCTGCGCTGCTTTGAGCTGTACGACTCATGGCGCTGGATTCAGCTTGGTAAGTAGACCTTAGTAACCACGCCAACGGTCACTTTCACTGCCCTTGGGCAATGCGTCCTTCTGGCCGGACTCCCCGAGTCTATCGGCCGTACCGACTCCTGCCTGCCTGCAGCCCGCTGTGTTGTACCCGGCTGTCGGCTGCCGGAACCTTCCTAGTTCCCCACAGCCTGCGGTCCTGGAGCCGCTGTTTGCCCATGGCTGTCGGAACTTTCCCTAGTTCCCCGCAGCCTGCGGTCCTGGAGCCTCTGGACGTCTCTGGTTGTCGGCTGCCGGGAACTGCCTTGTTCCCCGCGGCAGCCTGTGGTCCTGGAGCCGCTGGACGTCTCTGTGTCGGCTGCCGGGACCTACCTGGTTCCCCGCAGCCTGCGGTTCCGGAGCCGCTGGTAGCTCGTGGCTGTCGGCTGCCAGGAACTGCCTGGTTCCCCGCGGCAGCCTGCGGTCCAGGTCCGTTTTTTCTTCCCCTTGTCCAACGTGCTGTAACATAAAGCACAGCAAGGGGAAGAATACAACTTCAGTTTTTCCTTACCTGTGTAGGTCCGTTTGAATTTTTCCCGCGGGAGCGCTCCACCCCCGCCCGTCGCTGTTGCACTGCGTGAGACGCAATGACGCGCACGCGTGCTGGCAGGGTCTTCACGTAGTCACTCACGTGACTCCGAAGTGAAATAGGAATTGAATGAATACATGTTCTCCACAGATGCTGCCTGACCTGCTGAGTTACATCCAGCACTTAACCCTATAGTCTTGCTCAGTAATGAATAAAGTGTTCCAAACCGAGTCAGATTGAAAAAGCACAGATTGTCACAGTGTCTTTGTGGGGAGCTCAAGATCAATAAGATATTGTGATTTACAGTTTTGTTTTTGGTTTCTGTCCTCAAACATGTTGGCCTAATTGCATATTGTGAAATCAGACTAGTTTCTTCATCTCCTGGCAATGACCACCATGTTCTGAGGCCTCCTGGCCTCTCTCCACTGGCTCCCTGTGCGGTTCCGTATAAATGTCAAGACCATCCTCCATGTCTACAAAGCCCTCAATGGGCTTGCACCCACCTACATTAAACGTCTTCTCATCCACCACACCACCTCCAGGTCCCTCAGATCGGCCGACTTGGGGTTGCTGAATGTCCCATGGTCTAGGCATAAGCTCAGGGGCGACCGCGCCTTTGCGGTTGCAGTTCCTAGACTGTGGAACAGCATCCCGCTTCCTATCAAAACTGCCCCCTCCATCGACTCCTTTAAGTCTAGACTAAAAACTAAAAACTTAGCTGTATACCCAAGCCTTTCCTGACGTCCTCTGAGCAAGGACTTTATGTGTATATGTATGTAGTTTGCTTGTTTATACTATTCTTATAACAAATGTAAAGCACTTTGGTCAACGAGAGTTGTTTTTTAAATGTGCTATATAAATAAATGTGACTTGACTTGACTGTGACTTGAGGTGGATGTTTGTATTGGGTAATATTTAGACATTCAAATTATAGAGTCATAGAATCATGCATCACAGAAACAGGCCTTTAGGTCTACTGAGTCCATGCTGACCATTGAACACACAATTATATTAATTTTACAGTATTCCCACATTATTCTCTCCACGTTCCCATTAAATCCCCTCAGATTCTCCGAGTGGTCATTTACCCTAACAAAGCACACTTTTTTGGAATATGGACAGAAACCGGAGCTCCATGGAAAAATCCGCACATTCACAGTGAGTAACTGCAAACTCCACAAAGGCACGAGAGGTTTGGATTGAACCCAGGTCATGGGAGCTAGCTGTTCTACCAGCTGCACCACTATGCCAAGCTTGACCCATTTGCACAACATTGCAAACTTTACCATCTAAATTGTTACTCAGGTCATATTTAGATATAGCATTGCTGCATAGGCTGCCTGTATTACATGATGTCTACTTTAATCTTAATCAAAGTTAGGGTGTGTGTGCTGCAAGTCAATTGACATGTACCAGCATCCAGCTGGCTAACCACACTTATTGTGGGTTCCATGCATTAACATAATAATGTACAAAGTATTTTAGAATATTTAGTTCCCACCTCTATCTTATCTGCTCTTATTTTTTATGCTTTCACTGATTGCATGAAATCTATTTTTATGCAGATTAGGGCTTATGGATGTGGCTGGTTCTAATAGGATTTGAAGAATTATACAAAGCTGACGAAGCAGCATTTGGTACAAGATTAAAACTAGCCTAGTAAAAGGAAAATCTCAGTACCACATTACCCATTGCTCAAGGTTATCTATTTGAACTGAATATGCTCTGGATCTGGTACAGGAAATTGATAAAGAAACAAATTAAAAAGAAGAAGTGGAAAGCTCACTTAATTGTTGCCAGATATTAGAAATATTACTAAAAGAAATATTACTAAAATAAATATTTCAGATATATACTGTACAACTATAGTACTAATTTTAACAGCAGGTCACTTGTATTGGGAGATTATACGAATGCAAAATAACACATCACAATAATCAAAAAGCATAGTACAATGTTTAAGGATAAATATAAATGGAAAATATCAGAGTACTTTAATTCCTTTAACAAAATGGTCTGCCTCTTCTTGTACTCCTTTTAAACTTACCCCTTTACCCTAGGTTGACTCTTCTTTCCAAAATGCATCATGCCATAACTCTCACAGTTAAATGTCATCTTGTAGGTTTCTGCCCATTCCATTCCCTGACACATTCCTCTGTTTACTACAATTCGGAGTTTTGTGCCAACAGCAATATTTGAAATTATGTCCTGTTTATCCGTCATTAATATAAATCCAAACAAACTTGTCCTTTTACTCAGTCACCCTGTGAGGTATCGAGAAACAGTTGTTTATTGTTACTGTCGTTTTGAATGAAATTACGGGATTTTAAATTATCCATTAGCCATTTTTGTATCTCAATATGAACTGTTATCAAGCAACTGAACCCATCCAACTACATCTAGAGAGCAGTCCTAAACTACTATCTACCTCATTGGAGACCCTCGGACTATCTTTGATCGGAATTTACTGGCTTTATCTTGCACTAAACGTTATTCATTATTCCCTTTATCATGTATCTGTAAACTGTGAATGGCTCGATTGTAATCATGTATCCGCTGACTGGTTAGCACACAACAAAAGCTTTTCACTGTATCCCGTGACAAGAAACTAAACAAAATGAAACAAAATATTCCATTGTGGGCAGTGGGCAGGTGCTATAGACCTGCACGGGAAGGTAGACACTCCCACCCCCATGAGTCTCAGGCAGATGGGGCTCGTCAGCCTGGGAAGGCAGTCCATCTAGGAGAGGGAAAACTCTGATTTAAAACCACCACTGCCTTGTGGCCATATCCATTCATGGAATAAGCTCCTGGAGTAAACTTCAAGAAAACCCGGAGTCGGAGTCCCTAAGGTAGTTTGTCGTTGTCTACAACCTCGCTCTGGCCGCTCCTGCGACGGCGCTGGTGCCAAACTGTAACGGCCCTGCTGTTCCTTTGGATCGATCAGCGACATGGAGAGGGGGGACATGCTGCATGGCAACAGCCTGTCCTCCATATGACATCGCCCAGGCTTGCATCCGACCAGGATGTATCATCCATGGCCAGTCATGACCGAGAGTGGCCTACAAAATTTCTATTTATATCATGGATATAAATGTTGCCATTGTTACTGACTGTCTGCTTAATTTCTTACCTGTATTTTCAACTATCTTTTTATAGTATGAAACATATATCACAGCTGCAAAATGTTGTCACTATCTGCAAGTTCACTGTTGAAATTTAATGCCATTCCACATATATATATATCTACTAGACCAAGTGCAGGCCCGTTGGGTCTGTTCCCCCAACGTGCGGTTGTGGGGGGGGAGGCAGCATGCAGCGTCACACACACTAACTATCCCACCCCCCCCCCCCCGCACTCACGCTAATTACCCCCCTTGATATTATATTAATATTATTAATTTGCTCCTTTTACCCCATAACCACCCTATCTACTGACGCACAGCCCCCAACTTGCAGTCACATCTAGAGAGGGGGGGAGGGGGGTAGAGAGTGAGGGCAGAGAGAGAAGGGGCAGAGACACAGAAAGAGGGGCAAGAGGGAGAGGGGGGTGGTGAGGAGGAGAAGAGGGAGGGTGGGTGAGAGGGGAAAGGTGGGGGTGGAGGGGAGGAGAGAGAGAGGGTGAGAGTGAGGAAGAGGGGGGGAGAGGATAGGGGGGGAGAGGAGAGGGGGGGGAAGAGGAGAGGGGGGGAAGAGGAGAGGGGGGGGAAGAGGAGAGGGGGGAAGAGGAGGGGGGAAGAGGAGGGGGGGGAGAGAAGAGGGGGGGAGTGGAGGGGGGGGAGTGGAGGGGGGGGAGTGGGGGGGGAGTGGAGAGGGGGGGAGAGGAGAGGGGGGGAGAGGAGAGGGGGGGGAGAGGAGAGGGGGGGGAGAGGAGAGGGGGGGAGAGGAGAGGGGGGGAGAGGAGAGGGGGGAGAGGAGAGGGGGGGAGAGGAGAGGGGGGGGAGAAGAGAGGGGGGGGAGAGGAGAGGGGGGGGAGAGGAGAGGGGGGGGGGGAGAGGAGAGGGGGGGGGGAGAGGAGAGGGGGGGGGGGAAGAGGAGAGGGGGGGAGAGGAGAGGGGGGGAGCGGAGAGGAGAGGGGGGGAGAGAGAGTGCTTTTTTATTTCAACCCAAACCCCCCAAACAACAATTTGCAGGCAGTGCTTTTTTACTTTAACCATATTTTCATTTTCATTTTCAAACCACATTAAGGGAACTTACTCACAGTTGTGTGAACATGTGTTCAGTGTTATTCACAGCTCAGAGAAACATGACCCTCTGCCTTCCTCCAGCTTGCAGACTAATTGAGGCACACCACTTCCTGGTTTTATAGTCCATCCCCCCTGCCGCCAGCGGGGGCAGCAGAGAGAATGGGGAATTTTGTAAAATCATTCATATCTCTGTCATTTTTCATCGACGGGAAAAATCCTCAGTACACATGCGGCGGAGGGGGGCTCTGAGCGAGGTGGCCAAAAATGACGGCCGTAGGTGGCGGCGTTCTCTCGGAAATCGCAGCACAGATGACCAAAACCGGTCAAGAACAGACTTTTAGTAATATATAGATTAACAATACATAATGCGAAAATAAAACCTAGTCAGAAATCCAGTGAAATGGGCAGATATTCATCAACTATAATTTAATATAATGATAGTGTGACATGATGTATGTTGGAAAGAAGAAGAGTAATTGTCGAATTTCAAACCTTTTTACAATTTGCCTTTAATAAATTAATATTGATGGGACTGTATTTTCTGTGGAAACACATATTAATCAAGGATTAACAATTAAATGCAGACAAAAAAATCTGGAGTAACTCAGCAGGTGAGGCATCATCTCAGGAGAGAAGGAATGGGCGATGTTTCGGGTCGAGACCCTTCTTCAGACTGATGTCAGGGGAGGGGGCGGGATAAAGATAGAATGTAGGTGGAGACAGTAAGACTAGTGGGAGAACTGGGAAGGGGAAGAGAAAACAAGGGCTATCTGAAATTAGAGAAGTCAATGTTCATACCGCTGGGGTGTAAACTACCCAAGTGAAATATGAGGTGCAGTTCCTCCAATTAGCGCTGGGCCTCACTCTGACAATAGAGGAGGCCCAGGACAGAAAGGTCAGATTGAGAATGGGAGGGGGAGCTGAAGTGCTGGGCCTTCAGGTTAAGATGGGCTGAGCAGAGGTGTTCAGCGAAATGATCGCCGAGCCTGCGCTTGGTATTAACATTAACAATTAACTGTTGTCTACGAGAATAAAATAGAAAAATTAAATGAATATCTCAGGCATTGTGTGAAATTTTGCTTCCTATTGCCTTGAAATTGTAAATTGATAAATTAGACAAGTAACTAAAAGTGAGTTTGGGTAATGATTAGTTGATCCTAATCTGTAGGCCCGTATTTATCCCTAAAGCAATATCATAAAAACTAATTATAATGTAGTTTATCTCATTCACAAGTGTGAGATTTAGCTGTAAATAAACTTGTTGCCATGTCGCCCTGGATTGTAATAATGACTAAACCTCAGTTAAATCTTCACAGTTCTATTTCGTACATGTATCATCATTTGATATTATTTTTCCTATTAAAATTTAGCTTACCACCTGGGCCAATAACATCAATTTGAAGCCTATGTTTATATCCATGCACTGGGAAATTAAAATCAAAAACAAAATGGATTAGTGGTGCTAACATAAGAAGAGGAGATTAAGTCATAATGTTCCGTATTATAGCGAGTGGGCAGAGTCTGATAATCAGCTGAAGTCAGTGTAACTGATACCAGCTACACATTGAAAAAGATATTGAAGTTGTGGCACTGAAGATTTACTGGTCTTTTGTCGTAACTACAGATGATTGATTCATTTATTCTGCGGTTTTCAACATGCCTGAGGATTGTTGTTGCTGTTGAATGAAGGCATTGGCTCAGGCTTACTACCGACAGCCTTATCTTTCTACTTGGATC
This sequence comes from Amblyraja radiata, assembly GCF_010909765.2. Taxonomy (NCBI): domain Eukaryota; kingdom Metazoa; phylum Chordata; class Chondrichthyes; order Rajiformes; family Rajidae; genus Amblyraja; species Amblyraja radiata. The sequence goes on along the minus strand of NC_045956.1, from coordinate 107,242,815 downwards.
CAACATAAATGTAGACACCTTACGTGAGCCCGGAGGCCCACCTCATTGTGGTAAGTTTTTGTTTGCTAGATGGCATAGACAGGCATATTGATTTTTTTAAATGAGCACTTGCAGATGAACAAGCTCGTTGAATACGAGAGGGCTGGATTAGCCCAAGCTTTTAATTCAGCATATCGAGGATTGTAAAAAAATTAACTTGTGCTGAATCATTTGACAAACTATCAATTTGAAACTCTGCTTAGTTGGTCTATGATTTCCTCCAGCATCTCAGACCAAAATATTGCCACAGTGCTGCTGAGAGTGGTACAGTATATTTTTATTGCTGCATTGTTCAGCACTGTTATGAAGATATTTGTGTACAATTGCATTATTATAAGAAAGATGTTTTTGTGTGGAATTTGGCGAGGAAATATGGAAGAGGGTAAAAGAGGAAAAAAAGGAACACAATAAAATAAATACTCTTGGTGGAGATCAGTTGGAAAATACTTGTAAAGGGGATAAATAACTTAGGCGGGAATGGTATGGGCCAATACGTTTAGTTTAGTTTAGAGATACAGCGTGGAAACAGGCCCTTAGGCCCACTGAGTCTGCAACGACCAGCGATCCCCACACATTAACACAAGCCAACACACTACACACATACTTTACTAGCCATTTACACTTATACCAATTATACAAACCCAAGCCAATTAACCTACAAACCTGTAAGTCTTTGTAGTGTGGGAGGAAACTGAAGATCTCGGAGAAAACTCACGCAGGTCACGGGGAGGACGTACAAACTCCATAAAGACAGCATCCGTAGTCGGGTTCGAACCCGGGTCCCTGGTGCTGCAATCGCTGTAAAGCAGCAACTCCACCGCTGCACCACCGTGCCGCCCTTACAAATAAATTAGTGAAGACAAGGACGCTGAACAAGGGGAGGGCCTACACAGTAAATAGTAGGCCTCTGGGTAGTGTTGTAGAGCAGAGGGATTGAGGAGTACAAGTGCATGGTTCCTTGCAGGTCAAGTTGCAGGGAGATAAGGTGGTTAAAAAGGCTTTTGGCACTTTGGCCTTCATCAGTCAGAATATTGAGTATAGAAATTAGGAGATCATGTTGCAGTTGTATAAGACGTTGGTGAGACCGCATTTAGAATATTGTGTTCAGTTCTGGGCACCATGTTATAGGAACGTTATTGTCAAGCTTGAAAGGGTTCAGAAAAGATTTACGAGGATGTTGCCAGGACTAGAGGGTGTGAGCTATGGGGAGAGTTTGAGGAGGCTGGGTGTCTATTCCATGGAGCATAGGAGGATGAGCGGAGATCTTATAGAGGTGTACAAAATCATGAGAGGAATAGATCAGGTAGATGCACAGAGTCATTTACCCAGAGTAGGGAAATCGAGGACCAGAGGTCATAGGTTTAAGGTGAAGGGGAAAAATTTAATAGGAATCCGAGACGTAACTTTTTCACACAGAGGGTGGTGGGTGTATGGAACAAGCTGCCTGAGGAGATAGTTGAGGCTGGGACTATCCTATCGTTTAGGAAACAGTTGGACAGGTACATGGATAGGACAGATTTGGAGGGTTATGGACCAAGCGCAGACAAGTGGGACTAGGGTAGCTGGGACATTGTTGGGCCGAAGGGCCTGTTTCCACACTGTATTAATCTATGACTCTATCTATGACTCTAAACCAACTAGAAACAGAAATACACAATCAAAAAGGTGTAAGCCTTGACAAGAATAAGATTGAATAATGAATATTGTATTAATAATGCTGGCCATCCTGAGTAACGCAATAACAAAAATATTATTCAGTTCTGACATTTTTCTGCATTAATATTTTTCAGAAAAAATCCCAATACCAAGTACTCAGTTGTATATTATGAAAGTATTTCAAGTTCAATAACTCAAAATATTTGCATCAATTGGTTTAATATCACTGATTATTTCACTACTGCATATAAATTTACAGGTGGCACGGTAGACTTGCTGCCTTACAGAGGCAGAGTCCTGGGTTCGACCCTGACCTCGGGTGCTGACTGCACGGAGTTTGTATTTTCTCCCCGTGACCGTGTGTATTTTTTCCGGGTGCTCCGGTATCCACCCATCCTCTAAAGACGTACACGTTTGGTAGGTTAATTGGCTTCAGTAAAGATTGTAAATTCTCCCTATTGTGTAGGATAGTGCAAGTGTACGGTGATCGCTGCTCGGTGCTGAATCGGTGCTGACTCGGTGCTGACTCGATGCTGACTCGGTGGGCCTGTTTCCGCAATGTATCTCTACACCAATCTAAAGGCAAATTACATTGCACATTATTAATCCTGACACATGTGAGCTGTGAAAGTTATTTGATTGATTATCTATTTATTTGATGCCTTTGTAATAATAGACGGAATTTAGTTATAAATCTTTCTTTCTCTTAATTGGTAACAATCAACAACGTGAGGTAACAAGCTTTTAAAAAGGTTGATGATTTCTTTAACTTCTTTTAGATGTTCATGGGCATTCAGGACTGTTTTAGGGCAATTATTTCCCATTGTTTCTCAGCACATGTGGAGTAGATTAAAAATTGATATGGCTGCCAAGCCCATTAACACAGTGCAATCTGTGATTTTAACACCCGAGCAGAGCATCAGAACAAGTTCTTATTGTCACATTGCATTAGTAGCTATACATGACAATCAGAGTTAGTTCCCAAATTAGTTCATCATTGGAGTGACCCACGTCTCAACGTGAAGATTAGACGGATGATACCAGGTGGAGTCGCTTGGACATGTAATTCTTGCCTGTTTGAAAGGATCACAGATAATAAGACCCAACATCGGAAAATCCTGGACCCACATAAGTGGGAGAATATCAAACATGCTGCCGATGCTGCAATTTTGGATTTGTGGGGCTAAAAGAAAATATTTGAATGAGTAGTAGTGGTGAAAGTCGGTGTATCAGTGACATTTAAAAGAACAAACAATCCATAATAGCAAAGTCATAATGGTAAGAAATTCATTCTAGATCCGTACAGAAAGGATCCAATGTAGTATTGGACAACATCAAAAAAGGAAACGGCAGAAATGACAAGGAAGGAATCTCAAAGGCTAAATATGGTATTTGTAGGAAAGTAATGATGTAGTTTAATTTTCTGAGCATTGAAAGAGAGGTGGTTGTTCACCCTAGTCGTTTAACCAGTTCCACTGCTCTCCATCTTGTTTTTCTCTTGAAATCACACCTCCCCATGCCAACAATGGGCCTCCCACAACAACACCCTGCCTGAGGTCATTTGTGACTGGCCCTGATTGGTTCAGGTCTTTTCTCACCTCCAACACTTCAATCCCCCCCCCCCCCCCCCCCTACTTCCAGTGTGATGATGACCCAAGTCCCGACCCAAATCGTCATCCATCCTTTTTCTCAACAGTTACTCCAGCACTTTGTGTCTATGTCTGGTATGAACCAACATCTGCAGTTCTTTGATTCTATATACTGGTTCTGCATAAGGTTGATGTAATGTCAGAGTCTTAGAGTATCAGCAAAGATGTGAAACCAAATTTCAGGTCAGCTGTGGTCTGAAACATGGTTTCACATCTTTGTGTCCAACATCATTCTGCTAGTGTCCAACATCATTTTGGCTATCCATATGGTTATGCTTTCAAATCACACGTTTTCAAACACCTATTGCCAATTCAATATACCATGGCCTGCATATATAGCACATGACAGCTTGTTAGATGTGACAAATCAGACAATGCCAGCTTTTGATCAACATTCACACTTCCATTGAGTAATATCAATGAAAGTGTGAAGGTGTGAAGTGCTTTGCTTTGTATTGCTCCTCTAAACAAAGCCAACTATGGTTACTCAGGGATTAACATATCTTGAAGGTACACAAAAAAGCTGGAGAAACTCAGCGGGTGCAGCAGCATCTATGGAGCGAAGGAAAAAGGCAACGTTTCGGGCCGAAACCCTTCTTCAGACTGATCGGGGGTGGGGGGGCGGGGAGAAGAAAGGAAAAAGGAGGAGGAGCCCGAAGGCTGGGGGATGGGAGGAGACAGCAGGGGGACTGAGGAAGGGGAGGAGATAGCAAGGACTAACAAAATCTTGAGTCTGGTATGACTGGTCTGCTCTTATTGCAACCTTCATCAGACACCACACCAACTATCTACCGACATAAGATAAGCGCATCTGTTTCCACAGATGTGGACATGGTAGATAGATTGGCTTGTTTTACTTTCAGATTCCCAGGTTAAGGGAATCGCCACCAGAAAATCGAGATGATATAAATTATTAAAATAATTGAACTTCTTTGTTCCACTGTAAACTGATAAAATTGAAGAGCATATGTAGCAGCCTAAAATATACTTACCTTAACATTGTTGACTTCTGTAAATATCCTCCTTGGTACTTGGTACTATTTAACAACTATCCCATCTCATAATGATGCGATTAGGAAGAACAGGCCTCTTCTGCCAATAGTGTTGTTTAGGAGGACAATGACGGAGACAGAACAGACTGTAGCTGCTAGAATCTAGAAACAAAGTGCTGGAGGAACTCAGCAGATCAAACAGTATATTTGGAAGCAACGTTTGGTGTTGAACAATTACAACAGGCCTAAGAGGTAAACAGGAAAGATTTCCCATGCATAGCAGTTTGGGGTTGGGGGAGGTGGGGAGCGGGGCAGGATGGGGGTAGGGGGAAGGGAGGGTTTGAATAGAGGCTGGTAGATAAAAGGTGAAAGCAGAAGGGGAGGGGATGATGGGCAGATGGAAGCAGGTGCAAAAGAGAGAAGAACACTGGGTGGACCTGGTGAATGTATAAGTAAGTAAGTTTATTGGTCAAGTATTCACATACAAGGAATTTGCCTTGGTGCCCCGCCCACAAGTAACAACATGACATACAGTGACAGTTACGAATGACTCGGAAAACACTAAACATTAATAAGAATAATAAAACATTAATGATAAAACACCATTGATCAAGCATGTGAACCAACAAAATACCAGATCAAAGGGAGGCTACAGGTTTTTGGCTGTTGAGTAGAGCATCTACTCGTGGATAAAAACTGTTTTTATGTCAGGCCATGGCAGCTCGGACTGTCCGGAGTCGCCTTCCAGAGGGAAGTGATTCAAAGAGTTTGTGGCCAGGGTGAGAGGGGGTCAGAGATGATCTTGCCCGCTCACTTCCTGGCCCTTGCAGTGTGCAGTTCATCAATGGAGGGAAGGTTGCAGCCAATAACCATCTCAGCTGATCGGACGATTCGCTGCAGCCTCCAGGTGTCGTGCTTGGTGGCTGAGCCAAACCAGACCATGATGGAGAAGGTGAGAACAGACTCTACGATGGCCGTGTAGAATTGGACCATCATTGCCTGTGGCAGATTGTGCTTCCTCAGCTGCCGTAGGAAGTACATCCTTTGTTGTGCCTTTTTGATTGTGGAGTTGATGGTCGCCCCCCCACTTAAGGTCCTTGGAGATGATGGTTACCAGGAACTTAAAAGACTCCACAGATGTGACTGTAGTGTTGTTGTTGGTGAGTGGGGTGAGGGGAGGGGGGGCTCTCCTAAAGTCTACAACCAATTCCACTGTCTTAAGAGCATTGAGCTCTAGATTGTTGCGACGGCACCAGGACGCCAGCTGTGACACTTCCTGTCCGTAGGCAGATTCCTCCCCATCCTCGATCAGTCCAATCAGGGTTGTGTCATCCGCAATCTTGAGAAGCTTGACAGAGGTGTCTGTGGAGGTGCAGTCGTTGGTGTATTAGTGTAGAGACGAGGAGAGAGTACGCAGCCTTGTGGTGCTCCTATGCTGAGCGTTTGCGGGTCCGAGATGTGCTTTCCCTGCCTCATATGCTGCTTCCTGTCTGTCAGAAAGCTGGTGATCCACCGACAGAGGGGTTCAGGAGGGTGGGAGATTGCAACCTTCACGTGGTTCGCCCTGTTTCGACGAATGCAATCAACCTGGTGTGCACAATCAAATAAGATCAAATAGAACAAGTTGTCCTACAACTTTAGGCTTTGCACGTCATATGCAAGAAGAAGAAGGGGTTCAGGCACAGTCAACTCGGAAAGTTTGGAGTGTAGTAGCTCTGGCACAATGGTGTTGAATGCAGAGCTAAAATCAACAAACAGGATCCTCGCATAGGTCCCCTGGCGGTCCAGGTGCTGTAGGATGAAGTGCAGGCCCAGTTTGACTGCATCGTCCACAAATCTATTGGCCCGATATGCAAACTGCATAGGGTCCAGCAGGGGAATCGTGATATTTTTCAGCTATATGAGAAGAAAACACCAGAGGTATGGGTTGCCTGAAATTCAAAAATGGCCATTCATACCAATGAGCAATACCTGCCCATCCCATCATCTCCCTCACCCTCAGCCAGAGATCTAAACATCCCTTCCAGGTGAGGCAGAGATTGACTTTCACCTGTTCCAATGCAATCAGAATAGGAGATGTTGCTCTTTCATTTTGTGTTTGGCCTCTCCATTGCAATTGAGATGGATGAGAGCAGATAGGTTAATGTGGGAGTGGAAAAGAGAGTCAAAATGATATGTAACTGGATGTCTACATTGGCTGTTTTTAGGTAGAGTGCAGGTGCTCTGCAAAACGGTTGTCTTGTCTACGGTTGGTTTCAAGGCAGTAGTTGGAACAGCTACATGGAACAGTGTTTGTTCAAAGCCTATTCCATCTCACAAGATAGACTTGCCACTGGTATTGTCTGTAAACCTACCCACAGCTACCTAGACTGTGCCTCCTGTAAGGGTGCCATCAATTTTCTCAATGTTTCTGTTTGCGTTCCCATCTGTTCCCATGATGACGTCTACAACTTCTGAAATATGTTTTTTCTTATGGAATTGTGGTTTCTCCTCTGCTGTTATTGTTGCAGCCCTCAGATGCATTTTCACCATTTCCTACACACCTGCTCTGACACCCCATTCACCTTGCCCCTAGGCAGAACAGCAATAGAGTTCCCTTGGTCCTCATTAATCAACCCATCAGACTGTGCATCCAACATATCAGCCTGCACATTTCCAGTAGCTTCCACTTGATCCCCCCACCAGACACATCTTCCCCTCCCCCTCCTTTTTGCTTTCCATGGGGACTGCGTTGTCTATGACGCCATTCCTTCCTATCCATGGCACTTTCCTCTACAACCAAAGGAGATGTAATGCCCGATCCATTAATCTCACCCACCTTCACCCCCAGCCAGGGATCTAAATAGCCCTTCCAGGCAAGGCAAAAATGGATCTGGTCTACTGCATTTGTTGCATGCGATGTAGCCTCCTCTATGTTAGCAATGCCAAGCATAAGTAAGTAACTGCTTTACGGAGCACGTGCTGTGTCTGCTGTCATGGCTATTTGAAGCTTCCAGTTGCATATCTTCCCCACTCCCACACCATCCTGAATGTTCTCATCCTTCTTCGTTACAGAAAGGTCAACACAAACTGGAGGAACAACCTCTCATATTACACGGGTAGTTTACAATCTAATGGTTGAATATTAATTTTTCTAATTTCAGGTATCCCACACTTCTGGTGTTTTCCTCTCTCACGGGCTCACTGATCCACCCAGTTAATCTCTCTTTGTTCCTCCCTCCCTCTACCTTTTCATCTGCCCAAAAGCTTGCCCCATCTGGCTCTACCTATAGAAACATAGAAACATAGAAAATAGGTGCAGGAGTAGGCCATTCGGCCTTTCGAGCCATTCAATATGATCATGGCTGATCATCCAACTCAGTATCCTGTACCTGCCTTCTCTCCATACCCCCTGATCCCTTTAGCCACAAGGGCCACATCTAACTCCCTCTTAAATATGGCCAATGAACTGGCCTCAACTACCTTCTGTGGCAGAGAGTTCCAGAGATTCACCACTCTCTGCGTGAAAAATGTTTTTTCTCATTTCGGTCCTAAAGGATATCCCCTTTATCCTTAAACTGTGACCCCTTGTCCTGGACTTCCCCAACATCGGGAACAATCTTCCTGCATCTAGCCTGTCCAACCCCTTAAGAATTTTGTAAGTTTCTATAAGATCCCCCCTCAATCTTCTAAATTCTAGTGAGTACAAGCCGAGTCTATCCAGTCTTTCTTCATATGAAAGTCCTGACATCCCAGGAATCAGTTTGGTGAACTTTCTCTGTACTCCCTCTATGGCAAGAATGTCTTCCCTCGGATTTGGAGACCAAAACTGTACACAGTACTCCAGGTGTAGTCTTACCAATACCCTGTACAACTGCAGTAGAACCTCCCTGCTCCTATGCTCAAATCCTTCAGCCCCAGTCACTATCCCACCACCCAACCCAACTTGGTTCCATCTACCCATCGACCCCTCCCAATCTCATTCCATCTATCAGTCTCTATGACACCATAATCCTCCCATTCTTTTCCACCAATCTGCCAGCCTTTTCCATTCCTTCTCGGTCCTGAGCCAGGGTCTTAACCTGAAATATTGACATACCATTTGCCTCTGCAGAAGCTGCTTGACCTGCTGGATTCTTTCAGTGTTATGTTTAGTATTCAGGAAAGTCTGCAATTTTTAAGTATGTGGTACCTGCACACAGATGAGATGGCAGAGCCAAAAATCTCCAAGTCCATTGCCTATGCAAAGCAAAGCTGGTCAAAGGAAGATGGGAGGAGGATGCAGACGAGTAAGTGGTTAGGAAAGGCTGTGGCAGATGGTCTCCAATGCAAGACGAATGTGAAACGTCCACTTTATGAGGAAAGATAGAAAGCAGAATATATTTTTAAAGATACAAGACTGGTTAATATTGGCATTCAGATGAATTTGGCAGGCTTTATGAAAGATGTAGCATCGGGATGACACCAGGTTTGGCAGTGACCACACCAACGCTCGCAATAGGGTGAACTCATGTATATATTTTATTCACAGTGGTAAGAAAGTCTAGGACTTCTTAGGAGTGCTGTCCCTCACTATCAGGATGCATGTGTGCTGGCAATCTCAGGCGTGTCCTGACTTCTTAGTTCTGGTCTCGACGGAGGAGATGTGGCGGTCTCTGGCTTTTCCCTGCAGTTCACCATTGCCTCAAGAGGGGGCACTGGCGGTTGCAGGTTTATCCTGGCAGCTCAGCTATGGGCTTGAACAGGTGGTGCTGGCAATCTCTGGATTATCTTGGTGGCTCTGTCTTTGCCTCTGTATGGGCACAGTCCCACTTTGTCTGTGGGCAGTAAGAGGTACTGGCATCTCAGGTTGTCTCAGCCACTCAATCTTAGCCTAAGTAGAGGCACTGGCTATCTAGGATTTCTTCTGGTTCTTGTTCTGGTTGATTACTGCGCAAACACCCCATCAGTGGTTATCTGGCGCAGGTCGGAGTGAGTAGAATAGTGATTCAATTTTGAAGTGGGCCTTTGTGACCAATTTGAGGAGTTGCTCAATCCCCTTTTTAAATGACTTAACATCGGGAGCAGCACGTGTGTTGGGTGATAACATATTCCATTCCCTTATCGTCCTTGGGTAAAGGGAATATTGGTAGCAAAGTTTATTGAAATTTAGCGAGTTGATGATGTTGGGACCGTTATTTTGCCTTGTTTCATGGTAGTTGGTGCTCTGGGGTGACGGGAGATTTGATGGCGTGAATTTGCGAATCTCCTTGTAAATTGCAATAAGTCTTAGCCTGATTCTGCGGAGCTCTAGGATATCCCATCCGAGAGAAGTCAGTATATTATTCACGCTTGATTTGCGCTTGTAGTCATTACATACAAAGCGGGCTGATCGGCGTTGTACTTTCTCCAGGGTGATCTTGTTGATGTTGTTGAAAGGATCCCACACGGCTCCACAATACTCCAATTTGGGCCTGACCAAGGACTTGTAGGCATTCTCTTTGACGGATGTACTACATGCGTGAAAATCTCTTTTAAGAAGGCTGAGAGTTCTATTTCCTCTGTTGGACACTTGACTAATATGTGTCGCCCAACTTAAATCTTTGCTTAATTTAACTCCTAGATTTGGTTGATCGTCGACCAAGCAATGTAAGGCTACCCACATTCTATTCTGATAAAAGTGGTCTGATCTTGTGTGAGACATGCATGGTATGACATTTGGTTGTATTGAATGTCATCTGCCAGGTTTTTCCCCACTCACTGAGACTAGACTTCCTGGCAGCCCAGTCCAAAGATCCTATAGCGTGGGCGTGGAAAAATGCCCATGATTCCCTCCATAGCGTACTACACGTCAGCCCATTGCATTTCGCAGGAGTAGCCTATCTTGCTCCGCTATAGGATCTTTGGTCCAGTCGACCACACAGTGGTGTTGGTGGTCTCAGGTTTGTTCAGTGGTTCAGTCTTCCTCAAACCTGCAACAGGGCACACAGCAAGCAGGGAGGCAACCACTTTCTCTCCCTTCCCCTTATTTCATCCTTCTTTCTTTCTTCCCTTTTTGTGTGTGTGTATGCGTGTGCGTCTGTCTCTGTCGGCTGCATCTTCTCTCACCATCTGCTTTCTTCCCTTTGACTAGAATGCTTGGGTTGTTTAGGTGGTAGGCTGACGAGATTCAAGTGACCAACCAATATCAGCTAATTGGTCTCAGCTGTTACCAATGATGCTGGGGATTGGCTTCTCCTGGCCAGTCAACCAATGATAGGGATCAGAGCAGCATTCGAGGGAGGAGGCGATGTTACAATGAATAACAAAAAGTTAATACCTAGGGACTGCAATTATTCAGGAAAATGTTATTCTAGCCTTCACTGCAAGGGTTTGGTGTATATGAAAGTATTTCTGCAATCATAAAGAGCGTTGATGAGAACATATCTAGGCACTGTTTAGTCTCTATAGATAAATAATGTTATTGTTGCCTTAGGAGGTGGAAATATAGCACATTAGATTGATTCCTTGGGAAATTCCATTGTTAGGAGATATAGGCTTAAATTCTCTGGAGTTTTGAAAGATGAAAAGCGTTCTTAAAATGTATACAATCCTTTGAAGGTTTCAAAAATTAGATGCTTCAAGACTGTTTCCCTATCTGGATATTTTGGAATTAAATTTTATAGATTCAAGTAAAGGATTGGCTTTTTAAACAGGCATAAGCAGACATTTCTTAGCTCAGAGAAACATGAGTTTTGGACTTGTTTTATTCCATGGGATGCTAAGTTGTTTGTTATGAATGATACTAAGATTTTTGAATACCAGATAAAGTGACATGTGGGAATGTCACTTAGACTGGAGGACAGTTGATGTAAAAGTTCAGCTGTTTAGTGTCTTAAGTTTTTATAGATTCCATGTCCACAGAGATTATGCCCTGATATTGATTTAGAAATTGCCATTTAATAAGGCATGCCTAACTGGAAAATCTATGTCATCACTTCCATCAATCGATATTCAGAACACGAGCCACATTTTAATTTTAGTATTACATCAAGAAGCACTACTTTGTAGACTAAAACAGTGAATGTTCCATTAGATCAAAATCTTTTTGTCTGAAGAAGAGTCTCGACCTGAAACATCATCCATTCCTTCTCTCCAGACATCTGAGTTACTCCAGCATTTTGTGTCTATCTTTATTAGCATCTGCAGTTCCTTCCTACGCTTTTCACTGTACATCGGTACACGTGACAATAAACTAAATCACTGAGCAATGTTTTAGACTTTGAAATGAAAACAGGGATGTCCATCATGGATCATCTATCTATATACCTATAAAAGTCTCTTGTGTGTCTGTCTGTATGTCTTGTATCTTCCTCAAAACGCTACTCGCTAGCACTTAAATTTTTACATATTCGAACTCACATTTTCCCCCTCCACGCCATACTCAGGTTCACTTACGATTTCATCCTATATTTCACAAGTTATTCACGATTAAAGATTTTAAAAAAGCCAAAAACTGCTTCTCACAGACTGCCTTTTCCCAGCAGCTTGCAGTGATGATGTCACAATGCCACTCACAGTGCACCAATCACAATTGGCTCTCAAGCTGCCGAGTGCCACAATGACATCACAATGGGACGTGATGAGAGAGAGAGAGAGTTATTAATACAGTAAGATCTGTCAATGAACTTTTGACATTGAGATACACAAGGAGACAATGTCCCACATCTTGCTGGACAAGTCCCCAACTGATACAATATGTGAAGAACCAATTTCACTGGTCTAAAGCATTTTGAACTTCAGCAGTAGAATAAAAAAACATGATTAGAACTTATACTAAACATGATCACAATATTGAAAGTTACTAATTTATTTCCCAGTTTGATCTCTTGTAAAGGTTTGTGCTTATTTGGGTAAACATCAGGGTAATTATTACTCCTCGTGCTATGAATTAAATCTGTCAAGAACGATTGGAGGAGTCAGCTAAGAGTATGTGGGAATATATCTGTGAACATGTGGAGATTCCTTTCAATTCTACCCGAGTTGTTCCACAAATGTACCATAGTCAATTCCAGAAGTTCTGAAAATGCTGCAAACACTCAATGAGTCAGGCAGCATCTATTGGACAAGAGAGAGAGTTTACATTTCAGGCTACATGCCATCTGTTTTTATTTTAGATCTATAATATCTGCAGTATTATATTTGATTTCTAAGATATTCAAGATTGTGAATTAAATGGGCTAAATGAACATTCCTCGTCATCCAACCAAAATAACTTAGGACTACTTTTACAGAGAAACACCAGCAGTGACAGAAAACACCAGCTTCTGCTATTTTTCTGGGAGTCCCGATAGTCTCCATTTAAGTTGCAGGATCATTACGAAGTGGAACATTTATTTCATTTAGTTAAAGGACTAAAAAGTGTGAGTACATCAAGCAGCATCCATGAAAAGGTGGAGAGAACTAATGTTTTAGTTCACTGATCTTACATTGACTTGAATTTATTCTTTATTTCAGATTGATAGCATTCTAAATATTTTGCTTTTGAATTGTTTAACTAAACGAGCTCTGGTCTTGAAGATTGAACATTGAACGCAAATTTCTTAAACAAAACTGTTGGTCTACAAAGAGAATAAAACAATCTAGGTGAGGAATCTGTGCTAAAGGGGCTGTCTGCGAGTTCAGAAGAGTGTCTTCGACCTTCAAGCTCGAGGGCACTCGCCTGGAAAACCTTGATCTGGATCGACCGTCAGCGATGAAACCGCGAGCTGGATCGACCGACCGCACATACACACACTCACAAACACATCGCAAAGGCGGGGGCCAGGGAAAGCGGGGGAGCGCTGTCTGAAATTCACACCCGCAATGAAGAGCAAGGTAAAAGACGGCTGCAAAGTGTACGGTAAGTTCTTTAGAGAGCGTGGAGGGGGAGGGGAGAGAAGGGGAGAGAAGGGGAGAGAAGGGGGGGAGGGGAAGAAGGGGGGGGGGGAAGAAGGGTATAATAAAGTTTAGCGGGCATTTTACCTACCGGTCGGTTTTCCTTGGTCCTGAAAACTCCAATGAGCTCATTAAAGGAGATTGCCTACGGCTGCCCTCGCCTGCCTGTAACTAAATAGCGACCCCACTCCACTGCACTACGAGTTAAAAAGAACCATGCCGACCAATTTTTACTTGCGGAAAATTTTTCAACATGCTGCAAAATTTTCTGTGATTTAGCTGAGGCCGCGAGTATTTGGGAACTTCCCTCGAGCATGAAGGAGAGTTCCAGTGACCTCATAGGACCTCCTAAGACCACGTGTCGACCATGCTGCGAGTTTGAGTCGATGGCAAACTCTTCTAAACTCGCAGATTAGGTCGTCGCAGTGGGACAGCCCCTTAAAAGGAACATATTGCAATAGCAGAAAATGCACATGGACACTTAAAAATGGACACAAAGTTCTGCAGTAACACACTAGATCAGGTAGCATCGATGGAGAATATGGATAGGTGATGTTTTGGGTTGGGACCATTCTTCAGGCTGATAGTAATCGGGGGTTTGGGGGATGGAGAGGAAGCTGGAAGAAAGATGAGGGACGGAACAAAGTCTGGCAAGTGATTGATGAATACAAGGTGGGGGGAGGGAGGGGGGGGGGGCTGGGGGTTGATTGACAGATGGTTGGACAAAGGCCAAAGATGAAAAGACACAAAGTGTGAGATAAGCATAGAAGAGGCGCGAAATGTGAAGTCAGAGGAAGTAATATAGGTGGAAGGGGATGGAGTGACGGGGAAAGGGTGAAGTGGGTGCGTATTTATGTGGGACACAGGGAGGAGAGGGGGACAAAGGCTGAGGGGAGGAGGGGGAGGCATGGAGTGGGTTGTTTTGTAGATCAATTGCCTGAAATTGGTGATCCCAAAGCCTGAATCTCTTACTTTGCCGGAGATGCGAGTGTTTTCTGGATCGAAACTCCAGTTGCTCTGCGGCCTAACATTATGGAGCTGGCGGCCTTGCTCGAGACTGACTTTAAACCCCACTGGTGGGGCCGTGGATTTACCTTGCCTGGGATCGATGCTCCAACTGGTGGGGCCTGCGGATTTCAACATTAAGGAACTCACAATATCGCGTAGAGCTTAATGTCGGGAAGCTCCAAGTCGCAGGAGGTTCGACCAGCCCCGACTCTGGAGTCCAATCACCCGGCGCGGGGAACTGAGATCCCCCGATGCGGGAGCTTGATCGCCCGAATGCGGAGGGCTCAACCACCAGTTGCGGGAGCCAAGATCGCCCCCGACAACAGAAGGTTCGAGTGCCCCGACTGCGGGAGAACAAAGAAGGGAAGAAGATTGTACTTTTTTTGCCTTCCATCACCGTGAGGAATGTGGGGGAGTCGCTGTGGTGGATGCTTATGTTAAAATGTATTTGGGTGTCTTGTTGCTCTTTATTGGCATGGCTGTATGGCATTATGAATTCCACTGTACCTTAATTGGTACATGTGACAATAAACAAACCTTGAACCTTGAACCTTGATAGCTTTCTGGCTCCATGCTCTGATGAGACTATGCTACTAGTTTGGTGTCTCCAGCATCCAATTTTGGATTTTAAATTTTGCACACGTTCATTGTGGATAGAGTTCCTGCCAAATTGTAAAACTGCATCATTTTTTATTTAACATTTGTTGGACTTAATTATTTATCTGCGGGAACATCCCTCGAGCATGAAGGAGAGTTCCAGTGACCTCATAGGACCTCCTAGGACCACGTGTCGACCATGCTGCGAGTTTGAGTCGAGGGCAAACTCTTCTAAACTTGCAGATTAGGTCGCCGCAGTGGGACAGCCCCTTAACTCTCCTTCATGCTCAAGGGAAGTTCCCGCATACTCGCGGCCTCAGTTTGGTCGAGGAAAATCTTTCAGCATGCTGAAAAATTTTCCGCGAGTAAAAGTTGGTCGGCATGGTTCTTTTGATCTCGTAATGCAGTGGAGTTGGGTCGCTATTTAGTTACAGGCAGTTTAGGGTAGCCGTAGGCAATCTCCTTTGCTGACCAAGCATTTTAATTGGCTCATTGTAGTTTCAGAACCAAGAAAAAACGACCGGTAATGTTAAATGCCCGATAAACTTTATTAAAAGTTGTCTGGCTTCTTAAAAGTGTCTCCACTCCTTCTCCCCCCCCCTTCTCTCCCCCTTTCTCTTCCCCTCTCTTCTCCTCTCTTCCTTTCTCTCCCCCCCCCCCCCCCCGCGCTCTCTAAAGGACTTATTGTAACTGTGCAAGCCGTCTTTTACCTCCCTGTTCATCGCGGGTGTGAATTTCAGACAGCGTTCCCCGCTTTCCCTGGCCCCCACCTTTGCGATGTGCTTGTGTGTGTATCTGCGGTCGGTTGATCCAGCTCGCGGTTTCATCGCTGACGATCGATCCAGCTCGAAGTTTTTCAGGCGAGTGCCTTCGAGCTTGAAGGTCGAAGACAGTCGCTGAAAAGTCGCGTTAGTGGGACAGGCCATTTAGACAGGCACTTGGATAGGACTGGTTTGGAGGGATATAGACCAAACACAAGCAGGCAAGTGGGTCTAGTGTAACTGAGACATGATGGCCGGTGTGGGCAAGTTGGGCTGAAGGGCCTGTTTCCACACTGTATCACTCTATGACTCTAATTCATTGCATTGCCAACACATTCCTATTAATTGGCTTAAGCAATTTGAACTCATACCTCACAGGCATGTGTGCCCAATATATTCTCACATGTTTAGCACTGCTGCAACCTTCACAACCAGGCTCACAACTTATACGTTCCTTTTTAAACAGGACCACTGCTTCACCCAAAATGACTACATGATACTCTATGGCGATGGCAGCCTCGCCAACAGTCTGTCTGTCTTTCTGTCTTTTTTGTTATTTTTAGTGTGTTTTAAAAGTATGTGTTAATGTTCTCTGGTTTGTTTTATGTGGAGGGGGGGGGGGGGGGGGGGGGGAGGTCGATGGTAAACTTTTTTTTTCAATCTCTTACCTTGCCGGAGATGCGATTGTTTTCCGGATCGTATCTCCTGTCGCTCTGCCGGCTAACATCATGGAGCTGGCAGCCTTGCTCGAGACTGACTTTGAGCCCCACCGCGGGGCCGAGGACTTACCATCGGAGCCACGATCCCTTGCCTGGGATCGACGCTCCAACCGTGGCCTGCGGATTTCACCATCGAGGAGCTCGCAGTCTCGGGTAGAGACTACGGGAGCTATGATCGTCCCATCAACGGAGAGATTTAGCTTTTTTTTCGTCTTCCATCACATTGAGGAATGTGGAGGAGTCACTGTGGTGGATGTTTATGTTAAAATGTATTTTTGTGTTTTGTTGCTTATTATCGGTATGACTGTAAGGCAAATCAAATTCCTCGTATGTTGCAAAACATAATTGGCTAATAAAGCATGATTATGATTATGATTATGATGACAAATCTCTCCCACAGTATAAAATGGATATCATACAAAGAAACGTATATACAATTACATTATTTTTAAATGATATTTGGATATTGATAAAAAATACATCTATTGGTTCCTGAACACATAATCAATGATGTAAGCTGGAGTCATTGGGTGTTTCGGGTCTTTCAACATCAGACACCCTCACCCAGGTGACCCAGCCGTGGTTGATCAGACCACGACTTGTGTTCAGGTGGCATTCGCTCCTCCCCATGGACCTCCTCTCCTGATCCAGAGCCATCTTGAGGACTTCTCTGCTGCCTCTGTGGTGTTCTTTATGGCCTTTCTCCTCTTCATCCCATTGATGCCCAATACATTCAAAGCTTTGTAGAGCGATTGCCCTGTAAAACCACTGCAGCAAACCTCGATGGGCATACATCTTGCCTTCCAGCCCTGCTTACGGCAGTCTATGATCAGCTCTTCATACTTCCTCTCGTGAGCCTCCTCTAGACGGTTCTCCCATGAAACTGTCAGTTCCAACAAGATGATGTTTTTGGTCGCCTCTGAGACCAGGAGGATATCTGGCCTCAGGGTGGTCGTGGCAATGTGCTGTGGGAACTTCAGCTGTTTCACCAGGTCTACGGAAAGCTGCCAGTCCTGCGCAGTCACCAGGCTTCCTGCCAGATTCCTGGCTTCTGTGGTTCTTGGCAGCTGCATTCTGGCCTTCACGAAGGTGATCATCTGGGTGGTGGGGCGTTCTCGTCTACAGCTGCTGATCCCCATGCTGATGGCTTCTGCAATGGGTTTGAGAACCTGGTCGTGACGCCAGGTGTACCGGCCCTGCCCAAGTGCCTTTGGGCAACAGCTCAGGATGTGTTCCAACGTCCCCTTGCCTGAGCATTGCGGGCAATCTGGAGATTCCGCTTTGCCCCAGATGAAGAGGTTCGATGGGCTGGGCAGGACATCATACACTGCCTGGACCAGGAACTTGATACACTGTGGTTAAACCTGCCAGAGCTCAGTCCATGTGACTTTTCGGTCCATGGCCTGCTCTCACCTTGTCCAGGCTCCCTGCTGCCTCAGGCCAACAACTCTGGTAGACCTCCACTCCTCCACCACTGCCCCCACTTCCTCCTGGACCAGCCTGCGCCTCTCCTTCCCCTTGGCCTTGTCAAACTGGGGAGATGGGAAGATTCCCAGACCAGCTCTTTCCCGAGTCACTCCCCCCACCTGGACTCTGTAGCCTATCCGAGGCTCTGCTTGCAGCATGACTCCGCCGGCTCTCCACTTCCTCCAAGTTTTCACCTCCACCCCTGCTTGAGCCACCTTGGGGTCGCTGGAGTCCCTGTACATCATCACCTCTCTGGCCCGAGTCACCTTGAACTCCTCCTCCAGGGACTTCAGGGACAGCTGGAGCTTGGTGTTATTTCCGTAAAGGGCGATGCTGCTAAGGCTCCTGGGCAGTCCCAGCCACCTTCTGAGAAAGCAGCTGACTTTCCTCTCCAATCTCTCTACGATGGAGATTGGGACTTCGTAGACAAGCAGTGGCCAGAGTATTCTTGGCAGGATACCATGCTGGTAAATCCATGCCTTGAACTTGCCGGGAAGCCCCAAACGGTCCACCGCTCTCAATCAGCTCCCCAACTCCTGACAGGTTGCCTGGCCAGATGCTGTATCCTTCAGGCTGCTGTTAAACACCTTGCCAAGACTCTTCACTGGCCTTTCGGAGACAGTTGGGATTGGTGACCCTTCGATGCTGAAGCGGAACCTGTCCATGACTTTGCCCTTCTTCAGCACCAGTGACCTTGATTATCCTGGCTTAAACCTCATCCTTGCCCATCCAATCAGTTTCTCCAACCCCTGCAGGATCCACGTGCCTCCTGGCACTGATTCAGTGGTGACAGTCAGGTCGTCCATGATATACCCACCTGACCTGAAAAATCATCTGATTATTCCCTCCATAGATGCTGCCTGACCCATTATTCCTCCAGTGGCTTACTATTTGCTCAAGGATCTCATATGCTTTCTTTACAATCTCGTCTACTTTCAGAGCTCCTTGACCCTGTACAACAAACTTCTTCTGTTTCTCAGTTATTTCTAAGAACCCACCTTACATTGTGTATGTCCTACTTTTATTCGTGTTTTCAAAATGCACCATCTTGCAAAAAATAGGATTAAATTTCCCTGTCATTACTCTACCCATCTGACAAAATGATTAGTTAGTTTGTTTAGTTTTTTAAAGTTTTTTAGATCAACTGAAGCCTGCAACTATTCGTCTAACTGTCAAAAACATTATCATTTTTTAATAGTATCTGCTAACTCAATAATCATAGTCCATACATTGTAATAAGACTATTAATGTGTACACAAACAGTAAGGATCCCATAGTCCATACATTGTAATAAGACTATTAATGTGTACACAAACAGGCTTCTAATCACAAGAACAAACCTTCATCATCATTGTCTGCCTCCTATCAGTAAGTCAATTCTGGACACAAAATTTTAACTTGTTCCCGATCCCATGGACTCAAACCTTTTGGTCAGTACAATTTGTTATCTCCTCAAAAAAAATCATTCAAATTTTGATGTATTCAGCAGAGAGTTAGATATAGCTCTTTGGGCTTATGCAATCAAGGGATATGGGAAGAAAGCAGGAATGGGGTACTGATTCTGGATGATCAACCATGATCATATTAAATGGTGGTGCTGGCTTGAAGGGTTGAATGGCTTGAAGGGTTGAATGGCACCTATTTTCTATGTTTCCATGTTTCTGTGTTTCTAAATTGATCAAACAGAATTTCCTCCTGAGAAAACCATGAATTAATCTTTGATTAATTGCAACTTTTCCAAATGCAAATGAATCCGGTCCTTAGAATTTTTTCCAGCCAGGTTGGCCATTGCTGAGTCAAAATGTTGAATTTCCCACAGAACATTTACCTCTCTCCTCTCACCTCATCTAACAGCAGTGCTGGTCTGTGTGCCTTCCCCTCCTTTGCACAGCCATGATATATTCCACAGGGAGTAGTTTATGCATTAGTGATTCGGCACTAATGGCTGAGTCGAGTAAAGATTCAGGAACAAATGTCGCACCAGACACTGTAGACTTGCAATTTGAGACGGCTAGATCAACACCTAAAGGATCATAGCAGCAGTCAGAAGAAATTAATCAGCAACTAACCTATAAGGATGGTCAATTTCAATAGTGTTCAGCAGTGGAGGATAAGAGGGAAGGGAAATAAAGACAGGGCTGAACTCCAAAATGGCAATAGTAGTGTCAGTTCAACAAAGCAAACTGACAGATATCTTACTCGGCAAACTACTGACCATCATTCACTGGATGTGGGAAAATGCTAACGCCAATATGATATCTGTTATGACTTGCTCCTCAACTGTAAGTGCACAGCATGGACGTCATGTTGAATACCTAGGAGCACTCATTCGTTTAAAAAAGATGTCTTCATGCACCATTATTTTTACCAATACACCGTGAGCAGACCAATGTCATCAAGACAGACAACCAGAAAATGCAGAAAAGAGCAAAAAGCAAAAAAAAACAAATCCTGTAAATAAAATAAAATTTAAATTGCTGAAAACACTCAACAGGTCAGGCAACATCCGTGGAGATAGTTAATGTTTCAGGTTAATGACCTTCCTCACAGTACTGATCAATGGTTCAGTTCAATAACTTTTTAAAATCAAAACTGATGAAAGGTTATCAATCTCATGTTAATTATGTTTCTCTCATTGCAGATACTGCCTGTCCTGCTGACTATTTCCATAATTTTCTGTTTTGTGTAACCAGAAAATGTTCTTCTTAACCCAATGTAAACATAAAGGTGTGAACTA
The DNA here is from genome assembly GCF_010909765.2 of Amblyraja radiata. Lineage (NCBI taxonomy): Eukaryota > Metazoa > Chordata > Chondrichthyes > Rajiformes > Rajidae > Amblyraja > Amblyraja radiata. Next base: position 107,222,316 of record NC_045956.1, on the reverse strand, counting down.
AAATTGTTCCAATAACTGGATTGATAAAAGTGCAGTGAATTGGAAAGTTCCAGTCTTAATTGAATGTAAATATAAATTTTGTGACATCAACTATTTTTTTATATATTAAACATATATGGGAATAATTAATGGTATTTTGTGAACAGTTGAAGATGCTCAGTGCCAGGAAACTGCCATGAGAACTGTTATCTTGTCTTTCTGATGATTGAACTACTCCAGCTATTTTTGTTTGTGTTAAGTATGATTGATTCAAGTCACTGGAGCGTTTAATGTGATTCCTGCATGATTAACAATTTTACTCGGGGCACACCCTGCCTAAAAGTAGAGAATTGTCTACTTCATTTCACCTATGGAATTCAGCTCTTTTGTGCAGATTTCGACCAAAGATGTAATTAAGTCAATAGCCTAACCTGCATAATTGTTCACGGGTGAGCAGGTTAATGATGATTAAGTTCCATTTGGCATCATTATAGATGACATCTTCTAATATTTTTGGATGGTTGATTGTAGGCTCATGAAAAATCACTGGCCAGATTGAATTTGTCCTGAACAGCACACATGGGCATTCCTCACTCTCAGGGAAATGTTAGTAATGTAGCTGTCAAGAAACATTCTGGCTGATACCCAGAATCTGGCTGGACCCCTTACACTTGGTTGAACGCAATAAACTGATCTGTTCCTTGATGTGATGTGAATTGAAATGAATTGTCTGAATTAAATTGTGCAATGGTAAAGATCTCAAGAGGGAGGCCGAGGGTGAATCAATCTTGTTATCAAGGTGGCAGGTGTGAACAATACTTGCTGGAGCTACCTATGCATTCTCCAGGTGTCATAGCATCCCGCAGGTGATGAAATCACACAGATGTAGAATGGACAAAGCAGGTATGAAAGGATCGCTTCAAGTTAAGGCATCTTCTTAGATGATAAATTAATTATTAAGTATTCTTGGGGGAAAGTAGTTTCCATTTCTCAGTCCTATCTTTTGCACTCAAGTGCAGAGATCCAACATCATTGAAGCTGGTAATGTTCATGGATCCACCTCTGACTCTTATTAATTCATTATTTACCACTGCACATGATCAGATTTGTCAAAACTGCAGAGTTCTGATCTGAAGACTGTGAGTAGATGGCTGTCCATGGCATATTGCTTCTTCTACTGCATACATATAGGCCAGTGTCATCAGCATGCCATACATGTGCAAAAAATTCTAACAGGTGCTTTTTATAATGAAGAGCTCTCAGTCATGCATCTCAATTGAGTGGACTTGAAAGTTATGAGTGCTACATTCATGGCTTGAGCACCATTTCAAATTGTTTGTTGCTTTGCTTCTTTTTAGGAATACATTTTTTCATAAAAATGGCGGCTGTGATTAATACACACCGGACCACCGGATTCCGCATTCCCCAGGTGTCAGTTCACCCTGCAAGCGATGAAGTCGAACAGATGGAGAATGGACAAAGCAGGTACAGTGTGGTAAAATCAATTCAATTTAAGATGTCTTAATGTTGTATCTTAATTATTAGATACAAGCACTGGTCACAATTATCTAATTTGAATTGTTCTCAAATTGAATGCCTAAAATCTAATTTGGGTATTATAGCATTGGCTCCATAAGTGAAGGAAAAGTTATGTTATTGCAGCACTCCCTCTCTTTCTAACATGAAAATGTTAAGCATCTCCTTGGGAAATGAAAATGCCTCTCCAGAGTCACTGCAATTTTCCCAAACATGTGGCTAAGTGCAACTAGGATTCCAAAGTCTTGTAAAAGTTATACCTGTATCCTGGACCAAAGTCTGTTGAAGTTAATATTACAGCATATTACCAACCTAAAAACAAGTCAATATAACTTGCATAGCTTGAGTGACCGCAATAGTAATAACTCTTGTTACATTCTCAAATGATTTGTTTGTCTGCCTGAAAATAAATAGTTGTACGAAGAAATAGATGTGTGGTATAAATCGAAACTCTGGCCTACGAGTTACATTTTAAACACCGTGCAAAAGGACCTTACTTTTTAAGTATTACTTATTATCAATTATAAGGAGACCATTCAGTCCATTAGGTCCATGGCAGCTCCCAGCTGAGCAATCCCATCATTTCCATTCCACCCATACTCCATACTTTCCCTGGTTTATTCTTTCTCACCTTCCAATAGCTACACTGTGATTCTTCTTCCACCTAGACTAGGGGATAATTTGCAATTAACAATTAACCAACCTGCACATCTTTGAGACCTTTGGGAGGTAACTGGTGCACCCAACCGATGGCATAAGAGCAAATGGACAAAAGGATTAGCATGGATATGGTGGGCCAAAAAGCCTATTTCTGCACTGTGTGTCTAGTCACAGAGTATGTGTGAATTACATGCAGACAGCGCACATGTTTATGATCAAGCCTAAGTCCCTGGAGCTGTGAGATAGCCGAACTATCAGTTTTACCGTCATGTTTCGCTCCCACAAAATGCAGTCCCATTCCCTCCTCCATGTTATCCAACCACCTTGATTTCCACCCAAAGTTGAACTGACTCTTCATCTGCTTCTTGGCGGCTCATTTGACTTTCAGTCGGTCTGTTTGGTTTGTTTTAAATGAGAAAGCTGTTCCAAATGTTGAAAAGTAATTTCAGCAGGACCTAAGGAAAACATTGGTATTCCCCATTGAAAATTCCTCCCCCATTTATTTATATTTTAATTTAGATTTTTATTGAGCGATCAAAAAATGGGTACAGATTATGTTGCCATATCCAAGCTCATTTTTTCCGAATGTACATATCAAAACAGAACATTTGAGTATTATACAAACAATATGGACGGGCATGTTTATAAAAACAACATGATTTAAAAAAATAAAAAAATAAAAAAATAAATAATGGGTGAGGAAAAAGGGAAATAATAAAAATAAAAATAAATAAATACATAAGTAAAGTGCAGAAGGCGATTACAGTACATAGGGAGCAGTTCAGTGCAATAATTATTTGTAAAGACTCTTGTTTCAAAGCTTCTAACTCTCTTGTCTTCTATCATAATTTCATTAAAATGGATGGTTTAGAGTGTAGATAGGTTTGTGTTATGTGTCAATATTCTTCTGTGCAATAAATGACATAAATGGTTGCCAGATTTTATTAAATTGGTTGACTTTATCCTTTAGAACATATCTTATTCTTTCTAAATGTAATGTACTGGTCAAGTCATGAAGCCGCATTCTAGAATTGGGAGCTGTTGTATTTTTTCCATGACATGAGCAGTAGTTTCTTTGCCGTAATGAGACAGTAGGAGAGGAATTGTCGTTGAACAGTTGTGAGTTGCCTTGATGTTTCAGATACCCCAAAGATGATTAATAAGGGCTCTGGGTTTAATGGGATGTTAAGAATGTCTGAGATATTCTTAAATATATCAGACCAGAAAGAGGTGAGTTTAGGACACGATACAAATTTATGAAAAAGAGTAGCATCTGAGGAGTGACATTTATCACAAGTAGGAGAAACATTTGGATATATACTGTATATTTTTGCCTTGTAGTAGTGAAGTATATGTATAATTTTGAACTGTTTGAGGCAGTGTCTCGCATTGTTTGAGCACCTATGTATAGGTTTAAGGCTTTCCTCCCATATTTCATCTGGTATTTGCACATTTATGTCTTTTTCCCAATTGATCTTATACTTGCTAGAGAATGGAGAGGTTATTGATAGAAGGACATCATACATATAGGAGATTAATTTGTCTTTATATGGTGATGTTTTAAGGCAGTCATCTATTTGAGACTGCCTCTCAACTTCAAATCCTGACAGATGCTTTCGTATATAATCCCCAATTTGCAAGTATCTGAAGAAGTTACTATTTGGGAGTTCAAGTATCTTTCGTAGCTGTGTAAAGGTGGCAAACGTACCATCGATATATAGGTCTCTGACACTGTGGATTCCTAATTCACTCCATGTAGAAAAAGTCTTATCTAAACTAGATGGTTTGAATGTGGGGTTGTTTGCTTTGGGCAAAGCGAGAGATGTAGGTTTAAGTTCAAAATGGGTTCTGATTCGCTTCCATATACATATCAAATTGTGTATAACAGGATTAAATCCATAATATGATTTATCAATTGAAGTAGGAGCTAGTGGGATGGCACCTATTGAATATGGGTGACAATCTTCAAGGTTCTATTTTTAGCCAATTCAGAGGGATGTTTGAGGTGTCAAGCCAGAAAGCAAAGGACTTGATGGCAGAGGCCCAGTAATATAATCTGAAATTTGGAAGAGCAAGCCCGCCCTTAGTTTTTGATTTGTAGAGCTGATTTTTGTTTATCCTATGAGTTTTGTAATTCCACAAGAAAGGTATTATTATTGAGTTTAATCTCTTAAAAAATGTTTTTGTAAGAGAAATAGGAATGTTCTGAATTAGATATAGTAGTTGGGGTAAGAAGGTCATTTTAATGGTATTCACTCTTCCGAGTAAGGAAATTGGAAGAGTTTTCCAGAATTGGATTTTGCTTTTTAAGTTTTCTAATAAGGGAAGGAAATTGTCCTGTAGAAGGGAAGAGTAACACTTTGTAACCCCAATCCCTAGATAGGTAAATTTATCTGTTGCTACTCTGAAAGGAAAATTCCCAATTTTCTGTACTACTATTGGGCAGTGAATATTAAAAATGTAATTCATTGGTTGGACAACTCTGCTCAACAAGTAGACTGGATAATAATGGAGAAAGAGGATTGCTCCCCTTTTAATATAGGAACGATCCTTTTCTCCCTAATAAAACTGAACAATATAATATACAAGAAGAATCCAATTATTCATAGTTCAATACGAATTTGGAAACAAATAAAATTAACTCTCAAATTAAGAAATCTATCGCTCCTCTCTCCAATAGTAAGTAATCCGTCATTTAAACCATCTATTATTGATAAAACGTTTACCCATTGGGGAAAAATAGGAATCAAAATGCTTGGAGACATTTACGAAATTGGAAACCTCTTATCATTTCAACAACTACAATTAAAATATAACCTGAAAAGTAATCAATATTTCAAATGCCTTCAAATCCGAGATTATCTGAAAAAATACACACGAATATCAAACTCTAACCGCAGATATATTAGATGAAGGAATGAACAGAAATGTGGAATCAAGTAATCTAATATGATATTTGTATAACATTATTTTAAATATAGAAATACCATCGACAGAAACAATTAAAAGAGACTGGGAACAAGAATTATCTGTAAAAATTCCGAAAGACAAATGGGAAAAACACTTGCTATATGTACATAAATACCCGATTAATGTAAGACATAACTTAATTCAATTATAAATTTTACACAGATTATATTACTCGAAAACCAAACTGAATAAATGTTTTACAAATGTTTCTCCCATCTGTGATAAATGCCTATCTCAAAATGCTACTATAGTATTCAAGAAGGAAGTGCAGATGCTGGAAGATCGAAGGTACACAAAAATGCTGGAGAAACTCAGCGGATGCAGCAGCATCTATGGAGCGAAGGAAATAGGCGACGTTTCGGGCCGAAACCCTTCTTCAGACTGATGGGGGGTGGGGGGGAGAAGGAAGGAAAAAGGGAGGAGGAGGAGCCCGAAGGCGGGGGGATGGGAGGAGACAGCTCGAGGGTTAAGGAAGGGGAGGAGACAGCAAGGGCTAGCAAAATTGGGAGAATTCAATGTTCATGCCAACCGGCCACAAGCAACCCAGGCGGAATATGAGGTGCTGTTCCTCCAATTTCCGGTGTTGCTCACTCTGGCAATGGAGGAGACCTAGGACAGAGAGGTCGGATTGGGAATGGGAGGGGGAGTTGAAGTGCTGAGCCACCGGGAGTTCAGGTAGGTTATTGCGGACTGAGCGGAGGTGTTCGGCGAAACAATCGCCCAACCTCCGCTTAGTCTCCCCGATGTAAATCAGCTGACATCTAGAGCAGCGGATGCAGTAGATGAGGTTGGAGGAGATACAGGTGAACCTTTGTCGCACCTGGAACGACTGCTTGGGTCCTTGAATGGAGTCGAGGGGGGAGGTGAAGGGACAGGTGTTGCATTTCTTGCGGTTGCAACGGAAAGTGCCCAGGGAGGGGGTGGTACGGGAGGGAAGGGAAGAATTGACAAGGGAGTTGCGGAGGGAGCGGTCTTTGCGGAAGGCAGACATAGGGGGAGATGGGAAGATGTGGCGAGTGGTGGGGGTCACGTTGGAGGTGGCGGAAATGGCGGAGGATTATTTGTTGTATTTGCCGGCTGGTGGGGTGAAAGGTGAGGACTAGGGGGACTCTGCCCTTGTTGCGAGTGCGGGGATGGGGAGAGAGAGCAGTGTTGCGGGGTATGGATGAGACACTGGTGCGAGCCTCATCTATGGTGGCGGAGGGGAATCCCCGTTCCCTGAAGAACGAGGACATTTCCGATGCCCTGGTGTGGAACGTCTCATCCTGGGAACAGATGCGGCGTAGGCGGAGGAATTGGGAGTTGGGGATGGAGTCTTTACAAGGGGCAGGGTGGGAAGACATGTGGTCCAGATAGCCATGTGAGTCAGTTGGTTTGTAGTGTATGTCGGTCAGATGTCTGTCCCCTGCGATGGAGATGGTGAGGTCAAGGAATGGTAGGGAAGTGTCGGAAATGGTCCAGGTGTATTGGAGTGCCGGATGGAAGTTGGTGGTGAAGTGGACCAGTCGTCAATGTAATGGAGGTAGAGGTCGGGGATGCGGCCCTGGTACGTATTGAACAAGGATTGTTCAACGTACCCGACAAAGAGGCAGGTGTAGCTGGGGCCCATGCGTGTGCCCATAGCTACGCCTTGTGTTTGGAGGAAATGGGAGGAGTCAAACGTAAAGTTGTTGAGGGTGAGGACCAACTCTGCTAGGCGGAGGAGAGAGTCAGTGGCTGGGTATAGGTTGCTCCTCTGGTCGAGGAAGAACCGGAGGGCTTTGAGGCCATCCTGGTGGGGGATGGAGATGTAGAGTGACTGGACACCCATGGTGAAGATGAGGGGGTGAGGGCCTAGAGAGTGGAAGTACACTAGAGAGTAGTACACTCTTTTGTCTCTTGCATAAAACTTCATAAATTTTGGAAGGAAATCTTTGGAATTTTCACAAAATTATTTAAAATAAAATTGAACCCCAATACAGAACTGATTATCTTTGGGGCAACGGAAGAAGGATGTAAGCTGACTACGTTTCAAAAATCTCTACTTAATTATGGCTTAATAACGGCAAAAAAACGTATACTTAAATTTTGGAAAAACGCATCCACACCGACGCTCAAAATGTGGATCTCAAACATGACGGAAATGTTACACCTTGAAGATATGAGATTCGTCCTATCAGGCAAATCAGACCAATTCATAAAGATTTGGTCTCCATTTATCGATCTATTACAAGCATGTGGTGCAACACAACCTTAGAAATTAAGTCTTTCAGAACCGGGTGAGAGGTGGGTAAAGATATGAAGGAGGCATATCCCTTTCAATTTCTTTTTCTTTCTTTTTTTTCCTCTCTCTTTTCTCTTTTCCACTCCTTTTCGGTGAGTTCACATCACTGCTACTTTTCTTTTTCGAGCTATACAATACTTTCTCTCTCTATATTTCTTGCTTTTCTTACCTTTTTTTTTCTACTATTAAATTTTAAATAAGAAGTTGTACATGAAATGTAATATGTTATTCGTGTCTTATATTATTATTATTGTACACACTTCTAATAAAAATATTTCAAATTTTAAAAAAAAAAGGAAAATTCTCCAATGTATCTGATGGATGGTATGAACTGGCAACAGTATACTTTTATTCCAATTAATATTGTAGCCTGAAAATGTACCAAACAGATTAATTTTTTCCAGTATCGCTGGAATAGTGGTTTGAGGTTCCGTTATGTACAGGAGGATATCATCCGCATACAAAGATATTATATTTGTAGTCTCTTTCGTGTGGTAACCATGAATACGGGGATCTAATCGAATACTCTGAGCAAGAGGATCTATAGCAAGGGCAAATATTAATGCTGATAGGGGGCAGCCCTGTCTTGATCCCCTGAACAAATTAAAGGGAGATGAGAAGGTTTGGTTTGTGAGAGTTCGTGCTGTCGGATTTTTATACAGAAGCTTAATCCATTCCATAAAGTTGTATCCCAAGTTACATCTCTTGAGGAGCTTGAATAAGTCTGGCCATTCAATCTGGTCCAAATGCTTTTTCTGCATCAAGCGTTAGTATAGCCAAGTCGTTGTTTCCTTTTCTTTTTGTGTACATGATATTAAAGACGTCTCAAGTTAAAGGTGGATTGTCCATTAGGTATGAACCCCGTTTGAATTTTGTGTATTAATTTACTTATTAATGAGCTTAATCTATTGGCTAAGATTTTAGCAAATACTTGCCATCGATATTTAGCAGTGAGATCTGACGATATGAACTTGCTTCTTGGGCATCTTTTCCTTTCTTATGAATCACTGTAATTGTTGCTTCAGTTAGTGTTGGTGATAGGGTGCCGTCCGATTGTGCTTGTCTATACATTCTATATATATATACAGTGTCAGAGTATCATTAAATTTCTTGCATAATTCACTTGGAAGTCCATCTGGGCCTGGTGCTTTACCAGTTTTAAGAGAGGTGGCTTTTTGAATCTCTATAACATGGAGATCAAAGTTAAGACCATTGCATTATTCTTCACTCAAATTAGGGAGATTGCATTTATTAAGAAAGTCATTCATGACAGGGGAGTTTGCGGTGCACCTGGGCATATATAGGCTGGAATAAAACTGGAGGAAACTATCATTTATGTCTTTGGATTTTGTTAGAGCTGTTCCATTGTTACTCTTAATTTTATGTATTGCGGTCTTCATTTTTATTAGCTGTCATGCCAATAATTTGTGCGGTCTGTCTCTGAATTCGAAGTATTCTTGTTTGGTGTATAAAAACGCCTTGCTTATTTTTGCAGAGATTTATTGATTATATTGATATCTCAAATTTGCTATTTTCCTATGTAAATCAGGGGAGGGAGAGAGTGCGTTTTCCCTGTCCAATTGTTGGATCTGTTTTTCTAATTCTTCTATTTTTATTTTATTGTTTTTTTTTCTTGCAATTTCGATTGAGATTACACATCCCCTCAAATATGCATTAAATGGCTCCCACAATGTGGCAGGGGTGGTTTCTGGGATATCATTTGTTTCAAAATAAATATTAATTAGGGTTTTTAAATATTCACAAAACTCTTTTTCAGTTTAGTAGCTGCGGGTTCAGTCTCCAGGTTCTATATGATGAGGTCATGTTTTCGAAGTACAGCAAAAAAGTGAGAGGACTGTGATCTGAGATCCCAATATTGTCATATTTATCATTTATTGTAAAGGGCATTCATTTTGTATCTACCAAGGAGTAATCGATTCTACTGTATGAGTTATGTCCTGAGGAGTGAAAAGAGTAGTCTCTACCAGCAGGGTTCTCGATCCGCCATACATCTGAAAGATTCATATTTTTGAGCAACGTATTTAGGAGTTCGCTTGAATTGTTCCTTGGGATCTTTTTGGTGGATGATCTGTCAAGATATGGATCCAAAACAGTGTTAAAGTCTCCTCTTATTATTAGGCTCATTTGAGATATAGCAGATATAAGGGCAAAGACATTTGAATAATGAAGCGTTGTCTATATTGGGTGCGTATATATTACCTAGAGTTAAGGTTGTATTGTGTATTTCCCCTGTCATGACCAGATATCGTCCTTCCTTGTCAGCAATTGTTTTGTTATGAAGTTCTGCAGTTGTATAGGGCTCTGGTGAGACCACATCTGGAGTATTATGTACAGTTTTGGTCTCTAATTTGAGGAAGGATATCCTTGAGATTGAGGCAGTGCAGCGTAGGTTCACGAGATTGATCCCTGGGATGGCGGGTACTGTCATATGAGGAAAGATTGAAAGACTAGGCTTGTATTCACTGGAGTTTAGAAGGATGAGGGGGACCTTATAGAAACATATAAAATTATAAAAGGACTGGACAAGCTAGATGCAGGAAAAATGGTCCCAATGTTGGGCGAGTCCAGAACCAGGGGCCACAGTCTTAGAATACAGGGGAGGCCATTTAAGACTGTGAGAAAAACTTTTTCACCCAGAGAGTTGGGAATTTGTGGAATTCCCTGCCACAGAGGGCAGTGGAGGCCAAATCACTGGTACCCGGACGTGGCGCCGACAGACATGAAGCCGAAGCAAATGTCGAAGCCAAAGAACCAAATGGAAACGAGGCTGAAACGTCAATAACCGAAAGAGTCCGAAGACGAAACGCCTACTAACCGAAAGGATGGGACGACTAAATGCAAACTAAATGAAAGGGCGGGACACCTAAAAGCCAACGAACCGAAAAGCCGCGTCGCCTAAAAGCAAACTTACCGAATGGCCGCTCTGTCGAAATGCCACCTACCCGAAAGGCGCATCACCTACAGGCCAAATGACCAACTGCCGCTCAACAGAAACATCCAATAACGGACATGACGTTACCGTGGGGGCAGGACTTGTCAGCGATTGGTTCAGACCCCAGCGTCCATCACATCACTGTGAAAGCATGAACATTGTCCCACCGGTTGGGTCACTGTGTGACAGCAGCCTCATCGGCTGGGTCACTGTGTGGAGGGGGGAAATCACCCTGGTGTGGAGGTTGGGGTCGGTGGCGGTTGCATCGCGGTCAGTGACTGTGGGACGCTCCTGCGGGTGGAGACAGAGGAGAGAGACAAGGCGGAGAGAAGGGGTGAGAGAGAAGGGAGAGGTGGGGGGGGGGGGGGAGAGGAGGCGGAGAGAGATAAGGGGGAGAGAGAGAAGGGGGGGGGAGAGAGGAGGGGAAGGAAGAGGAGGAGAGAGGAAGAGTGGAGAGAGAGGAGGAGAAAGAGAAGAGGGGAGAGACGGAGGAGAGAGAAGAGGGGAGAGAGAGGAGGAGAGAGAAGAGAGAGAGAGAAGGGAGAGAGAGAGAGAGGGGGAGAGAGAGAGAAGAGGGGAGAGAGAAGGGGGGGAGACGGGAACGTGGGGTTCATTTTCCCGCACGCCGTAGGTGAATGGGCAACCTGAACCCAAGCACCAAGTTGAAAGCGGCTGAAGGTGTGCATCGCTCGGGACACCCGCTGCGGGTCGGGTGGAGTGGAGGTTTGGGACAATGTTCATGCCTTCACAGTGATGTGATGGACGTGGGGGTCTGGGACCAATCGCTAACAAGTCCCGCCCCCCGGCAACGTCATGTCCGTAATTTGAGTTACCGTATTTCCCGGTGACGAAGACACACCCCATTTTGAGTTGCTAAATTTTGTAAAAATGCTGATGGGTTTGGTTTAGTCAGTAGAAAGGAGAATGTGAAATTCTTCAAGGAGGCAATGAGGACCAGGGGAGCCTCCATCTTCGCCTGTCCCACAATGCGTTGTGCCGTTCAGGTCTGAGGGATGGGCCTTCCTGGCTCAGGGAGATCACATAACGGGGAGAGAGAGAGAGAGAGAGAGAGAGCGGAGAGAGAGAGAGAGAGAGAGAGAGCGAGAATGCGAGCCCAGGATGGAGCAGCCAGCCTTCTGCCCAGTAGCTACCCACCAACCACCACCACTGGTTGCGCCTGCGCCTAACGATGGCAGGCGGGCCGGCAGAAGGCGCTGAGGTGGCGGCCGGTTCCGCTGTCCGGTCCCGGCGGCCAATCACAGCCACTAGAGCTGCTGAGTGAGTGAATGAGTTGCTGGCATGATCCCGACCCCCTCCTTCTCAACGCTCCTGCCCTTCCCACAACTTTACCCCTGGCGACCCAGCCAAGTTTACTACTTTGTGCAGCCCAGACGTGCTGACCCGGGCCAGACTCCCCACACGCTCTGGAAAGGAACTCTCTACCCCCCTCCCCCCCAGCAGCGCTGTCCATTTACAGCCGCTCCTCATTTCACACAGATCCAGGGTCGAAGGCATGGCAGGTTCCGCGGAGCAATCGCTACGAGAGTGGCATTTGTCGGCCAACTCCACTCCACTTAAATTGTGCTAATCTTAAAGACAATTTAAGATCAACATCCGCTCGGCAGCTCCGCCGTTGCCGCTGCCAGCACAGGCCTCCTTGCCTCCTTGCCTCCTTGCGTCAATGTGCCTGGGCACCGCGGTCTCAGGCCCGGGAGGAAGTCTGCGGGCCGGATAATTACGGGAAAAAAAAACCGCCTGCGAGTTAGATGATTTCGGGTTAGGGGCTGCATTCGGCCCAGGGGCTGTAGGTTGCCCACCCAAGCATTACACCTTGGTTTGGGAACAGCTCCACCCAAGACCACAAGAAATTGCAGTGATTTGTGGACGTAGCCCAGACCAAGACACAAACCAACCTCCCATCTATTGACTCCATTTATACCTCACACTGCCTCGGCAAAGCCAGCAGCATAATTAAGAATCAGCCACTCCCTCTTCTCCCCTCTCCCATCAGGCAAAAGATATAGAAGTGTGAAAATACACACCGCCAGATTCGGGAACAGTTTCTTCCCAGCTGTTATCAGGCAACTGAATCATCCTACTTCAACCAGAGAGCAGTGCTGAACTACTAACTACTTCTTTTGGCCTATCAAGTCTACTCTGCTATTCAATCATGGCTGATTTATCTCTCCCTCCTAACCCCATTCTCCTGCCTTCTCCCTATAACCTCTGACACCTGTACTAATCACTAATCTCTGCCGAAAAAATATCCACTGATGGCCTCCCCAGCCTTCTACGGCAAAGAATTCAACAGATTCAACATCCTCTGCCTAAATACATTTCTCTTCATCCTAAAAGAACATCCTTTAATTCTGAGGCTATGACCTCTAGTCCTCGACTCTCCCACTAGTGGAAACATCCTCTCCACATCCACTCAATCCAAGCCTTTCACTATTGTGTATGTTTCAATGAGGACCGCCCTCATTCTTCTAAACTCCAGGCCCAGTGCTGACAAACGTTCATCATTGGTTAACCTACTCAATCCTGGGATAATTCATGTAAAATCCTTGATTGGACTTTGCTGGCATAACCTTGCACTAGACGTTATGCCCTTATCATGATCTGTACACTGTAAGTGGATCGATTGTAATCATGTATTTTCGTTCTGCTGACTGATTAGCACACAACAAAAGCTTTTCACTGTACCTTGGTGCATGTGACAATAAACTAACCTAAACTGAAACTGAATTATGTCCTCTAGTCTTAGAATCCTCTAACTTGGGGGGAAAAAGCTGTGAGCGTTCACTTTACGCATGCCCCTCATTATAATATAAAATTAAATTAGGTTGTCCCTCAGTCTCCTATGCTAAAAGAAAGTCCCAGCTTATCCAGCCTCCCGCAAGACCCAGTAGCATTGTGGCGAATTTCTTTACACCCTTTCCACCCTAGCCTCATCAACCTTCTTGATGACCCCTTCAGAAGATTTAACAAAATACAATTTTCATGCACAAAGCCATGCTGATTAGCTTTTAACAGTCCTTTCCTATCCAAATGCTGATATACTGTATGCTGTCCCTCAGAATTCTCCAACAACTTTCCCACCACTGACGTCTGGCTCAGCAGCTTGTAGTTCCCTGGCTTTTCTTTGCTGACCTTCTAAAATAAAATTAAGCTCTCCTCCAGTTTTCCAGAACTTAACCTCTCGCTAAAGAGGTCTTCCCACAGGTCCAAGGCTGCACTTGGTCAAGCCATGTGGATCTTCTTCTTCTTGCGTATGGCCTAAAGTTGTAGACCTTTTTGTAATGTTCGTGCATATCGGGTTGATTGCATTTGTCGAACAGGGTGGACCACGTCAAGGTTGCAATCTTCCACCCCAGGCCATGTGGATGTATTAACCTTAACACACTTTAAAACCACTAAAGTCTCTCTTCAGAATTCATACATGGTCTAAGACATTACAACATATATTTCAATTCTTAACTTCCATAAAAACTGATAAGGAATATTCATTTAATAACTCCTCCAGCTCTGGTGGCTCTACACAAAGATAGCCATGCTGATTTTTAAGTGATTCTTAATACTACTAATATACCTGTGGAATGTCTTTAGATTTTCTTGTACCTTGCCTGCCAAATCCATATCATGTCCTCTATTTAACTCCTGATTGCCTCATTAAGCATACTCCTCCACTTATACTCACCAAGGGATTTGCTTGATCCCAACTGTATGCATCCTATTTCCTGACCATAATATCTCTCATTAATCGGGATTCCCTGTCTTTCTCAGTCTTGTACTAATCCTAACAGGAACATGTTCCCCTTTTGCTCTTGCTGCTCACTTTTGAAAGCCTCCCACTTGCCTGTCACCCCCTTACCGGCAAACAGATTCACCCAATCAACCTCTGCAAGCTCTTGCCTAGTGTCTCCAAAATTGGCTTTTGTCCCTATCTATCCCAAAGTGCTCGCCCATTGACACTTCAGTCACTTGCCCTTCCTAGTTCCCAAAGAGAAACCCTAGTGTTGCATCTTCTCTACTAGGGCCCTCTGTATATTGATTAAAGTCATTTTCTTGGACATGTTTAACAAATTCCATTCCATCTAAGCCCTTTGCACTAGGTGAGACCCAGTTAATATTAGGGAAGTTGAAAACTCCCACCAATACTACTCTATTATTCTCTATTATTCTTACAGCTATCTGTAACCTCCGTAAACAGCTGCTCTTCTAATTCTCACTGATTATTGGGGGGCTCTCATACAGTCCCATCAAAGTGATCATTCCCTTCCTGTTTCTAAGTTCTACTTATATAGCCTTCTGGATGATCCCTCAAGAATGACGTCTCTGAGCACTGTAGTTATGCCCTTGTTTTCCAAAAAGGCAACCTCCTCTTCCTCTCTATCACGCCTGGAAGCTTGAGCTGCCAATCCGGCCCTTCTCTTAACCATGTTTCTGTTATGACTATAATATCCCAATCCCCTAAGCAATTCCATGCTGTGGGATTGTCAGCCTTAAAGGGCTTTCTCACGGTGCGACCTGAAGCAAGACTTAACAAGAGTTTAACATCGTGGGAACCTTCTGCGATAGCAGTACGGCATTCGTTGTCCACCGAGGACCTCCGTGGCGCTAACGGCAGGTAGTCGTGTAACTTTGTAAGGTCGGGAGAAAATTCAAAATTTTTTGAATTTCTCCAAGAGTGACTTGAGCAGCGTTGCAACATTGTATGAACGCAGATGCCAGTGCGATATCCGTGCGATATCTGTAATGACTCTTGCGGGTACCGTGGGAACTCCTGCGAACGGTAAACCCGGAAGCTTGACAGAGGGGACATAAGGTGAGTAAAAAAGGTGGTCTCAGTATCGCCAATGGACCATGTGTCCATCGAGGACGTCCCACCTAATTGTCATTGTTTGAGAATCTTTTTCACAGTAAGACTTGCAGAGATGCCTCTCAGAAAAGCGCAAAGAAAGGGGCCAAAGAAAGTCAGAAAGTTTTTAGCCATGCAGGTAAATGAGGAGGAGACTCAGCAAGAGAGACAGGTGGAGAGGCAAGAGGAGATGCCAGAGATACCACTGCCTGTGGGCTCCTTGGAGCAGGGAGAGGGTGATCAAGGTGGATTTGAGATTGCCTCCCCAGTAGCTGTTGCCTCCCCAATAGCCTCAGCAGACGATAACATAAAGGGAAGATGGCAGAAGGTAAGGCCATATAACTTCAACAGGGAACAAGAGGGGGAACTGGTGGAGGGGTACCAATGCAATGAGATTCTCTTTGACAAATCCAGAGAGGATTATAGAAATAGGGAGAGAAAGCGCAACCTGCTGGAGACGAAGGCTGTGGAGTATCCCGGGTGCTCATGTGAGTGGTGATGTGATGCTCATGTTGGTGGATCCACATTTTATTATATCCTGAAGTGTGATAAAGCTTTTACCTCAGCATTTTGATTGTCATTGCTTGTTTACCTCACTGCTAAATAAATTTATTTTTTACTATCAGCTTGATGTCTGCAAATCATCATTAATACATCACTACAAGATGAATGTCTCTAATGTTATAATCCCTCTCATGCTGAAACACAAAATACCTTAATGGAGGTAATATAATCACATTTTCACTCATTTACATTTTTGAGTGTGCAGGACCCTGAAATGTTCAGCTATTTAAACGTATTCTTCACCTCTTGGTAGAAAATGAAATAAGACAATCAGCACGGTAAATGTGATACAAAGTCTTTATTCCTATTTGACAATATAAGAAGACGAATTCTGTCACATAGTGAGAGGAGATGCATCACACAAAACATTTGTCTGTAAAAGGGCCTCGCAAACACGAAATACAACAAATGAGGCACGCGAGATTATTTAAAACACATTATATCCATCAACCTCCGCTACAAGCGTTAACTCAGGCATTTAAAGGGACAATGCAATGTTCTAAACGGCAGGTTTTACGGACGAACATCTTATAGGAAGGACTTTTCAGAGGACAACACTAGGAAATCAGCTTATAACATGCAGTAGTGTTCCTGTGGTCGGCTACCCATCAATATAGCTGTCCTGCCACGACACACTCCCCAATTGTGAATTGTAGTAAGCGCAGAGATGGTCTCTTTGCTCTTTCACACTGGATGTGCCCGAATTACCTTTCAAACGCTGCAGTGAGACCATTTTCAACTTGTTCGCACCACTTCTCCAAGCACCTAGTGTTACTTCCCCTGTGTCACTGTCCACTATGTCACCGTCCTGGATGGATGTTGCTGATCCAGCAGCTGCACTTCTCATTCGGATCAGGTTGTGCAGAACACATGCTGCATATACTATACTCTCCACATTCTTGGGCCTCTGCTCCATTGTCTTGAGCAAGCATCTAAATCTGTTTGCCAAGATGCCAAAATAATTTTCTACTACCCTCCTGGCCCTTGACAGCCTGTAATTGAAGATCCTCTGTTCCTAGTTAGATTCCTCTGTGGATATGGCTTCATAATCCAGGGGCTGTAGTGCAAAGGCTTCATCAGCAACCATCGCATATGGGATGTCCGGGCTGTCTTCTCCTGACAGAGGTTCTGGATCAGGCATGCCTGCTGTTCCACCTTCCATTTTCTTTCCAAGCCAGGTTTCTTTCCAAATCCGGCCATCACCAACACTTCCAGGTGTGCCCACATCCACATACAGGAAGTTGTAGTTATAATCAACCACCGCCATGAGTACAATTGAGTGGAATTTCTTGTAATTGAAATAATTTGAGCCACCTCCGGGCGGTTTACGAATTGCCACATGCTTGCCATCCAAAGCCCCACATGTGTGAGCAAAGTTCCACCTGTTTTCAAACCCCAGTGCAACTCTCTTCCACGCATCTGGTGTACTGGGGCATTCCATCACTTCAGCTGAATAAAATTGGATGATCGCCTCACAGGTTTCTCGGACAATACCACAGATGCTATTGGTGGCGACAAGAAAGTTGTAAGACAGACTTTTATAAGAATCGCCTGAGGCCAAGTAGCGGAGGGTGATTGCTATGCGCAACCCTGGTTCCAGTGCCTTTCTCATTACAGTGTCAGTCTTCTTCAGCAGAGGTCCCAAATTATTCTTTAACTCATTAAAGAGCTCGGGTGAAATTCTGACAAAGTTTTTGAATGCACTTTTATCCTCTTCGCACAGCACATTAAGCAGTTGCTCATATTGTCCAAATTGAGGTCTCCGTTGAAACATGGGCTTAACCCAGTGAGACTTCCTCTTAATTCTCTTTTTAATTAATCTCACCCTTCTGCCTTCACGCAAGCGTTTTCGATGCACATGTTGCGCTAATGCATACAGCGCATCAATGAAAATAACAACCAGCCTGTACTCGAACCAACTTTGTATAGGCATGTCTGCAAATGAGCCAATTCTACGAACGGAGGATATTTATATAGTGTGTGAAAAAAATGACATCATTTGTGCCACGTGATTAACTACACTACAGTCCACGATGTTCATTCACGATTAACGGGAAAGATCGGGAGACGGACAAGTCACTCGCACAAATGACAGAATTGCCGAGTACCGTGGGAACTCTTTATCTACCCCCCGTTATATCGTGCGGAACTCGTGCTGGACCACGACCACTTCACTCTTGTGACATCTTGCGTCAGGTCGCACCGTGAGAACCGGCCATTACCTGTTAAGCCTCTAGCATGAAATAAATTAATTTTAAATCAGTGGTCTTTCCCATCTCTTTGTGTGCATCTCCTCGTCGTGTGTCCCTTTGACTTCTGTATTTGCCCCAACTTCTCAGCTTCTTTGTTTTTGTTCAGAAACCCTCTCTTCGGCCAATCTAGTTTAAACCCTCCTGAGTGGCACAGGCAAACCTACTTGATAATGAAATGTTCTGGCTGTTTATTTCACAAAATAATAAATGCTATGTGGAACAAATGATTGTCTTTATGTCTAGCAATTTATGAAATAGAACATTTATAATGCTGCTTCTCAGGGGAATAAAACAATTGTTACCTTATCTATCATCAATCAAATTTGTGATTGGTAAGCACATTACTTCCATGGGCACCATGATTCTGACAATAAGTCCTGCACATTTACACTCAGCTGTCAGATGGATGTTCAGGAGTTCCATGAAGACAACGGTATCACACAAACTCTCTCCTGGAAAATCTGCTTTTGTTCTGAACACAAGAGAAAGATGAAATCACTGACAATCTTGCCAAAGATGTATAACCTCTGTACTGTAAAATCTAATTAATATCCTTTACATGCCAATTTCTGCTGCATTTTAAGACTGGGATGTATCATATTCATCAATGCAAAGTTATTTCAGATCAATGTCTTCTCAAAAATACTCCATTTATGAATTTTGTTTTAAGTTAACAATATTTCCAACCGGTTTGCTGTCTCTTAGGAATCAACCCCAAGCTTCTGAGTTGGAGCTGTCCAACGTTAACAACTGTAATAACAATGATGAGTAAGTATTCAGTTGTATTTCTGAAATTATGAATTGTCACTGTACATTTCATAAGATTCTTTCAAAAAACATGCACGTATCATATATATGAGGCAGAGTGGCATCCTCTCCATTGAATCAGAAGATTCAAACCCTATTTCAAGCATTTGAGAACATAATATGGACTGGCATTTCAATTAAGTGCTGAAGGAGTACTGACTTCAGCATTCATTCATATGAAATGTGAAGTCCATCTGCCCCTTCAGATATAGATAGTTTGTCCATGGTTAACATTTAACCATGCGCAATCAACATGGGCAACATACTGTATAATGTTGTCATTTATTCATTTGTGTTAGAGAGAATACAAAGATTGGTTGCCACATTACAGCAGTGACTACACTTCAGAATTACTTTATTAATTATAAAGCGAATTGAGTTATCCCGAGCTTCGGAAAAGGGCTATGTAAACTCAATTGTTACTTAATCTCCTATTAACTTTTGGACCGTCCTATTAAAATAGAAACATTTCAATAACATCAGAATTTAAATATGCCACATTGTGAAAGCCTCAATTACGGTGAATGATGGGTTTATAAATATTAATTATGGCATACAGAATCTATATATTACTAAAATTCTCATCTTGTTTGTTTCTATGCCTGTGATTCTGTCTGTGTCTGTCCATGTGCTCCCGGAACTGCACCAAAACGGTACACGATAGCGCTACAATTTTTGGCCCACCTTACTCACCATTGTCCTGGGGTGTGCTTTAGCCACGCTTCGTTCAGATTAATGGTATATTTTATAAGTTATTCACATTTTAAACTTTAGAAAAAAACACTTTACAAAACTATTTTTCCACTTGCCCTGCCCGTCAGCCGCTTTCGACGTCACAATGGGATCCGTTTTCATTAACAGCTAACATTGTGTTGAGGTTACTTTATTGAGAATTGCATTAAAAGGGTTAGGGGGGAGGGGAGGGGGTATGGAGGAGAGAGGGGTTATGGAGGGAGAGACGGTGTGACTGAGGGTAGGGTAAAGGAGAGGGAGGGAGAGGTGAGGGAGGGAGTGGGGGAGGGGAGGAGGAGCGGGGAAAGAAGAGGGAGGGTGAAGAGGAGGGAGTGCTGGGGATGAGGGGGAATGGAGGAGGATAGGGGTAGGAAGTGGGATGGTGAGGAAATGGAGGAGGTGGGGGTGAAGAGGGAGGAGGGGAGGGAGGAGGTTATGGGAGGAAACAGAGGAGGGTTGGTGGAGGGTGGGGAGAGGGAGGATAATGGAAGAGGGGAATAGGGGAGTGAAGAGGGAGAGTGAGATGCGTTCACATTGATCTTATATTTTACAGGTTATTGCCATTTTGAACTTTAAAAACGTCGCGGTCACGATCCCACTTGGCGGCCACGCCTGCACAGTTGGGGAGGGTTGTCGTGACTGATGTCACAACGGAGTTCTCTGGCGTCACAACTGGAACCCTTCAGCCATGCCTGCGCTGTTGGGGGCTATGGATCAGTGTTGGAATAATGCCTTGGGCCCAGTGGTCTAGCTCCTGGTCTAGTAATACATACTACATACTACATAGTAATACATACTACATACTACATAGTAATACATACTACATCCGTCGCCTATTTCCTTCGCTCCATAGATGCTGCTGCACCCGCTGAGTTTCTCCAGCATTTTTGTGTACCTTTGATCTTCCAGCATCTGCAGTTCCTTCTTGAACACTAGTAATACATATGATCTTCACTTTCAGAGAAAAAGAAAAAAAGAAAGAATCCAAAAAGAATAAAAAAGAAAAAGGGTGAGTGGAAAGTATATTCTGTTGAAACCATTTTTCACATTGAACAAGTGTCAAATATCAATCTATGTTACAGTAAATCTGATGGCAAAAAAGAAAAGAAAAAGGATAAAGAGAAGAAAAAGGACAAAGAGAATAATAAAAATAAAGAGGAAGAAAAAGGGAAGGTAGAGAAGAAAGATGAGAAGAAAGATGAGAAGAAAGATGAGAAGAACGACGAGAAGAATGACGAGAAGAACGACGGCAAGATAAGCCTGGCGGAGTAAGTGTCCTTGGATTTTATCCCGTTCAATAAAGTGTATACGGTGTGGGGATTTAAGTTTTGGACATGCTTTTATTTTATGTTTATAAACATGGAGACTCAAGGGATGCAATTAATTTATAGTATTATAGTAGAATTGATAGCAATCCTTGCTAAGGGTATGGTTGTGCATTCCTTATGTTAATGGACTAGTTGCTAAAGTTCTGGATCATGGAGACAAAAATTGGGATCACTCCATGGCCAGTGGGAAAATTAATTTCAAGAAATTGAATGAAAATCTATACATAACTAAAACTCTGATCTTGTTATCTTCCGGTTTGCACAGTCTCTCTATTTGCGCAATAGCGCTATGATTTTTCGCGAGCTCACTCGCCTTTCTCCAGTGCTGCGAGTAAACCAAGTTTCGTTCCATTTGTTGAATGTTGTAAAAGTTAGTGAGGTTTAAAAATCTTTAAAACCGCGCGTGCGCAGATCGATCTCTTCTCCTATCACTCCCCGGGACGGTCCGCCCCTTCCTGCGCCATCGCGACTTTACTGGATCTGAGGATGGCCGGCGGAGGTCTCCAACCGGACATAATTTTCGGAGGGACCTGAGGCAGCCCGAACCAGCCCAGCCCGAACCAGCACAGCGTCGGAGACCCACAACCACCGCCTTCCCCCACATACCCCTCCCCCGCCCACACACCCCTCCACCGCGCACCCCTCCATCCACAACCCTCCGCCCACATACACCACCCTCCCCTACACACACCCCTCCCACCACTCCATCACACACAACCCCCTCCCACACACCCCTCCCCTCTCCCACACCCTTCCCGCCCACATACACACCTCCCCTCCCACCCCATCCCCCCCACCCACACCCACAATCCCCACCCACACCCACAATCCCCTACCCGCCCACACACCCCCCTCCCCCCACAACCACACACCCACCCCCCGCCACACCCCCCCCGCCCACACACATACCCCCACCCACACACCCCCCACACACATACCCCCCTCCCACACACCCCCATCCCACACCTCCCTCCCCACCCACCCACCCAGCCCCCTCCCACACACCCCACCTCCCACAAACCCCCCGCCCACAGCCCTCTCCCCTAACACCCCCCAAACCACTCCCCCCACAATCCAACCCCCAGCCCACGCATCCCCTCCCCCATAACCTACCTGCCCTCACACCCCTCCCCCCACAATTCCCCCTCCTCACCACACCCCTCCCCCCACACCCCTCCCCCCGCCCACACACCCCTCAATGACTATCAAGTCAAGTCGTCACATTTATTTATATAGCACATTTAAAAAACAACTCTCGTTGGCCAAAGTGCTTTACATTTGTTATAAGAATAGCACAACAAAACAGACTACATATATATATACATGTAGCCCTCACTCAGAGGACGTCAGGAAAGGCTTGTGAGTATAGATAAGTCTTTAGTCTTGACTTAAAAGAGTCGATGGAGGGGGCAGTTCTGATGGGAAGGGGGATGCTGTTCCACAGTCTAGGGGCTGCAACCGTAAAGGCGCGGTCGCCCCTGAGCTTATGCCTAGACCGCGGGATATTCAGCAACCCCAAGTCGGCAGATCTGAGGGGCCTGGAGGTGGAGTGGTGGGTGAGAAGACTTTTTATGTAGGTGGGAGCAAGCCCATTGAGGGCTTTGTAGACATGGAGGAGTATTTTGAAGTTTATACGGAACCGCACAGGGAGCCAGTGGAGAGAGGCCAGGATCGGGGTGATGTGGTCCCTTTTTCGGGTGCCCGTCAGGAGTCTCGTTGCGGCGTTTTGGACCAGTTGCAGGCGGGACAGGGAAGATTGGCTGATGCCAGTGTAAAGGGAGTTGCAGTAATCTAGGCGGGAGGAGATGAATGTGTGAATGATCTTTTCCAGGTCATCAAACTGGAGGAATTGTTATATTTTAGCTATCATCCGAAGCTGAAAGAAGCTAGCTTTTACCACGGCATTGATTTGTTTGTCAAATTTCAGTGCTGAGTCAAATATCACGCCAAGGTTTTTGACGTGAGGTTTGAGTAATGGGGTAAGGTTTCCAAGGCTGCCTGCTATCGTTTTGATTGAGTCCGAGGGGCCGAGAAGGATGACCTCAGACTTACTCTCGTTTAGTTGGAGGAAGTTCTGGGCCATCCAACACTTTATATCCTCGAGGCAGTGGGTAAGGTTAAACAGATTTGATTGGTTGTCGGGCTTCAGGGGGAGATAGAGTTGTGTATCGTCTGTGTAGCAATGGAAGGAAATGCCGTGCCTTTGAATGACTTGGCCTAAGGGGAGCATATACAGGGAGAAGCGAATGGGGCCAAGGATGGAACCTTGTGGAACCCCACAGCAGAGATTAGCTGGGGAGGAGCATGAGTTGCCTATGTTAGTAGAGAAACTCCTACTTTCGAGGTAGGAGATGAACCATCTCAGGGCAGTGTCATCAATACCAACCCCGTACCGGAGACGGTCAATTAGGATGTTGTGGTCGACTGTGTCAAATGCTGCGCTGAGGTCAAGAAGGAGCAGAATTGCACAGTCGCCAGAGTCAACGGTGAGGAGTAGGACATTATGTACCTTCAACAAGGCAGACTCTGTGCTATGGTGGGCCCTGAAACCTGATTGGAAAGTTTCCAAGATAGTGTTTTGGTGAAGGTAAGGTATAAGTTGATTACCTTATCAAGGGTTTTTGAGAGGAAAGGCAGTTTAGAAATGGGTCTGTAGTTGCCTGGCAAGGTGGGGTTGAGGTTAGGTTTTTTCAGGAGTGGTTGGACCACCGCATGCTTGAAGCAGGTAGGTACAGTGCCAGTGGCCAGAGAGCTGTTGAAGATGGCGAGGATGCTGGGACCAGCTGTTGTAATGACGTCCTTTAGGAGGGCAGAGGGGACAGTTTCGAGGGGGCAGGTAGTAGGTTTCATGGCTATCGACCAGTAGCACTAACATCTGTGGTGATGAAGTGCTTTGACAGGTTGATTATGGCACAAATCAACTCCTACCTCGACAAAAACCTGGACCCACTGCAGTTCGCTTACCGCCACAACAGATCAACAATGGATGCGATCTCGCTGGCCCTCCACTCCGCTCTGGACCACTTGGACAACAAAAACTCATGTCAGGCTATTATTCATTGACTACAGCTCGGCATTTATTACCATCATCTGCTCCAAGCTGGTTACCAAGCACTCAGATCTGGGTCTCTGCGCATCCATCTGCAATTGGATCCTTGATTTCCTAATTCACAGACCACAGTCTGTCTGTATTGGTGGAAATGTGTCATCCTCGATAACAATTAGCATGGGAGCACCTCAAGGCTGCGTGCTCAACCCCCTGCTGTACATACTCTATACTCATGACTGCGTAGCCGGACATAGTGCAAACTCCATCATCAAGTTCGTCGATGACACCACTGTTGTGGACACATCACTGATGGGGACGAGTCAGAGTATAGAAGAGTGATCGACCGATTGGTGCCAGCACAATAACATGGCTCTCAACACCAGCAAAACCTAGGAACTGATTGTGGACTTCGGAAGGGGTAGGATGGAGACCCAACGTTCCATTTATATGGTGGAAAAGGTTAAGAACTTCAAATTCCTGGGCGTGCATATTTCCGAAGATCTTTCCTGGTCCCAGAACACTGATGAAATCGTAAAGAAAGCACATCAGTGCCTCTACTTCCTGATAAGATTACGGAGAGTCGGTAAGGAGGGCTCTCTCGAACTTCTACAGGTGCACAACGGAGAGTATGCTGACTGGTTGCATCGTGGCTTGGTACGGCAACCTGAGCGTCCAGGAGCGGAAAAGGCTGCAAAAAGTTGTAAACACTGCCCAGTCCATCATCGGCTCTGACCTCCCCACCATCGAGGGGATCTATCGCAGGCGCTGCCTCAAAATGGATGCCAGCATCATCAAGGACCCACACCATCCTGGTCACATACTTATCTCTCCGATGCCATCAGGTAGAAGGTACAGGAGCCTGAAATCTGCAACATCCAGATTCAGGAACAGCTACTTCCCCACAGCCATCAGACTATTAAATACAACTTCAAACAAACTCCGCTCGGTCCGCATTAACCAACCTGATTTCCCGGTGGCTCAACATTTCAACATTTCAACTCCCCCTCCCATTCCGAATCCGACCTTTCTGTCCTGGGCCTCCTCCATGGCCAGAGTGAGCTCCACCGGAAATTGGAGGAGCAGCACCTCATATTCCGCTTGGGCAGTTTGCACCCTAGCGGCATAAACATTGACTTCTCCAATTTCCGGTAGCCCTTGCTGTCTCCTCCCTTCCTCCCCATCTCAGCTCTCCCTCAGCCCTCGGGCTCCTCCTCTTCCTTTCTCTTTTCTTCTCCCCACCCTACATCAGTCTGAAGAAGGGTTTTGGCTCAAAAAGTTGCCTATTTCCTTCGTTCCATAGGTGCTGCTGCACCCGCTGAGTTTCTCCAGCACTTTTGTCTACCTCTGAACTATAACAGCCTATTGCACTTTATTTGTTTATTTATGTGTGTATATATATATATTCCATGGTATGTGGTCACACTGATCTGATCTGTATTTATGCCTACAATATTCTGTTGTGCTGCAGCAAGCAAGAATTTCATTGTTCTATCTGGGACACATGACAATAAACTCCCTTGACTTGATTAATTGGTGTAAAGCCTAAGTCTAAGATTTGGAATGTTTCTGTTCAATGGTTACTTATTTTGGAATTGAATTGCCGTTTTCACCTAGAAAGCTGTAACACATAATATACTTTTTCAGCCAATATAAATTTGGGATGTTGTGTGCAGTTGTGGTCACCCCAATACAGGAAGGGTATGGAGGCTCTGAAATAGCTGCAGAGCGGTTTACCAAGATGATGCCTGAAATAGGAGAATAATTTGGATATTAGGAGAGGTTGGTCAAACTTGGATTGTTTTCTTTGGAACGTCAGAGGTTGAAGTTGACCTGACAGAAGTATATGAAACTATGAGAGGCATACATAGGGTAGACAGTCAGAACCTTTTTCCATGGGTGGGAATATTAAAGACTAGAGAGCACAGCTTTATGTGAGAGGGGCAATGTTTAAAGGAGTTCTGGGAATAGGAAAGATGTCAAGTTGGAAAGGGTACAGCGAAGATTTACAAGGATGTTGCCAGGACTCGCGGGTCTGAGCTCCAGAAGAACTTTAGGCAGGCTGGGAGCACAGGATGTATAGGGGTGATCTTATAGAGGTGTATAAAATCACGAGAGGAATAGATCGGGTAGACATACAGTCCCTTGCCCAGAGTAGGGGAATTGAGAACCAGAGGAGATAGGTTTAAGGTGAAGGGGGAAAGATCTAATAGGAATCTGAGAGCTAACTTTTTCACACAAAGGGTATATGGAACGAGCAGCCAGAGGAGTTAGTTGAGGCTGGGACTATTGCAATGTTTAAGAAACAATTAGATGGGTACATGGATAGAAAAGGCTTAGAGGGATATGGGCCAAATGCAGGCAGGTGGTATTAGTGTAGGAGGGACATGTTGGTCGATGTGGGCAAATTGAGCTGAAGGGCCTGTTTCCACACTGTATGACTCTATGAGTTGTGAGGTACAAATATTTTTACACAGAGGGTGGTGAGGGCCTGAATATGCTGCCAGGGGTAGTGGTGGAGTCAGATATGATAGTGACATTTAAGAGGCTTATGGATAGTTTGCGATATGCAGGTATATACAGTGGATCATGTGAAGCAGATGATATTAATTTATCTTGGCATCATGTTCGACACAGAAATTGTGGGTCAAAGGGTCTATTTCTGTACTGTTCTAGATTCTTTGTTGTTCAATGTAGTTGTTCTTCATTCATTCAATCACTCATAATGATTATATTTTTTAAATGTAATATAATTTTACCATAATGGAGATTTAACTTCTGTGCAGTTTGTTTAGATGGACAAAAAGGATACCCGTTTTGGACCCAGCAGGAAACGTGTACTACACTTGGCTCATGATAATTACTATGCCAGTGATGTATAACTGGACATTGGTCATAGCAAGGTAGGTTGGGGCAGGAATCGTTGTCATTTGTTAACATACAGTGGTGCATTGACAGAGCATTTGAGAGGTTGTATTCAAAGTGCTAATATCTTTCATGGGAATTATTTTAGAAATCTCAGTGGGTAGACAAATAAATGTGTTGCTGACTTACTTTAACTGTAAGTTAGAAGAAATGAATATTATGCCGAAGCCTGAGAGTCTAGCTAAACCATGAATTATCATGCCTTTACAAATCCTAGAAGGAAAAGTGCTGTTATTGAAATTCAATAATGAAAAACTCATAATTTAAAAAAAGACACTGCTGATCCTCTTGAATATGATAATTAGTTGAACGTTTTACTGTAGAAAATATAACCATATTTAATTGAATGAACGCGTGTTTTCCCATTTCCTGTTTAGAGCATGTTTTGATGAACTCCAAGCAGATTACTTGATCGCATGGTTCATCCTTGATTATGCATCAGATGTTATTTACATCATTGACATGTTGTTAAGGACAAGGACAGGTGGGTGTGCGTTTTATTGTTTTGTGGAGTTATTTTTTATCTGCATGAGGACAATTTTTAATTGATCCACTTGGCTGAAACAAAGCGTTGGCAACCTGAAAATCTGAAAATACTCAGTGCCCCAGGTATCTTCCTGTTTCAGGCACGAGCCTCATTTCAATATTATAATTGGGATAATCAGATCCCAGCAAAATGCTTAAGTAAATAATGGTCCATAAAGGATCTGCATAACAAAAACTACATTATTGTTTTATTTAACGTTTCGATGTGGCCATGAAAAGCAAGACTCCTTGTTTTGATAAAGGTAAAGGTTTGAAAAAAATCCAGAGATCCATGTTATTTGACTGCTTTTGACTGCTTTTGTATAGATTTACACAGAAGCTTTACACAAGATATTTATTGCTATTATTTTAATATAGTATGTTTCAATTGTGCTTTCTTTAAGTTTAGATAGTGTCCATTGCAGCATCCTGTTCCATATTGCACAGTGTGCATCCTTGCAGAAAATGTTTTCTAATATCTTTAATACTTTATTTGCCCCTTACAGGTTATCTGGAACAAGGTCTCTTAGTCCATGATGAAAAGAAGCTCAGAGAAAATTATTTTACTACACTGCAGTTTAAATTAGACATTTTCTCACTCATACCAACTGATATTCTGTATTTCCTTTTGGGACTAAAATATCCAGAAATTAGATTAAATCGTTTGACTCGGATCAGTCGAATGTTTGAGTTTGTGTCAAGAACTGAAACAAGAACAAACTACCCGAATATTTTCAGAATATCCAATCTTGTCATGTACATCGTAATTATCATCCATTGGAATGCTTGCGTGTACTATTCAATTTCAAAGGCTATAGGGTTTGGAACGGACACATGGGTATATCCAGATGTAACCATTCCAGAATTTTCTCGGCTTGCTAGGAAGTATATATACAGCCTCTATTGGTCAACACTGACACTGACCACCATTGGGGAAACCCCTCCTCCAGTATTGGATTCAGAATACTTTTTTGTGGTGGGCGATTTCTTGGTTGGAGTGTTGATTTTTGCCACCATTGTTGGTAATGTTGGTTCCATGATTTCCAACATGAATGCAGCTCGTGCAGAGTTTCAATCAAGGATTGATGGCATCAAACAGTACATGCGCTTCCGAAAAGTCAGCAAAGATTTGGAGAAGAGAGTTATCAAATGGTTTGACTACTTGTGGTCAAACAAAAAAGCTGTAGATGAAAGAGAGGTCTTGAAGTATCTTCCAGATAAGCTCAGAGCAGAGATTGCAATCAACGTCCATCTGGATACACTGAAGAAAGTTCGCATCTTTGCAGATTGTGAAGCTGGTCTGCTAGTTGAGTTGGTATTGAAGCTAAGACCCCAAGTGTATAGCCCCGGCGATTATATATGTCGCAAAGGAGACATTGGTAGAGAGATGTACATCATCAAAGAAGGGAAGCTGGCAGTCGTTGCTGATGATGGAATTACTCAGTTTGTGGTTCTCAGTGATGGCAGCTACTTTGGTGAAATTAGTATTCTG
The DNA here is from genome assembly GCF_010909765.2 of Amblyraja radiata. NCBI lineage: Eukaryota > Metazoa > Chordata > Chondrichthyes > Rajiformes > Rajidae > Amblyraja > Amblyraja radiata. Next base: position 107,193,426 of record NC_045956.1, on the reverse strand, counting down.
AACATCAAAGGTAGCAAAGCTGGGAACAGAAGAACAGCAAACATTAAGAGTATAGGCTACTCAGATTTGTTCTGCCTCTCGAAGGATGACCTCATGGAAGCCCTCACAGAGTATCCAGATGCAAAAGCTATGCTGGAGGAAAAGGGGAAACAGATTCTCTTGAAGGATGGTCTTCTGGATCTGGATATTGCCCTGCTTGGAGCTGATCCAAAGGATATAGAGGATAAAGTGACAAGACTGGACCTTGCAATTGAGCATCTGCAGACCAAATTTGCTCGCCTTCTGGCCGAATACAATGCTGCACAACAGAAGCTAAAAGAAAGAGTGATGAAGATTGAGAACAAAATAAAACAATCAGGAGTACAGTTTGATTATTCAGGACTGATAGATGTTGAAGTAAAGGCCGAAGATGAAGAGATTAAAAAAGAATAGTATAAACATGGAAATTAATAATACAATTTTAATGTTTTTAACGTGATTGAGATACATCTCAGGAAGAAGATTCACAGAAAAATTGAAATGTTATGAAAAAAAACATTTTAATGTGCTGATGGCAAATTTTATACATAGACGTACAATAGAAGCTGTACCTATTAGCAGGTGGTTCAAGGACCAGTCAGCACAGATTTAAAGTGTTGGCCAAATGGTAGAAGGGGCAATATGAAGACAAGCATTTTACACAGAGAGTAACTACGACTTGGAACTTATTACCTATGAAGATTTGAATCAAAATTCAATGACTATTTCAAAAGTGGATTAGAACTCACTTGAGGAAAGTAATTTACAGAGTCTGGGTAAACATGACTTGCAGATTACTCTACCATTGATGGGCTGAACGGATTTCTTGAGTGTTCTATGATGCTGTAAATATTGATGCAAAATAGATGCCAACTCATTATTGGGACTTTATTGGAAATTTTATTGCATATTATTGTTAGTGATCTTTTTTGTTTCTTTCAGTCCCCAAAGTAAAATAGCTATGTTGTGTATTTGTCAATAATGTTTTCTGCTGTAGCCCATACAGCATCGGTATGAATAAGGAAAGTTGTATTTATATTTATATAGAAATTAGAAATTCTTCAGAATTCCTCAACGTTTAAAAAAAAAGAAGGTTGTATTCAAAGAACATTTATTGCATTTATGTGATTATTAATATACAACACACAAAATATAAAATCACCTTTTTAAGAAATGCACCATCAGAATTTGCAGGTTTGCATAAGCATAACCGTACATTTTCTTAGGTTGAGACCCCAGTATTACTGCCCAAAGCAATCCAGATGTACCTGAAAACATACAAGGCATGGATCTGTTTAAGGGGATCCACCATACAGCCCCTTTTGGGAAAATCCCTGTTTTGGATACGGAGTATGATAGTGGGGGTGGGCAATGCTAAATGGGAACCTGTCCATATTCCCATAACGGCATACTGAGAAGCCATAAAGAAATCAGAGAAAAAATAGTCGGGCACATACAGGTGGAAATCAATCGAACTGCAGTTTCCAGCTATAATAGGCCAGTATGGCTGGTTAAGAAAACTGATGGCAACTGGTGAACAACAGTCAACTATTGCCAGTCAAATAAGAATGCACCCCTTTTAACAGTCACAGTATCTGATGGCCAATGCCTTGCACTCTATTCCTATTGCTGACAAATCCCAAGATCAGTTTGTCTTCACTTGGAAAGGGAAGCAGCACACCTTTGCCGTTTACTGCAGGGGTATATAAACAACCCCATATTATGTCATGGAGTAGTGGCCACACACCTAGACAAATGCTCCCTAGCCCCCTGACATTAAGGTGGCTCACTATATTGATGACATATTGTTACAAGGACCAATCAAGAAAGATGTCTCAGAAGCTCTAATCACTTTAGTAGAACATATGAAATTTCGAGACTGGGAGATTAACCCAAACAAGATACAAAGACCCAATTTTGGCCGACAAAATGGCTAAATAGTGCCTCCGTGCCCCTGATGCAGCCATTTGCTACATGCCTGTAATCGACTGCTGTCCTGAACTAGTAAAACTAGGACAGGCAGGGGTCAAAAAGTCCTACTGTGAGCGGACCTTCCTATCATGACATGGATCCCCTCAGAGACCCTCACCTATGTATTGGAAGGGTATAACAAAGTTATATTGTTAATGGGAGAAACAATACCTAGTGGGAACAGACTCAGAATAAAAGGACGTACCTTCAGAATGGATTTGAGGAGAAATTTATTTAGCCAGTGGGTGGTGAATCTGGAATTTGTTGCCACAGATGGCTGTAGAGGCCATGGCATTGGGTATTTTTAAAGGGGATATTGATAGGTTCTTGATTAGGAAGGGCATCAAAAGTTATGGGGAGAAGGCAGGAGAATGGGGTCGAGAGGAAAAAGTAAATCAGCCATTATTGCATGACATTGCAGTAAATCAGCCATTATCTACTCTGACTGGGTTGGCTGAATGGCCTAATTCTGCTCCTATGTCTTATGTCTAATGGTTAAATGGAAATGGCACATTGCTGAAAGGGCTACCAAAGGGTTGGATGGTATCAGCAAATTAGAAGAGCAAGTCACTGAAACCTCTCGGTCTACAGCACCAGTCTTCACCCAATACCTTGAGAAATTGCAGAGTTGTGGATGTTAATCACACAGACCAGACCACTGACTCCTTCTGCCTATGTAAAGCAGCCAACATAATGAAAAGCCCGTCCCACGCCAGTCATTTCTTCTTCTTCCTGGTCACATTAGGCAAAAGCCACAGAACTCTGAAAGTGTGCACCATTAGACTCAAAAACAGTTTCTTCCCCTCAGTTATCTGGTTTCTGAACAATCCTTCCATAAACTGGGGCACTTTCTCATTCACCTCTACCCCGTCGTGGACATTGAACTTTGTTGATGGAACTGTTGCACTACAACTTTGAGAACTACAGCATATTCTGCAATCAGTATCTTCCTCTTTGCTCTACCTATTATACTTGAGTTTGACTTGACATTGTATTTATGTATAGTATGATCTGATTGGACACGCAAAACAAAGCTTTCCATTGTACTTTGGTACATGTGACGATAATAAACCTAAAATTCAATGTTCTATTCAACACTGCATTTTTGTTTTAGAATGTTCCTATCTATATTACTAAAACACTGATCTTGACCGCTTTTGGCCCACTGTGCTGCGAATTCTGACAGAACGCCGCCACCTACAGCCATCATTTTCGGCCACCTACAGCCATCATTTTCGGCCACCTCGCCCAGAGCCCCCCTCCGCCTTAAGGGAGCAGAGGATTTTTCCCAACGATGACAAATCAGAGAGATATTAATTTTTTTTTTAAATTCACCATTCTCTCTGCTGCCCCTGCTGGAGGGAGGGGGAGGGACTATAAAACCAAGAAGTGGTGTGCCTCACTCAGTCTCTTCAAGATGGATGAATTCAAGGGTCATGTCTCTCTGAGCTCTGAATAACACTGAACAAATGTCCACACAACTGTGAGTCCCCTTAATGTGGTTTGAAAATGAAAATATGGTTTGTTTGAAGTAAAAAGGCACTGCCTGCAAATGGTTGTTTGGGTACTTTGGCTTGAAGTTGAAAGGCACTACTTACTGCAAATGGTGGCTTGATTGCTTTGGCTTGAAGTTGAAATGCACTACTTACTGCAAATGATGGCTTGGGAGCTTTGGCTTGGTTGAAAGGCACTTCTTACTGCAAATGGTGGCTTGGTTGCTTTGGCTTGAAGTTTAAAGGCACTACTTACAGCAAATGGTGGTGGGAGCTTTGGCTTGAAGTAGAAAAGGCACCACTTACTGCAAATGGTGGCTTGGGTGCTTTGGCTTGAAGTTGAAAGGCACTACTTACTGCAAATGGTGGGGTTAGTGCATTGCCTTGAAGTTGAAAGGCACTACTTACTGCAAATGGTGGCATGACGTTGAAAGGCACTACTTACTGCAAATGGTGGCTTGGGAGCTTTGACTTGAAGTTGAAAGGCACTACTTACTGCAAATGGTGGCTTGGGTGCAATGACGAAGTGAAAAGGCATTACTTACTGCAAATGGTGGCATGGGTGCTTTGGCTTGAAGTTGAAAGGCACTACTTATTGCAAATGGTGGCATGAAGTTGAAAGGCATTACTTACTGCAAATTGTGGCTTGGGAGCTTTGGCTTGAAGTTGAAAGGCACTACCTACTGCAAATGGTGGCTTGGGTGCAATGGCTTGAAGTTCAAAGGCACTACCTACTGCAAATGGTGGCTTGGTTGCTTTGGCTTGAAGTTGAAAGGCACTACTTACTGCAAATTGTGGCTTGGGAGCTTTGACTTGAAGTTGAAAGGCACTACACTGCTAATGGTGGCTTGGGTGTGGCTTGAAGTTGAAAGGCACTACTTACTGCAAATGGTGGCTTGGGTGCTTTGGCTTGAAGTTGAAAGGCACTACTTACTGCAAATGGTGGCTTGGGAGCATTGGTTTGAAGTTGAAAGGCACTACGTACTGCAAATGGTGGCTTGGGAGCTTTGGCATGAAGTTGAAAGGCATTACTTACTGCAAATGGTGGCTTGGGTGCTTTGGAATATAGTTGAAAGGCACTACTTACTGCAAATGGTGGCTTGGGTGCTTTGGCTTGAAGTTGAAAGACACTACTTACTGCAAATGGTGGCTTGGGTGCTTTGGCTTGAGGTTGAAAGGCATTACTTACTGCAAATGGTGGCTTGGGTGCTTTGGCTTGAAGTTGAAAGGTACTAACTGCAAATGGTGGCGTGGGTGCATTGGCTTGAAGTTGAAAGGCACTACTTACTGCAATGGTGGCATGAGGTTGAAAGGCACTACTTACTGCAAATGGTGGCTTGGGAGCTTTGGCTTGAAGTTGAAAGGCACTACTTACTGCAAATGGTGGCTTGGGTGCTTTGGCTTGAAGTTGAAAGGCACTACTTACTGCAAATGGTGGTTTGGGTGCTTTGGCTTGAAGTTGAAAGGCACTACATACTGCAAATGGTGGCGTTAGTGCATTGGCTTGAAGTTGAAAGGCACTACTTACTGCAAATGGTGGCATGGAGTTGAAAGGCACTACTTACTGCAAATGGTGACTTGGGAGCTTTGACTTGAAGTTGAAAAGCACTACTTACTGCAAATGGTGGCTTGAGTGCAATGGCTTGAAGTTAAAAGGCATTACTTACTGCAAATGGTGGCGTGGGTGCATTGGCTTGAAGTTGAAAGGCACTACTTATTGCAAATGGTGGCATGGAGTTGAAAGGCACTACTTACTGCAAATTGTGGCTTGGGAGCTTTGGCTTGAAGTTGAAAGGCACTACCTACTGCAAATGGTGGCTTGGGTGCAATGGCTTGAAGTTGAAAGGCACTACCTGCTGCAAATGGTGGCTTGGGTGCTTTGGCTTGAAGTTGAATGGCACTACTTACTGCAAATGGTGGCTTGGGAGCTTTGGCTTGAAGTTGAAAGGCAGTATTACTGCAAATGGTGGCTTGGTTGCTTTGGCTTGAAGTTGAAAGGCACTACTTACTGCAAATGGTGGATTGGGAGCTTTGACGAAGTTGAAAGGCACTACACTGCTAATGGTGGCTTGGGTGTGGCTTGAAGTTGAAAGGCACTACTTACTGCAAATGGTGGCTTGGGTGCAATGGCTTGAAGTTAAAAGGCATTACTTACTGCAAATTGTGGCGTGAGTGCATTGGCTTGAAGTTGAAAGGCGCTACTTACTGCAAATGGTGGCATGAAGTTGAAAGGCACTACTTACTGCAAATGGTGGCTTGGGTGCTTTGGCTTGAAGTTGAAAGGCACTACTTACTGCAAATGGTGGCTTGGGAGCATTGGTTTGAAGTTGAAAGGGACTACTTACTGCAAATGGTGGCTTGGGAGCTTTGGCATGAAGTTGAAAGGCACTACTTACTGCAAGTGGCTTGGGTGCTTTGGCATATAGTTGAAAGGCACTACTAACTGCAAATGGTGGCTTGGGTGCTTTGGCTTGAAGTTGAAGCACTACTTACTGCAAATGGTGGCTTGGGTGCTTTGGCTTGAAGTTGAAAGGCACTACTTACTGCAAATGGTGGCTTGGGTGCTTTGGCTTGAAGTTGAAAGGCACTATTTACTGCAAATGGTGGCTTGGGAGCTTTGGCTTGAAGTTGAAAGGCACTACTTACTGCAAATGGTGGCTTGGGTGCTTTGGCTTGATGGTGAAAGGCACTACTTACTGCAAATGGTGGCTTGGGTGCTTTGGCTTGAAGTTGAAAGGCACTATTTACTGCAAATGGTGGCTTGGGTGCTTTGGCTTGAAGTTGAAAGGCACTAACTGCAAATGGTGGCTTGGGTGCTTTGGCTTGAAGTTGAAAGGCACTACTTACTGCAAATGGTGGCTTGGGAGCTTTGGCTTGAAGTTGAGAGGCACTACTTACTGCAAATGGTGGCTTGGGTGCTTTGGCTTGATGGTGAAAGGCACTACTTACTGCAAATGGTGGCTTGGGTGCTTTGGCTTGAAGTTGAAAGGCACTATTTACTGCAAATGGTGGCTTGGGTGCTTTGGCTTGAAGTTGAAAGGCACTAACTGCAAATGGTGGCTTGGGTGCTTTGGCTTGAAGTTGAAAGGCACTACTTACTGCAAATGGTGGCTTGGGTGCAATGGCTTGAAGTTAAAAGGCATTACTTACTGCAAATTGTGGCGTGAGTGCATTGGCTTGAAGTTGAAAGGCGCTACTTACTGCAAATGGTGGCATGAAGTTGAAAGGCACTACTTACTGCAAATGGTGGCTTGGGTGCTTTGGCTTGAAGTTGAAAGGCACTACTTACTGCAAATGGTGGCTTGGGAGCATTGGTTTGAAGTTGAAAGGGACTACTTACTGCAAATGGTGGCTTGGGAGCTTTGGCATGAAGTTGAAAGGCACTACTTACTGCAAGTGGCTTGGGTGCTTTGGCATATAGTTGAAAGGCACTACTTACTGCAAATGGTGGCTTGGGTGCTTTGGCTTGAAGTTGAAGCACTACTTACTGCAAATGGTGGCTTGAGTGCTTTGGCTTGAAGTTGAAAGGCACTACTAACTGCAAATGGTGGCTTGGGTGCTTTGGCTTGAAGTTGAAAGGCACTACTTACTGCAAATGGTGGCTTGGGAGCTTTGGCTTGAAGTTGAAAGGCACTAACTGCAAATGGTGGCTTGGGTGCTTTGGCTTGAAGTTGAAAGGCACTACTTACTGCAAATGGTGGCTTGGGAGCTTTGGCTTGAAGTTGAAAGGCACTACCTACTGCAAATGGTGGCTTGGTTGCTTTGGCTTGATGGTGAAAGGCACTACTTACTGCAAATGGTGGCTTGGGTGCTTTGGCTTGAAGTTGAAAGGCACTATTTACTGCAAATGGTGGCTTGGGTGCTTTGGCTTGAAGTTGAAAGGCACTAACTGCAAATGGTGGCTTGGGTGCTTTGGCTTGAAGTTGAAAGGCACTACTTACTGCAAATGGTGGCTTGGGTGCTTTGGCTTGAAGTTGAAAGGCACTACTGCAAATGCACTTACTTCCTGTTTGCACTGTATATTGATTTTAGATAAAACGCTACCACTTACGGCTGTGATTTCTGGCCATCTTACCCAGTCCCCCTCCGCTGAGCAGGTGCAGAGAATTCTTCCCATCAATGAAAAATAAAAGTGTTATTAGTTTTTTTTAAATGTTGAGAATCTCTCTCCTGTCAATCACGCCATGAAAGCCACACCTTTTCCGGTGGGGAGGGGTTAAAAAACTTGGAAGTGTGGGTGTGGCTCAGTCTCTGCATGATGGGGGAGGGAGAGGTCATGACTCTGTCTGAGCTGTGAATCATCTGAACACACTGAATGTCTACTGAAGTGTGAGTTTGGTGTTTTGTGTGGTTTTATGGTGGTTTCACCCTGCATGAAATGGTATGAAGCTGCATTTGAATTTGGTGGCCTTGCACCCTGCTTGAAGTGGAATGAAACTGCACTTGAATTTGGCGGCATTGCATCCTGCTTGAAGTGGTATGAAACTGCACTGAATTTGGTGGCCTTGCACCCTGATGAAAGTGGTATGAAACTGCACTTGAATTTGGTGGCCGTGGATCCAGCTTGAAGTGGTTGGAAACTGCACTTGAATTCGGTGGCCTTGCACCCTGCTTGAAGTGGTTGGAAACTGCACTTGAATTCGGTGGCCTTGCACCCTGCTTGAAGTGGTAGGAAACTGCACTTGAATTTAGTGGCCTTGCATCCTGCTCAAAGTGGTAAGAAATTGCACTTGAATTTGGTAGCCTTGCACCCTGCTTGAAATGGTAGGAAAATGGATTTGAATTTGGTGGCCTTGCACCCTGCTTGAAATGGAATTTCAAGGAATAGTTATGAGTCAACTGCCAGCCCACCAGCCATGAGTGAGCTGCCAGCAGATCAGGCTTGAGGGACTGAGCTGCCACCCCAAGAACCCATACCAGCGCTCCAGAAAGCCCCCCTACTGGCCACCAATATTGGAATTGGTGGAGAGGTCGAATATTGCGTCGGGGGACCATCCCTCCCGTGTGAACATGGGACCCAACGGGTTCCACTTAGTCTAGTTATCTATAATTATCCACATGCAGGTAACAAGGTAATATTTTGTGGGGAGGAGGGTGGCCCACAGGTTGGGTTCAGCTTCACATTGACAAAGGAAAGATGAATATTTTGGTAATGGAAGCCAAATTTTAACCAAAGAAAATGATTGCTCATTTGAATTGTCTGCCAGCTGAGCAGTCATCATGTAATTGTTGCAGTTGACTGTCATTAGCTTGCGCATGTAATCTGAACTTATTTTTCAAAACGATGACCTCAAAGCATGCAGGCTCAGATACTGTGGTGAAAAATAACAGTAAAACTATGCCATTCATCATTATTTTTCTGCGACTTCTACATGCCAGAGTTTTTACATGTAGTTAAAATGTAAAGGTTCCTCATTGCTTCACTAGTGTGGTTTAGCACCCTTTTACAGTTTAGTTTAGAGCAGTTTACAGTACTGACTACATTTGCACTGTAAAGTCTGATTACATAATGCAGGTGATATGTGTTTTTAAATGGTAAGCATTACTGCTTCACTGCTTCACTTATTTCATTCCATAAAAAGTGTGGATTGTCATTCTCTCGATCAATATAAAAAGTGTATATTTTTCAGAATTATTTGTTAAAGTGTGAAATTTCAACACCTTAAACCTCAGCAGTGCATTTCAGTCTATATTTCCTATCTATAGATCCTGTTGATTAATTTAAAATTAGTCAAATATAGCCTGTTCAGTTTGATTTCTAAAACCAGTTCGTAAGCATCAGAGAGCTCCTAGAATTGGGATCAAAAGGAAGAAATAATAAAGGGGATGAAATCCACACCATAAATATAATGATACTTTTGTGGCCAGCTTTTGTTTAATCAAACTAAGAGAGGCACAGCCAGTGAAGCCATTGTCATGGCTCCAGAGTTGAAACAGATTCTCTTGCTAGAAACGCTGCTGCAAAGATTAGCAAGATATAAGTGAAGCTACACAAAGTTACTGACACACTCTCCCTCATGGAGCACAGATTACAATTTTAAACAAAGATTTAAACCTCAAGATAATCTTGGGTTCATCTGAAACAAAGAGTTTGGCCTAGGTGCATTCTGAGAATGTGAACATTGTAAGATGTCCCAGCCAGTCGGCTAGTGACTAGTTCTAGCAGGGCCGGCCTTAGGAGGTGCGGGGCCCAATTGGGAAAAATTTTCATATAAATATAATTATAAATATTCACGCGCATGCCGTGAGTAATTACTCAGGGTAGGCAGTCAGTCGGCTTTTAAAAAATCTTAAACCGCACATGTGCAGATTGTTCTCCTCACCGTAAAAAAAAAAAAAAAAGTAACAATTCAATTTGCCCAAGGCTTCCAAATCTCTTTCTTTCTGAATTACTGAATGGGTGGGGGGGGGGGGGGGGGGGGGGGGGGTGGACAGTGACGGCAGGTGGCGAGATGGTGGGAAAAACAGGAGCACACCGGGACAAGTTGAATCAGTTGTGATCTTATTGAATGACAACACTAGTTCAAGGGACCAATTGGGGGGAGTGTTCGTTTCACAGCGTGTGGAGAGTCTGGCCAGGGGTAAAGTTGCGGGGAGAGGAGCGTTGAGAAGGAGGGGGTCGGGGATCATGCCAGTAACCCACTCACTCACCGCTGCCACGGCGCTCCAGGCGTGGAGCCACCACATTGTGGCCGGGGAGGGAAGCAGCTCGCATGGCTACAAGTGGCCGTCGGGACCAGACTGCGGAACCGACTGCCATCTCAGCACCTTCTGCTGGCCCGCTCACCTCTGGCAATGATCTCCATCTGAACAGTGAGGAGACCAGCTCAAGAGCAAAGATCATAGAGCGGAGTGGGTCAGCGGGTAATGGATAACAGGACAGCGGGCAGTGGAGCTTACTCCTATGTCAGCGCGAACAAGGGACCAATTGAGGTTACTGACATATGGAGTAAGCTCCACAGCCCGCTGTCCTGTTATCCATCGCCCGCTGACCCGCTCTCGAGCTGGATGCTGGCATGATCCACTACCCCCTCCTTCTCAACACTCCTGCCCTCCCCCACAACTTTACTCCTGGCCAGACTACTCACACTCTGTGAAAGGAACTCTTTCCCCCCCCAGCAGCGCTCTTTTACAGCCGCTTTTGTCTTTCGCTCTCTCCCTCCCTCTCGAAAGAAGGTCCGTGAGGTTGATGTATGGAAGGAAGGGGGTGGGGGTTGGGGGAGGAGGGGTAGACGCTATTAAGCCCCCCATGAGAAATTTAATCTAACTCTGAAATTGAAGATAGACAAAAGCTGGAGTAACTTAGCAGGACAGGCAGCGCAGCGACTCTGGAGAGAAGACCCTTCTTCAGACTGAACTGAACTCTCGTCGCTGAGAGTACTTGTGATTGTTTGAAGAAGGGTCTCGACCAGAAACGCAACCCTCTCCCCAGAGCCCCTGCTCATCCCGCTGAGCCACCACAGCCCATGTCCACCTTCAAATCCAGAGCCAAACAAAAAACACAGAGTGCTGGCGGAACTCAGCGGGCAAGGCGGCACCCGCGGAGGGAACGGACCAGGAGTCGCCATGGGCCAGGACTCTTCCCCCCCCCCCCAACAGAAAGGAACCGCAGATGCAGCCGTCACCGCAAAACATCAATGATTCCGGGAATGCCGAAACGACAGGGTGAGTGAGTGAGAGATCGAGAAATTTGATGAGGATTTTTTTTTTAACCCTATTCAAAGTTTGAAAAAAATAATAGGCATTAAATCATTATTGAGTTTACAGTTTAGAAATGTATTCTTTAAGGACTGCCAAAGCCAATAATGCAGCAGTTTAAAATGTTCATCTTTGCTTTCCTAGCTAACTATCACTTTGTAATAAAGCGATGTAACATTAATATTTAGGTTTATTTACCAGTTAAATACCTTGAAGCATAGAATTACTATTGGCACCTGGAGTAAACATTGCTTATCCAATCCATAATGCAAATTTGAGCACATCCGAATCTTTAAAATTGTGAAACAGGATGTCAAAGATTCCACAAGCCAAGGTGAAATAGGTGTGGGCAAAAACTTTAATCAGGATTATTATTACATTGGAAGCACTTTTCGGACAGATTTCTGATGGGATTAGTTTCCCTCTCACTTTCACTTAGATAGTGCAATCATAGGTGCAGTGTAGAAACAGGCAAAAATCTGAAGCAAGAATGAAATAAATTGTGGTTTGAGTACCTAACACAATTAAATCCCTTGAACCAGGTACCTCTGAAATGCAAATTGGATATATAGCCCAAAACTCATTGATCAAGGACGATCAATAGTCTTACTCGCCAAAGGGATTAAATATTTAATAAATTCAGTCATAAAAATTTTAGATATCTACTAACTAGGAATTGAAATTGGTCTGAAGAAGGGGTCTCGATCAAAAACATCACCCCATTCCTTCTCTCAAGATGCTGCCTATCCCGCTGAGTTACTCCAGCATTTTGTGTCTATCTTCGATTTTAACCAGCACCTGCAGTTCCTTCCTTCACAAATTTAAACTGGGAATTCTTTGTCTGGTGTTACGTGCACTGATTAATTGTTGAGGTGTTTATTTTTCATTTTGCTCAGAGGGGTGTTATGTGGAGGTAATCTAGTTCCAACAAAGGTCAATAAAATTGATGGGGCTCATATGCTCTTGCAATATTTGGAATCCAGGGGACTATTTAGACCAAATCATACACATCCATATTTTGTATTGATTGATAATGCTAAATGTGATAATTAAAATGTATTCACATATAGTCTTATTGTTAAGAGTTACAGGCTCCCTCAGTTTGCTTGCAAATACTGGACTCATAACAAGGTGAGCAGTTCTGCGACTTGAGCTATTGGAACACAGTAACTTTGGTAAGTCTCCCTCCAATGCACTGTCATTTGCTAAATGTATGGTCTCAAGATAGAGGGGAAACAAGTATCATTATAAGAGGGGTTTTATGCTTAGCTTGGGAAAGTCTGCAAATAAAGGAAAGAATAGGGAAAAACTATTTCAAGTTTGATGCCTTAGATATTATGAAGATTATTTTCATGTAATTGAACTGAAATAAATATAATTTGTGATTGTTATGAGATTTCACAATCCTCCAAATAAAATATAATAACTAAGTCAGTCATATAAGATAAACATGGAACGACAGAGACATAAAGAGAGACAAAGAGAAACAGCAGGCTGACTTATCGTTGTGACTAACCACATTAGAAATCTAAAGTCATTGATGACCACTGAGCCTTCTGCCAAATTTAAGCTTGGTAATGTGTGTGGAGAGCCCTTTAAACATATTCAATGTAAATGTCCATCCAATGTTATGTTATAGGTTTTCCCAATCCAATAAGGTTCACTTTTTACCATAATAGTATTGTTAGCTGAAACATGAAACAAGTGTAAATTATGCACTACACTAGTAAGATTAATAATAATAATAATAATAATAATAATAAATACTTTATTGATCCCCTCAGGGAAATTCAGATGTCCAGAAGCTCCCAACCAACAAACCCACAGATTCAAAACGAACGCAGACAGAAAATACATAGAATACAATGTGGACACTACCTGAGAGCAATAAATACTTAAAAAGACCAATAATTAACAGTTAAAAATTAATAATTGCAAAATGCATCCCCCTACAGCCTAGCGGTCCGAATTATAAAATCTAATGGCTGCAGGGGTGAAGGATCTCCTGAACCGCTCCGTTCTACAGGGCAGGGAGAGGAGCCGGTTGTTGTTCCGAGTGCTCTTTTGACTCTCCAGAATTATATGGAGGGGATGCCCGGGGTTTTTCAGGATGACCTGCACCTTGTGCCTCATACGCCTCTCAAGTACCTCCATCCCAGAGTCTACTCTCCCCTCCAGCACTGAGCTAGCTCGTTTAACCAGTTTGACCAGCTTCCTATTGTTTTTTGCACTAATGCTGTTGCCCCAGCAGACAACAGCGTAGAAAATAACGCTTGTGACCACTGTGTTGTAAAACATGTGCAGCATATCCTTACACACATTGAAGGATTTGAGCCTTCTGAGGAAAAAGAGTCTGCTCTGGCATTTTTTGTAGAGGGAGTCAGAGTTGACAGACCAGTCCAGTTTGTTGTCAAGGTGCACTCCAAGGTATTTATATGTCTGCACCACCTCAATGTCAGCCCCTGCAGCGTTGACCGGCTGAAGGGGGAGCTTGGACCTGCCAAAGTTAACCACCATCTCTTTAGTCTTTGTTGTGTTCAGGGTGAGACAGTTCTCTTCACTCCAGGCACAAAAGGCACTGGTCAAGTTCCTGTATTCCTCCTCCTGCCCGTTCCTTACACATGCCACAATCGCTGTATCATCTGAGTATTTCTGTACGTGGCATGTGTCAGACTTATAGTTAAAGTCTGCTGTGTACAGGGTGAAGAGGAACGGGGCCAGAACCGTTCCCTGTGGGGCTCCAACATTGCACACCACTGTGCCAGACACACTGTCCCCCAGCTTGACAAACTGTGGTCGACCCGTCAGGTAGTCGTATATCCAGGAGATAAATGTGGAATCCACCCCCATCTTCTTAAGCTTGTCATTCAGAATCAGGGGTTGGATGGTGTTGAACGCACTTGAAAAGTCGAAGAACATAATCCTCACATAGCCACCGGGTTTGTCCAAAAAGGAGTAGATCCGGTGCAGCATGTAGAGGACTGCGTCATCCACCCCAATGTTCTCCTGGTATGCAAACTGTAGTGGGTCGAGTGCGTGCTGGACTTGTGGTCTCAGGAGATGAATGAGTAGCCGCTCCATTGTTTTCATAATATGGGATGTAAGGGCCACCGGTCTGTAGTCGTTGATCTCGGTCGGCCGCCCTGCTTTGGGAACCGGCACGAGACATGATGTTTTCCACAGACCTGGTACCCTCCCTGACTGGAGGCTCAGGTAGAAAATGGTCTGGAGCGGCTCCGCCAGCTGAGCCGCACAGTCTTTTAGTAGCCTGGGACATACACCATCAGGGCCAGCTGCTTTACCAGGGCGCAACCTCCTCAGCTCAGCTCTCACCTCGTCCGCCGTGAAGAACAGTTGAGGAGATGCCGGCATAGGAGGTGCTGCAGCTGTGGTGTTGGGGGGGGGGATTAAACGAGAACTTACCAGTTTGAAGTTTGATCTTTATTTTATGAGGAGTTACGTCGAGGGACTACGTGAAGAAGGCCGTCCAGGCGCACGCGTGTCAAACTTCAAAGCAGCGGTGAAATCACAGATGATATATACCGAAGCATAATAGTAAGCTACGTGATACAAAACTTAACTTACCTTTGATCTTTATTAGGGTGGGAGCGGAGGGCACGTAGTCCCTCGACGTAACTCCTCATAAAATAAAGATCAAACTTCAAACTGGTAAGTTCTCGTTTAATCTTACTATTTTACTTCGGAGTCACGTGAGTGACTACGTGAAGATATTAAAGCTTCTGTGATTTCAGGCCGTAGATTCAATTCCGGCGTATCACTGCATTTTGATTGACTCTATGAGTGAAAATGCTCATTAACATGCAACCATAACATTTGTTAATCAGTTAATGGTTTGTTTTATGATAAACATTATGTGTCCCATTTTAATCACTGGGAACATTTAATACTGAATCCAAAACAGTACCACCAAATACATCAGGGTCTGCAATCTCTTTGTGGTAATACTTGTAAAACATCCTTTCATTTGACCATCCTGCGGCCGTGAGGATATGGTCTATTGGAACGTCCAAATCCTTGGCCGCCGATGTTGCCACCGTCTTGGTGGAATAAGATTAAAATTTGTCAGTATCAATTCCTGAATCCAATAGCACCTTCTTCAGCCATCTTGAAATTGTTTGTGTTGTCACTTTTTTGTGTGTTTTTTTATGGTTGATAAATAATGCGGATTCTACACCTCTAAGGTGCTTGGTGGTCTCAATGTAGTGTTTCAAATATGTAACTACACATAATCTTTGATCTGTAGGATATACTGAAAAAAACAATTTACACCCCGAGACTCCTGGTCTGCTCTGTTTTAGCAGGTCATAGACATAGAATGTAATTTCCTCTGCTGTCATTCCCATTCTGTTTACCCGTAACTTGTGTAAAGTTTGTACTCTTTGGGCTGAGACTAAAGCCATTAACATGACTACTTTCAGTGATTTTGTCTAAAGACAAATTTAAGATGGGACTCCAATCCCTAAGTAGTGTGAGTACATCCCTCACATTCCACATTCCGTATATCTCGGTCTGGGAGGTTTAGCATTAAAGATGCCCTTCATGTATCTACAAATCAAGGGGTGTGATCCTAGAACTTGTTGTTCAGATGCTCTCGATACATATGCAGAGAGGGCACTCCTTGCAGCATTGATCGCACTATAACTTAAATTTGCATCAAAATGTAATGTTCACAAGAATTCTACATCTGACTTGCTGCAGTGTGGTAAGAAATATTTTGTGTTGAACAAAACTGCTCCCATTTCTTAATGTAAGAGATGTGCTGCTTCTGGGTACTATCCCTCCAGGATCCTGTAATTACATCCATACTGCGATCTGTTAGTCTTCTTCCAACATATGGCCTTCTTTGAATCTGCAAATCAATACGATCATGTAAAACATGAAATCACCAGTTACAGGATGCACGAGTAGGTTTTCTTGTCTTGAGACATGCATTATAGGTTCTGTCATCATTTTTTTTTTAACACTAGTTGATACCATGGTTGTGTGGCCAGTCTGGAACCAACAATTCTGAAGCATTATCTTGTTTGATCTTCTGTAGACTCTACTGATCAGACAAAAGGGAGGAAATGCATATTAAAACATTCCACCCCAATTTAACGTAAACGCATCTACTCCTGTTGCACCTAGGTCTGGTTCCCACGAAACATATTGAGGTAACTGGTGGTTCAATCTGGATGCAAAAAGTCAATTTCTGGTTTCCCAAATTTTTTCACAATCTTATGGAAAATGTCACGATTTAACATCCATTCTGTATTGTCATTAAATTTGCGTGACCTAGTGTCTGTAATTATATTGAATTTACCTGGTAGGTAAATTGCAGAAACCAAATGTCTCTCTTAATGCACCAGTGCCAATTCATCTTTGCTAATCTGTCAAATGCTTCAGATTTGATTCCACCCATATGATTGACATATGCTACTGCCGTAGTGTTGTCAATCTGAACGTGTACATGCAAATTTTGTACCTTGCGGCAAAGGGCTTTAAGCCCATGAAATACACTTAGTAATTCAAGATAATTAATGCCATGTGTCTCGAGCAAAGGTTCTTCCTCTGAATTCGATCTACCTCCACAGCTTGAGATGGTATCAGCATCTCCCCAACCTAGTGCACCTGCATCGGTTTGTAGGCTGATAGCTGGTGATTCAACCAGAATTTTTTCTGTAAGACCAATCAACATTTTTAATCCGCAATTTTATATCATTAATTGCTGTGTTTGGTAGTTGCATGGGTCTATCAAATACCCGGAATGTCTTTTAAATACTAATACCTCGCTGCAGTTGTTGGTAATGCAGTGGGCCAAGCTGAACAGCTGGAAAAGAAGCAATTAGTTTGCCAATTAGGCTTGCCACTTGCCTGATTGATGGTTGTTTGCCTGCAATTAGTTCCTTACAACCCTCAATTCACTGCAGCTTTTAGTCCTTGGGTAAGGTCACTGTCATGTGCTCTGAATTAATAGTGAACCCCAAGTAATCAATTATTTTGTTAGGTGTCAATCTAGATTTATCTGGATAGATAAAGAAGCCCAGATTTTGAATGTTAGTTTGACTTTTTAAACTGATGCCGTCGTTATGGCTTCAGTCTCCCACAACTAAAATGTCAACCAAATAAACCATTATCAAATGGCCTTGGGCTCTTAACAATGCTAAGATTGGTTTTAGCAATTTAGTAAACAATCTAGGGGCTGAGGTTAAACCATTAAGCAATGCTTTGAATTGCCACCACTGATGCATCCAGATAAATTTCAAATATCTACGATCTTTACCATGCATGGCCACAGAGTAATACGCATCTTGGAGATCTATGCTTGCCATATAGCATTCTGTTGAATTTAACTGCAAAGCATTAGTAAATGTCTCCATTTTGAAATGTTTATACTGTACAAAAGGGTTGAGACTTGTAAGTTCTAAATGATTGTACTGCCACCATCCTTTTTTAGGTATAGAGAAAATACTAGATATGAACTGGTGGTTTTGATAAGTTGTTTTCTCAATTACCCCTTTTTTTTAACTCAATATGTCAAGTTCTACTTGAATAATTCTAATCTCTTCTTTAGAGAACATGTATTTGTCTTGGAATATGTTGAGTAGGGGAATTTTCATTTTTTTGGTAGCATTCAATTCTAAACCCCATTATACTGCACAGTATATAAGCATCAGATGTTATTTGTTGCCCTTCTTTTAGGAAGAATTGTAATTTTCCCCAAATTTGTGAATAGGACACATCTGATATGTTTGTCTCAGAACCAGAACCACCTACCTCAGGATTTGCTGGTGTCACTTTTTGTACCTTGCCCCTTGTGGGAATAACCATGTCCTCCACGTCCTGGGGTCGTACGCCAATATCGTGTATGCGGGTACGATATACAATACAATTTTATTTGTCATTTAACCTCGAGGTTCAAATGAAATGTTGTTTCTGCAGTCATACACACAAGAAAAAGACCCAGGACACAACACAATTTACACAGACATCCATCACAGCGCATCTCCTCCTCGTTGTGATGGAAGGCAAAAACTTATCTCTCCCCTGCACTCCCCATTCCCCTCCCGATGTCAGAGTCAAAGCCCCCAGCGGGCGATGGTAATTGTCCCGCGGCCATTAACGCCGCGCGATGCAAGGCCACGCTCCGGGTCTTATTGTTGGAGCCCCCGGCGTGCGCTAGCAAAGTCTCGCAGCCATTTCAAGCCGCATGGGGCAGTGATGTAAGGCCCCGCTCCAGGTATTCTTCGACCCCGCAACTCGGGCGGGTGAAGTCGCCGTTGCGGAAGCCCCGAAAAGCGGTTTCCCAGCAGGCTCCCGGTATTACTGTCCACCAGACCTGCGGTAAGCCTCCGAATCTCCGGGGGTCGGGTCGCAGCCAAGCGCCACCACCGCTCCGAACTCGGCCAGCTCTACGATGGTGAGTAGCTCCGCAGCTCCGGGACTGGAGCCCTAGGTCGTTCCTGCCGGAGGCCGCTCCACGGTGCTAGGCCCTAACGACAACGGAGACCCGACAGGGAGAAGGTCGGGTTCTCCGTGCAGGGGAAAGATTTTAAAAGTTTCCCCACCACCCCCCGCCCCCCCCACACACACATACCCCGTCAAAAAAATAAAACCTACATTGAAACGAGACAAAAAATAATAAAAAGACAGACGGACTGCAGAGGCCGCTGCGACGTGAGTCGCGCCGCCCACCGGAGGTGAATACGAGCGACTTGTTCCTTCACCAGTTCCAGCCACCCTTTGGTATGGATAGTGTCTTCGTTATGGCAATTGTATATTAGATGGTTTACAGAGCCCTGCAAACTTAGGATGTATGTTAGGTCTTATCGCATTTTTATGAATACAGTTTATTTCAAATTGTGCATTACACATCATTCCCATAACATCCTGATGTGCCGTTGTCACATTTCCTCTTCCAGGTCTCTGGCAAATGCCGTGATGCTTGACCACATTAATCTTAGTACCCGCTGTAACCTCATTTCTTGAACGCATACTGCAGTGCCCATAACTCCACACTTCACTGTTGACAGATGGGACTACTAGCAGAGCGCAATTCTGCGGGATTTCATATTTGTTCTTAATCTCATCCATCGTTGGTTCTTCCGAATGATGGGAAAGCAGGTATTTATACTTCTGCTATATCCTCTTTTAGAGGTTGTCCCTTTTTTCTGGGACTAGAGAACTTATGGGCCAGCCCTGGTACATTTCTTTTTTGTGTGGGCTCTGGTCCTTATATGATTCATTGTCAGAATATTCTGGATATTCCTCCTCATAATGGGTTTCACCTGGTATTTTTCATCAGGTATTTCATGCGCTGGCTTGATAAGCCTACGCTTCTTTGACCATCTTTGGGGTATCTCAAGCTCTTCATAGAGCCGTATACTGACAGCCCACTTTTAGGTGCTGCTCCATTCTGGTCTCCTGTAGACCAACGTCTGTATTGTCTTTCAGACATTTCTGTTGCTGGCTCAGTGCTAGGCCTACATACATATTAATCTCCAACGTTTCCCAGGACCTCTTCTGGGTGTTCCATGCGCTGGCTCTTTAGGCCCGCGTTTTTTATACTCCTTCTGGAGTTTGCTTTATCAATATTTTACCCATGAGGAATTTCAGTTGATAACTCTATCTGACATGATTTATAGTTCATACTCCTCCGAGTCTACAGGCCTATTATTTTCTTTATGGCCTTGCTCCCTGTGGGAGTTTCAACGGGACTTTTTCTCCCGTGTAAAAATAGTTGTTTCTTTACCATCGACTTTTTAGTCGGGCGCCCGCTACTCTCAGACATTTTGTCTTATTGAGTGCTTACTGCGGTGCGCTTACCATTATTCCTCCCACCTTTCTCCATATATTAAGACTTGCCTGTGTCTCTGAACGCAGTCTCCACGGAGAAAAGCAGCCTGAAAATGAAAGTAAAATACTTACGTTCAGGTTTTCTTTCACTCACCGCTTGGAGGTTCCGCACCTCCTACCGCGGTCACAGCGCAATGCGTCTGACGAGATGACGCGCGTGCGCCTGGACGGCCTTCTTCGCGTAGTCACTCACGTGACTCCGAAGTAAAATTCATTAATAATGTTACCAAAATCTGTGATACTAATTTTGGAGACTAAATCTTTTACGTATGTGGAAGAGAATATGTAGTAGAATCAACCATAAAAGGATAATTTACCGACAGATTGATTTTTGCCTATGTGAAAAATGAAAGAAAAACAGTTTTGGATTGCAGTAAATACTAACAATGTGACTTTACATTCCCTCGCTCTCTTCCTCCCCCCCTTATGTTAACAGGATTAGAGATTAAAGACAAGATGTAAACTTGAATGCCTTTTAATTCCAATAATACAGATTAATACTTAATTTTAAATACACCCCAAATCAAAGTATGTCACATAACAACTATACACCTGGCTGTTAATTGAATTTATACATTAAATTTAAACAGCTGTTTCTTTTAGAGACATGATTTTCATTTAATAGAGAATAAATATTGACAATCCAAGTATTTTTAAAGTTACAATATTTTGATGTTTTATTGTACATCGCGTCATAGTAGTCACTATGAAACAAGAGTCATTACATGCACTAGAAGCACTCTCTAGTTAAGTGGCTTGGCACTGATCCTCTTCAGGAGTCAGTTGAAAATCGTACAAAACAAAGTGGCTGCTTTTACTCAAAATATCCGAAGAAATTAGGTTAAGAGAAACCCTGAGCTACGGAAAGGTTTCATGAGTTTGGTTTAAAGAAAGCACCGTTAGTAATGCTCCCATTCCAATCTCCTTCTTCCTTAGGTTGGAGGTCCCACAACTCCTACCCCAAATTATGAAGTCATGTCAAATGAGCAAAAAGATCTTCCGTCACCACATTGTTTTTTGAAATAGTAGGTGAATCGTGAGGGAAAAGCAAAGCTGCAGGGAACGTTTAGAAAATATTTTCTTCTGTAAATGTGCACCATTCCCTCTTTCCATCAATTGATTTTTGAATGTGTAATGATGAAAGAAATCGAGATGGCTAACATTTAAGTGACCTCTCGAAAAGTAAGCGATTTTCAAATTACAAACACTCTGACAAATGTTCTTGAAGTTTGGTACTTCATTGTGAAATCAAGCAATATTATGATTGTTTGTGATATCTCACAACCTGCAAAGGGTTGAAAGCTGTTCTGGTTAACTCGATGTCAAAATTAAACTTTGAAATCAAATTAAAAATACAATTGGCTGATCTATATTTTGAAAGGTGATTGCTTTTTCCAATTGAATTTACAACACTTCTATGGCCAAAACGTAATTATAGCATGCCAAATCCTTTTGAGTACGTGATTGCCTTAAGAAGCCTTTCCTTCAGCTTGTCCTTGGTAGAGTAGTCTGGAAGTAGCAGTACATTGAAGCACGTATGTGTTGTTGGTAGTCTGCCAGGAGAAAAGAAACACTGAAATATCATTGGAGGTCATTTGGTCTATGGTGTCCATACCTGCTGTTAGAAGAAGCTGTTTAGATTAACTGTATGGTTCATCTCTGATGCCCTGTCGTCTATGACACATTACCTGCTAATCTAAATTATCTTTGAATCTATTGAAAGCTTTTATCTTTTCCACCCTTTCATGTATTTATTTTCACCACTGGGTTAAGAGTATTTTCAACCACCTTCTAATCCTTCAACCATTGCTTTAAATGATTGCAGGGTGTGGAAGAATGTTATAGCAATAGGCAAATGCGTCTTCTTTTTGCAGTAATTTTCCCATTACAATGTCAGGCTGAATGTGCTGTATATGATCTCCTATATGCCCTGCAACTCTGTCCCTGAGGCAAAGGGACCTGGAAAATGTTTATCAGAATCCCCACTATCTTCTTCCTTTTGCATCTCATAACATCGTAGATATATATTTTCTGGCCTGATGATACAGCTACTTTCGAAGATGCTAAACCACAATGCTTATATAGTCCTTTTCCTTTGAAGACAGACTAAATATTCACATACTAAAGTCTTCTATTTCCAAAGCTAAGGTCAGATCAATATTATCTTCTTCAATAATGAAGACATTTGGGGCTATATAGAGTATGCCAGCTCATGCTCTTTTGTTCTCACCATTTCCTTATAGGTCTCCAAGAGACAAACCTTTTTTATTTGTTAACCTCTTATCTTGAGTAAGCCATTTAGAACGGAGATGAGGAAACGCTTTTTCTCACAGAGAGTGGTGAGTCTGTGGAATTCTCTGCCTCAGAGGGCGGTGGAGGCAGGTTCTCTGGATGCTTTCAAGAGAGAGCTAGATAGGGCTCTTAGAAATAGCGGAGTCAAGGGATATGGGGAGAAGGCAGGAACAGGGTACTGATTGGGGATGATCAGCCATGATCACATTGAATGGTGGTGCTGGCTCAAAGGGTCGAATGGCTTACTCCTGCACCTATTGTCTATTATCCCTTATGTATGTCTTACATATTCTTATGTTTCCCTTGATTTTAGCTGCCAATCTTTTATTGCACATTATCTTTGCCTTCATAATTTCCTATTTATACCTACCTCCTGACTTCCTAAATCTGTCTGTGCTTTGCTGTATTGAATCTCTATGCCTGTGCTGCTGGTTGCTGCTTTATCCGTATGCTTACCGAATTTTAAGAGGTTGCAGATAGGGCAGTTGTTGATTAAAATAGTTAATTTCAAGGTATCATATGTGCACAATTTCAACACTTGATTTCTTTTAAAAAGTTTAAAAATGTAAAATATAAGCCAAGTGACCATCTTTTAATCTTACCCATCCTCCTTATGAATAGTCTGATCCCAGGAGTTAATTTAAAGAAAACATGTACATGACTAGGGTTTAATCAATTACTGGAAAATACTCCATACAGTGAGAAGGTTCTTGTGTGATGTACGTACACAAACATTGATCAGTTCCATCAATTGCTTACTTTGATGTTTTAGATTACATCCAAATTAAAGAATATGACTTGCATTTTCTCCATTAGCTTGTTTGCATATCTTATCATATAGTCAGTCCAACAAGTTAAAGATAAATAAATTATTCACAAAAAAAGTTATCTTAAAACATACCTGTCTGAATCTGGTCCGTTCTTGGTTATGATTAACTTAATTTTGCCAAGGCCGCCGACTGGGGCGCGATCAGAGCCTGTGGTGAACTGCAAGAACTGACGCTTCTGTTCCTCTGGAAGACTGTGAGTTATACCCCAGAAATCTCTTGAAAGGTGTTCATGATAAAAGGAGGATAGAGGAAACAAAAAGTAAAATTAGGTTGAAAAAGAAAAAATTTCAGTGCTGCCCAATACTTTGTGTGGTGATTTGCAGCAATACATTGTGACTCATGCCATTCTTTAGCTTACTTTGAAGTTCACCATGAGCTAGATTACTGAGGGGTAAATTTAAACAAACCAAGCAATACATTTTTAACCAAGTGCACATGTTAAAATATTAAAATGCTAATTTTACAGTAATTAACAACAATTTTAATAATAGAATAAAAAACAAATATGAAAAACAAAGATAGACACAAAAAGCTGGAGTAACTCAGCAGGACAGGCAGCATCTCTGGAGAGAAGGAATGGATGATGTTTCGAGTCTAGACCCTTCAGACGGATGTCATTGGAGTGGGCGGTACATGGATTAGGAAGTGTATCGATAAGGATGTGTAGTGTGTGAAAACAGGACAAAGGCAATGGAGATCATAGAAATATAGAAAATAAGGTGCAGGAGGAGGCCATTCAGCCCTTTGAGCTAACACCACCATTCAATATGATCATGGCTGATCATCTAAAATCAGTACCCCGTTCCTGCTTTTTCCCCAATATCCCTTGATTCCTTTAGCCTTAAGAGCTAAATCTAACTCTCTCTTGAAAACATCCAGTGAATTGGCCCCCACTGCCTTCTGTGGCAGAGAATTCCACAGTTTCACAACTCTCTGGGTGAAAAAGATTTTCCTCATCTCAGTCCTAAATGGCCTACCCTTTATTCTTAAACTGTGGCCTGTGTTCTGGACTCCCGCAAGATCGGGAACATTTTTCCTGCATCTAGCCTGTCCAGTCCTTTAAGAAATTTATATGTTTCTATAAGATCTCCTCTCATCCTTCTAATTCCAGTGAATACAAGCCATTCTTTCATCATGTCAGTCCCGCCATCCCAGGAAGTAACCTGGAGAACCTACACTGCACTACCTCAATAGCAATAATGTCCTTCCTCAAATTAAGAGACCAAAATTGCGCACAATACTCCAGGTGCGGTCTCATAAGGTACAACTGCAGTAGGACCTCCTTGCTCCTAAACTCAAATCCTCTCCCTATGAAGGCCAACATGCCATTAGCTTTCTTCACTGCCTGCTGTACCTGCATGCTTACTTTCAAGGAAAATATAGAATAGATCATAGTTAGTTGGGAGAAGGTAGTAACAAAGCAAACAGCAATAAAATGTAGTCAGAGACAGTAAGACTGGTCAGAAAACTGGGAAGTTAGAGAATTCAATGTTCATACCGCTGGGGTGTAAAATGCCCATGCGAAATATGAGGTGCTGTTCCTCCAATTTGCGCTGGGCCTCACTCTGACAATGGAAGAGGCCCAGGACAGAAAGGTCAGTGTGGGAATTGGAGGGGGACTTAAAGTGTTGAGCAACCGGGAGATCAGGTAGGTTTAGACGGGCTGACCAGAGGTGTTCAGAGAAACGATCGCCGAGCCTGCACTTGGTCTCGCTGATATACAGCAGTCTACACCTGGAACAATGGATACAGTCAATGAGTTTGGAGGAGGTGCAAGTGAATCTCAGCCTCACCTGAAAAGACTTTTGAGGTCCTTGGACATAGTCGAGGGGGGGAGCTATAGGGACAGGTGTTGCATCTCCTGCGGTTGCAGGGGAAAGTACTGGGGAGGGGATGGTTTGGGTGGGAAGGGAAGAGTTGACCAGGGAGTTGCCGAGGGAATGGTCTCTGCGGAAAGGGGTGGAGATGGGAAGTAAAGGGATCCGTTGGAGGTGGCAAAAATGTCAGAGGATGATGTGCTGTGTGCGACGGCTGGTGGGGTGGAAGGTGAGGAAAATGTCCCAATTACGAATGAGGAGGAAGGGGGAGCAAGAGCAGAGATGCTGGATATTGAGGAGACCCTAGTGAGAGCCTCATCTATAATGGAAGAGGGAACACCGTTCTCTAAAGAATGAGGACATCTCCGATGACCTGGTATGGAACGCCTCATCTTGGGAGCTGATGGGGCGCAGACAGAGGAATTGGGAGTATGGAATAGAGTTTTTACAGGAAGCAGGGTGGGAAAAAGTGTAGTCCAGATAGCTATGGGAGCCAATGGGTTTATAATAGATGTCAGTGAATAGTTTGCCTCCTGTGATGGAGACGGTGTGATCAAGAAACGGTAGGTAGATGTCGGAAATGGTCCAAGTAAAAAACAAAAATGATTTCAGAAACCAATTCTCTGGGAATATTATACATAGTCATAGAGTCTTACAGCATGGAAACTTGCTCTCATTAGCCAACATGTCCCATCTACACTAGTCCCAATTACCTGCGTTTGGCCCAGATCCCTCTAAACCTTTCCTATCTATATATCTGCCCAAATATCTTTTAAATGTTGTCATTGTACATGCCTCAACTATCTCCTCTGGCAGCTTGTTCCTTATATCCACCACGCTTTGTGTGAAAAAGTTGCCCTTCGATTTCCTCTTCAATTTTACCCCTCTCACCTTAAACCTAGGTCCTCTGGTCTCGATTCCCCTGCTCTGGGCAAGAGACTGTGCATCTACCCGATTTATTCCTCTCATGATAATATACACTCTATAAGATCACCCCTCATCCTCCTGCGCTCCAAAGAATAGAGTCTTAGCTGGCTCAACTTCTTCTCGTAGCTCAGGCCCTCTAGTCCTGGCAGCTTCCTCGTAAATCTTGGCTGCACCTTTTCCAGCTTGACAACATATTTCCTATAACATACAAAATCCCATACAAAAACTGAACACAATACTCTAAATGCGGCCTCACCAACATCTTTTATGACTACAGCATGACTTCTCAACTCCTATACTCAATGCTCTGACCAATGAAGGCCAATGCGCCAAAGCCTTTTTGACCACCGTATCTACCGGTGATGCCACTTTCAAAGAAACAAAGCACCTGTACTCCTAGATCCCTCTGCTCTGCAACACTACCCAGAGCCCTACTGTGTAGTTCACTGTAGGTTCTGCCCATGTTAGTACTCCCAAAATGCAACACCTCACATTTCTGTATTAAATTCCATCAACCATTCTTCAGCCCACCTGTAGACGGCAAATGATGGAGTAACTCAGCGGAACAGGGAGCATCTCTGGAGAGAAGGAATGGCATGTTGCCAGTCCTGCTGAGTTACTCCAGCATTTTGGATCTATCTTCAGTTTAAACCAGCATCCGCAGTTCCTTCATCCACACCTCATCCCACATGCCCAAACAATGAAAATATTGTTGCAATTTTAGACAACCATCTTCACTATCTACAATATCACCCACTCAAGTGTCATCTGCAAACATGCTAACCATAACATGTATATTCTCATCCAAATCATTGATATAGATGACAAACAGCAATGGGTCCAGCACATAACCATGAGGCACACCACAAGCCTCCAGTCCGAAAAGTAACCTTTCACCATCACCCTCTGCTTCCTTCCATGAAGCCAATTTTCTATCCATTCAGCTATCTCTCCTTGAGTCCCATGGAATCCAGAGCAGCCTACAGTGTGGAACCTTGTCAAATGCCTTACTAAAATCCATGTATACAACATCTACAGCTCTGGCTTCATCGGCATTTTTGGTCATATCTTCAAAAAATCTTCCAAAAATTCAATCAGATGTGTGGCACAACCTCCCATGTACAAAGCCATGTTGGCTATCCCTAAACAACTCATGTCCATCTAAGTGCATATATATCCTATCCCTCAGAATACTCTCTAGTAACTTTCCGACCTGCAAATTCCTCTCTCGCTTCCCAGAGTCCTCGGATATATCTGATCAGGCCTGGGAAATTTGTTAATCTTCATACATGTCAGGACCTTCAGCACTTCTGTGACCATAATACTGACTGCTCTCAAGACACTTCCAGTGACTAACCCAATATCTCCAGTCCTCCTGTCTTTCTCCATGGTAAAAACAAAGGAGAAACATGACATTGTTGTTGCTCCAGTCACGCAGGAAAAATAAAACATCTTCATAGAAGTCAGATGAGGAAGATGCTTTTGAAACAAATTGCATCTAAATGGCAGCGCTACGTTTTCTTCTGTGAGTGTCCTACTCAACTCAACCGAGAATAAAACAAATACTAAACCTGAATCTAAAAATGTTTTAATGCTTCATAATAAAGCAATTACGTAATATTTTTAAAGACCTGGGTGTATTTAAGATGAATGCACTGCCACTGTATTTTAACCTGCTGCATTTCTTAATGGGTGATGTAGACATTGGATATGGGGAGTGCAAAGAATGCTGTAGGTTGGTGAATAGACAATAGACAATAGGTGCAGGAGTAGGCCATTCGGCCCTTCATGGCCGATCAACCAATATCAGTACCTCATTCCTGCCTCCTCCCCATATCCCCTGACTCCCCTATCTTTAAGAGCCCTATCTAGCTCTCTCTTGAAAGTATCCAGAGAACCGGCCTCCACCGCCCTGAGGCAGAGAATTCCAGACTCACAACTGTGTGAAAATTTGTTTCCTCATCTCCGTTCTAAATGGCTTACCCATTATTCTTAAACTGTGGCCCCGGGTTCTGGACTGCCCCAACATTGGGCCTCTAGCGTGTCCAAACCCTTAATAATCTTATATGTTTCATAGAAACATAGAAAATAGGTGCAGGAGTAGGCCATTCGGCCCTTCGAGCCTGCACTGCCATTCAATATGATCATGGCTGATCATCCAACTCAGTATCCTGTACCTGCCTTATCTCCATACCCCCTGATCCCTTTAGCCACAAGGGCCACATCTAACTCCCTCTTAAATATAGTCAATGAATTGGCCTCAACTACTTTCTGTGGCAGAGAATTCCAGAGATTCACCACTCTCTGTGTGAAAAATGTTTTTCTCATCTCGGTCCTAAAAGATTTCCCCCTTATCCTTAAACTGTGACCCCTTGTTCTGGACATCCTCAACATCGGGAACAATCTTACTGCATCTAGCCTGTCTAACCCCTTAAGAATTTTGTAAGTTTCTATAAGATCCCCCCTCAATCTTCTAAATTCTAGCGAGTACAAGCCGAGTCTATCCAGTCTTTCTTCATATGAAAGTCCTGACATCCCAGGAATCAGTCTGGTGAACCTTCTCTGTACTCCCTCTATGGCAAGAATGTCTTTCCTCAGATTAGGAGACCAAAACTGTACGCAATACTCCAGGTGTGGTCTCACCAAGACCCTGTACAACTGCAGTAGAACCTCCTCTGCCATCCACATCAATACTGAACCCCCAATACCATGTGCTTTAAGTTTGTATACTAATCTCTTATGTGGGACCTTGTCGAAAGCCTTCTGAAAGTCTCGAAAGCCTTCAATATGATCCCTTCTCATCCTTCTAAATTCCAGAGTATACAAGCCCAGCTGCTCCATTCTTTTAGCATATGACAGTCCCGCCATCCCAGGAATTAACCTTGTGAACCTATGTGCACTCCCTCAATAGCAAGAATGTCCTTCCTCAAACTCGGAGACCAAAACTGCACACAATACTCCAGGTGTGGTCTCACTAGGGCCCTGTACAATTGCAGAATGATCTCTCTGCTCCTATACTCCACTCCTCTTGTTATGAAGGCCAACATGCCATTCGCTTTCTTCACTGCCTGCTGTACCTGCATGCTTACTGATGAAAAAGGACCCCCAGATCCCATTGTACTTCCCCTTTTCACCAACTTGACACCATTTAGATATAATCTGCCTTCCTGTTTTTGCTACCAAAGTGGATAACCTCACATTTATCCACATTAAACGGCATCTGCCATGCATCTGCCCACTCACCCAACCTGTCCAAGTCACCCTGCATTCTCATAGCATCCTCCTCACAGTTCACACTGCCACCCAGCTTTGTGTCACCTGCAAATTTATTAATGTTACTTGTAATCCCTTCATCTAAATCATTAATATATATTGTAAATAGCTGCGGACCCAGCACCGAGCCTTGCGGTACCCCACTAGTCACTGCCTGCCATTCTGAAAGGGACCTGTTAATCCCTACACTTTGTTTCCTGTCTGCCAACCAATTTTCTATCCATGTCAGCACTCTACCCCCAATACCATGTGCCCTAATTTTGACAGTCCCACCATCCTGGAAATTAACCTTGTGAACATATGCTACACTCCCTCAATAGCAAGAATGTCCTTCCTCAAATTATTAAACCAAAACTGCACACAATACTCCAGGTGTGGTCTCACTAGGACCCTGTACAACTGGCAAATGACCTCTTTGCTCCTATACTCAAATCCTCTTGTTATGAAGGCCAACATGCCATTAGCTGTCTTCACTGCCTGCTGTACCTGCATGCTTAGTTTCAGTGACTGATGAACAAGGACCCCCAAATTGCTTTGTACTTCCCCTTTTCCCAACTTGACACCATTCAGTTAATTTTCCTGTTTTTGATACCAAAGTGGATAACCTCAGATTTATCCACATTATATTGCATCTGCCATGCATCTACCCACTCACCCAACCTGTCCAATTCACCCTGCACTCTCGTAGTATCCTCCTCACAGTTCACACTGCCATTTGTGTCATCTTCAAATTTGCTAATGTTACTTTGAATCCCTTCATCTAAATCATTGATAAATATTGTAAATAGCTGCGGTCCCAGCACCGAGCCTTGCGGTACCCCACTAGTCACTGCCTGCCATTCTGAAAGGGGCCTGTTAATCCCTACTCTTGTCAGTAACCTACCCCCTATACCATGTGCTCTAATCTTGCCCACTAATCTCCTATGTGGTACCTTATCGAATGCTTTCTGAAAGTCCAGGTACACTACATCCATTGGCTCTCCCTTGTCCATTTTACGAGTTACATCCTCAAAAAATTCCAGAAGATTAGTCAAGCATGATTTCCCCTTCGTAAATCCATGCTGACTCTGTCCGATCCTGTTACTGCTATCCAAATGTGCAGCTATTTCATCTTTTATGATTGACTCCAGCATCTTCCCCACCACCGATGTCAGGCTAACTGGTCTATAATTCCTTGTATTCCCTCTCCTGCCTTTCTTAAAAAGTGGGATAACATTAGCTATCCTCCAATCCACAGGAACTGATCCTAAATCTATAGAACATTGGAAAATGATCACCAATGCGTCCATGATTTCTAGAGCCACTTCCTTAAGTACCCTGGGTTGCAGACCATCAGGCCCTGGGGATTTATCAGCCTTCAGTCCCATCAGTTTACCCTACGCCATTTCCTGCCTAATGTGGATTTCCTTCAGTTCCTTTGTCACCCCTGATCCTCTGGCCACCAGTACATCAGGAAGATTGTTTGTATCTTCCTTAGTGAAGACGGATCCAAAGTACCTGTCCAACTCTTCTGCCATTTCCTTGTTCCCCATAATAAATTCACCTTTATCGGTCTTCAAGGGTCCAACTTTGGTCTTAACTATTTTTTTCGTCTTCACATACCTAAAGAAGCTTTTACTATCCTCCTTTATATTCTTGGCTAGCTTACCTTCGTACCTCATCTTTTCCCCCCGTATTGCCTTTTTAGTTACCTTCTGTTGCTCTTTAAACATTACCCAATCCTCTGACTTCCCACTCATCTTTGCTATGTTGTGCTTTTTCTCTTTTATTTTTATACTGTCATTGACTTCCCTTGTAGCCCCTTGGAATCTTTCTTCCTGGTTGAAATGAACTGATCCTGCACCTTCTGTAATATTCCCAGAAATACCTGCCATTGTTGTTCCAGTCATCCCTGCTAGGGTATCTTTCCAGTCAACTTTGGCAGTTCCTCCCTCATGGCTCCATAGTCCCCTTTGTTCAACTAATACTGACACCTCCGATTTACCCGTCTCCCTCTCAAATTGTAGATTAACACGAAGAAAAGGCAGATACCTTACTATCCTAGATTCTTTTGTGAATCCTCCATCATACTCTGTAGCTTCTTCCAGTGCATGGAAATCCAGATTCTGGAATGCAATGAAATTGTAAATAATAATTAGAATGTAAGATACCACTTCAATCTGCTGCAGGAAATAGAGATAGAGCACTTAATATTGTTCCACTGGAACACCCAAATCAGTCATAGCAAATCAACTAACAAGGAATAGTTGGGAGGGGGACGGACAGAATGACCAAGTGTTCTGATTAGAGGAAATTTCTTAGTTAAAGAGAAAAAAATGCACAGCAAAATTGTGGACAATAACTGAAGCTTATAATGAAGGGACAAAGGACATTTATTGTCACGTACACCAATTGGTGTAGTGAAATTTGAGTTGCCATTTGCAGCACACTACTAAACGGAAAACACTACATTAAAGAATTTAACATTGAACATAAAAACATCCTCCCACAATGGTTCCCACTGTGAGGGAAGGCAACAAAGCCCAGTCCTCTTCCTCTTGTTCACCCATTGTCGGGCCTATTGAGGCCTCCACAGTCGTTGCAACGGCGGGCCGATGTTTCAGGCCCTCTTGCCGGATGATGGAGCTCCAGCGTCGGGAGAACACTCTCAGCGGCTTGGAGTGTCTGGAACGGACGCTTCCTACCCGTGACCGCGGCTCCCGAAGTCCACAGGCCGCGCAGGTTGGAGCTCCAACACTGGCGATCTCAGCGAAAGATCCCAGGCTCCGCGGTGTTCAGAGTCAGCGCTGCCTGCAGCTGGAAGCTCCGCAACCACAGCTCCGCGATGTAGGAGTCGGCGGTCACAGCACTCCGGAGTTTACCACACGGCGACCCTTGGTAAGGCATCGCCCGCTCCGCGATGGTGCTTCAGCGCTGCGCCGCCGTCGGAGATGAAGTTCTGGCCGGTCCTGGCAGGAAACGCCGCTCCAGTCCCGTTGGTAGGCAGCGAGGAAGGGGTGAAGATGCGGCTCGGAGGAAAGCCGCATCTCCGACCATGTAGGGACTGAGAAATACAGTTGCCCCCTTCCCCCATAGTTCCAAAAAAGACTAGAAGACCTCCAAAATAAAACACACTAACACACTAAAAATAAAAAAAAGGTTGAAAGGACAAACAGCTGCAGGCAGGGCAGCCATACTCGACGGCGCCCCCACTTGACAAGAGATATAACTAGTATTCCTCCAATTAGAGTCACAGCACAGCAGGGAAAACAGTAAAGGCAAAATTTAAGTCTGTTTATCTGAATACATGCAGCATTTGTAATAAGACCGTAAATTAACATTAACAGTACAAATAAAAATGAATGGGTATGATCTAATAGTCATGAAGGTTTGGTAAAGTGATCAATTCTGGGAATTAAATATTCCTGGGTAATTAATGTGCAAGAGAAACAGGTAAAATAGAAAAGGAGAGGTGGCCCGATTTAAAAATAAATGGAATAAAGTCAATGGAGAAAAATAATTTGAGTTTGGAAAATCAAAAAGTAGATTAATTTTGGGTAGTGCAGAGCAACATAATGGGGGTGTTGCTTTTAGGCTCCAAAACCATAAAGCATATTAGGAAATTGGAGGCAAATGTTACAAGGGGAATACAATAATTATGGGGAGATTTAAAATCAATGTACAATAATAGTATGAAGAACAAAACCAGTGAGTTTTTGAGAAATGCAATAAATAGATCGCCAGATCATAGCAATGTTACAAAATTTTGAGATTTTAAAAATCAAGTCTGCAATTTATCCCATCAGATAAAGCATAAAAATAAGTTTAATTTGACACCTAATTCACTTTCATATCTCAATTATTTAAAAAGTTATGGTCATTTTCATACTCGGAAATTAGCATCTTGTTCCCTATTGATTTTCTATGGACATAACAAAAAAGCTGTGATCGTGGACAGTCAAAAGCCCATAACTTTCTTAAAAATTAAGAGAACTGAATGAAATTTTCAGTTATCATAGATTGAAGCATTCTGAAACAAATATAAAATAATCTTACTTGGATTACCTGAAATTAAAGCATATAATTAGTTAGTTACCCAATTGTAGCTAATTCCAAACTTCAATTACTAGATCTAAACATCTATCCATTTCTTAATAAATGATTAACATTTTTAAATAGCCAAAGTGTCCAAATAATATTCACAAATAATTCACAATAAAACATGATTTTTAAATCTCATTTACATTAATTTATAGGCCAAATGGAAGGAATTTAGTGTTTAATTGCTGTAAATTAAAGTCCATTTAAATCAGCTTTCTAGTGGGATCCTGTGAACGCGCTGGTTTAGAACGTTCACATTGCGGTAGAATTGTACCCTCAAATGCCCAGAAAAATACTGCGGGATATAATGGGCCCAAAATTAGCTACTCGCAACATTAAACTTTGTATAAAGGGATCTTAAGAAGCCCTTTTTAACGTAAAAATAAACAGCCTACCTTCCGTTTTCCCCTGTATGAAATCTGGCCCGTTGTCGGCGGTCGGGGGTTTAGAGGTTAATTTTTAACCTACTATAACAATTAAATAACGCCCTTAAAACTAATAATAGCTCAAGCGAGGGAATCTTCCAGCGATTTTTCGTTAATAATTAACTAGGCTGAAAAACCTCGATTTGAACAGCCTAGGGAAAATTGCGTTTTAAACCCGCCCCCCTCTAAACGGCGCCAAAATCGCGCCCACGGGCTGGGACAGATTTTCAGCGACGCTTCAGGTACGTTTTGCAACATACCTACAGATCAGTATAGTAAAGAATGGACAAGGTAACAGGCTATTTTAGATCAAGCACTTTACTATGAAAAAGGGTTAGTTAAAATATGTTTAATTTTCCCTGCATTCTCATCAACTCCCATAGCCAATTCTAGCTTCATATTTACTTTATTCAGATTTAAGATACTGGTTTCAGACTAAATGATATTGTGGAGCAAGTAGTAGAACCACTGATTCTCAGCGCCAGAGATCCAGATTCAATCCTGACTTGGGTGCGGTCTGTGTGGCGTTTGCACATTCTTCCTTTGAGCAGCTGGGTTTCCTCCAGGTGCTCTGATTTCCTCCCACATCACAAAGGTGTGTAGGTTGGGAGATTAAGTGGCCAGTGCAGATTGTAAATGAGTGGAAGAATCTGCGGGTAGGGAGCAGAGGAGATAGGCTACAGGAGATAGGGCAGCACGGTGGTGCAACGGTAGAGTTGCTGTCTTACAGCGAATGCAGCGCCGGAGTCCCGGGTTCGATCCCGACTACGGGTGCTGGCTGTACGGAGTTTGTACGTTCTCCCTGTGACCTGTGTGGGTTTTCTCCGAGCTCTTCTGTTTCCTCCCACACTCCAAAGACGTACAGGTTTGTAGGTTAATTGGCTTGGTAAATGTAAAAAAACGTTGTCCCTAGTGGGTATAGGATAGTGTTAATGTGCGGGGATCGCTGGTCGGCTCAGACCCGGTGGGCCGAAAGGGCCTGTTTCCGTGCTGTATCTCTAAACTAAACTAAACATCAAACGTTTGCATAAATGAGCAATGGCTAACATTTAAAAATACCTATAAGGTATAAACACACAACTGGTACACTTGTCCATGCATGGTTAACATGAAGCTAAATGAAAGACAAAATTAGACACAAGAAAAAGGCTTATGTTGCCAAAGAGTAGTAAGCCAAAGAAAAATATTAGAAGTGAGCGAAAGAAAACCAAGGCATTGAACAGGTAAAAGAAGATAGAATATGATAGGCAAACAAAAAATATAAAAGCTGTCTGTAAAAGATTTAATTAATAATAAGCATAAAAGAGATGAGCTAAAGTTAATGTGGCCACATTTCAAACTAACACTGAAGAAATTATATTGAGGAAGTAAACACATATTTTGTGTGTATCTTCATCCAAGAAGGAAAAGTGTGAAACAACAGATCTGAAGAGAATAAGGAATTGAACACAATTAACATGAGTAAATAATATTGAGATTGAAAGCTAATAAATCCACAAGACCAGATTAACCACATCCCAAGGTTTTGAAAAGTGTACGGTCCAAAGATACTGGATGCATTGGTTGTCATGTTCCGAAATTCTGTAGATTCTCGAATGATTCCAACAGATTTAAATTTAACAAATGTGGCTTTACTATTGGGCAAAATAAGGGAGGGAGAAAACAGGGAACTAAAGACTAGATCATCTGACATCAGTGGTAGGAAAATGCTGGAATCTAATATTTGGAATTTGTTAACAGTTTATTAACAAGACCCCCAAAAAATAATAATAAGATTGGGCAGAGTGAGCATGGACTCATGAAAAAGAAAAATCTGTTAAACAAATTTGCTATGTTTTTTGAAGGTTGACAGAGAGGTTTTGAAGGAGATAGATATGCTATATGAATTGATGAATATATAGGATTTGGAATATAATGTGGAAAAATCTTTGGTAGAATAAAATAGTTAAAAACAAACTTAAATATTAAATTGTGTTGGCGGTGACTGGAAACTTTGTGGACTTTTACAGATATCATTGAACATGCCAGGTAGAGTGAGCAACTAGAAAGGCAAATTGAATGTTGGCCTTTACTGCAAAAGGATTTGAGTACAGGAATTAAGACATCCTACTGAAATTATAAGGGGCCCTGGTGAGAATGAACTTATAACATTGTGTATAGGTCTGGTTTCCCAATGGAAGGAAATACTTGCAATGCTTTAGGTTCTCCAGATTCATTCCTGAGGTGGATGCTACTTTCGTATGAGAAATTAAACATAGCATAACTCTTCATGAGTTCAGAAGAACGAGAGGTAATTAATCGAAACGTACTAAATTTGTGTGTGTTACAAGGTGAGTTATAAGGATGATGATTCTGGTTGGAATGTTTAGAAGCTGGAGTCACCTTCTCAAAATAAAAACGTCTATTCAGAACATGAACATGTTTTATCCATACAGAGCACACTAGTTAAACTGTGGAATGCCCTACTTTAACTGGGTTGGGGAAGCTCAGTCACTGAATTTATTGACAGTAGTGTTTGACAGATTTTTGGACATCAAGGGCTGAATTGAATTGAATTGAATACATTTTATGAGCCAAATATGTATACATACAAGGAATTTACCTTGGTGCTTTGCTCGCAAGTAATAACACGATATACAGTAGACAATTAAAAATAAAACACTATAATTTAAACATGTGAAGCATGAAATAAAATACCAGAGCAAAAGGAGGCTACAGACTTTTGGCTGTTGAGTAGAGCTACTGCTCGTGGAAAAAAAGCAGTTTTTATGTCTGGCTGCGGCAGCTTTGACAGTTCGGAGTCGCCTTCCAGAGGGAAGTGCTTCAGAGTTTGTGGCCCGGGTGAGAGGGGTCAGAGATGATCTTACTCACTCGCTTCTTGGCCCTTGCAGTGTACAGTTCGTTGATGGGGGAAGGTTGCAGCCAACAACCTCTCAGCTGATCGAACGATGCGCTGCAGCCTCAGGATATCATGCTTGGTGGCTGAGCCAAACCAGACCATGATGGAGAAGGTGAGGACAGACTTTATGATGGCAGAATAAAACTGGACCATCATTGCCTGCGGCAGATTGTGTTTTCTCAGCTGCTGCAGAAAATACATCCTCCGTTGGGCCATTTTGACTGTGGAGTCAGTGGTGGCCACCCATTTAAGGTCCCTGGATATGATTTTTCTAAGGAACTTAAAAGACTTCACAGATGTGACTGTGGTGTTGTTGATGGTGAGTGGGGTGAGGGGAGGGAGAGCTCTCCCAAAGTCTACAATCAATTCCACTGTCTTAAGAGCATTGAGCTCCAGGTTGTTGCGATGGCACCAGGACATATGTCACTTCCTGTCTGTAGGCAGATTCCTCCCCATCCTGGATCAGTCCAATCAGGATTGTGTCGTCCGCAAACTTGAGAAGCTTGACAGAGGAGTCTGTGGAGGTACAGTCATTGGTGTAGAGAGAGTAAGGAGAGGGGAGAGTACGCAGCCTTGAGGTGCTCCTATGCTGAGGGTCCAAGATGTGCTTTCCCAGCCTCACATGCTGCTTCCTGTCTGTCAGGAAGTTGATGATCCACTGACAGAGGGGTTCAGACACAGTCAACTGGGAGTTTTGAGTGTAGTAGCTCTGGCACAATGGTGTTGAATGCTGAGCTAAAATCCACAAACAAAATCCTTGCATAGGTCCCCTGACGGTCCAGGTGCTGGAGGATGAAGTGCAGGCCTAGGTTGACTGCGTCATCCACAGATCTAAGTGCCCGGTATGCAAACTGCAGGGGGTCCAGCAGGGGGTTTGTGATATTTTTCAGGTGGGCCAGCACAAGTCTTTCAAATGTCTTCATGATTACAGAGGTCAGTGCGACAGGCCTGTAGTCATTAGGACCAGTAATCCTTGGCTTTTTGGGTACAGGAACAATAGTGGAGATTTTGAAGCAGGCAGGGACAGTGCAGGTTTGCAGGGACAGTAGCATTACTATAAGAAAGTGGTATCAGGCTGATAGTCAAAAATGATTTCACTAAATGGTGAAACAAGCAAGAGGGGCTAAATGACTTACTCCTGCTATTTTATTATGCTCTTCAGATACATTTTCTACAAGGTGTAAGAAAGGGTATTAACAAGGACGTAAGATTGAATGAGAATAGGGGAGAAATCAAACACATCAAGAAATAACATTTTGAAAGTGTTTTGAAAGCAAGAAGGAAAGGCAATAATGGTTTGGGTAGAAACATCCACCAAAAAAAACATTGACTTGAGAAATAAATCAGTAATGGAGCACTGAAGAGCAGAAGTTTGAGGCTAGGTCATAATGCTGAGGAAAAACAGTGGAGTTAGAATAAAGTGATAAAATTGAAGAATTAAGACAAGGATGTAGATCTTAGAATAACTTTAAGTACAATAAACCAATGCAATCTGAAATGGGAGAAAATTGGCATTTTGTAAGAAGAGCAGAGGTGATAATTGTCCTGATTAAATGAAGACGATAGTGTTCGATTAGGACATAGAACTGGAGAGTTAGGTGGACAGTATGGTGAAGGCATTTGGTATGTTTGCCTTCATTGGCAAGGGTATCAAATACAAACGTTGGGACATTATGATGCAGTTGTGCGAGTCGTTGGTGAGACCACACTTCTGACACCCAACTATAGGAAAGATGTTATTAATTTGAAGATTGCCCAAAAGAGATTCACCAGGATGTTACCTGGGCCTGTAGGCTTAACTTACAGGGAAATATTTATTCTTTAGAGTGTAGAAAGCTGAGGGGTGACCTTATTGGATAAGGTGAACGCTCGCAATCTTTTTCCCAGGGTAGAAGATTCTAACATTAGATGGCATAGGATTAAGCTGAGAGGTGAGAAATTGTAAAGGGACCTTACAGGCAACTTTCTCACTTGAGGCTAGTCGTATCTAGATTGAACTGTCAAAGGAAACTATCGAGGCAAATTAAAAAATCAAACAGCTGCATGAATCACAGTGCCACCTCACAGATGTCCAATCAAATGGATCTCATATACATATATGACATCACAATGCGACAGCGGTGGTAGATTGGAACCTTCACGTGGTCCCGCTAAAATCAAACTGCTGCATGAGTCAGTGCCACCTCACAGATGTACAATCACAATGGATCTCATTTACATATGATATCACAATGGGACAGGGGTGGGAGATCTCTCCCCCTCCCACCCCCGTGCCTTTCCCCCACTCCCCCTTCTCTCCCTCCCCTTTCTCTCTCTCCCTCTCCCCCTCCACTCTCTCCCCTCCCCTTCTTCCTCCCCCTCGCCTCTCCCCTCTTCTCCCACACCTCCCTCCCCTCACCCCTCTCTACCCCCCTCCCCCTCTCAACCCCCCTCCCCCCTCTACCACCCCCTTCCCCCTACCCCTGTCTCCCCTTCACCCTCCCTGCTCTCCTCCCCTCCCCCCATCCTCATCCCCCTCTCTCTCCCTTCCCCCCTTAATATAATATCAAGGGGGTAGTTAGCGTGTGTGTGCGGGGTGGTAGATAGTGTGTGTGACGCCACATGCACAATACACAATAAAAAATTTAACACAAACATCCACCACAGCATTCTTCACTGTGGTGGAAGGCAGAAAGTATAGTCAGTCCTCCTCCATTTTCCCCCCGTGGTGGGGGCCATAACCTCCGCAGTCGCCGCTACGGGCGGCCAGATGACAGGCCCTCTCGTCTGGAAGGTAAGTCCCGAATCGGTGCTTCCCTACCGGAAACCGCGGCTTCAGGATGACGTAGGCCGCAGGTGGCAGGGCAGCCGTCTCGCAGCGCCCCCACCGACAAGTCAGAAGGATGGTTGCATTTCTTCAAGAAAGCTTTGAGGAAATATTTGTATATTTGTTTTGCACACACAGCTCATATCAGAGTATCTATTTGACAAAACTGGTGTTGGCCTTGCAACTGATATGGCCCACCCAATGCATCCACTGCAGCTTTAATCCTGAGGATATTGTTCTGAGAAAGGATGAGGGCATTGCTGCGCTTACTCTTTTGTAGAATTTAATGAATTTTGTGAAGACAGCATTGGTGATATTTTTCCAGTGCCTTAAGATGGTGCTATGGTTGTCTAGGTCTCAGAAGCATCTAGAAGGATATGTATCAGTGCTGATTCATGTGTTGAACTTCAAATCCTCTTTTTGATTATATTTTTGATGATAGATCAAAGGCTCTGTGGGAGCATTGAAAGTGGTGGTGTATTTCATTAACATCTGCCTTTGCTAAGAGAAGGCTCCCGAAGTGGACCATCTTTTCCTGGTCTCAAAGCCAAACATATTGTGTTAACAACATACTATGTCACTAGTTTCAACAGATAAACATAAGAAAAATATTCACCTGGTGGCATCCAGATTTAGAATAATTTAAACAGTACTTACTTTGCTGCCACAGATTAGCTGTTCAATTTCTTCTGGTCTGAAAAGGTATTTCAAGGGGGACTCATTTGTAACCATATGGAAACCCCGATTGAATGCTCTGAATTGTTTTTCCACTGACTGGTTCAGAATATAATTTGTATATAGTTGAACAAATTCCTGCATGAGAGAAATTAAATCAGACAGTTAATGTTTGAAATATAACACAACACATACAATTTGGCGAGAATAAATACTATTACGTGCAAAGTTCAATTCAATTCAATTCAATTTATTGTCATGAGTAAACATTGGAGAATTGGGGAAAGTATGAACATTTACGCGGTCATCTTTTGGATTAGAATCCATTCAAGTGGATATTAAATAATTCTTGAAGGTCAAGGAACTCTCAATTTTCTGACTCAAATTTATTCTTCAAAAAAATCCAACTGCTTTATCGTTGCTACTTGCCAATTTGAATTGACCATGTTTATTCACAAAAACAGTGAGTACATTGTAAAACATTAATTGGAGCCAATTTTATTTTAATTTTATTTCAGATATTTTGGTATCGATGATATAGAGCAAATGTAATCATTCAATGTCAAATGTATCTGGTCAGCTAGAAGCAAAGGAACTCTAGACTACATCAATCCATGTGCAAATGTATTTGGGAATCCATCAATTTTACTTCTGAAGCACTTCTTTGCAGTTATACTTTCAAGAGCTGAAATCAAATTATTGAAACAAAAACAACCGATGGCTTCAATTTTCAGAAGTTAGAAATTGTTTCTTATTACCCTGTGTCTGCCAGCACTTTTCAATATTTTATTGCACACAGCCATTAACTTTCAAACAAGTTGTGGAGTAATGTGCAAGATAACGGAGATATAACTTACACATCAGCACTGTCTCTCCACTTTCTGACTGTAGGCTTTTTAAAAAAAATAATGGGAACCAACCTCATCCCATATGCCTAGACATGCTTTGGAACACAACATAACTGCTTCATTCTATGCATCTTAATGACTATATATTTGACAAATAAGATCAATGTGATGCTAACTTTCTTATTCTGGTTTGTTACTGGAATGTCCTCACTGCTTTCTTTTAGGTTATGAGTTATTGGCACTCCGAATAAATCATTGTACGATACTTTAAAAGTGATCATCATATCTTCTTCGAGATTCCCTTCATATTCCAGGACATCTTTTAAGCTTCGATATAGTACCTGCAAAAAATTAGTTTCATATAATCAATGTATAATATATCAAAAATGGTCCCTCAAATACAATCTGTATGTATGTTAGTCTAATTCTATCCAATCCCATAATCAGTATAAATTGTTGATGGTAAATAATTCCATTCCAACCTCTTGAATGTATATGTTATTTGCTGAAATGAATATGTATGTATTTGAGTATTTTTACAATACTGGAGAGATTTTGAGGAATTAGATTATAATTCAGGTTTTTACACCAATACACTGTTCTTAACAAAAATCTACCCATCATGTGAAACCGCACAAATAACAGATATAAATTAGATAACTTCAAAACTGAACGTCAAAAACTTTTTTCATAACAGACAAATTTTCATCATCGTTTCGGGCCGAAACCCTTCCTCAGACCGTTTTGGCCCGAAACGTCGCCTATTTCCTTCGCTCCATAGATGCTGCTGCACCCGCTGAGTTTCTCCAGCATTTTTGTGTACCTTCGATTTTCCAGCATCTGCAGTTCCTTCTTAAACAAATTTTCATCATCCTATGGTAGTAGTGATTTTTGGGCGAGTAAATTATTTTTCTTATATTCACATTTAATATATTAAAAACATCGTGGTGTAAAAAACACGACGACCGTTTATAATATATTTTCTGACTTATTTTTAGTCAATAAAACATTTTTTGTGCATAAATTGGTCATCAAAACGAAGAAACTGAGCCGATCTTCAATTTGGCAACACACTGTCTCTTGTTTACCTTTCGTACGGACCAAGTCGCTAACTTCAATCCTTCGTGTCAACCTCCGGAATCTCCACAACGACCGTTATGGAGACATTTAATTTACTAAAAATCATCCCAAATAAAACCTTCCAACGAATGATCGGCCATCGATATAGCTCAAATCCACAAGGTAATGTACCATTTTTTTCTAACTACGGATATAATTTAGTTTGCTCTAATAATGTAATTTTCGTTTTCTGGGACACCAAACCTTTGCGGGTCCACCGCAACGTGTGTATGATCGTGTAACGCGCGTTGCGGTGTCCACTCAGATGGATGCAGTATTCTACTACATGATCAGGTGAATGAAGTGGAAATGGTGTTTGTAATTTTATTGTTCCATGTGGTATTCATAAACAAAGAAAGGAATAAGAAATACGTGCACTTACTGTGCCAACCAGGTCACTGGTGGTCACCACGCGCCAACTCGTACACAAAATGTATTTGTGTATTCTGATGCCATTTTCGGAAACTTGTCATCAATGTGCTACCTTTACTTATATTTTTTGTTGATACTATGTTAGTCATGAACCAAATAAAGTGCTTGACAACTTTTTTGAAGGAATTTGAAATTTGACCCCCTTTGTTACATTATTGTGTGCCAGTATTGCAAAAATGCATTTTTTCTAATTATGACCCAAAAGTGCATTTGTATGCTTCACTTACATTTTAGGTAGACACAAATTGCTGGAGTAACTCAACGGGGCAGGCAGCATCTCTGGAGAGAAGGAATGGGTGACATTTTGGGTCGAGACCCTTCTTCAGACTTAGATTTTAAATGGTTAACTCAATTTAAGGTCATGAGTGATAGGAGCAGAATTAGGCCATTCGGCCCATCAAGTCCACTCCGCCATTCAACCATGGCTGATCTATCTCTCCTAACCCCATTCTCCTGCCTTCTAACCCCTGAAACACGCACTAATACAAGTTAACTTGAAGCTTCATTGTGCTTAGAAATAAAGGTATTCCAAAAAATTCTGCTCAACTCATTTTCCACCTCGTTCAATAATTTGGACATTGACACGGGTTGCCCAATACACCAATGGCATCAATTTTGTAATCAAACCTGGCAATGTCCCCAGTCAAAGTTTCTGTAAGGATTGCAAGATCACACTCAGGAACAAAAATGTGACCCGTTTTCCCTTTATGACTTAGACACAATAAAAGTTGTCTCATGCTGACCAACTCAGCACTAACTAGACATTTTCACAATTGCTATGGTTGTTCATCAAGTCACTTTAAGAATGATATTCCTAATAAGCGATACTGTTCAACAGCTCAAGCTCTGCAAATAACACATTTACAAAGTTACACTGAATACTTCTATGGATTGTGGCCCCTTTTAACAATTCACCAACCTTTTCTTGACAACTTCCAGTCAATTTCTGTGGTTGGCCATAACCTGTCTTCTAATTTGTAAAAGGTCTCTCTCTTACAAATATTAAACACATAGATTACAGATATTATAAATTGTAGATTACAATTTATACTGAGGATTATAGAAAGCTGATGCCGTTGGTCCATTATGCAGCCTGGGTCCAAATTACTGGAAGAGATGTGTTGAGGAGAGGATTGTTTTAGAATACCTACATTTCCAAGATGAAGGAAGTTTCGTTAACTCGAAAGCAGGCCCTTTAACCCACAAAATCCATGCAAATCACCAACCATTCATTTACACTAATCCTACATTAATCCTATCTTATTCTTCCCACATTTTTA
This sequence comes from Amblyraja radiata, assembly GCF_010909765.2. NCBI lineage: Eukaryota > Metazoa > Chordata > Chondrichthyes > Rajiformes > Rajidae > Amblyraja > Amblyraja radiata. Next base: position 107,149,687 of record NC_045956.1, on the reverse strand, counting down.
TCAACTCCCCTGTTTTTACCATTTACCTACTCACGGGGGATAATTTACAATGGATAATTAATCCACCAACCCATGTCTTTGGGATGATTGAGGAAACCGGGACACCCAGATGAAACTCAGTCAAACTCGACATTGGCACTACCCAAGACCAGGATTGAATCAGTCTCTAAAACTTTGAGGCAGCAGCTCTGCAAGCTGAACCACTGTGCACTTGATCCATCCAACTATACAATAGCTTTGTTTGCTGAAATCCATTTGCTATCAAATCACCTGTTGATTCACAAATAATTTTATGTTGATTTATTATTTTATATTGCAATATGTATTTAATTAAAGATGATGAAAATTAACCTTAACATAGTAATTACAGGATTAACTTACTGGATGCGAATCAGCAAGATCTTCCAAAGTTCCCTTCTTGCCCATCAATTTTCTGTAAACCACCATAGGGAAGTGGACATCAAGAATGCAGTGATTGTATATTGCTAGACCCAGCACTATTCCAATTAGTGTGAATTGTCCATCATTCTCAAAAGAGGTAGGGTTGAACCAAAATTGTTTTGTATAGCTATCATAAGTAAACATTCCTACGGGAAGAAAAAAAATCAAAAATGTGGCCATTGGAATAAGACAATTTCAATAATCTAACCACTTAGGAGAATGCTTGATGCATTGGTCTTTTGGCATCCATCTTTCGTTCTCTTCCTATACAGGTTTATAATATGTAATCTTCAACATGGAATTTTCTGTCAAGAGCTGTGCACTAATCCTCTACTGAACATGATACATTCTTCTCTTCCTTCATCCCTTTTTACTAGTTCATTTTTAATTACAGAAATGCATCATCTAAACTGAGATTAGTGGCAATTTCCAAGCACAAAAGAAACATGGCAAATGTTTGAAATTGGATTTTCAGTACACTGAATTACAAATATCATCACATTTGAATCATGCCCGATTTCCCAGAATTTCTTTCGAAAAACATTTTGAACTATCAATGTTATAATCCAAGGATGATGCCTTCAACACATTTTATTTCTTCCTTTCATACCATGACTATTAAGTCCAAGAAATCTGCAATCATAGATTACTGAAATAATCAATGTCCGAATGTTGGAAAAATAATACCTATATCAGGATTAAAAATCTCTTCAACAACCAGCTGAAAGAATTCCTTGGAAACGCCACCTTCATCCACTCCTTGTTCACCCTCAAATTCCACGTACAGTTGCTTTTTCAAATCTGATGGATTCTCTGTGGCAATCATTTCCAACTGCAAATGATATAAATAAGGCAACTGAAATAATAAACTTCACATGCGCTTCATAATATTACTCTAACATGCTCCTGAGGGAATAAATATCATGACCGTGGGACTTTAGGAATTCAAGCAACAGAAGTCTCACTGTGCCCCAACATGGTTCCATCATTTAAAAGAATGATAAAAGGCACAGGACAAATTACGTATGTGATCTAAAGAAGCACAATCAGGTATGTTACCACTTCTGACTAGTGCTTTGTGAATGATGAAAAAGCTTTGGGGTGTAAGGAAAAGAGTCACTCTCTATAGGATGGCCAGTTCCTGACCTGCTCTTACACAGTTGAGTTTCTGATCAAAGTCTGCAAACACATTAGATAGACACAAAAAGCTGGAGTAACTCAGCGGGACAGGCAACATCTCTGGAGAGAAGGAATGGGTGATGTTTCGGGTCGAGACCCTTCTTCAGACACATTAGAACCTTATTTTAAAGGTGGTTCAATGTAAAAAATTACATCATACGTACTGAAAGATCTCAAATTTGTAATTTAGGGGCTTCCCTAATCCAATGGCCATTTTGCTACAAATGCAGGAGGTTGAAGGTTGCGTTTGTCCACTTAACAATTTGTCTTTTTTCCATACTCATTTTGGTGACCAGTGAATCAAAATTTGGTGGCCCTACAGTGAAAGTTCAAGCCTACTTCAGGATCAACCTCCGTGGTAACATGCACAATCGGCATCACTTAAATCACCAACTATTTTAGAACAAAACTGTGATAAATAGCAGTGGAAGAGAAAGCTAAAAATCAAGTTACTTTCAAATGAACGAGCCGAAATTTGCCAAAACTAACAGCAGCATATTATTATTAAACATAGTTCAGATTGATAGGGCTGAATAGCATACAGCAATAGTGCAATGAAATATAATTTCAGTGGGTGAACCAATTGTCTATTTATGTACTGCTCCGTGATTACAGCTAAGGAATAGCAGGAGAAAGCAAATGTTATCGCCATATCTAGTCTAAATCTACATTAAAAATACATTATTGACAATATTATAAAATAAAAATATTGGAACTCAAAATCTGAAATTAAAACAAAAAATGCTGGAAACACTCAGCAGATTAAGTAGAATCCATGGACATAAACAGTTAATATGTAGGAAGGAACAGCAGATGCTGGTTTACACCAAAGATAGACATAAAATGCTGGAGTAACTCAACGGGACAGGCAGTATCTCTGGATAGAAGGAATGGGTGACGTTTTGGGTTGAGACCCTTCTTCAGACTGATAGTCAGGGGAGAGGGAGACACAGCGACATGGAAGGGTAAGGTGTGAAAATGAGAGATCTCTCATTTTCAGAGATGCTGCCTGTCCCGCTGAGTTACATCAGCGTTTTGTGTCTATAAATAGTTAATATTTCAGGTTGCCCGAGAAGTAAATTATTATTCTATTGGTCATAGAGTTAAGAATTATATATCACAGAAACAGACACCATGTCTGTGCCAGCCATCACGACTAAACCATTTGTCAGCACTAGCCATAATCTTTGGTGCTTTGCTGTTTAAAATGTACACCAACTCAAATGTTGAGAGAGTACCTGCCTACAACGTGGCCTCAGACATGGAGGTCCTAGTTTCAATCACCTTCGAAAAGAAAGAATTCTTCAAATTTCCTAATCTTTATTTTAAAACCATATCCTCGACACCCTTACCAATCGAAAAAAAAAGGTTCTATCTACCCTATGATCTCAGAATTGTATACACTTCAATCATGCAAACTATCAGCCTTTTCAGTTCCAAAGAAAACAAACCCAGACTAGTGTTTCTCATATTATTATTAAATATTTTAAACTATTTTTAATAGTGGAATTTCAGCCCACCAAGTCCACACCTTTCATCAATGAGTTATTCTCACAAGTACTATGTTATCCCACTTTTGCATCCATTCCTTACACACTAGGGGCAATTTTCAGAAGCCAATTAACCTACAAACTCGCACGTGTTTGGAATGTGAATGAAAACCCACACGAGATGTGGGTGAAAACATACGGAGTGACTCCACAGACAGTATCCGAGGTAAGGATCGTATCCGGGTTGCTGGCTCTGTGAGACAGCAGCTCTTCCAGCTGAGCCACTGTGCCTTCCTAATCCGGAATGCTTGATACGGAATGCAAAGTCATGTAAATCACCAACACCACTTTTTAAAGTCCAGATAATGTGACTGCAGGCTGGAAAGAACCAAGAATAATGACTAAATGTTTGCAAGGGGTCAAATAGAATTAAAAGACCACCAGGGGCGCCGGGAAGATGGCAGCCCTGCAGGCAGTCTGTTCGTTTTTTCTTTCTATTTGTTATTTTTTAGTTTGTTAAAAGTTTGTTTTAACGTTCTTCGGTTTGTTTTATGTGGGGGGAGGGGGGAGGGGATCGGGGAAATCTTATTTTCAAGTTCTTACCTTCCCAGAGATGTGATCAATTTTCGGATCACATTCTCCGGGTTCTGCGGCCTACCATCGATGGAGCTGGAAGCCTCCTCGGACTGTGGTGAGCCCCACCGCGGGGCGCAGACTTAACATCGGAGCGAATCCCTTGCCTGGGATCGCCCCACCGCGGACTTACCATCAAGGGCTCGCAGTCTCGGTAGAGGCTAGTCAGGAGCTCCAACATCGTGGAAGGCTTGACCAGCCCCGACGTGAAGTTCGATCGTCCAGTGCGGGGGTGCCGACCTTCCCCTAATGCAGGAGCTGAACGCCTCAATGCGGAGGGCCCGAACGCCGCCGGCTACGGGAGTCAAGATCATCCCATCAAAGGAGGGCTCGAGGCCCCCGACCGAGGAAGAACATTAGGATGGACTTGAACTTTATTTCGCCTTCCATCACAGTGAGGAATGTGTAGGGGTCACTGTGGTGGATGTTCATGTTAAAATGTGTTTTTGAGTGATTTGTTGCTTTTAATTGTATGACTGACCTAGCCAATGAAATTCCTCGTATGTTGTAAAACATACTTGGCGAATAAAGTGTGATTCTGATTCTGAAAATGCTGCCAAAAACTGGCATTTACACCTCTGTTTCTCTCCCCACATACTGCCTTTTCTATAGTTTTTTCTAATACTTTGTTTATATTCCAAATCTGTTTTTTTTTTTTGCTTTTATGATATTACCCAAAACAATAGAAATTAATTTAAAGATGTGTTTTATTCGAAATAAAATGATTCTTTAGCCATTTAGTTGGCGGCACAGTGGTAGAGATGAATCCTGACTACGGATGCTGTCTGGGCGGAATTTGTACGTTCTCCCTGTGATTGCCGCCTGGTTTTTTTTGGGTGCTCCGGTTTCCTCCCACATTCCAAAGCCAAGCAGGTTTGTAGGTTAATTGGCTTCTGGTAATCATTGGTTGGCGCAGTCTCGGTGGGCCGAAGGACCTGTTTCCACGATGTATCTCCAAACTAAGCTAGTGATTGTAGGGAATTTAAATTAAATCTATTAACAAATATAATTACATTTCTTTGGCATTGGCAATTAGAAAAGATAGCTTAGCACAAAAAAAAAGTACATACCCGTACAAGTGCATCATCAATCATATGATCACGTCTTACTTTTAGTCGAAGATAAGGTTGAACTTGCTGTCCTTGTACCAAGTTGTACAGCACAGTTATGCGGCGTTCACTGAACATTCGGATTCTGTTGTCATAATAGAGGCCTTGACTTTTTGTATAGGGAGTAAGGAGGAATGGACAAGTCAAGAAAGAAAATTTCTTCTCGCTATCCACTTTAAAAAATATGTAGTCTTTATCCACTGCAAGGACATTATTTAATGATTCATTAACAAATTCATCATAAGGTACGACTGGTCGACAGCAGTCAATAGTCTTAAAATTAAGTATTTTTTCCAACGGGTCCACCCGGGGACCTTTCTTGTAATTGGTGTCCTCGATTAAAAGATTCTGTTGCAAATTCCTCTCTCTGGTTTCTTGTGAGGACTCTTCGTCATCATTCTCTAAGGTCAACACTCCACCCAGCAAATTTGCATAGTACACCAATTTCAGACACTTAGTTGCTGCAACTACGACATCATCTTCATTCACCAAATTTCGAGAACTATAATCATTGCTTATAACTTTGTATGTAATAAGCTGCTGAAAGACCTCAATCATTCTGCGGGTATCATTCGAGCTGTATGTTGACCACAGTTGAATTAGATTGGCTTGTGCTGACAGCGGAAGCTTGCACATTGCTTTGCAGAACATAGGTAAGGCTGATTCCAGATACTCAGGGCTATGAAGGTTATGATTTTCCATGACAATTATGAATACATTTAGGTAGTTTGAATCTCTGTTGTAAGCATTATGATAACTTAAATCACATTCCACGTCTGGTGACAGATACATCAAAGCATTAATCAGTGCAGTTTCAATCCGGTTATGTAAAAGTAGTTTTCTGTACACTCTCCGAACAGATTTCACATCAACAGTTACATCTTCTGGCTTAACTGATTGTGCAAGACAATCACATGATTTCTGTTGAGAGCAGCAAGGTACTGAATCTTCGCTTCCAAACACGGTTATTGTTTTATCACCTTTTTCCACATCAGCTGGTGTGTTTTTTGGTAGACAGTTCAAGCATGTTTTCTGCATTTCTGGTTTCCTAAAGCTCTTAACAAGCTTTTCCGCACTGGAGAATATCCGACCAATAACACGCACCAGAAGTGAAAAGTCTCCAGTTTCATTGCAAACATTAAGAATTTCATTTACTTTTTCTTCAGTAAGGTAGCTTATGTCTAGAAATTAAAGTAAATTATTCAGAAATCAGAGGACATAGATGGAAAGATATCTGATTATCTCAACATAAATAACTACAATACAATGTTGACCTAATCAATCTACGTTTGTAGACATTTCACTTTTCATAAAAGAAGCCATCAGAACTATATCAGAACTTTATCAGAACTATATGATTGTCAATAAGAAATAATTATCACCAGTTACTTTACAATCATTGGGAAACAATGGAGTAGATCAGCACCTTATTTCACCGTGCTCTGATATGCAAATGACAACATTTTGAGAAAAACCTTTATAAAGGGAAAAAAAACTTAATTCTGGTTCTCGTGAAATAACTAAAGTAACTTTTACATGTTTCTAATTTATTTTTTCTCTAATATTGGCAGGTAAACTGCTGCAACATGCCTCCAGTGACTTAGGGTCAATCCTGACCTAGGGTGCTGTCTGGAGTTGTCAATTTATTCCTGTGTATGTTAAGCTTTCCCCAGATGCTCAAGTTTCCTCCTATTTTCCAAGACATGCTCGTTGGTGACTTAAACAGCCATTGTAAATTGCCCCAATGTAAGCAGATTGGCGAAGAATCAATGTAGAGTTGAAGGGCAAGTGAGAGCAAACAGGACAAAGAAAGTAAGCAGGGAAATGAGATTGATGGGACTCTCCAAGACAAGCAGACTGAATGGGCCAAATGGTCTCCTTATATGTCACACAAAAATATGAAATGTGACATATGGAAAATAATAGGTGTTTTATTATGTCTTAAAAACACATGCTAGATCCTATCGTTTAACGGCACGTGATTTTTTTTCCTGTGTAAATGTTTACATCTTAATGATTTTCACACGTTAACAAATGTTGAAATCTTATTCTGATCAGCAGTTAGTCATTTTGCAGTTTGCATTCCAATGCAGTGAGCATTGCACGAATTTAGAGCAAATTCCCTATAACTTACACTTTAGGCTTGACATGGGTGCTTTGCATTACATTTTAGTGGAAGTGAATGGGGAAGAGGTGTTGGGGGGAATTTGATAAACCATTAATATTTTATAATCTTCTAAATTGTTTGAACCTCACGTTAAAACCAATTTTGGTCATTTTTTAATCTTTGAAATGTTTTGAAAATTAGAGATGTGGCTTTTTTTTGTCAACACAGCAGCACAACAATGGTTTTAGTGGGCTGAGCAAAAAGGAGATCGGGGTGGTAGCATTCAGCAACAAGAGTGCTTGATAAAAGCACGAGAGGACGAGACACTATTGGAGTTGCCTCTCAATGAAGCAGCAATGATTTAAATGTACATAGACAAAATAGATATATTAAAAATTGATTCTTATTTAGCATTAATGTTTTAAGATAAGCAGAATAGTAACTCAATTTTTAAAAGAACAACTTTTCTCAATTAGCATGTACTCTACAAGAAAAAACTATACCTTGAAAGCTGTCTTGCTTCTGTTTCTCACTGCAGATTACGTCAGTGTCATTTTCCGCAACAGATTTGAGATCTTTATGTTTAAACTTGTCGTGTGAAATATTTTGACAAAGCAATGATCTCAGCTTTTTAGTCGGCCAACCTACACATAACTCTGCCCTGGTCCGATATAACTCCAGAGCTCTGGCCGCAGCTTGATTATTGTCCAACTGCTTGAACCCTGGGCAGGAAGCACAGTTGCCATTTGCACAGAACTCATTTCCACAGCCTTTTGTTAACTGACAGTAGTAACCTTCAATCAATTGTTTGGCAACTTCACGTTTCCTATAAGAAATAAAAAGTTGTTTTGGTTAGTGTTAAAGTCTCCCATTTATTGATTATATGTTTTATTTCATTACTTTAAATCATTTACATGTGAATTTACTTAACACTAAGTATTCACTGTTTTCAGTGCAGATGAATCATTATGAACTACTGAGTGATAACATTTTATATAACAATTCAAATAAAATTCCTCAATTTGCAATTATTTTATTTGCAAACAAAGTTCAAGGTTTTTCCATGAGATCCAAGAACCCATTAGATTATTCTATTTCTATATGGTTATTTCTGCTGGCATACGCATATTCAAAATAATAGCTTGCCTTACATCACTGAAGTTGAGCCAAACGGACTGAGTGTTGTTAATATTTCTTGTAAAGTTTGCCTGTTCTTAGAGAAAGCTGAAAATAAAACTTTACAGGAATCGCTTACAAAATATCAAACATTAATCAAAGCAAAATCCCAGGACAAGCAGATGATGCTCGACCCAACCCATCATGTGCACTCACCATGAAGACAACTTTTATTTTCTGGATGCAGAATTGAACAAGCTGACTCTGTGCACCCAAGATGTTTCCGTGTGAGACAGGGCAGCCTCCAATATGTATCCAATTGCGAATTTACACTAAAGCCCTAATTTTCCTCAGTCTCCACCAGCAGCAGATTGCTCTGATAGTTTCGAGCAGTTTCAATCAAATGCTTTTGGACAGATATTAAACACCTCTGATAGTCAAAGAAATTTGCAAGCAATCCAAATATATTTAAATACATTTACAAAATTACACATGTAAAATTTAAATGCAATTACACACACCTGAAGAAATAAATGAATACTGAAGAAAACATTAACTCAGAGTAAAATGTTTTCCTATATCCACAGATTATTCTACTTTCTTCCATGGTCCTCCTTGATATAAAACTGAAGATTTGCATGCAAAATGCATCTGCCCTCTCTCGTCAACAATAGCTCTCCACTACTCAATAGTAAGTTGAGCAGAGATCAGATGCAACATTGTCTTAACTTCACCCCGTATCCCACTTCCACATTTGGCTGCACATGCGTGGTAGCTTAAAACACGAGCTGCAAATAGCTGACCCCAGCAGGACAGCTGAGTGTGTCAGAAAGGTTGAGGGCAGCAGAATAAATTGCTACTATCGTAACCAGCATAATATAAATCCTGTTGTGCAATGTTACATGTTGACTATGCACAATTTTCATTTACATCCTGAACTCATCTGTGCAATGGGATATGACAAGTACATATCACAAAATGTGTACAGTTGTAGATGCCATATTTTCCTTTAGGCAAACAACAAAACCTCTACTTCCTTCTTAACTGCCTGCACAAAATCACATGGCAATATTTTAAAAATGTATTATATTGAGGTCCAACCTAATGTGCAAATTGTGCAACTTACATTTGGGTCTTACATTCATTCAGTTACAGTGTCCTCCATAATTTTTGGCCGGCAGTTCATTCTACAGCAAGACAATGATCCCAAACATACTGCTAAAACAATAGAGGAGTTTTTCAAAGCTAAAAAATGGTCAATTCTTGAGTGGCCAAGTCAATCACCCAATTTGAACTTAATTGAGCATGCCTTTTATATGCTGAAGAGAAAATTAGCCCCCAAAACAAGCATAAGCTAAAGATGGCTGCAATACAGGCCTGGCAGAGCATCACCAGAGAAGACACCCAGCAACTGGTGATGTCCATGAATCGCAGACTTCAAGCAGTCATTGCATGCAAAGGATATGCAACAAAATACTAAACATGACTACTTTCATTTACATGACATTGCAGTCCCAAACATTATGGTGCCCTGAAATGGGGGGACTATGTGTGTATATATATATATATATAAACACTGCTGTAATTTCTACACGGTGAAACCAAAATGTTTAAAAATGGCCTTTATTAAAATCTGACAATGTGCACGTTAACCACGCGATTTTTTGTATTACAATAGATAATAAACAATAGACAATAGGTGTAGGAGTAGGCCATTCTGCCCATCAAACCAGCACCCCTATTCAATATTATCATGGCTGATCATCCCCAATCAGTATTCCGTTCCTGCCTTCTCCCCATATCCTCTGACTCCGCTATCTTTAAGAGCCCTATCTGGCTCTCTCTTGAAAGTATCCAGAGAACCGGCCTCCAGGGCCCTCTGAGGCAGAGAATTCCACAGACTCACAACTCTCTGTGAGAAAAAGTGTTTCCTCATCTCCGTTCTAAATGGCTTACCCCTTATTCTTAAACTGTGGCCCCTGGTTCTGGACTCCCCCAACATCGGGAACATGTTTCCTGCCTCTAGCGTGTCCAAATCCTTAATAATCTTATATGTTTCAATAACATCCCCTTTCATACTTCTAAATTCCAGAGTATACAAGCCCAGCTGCTCCATTCTTTCAGCATATGACAGTTCCGCCATCCTGGGAATTAACCTTGTAAACCTACACTGCACTCCCTCAATAGCAAGAATGTCCATCCTAAAATTAGTGGACCAAAATTGCACACAATACTCCAGGTGTGGTCTCACTAGGGCCCTGTACAACTGCAGAAGGACCTCTTTGCTCCCATACTCAACTCCTCTTGTTATGAAGGCCAACATGCCATTCGCTTTCTTCACTGCCTGCTGCACCTGCACGCTTACTTTCATTGACTGATGAACAAGCACCCCCCAGATCCCGTTGTACTCCCCCTTTTCAAATCTCAAATTGTGTAGTACAGAGGCAAATAAATAAATGATGGGTCTTTGTCCCAAATATTATGGAGGGCACTGTACATCTGTTGATCTCAGGCCTCCTCAACCACATACTGAAGTATTACTATGCAATCCCATAGCAATCACATCCTGGATTTTAACTACTAATTCTAATACATCAAGGGATATGTCTTTGGTGGGAAAAAACAATTGTGAAATGTGACATAAACAACTAAGCTCAGGTAAACAGTCCACAGACAACTTAATTACATGATTATGGTTCTTTCCCCAAAAACAAATAGGTTGATTGTTTTATTCAACTAATTGCTCCTATCAAAAGTAGACATGAAATACAGAAAATTCTAGAAACAATCAGGTGGCCAGATATCCTCTGTGCAAAAACTATCTTACCATTGTTGCTGCATACCATGCAGTGAACTTTAACTGTTTTCCAATTTTATTTCAGATTTCCAGCATATGCAGTTTTTTTGGATTAACAGAATTTAGATAGAACCTCCTAATCAGTCACAATACACAAAGTAAGTTCCAGTCTGCGAAAAGAGCCAGTGAAATGCATACACAGAGATGCGAGAGACTGCAAGCATTGAAATCTGGAGCAAAAAACAAACTGCAAAGAAATTTAATGGATCAAGCAACATCTGTTGAGCCAAAGGGATAATTTGTATTTTGGGTCGAGGCGCTGCATCATATGAATTGCAAATCACTTTTCCTGAACAAGACCATTAGAAAACAATGTGAATGGATTCAGGTTCAGGTTAGTTTATTATCATATAAACAAGGATGCAACATAATTCCTTGTTCACATAAAGAGTACACAGCATACATGATGATAAAGTAATAAAATCAATAAATGCAATAGGCAAAATGGTGCAAAGATTGTAATGGAATCTCTGGTAGACAAAAATGTTGGAGAAACACAGCGGGTGAGGCAGCATCTATGGAGCGAAGGAAATAGGGAACGTTTCGGGTCGAGACCCTTCTTCATTTTGGAGAGAGGAGAACTTCTTCAAAGTAGGCATACCTTGAGGAGATTTTGCAGTGGGGTAGACAAAATGTTTAAGAAGGAACTGTAGATGCTGGAAAATCGAAGGTAGACAAAAATGCTGGAGAAACTCAGCGGGTGAGGCGGCATTTATGGAGCGAAGGAAATAAGCAACGTTTCGGGTCGAGACCCTTCTTCAGTCTGTAGTATTTCAAAAAATACGAGAGTACAACAAGGAATTAGAGAGAGTTAAGAAGAGCAAGTGTAAGTGGCAGGCTGGCAGCACCTCTGTGAAGGAAATTTGAAAGTTGATAAATTCAGGGGGCTGACAGTCGTGAGGCAGAAGCTGTTCTTAAGTATGGACGTCTGGCTGTTCAAGTTCCTGTACTTTCTCCCAGAAAGTAGAAGGGAGAAAAAGGAATGGCCAAGATAGCTGACATCTTTGACAAAACTTCCAATCTTGCTGATGTAATGCACCATTAAGATGGACTGGGTTGAAAGAAGTTACGAGCCTGTTATGTTCTGTATTCACCACTTTCTGTAGGTTCGGACAGTTAAGAGCAGCGTGGTTGTCATACCAGGCTGAGATGTATCCCATCAGAAACTTTCTGCAGTGCAGCTGCACATGTTCCAGAAAATCCTCATGCTCACACCAAATCTCTCAGACGCTGAAGTAATTTGCTCAAGGTGGAGACACGAAGAAGTGTTGGTTTACCAAAAAGTGCTGGAACAACTCAGCAGATCAGGCAGTATTGGTAGTGTTTGGGGTTGGGACTCTTCTTCAAACTCAAGAAGGGGTCTGAAGAAGGGTCCAGATCTGAACCATCACCTATTTATATTCTCCAGAAATGCTGCCTGACCCACTGAGTACTCCAACATTTTATAAACTTATCTACTTTTTTGAACATTACATCAGTGTGAAAAGATCAAATGCTAATAATATGGATGCCGAGGCACTTGAAGAAGTTAACCATCTCTATAAAGGCTACATTGATGACATGATTGTGTTCTCCCTCTCACTCCATGGTTCCTTTGGTTAACTGCCAACTCCAAACTTTTTCTTCATGCTAATGTTAAGGGCTATATTATTCTTCTGACACCATGACAGCAGGTTCTTGATCTTCTTTCCTGTGTTCTGTCTCATCGTTATTGTTAATCCAGCCAACACCAGTGGTATTATTGCCAACCTACATCGGGTTGGTGCTACACGTGACCACACAATAGTGGAAGTAGAGGGTGATGTCTGCTGGTTAGGAAATCCAGAAGCCAGTTGTAGATGGAGGTCCTAAGACCAAGATCTAGGAGTTTAGACAAGAGCTTATTCAGTATTATTGTCCTGAAGGCCACGTTGTTATCAGTGAATATTATACTAACATAAGTGTTCTTATTGTCAAGATGATCCAGAGCTCAATGGTGTGCAAGGGCAATGGTGTTCTCTGTAGACCTATTTTTCGTGTACGCAAATTTGAAAGGGGTCTAGATTGGCCGGACCACTGGTGGGTCATTAAAATTCTTTCATTATGGTTGGTTGTTAGAGCTATTGGTTGGCATTGAGACAAATCTCTTATTTTCTTGGGTACTGAAATAATGGAGGCTTCCTTAAAGCCGAAGTCTGTTGAAGTGAGAGGTTAATCAATGATGCCACAGTCACCTGGCATCCGATTGATTGAACTGAAAATATAGGTTATATGCATAAATAGACAAGAACCGTTGCACATTTGAAGTGGTGTGATTAACTATTGACAATTCACAATTAATTGAACATCAACCGGCATTTCATTAGTATTGACGCTGCCAAGTGCTCCGAATTTATTAATTTAACACTGTGAAGAATGCGGAAATGACCGCAATTGCAGCAAATTCAGAAATTTGCAAGAAGAAAACTGAGAGATTCCCGCAACAGGAAAGTAAAATAAACGCTGTCCGCACGAAACTCAGCAGGGCCAGACCCCGGTAACTGCAGCCGGCCGGCCGGGCTGCAGACAGGCGAGGCCCCGCTCGGGGTGGCCGGGCCCTGTGGTGCTGGTGCAGTCGCGGCTCGGTAACTAAGGGCGGGCGGGCGGACACTCACTCACCGCTTCAGACTGGCTGGGGAGCGTGCAAGCAGCCTGACAGCGACGTTGGTGTCAGGGGAAGTCATGCGAGTCCGCTGAAGGAGACGCGCCGACAGTCTCCCCCTCCCCACCCCCGCCCCTACACGCACGCGCACACCCACACGCACGCGCACGCCCGCCCCCACCCGCGCGCACGCACGCCCGCCCCCACCCGCACGCACGCGCACGCTCGCCCCCACCCGCGCGCACGCCCGCACGCACGCGCACCCCCGCCCCTTGGCGCGCTCACCGCCCGCCCGCACGCACGCGCACCCTGTCGCCCAACCCCGCCCCCTGACGCTCTCGCGCGCACGCCCACCGCAACTCCGTCGCCCCGCACGTCGTTGGATGGACGTTGGCGAATGTGAACTACAATCCCCGCAATGCACCGGGTTAGCAGCGGACATGCGCAGTGAATCGATGCCGCGTGTCTGCCGGGCATGCGCAGTTGGTGGTGCTGGGACCTGGATGGAGGGTCCGGTGGCCAGTGTGGGGACGCTGCAGTTGTAGAGGCGAGGGAGAGGGGCCATGGAGCCCGCCTGGCGACAGGCTGGTCGGGGCCGCGGGCGAGGACGTGGGAGAGGCAAAACAAGCGCCGACCAAGTGCCCGGGACCAAAGGAGCATCGCAGGCCGGCAGGAGCGATGTCAGGCCCGCAAATGGAAGGGGCTGCAGTCTCAGCACCGCCGCCATCACCAGGTCAAGGAGTCAGCCTGACGCAAGCAATGGTAAATAATCCCGTGCACTGCCTGCCACTTCAACGGAGTTGTGCCCAGCACAATCTAGCTCAGTTGGAAATACGGATGGAAGAATGTCAGATAAAGTTTAATCTGGAGAACTGTCATTTTGGGAGGTTGCGTTAAAGTACGGAGTAGTTGCAGACTCTTGGGAGTATTTGTATACATCGTACCTGATAGTATCCATAAATGGATAAAATGGAAAAGAAGAAAAATGCTGGAATTTGGAGCATAAAATGAGGTGGAACTCTATGTCAGGCAGTATCTGTGGATTGAAATGGACAGGTACAATATTGGGTCTGGACCCTTCATCGAGACTAGAACAACAGAGGGCAGATAACCAGCATAAAGGAGTGGTAAGAAAGCATACTACAGCCTGGTCCACCACTGATTTTATGGCAACTGATTGTCTGGTGCCTCCTTTAATCCCATCAAAATCAGGAGAGTGAACTTGAAATCTCCCCAGGAGGTCCCCAGAAAATCTGGTGACCAGGTCAGATGAGGCGGCTGATCTTTTGATCTCATCAGGACTTCTGCGACTGATTGACGGGTCGAATTTGCCTCCTGCCGCCAGGGCTTTAGAACTTCTGCCTGGCTGGAGCTGACAGAGGCAGCTTCTCCAGAGAGTAGGAATGGGTGATGATTTGGGTTGAGACCCCTTCTTCAGACTGAGCGTCAGGGGAGAGGGAGATTAGAGATACGGAAGGGTAATGTGAAAACGACATATCAAAGCAGATGCTGCTCAAGTAAATATAGAATAGTTCATTGTAAGCTACGGCGAAGGTGAGAACGAGGCATACAATTAGTAAAATTAATCAGTAGTACAGTGAAACTAGTCGGGGAAGTAGGGTGGAGGAGGGACAGAGAAAGAGAGAACGCAAGGGTTACTTGAAGTTAGAGAAATCAATATCATACCGCTGGGTTGTAAGCTGCCCAAGAGAAATATGAGGGTCTTTTCCTCCAATTTGCGTTGAACCTTACTCTGACAGTGGAGGAGGTCGAGGTCAGAAAGGTCAGTATGGGAATGGGAGGGGAAGTTAAAGTGTTTGGCCACCGGGTGATCGCGAAAACCGGGGCGGACTGAGCTAAGGTGTTCAGCGAAACGAGCACCGAGCCTGCGCTTGGTCTTGCCGATATGTAGGAGCACACACCTGAAACAGCGGATAGTGTAGATGAGGTTGGAGGAGGTGCAAGTGAACCTCTGCCTCACCTGAAAGGACTGTCGGGGTCTTTAGACAGAGTCGAGGGAGGAGGTATAGGGACAGGTGTTGCATCTCCTGTGGTTGCAAGGGAAAGTACCTGGGGAAGGGGTGGTTTGGGTGGGAAGGGATGAGTTAACCAGCGAATTGCAGAGGGAACAGTCTGCGGACAATGGAAAAGGGTGGAGATGGGAAGATGCGGCTAGTGGTGGGATCCCGTTGGAGGTGACAAACATGTCGGAGGATTATGTGCTGTATGTGACGGCTGATGGGGTGAAAGGTGAGGACTAGGGGGCTCTGGCCCTGTTGCGACTGGGGGAAATGGGAACAAGAGCGGAGCTGCGTGATATCGAGGAGACCCTTGTGAGTGCCTCAGCTATGATGGAAGAGGGGAACTTCTGTTCCCTAACAAATTAGGATATCTCAGACGTACTAGTATGGACTTATTATGAGTGGAGGATAGAGTCTTTGCAGGAGGCATGGTGGGAATAAGTGTAGTCTAGATAGCTGTGGGAGTCAGTAGGTTGTCATCGTTAGTCTATCTCCTCTGATGGAGACAGTGAGATCAAGAAACGGAAGGGAGATGTCAGTGATGGACCAAGTGAATTTGAGTGCAGGATGGAAATTGGTAGTGGTTAATAATGAAACTAAAGTTTATGAAAATGGAACATAATTGTTTTCCACCAGATTAAAACTAAGAAATTACATTCTAAAGTTTTTTTTTCTGTCGCCTGTGATGCAGTGAAATGAAAAGTGGCAATGCTTGCGGATTGTGCAAAAAAACTACAAAACAGAATGAAAACATCCAGTGAATTGGCATTCATTGCCTACTGTGGCAGAGAATTCCACATTCACAACTCTCTGGGTGAAAAGTTAATTGAACTTGCTGTGTTAACCTTTCAATTAGTATAATGGCTTTCATAATTTTGTTTTACAAAGCTATAACATTTGTAGATGTTTCTCAAACCACCGGTGGTTTATTTTGAACACATTGTGGCGGCTCCCAAGGGTCGGGCCATCCTAACTGTCGAACCCCTCGGCACGGGAGTGGTTCAGTCCGGAGGTGGCCCTGGTCCGCACGACAGCAGCGGCAATTGGCCTACATTTCTGAATATACCACATCCATCCGCTACGTCGAGGGGAAAGAGAACCGGGTGGCTGACGCATTGTCCCGCCCGCTATCGACGCCGTTTTCGAGGTGGCGCCCAGGATTGATTATTCTGCCCTGGCGGAGGCACAGCTCACCAACGGTGAGATGCCCAGGCGATCCAGGCTCCAGATGTTGTGACCCCACCGGGTGATGGTAAATCCCGAGGCACAACCGTGCTCTGCGAACGGGTCGGTTCAAACTCTGCGGGTGGTCGCTGCCGCCGCCACAGCTCCGAGGCCGAGTCGGGTCTCCGCTGCCACCGCCACGGTTCCGGGGCCGAGTCGGGTCTCCGTTGCCGCTGCCGCCGCCACCGCCACAGCTCTGAGGCCGAGTCGGGTCTCCGCTGCCGCTGCCTCCGCCACAGCTTCGGGGCCAAGTCGGTTCTCTGCTGCCGCTGCTGCCGCCGCCACAGCTCCGGGGCCGGGTCGGGTCTCCGCTGCCGCTGCCGCCGCCACAACTCCGGTGCCGAGTCGGGTCTCCGCTGCCGCCGCCGCCGCCACAGCTCTGAGGCCGAGTCGGGTCTCCGCTGCCGCTGCTGCCACCACCACAGCTCCGGGCCGAGTCGGGTCTCCGCTGCCGCTGCTGCTGCTGCCGCCGCCACAGCTCCGGGGCCGGGTTGGGTTTCCGCTGCCGCCGCCACAGCTCTGAGGCTGAGTCGGGTCTCCGCTGCTGCTGCTGCCGCCGCCACAGCTCTGGATCCGAGTCGGGTCTCCGCTGCCGCCGCCGCTGCTGCTGCCACAGCTCCGGGGCCGAGTCGGATCTCCGCTGCCGCTGGTGCTGCCGCCACAGCTCCGAGGCCGAGTCGGGTCTCCGCTGCCGCAGCCGCCGCCACAGCTCCGAGGCCGCCAGCTCCGCCATTAGGCCTCGGCGCAGACGGAGACGGGAACGGGGAATACGACAGAAAAATAGTCGCATCCCCCGAAGGAAGAGACCGAAACATGTTTCTCCCACCCCACCCACACACATACACAACTTAATAAAACAAAATTAACTAAAACATGACAAAGGAACAAAAAGAAAGAAAAAAAACAGACGGACTGCAGGTGGGCCGCAGCTGTTAAGCCAGCGCCGCCATCTTGAATCTCTGGCCTCCGCCTCGAGGATGTCCCTCTCGGTCCTGGAGGAGTGACGATCCTGTGCGATGTATCGTCCGGTCAGCCGCGCCCCATCGTCCCTGCCGCCTGGTTTTCAAGGTTATTCACGGACTGTCTCACCCATCAATCCGGGCGACAACGGCACTAGTGGCCGCTCGTTTCATATGGCACGGTCTGCGCAAGCAGGTTGGCCACTGGGCTCGCACCTACATTCCGTGCCAGACGGCGAAGATCCAGCGCCATGTCCGGGTGCCTCTCCAGGAGTTCGGTCTACCTCACCGGCGATTCGACCATCTCCACGTGGACATTGTGGGGCCTCTTCCGCCGTCCCGGGGCATCACCCACCTCACGATGGTGGACCGCTTCACGCAGTGGCCGGAGGCCATTCCGCTGGCCAACACTTCAACAGCTACGTGCGCACGTGCGTTGTCCGTGCACTGGGTTGCTCGCTTCGGGGTGCCGGCGCACATCTTGGACCGGGGGCCACAGTTCACCTCCGAGCTGTGGTCGGCCATGGCTCGCTTGCTCGGGGTGCGGCTGCACCACACCACGGCTTATCACCCGCAAGCTAATGGTCTGGTGGAGAGGTTCCACCGGCAGCTCAAGGCAGTGCTGAAGGTGCGACTCTCCGGCCCGGACTGGATGGACGAGTTGCCGTGGGTCATGCTGGGCATTCGGACTGCTCCTAAAGAGGACTTGGCCTCATCATCAGCGGAGCTCGTGTACGGGTCGCCACTCACGGTGCTCGGGGATTCATGCCGTCGGCGCTGGGGCAGCAGGGGACGCCCTAATCCACCTTAAACCGATGTCCCGCCATGGGACATTTCGCCCGCATGTGCCATCAGCCCTCCGGGACTGCCCATACATTTTCCTGCGCCGTGATGCCCACCGGACGCCACTCCAGAGGCCGTACGAGGGCCCGTTCCGGGTGCTGGAACACGGGCCGACGACCTTTGTGCTGGACATGGGGGGCCGGCCGGAGGCCGTGTTGATTGACCGGTTGAAGCCGGCACACCTGGACATTGACCAGCCGGTGCTGGTTGCCCAACCTCGGCCTCGAGGGCGCCCCCCTTCACGGCTCCCTCCGCCTGTCACTCCACCTGTCCTCCCGCCGGTCTCTCGACCTGTCCCTCCACCTATGCCTCCGCCAGCCCCACGATCGGCTGACTTCCGCAAGTGGGCCGGCCGGGTTGTGCGCCCGCCGGTGCGTTTCATGCCAAGGGTCGGGCCATCCTAACTGTTGAACCCCTCGGCACAGGAGTGGTTCAGTCCGGAGGCGGCCCTTAACCAGAGGGTTTAAAGGCAGGGGTTTGGGTGCCATCCTTCTCTCGTGTGGACTTCCCTACAACCGGGAGGAACACAAATAAAGGTGCCTCTCGAAATACCTGACGCCTCTCTTTCGTTTCGAGACCTACGCACCACAGCATTATCAAAAGAGTGAATGGAAGTTCCTATGATTGATGCAACACTTGCAATTTAAGTTCTAATAATAATATTTTTTTTTGGTAGAGCTATCATCACTGAAAAGATTTGAAGAAATCCGTAAGGTTAATCAAGCTGCAGTTCACAGGTTTGCTGATGAAGACACTTCCTCTGAGGAAGAAGGAGGAGATGATTTTGAGAATCAGCGAGGGAAAATTGTTGCATCAACATTTACCTCATATTCAGATCATATAGGTGAGATAAAACAAATGTACTTAATAATGGTTAATGCACAATGTGTGAAAATAAGGATCATAAATTATAAATATGCTTATTGTTCAGTGTGAACTTTGAATCCTGAAACATTAACATAAAATGATTTGTTTGTTAAAAATGGATCAAATACACCTTGTGAGAATTTCTAAATGATTTTGAAAATGCAATGGCTAAGTATAGTCTTGGCATTACCTTGATCTGCACAATGTAGTGCACAATTTATGCTGATTTGTGGGGTGCATGCATTGTAAAAGACGTAGTTACATTCTCATGTTTGGTTAAAATGGAGGAATCAATATTGCATGTATCAACATTTACAAATTAAAACATCTCTTAATACCAGATGGATTGCAAAACTTAAAACTACCTTGTTTCATTAATTGATTCTTTGATTTTATAAAGGTGAGGAGTCTTCCAGAGAACTGGAACGTACAAAACAATATTTGAATGACGCATTTCAGTCGGGGGCTCAAACATGTCTCATCTGCATTGCCTCTGTAAAGAGGAACCAAGCTGTAAGTATTGTAACAGTTAAAATCTCAAAAGTTATATTGAAGTATGTTTTTACAATGTCAATCCTATTCTGTAGATAATCCTTTGAGTACTGTGAAATATTATACCACAAATTTATGTGTTCTTAATTTTAGATATTTTTTTCATATCTTTTTGTTGGTCCTAATGATCAAATTGTGATTGACTTTCGGAAGACATGATAAGCTGAAGATCTGTGACTTGATTTGGGAATGTCAACGGTTTCCTAAAAATAACCTGATAATTTTTTTTCAAAGATCATGTGATAGGAGTAGAATTAGGCCATTCGGCCCATCAAGTCTACAGCCATTCAATCATGGCTGATCTATCTCCCCTCCTAACGCCATTCTCCTGCCTTCTCCCCATAACCTCTGACATCTGTACTAATCAAAAATCTATCTCTGCCTTAAAAATATCCATTGACTTGACCTGTGCACACATCTTATTTTATTTACTCATTGCCTCCTTTATTGGCAAGTTTGTTGACAGTGTTTATGAATTAATATTTATTTTATTTTTTGAGAGCTTATTAATCAAACAATTCCCTTGAGAGTGACCATGGTTTCAAATATGCAAATATATCTGTGTTCATTCACTGTTCAAACATCTTATTTAAAATTCAGATTTTTATTTTAAATTAAAGATTCCATTTGTTTCCTCTAGGTTTGGAGTTGTTTTCGTTGTTATTGCATATTTCACATGCCATGTATTCAAAAGTGGGCAAAAGACAGCATTTTCCTTGTATCCTCAGTGCTGGATGATGATTTTGGAAAAAAGGATCATCCATGGCCATGGTAATCATTGGATATTTACTCAACTGATGGTCTTTGTTTCAATATCGTATATTTATTGCACGTTATAAAGTTGTGAATTAGTGACTAACTCAGTTAATTAGGAGTCCAATGTTAATAGTCACCTGCAGGTCTAGGATAATTTGTCATCTAGTCCGCACAGCCCTTCTTTAATTTGGACCCTTTACCTGTTTGAATCAATACCGATTTACCTCCCTAAAAACTTTTTTTTAAAAAACTTGACTGTGATTACAAACTTTACCTGGGATTATAAAACTCATAGAATTCATAAACGACATTTATGCAAACCTAAAGAAATCGGTGGACTGGCTCTCCCTAATTTTATTTTCTATTACTGGGCAACTAATATTAAAAATTTAATTTACTGGATGGAAGATGCATGTCAACAAGTAAACTGGTTAAAAATGGCGAGGGAAGATTGTTCGCCTTTCAATATAGGCGCGATTCTTCTCCAATACATCTGAAGAAATCAATGTATGAGAAAAATCCGATAATTCATAGCACCCTACGAATTTGGAAACAGTTGAAATCAACCCTGAAATTGAGAAATTTCTCTCTCCTCTTACCAATCGCCTCGTTTAAACTGTCTACTTTAGATAAGGTGTTTGCACAATGGGAAAGTCTAGGAATTAAAAAGCTGGGAGATCTTTATGAGAAGGGGATCTTCCTCTCGTTTCAAGAATTACAGGTGAAATATCATTTGAAAGTTAGTAATTTTTTTAGATATCTTCAAATCCGAGACTATGTGAAAACACACACGCAAGACTGTCACTCTATGGGCCCAGATATATTAGACGAATGCATGAATAGAAAGGCGGATACAAGTAAGTTAATATCCTATATTTACAATACCCTTTTAACTGCACATATCCCATCTTCGGAAATAATTAGGCGAGCATGGGAAGACGAATTGGGTTTAGCAATTTCAAAGGATAGTTGGGAGGATAGCCTTTTATATATACATTACTGTTCTCTTAATGTTAGGCACACCCTGATAC
Organism: Amblyraja radiata; assembly: GCF_010909765.2. Classification (NCBI taxonomy): domain Eukaryota; kingdom Metazoa; phylum Chordata; class Chondrichthyes; order Rajiformes; family Rajidae; genus Amblyraja; species Amblyraja radiata. The sequence goes on along the minus strand of NC_045956.1, from coordinate 107,127,882 downwards.
AATTTAAAATACTGCACAGACTTTATTACTCAAAGTCTAAATTTAACAAGATTCTCCCAAATGTCTCCTATTTGTGATAAATGTCTCCTCCAAGAAGCGACTATAACCCACTCTTTTGCTTCCTGCACAAAGTTACAAAACTTCTGGAGGGGAATTTTTGATACCTTTTCCAAAATACTTAAAACTAAATTGGACCCCGAGATAAAACTGATCACATTAGGTATGTCAGAGACTTGTTCTAAGCTAACGATATTTCAAAGACGTTTCCTCAACTATGGCCTAATAACGGCGAAAAAATTAACACTTAAATTTTGGAAACAGACAACAGTCCCCACAGTGAAGATGTGGATCACAGATATGTCCGAGACACTACGTTTGGAAAACATTAGGCTTGTCTTGGCGGAAAAACCAGATCAATTTCTTAAGACATGGACACCCTTTACTGAATTTTTACAACAATAGTATGGTGAAACACAAAATTAAATTTAAATCCGATGCTATGTTAGGTGAGGCTGGGGGGAGGGGGGGGGGGGGGGGGGGGGGAGGGGCAAGGGGCAAGGTATATCTCCATTTTTTCCTTATTCCTCTATTTTTCTGCTACACTGTTTAGCAATGTTACAAAATTTTGAGATTTAAAAAATCAAGTCTGTAATTTATCCCATCATATAAAGCATAAAAAGAAGTTTAATTTGACACCTAATTCACTTTCATATCTCATGTATTTAAAATGTTATGGCCATTTTCATACTTGGAAATTAGCATCTTGTTCCCTATTGATTTCTATGGACGTAACAAAAAAGCTGTGATCGTGGACAGTCAAAAGCCCATAACTTTCTTAAAAATTAAGAGAACTGAATGAAATTTTCAGTTATCATAGATTGAACCATTCTGAAACAAATATAAAATAATCTTACTTGGATGACCTGAAATTAAAGCATATAATTAGTTAGTTACCCAAGTGTAGCTAATTTCAAACTTCAATTACTAGATCTAAACATCTATCCATTTCTTAATAAATGATTAACATTTTTAAATAGCCTAAGTGTGCAAATAATATTCATAAATAATTCACAATAAAACATGATTTTAAAATCTCATTTACATTAATTTATAGGCCAAATGGAAGGAATTTAGTGTTCAATTGCTGTAAATTAAAGTCCATTTTAAATCAGCTTTCTAGTGGGTTCCTGTGAACGCGCTGGTTTAGAACGTTCACATTGCGGTAGATTTGTGCCCTCAAATGCCCAGAAAAATACTGCGGGATATAATGGGGCCAAAATGAGCTACTCGCAATATTAAACTTTGTATAAAGGGATCTTAAGAAGCCCTTTTTAATGTAAAAATAAGCTACATACCTTCTGTGGTTTGCTCTATGAGACCCTGACGGCTGTCGGTGGTCGCGGGTTTAGAGATTGATTTTTAAACTACTATAACTATTATCCAAGGCCTTTAAAACTAATAATAGCTTTTGCGACGGGGTCTTCCAGCGATTTTTCGTTAATAATTAACAAGGCTGAACATCTTCGATTTGAACAGCCTAGAGAAAATCGCGTTTTAAAACCCGCCCCCCTCTAAACGGCGCCAAAATCGCGCACACCCGCAGCGACAGATTTTCAGCGACGCTTCAGGTAGGCTTTGCAACATACCTACACTGCTTTGGTAGTTTAAGGGACTTTTTCCTTGTTCTCTACTTTATCCTTTCACTTTTTCCTTTCTTCCTTTCTTGCTTTCTCTTTCTTTCATTATTATAATTTAGGTTATAAGGTTAAAAATGAAGCTGTACAATCATTGTATAATTCTAGATGCCGAATGTTTTATCTTTGTACAATTGCTTCTAATAAAAAGTAAATAAAAAAATAAAAAATATATAATCATTTGGATCCTATTGTTACCCTGAAATCTCCATATTTATTTATTTTTGTCATGTTAACCATTTTTAGCCCATATTGCACTAATCCTATGTGAGTTCTATTTTGTTCTCCCTACGTGCTCCTAAACTCTCCACAGATTCTACCACTCACGCACCAGGTATAATTTACAGTGACAATCAACACATCAACCCATTTGTCTGTAAAAGTATCTAGACCAAAACATCATCTGCTCATTCCCTTCTGACCCAGGCTGTCTGACCCACTGAGTTCCCCCAGCATGTTGATTTTTGTTAGGAATCCAGCACCTGCAGTTTCTTGTGTCTCCAGCACACCAATCTGTTCATATTTGGCTTGTGGGAAGAAACCTGCAGAAAACTCCAGCAGGTAAAGGCAGAACTTGCAAACTCCACCTAGACAGCTCTGGAGATTGGGATTTAATCCAGGTTGCTAAAGAATTGAGGCAGAAGCTCTTACTAGCGTTGTCTCCACATAGCTTCCATTATGCAAAATTCATTAAGTGTGGACCAGTCACTCAGGACTTTTATTGACTATGCAGATATTTGTGAATCAACATTCAATTATATATTTTCCAACAATCTTATGAAACATGTTACTGGATTCTGTTGGAGATAATTCTTATAACTGTTTAAAAAAAAAACATTTAATAAAATATTTTAATTAATATGTGGGCTTTGAATAATCATATTTTAAATAACTTTGCTATATTATCCATTATATTGGGTACCACAATACAAACCATTTTTATGTGCAAAATGCTGGATACTGTAGTTTATTTTTTTAGAAACAATTGTAAGTAGAAATCAATGTATACAATATTTCTGGCAGTTCAGGAAATTAATGTTGGATTTTCTATTTAGTCCTAAATGTAGGCATCAGTATGAACAATCTCAAACTCCGACAAGATACTACTGTTACTGTCGAAAAGTTGAAGATCCACCACAAGACCCTTGGCTTGTCCCACATTCCTGTGGCCAAGTTTGTGACAAAGAATTTAAGCCTTTATGTGGACACAAGTGTCTTCTTTTATGCCATCCTGGTAAAGTAATTTAGATTAGGCTAATTGTTTTTTGCACGGTCTTAATAAACCTAGTCATAATTAAGAATGATGTTTGTGTTTCTAATTTAGGTCCCTGCCCACCTTGTCCAAAGATGGTCTCTATAACGTGCTACTGTGAAAAGGCTAAAGCACTATCCAGGCGATGTAGTGCTAAGGGATGGTCCTGTCAACAGCCGTGTGTTCGTTTGTTATCTTGTGGACAGCATAAATGTGAACATTTATGTCATGCAGGTTAGTCTGTGGCATAAACTCCTGTGTGTAATTTTCAGTAAACATAATATAACATATATATACTAGTATAGGCAAAGCATTGTGCTCAATTTGAATCCATCTGCTTTAATTTTAACTGAAAATAACGTGATATTTTAATTTTTGACATATATTTGTATTTTTGTTGAGTGGTGTGGGCTGAATCACTTGCAGCTTAACACCGACAAGACTAAGAAGTTAGTGGTGGACTTTAGGAGGAGAGGAACACCCCTGTCCCCTGTCTCCATCAATGGTGTGGATGTGGTGTTTACCAAGGAGTACAAATATCTTGGAGTTTACCTGGACAGTAAACTGGACTGGTCCAGGAACGCTGAGGTCCTTTACAAGAGGGGATAGAGCCGGCTGTACTTTTTCAGAAGGTTCCGCTCCTTCAATGTCTGCAGTAAGATGCTGCAGATGTTCTACCAATCGGTGGTAGCCAGTGCCATCTTCTTCGCTGTCGTGTGCTGGGGCAGCAGGACGAAGGCCGTGGACACCAACAGGATTAACAAGCTCATCAGGAAGGCTGGCTCCGTCCTGGGGGTGGAGTTGGATTCATGGGAGATGATCTTGGAGGGGAGGAACCTCAAACTGCGGAGTATCTTGGACAATACAGCTCACTCCCTCCATGACACACTGGCCAACCTGAGGAGTGCCTTCAGCAACAGACTGGTTCTATCAAGATGCAGTACAGAACGCCACAGGAGATCCTTTTTCCTTGTGGCTATCAAACTGTACAACTCCTCCCCCTTCTGTCGTGAGGTAGACTGACTCCCCCCCCCCCCCCCCCCCCCCCCAATCTTTGCACATCCCCAATCCTTTTCACTTGTCACTTTCATTTCATGTATCTTGTGTTTTCTGATTGTTGGCAGATCACTCTCCGAGTGGTGGCGCCATCGAGTGTGGCAGCCTCGCCTGCAGCTATTCGTACTTTCATCCTCTTTTTTATTTTTAGTCCGTCAAAGGTTTTGTTGTAGAGGTCTTTTAGTCTTTTTATGTGGGGGGGAGGGGGAAACTGTTTTTCACAGTCGCTATTTGGGTCGAGGATGCGTCTTTCCCTCTTGGCCCCCTACCATCTGGATTGGGGCGGCCTTTCCTGCCGGAGACCAGCCAGAGCATCAGTTTCAGTAGCGGCGGCGCAGCACTGAAGTGCGGAGCGGCCGATGCCTTACTAGGGCCACCGTGTTGGAAGCTCCGGAGTGCTGGGAATGCCGACTTTTAACACTGTGGTCTGTGGAGCCTCCAGCCGCGGGCGGCGCTCACTTTAACATTGCAGAGGCCTGGGATCTTTCGCCAAGGTCGCCTGTAGACATCGGGAGCCGGGGTCTCCGGTAGGAAGCGGCAGATTCGGAAACTCCAAGCCGCTGATAGTGTTCTTCCGGCGAGAGGGCCTGAAACATCGGGCCGTCCGTAGCGGCGACTGTGTAGGCCACAATAGGCTCCGACCACGGGTGAACGAGAGGAAGAGGACTGAACTTTTATTGCCTTCCCTCACAGTGGGAAACGTTGATTCCTCTGTGGCAGATGTTTCATGTTTTATGTTAAATTCTATAGTGTGTTTATCTTATTTGTGTGCTGCATGGTAACTCAAATTTCACTGCACCAATTGGTGGTATGTGACAATAAATGTCCTTTGTCCTTTGTGTCCTTTGTCCAATTTCTCTCCTGGGATAAATAAAGTTATATCGTATAGTATTAATGCCTGACCTAAATGGGGCATAGATGTAAAACGATAACTGATCATATCTCGATTTCTATGGACCTTGCGTTTGGAAACCAAATACATAGGGACATTTTAAGTGATATCTATTATTCAGAGATGCCATTTAATCTCAGCAAGGTAAATCTTACGTCTCTGTTTTCAATATTTTCCCAACCACCTGACACGGGTTAAATTGCAATTGGGCTTTCCCATGGATGAGTATGAAGGATAGGTTATCCTGCTATAGATTCTTAATGATAAAGCATCAGTTAAGACTAATTTGGTAGGTTTTAAGAATAAGATAAGATAAGATAATCTTTATTGTCATTGTACAAGACAACGAAATTCTGTTGGAGCAGTCCTCCAGCTGCACAGGAATATAAGTATAAAAATACAATTTAAAAAAAGAACTATTAAAAAATTTAACTATAACCATAAACATACAGGAGTATTGGCGGGTGTGTGAGAGAGAGGGGGGGGATCAGTGTGGGAGGGGGATAGAGTTCAGTAGTGTCACAGCTCTATGGTAGAAGCTGTTTTTCAGTCTTGTCGTGCGGGCGCTCAGTGTCCTGTATCGTCTTCCTGAGGGCAGGAGGGTGAAGAGACAGTGTCCAGGGTGTGTGCTGTCTCTAATGATGCCCTTGACCCTCCGGATGCAGCGGGTCCGGTAGATGTCCTCCAGACTGGGGAGCTGGGTGCCAGTGATCCTCTCAGCAGTCTTAATGACGCGTTGGAGAGCTTTCCTGTTCTCTGCGGTACAGCCAGAGTACCATACTGTGATGCAGTATGTAAGAACTGACTCAATGGCTGACCTGTAGAAGCTCACCAGCATAATCCTGAAGGTGGAGGATGAGGTGGAGTGCTTTAGGAAGAATTTCACAGCTTTGGACTCGCGCAGATGAAAGGATGGCTGCCAACATTTGGTAATAAGAGAACAGCAATATGAAATGTTGAAAAGGTGAGGTAAAACTGTAACATCAGCAATCATGGAAACTGCTTTTCAGTGCTGTTGCAGAAGGACAGCTCTTGTGTGAAGGTTAAGGATCGATTCTGGGCTACACTGAGATAACACAGAGGTAGGGGGAGGATGATTCTCTGGATAAAACTGGATAGATATGAATAGAAATAAAGAAATATAATCCATTTTGCTGGCTGAGCCAGGAGATATAGCAGAGAAGGATGCTTTGATTGACTGCATCATTGATTGTAGACAAGATGAACCTGGAGGCTTATAAAAGTACAGACTTTTATTGGTGCCATGTTGCTATTGTGGCATGGGTGGAAACCTGATTGAAAGGATTCAGGCAAGTATTTCTCAGATAGCTGATTAATTAGGTATAAATAAATCTGTAAATTATTTGCATGGTAATGCAAATGAGAATAGAGGAGCTGGAGAGATATTTGGCAGTTCATCAAAGAAAGTAGATATCTTTGCATTCCACCATGACCCTGGACTGAACAGCACTGGTGGAGGTGCATAGGTCTAAAGTTGCCAGTGGTATGGACACAATCGTTGATGAATGGCCTCCTTATTTGTTGTGAGGAAACAACAATGGATAGTTCACGTGTCCATCACGTACTCGCGCTCCTTCCACTCTTGAGGGAAAAAGATGAAATATAAACATAGAAAATAGGTGCAGGAGTAAGCCATTCGGCCCTTCGAGCCAGCACCTCCATTCAATATGATCATGGCTGATCATCGAAAATCAGTACCCTGTTCCGGCTTTTTCCCCATATCCCTTGATTCCCTTAGCTTTGAGCTAAATCTAACTCTCTCTTGAAAGTGTCAAGTAAGATGGTGTGGCAGGAGGGGTGGGGAGGAAATGGCCAGAAAATGTATTTGACCGAACGTAACCCACTTCTACATATTTCCAAATCCTATCTTGATGAATTCTTGTGGCTTAAAAATAAAAAAGCATACAAGTTGAGTAATTTAAAATTTGCTTTTTATTCTGCTCATCAAAACACGATTATATAGATGCCTGCCCCTGTACATAATTTATTAGAATTAGATAATTCATTTGAGGAAATGTTAAAATAATGGCCTATGCCTGACATAAATGAAAATTCAGCTCTATCGTGATTGTGACTAAATAAAAAATTAAATGCTGTGGTTTGAAATTAAAAATATCAAAAATTGCCTTTGGTTGCTTTTTATAGGCAATTGTCCAGAGTGTCCTCGTGTCAGCTGGCAACGATGTTTGTGTGGCAGGAAAACAGCCGAGCAGCTATGTGCTAGTCCTCAATGGCAATGTGAAGAGGTAAACTGAACTCAATTATGACATTAGATCAAATAATTTGTTACCTTTGGATAATTTGAAACAGAAGGGTAGTGATGGTTTTAATATTCATATATGTTGAATTCTGTGCTTAGTTGACATGTAATGCTGATTTTTAGGTGCCATTGGAAAAGAGTCATTGAGGTCATTGTTGATGGAAATATTCCTGCAGCAATGTTAGCTTGGGAGTTCCTGAATTGATGTGGTAATAATGAAGGAATGTCTTTTAAAAAAAAAAATTAACAACAAATAAAACTCTAACCGACTGGAAATACTTATCAAGTCGGGCAGCTTTTGTGAAGAGAGAAACAGAATTGAATGTTTCTGGTCAATGCCTCGAGGATATAAAGTGTTGGATGGCCCAGAACTTCCTCCAACTAAACGAGAGTAAGTCTGAGGTCATCCTACTCGGCCCCTCAGAATCCATCAAAACGATAGCAGGCAACCTTGCTAACCTTACCCCATTACTCAAACCTCACGTCAAAAACCTCCTTGTGATATTTGACGGCGCGTTGAAATTTGACAAACAAGTCAATGCCGTGGTAAAAGCTAGCTTCCAGCTTCTAACAATAGCAAAGATAACACCTTTCCTCCGATTTGACGACCTCGAAAAGATCATCCACTCATTTATCTCCTCCTGTCTTGATTACTGCAACTCCCTTTACACTGGCATCAGCCAATCATCCCTGTCCTGCCTGTAATTGATCCAAAACGCCGCAGCGAGACTCCCGACGGGCACCCGAAAAAGGGACCACATCACCCCGATTCTGGCCTCTCTCCACTGGCTCCCAGTGCGGTTCCGAATCAATTTCAAGCTCCTTTTTGTTTACAAAGCCCTTAATGAGTTCGCCCCCACCTACATCAAAAATCTGCTTTCCCACAATACCACTTCCAGGTCCCTCAGATCATCCGACTTGGGGTTACTGACCATCCCGCGGTCTAGGCATAAGTTCAGGGGCGACTGCGCTTTTGCGGTTGCAGCACCTAGACTATGGAACAGCATCCTGCTTCCCATCAGAACTGCACCCTCCGCCAACTCTTTTAAGTCTAGACTTAAAACTTATTTCTACTATCAAGCCTTTCTTGAGGTCCTCTGAGAGAGCGGTGTATGTATTTATGTATGTATTGTTGATCTATGTACCACTGTTTGTAGCAAGTTAGTACCTGCACTAATGTAAAGCACTTTGGTCAATGAGAGTTGTTATTAAATGTGCTATAGAAATAAAATTGACGACTTGACGAATGATTTTTCATTCGAAATAGGAAAAATTGGATATCAAATTGCAAGTTAACCTTTTTTGTTTAAGTATTTAAATTGTATTAAATAATTGGTTATATAAATCATGTGTATATTGGTAGGGAAAGAAATGCAACATTAAAAAAATTAAAAAAAGAATAAAGGAAATTAAGGGTTAAGAGAAGCACTGCGATGGCTGCAGGGTAGAGTTGGGTTCAAATCGCTGTCATGATTTTTTTTTCTGTTAGGCCAAAATCCAAGTCTAGGTGAACATTTACTGCACTAGGGGGCATAGATCTGTCCCTATAACCCTGAATACCTGAAGATATATGCCTGAAGATCTCTTAAAGAGCTGTTGCATGCTTTGTAAGTTGTAAAGTTCCTGGAATCATCATTCCAACAATAGCTTCCTGCCCATTTTTTGCTCATATTAGAGATGGGCATATGTACGTGATGTACAATGGTTATTGACGTTGGATGAGGTGGACGTGAGTTGGAACTAGATGACATTTGTCCAGTGTCTAGCCAGAGGAATGAGAAATATTTGGAAGGAAGGTGTAAACAGCGAGTTTTTTGAAACAAAATAGCAAGGCATTTTAATCTTTCTAAATGGCTTGTAAAAAAAAGCTATCCTGGAAGTGATTTAGGTTGTAAACCTAGCCCCCCTTGCAAACAAAAATACTGTGCTCCAATGTGTTTGGGGAGGCAGAGGAACAACTACAGGACTGCTTGGAGTCTGTAGACTGGGCAATGTTCAAGGACTCGGCATCGGACCTGAATGAATATGCCACAGTTGTTACAGACTTCATAAGGAAATGTGTGGAGGTCTGTGTTCCAACAAAAACCTTCTGATTGTTTCCTAACCAGAAGCCTTGGATGAACCATGAGATCCACATTCTTCAGAAGACCAGATCCCGGGCATTCAGGTCTGGTGACGCAGAAGTCTATAAGTCTAGATACGACCTTGACAAGGCCATCAAAAAGGCCAAAAGAGGCTTCTACTCTAAGCTGGAGGATGAGGCGGATGTTCAACAACTGTGGCAGGGCTTGAATGCCTTCACCTCCTACAAGGCGAAATCAGGAGGCAGCTCAAACGACAGCGAAGCATCATTCCATGACGAGCTCAATGCGTTCTACGCACGATTTGATAGGGAGAACACTGATGTGCCTTCCCGAGCCCCATTCGCCCTGATGGTATTACAGTCACAGTCAGAAGATCCTTCAGGGGGGGTGAACCCTCGGAAAGCGCTTGGACCTGATGGTATACCCGGTCATGTTCTCAAAACCTGTGTAGACCAACTGGCTGGAGTTTTTGCGGCCATTTTTAACCTCTCACTTCTGAGGTCTGAGGTTCCCACCTGCTTTAAGAGGTCATCAATAATACCGGTGCCCAAGAAGAGTAAGATGACGTGCCTCAACGACTATCGACCAGTGGCACTTATGTCTGTGGTGATTAGAAGTGCTTTGAGAGGTTGGTTATGGTGCACATCAACTCCTACCTCGACAAGAACCTCGACCCACTACAGTTCACATACTGCCACAACAGGTCAACGGAGGATGCGATCTCACTGGACCACTTGGACAATAAAAACACTTACGTCAGGCTGTTGTTTATAGACCACAGCTTGACGTTCATTATTATCATCCCCTCCAAGCTGGTTACCAAGCTTACGGAACTGGGTCTCTGCGCATCCCTCTGCAATTGGATCCTCGACTTCCTCATCCACAGACCACAGTCTGTTCGAATTGGAAGAAATACTTAATATTTAGTAACAATCAGTACGGGAGTACCTCAAGGCTGCGTGCTCAGCCCCCTGCTCTATACTCATGACTGTGTAGCTGGACACAGTGCGAACCCCATCTTCAAGTTCGCCGACGACACCACTGTTGTTGGACTAATCACAGATGGTGGTGAGTCAGAGTATAGAAGTGAGATCGACCGACTGACCAAATGGTGCCAGCACAACAATCTGGCTCTCAACATCAGTAAAACCAAGGAACTGATTGTGGACTTTGGAAAGGAAGGATAAGGTCCCACAATCCTATTTATGTCAATTGGACAATGGTGGTGAGTGTCAAAAACTTCAAATTCCTGGGCGTGCATATTACCGAAGATCATTCCTGGACCCAGCACACTGATCCAATTATAAAGAAAGCATATCAGCGCCTCTACTTCCTGAGAAGATTATGGAGATTCGGTATGTCAAAGAGGATTCTCTTGAACATCTACAGCAGGGCTCGAAATTAACGGTTGCCCGGGTGCCATTGACCATCAAAGCGCCGCTGGGCAACCTAAACATCGAGTCATTTTGCCCGGCTTGGCAACCAGATATTGGTTTGTACCGAAAAACTGGAGTAACTCCGCGGGTCAGGCAGCATCTCAGGAGAAAAGGAACGCAACGTTTTGTGTCGGCGGTGACGGCTGTATTGCGTGGGAAAGATACTTGGTGCGGGGTGACGAAGGGTCGCAGCGAATGACGAGCCCCGAACAGCAGCAGCAGCGGCTCCATCTCCTCCTCCTCCCACCCCCCGCCCGCCCTGATAAGGGCCGTTGCTTGCAAACCCGCTAACGGCACTTTAAAAAAAAAATAACTCCCGCACGCCGAGACCGGGAGGAGGGAGAGGGAGGCCTCGGCGTGTGGGAGGGTTTGTTTTTAAAGCGGTTATCGCCGTTAGCAGGTTTGCAAGCAGCGGCTGCTATCAGGGAGGAGGAGGAAATGGAGCCGCTGCTGCTGCTGTGCGGGACCCGTCATTCGCCCCGACACTTCTAAAGCAGCTGCACCATAGATCCTATAGCTATAGGATCTTTGAGTGGCCCCGCACCTTGCTGTTGGCTGGCGGAGGAGGGAGGCGGTGGCGAGGAGTTCCCAACGGCCAAGGCAGCGGGGCGATGTTGTCCGAGGAGCGCTGACCCTCCTTCCTCTCTCTCTCTCTCCCTCTCCCTCTCCCTCTCCCTCTCCCTCTCCCTCTCCCTCTCCCGTTTTAATTCCCAATGTTCATATTTGTTTTAATCTATAAAGATGGATTAATTATATTGTGAAGACGTGAAACATTAAAACCGCAGTCTTCGATTGTCACTGCTACCGTTGACACGTTATTTCATTATTCATTTTAACGGCAAATCAATGCTCTTAATATGGAGTATCAGTACTGTAGTTATTTAATGAGCAACAGTCAGAACTATACGTATGCATATATGTTACCGTGGTCCAGGATCTATTGACACAGGTTGATCATACGCTGAATAATCCAACCACAATTTTGTTTGGAAGTGGAAAGAACTAATAGAAATTGCATTAATTGCAATGTGTAAAAAGAGTTGAGATACTGTCTTATAATTTTGCTGCTTGTCATTGTGGGATATATCATGTCTTGATTGGTGAATGTTTAGTTTGTGACTTTATTTGAAGCAGAAATAATATGTGAATGCTTCTTTGAGTATAATTCCGACTGGTAACTACGCACTTTGTCCGAGCACATTATCGCACGCGTCATGCAAGCCATCTTAAATGACCACCTAAACTGTCATTTGACAACCTAAAAAGCTGCCAAGGTTGCCCGGCTGGCAACAGGGAAAAAAAGTTAAGCGAGAACCCTGTACAGGTGCACAGTTGACTGCTTGCATTGTGGCCTGGTTCGGCAACTTGAACGTCCAGGAGCGGAAAAGACTTCAAAAAGTTGTGACCGCTGTCCAGTCCATCACCGGCTCTGACCTCCCCACCATCGAAGGGATTTACCAAATTCACTGCCTCAAAAAGGCAGCCAACATTATCAAAGACCCACACCATCCTGGCCACACACTCATTTCGCCACTGCCATTGGGAAGAAGGTACAGGAGCCTGAAAACTGTAACGTCCAAGTTCAGGAACACCTTCTTCCTTTCAGCCATCAGGCTATTAAACACTACAACAAATAAGCACTGAACTACAATAGACTATTGTTATTATTGCACTATAATTGTTTGTTTATTGAGAATGTGTGCATATGTATATATACACACTGAACTGTTTTTTATCCCGTTATGTACTATGTTTACATACTCTGTTGTGCTGCAGCAAGTAAGAATGTCATTGTTCTATCTGGGGCATATGACAATAAAACACTCTTGACTCTTCTCTCTTACAAGTGCGATTTTCCTGCCTGATATGGTCGACATTGACATGTGTGCTGTCTTGCATGACCTCTCCTTGTATACCTTTCAGATTTCCTTCTATTCTACCATGTCTGTTCCTGACTTTTGTAGACAAAAAAAAGTAGTTTTTAAAATAACCATATTGGCATATCATTTTGCTGGTTGATAGGATTTGGTGTTTATCATTTTCTGTTGTGTATTTGCATATGGTTCAGTATAACAATAATATTTTTTAGAATATTTGGATTAACAAAAGGTATATGTAACGCAAATTTATTGTCACTTAGGTGTGCAGAAAAACTTTACCTTGTGGTCATCATACATGTGAGCTGGTCTGTCACCGTGGGGCTTGTGGAAAATGCCCACGATCAGGATTCAGGGTTTGTCCATGTGGAAAATCAAGTATGTATACTTGTGTCATTTATTTACCTATTATATTTACGTTTCCAATCTAGAACATCTTGCTTCTCTTTGACATTTTTTGTGTAGCTATTTCCTGTCCTTGTGTCTATACAATTTCAAGTAAACTCCCTTTGTTATAGCCGCTTGTGCTTCACCCTCTTCTCCTAATCTGTGCTGCTTGAAGTTATTACAGGACCTATATTGACTCTAGTTGGCTGAATTCCTGGTTAGCATTACTGCTTTTGAGCTGGGATGGAATTGCCAGGGCGTTCTGTCTACTTTGGGGAAAGTAGAGGATGTAATTTCTCCTACCTCCACTCCTAATTCGTATTTTCAATTGTGAACATCAAGTAAAAGCCATGATGATTGGATTGTACTTTGGAATGTAGCCACTGGAATCATGTTCCACCTGGAATTTTTCCTTACTTTTAATGGTCTAAACTCATAAATTGGAAAAGAGCAGAAGACAGACAGTTTGTAGAACAAGATATGCGTGGCCTGGTTCTTCCCAATTTGAGTCAATTTTCTTTAGGTTTTAGACATTTGCTGCTTTAATACATCTATAGAATTGCAAATTGCTGTTTTGATGTGATGCTTTCAAGTACAATAAACAGCTGTTAGATAATGGGGGAAATATTGCTGTTGTTCCTTGATTTGATTTTTTTCTATCCTCGTTTTTTCTGTGTGGTTTGTTCGGACATGCTGAATCTTTTTGGATGCCGATGAAAGTAAAGACGCTGATGCGTTTTTTGATCACCACAACAGTGTGAAGGGAGCAGGCTAGATTGCTGATGAAATGGATATGTTTGAAGCTAGTAAATATCTCTACAGCAGTTCCATTGACGAGGACTTGTTTCCCCCTTGTTTCCTTAGGTCAACAAATAACTCTTCTTCCTGATATTAATTGTTAGGTTGTTGTCCTGAAAACATATCACATGTACTTCACCTCAACGTTGTTGTTGATCTAGCGAATAATTGTCGAAATTAAAAATCAAGTTGGCATTATTCTTGGCCACACAGTTGTGGGCCAAGCGACTGAGCACACAAACTTGAAGGCACCAAGATTTAAGGTCAGGAAGAAATGTTAAGGCCAATTCTAACCTACTGAGGTCCGCTGGTCATGAAGTCCAGAAGTCAGCTGCATATGGAGGTCCTCGGGCCAAGGTCCAGATATTTAGGGATGATCTTAATTGGTATTATGTTCTTGAAGGCTGAGTTGTAGTCCGTGAATTATTAAAGTTATTCAGAGCCGAATGTGATGCATGAGAAATTGCATTTTTCCCCTATGCAAATTGTAAAGGGTCTAGATTGTCTATAAGATTAGCACAGATGTAGGGCACTACCAATCATTCAAAGCACTTCATTATAATCAATGCTAGAGCTACTGGATGATCGTCACTGAGGCAGGTAACTTTATTTTTCTTGGGGACTGGAATTTGAGGTTTCCTTGAAGGTGGTGGTAGTACACTATTGAAGTGAGAGGTTGAAGAGGTCCAGGGATGCCATCCAGGCAACGGCTTTCATAAGTTTACCCTCGTGAAAGCAGAACTGACCTGCCACCAAGCTGTAGGGACACACATGCCAAACCGGAACTTTGTTTGCCTACACAAATCTTGCTTAAAAGGCATTGAGCTCATCTGGTAGAGATGTGTTGTTTGCCAGAGATCGCCTCTCATTTCGGTTTTTAGCTTGTGATGGTATTCAGCTTTTGCTGCAGTTGCCTGGCATCCTCTTGATTGAATTGTGATTCCAACTGTTTTGGAATTATCGCTTGCCATTCCTGACGATCTTGCGGAGATCATCCTTGGCCTTCTTGTCCTGTGTGGGATTATACTCCTTGAAAGCCTCAGATCTGGACTTTGGTTTTTGGTTAGAATAGATTGGAATTGTCTTTGTTGGAAAGCAGTCGTCACCGAATATCTAGATGAAACCAATGATGGCCGAGGTATACTCATTCAGGCTAATGAAATTCTCTTGAGCATGTTCCACTCCACTGACTCAGAGCAGTCCTGCTGTTGCTCTCTTCGTTGGTGACTCGCACTTCAATCTGTCCACAAGCTGGCAGGAGAAGCACCAACAGATGATCAGACTGGTTAAAATTAGGTATACTTGATTGTTGGAAAGAGTGTTAACATCCCGCATGGGGGTGGCATGCTGGTGTACTTGGGGAATAGGGCCAGGATTTTCTATCTCAACAGAATCAACAGATATAATTCGTCCGGTGTCTCCTTGGTGTTGGCTTGGGGCGATATGTAGATTGCCCGTGAATCTCCTCAGTTGATAAAAGCGACAGAATTTTATAAACAAGTATTCCAGGTCAAGGGTGTGGAATTGAAGTAAGACTGTCACATTACCCAGATGGCCCAGAACTTCCTCCAACTAAATGAGAGTAAGTCTGAGGTCATCCTTCTCGGCCCCTCGGACTCAATCAAAACGATAGCAGGCAGTCTTGGAAGCCTTACCCCACTACTCAAACCTCACGTCAAAAACCTCGGCGTGATATTTGACTCAGCACTGAAATTTGACAAACAAGTCAATGCCGTGTTAAAAGCTAGCTTCTTTCAGCTTCGGACGATAGCTAAAATAAAATTCCTCCACTTTGATGACCTCGAAAAGATCATCCACACATTTATCTCCTCCCACCTAGATTACTGCAACTCTCTTTACACTGGCATCAGCTAATCTTCCCTGTCCCGCCTGCAACTGGTCCAAAACGCCGCAGCGAGACTCCTGACGGGCACCCGAAAAAGGGACCACATCACCCCGATCCTGGCCTCTCTCCCACTGGCTCCCTGTGCGGTTCCGTATACATTTCAAGACCCTCCTCTATGTCTACAAAGCCCTCAATGGGCTTGCCCCCACCTACATTAAAAGTCTTATCACCCACCACTCCACCTCCAGGTCCCTCAGATCGGCCAACTTGGGGCTGCTGAATATCCCGCGGTCTAGGCATAAGCTTAGGGGCGACCGCACCTTTGCGGTTGCAGCTCCTAGACTGTGGAACAGCATCCCCCTTCCCATCAGAACTGCCCCCTCCATCGACTCCTTTAAGTCAAGACTAAAATCTTATCTATACTCCCAAGCCTTTCCTGACGTCCACTGAGCGAGGGTTATATGTATATATGTATGTGGTTTGTTTGTCTATACTATTCTTATAACAAATGTAAAGCACTTTGGCCAACAAGAGTTGTTTTTTAAATGTGCTATATAAATAAATGTGACTTGACTTGACTGGACCAAGAAGCGTTGATCAGACAGCAGACTCTGCTGCCTATCTCCTTGCCTGAAGATTCTGTACAATAAGCAGAGAAACTCTTGCGTTGTATGGCAGGGCCAGGAGAGTTGGGGCTGAGCCATGTTTCAGTGATCTCGTTTTTCAAACCGTAGTTTTGCTATAAGATCTTCAAGATTACACTCAAGTGATTGAACGTTACCAGGAACCCACATCTTTATCAATAAAGATCAGTAGATCCAAGAGTTCCTTTGAAAAATCATTGTTCGGAGAGTATCAGTATTGGAAGTAATTACTTTCGTAGAGCTCAAAAGGATAGATATTAAGGAAGTACGATTCCAATGGGCATTTTAACTGTTTTAAGAGGAGCTTTATGTAAAGTGTTGCCGCTCTCCAATGTCATCTTAAGTCTTCCCTTATTAGACTTTAGATCACTTCGACTGAATGTGTACTTTCACATTTTGTTTAAAAAAAAAAATGCCATTACATGTCAAACTGCAAGATGCTATCATGAGCAAATTAGGAATCTACATGATTATTGAATCGTATTTTTAAATAATTTTTAATTGCCTTAAAGGGTGATTTAAATGGTTTGCTCTTTTTTGGGCAAATCTTGGGCAAACAATGAAGGTTCTCGCTGAATTGAAGTCGTTTATTAACTATTCATCCAGAATCTGCACTGCCCTGCACAGAGGATGTACCAACCTGTGGTGATACATGTGACAGACAATTAGAGTGTGGCCTACATAGATGTTCAATGCGCTGCCATCGAGCCCCCTGTGAGATCTGCCGACAGGTGAGAGGATGTATTAGTTTCGTAGTGTTCTGCCCTAATTACTTATTTTAAAATAAAACATAGATTTGGAAAAAAATGTCAAATTCATTCATATAATTCATGCCATCCACATATCCCAGAGTTGACCTGTTTTTGCAATTTAAGTGAAAGGAGTTAAAATGATCTGATTTTATTTCTTCTGTTTTCAAAAGAGTCATTCTTTACCCCACCTGACTATTAAAACCTAAACTAAAAGTGTACCAGGGTAGTGAGAAAAGCACAAAACGCACTTCTACACTTTTGGTTTTGATTTTGGTTTCTTCTAAGTTATTAGTTGAAAAGTTGTAAATGTTCCTGATTATTGATAAAGTATGTTGTGGAAAGAAGCATAATAACTGGGAGTCTGTGAATTAGGAAGTCTTAAACATCTGCTTGGTTAATAATTTATCCCTGTTATTTGGGTGGGGAAATTTAAAACTCTTATCACTATGACTGGTGTAAAAATATATTTATAGTCACTGAAAAAAGTCCAGGAAGCACACATTGCCTCGCAAATAAATAATGGATGGAGCAGATTGTCCATTTGAGTATTCTAATGTTATAGGATGTAAGATTAATTGATATCCACTTGCCCAACTAAACTTTTTGCTTCAAAAGTAATTTGATAAAATATGCACACAAGTCTATTTTAATTATTGATTCTTGATCAGTGATTCTTGACATTCATGATGATTGAGACATTTGCTAAGCTGGAATCACATTTATAACTGTATAACGTTCATCAATGATTTTGGCCAGGAATGCCTCTCTCGAGTCATAGAGTGATACAATGTGGAAACAGGCCCTTCGGCCAAACTCACACACACCGGCCAACATGTCCCAGCTACACTAGTCCCACTTGCCTGCGCTTGGTCCATATCCCTCTGAACCTGTCCTGTCCATGTACCGGTCTAACTCTTACTTAAACTATGGGATAGTCCCAGCCTCAACTACCTCCTCTGGCAGCTTGTTCCATACACCCACCTCCCTTCGTGTGAAAAAGTTACCCCTTGGATTCCTATTAAATCTTTTCCCCTTCACCTTGAACCTATGTCCTCTGGTCCTGGATTCCCCTTCTCTGGGCAAAAGACTCTGCACCTACCCGATCTATTTCTCTCATAATTTTGTATACCTCTGTAAGATCTCCCCTCATTCTCCTACGCTCCATGGAATAGAGACCCAGCCTACTCAAACTCTCCCAAATGCTTACACCCTCTAGTCCTGGCACCATCCTTGTAAATCTTTTCTGAACACTTTCAAGCTTGATAATATCTTTCCTTTAACATGGTGCCTAGAACTGAACACAATATTCTAAATGCGGCTCACCAACGTCTTATACCCACCCGTCTCCCCCACCGTCCCCCCCCCGTCTCTCTCCCCCCCCGTCTCTCTCCCCCCGTCTCTCTCCCCCCCGTCCCCCGTCTCTCTCCCCCCCCGTCTGCTCTCTCTCCCCCCGTCTGTCTCTCCCCCCGTCTGTCTCTCCCCCCCCGTCGTCTCTCTCCCCCCCGTCTCTCTCCCCCCGTCTCTCTCCCCCCCGTCTCTCCCCCCCCGTCTCTCCCCCCCGTCTCTCCCACCGTCTCTCCCCCACCGTCTCTCTCCCCCCCTTCTCTCTCCCCCCCGTCTCTCTCCCCCCCCCGTCTGTCTCCCCCCCCGTCTCTCCCCCCCCTTCTCTCTCCCCCCCCGTCTGTCTCCCCCCCGTCTCTCTACCCCCTCCCGTCTCGTCTCCCCCCTTCCTCCTTCTCCCCCCCCGTCTCTCTCCCCCCCCCCGTCTCTCCCCCCCCCCGTCTCTCTCCCCCCCCTCTCTCTCTCCCCCCCCCGTCTCTCCCCCCCCCTTCTCTCCCCCCCCGTCTCTCCCCCCCCGTCTCTCCCCCCCCCCCTCTCTCCCCCCCCCGTCTCCCCCCGTCCTTCTCTCCCCCGTCCGTCTCTCCCCCCCGTCTCTCTCCCCCCCGTCTCTCTCCCCCCCGTCTTCTCTCCCCCCCCGTCTCCCCCCCCCCTTCTCTCCCCCCCCCGTCTCTCCCCCCCCCCTTCTCTCCCCCCCCCCCCCCCTCTCTCCCCCCCCCTCTCTCCCCCCCCCTTCTCTCTCCCCCCCCGTCTCCCCCCCTCCCCCTCTCCCCCCCCCCCTCTCTCCCCCCCCCCTTCTCTTCCCCCCCCTTCCTCCCCCCCCCCTCTCTCCCCCCCCCCTTCTCTCCCCCCCCCCTTCTCTCCCCCCCCCCCTCTCTCTCCCCCCCCCCTCTCTCCCCCCCCCCCTCTCTTCCCCCTCCCCCCCTCCTTCTCTCCCCCCCCCCCCCCGTCTCTCCCCCCCCCCCCCTCTCTCCCCCCCCCCTCTCTCCCCCCCCCCCCTTCTCTCCCCCCCCCTTTCTCTCTCCCCCCCCGTCTCTCCCCCCCCCCCTCCCTCTCCCCCCCCCCCTTCTCTCTCCCCCCCCCCCCCTTCTCTCCCCCCCCCCCCCCCCCCCCCCCTCTCTCCCCCCCCCTCCCTCCCCCCCCCCCCTTCTCTCCCCCCCCCCTTCTCTCCCCCCCTCTCTCCCCCCCCCCTTCTCCTCCCCCCCCCCCCGTCTCTCTCCCCCCCCCTTCTCTCTCCCCCCCTTCTCTCTCTCCCCCCCCCCTTCTCTCCCCCCCGTCCCACCTTCTCTCCCCCCCGTCCCACCTTCTCTCCCCCCCGTCCCACCTTCTCTCCCCCCCGTCCCACCTTCTCTCCCCCCCCCGTCTATCTCCCCCCCGTCTCTCTCCCCCCCCCCTCTCTCTCCCCCCCTTCTCTCTCCCCCCCCCTTCTCTCTCCCCCCCGTCTCTCTCCCCCCGTCTCTCCCCCCCCCGTCTCTCTCCCCCCCGTCTCTCTCCCCCCCGTCTCTCTCCCCCCCCGTCTCTCCCCCCCCTCTCTCCCCCCCCGTCTCTCTCCCCCCCCCTTCTCTCTCCCCCCCCTCCGTCTCTCCCCCCCCCCTTCTCTCCCCCCCCCGTCTCTCTCTCCTCCCCCCCGCCCTCTCCCCCCCTCTCCTCCCCCCCCCCTTCTCTCCCCCCCCCGTCTCTCTCCCCCCCCCGTCTCCCCCCCCTCCGTCTCCCCCCCCGTCTGTCTCCCCCCCCCCGTCTCTCCCCCCCCCCCGTCTCCCCCCCCCCCTCCCTCCCCCCCCCCCCCCTCTCCCCCCCCCCCCCCGTCGTCCCCTCCCCCCCCCGTTCTCACCTCCCCCCCGTCGTCTCACCTCCCCCCGTCTCACCCCCCCATGTCTCACCCCCCCCCGTCTCACCCCCCCCCGTCTCACCCCCCCCCCGTCTCACCTCCCCCCCGTCTCACCCCCCCATGTCTCACCCCCCCATGTCTCACCCCCCCCATGTCTCACCCCCCCATGTCTCACCCCCCCATGTCTCACCCCCCCATGTCTCACCCCCCCCATGTCTCACCCCCCCATGTCTCACCCCCCCCATGTCTCACCCCCCCATGTCTCACCCCCCCCATGTCTCACCCCCCCATGTCTCACCCCCCCCATGTCTCACCCCCCATGTCTCACCCCCCCCCCCCCCCGTCTCCCCCCGATCCAGGGCGAGGCTTTCCAGGCGAGTGACCAAAACCTCCGGCGACCTCATGGAAACCTTGGGGGGTCGCGGGCAAGGTCACCAGAGGTTTCCGTTCAGGTTTCCTAAGTGGGACGGGCACGAGTCGAGGGCAAACCCTTCTAAACTCGCAAATTAGGTCGCCGCAATGGGACAGGCCTATTCCTTCTCTCCATAGCTGCTGCCTCACCCGCTGAGTTTCTCCAGCATTTTTTTGTCTACTTTGGACAGGTGCATGGTTAGAAAATTTTTGGATAGATATGGACCAAATGCAGGCAAATGGGACTAGCGTAGATGGGCACCTTGATTGGTGTGGATGAGTTGGGCCAAAGTGTGTGTTTCCGTGTTGTATGACTGACTCAATGAGGCCTTGTTCCTTGCATTGAGCTTGATTGGAATAGAGTAGAAGCCTTAAAATGGATAATTTTGAACAAGCGTGTTAGTGTGTTTGAATTAAGGATTATTTTGGGTTCTTTGAAGAAAATCACAAGACCGCATAAAAATTGCATTTCTAATGTTCAAAGAAAATAGGCATTCTATGGTTTACTTGCATAATTAAGTATAATGTTACCAGTCCGTTTATTTCTCAGGTACAACATTCAGAAGTATTTAAAAAAAAATTAGATCATGCAACTAAGGATCTTTTACCTGAATAAATATATAACTTTCTCTACATTACTGTGATGATGTTTGGGAAAGAAAATGGCTATGAGATATTTTCTGTGTAGTAAAATAACAAGTTTTGTAAATCAGAATTCTTGCATATCCATGCTTTTTTTATTTCCAGGAAGTTGAAAAGCAATGTCGCTGTGGGAAGCATGTGAAGATGTTGTCTTGTCATAAGGAATATCTGTGTGAAACAAAATGTGCCAAATTGCGGGATTGCCAAAGGCATCAGTGTAAAAAGAAAGTAAGACTAAAGTACAATTTTAACATTTTATGGAGCAGGATGAAATAAAATGACATGATTTTTAGGATTTAGATGATTTATAGTGAGAAGCTCATCATTGTTGATACCAAAATTGTAAACAGATTCATCCTTGATTGCCAGAAAAAAGAGTAAAGTGTGTTTAATTGTCATAAGTACCCAGCAATGGAACTATGAAATGCTGTCTCTCTCCTTTGCCGCATTGATGAAGACAGGATCATGGATCCCTGGGTTTCCCTTCACAAATCAGCTCCGTTGTTTTGTTAACAATGAAAACAAGATTGTCGATCAGGCCCCATTCAATGAGATTTTCAATCTCCCTCCTGTACTCGGACTCATCATTACTTATTATTCCAACAGTGATGGTATCGTTGGCAAATTAAAAAATGGCTACGTAGTTATGGGTACAGAGCGAGTAGAGCAAGGGACTCAATGCACAACCTTGATGTTATCGAGGAGGAAATGTTGTCGATTTGTGCTGAATGTGGTTGGCACCAGAGCACAGCAACTCTGTGTGCTAAGTATACTCTGGAGTTTAGAAGGATGAGAGGGAATCTTATTGAAACATATAAGATTATTAAGGGTTCAAGAAGGAACTGCAGATGCTGGAAAATCGAAGGTACACAAAAATGCTGGAGAAACTCAGCGGGTGCAGCAGCATCTATGGAGCGAAGGAGATAGGTAACGTATATCCTCCAACCTCATCTACTGCATCCGCTGCTCTAGATGTCAGCTGATCTACATCGGTGAGACTAAGCGGAGGTTGGGCGATCGTTTCGCCGAACACCTCCGCTCGGTCCGCAAGAACCTACCTGACCTCCCGGTGGCTCAGCACTTCAACTCCCCCTCCCATTCCCAATCCGACCTCTCTGTCCTGGGTCTCCTCCATTGCCAGAGTGAGTAACACCGGAAATTGGAGGAACAGCACCTCATATTCCGCTTGGGGAGCCTGCATCCGGCGGGCATGAACATTGAATTCTCCCAATTTTGTTGGCCTTTGCTATCTCCTCCCCTTCCTTAGCCCTCGAGCTGTCTCCTCCCATCCCCCTGCCCTCGGGCTCCTCCTCCTCCCTTTTCCCTTCCTTCTCCCCTCCACCCCCTATCAGTCTGAAGAAGGGTTTCGGCCCGAAACGTTACCTATCTCCTTCGCTCCATAGATGCTGCTGCACCCGCTGAGTTTCTCCAGCATTTTTGTGTACCTAAGATTATTAAGGGTTTGGACACGCTAGATGCAGGAAACATGTTCCCGATGTTGGGGGAGAACCAGGGGCCACAGTTTAAGAATATGGGGTAAGTCATTTGGAGACGAAGAAACACTTTTTCTCACAGAGAGTTGTGAGTATGTGGAATTCTCTGCCTCAGAGGGTGGTGGAGACCGGTTCTCTGGATACTTTCAAGAGAGAGCTAGATAGGGCTCTTAAAGATAATGGAGTCAGGGGCTATGGGGAGAAGGCAGGAAAGGGCTACTGATTGGGGATGATCAGCCATGATCATATTGAATGGCGGTGCTGGCTCGAAGGGCTGACTGGCCAACTCCTGCACCTATTGTCTATAAGAGGTGGGTGAGGAAGTTGAGGATCCATTAAGGAGGGACGAGCAAATACATCAATTTTCTGAGTTTAAGGGGAATATTGTGATGATTGTGGAACTAGTTGATGAACAACAGCCTGATGTATGTGTTCTTGTTCAAGTGATCCAGTGCAAAATGGGGAGCTATCCTAGCAAGATCGTTTCACCTCTTGATCAACTGTGGCAGTTGGCGATAAGTGAGTTTGGTATTCTGACTGCGCATGCCCAGGTCATAGGTCATTAGCTGTAAACCAGTCTTGGCAACGGTGGTGCTGCATTGTGTGCAGGCTTGTGCTTCGTTCGGGGTCGGGGTCGGGGTTGGCTCTCCGACGCTGCGGGTGCTGTTGGGCCACCCCGTCCTCTCCCCATTGTCCCATCCCTGTCTGGAGGTGTCCGGGGTAGCCCTGGGCTGGCGGGGCAGCCATGGACTTGCAGCCGCTGGCTCCAGCTCGGCTCTGCCTTTCTCACCGGGTTGGCCTCGGCAGCTCTCCACCTCCACCCTCCTCCCCTCAATCCGACACCGAGATCCTGCTGAAGATGGGCAACCGCCGGGTGACTCGGAGCCGCTGCTGCTGGAGAAATCCTGGTTGGAGAGAGAGTCTGCGGACGGGCTCCTGCTGGCCATGGGCAGGCCGGGCGCCCGCTGGAGCTGCTGGTGCTGTTGGTGGTGCTGGCGGCAGCAGCAACCTCCTCCCGCTCTCTTGCCCAGCCCCAAGCCCAGAGTCCAGGCCAGCTCCAACTCCAGGTTGGGGCTGAAGGCCGCCTGCAGAGTGGTCCAGTCTAACGCCGGGCTGGAGGAGGCTGAGCCCAGGCTGGCGCTCTGGCGCAGGCGCTGCCGTGGCCCTCGCTCCTCGGGGTTGTGGATGAAGTGGCAACGGG
The DNA here is from genome assembly GCF_010909765.2 of Amblyraja radiata. Lineage (NCBI taxonomy): Eukaryota > Metazoa > Chordata > Chondrichthyes > Rajiformes > Rajidae > Amblyraja > Amblyraja radiata. The sequence continues at coordinate 107,103,970 of NC_045956.1, read as the reverse complement.
TACCATAGTGACAGAAGTCTGTGGTGTGAGCGGGGTTGGGCTGGAGTTGGCGCTGGCTGTTGGTTCTGTAGGCCGCTGGTTGGTGTTGGGGTTGGCGCTGCACGGCGTTGGGCCTGGGGGCCGGTGTCCCGTCGGTCCGGACGTCTCGAGTGGGGGGGGTGGAGAGACCGGGGACGGTCCAGTGGCGGTTCAGCAGCGCTTGCGGGTCTCGCCCCCGCCCGGTCTCACCCCCCACCCCGCCCGGTCTCCCACTGAAAAATGACAAAAAAGCAGACCAAAAGTATACTCACTGTAGCTATTGCGCTGACATCTATTTACTGTTATAGCTTACGACCTTTGACAAATCCCATGATTCCTTGCATTTTTAGGAATACCGAACTCGCTTATTGGAGTAGGTCCAGGTCCTTACTAAAGCAGCAGTTGATGTGCATAACCATGAATGATTGATTTGAATGAAAAGGATGGAATTGATTGTTTTCATCTAAGTTTACATAGGATAGAAACAGACCAGAATATGCCAATATTTATGCTCCACTCAATCCTCCTTTTCTTTTTCCTTATCTAAATCTCAGAGCAACTTCTGATGCCCTAGAGTTGCCCCTTAAATATATTAATGTTATAGGCTTTGACCACTCCCTATGGTAGTAAATTAGATACTTTCATCACTCTTTAGATAAGGAACCTTCTTCTGAGTTCCCTGTAAATGAAATTGTTAATGAAGATTGGGAAATTGTGAATATCAGTCCCGCTGTACAAGAAGGGAGCACAGCAGAAGAGCAGAAACTATAGGCTGGTTAGCCTGCCTTTGGTGGTCGGTAAAATTTTAGAGTCACTTATAAAGGATGAGGTTACGCAATACTTGGAAGTTCATGATAAAATAGGCTGAAGCCAGCATGGTTTTGCAAAGGGAAGATCTTGCCTGACGAACCTTTGAGGAAGTTAATAGCAGGACAGACAGAGGGGAGTTTGTAGATGTTGTTTACCTAGATTTTCAGAAGGCCTTCGATAAGATGCCGCTTGTGAGGCTGCACGTGAAGACAAAATTGCAATAAAAGGCGCTTTTTCAGGTTGGCTGCCAGTGACTAGTGGAGTTCTGCAAGGGTCGGTGCTGAGGCCGCTTCTCTTCACGTTGTACATTAATGATTTGGATAAGGGAATTGAAGGCTTTGTGGCCAAGTTTGCAGATGATGTTAAGATAGGTGGAGGGGATGGCAGTGTAGTGGAAGCAAAGACTCCGTAGAAGGACTTGGACATGTTTGGAGAGTGGACAGAGAAGTGGCAGATGAAATTCAGTACAGCGAAGTGCGGATTCATGCATTTTGGTAATAAGAATAAAGGAGTAGATTATTTTCTAATGGAGAGAGAATCCAGAAGTCGGAGGTGCAAAGGGACTTGGGAGGGCTGGTGCAGGTCTCCCAAAAAGTTAATTTGCAAGTCGAATCGGTAGTAAGGAAAGCAAATTTATATCAAGAGAACTGGAATACAAAAACAAAGATGTAATGTTGAGGCTCTATAAGGTGCTGGTCAGGCTGCATTTGGAGTACTATGAGCAAATCGGGCCCCTTATCTGTGGAAGGATGTGCTGTCTCTGGAGAGGGTCCACAGGAGGTTTCCAGGAATGATTCCAGGAATGAGTGGGTTAGCGTATGATGAGCGTTTGACAGCACTGGCCCTCTACTCGCTGGAGTTTAGGTGGAGGGGGGAACCTCATTGAAACTTACAGAATAATGAAAGGCATAGATAGGGTTGATGTGGAAAGGATGTTTCCACTGGTGGGAGAGTCTAGGACCAGAGGTCATAACTCATGATCAGCCATGATCATATTGAATGGCGGTGCAGGCTCGAAGGGCCGAATGGCCTACTCCTGCACCTAATTTCTATGTTTCTATAATTAAAGGGCGCTCTTTAGAGAAAGGTTAGGAGGAACTTCTTTTGTCAGAAGGTAGTTAATCTGTGGAACTCATTAACACAGAGGACTGTGGAAGCCAAGTCAGTGGATATTTTTAAGGCAGTTAGACCAATTCTTGATTAGAACGGGTGTCGAGGGCTATGGGGAGAAGGCAGGAAAATGGGGTTAGCAGGCAGAGATCAGCCATGATTGAATGGTAGAGTAGACTCGATGGGCCGAATAGCCTAATTCTATTCCAAGAATTTGCTAATATAAACTTCTCATGGTGTAATTATAAATTTATGGAAGTATTGACAAAACATTAAACTTAAAAATAAAATGAATCTAATGATCACATTTCTATGAAGTCAGAATCTTGTAAAGAAGGGTTGTTCCATCTAGTTTGTTACTATATAGTACCGTCCCCCAAGTAACTATTTACCCTGCAGTTTAAGATTGGGGTTAGGATGAATATCGGCAGGATAAATTCTTGGGGATAAGGCTACTGTCGTACCAATCCAATACAATCCTATTATCATCGAGTGCCCCTTTCATTTACACACACAAAAATCTTTGTGATCTTATGCCATTATTTGAAGAAAATATTTTCTGATGTTTTCACTAATTTTCTTTCCTGAATCAGTATTTCAAAAATGGTATTTGGTAAATGGTAAAAATAATATACTGAGTATTTTCAGCAGCCTTTTTGTTTTTTTGCTTACAATAGTTGTCCAGTTAATATTTTACACTAATTTGTGTACACCTGTCATTTGGCTTACCTTACACCAGATGTCAGTGTTGTGTGATTGGATGAACAGAATTTATATATAAGATATTCTAACTGGTATACAATTTGAATTCCCATAATGTACTTTTGACCAAAGATCCCCTGCAGGATGCTCCTGTTGATTGAATAGTCGGGTACACAAACATCCATAATTAGCTCTTGGTGGGTTTTAGCAAATATTTTTTTCCTTTCTTCATCCTTGGGTCACCACATTTTTTAATTAAATAATTTGGGCGGGTGTTTGGCAAACATTATTATTGTGCTGTAACATTCTAAACATTTTTATAAGATAAACATAGCATATAATAACCAAAAGTGTTTAAGTGACAAGTATTGTAATGTGTTTACTTGGATTTGTCCATATGTTGAAGAAACATTAAATCACACATTGCGTGCTGATTTAAAATCAAAAGCAGAAGGTGTCAGTATTGCAATTGCTTGTTTTTTTCTAATATTAGTCTCTGTGGATAAATATTGGAATGGGAAATTGCAAGATTAAACTGTCTTTATTTTGGTATTTGTACAATTTTGGAAATGGTATTACTGTGATTATAATACTTCATCCTATACAGCTTAATGCTTTCAAACTAATTAAAGTTAAGAATTTTTAAGACTTGAAGATTTTGCTATGCTTAATTTTGAAGTTTTTATTTAATTGTGTTTTAACCACCTATTAAAAAGACACAAAGCAAAAGTAATCCTCTTGTATTGTTTGCTTCTAGTGCTGTTCTGGCAATTGCCCTCCTTGTGACCAAAGCTGTGGTCGAACTCTTGGCTGTAGAAATCACAAGTGCCCATCAGCCTGTCACAGAGGTAATTTTCACAAATTTGATAAGGTTTTTTTTTTAATGCAATAAAGGTTCAAAAGTCAGTTTATTGTCACATGTGCCAATTAAGGTACAGTGAAACTCGAATTACCATACAGCCATACTTAAAAAAAAAAAAAGCAACAAGACACACAACTGCATAAAAGTTAACATAAACATCCACCACAGCGGATTCCCCACATTCCTCACTGTGATGGAAGGCAATAAAGTTCAAACTTCTTCCTCTTTATTCTCCCGTGGTCGGGGCAGTTGAACCATCTGCAGTCAGGGCAACCAAAGCTCCCGCAGTCAGCGATCGAAGCCCCCGCGTCGGGGCGGTCGAAGTTCACGCGTCGGGGCGGTCGGAGCCCCCGCGTCAGGGCGGTCGAAGTTCCTGCGTCAGGGCAGTTGAAGCTCCTGCGGCTTGGAGCTCCCGAAGTCGGTCTCGAACCAGGGACCGTGAGTTCCACAATGTTAAAGTCCACAGGCTCCCATCGTTGGAGCTCCAAAGTCAGGGACAGCCAGCTCCACGATGTTGTCCACAGGATCCCGTGGTTGGTGCTCCCGAAGTCGGTCTCCAGCAAATGCCGCCAACTCCCCGATGTTAGGCCGCAGTGTGGACTGAGATACGATATGGAAAAAAATCGCATCTCCGTCGAGGTAAACATCAACATCAAACGTCAACATCATAACATTAAATCATGCAACAAAAATTGGTTATCTCTAAGCTATATCCATTTGTTTTTAAAATGTTATGATGGATTTTGCTTCCACCTGGGAAATCTGGAATCCCTAACCTGGTATTAGGGAGCAAAATTTCAAGAAGTCAGACATTATGTTTCTTCCCAGCTATGCAGTAATTTATTTATATATTGCTGAAGGTTGGAAATAAAGTCAACAGTGTTTTATTGTTGTATGTCCCTCGGTGTAACTTTGGCATTCTTACTTGCAGCAGCACCACACGTTTGCTATACAGTACTCAATAAATAACATGACAAACAATTTTTAAATATTTTCAATAAATTAAAAAAAAAACATATATAGTGCAAAAACAAAATAAAGACCAAAATCTCTAGTGCAACCCCGGCAGTTCATAATTTCAGTTTGATTGGACTTCGTAGTGTTCAATTGCCTGATGGTTGTTGGAAAGAAGCTGTTCCTGAACCTGGACATTGCAATTTTCAGACTGCTATATCTTCTTCCCGATGGCAGGAGTGAAATGAGAGCATCCACTACAGAGTGGAGAGCCGGCACGATCGCATCACCGGTCAGTCTATTGTGGTGATAGGCAATTTGTTATGGGCCCAGGTTCTTGCTGAGGCTGGAGATGATTTTCCCCGTAACCAACCTCTCTAAGCACTTCATCATCACGGATACACAAAATACAAAGCAAGTGGCATATTTCGGGAAAGAGAGTATTAATGTTTCAGGTTAATTATTTTTTCATTATGCTTCCAATAATTGTTGTACTTAGTGTTTATTTTGTAAGGAGGCTCCATGCTGGATTGTAGTGAAGTGTCCTAGTCGCAATCGGTTCTGCGTACTTTTGTCTCGATCGACAAGCCTCTCTTGTTTAGACTTTTCTATTAGCAGCTTTTTACTCATTGTCACACATTTATTTAACCGTTCTTTGTATTGTTTAAGCCTTTTCTGTTGTTCATCTATTTGTCTCATTGTCACATTTCTGGTTCTTCATCAAGAAGTAGGATCTATATTGTCTTTGCAATACAACAGTGGCTTTGATTTGTGCTCTGTATAGTTTTCTTGCTTCATAAGCAAGGTAGTGAGACTGCACTACAATTGCTGTATATTTCAGTTTGCAGAAGTCTTTCCTATACCGACTCATACGGAGTACTGACTGAACTTTTACAGCAGCCCTCTTTTGCTTAACCCACTGCCTAACCACAATACCCTTGTAGGCAGCCTGAATGGTAATGGTTGCATACCTCATTGACTGATATTGCACAAACTGGGAATGCCCTATTTTGCATGCTTTGTACCATCTCTGGATCGAAATGACTGCTTGACGCATAGCTCTGTAGTGTACCCTTGATCGGTAACCACGTTATGCAGCTTGCAAAGTGACTACAGCCGCCTTTTGAATCAAGAAATGTTTACTTGTAGAATACACATCATTAAGAATGACTTAATCTGGCGTGCTGCCTTGATTTTCTCAACCAATTCTCTGGCTTTGACCCCGCGGTAGTAGGCCTGAATACAAACCACTGCTTTTCTCAAACTATTATAATGTATCACGTGGACATCTCTTATCTGCCAAGCCCTGTATCGTTGCTGTACAGCAGTGGCGGACCAGCGGAGTTTCTTGAAATACTGGCGCTGTTTATGCATTTGTTAATAAGTCTGTATGACCTTGGCAGATTTGTGCATGCATGGCAAATGCTTTCGAACAACCATTCCTCGGTAGGCAGCCTGAATCAGCACAACGCTGCTGTGTACCTTCACGTACGTTTTGCGATCAGTTTTCATTTGAAGGTGTGCCCTATAATGGGTTTGTACTATTATAGCTGCCAATCTCATTGCCCTGTATGGACGGTATACTCTGTGCATTCTAAATGCTGCTTGTATTACCATTGCTGCCTTCTGTTTGTCCCGGGTCTCTCTCCGTACCTTCATACCCCTGAAGGCAGCTTGAATAGTTAGGGTTGCCCTCTGGATGGCAATGACCCTTTGCATTTGACTTCTGTCCCTTTGCATTTGACTTCTGTCCAGTACATGTGCCCTGTACTGCTGTTGGTAAGCTCTAACAGCATCACACTAGCTTTTGGTGTGAGCACCTGAAACACCTACTATCTCTGACTTTACACATCGCCAGCTCATGGCTGCCTCCACATCTCCAACACTTCTTGGAGTTGTGAATCTTGTCTCTGGATGCCCTTGAGGGACTCCATGCCTTCTTTAGTTCAGGCTACATGTCTCTGGATGCTCTTGGAGGTTTTGGCGAGAAATGAGCCATTAATGCCTCCTTACATGCCTCGTACGTTTTACTCGTGGGCATTGCTGGATGCAGCAACACATGTAAGGTGTGATAACCCTTGCTTCCAAAGCCTACAATGAACCAATCTCTCTTCTCCTCCGCAGTGATATCATTGAAAATAAACCAAGCCTCCAAGACTTCGGTCCATTTCTCAAAATTATACCCCATATCTAACTGTGGCACATTTCTTACAATTAAAGTAGCCATGCTACCCTGTTGCTATGTTCTGTTCTCTCACTGTGTTCTCTGCCCTGGACTTAATCCTTTTACACACTAAGAAGTTATCCAGCCCACTTACTATTACTAATTCTTATAATAATAGATTTATACTAATAAACCAACATTTCATGTTACAGGTGCACAACCTTTTATCCGAAAGCCTTGGGACCAGACACTTCTCGGATTTCGGGATTTTTCGGTTTTTAGCGTAGATTTTAACATGTGGCTCAGTGGTGGCGTGCTCGGCTCGTGGCCGCAAGGTCGCGAGTTTGCGCCTCGATCCCGGCAGTTACCTGGTCAGGGCCGGCCTTTAGCCGATAGGACCTATTTCTCCCAATTGGGCCCCGCGCCTAAGGGGGCCCCGCGCTAGAGTAATCAAATCAATTGGAGCAAAGATCTTATAGCGCAAGATGGTCCACTCCTGCGAAATACAATGAACTGACGCGTAGTCCGCACCGGAGGGTAACCTCCGTCATTTCAGTAACCCCGACCCGACTTCAGTTATGCCTCTCGCAGCGTTGCGGGGGAACAGTTTAGGTGTTGTTAAATGTTTTAAATGTTTTTTATCACTTCCTTTTTAAACGGCACATGCCTTGTACTTTTTAAATGGCACATACTGCAGATGCTGATTAAACCGAAGACAGACACAAAAGGCTGGAGTAAATCAGCGGATCAGGCTGCATCTCTGATGAGGAATACGTGATAATAGGAGGAAATAGGTGATATTTCGGGTCGACTTTTTCAATAGCTGCCATGAGGGGAGAAGCGCCGGCACCAAGAGCGAGCGAAAGCGTGGACAGATGGACGAAAGCAACGTTCCTAGAGCGGCGTTTGGTAGACATTTCGGGTCGAGACCCTTCTTCAGACTGATAGTCAATGGAAAGGGAAACGGGAGATATCGGCATATCTTCCATTCACTTGTCCTTAGTACCTTCCATAGCTCGTGCTCCTCTTTCCCCTGAGTCAGTCAGAAGAGGGGTCTCGACCCGAAATGTCACCTACAAAGATCTTTGGTCACCTATTCCGACCTATGATCGTTGCTTTTGTCCGTTCTGTCCGCGCGTTCGCTCGCTCTTAGTGCCGGCGTTTCTCCCCTCAGACTCCGCCAAACAAACACACACACACACACACACACACACACACACACACACACACACACACAGCATGTCCGGCAGATCGCTGCGGGCCGAGAGAGAGTAGAAAGGTAGAGGGGGAAGAAAGGGGTAGATGGGGAGGGGGGTGTGAGGGGGAATGGAGAAGGGGGAGGTGCCCTCACGCTCCCGGGGCAGCTCTCCCGTCCCTCTAGTCGCCGTGCTTCACGCACCAAGCCCCGGCTCCCGCCCTCCCCCCTCTCTCCAGGAAGACGCGGTGAACAATACACGGAGGGCCGGGCCGGGGGTTGCAGCAACGTTTACAAACCTCGGACTCAGCTCACGCCCGGACCCAGGCATCCGTTCCCGCCGCTGGACCTCTCCCTTTCCTCCCTCCCTTCCCTTCTTCTCTCCCTTCTCTCCTTCTCCCCTCAGACACACACACACACACACACACACACACACACACACACACACACACACACACACACACACACACAGACACAGACACAGACACAGACACAGACACACACACACACACACACACCAGCTTGCTTCGCGGCTGGCCCGGCTGTTGCTGGCTTTTGCTGCTTTGCCGTGTCCCGCTTTTCTCGCGGCCGGGTCGGCTCTACTCACGGCCCGGGCTTTCTCTACTCACGGCCGGGCTGACTCTGCTCGCGGCCGTCTCTTGCGGCCGGGCTGGAGACTCGGCTGTCGTTGGTGGCGGTTGCCGGGCCTGTGCTGCACGGTACTGAACCTCACCCGCCGTCGGTGGCGACTGCTTGGGCCTGGCCGTGGGCTGCACGGCCCTGGAAAGTGTTCCAGATAAGCTGACACCGTCGCAGTCCATAAACGATCCATTATGTACTTTGATCAGGAAATAATTATTTTTGAATTTTACTGTATCTTGTAATTTGGTCCAATATGTTCATAAACTATGAAGGAATTACTTCTTTAAACATTTTTTAACATGAGGAGAACGAAGTGTGTACCAAACATGGTGATTTACAGTACATTCAGAAATTATTCAGACCGCTTCACTTTTTCCACATTTTATTACGTTACAGCCTTATTTTAAAATGGATTAAATTCATCAATCTACACACAATACACCAGAATGAAGAAGCAAAAACAGTTGTTTAGAATTTTTTGCAAAGTAATTAAAAATAAATAAATGAAATGTCACATTACATAAGTGTTCAGACCCTTTGCTATGACACTCAAGATTGAGCTTCCTGTTTCCGTTGTTTATCCTTGATGTTTCTACAACTTGATTGGAATCCACCAGTGGTAAATTAAATTAATTTGACATGATTTGGAAAGACACACACCTGTCTATATAAGGTCTCACAGTTGACAGTGCATGTCAGAGCAAAAACCAAGCCATGAAGACGAAGGAATTGTCGGTCGACCTCCGAGACAGGATTGTGTCAGGACACAGATCTAGGGTAGGGTATAAAACAATTTCTGCAGCATTGCAGATCCCGAATAGCACAGTGGCCTCCGTCATTCTTGAATGGAACCATGAGGACTCTTCATAGAGCTGGCCGCCCGGCCAAACTGAACAATCGGGGGAGAAGGGCCTTGATCAGGGAGGTGACCAAGAACCCGATGGTCACTCTGACAGAGCTCCAGAGTTCCTCTGTGGAGATGGGAGAACCTTCCAGAAGGACTATATCAGGCCTTTATGATAGAGTGACCAGACGGAAGCCGCCACTCAGTAAACGGCACATTGGAGTTTGCCATAAGGCACCTAAAGGACTCTCAGACCATGAGAAACAAGACTGAACTATTTTGCCTGAATGCCAAGTGTCACGTCTGGAGGAAACCAGGCACTGCACATCACCTTGCCAATACCATACCTACGGTGAAGCATGGTGGTGGCAACGTCATGCTGTGGGGATGTTTTTCAGTGGCAGGAACTGGGAGACTAGGCAGGATCGAGGGAAAGATGAATCAATCAACCTTTATTGTCATCTTGCAAGCAACAGTTGTACAGTGCATCGCACATGAAATTTAAAACATTTCACACATAATAACACTAAAAACAGTCCTGTCCCTGATGGAACAGTATAAATAGTTAAAAACAGGTAAAAACAACAACATTAAAATACAGTAAAACCAATCATAAAAATGTCCGGTGCAGCTGATTTGAGTGGCCAGTGCCAGTTATTAAAGTGTCCGTGCCAAGCCGCAGAATCAGGTGACTGTGAGTACAGAGTGACTGTTTAGCAGCCTCACAGCCTGTGGCAGGAAGCTGTTTAGCAGTCTTGTAGTTGCTGTGATATCTCTTGCCTGATGGCAGGAGATCCAGGTGTATGTGGAGGGGGTGCAGTTTGTCCTTAGCAATTCTCCGAGCTTTTTTTCAGACAGCGGCTCTGGAACAGTTCTTGTACCGAGGGTAGGGAGACGCCAATGATCCTCTCTGCTCCCCTCACTACCCTCTGCAGAGCCTTCCTGTCCGAGCAGTTGCAGGTGGAGTACCACGTATTTATGCAGTACGTGAGTACAGACTCCACCGTACCCCTGTAGAAAGTCCTGAGGATGTTGGTGGGGAGTGAGGCCTGTTTTAGTTTCCTCAGGAAGCGCAGTCGCTGATGGGCCCGTTTGATGGTCCCAGTGGTGTTCCTGGACCAGGTGAGGCTGTCTGTAATTTGCACACCGAGGAACTTTATGCTCTTCACTCTCTCCACTGTGGTGCCACTGATGTTGAGGGGTGTATGCTTTGGCTGCGCCCTCCTGAAGTCGACAACCATCTCCTTTGTTTTGTCGACATTTAATTCTAGATTATTTTTGCCGCACCAGTCCACTAGTTGAACGGATCAAAGTACAGAGAGATCCTTGATGAAAACCTGCTCCAGAGCATTCTGGACCTCAGACTGGGGCGGAGGTTCACCTTCAACAGGACAACGACCCTAAGCGCACAGCCAAGACAATACAGGAATGGCTTCGTGACAAGTCGGTATGTCCTTGAGTGGCCCAGTCAAAGACGGGACTTGAACCCGATCGAACATCTCTGGAGGGACCTGAAAATAGCTGTGTATCGATGCTCCCCATCCAACCTGACAGAGCTTGAGAGGATCTGCAGAGTAATTACCCAAATACAGGTGTGCCAAGCTTGTAGCGTCATACCCAAAAAGACTTGAGGCTGTAATCGCTGCCAAAGCTGCCTCCACAAAGTACTTTCTGAATGCACTGTACATCAATTGTTGTTTACATCAATGAAGATAGTATAATTTTGTTGTATCAAAGATTTAAAGTTATTTTATTAACAGTCTAGTTTATGTTTAGATTGTTACCAAGCAGCAAGATAATAGCTTTCACAGATATTGCACATTGAATTGTGATCAGCATTTTTACATTTGGAGCATAATTTTCTTCATGTGCATTAGAGCTCTTACCTAGTCATGGAAGATCAATTACAGTCAGGGTTTTTTCATCACAACAGCATCTCAACTTGATTTTTAAAAGGTGTGAGGGGAAGGTTTAAGAGGGATATCAAGGGAAACTTTTTCACCGGAGGTAGTCTAGACCCGGAATAAGGTGCCAGAGGAAACTAGAAGCAGATGTGGCTTTTAAGACATTTGGACAGATATATGGACAGAGTGCGTCAAAAGCAAGCAATGGGACTAAGTCAAGATGGGCCAAAGGGCCTGTTTCCATTCTGAACAATGACTCAAGATCTTCGGTATTACATTTTTGACAAAGAATTCATGGCGGAAATCTAATATTTTTAGATTATTCTAATATTCTATAACCTCTGGAATTATAACAATTCCATTGAAAACTTTGCTCCTGATTTCTTACTTTTAGAATTCAAAAATTTATGTAGTGCTGTGAGTTTATAGATAATGCCTTTAGTTTTCATAAACATGAAATTATTTATGTGAAAAATGCTTCTGAGTTTGTGGTCATCTTATTGCAGATAAGCATGCAATAAGGTTCCAAATAAGGAATGCTTTATCTCTTGGTCATTTGTACTCGGTTATTGAAGTAAATTTGTCTTGCTTTTTCTTTTTTTTGCTTGAAGAAATTACAGTCATCTTTGAAAACATTTAAACTTGCAGAACTTCTTTAATTGGTACACTTCACAAATCTCTCCACAAATCTTGCTTGCCTCAACCTCCAAGTGTAAAATACTGCAGATGCTGGAAATTTGAATTAAAAATTGGTAACATTTCAGTAAGGAAATATCCGTGAAGAGACAAATGAAGTTAACATCTCAAGACAACAATAGGTTATCAAACTGAAATTAGCAACACAAATGCTATTGATATACTGAATAATATGAATCTTGAATTACAACTACATTTCTAAGTCCATGGTACAGTGTTTGCAAATACCTGGATGGAATTCTAGATTGCCATACAAGAATGTCACTGGGGTTTATCTGAACTGAAACAATAGAATAGGAGCTAATTGTTACTGGACTATTATGATCTTCGCTGTCAAGGCTGGGCCAGGCCAGAAAGAAAATCTACAATATGATTCCCTGTCTTAAACGGCTTTTATTCATAAGCTTTGTTTGGGTGACATAAAATATCCCACAGCATGGATGTAAAGCGAGGCAGGGACATTATCATGAGGGTCCTGGCCAGTATTTAACCATCATGTAATATTTTTATTGATTATTTGTTATTTACTTTAATAAGGGCTGTTTCAGAGATGTGGTATGGTTGCAAACTACATTGATAGGTTTAGACTAGGAATTCTGAAAAAGCTCAAGATCGATTTATATGGAAATTGGGCTTTCACAAAAATGATAGTCAAACGGGAGGCGATGAGGCTGCATGCAAGAACCGTGTGTCAAAAGATTGGAATTTTTGAGAAAAGTGATGAGAGGCTGGTACCTAAGAAGAGAGCTTCGTGAAGAAGGGTTTCGGCCCGAAACGTCGCCTATTTCCTTCGCTCCATAGATGCTGCTGCACCCGCTGAGTTTCCCCAGCAATTTTGTGTACCTAAGAAGAGAGCTTCTGCAGAAGATGCACTATAAACCTTTTGACTGGCTGAATCTGAAGAACACACAGCCAAGTTCATCACAGGCTTGTCACTTCCTTTGATCCAGTCCATCTTCACAGTGTGTTCATCAGGAAGACCCAAAGTATTATCAAGGAAGTATGTCATCCTGATCATTCCCTTTTCTCCCTTCTACCTTTTGAGATTAGATACAGGAGCTTGAATGCTCTGAATTCCAGATTTAAGAATAGCCTCTTCCCCATTGCTGTGAGACTCCCAAATCAATCAGCTCTTTCACACTCCCTTCCTAGGGATGCTGCCACACACACTGTACTCTTGCTTTTAACTCTACCTCATACATTTATTCCATTATTGTACAAATTCCATTATAGTGCAAATTATTTTACATGACTCTGATTTTGCTCTACAACCTTGCACCATTCTACTGTTTAGCACTCGTCATTGTAATGTTATATTTATCATAACTGTATACCGATTTCTCTGAGCTTCACATGAACAAGAAATGTCATTGCATCTTGGTATATATGACAATAAACATATCTGAATTTGGGGTTGGAGCCAAGAGAAGCCATACACATTGGTCTGAGCTAGGGGGGAGCAAAGTGTCTAGGGGGACACAAATGGTCTTGGCCTTGATGACAAATAAGTTGTTTTCAGGCATTTACATTGTTGGAGGTGAGAATGGAGTTATGGAGCTAGATAATTTAACAGAGTGCAAAGCTTTCTGATACGAAAGGATTCCAGTACAAAGGTAGCTTTGCAATACATTTCACATTTCTATAATGTCAAATGGAAAAATTCTGCTTTTACTATCTGTTTGTACCTTTATTAAATGTAATTAATTCTAGTGACCTTATTTTTGATTTTAAAACCTGCTCTTTGCAAAATCTGATTGAACGTGGAGGTAAAGGTTACTTCTTGTGAAGAATGCTCTTGTTCAGCATTTGTATAGATGATCAGATGTGAAAAATGCCACATATAGAAAGTGTTGATGGAGGTGAATTTTATGTATTCTAAAAAATGCCGCAATTGAATAACGTTTTCATAATCACCATTTCCCTTTTAAACATGATAACAAAAGCACCATTTTCAGTCTGGTGTGGTGGAATTTGAAGACTATTTGCACATTATCCCATTCCAAAGGGATGCTGTGCCAAAAATGTGGTTGTAATTCTGCATTTGATTTTCGTTTCCCAAAAGCTTTGAATTAAGATTGTCATAAGTGATAGGAGCAGAATGAGACCATTTGGCCCATCAAGTCTACTCCACCATTCAATCATGGCTGATATATCTCTCCCTCCTAACCCCAAATTCTCCTGCCTCCCCATAATCCCTGGCACCCGTACTAATCAAGAATCATAATTTTATCACTGCTGAAAAATTATCCATTGACTTGGCCTCCACAGCCTTCTGTGGCAAAGTATTCCACAGATTCACCACCCTCTGACTAAAGAAATTCCTCCTCATCACCTTCCTAAAGGAACGTGCTTTAATTTTGAGGCTATGACCTCTAGTCGTAGACCCCCACGAGTGGAAACATCTTCTCCACATCCACTCTATCCAAGCCTTTTCGGTACATTTCAATGAGGTCCCCCCTCATTCTTCTAAACTCCACGAGTACAGGTCCAGTGTCGTCAAATACTCATCACATGTTAACCCATTAATTCTTGGATCATTCTTGTAAAAATCTCCTCTGGATCCTCTCCAGGGCCAGCACATCCTTCCTCAGATATGGTGCCCAAAATTGGTCACAATACTCCAATTGTGGCCTGACCAGTGCCTTATAGAGCCTCAGCATTACATCCTTGTTTTTGTATTCTAGCCCTCTTGAAATAAATGCTAGCATTGCATTTGTCTTCTTTACTACCGATTCGACTTGCAGATTACCTTTTTGGGAATCCTGCACCAGCACTCCTAAGTCCCTTTGCACCTCCGATTTCTGGATTCTCTCCCCATTACGAAAATAGTCTACGCCTTTATTCCTACTACCAAAATGCATGATTCCACACTTTGCTACACTATATTCCATCTGCCACTTCTCTGCCCACTCCCCCAACCTGTCCAAGTCCTTCTGCAGAGACCCTGCTTTCTCTACACTATCTGCCCCTCCACCTATTTTCGTATCATCTGCAAACTTGGTCACAAAACCTTCAATCCCCTCATCCAAATCATTAATATACAACGTGAAGAGTAGCAGCCCCAGAACCAACCCCTGCGGAACTCCGCTAGTCACTGTAAGCCAAGCAGAAAAAGCCCTCTTTATTGTCACTCTTTGCCTTCTGCCATCCAGCCAACCTGCTATCCATGGTAGTATATGCCCTTTGATACCATGGGCTCTCATTTTCCCTAGCAGCCTCACGTGTGGCACCTTTTCAAAGGCTTTCTGAAATTCTTGGTAAACAACATCCACGGATGTTTTGCTGTTATCTTTAACTAGACTAAGTGGGACCCGTTGGGACCCAGCTTCACACGGGAGGGCTGGTCCCCCAATGCAATATTCCACCTCTCCACCAATTCCAATATTGCTGGCCAGTGGTGGGGGAGGGGGGGGGGGGCTTTCTGGAGCGCCAGCATGGTGTTGTGCGCCGAAGGGACTGGTTTCCAGAGGGCTAGTATGGGCATTGTGGGCCGAACGGATTCTTTGGCTGACAGCTCAGTCACTGAGACTACACTCACACTCATTGTTGGAAAAAATCCTCGAGGCCTGCTCAGCGGAAGAGGATTGTGAGTAAGATGGCCAAAAATCATGGCGATATATGGTAGCGTTTTTTCTAAATTCAATATACAGCGCAGACAGGAAGTGGTCAAAATGAGACTTTTGATTATATAGATAACAGAATATGAGTATGCTGGCAAGCCTGTAGCTTATATTGCATTCCCAAATTGTCCTTGACTGATGGTGCAAACCTTGCTCCAGTCCTTGGGCTGCTGGTATCCCAAGAGTGTTGTTGGGCGTGGAGATTCAGGATTTAGACTCTGTGCCATTAAAAGAACAGAAACTCAGCTATGGTATTTGTGTGCTGGATCCATTTTAAGGTTCTGATCACAGATATCCTACCAACATACTTGGAGAATTTTGCTGAGCATTGATGGTATCTCTTCAGTCCTTTTGAGCTACTGCATGCATATAAAATTGCATGGATTTCTTTTGGATGATAGATCATGAGCTTTGTGCCATGATTTGGATCTTGATCTTCAGATGCAAATTTTCTCAGTCAAAAGCTGATTGCACATTGAAGGTGAATTTCACTATGCAAATTTACAAAACAAAAGCCCATCAGAGCACTTTGTTCATGCTGGGCAAAATATTGTCATCTTGCTTGTACCATTTTGTAATGTTTAAGATAGCAGCTTGTTATGTTGTAGTACATTATTATTTTTTTTAATGCAATGAAGGATAATGCCCTCTACTGCTCATTGAGGCAGTGAGTACCAGATCCCAACCGCACGCTGGGTGAATATTGTATTTCCTCTATTCCCCTTTAGCACTAGCACTAAATATTCTTAATCTAACCTAACTAATTTATTGACATCTCCGCTGAGGAAATTGGGTCTGTACTATCCACTCCAAATTAACCTCTTAATTTTACATCTCATTTAAATGTACTTTCCACCTTTGACGAATCAACTTTTCCTGGTGACTGAAGTTCTCCTTTCTTGACAGCCTCAATATCTTATCTGTACCTTCTGTATAGCTATACATTCACCTTGAAACTCTGACGATCCGTTTTTTTAAAATCCTAATGGTTTGCTACATGGTATACTGGAGCCTCAGTTCCCCTGCTCCCATGAAATTGATTGGGTTCATTGGAAAATTCATGAACTGTGGTGTAACATTTAAAAAAAATTAAGTGAATTAGAAATGCGCGGGAATATGAAGAGGAAAGATATCCAATAGTCCAGAAGATCTATTAGCTGCATTGACGGCAGCCTCTGCCTACAGCCTGTTTGTCTTTTCAATCTTTTTTTAATTTTTATTTAGTTTAAAGTCTGGTTTTGGGGGAAACTTTAACTTTTCTATGTGGGGGAGGCGGGTTGGGTAAGGGGGAAACTGTTTCTCAGTCGCTTCCTGGCGGGGACGCGACTATTTCTTGGAGTCGCGTCCTCGGCCCCCTCCTCGCTGCCTACCACCTGGATCGGAGCGGCCTTTCCTGCCGGGGACCGGGAACCGGACCAGAGTTACAACAGCTGCGGCGCAGCGCTGAATTCACCGCGGACCGGGCGATGCCTAACTGGATCGCCGTTTGGAGCTCCGGAGCGTTGGGCCGCTGCTCCAACATCGTGGAGCTGCGGTTTGGGAGAGCTTCCAACGCGGGCGGTGCTGACC
Source organism: Amblyraja radiata (assembly GCF_010909765.2). Classification (NCBI taxonomy): domain Eukaryota; kingdom Metazoa; phylum Chordata; class Chondrichthyes; order Rajiformes; family Rajidae; genus Amblyraja; species Amblyraja radiata. Next base: position 107,086,880 of record NC_045956.1, on the reverse strand, counting down.
GTCATCGCGGAGTCCTGGGGCCCTTTGCCGAGGGCCGCCAGTGTTGCATCTCCGCCCAGCGCGGCCTGCGGACTTTGGGAGCCACGGACTCCGGTAGGAGGTGGCCGACTGTTGTTTAGGCCGCTGAGGATGTCCCCCAACCCCGACGTCGGACTTACATCAACCCGGCGAGCGGGCCTGAACATCGGGCCGCCCCTAGAGGCGACTGCGGAGGGCTCGGGGAGGCACCGACCACGGGTGAACATTGGGGAACATTAGAGGAAGAGGACTGACTTTGGTGCCTTCCCTCACAGTGGGAAACTTTGATTCTGCTGTGTGGGGATGTTTTTATGTTGAACTCTATCGTGTGTTGTGTTCTTTATTTTTATTATATGGTTGTATGTAATCACATTTCACTGTGCCATCTGGCACATGTGACAAATAAATGTATCTTGTATCCTACACCACAAGTCTTGCCTTCAATTATTTACTTGATTTTGTAGGACTTAAAAAAATCTAACATTTTCACCAGTATAGGTGAATCCCGCACTGTGGAGGGACAGGGGGAATGGTGGTACATTGTTAAAAAAAAATCGTCCATATCTTTTTAAAGCAAAACCGTCCTAATTGTGTGTTCGTCAAGAACCACATGGTGAAAAAAATTGTTTATTTGTTTACATTTTATTCACATATTATGTAAGAATGGATTTTATTCAACATCTCAAATTTTTGCAGATTTGTGAATTCTGTAACACTGAATTTCCGTTACTCGAACAGCCATAATGTAGAAGCCGCCTATACTTTGTTGATGATTTGACGGCATATTTTTTAAACGCAGTTCCTTCTGAGAAATATGAAAAGACTTGAAGAGAAATGGCTATATTTCTAAGAATTAATCATAACACAACATGTCTGCTGATCCAGTTTTATGTTGCAAAGCATACTTCCAGTCCAGGCACATTCTATCCCCCATCCCCCAACCACCTTTTTGTGCTCTTAATGCTGAGTGATAACAGGAACTCCTGATTATAAAAAATAATTCCATGCCTTAAATGTGTTAAATGTTAGTGCCCTTCACAATTTTTTAATCTAGAGGTGGCAGAGTGAGCAACTTGAACGGAGTTAAAAGTGAGGCAGAAAATATATATTAATCTTAATTCAAGTTACTTGATTAAAATACTATGGAATTAAATCTGCTATTTAAGTTACTGTGTAAATTGAATTTATATAGTTTAGTTTAAGTTTAGAGATACAGCGCGGAAACAGGCCCTTCGGCCCACCGAGTCCGCATCGACCAACGATCCCCGAACATTAACACTATCCTACACACACTAGGAACAATTTACACATACACCAAGCCAATTAACCTACATACCTGTACCTCTTCGGAGTGTGGGAGGAAACCGAAGATCTCAGAGAAAACCCACGTGGTCACGGGGAAACATACAAACTCCGTACAGACAGCACTCGTAGTCAGGATCGAACCCGGGTCTCCAGCGCTGCAAGCACTGTGAGGCCGCAACTCTACTACTGCGCCACCGTGGCCCTGTTTAATTTTTTTTTCTTCAAATTCCTAGGTACTTGCTACCCTTGTCCAGAGACTGTAGAAGTTAAATGTAATTGCAGTGCAACTGTTATAATTGTACCTTGTGGCAGAGAACGTACTACCAAGCCTCCAAGGTGTAAAGAGCAATGCAAGTAAGTCTGCAATATATTGGAAATTGACTTTAACAATGAAGATGTAATTTGTATATAATGACGTTCAACCTATCGGATAAGAAATGTTAAACCTTGCAGGACAGCTAGGATATATTTGTAAACCAGCCTTGTGAAGTGGTGCTCTAGTAAATTAAGGATAGGGTTTGCATGGTTTGGAGCAATATGGTGGTATAGCTTGCACAAAAAAGTCTGTTAATTTTCAGGTAACCAAGATCTTGGTGGGACCTTGTGAAAAAGGTTTTTGATGCAGACAGTGTCAAGTTAAAACTGCGTGTGTTTTGTGGTTCTGAGTACTTTGCCACTTTAGTTCAGCATTCAGTCACATTACATAAAGAAGAGGATGGCGGTCTTGCATGAAACTGAACAATTTTTGAAAATATAACAGTTTGAGATATGTAAACATCCTGTTCCATTATATAAACATTTCATACAAGAGGTAGTGCTGCTTAAACTATGAAACATGTCATATATTGTATTAGTCAGTTTAAAAAAAAGTTTAATTTTGATTTACTCATGTTACCTGAAATTAAGGAAAGTAAATTTCACAGATGTTTATTTGAGGATAATTTATATGGATGACACTTTAATTTACTGTGCGTTTGATGTTTTATAAGGAGGCGTAATCTAATCCATGAACTTGAATTCATGCTGTTTGCTCTCTACAATTTGTAATGTCCTGGATCATTTAAAGTGACTCATTCCTCCTCCCCCCCCACCCCACCTTCTTATCCCATCTACCACTTCCTCTCCCTATTTTTCTCCTGTTACAAAACAGTTCCAGATCCAACAGTTCCAGATTGGTATTACCAATGCAATGGTTGCAGGGCACAACCCCTTCCAATCAGTTTATTATTTTTATCCATCAGAAATTCTTAGTATTACAAATCTATCAACCAAACAACATCTATCAGTGTTGCATTATCTTCATTAAAATAATTTTTTGATGATTGCCAATTTAAAAAAATCTATTCTAAGGATTCTAACTGAAGACTTGAGCAAAAGACAAAGTCCTGGAGGAATTCAGCAGGTTAGGCAGTATCTGGAAGGAATGAACAGAATGTTTCTGACCTGAAACAGCTGTTCATTCCCTCCACAGATGTTGCCTGACCTACTGAATTCCTCTAGCACATTATTTATAGTTCAGAATCTAGTGAAAGAGTTAAAATAATTATGTTACGTAGGTTACAAAATGAACACTCTGCTTGTAGTTTTAGAAGTATACATCAATTATTTAGATGAAGGGATTCAAAGTAACATAAGCAAATTTGCAGTTGACACAAAGCTGGGTGGCAGTGTGAACCGTGAGGAGGATGCTATGAGAATGCAGGGTGACTTGGACAGGTTGGGTGAGTGGGCAGATGCATGGCAGATGCAGTTTAATGTGGATAAATGTGAGGTTATCCACTTAGGTAGCAAAAACAGAAAGGAAGATTATCTAAATGGTGCCAGGTTGGGAAAAGGGGAAGTACAACGGGATCTGTGGGGCCTTGTTCATCAGTCAATACAATACAATACAATACAATTCAATTTATTGTCATTTGGACCCCTTGAGGTCCAAACGAAATGCCGTTTCTGCAGCCATACATTACAAACAAATAGACCCAAGACACAACATAATTTACATAAACATCCATCACATTGCTGTGATGGAAGGCCAAAAAAACTTCTCTCTCCACTGCACTCTCCCCCCCGATGTCAGAGTCAAAGTCAAAGTCAAAGCCCCCGGCGGGCGATGGCGATTGTCCCGTGGCCATTAAAGCCACGCCGGGTGATGCAGGGTCGCACACCGGGTCTTGGTGTTAGAGCCCCCGTCGTGCGCTAGCAGTCCCGCCGCCATTTCAAGCCGCGCGGGGCGGTGCTGTAAGGCCCCGCTCCAGGAGCTCTTCAACCCCGCAACTCGGGCGGGAGAAGTCGCCGCTGCGGAAGCCCCGAAAAGCGGTCTCCCTCCAGGGAAACGCGGGCTCCCGGTGTCACCGTCCGCCAAACCCGCAGTTGCAGCCACCGAATCTCCGGGGGTCGGGTCGCAGCAGCGTCCACCACAGCTCCACCCGCTCTGGACTCGGCCAGCTCCGCGACGGTGAGGTGAGTAGTCGGCACCAGAGCCCCCGGTCTTCCTGTTGGAGGCCGCTCCTCGTTGCAGCCCCAACGACAACGGAGACCCGACAAAGAAAAGGTCGGGTCTCCCGTGCAGGGAGAGATTTAAAAGTTACCCCCAACCCCCCACACCACCCCCACCCCCCCACACACATACCCCAACAAAAATAACAAAAACTACATAAAAACATAGACATAAAATAATAAAAACGCAGACGGACTGCAGAGGCCGCTGCTGACGAGAGTCGCGCCGCCTACCGGATAAATGAAAGTAAGCATGCAGGTACAGCAGGCAGTGAATAAAGCAAATGTCATGTTGACCTTCATAACAAGAGGAGTTGAGTATAGGAGCAAAGACGTCCTTCTGCAGTTGTATTGGGCCCTAGTGAGACCACACCTGGAGTATTGTGTGCTGTTTTGATCCCCTAATTTGAGGAAGGACATTCTTGCTATTCATAGAAACATAGAAAATAGGTGCAGGAGTAGGCCATTCGGCCCTTCGAGCTTGCACCGCCATTCAATATGGCTGATCATCCAACTCAGTATCCTGTACCTGCCTTCTCTCCATACCCCCTGATCCCTTTAGCCACAAGGGCCACATCTAACTCCCTCTTAAATATAGCCAAATGAACTGGCCTCAACTACCTTCTGTGGCAGAGAGTTCCAGAGACTCACCACTCTGCGTGAAAAATGTTTTTCTCATCTCGGTCCTAAAGGATTTCCCCTTTATTCCCCTTGTGACCCCTTGTCCTGGACTTCCCCAACATCGGGAACAATCTTCTTGCATCTAGCCTGTCCAACCCCCTAATAATTTTGTAAGTTTCTATAAGATCCCCCCTCAATCTTCTAAATTCTAGCGAGTACAAGCCGAGTCTATCCAGTCTTTCTTCATATGAAAGTCCTGACATCCCAGGAATCAGTCTGGTGAACCGTCTCTGTACTCCCTCTAAGGCAAGAATGTCTTTCCTCAGATTTGGAGACCAAAACTGTACACAATACTCCAGGTGTGGTCTCACCAATACACTGTACAACTGCAGTAGAACCTCCCTGCTCCTATACTCAAATCCTTATTGAGGGAGTGCAGCGTAGGTTTACAAGGTTAATTTCTTGGGATGGCGGCACTGTCATATGCTGAGAGATTGGAGCGGCTGGGCTTGTATACTCTGGAATTTAGATGGATGAGAGGGGATCATTGAAACATATAAGATTATTAAGGTTTTGAACATGCTAGAGGCAGGAAACGTGTTCCAGATGCTGGGGGAGTCCAGAACCAGGGGCCACAGTTTAAGAATAAGGGGTAAGCCATTTAGAACGGAGATGATGAAGCACTTTTTCACACAGAGTTGTGAGTCTGTGGAATTCTCTGCCTCTGGGTACTTTCAAGAGAGAGCTAGATAGGGCTCTTAAAGATAGGGATATGGGGAAAAGGCAGGTACGGGGTACTGATTGGGGATGATCAGCCATGATCAAATTGAATGGCGGTGCTGGCTCGAAGCGCCGACTGGCCTAATCCTGCACCTATTGCCTATTGTCTATTGTCTTATCTCCCCACTTCCGCATGCGAAATAAAAAGGTCATTGGTTTAATACTAACTTAATTGTGTTTTCTGTTGAAGCGAATCGGACTTTAACACTAGCATCTTCAGTTTCTTGTGACCCCATCTAACTGAAGACGTTATTTTTATCTCCAGGAAGCCATCCACATGTCATCATCCGAGTAGAGAGAAACACCGATGCCACTTTGGTCCTTGCCCTCCATGCAAGCAGTCCTGCCAAAATGCACAAACCACATGTGCTCATCTTTGCCCTAAACCATGTCACGATGAAGTGCTGGTTAAACAAGAAAATCTTGTAAGAATACATAGTTTTTATCATCAAATATATCTTGAGGTAAATTTTTGTGCAGCTTGTGATTAATCAGGAAACAATCAATGCAGCTTCCTTTTGAGGAAAAGGTGGGCATTGATTTGTTTAATTGAAAGATTTCTGTGTGTGTTTGAGCTTAATCACTGATTTATTAGTTTTCTTCTAATCCATGCTCCAGAACATAACATACCCAAATCGGCATTGTCAAAGCAAATTCATGTCTCACAGAATTTTGGTAATGAATAAAACTGAAGGTTCCATAATAGTTTTGCATGCAAGCTGTTAATTTGCTTATTTGCGCCAAAGCTATAACAGAAAAAGTCTAATTTCTGATATTTCTATTAATTACATTGTAATGTATTAGAGAAATAGTCTACAGCTATTTTTCCATTCTCCCTGATGATTTAAGCCCTTTTCTTTCTTGTCTCAAAAAATCTTTGATCATCATCACATTTGGCTCTAGCTAAGTTGTAATTTTTACTGCAGCTTATCTGTTTTGTTTCTTTGTTCTGGGTGCAGGTTCTTCAGTTGTATTGGCTATGTTGTTGCTCAGAGGAGCAGAAATTTAAGCCTCTTGTTGGTCCTCGTCTCCTTCCAGTGTTGCCACCTTTTCATCTTGGTTAGCCCTTGAAATGCCATTTGACTTGATGGACTATGTGGCTTTATGCCAAACAGTTAACAGCCTGCTTGCCCCAGTCATTGGTGTGTCATTGCCTCCATAAGCGAGTTCGGTATTCCGACGGCGCATGCCCAGGTCATAGGTCACTTGCCATAAACATTATCGGGTACGGATCTGCTGTGAGTTATCAGACCTTCGTTTCATCCGTATTTTCCAGCTTTGATTCTTCTAGGTATGAAAATACGGCTTTCAAACTGAATTAGCTGTATTTATTGTTCCTTTGTATAAAGCTACGATGATTTTGTCGTTTTAATTGCTTTACAGATCAAGTGCAAACGCGTTGGGTCTGTTCCCCCAATGTGTGGTTGCGGGGGAGGGGGGGCTGGGGGGGGGGGCGGCATGCAGCGTCACACACACTAACTACCCCCCGCACAAACGCTAACTACCCCCCTTGATATATTAATATTATTAATTTGCTCCTTTTACCCCATAACCACCCTATCCACTATCGCATAGCCCACAACTCGCAGGCGCGTCTAGAGAGGGGGGAGGGGGTAGAGAGTGAGGGCAGAGAGAGAATGGGGAGAGACAGAGAGAAAGGGGCAGAGACAGAAGGGTAAGAGACCGAGGGAGATGGGGTGGCGGGGAGGAGGAGAGGGAGGGTGGGTGAGGGTGAAGGGTGGGGGAGGAGGGGTGAGAGAGATGGGAGGAGAGAGAGGGGGGAGGAGAGAGGGGGGAAGGGGGGGATGGGGGAAAGGGAGGGGGAGGGAGCGTGGGGAGGGGATAGGGTGGAGGGAAGGGGGTAGTGGAGGGGGGAAGGGAGTTTAAGGGAGGGTGGGGGAGAGGAAGGGGGGAGAGAGAGGGAGGGGGAGAGAGAGAGGAGGGGGAGAAAGAGAGAGAGATGGGAAGAGAGAGATGGGGAGAGAGTGGGAGACAGAGTGCGAAATGCAACCGTGCGTCACGCGTTCAGAATGTTCTGGAAATGAAGCGTCCGCGTCTCATGCACAAAAGCTGTCAGCAGCTCTATGGAATTGAAGGGAGGACCCCCCCCCCCCACCGCCGGGGAGGGCACACGCACACGCACACACACACACTCAATGAAGACAGCAAATTTATTTTTTAACAACTGTTTTTGAAATTAAAAGTTTATGTTAAGAATTAGTGATGTTAAGTGAGAAATAATTCAATTCGATTCAATGAAAAACAATGGAATCATCAACCTGTTCCCCCAACGTGTGGTTGTGGGGTAGGGGAGGGGGCGGCGGCATGCAACGTCACACACACTAACTACCCCCCGCACACACGCTAACTACCCCCTTTGATATATTAATATTATACCGTACTATACTATAATATACTAGTGGGCGGCGCGACTCTTGTCAGCAGCGGCCTCTGCAGTCCGTCTGTCTTTTTATTGTTTTCTGTCTTGTTCTATGTAGTTTTTATTGTTTTTTTTGTCGGGGTATGTGTGTGGGGGTGGGTGAGGTGGGGGAACTTTAAGGTCTTTCCCCTGCACGGGAGACCCGACCTTTTCTTTGTCGGGTCTCCGTTGTCGTTGGGGCTGCAACGTGGAGCGGCCTCCAACAGGAATGACCTGGGGCTCCAGTCGCGGAGCTGCGGATTTACTCACCATCACGGAGCTGGCCGAGTCCGGAGCGGGTGGAGCTGTGGTGGAGCGCTGCTGTGACCCGACACCCGGAGATTCGGAGGCTCTTACCACAGGTCTGGACAGTAATACCGGGAGCCCGCGGGTCCCTGGTGGGAGACCGCTTTTCGGGGCTTCCGCAACGGCGACTTCTCCCGCCTGAGTTGCGGGGTTGAAGATTACCTGGAGCGGGGCCTACATCACCGCCCCGCGCGGCTTGGAATGGCCGCGGGACTTTGTGAGCGCCCGCCGGGGCTCCAACACCAAGAGCCCGCCGGGGCTCCAACACCAAGACCCGGTGCGTGGCCTTGCATCACCCAGCGTGGCTTTAATGGCTGCGGGACATTTAACATCGCCCGCCGGGTGCTTTGACTCTGTCTTTGACTCTGACATGGGGGGGGAGAGGGGAGTGCAGGGGAGAGATATGTTTAAGTTTTGCCTTCCATCACAGTGAGGAGGACTCACTGTGATGGATGTTTATGTGAATTGAATTGTGTTGGTGTGTGTCTTGGTTCTTTTCTTGTATGGCTGCAGAAACCAAATTTCGTTTGAACCTCATGTGAGGTTCAAATGACAATAAAAGGTATTGTATTGTATTGTATTGTATTATTAATTTGCTCCTTTTACCCCATAACTGCCCTATACACTGACGCAGAGCCCCCAACTCGCAGGCGCGTTTAGAGAGGGAGGGGGGGTAGAGTGAGGGCAGAGAGAGAATGGGGAGAGACAGAGAAAGGGGCAGAGACAGAAGGGCAAGAGATAGAGGGAGAGGGGGGTGGAGAGGAGGAGGAGAGGGAGGGTAGGTGAGGGGGGAGGGTGGGGGAGGAGGGGTGAGAGAGGTGGGGGAGGAGGGGTGAGAGAGGTGAGATGAGAGAGGGGGGGGTGAGGGGGGAAATGGAGGAGAGAGGTGGCGGGGAAGGGTAGGGGAGGGGGGGAAGGGGGTTTAGGGAGGGAGGGTGGAGGAAGGCAGGGGGGTGGGGGAGAGGAAGGGGGGCGAGACGGTGGGAGAGAGAGAGAGGGGGAAGAGGAAGGGGGGCGAGAGGGGGGGGAGAGAGATGGGAGATAAAGAGATGTGGGGAGAGAGAGAGTGAGGGGAAGAGACAGAGCGAAATGCAACTGTGCGTCACGCGTTCAGAATGTTCTGGAATGAAGCGTCCGCGTCTCATGCACGAAAGCTGTCGGCAGCTCTATGGAAGTCATGGGAACCACACACACACACACACACACTCTCTCTCTCTCTCTCTCTCTCTCTTTTTTTTAAACGTTCTTTGAAATTCAAAGTTAATGTTAAGAATTAGTGATGTTAAGTGGGAAATAATTCAATTCAATGAAAAACAATGGAATCAACAACCTGGCAGGCTGGAGGCCAGGCCGGGCGGGGCCAGGAAGCAGTTGGGCCAGGTGCAAAGGCATTGTGAGGTCAGCAGCTGGGCAAACTTAATATTTTTTTTAAATGTCAGATTGCGATAAATTTTAGGAAATATCTCTGGAAATAATCAACAAAATTTATAGAGGATTGGATATTTGAAATCATAAGGACATTTTCTACCAGAAGATGTAAAAATTTCACTGTTATTGTAACGTCAGCAGCTTGGCAGCGGTCAGATTTTAAAAAAAATTGGTCAACAATTTTAATTATAGCCAGGAAAATAATGTACCAACGGTACAGAGGAGTGGATTTCTAAACTCGCAAGGAAAATCTCTACTGAAATATGTAAATTTTTTCCCATTTCAGCGTCTGGTTTTCGAGGAGATACGTTTCACATGCAAAATGACACACACACACATAGACACACACACACACACACACACACACACACACACACACACACACACACACACACACACGTTAAAGTATACTAGACCAGGTGCAGACCCGCTGGGTCTGTTCCCGGAACGCGCGGAGGGGTGGGGGGGGGGGGGGGACAGGGCAGGTGATGCAGCTTCTCACGCACACTCCCCACCCCACACACACACACGGTAGAGGGGGGTAGGGGAGACGGAGTGGGAGGGGAGGGAGAGGGAAATGGGGGGGGGGGGGGGGAGAGAGATGAGGGGAAAGAGAGGAGGAGGAGTGGGGAGAGATGGGGGGAAGGGAGGTGGGTAGAGGGGAGAGGGGATTGGAGGAGGGGAGAGGGGATTGGAGGAGGGGAGAGGGGGTTGGAGGAGGGGAGTGAGGGTTGGAGGTGAGGAGGAGGAGAGTGGGGGGGAGGGGTGAGGGGGGCAGAGGGGAAGGGGGGCGGGGAAGGGGGGCGATAGTGGGGAGGGGAAGGGGAGAGGGTCCCGTCCATTCAACGCACGGTTGAGGGGGTGGGGTGGGGAGGTTGCGGCGTCATACACACTAACTACCACCCCCCACACACACACACACTAACCACCACCCCCCACACACACACACACTAACCACCAACCGCACACACACACACACACACACACACACACACACACACACACACACACACACACACACACACACACCACCACCCCCCAACACACTAACCAACCCCCCCCCAACACACACACAAATGGAGAGGTGGGGGAGGGGGAGAGAGTGGGGAGGGGGAGGAGATGGGAGTGAAGGGGGAGGAGAGGGGAGGGAAAGGGGGAGAGAGAGGGGGTGAGGATGGGGGGGAGGGGAGGAGAGCGGGGAGGGTGAAGGGGAGACGGGGGTAGGCTAAGGGGGTGGTAGAGGGGCGAGGGGGGGAAGGATGGGTGATGGAGAGCTGAGACGGGGAGGAGACAGCAAGGGCTACCGGAAATTGGAGAATTCAATGTTTATGCCACTAGGGTGCAGACTGCCCAAGCGGAATATGAGGTGCTGCTCCTCCAATTTCCAGTGTTGCTCACTCTGGCCATGGAGGAGGCCCAGGACAGAGAGGTCGGATTCGGAATGGGAGGGGGAGTTGAAGTGCTGAGCCACCGGGAGGTCAGGTTGGTTAAGGCGGACCGAGCGGAGGTGTTCGGTGAAACGATCGCCAAGCCTACTCTTGGTCTCACCGATGTAGATCAGCTGACATCTAGAGCAGCGGATGCAATAGATGAGGTTGGAGGAGATGCAGGTGAACCTCTGTCGCACCTGGAACGACTGCTTGGGTCCTTGAATGGAGTTGAGGGGGGAGGTAAAGCAACAAGTGTAGCATCTCTTGCGGTTGCAAGGGGAAGTGCTAGGGGAGGGGGTGGTGCCGGAGGGAAGGGAAGAATTGACAAGGGAGTTACGGAGGGAGCAGTCTTTGCGGAAAGCAGACAGGTGGGGAGATTGGAAGATGTGGCGAGTGGTGGGGTCACGTTGGAGGTGGCGAAAATGACGGAGGACTATTTGTTTTATGTGACGGCTAGTGGGGTGAAAGGTGATGACGAGGGGGACTCTGCCCTTGTTACGAGTGGGGGGGATGGGGAGAGAGAGCAGTGTTACGGGGTATGGAAGTGACCCTGGTGCGAGCCTCATCTATAGTGGGGAGGGGAACTATAGGGGGTGGGGGCGCTGCTCTGACGGCTGCCTTGTCAGCAGCGCGTCAGTTTCTTTCAACTTTTTCTTATTTTTAGTGTGTTTTAGAGTATGTATTTTGTGTTCCTCGGTGTGTTTTGTGTGGGGGGTGGTGTGGGGGGGTAAGGGGGAAACCGCTTCGGTCGCCTCCTCCATGGAGAGGCGACTTTTTCCAGGTCGCCTCCCCCGTGGCCTAACATCAAGGATCGGCGCGGCCTTTCCCGGAGACGCGCCCGGGGCTTCAGTGGCGGGCGCAGCGTGGACTCTCGATGTGGAGCGGGTGAGCCCTCGCTGGGGCTCGCTGGAGGGGAGTGCTCCATTTCGCTGGCCCGAGGCAGCCGGCAGCCTGAAGTCGCAGCCTGAAGCCGCGGTCTGCAGAGCTCCAGCTGGTGCGGCGTCTACAGCCCGTGATCCCTCGTGGGGGACCCGGGGGAAGAAGAAGCCATCACTGCCGGCCCGCGGCCGACTTCTACCGCGGGGCCAGCATGGACTTACCATCACCCCTGGAGGGGAGCTTCGACCGCCGGCCCTGCAGTCTACGGTGCTTCTGGCTGCGGCGGGGACTTTAAATCTTGACCGCCGGCCTGCGGCCTACAACAACTTAAAGCCGCGGTCTCCGGTGAGGAAGAGCCGATCCTGGACTGACTCTGGACTCTGGTCCTGTCCACGGGGGGGGAAGTGGAGGAGGACTGGCCAAATTTTTGTGCCTTCCACCACAGTGATGAATGCTGTGGTGGATGTTTGTGTTGCATTTTGTGTGTTCTTTATTATTGTATCGCTGCTGACAACCCAAGGGGCGGGGCGCTACTCTGTGAGCGACTCGCGGCGCGTTGCTCCCGTATGTTTGTATGTGGAGCCGCGTCAAAGAAGATTTTCTGTTGCGACAGACAATAAAGTTTTCTGAATCTGAATCTGAACTCCCGTTCCATGAAGAATGAGGACATTTCCGATGCCCTGGTGTGGAACACCTCATCCTGGGAGCTGATGCAGCGTAGATGGAGGAATTGGGAGTAGGGGATGGAGTCCTTACAGGAAGCAGGGTAGTCTAGATAGCCATGGGAGTCAGTGGGTTTATAGTGGCTGTCGGTCAGAAGTCTATCACCTGTGATGGAGATAGTGAGGTCAAGAAATGGAGGGAAGTGTCGGAAATCGTCCAGGTGTATTTGAGTGCCGGATGGAAGTTAGTGGTGAAGCGGATGAAGTCAGTTAGTTGTGTGTATTGTGCAGGAGGTAGCACCAAAGCAGTCGTCGATGTACAGGATGTCGTCGATGTGCAGGAGTAGGCCTTTTGGCCCTTTGAGCCAGCACTGCCATTCAATGTGATCATGGCTGATCATCCCCAATCAGTACCCCGTTCCTGCCTTCTCCCCATATCCCCCGACTCCGCTATCTTTAAGAGCCTTATCTAGCTCTCTCTTGAAAGTATCCAGAGAACCGGCCTCCACCGCTCTCTGAGGCAGAGACTCAGATGGAGAGGTTTCGTGGCGGCAGGGTCCGAGCGCCGGCCACCGGCGGGATGCACATGCAGTGGCACAGCGGGCCAGACAACATCTCCGGAGAAGGGTCTCGACCCGAATCGTCACCCTTTCCTTATCTCCGGGGATGCTGCCTGTCCAACCGAGCCGCTGCAACACCCCGCGCGCATCCCCGCCGACGGCCGGCGATCGGACCACGCCGGCGGCCGCTGGGTGCAATGGGGGCGCGGCCGGCTGTTCTGGCCCGGCAGGGAGCAGGTTCCTCGGGAGTAGGAGCGGGGCTGGGCTAGAGCAGGGGCATGCCGGCCGCAGGCATGTGGGCCGCTGCTCCGGGGTCGCCCCGGCAGCGGATGAGGCGCGGGTCTGTGCGCGGTCTCCCCTGTCTCCCACTCGCATCTGCCCCCTCTCTCTCGCTGTTACACCCTGCTCTCACGCTACCTGGTAACCCCGTTCCTCAGATTAAATATATTTTTACACATAAATTATGAATAAAGATAAGCATTTATACACAGTTTATTCAGCCAGCGTTTCGTTCGCTTTTTTTTATGGCGAATGACCTTTCACAAATCCCATGAATCCTTGCGTTTTTCGGAATACAGAACTCGCTTATTCCTAAGGACAGTCTTGACTGTCTTTTTATCTTTTATTGCCTGTTCAGTATTAATCAGAAAGCTACCAACTAGAATCCTCACTATCTTCATTTTGTCTCCTGCCTGCCTACCAACCAATTTTCAAATCCTGTTGCATGGTTGACTCCAGTCATTTGCTATTATTTCTGCTGTGCTCTTGAGATGGGGAAAAAAAGACAATCTGACAAATAAACTAAACTGCTAATGGATAAAAAGGAATAAAGAAAATGCTTGTATTATAAAACAGCTTGTTACTAAATGCTTCCCAGATTCTAATTATTGTTGTATTTTAGTATTGCATTGAAGAAGGAACAATCATTTTTGTGTTGCTTTCTCAAGATGTAACAAATAATTTCAAGCATTTGATTTCTTTATATTAAAAATAACCAAGGTAAATTGGAGTATTGGGTGCAGTTCTAGTCACCTCATTACAGGAAGGATGTGGAGCTTTGAAAAGGGTGCAGAGGAGCTTTACCAGAATAATGCCTTGAGAGGGTATTGTCTGCAGGGAGAAGTTAGACAGACTTGGATTATTTTCTCTGGAATTCTAGAGGTTATGGGGGAGACCTGATAAGTATATAACATTAATCGGCATAGATAGGGTAGACAGTCAGAATCTTTCGCCCATGGTGGCAATGTCAAATGCTGGATGGCATAGGTTTAACATGAGTAGGGCAAAGTTTAAAGGAGACCAGACTAAGTGGGACCCATTGGGTCCCAGTCACATGGGAGGCCTGGTCCTCCAACGCAACCCATTCCCCAATGCAATATGCCACCACACACCCATTTCCCCAACGCAATATTCCACCACTCACCCATAGCCCTAACTGTACAGGCGCGGCTCATTTCCCCTCATCCCCGAACACTCCCTCTGCCTTCATGTGTGGGCGGGGAGGGAAGGGGGGTGTGGGGTGGGATGGGAAGAATGGGGTGTGTGTGGGCAGGGGGTGTAGGAGATGGGGAGAGCATGGCGTGGGGGGAGGGGGTGTGGGGGAGGGGGGTTGTGTGGAGGGGGTGGGGTGGGAGGGGAGGTGTGTATGTGGGCAGGAGTGGTGTGGGGGCGGGGGGAGGGGTGGTGGGGGGGTTGTGGGGAGAGGGTGTGTGTGGGCGGGGGGTGTGGGAGGAGGGGGGGTGTGGGTGGAGTGCGGTGTGTGGGCCTGGTGGAGGGGGGGGGGGGTTGTGGGGGGAGAGGGGGTGTGGACGGGCGGGAGAGAAGGGTATGCGGGGGTTGTGGGGGGGAGAGGGTGTTTGGATGGGGGGTGCGAGAGCTTGGAGAAAAGACTGTTGTTGTGGGGGGAGAGGGGGTATCACGGGGGAGGGACGGCAGGAGACAGCGAGGGGGACCAGAGGGCAAGGGGCTAGAGTGTTGGGGACTCACAGTTTGTGCTAAACGTTCTCCTCCGGCATCAGTCTCCACTTTCCGTTTGGCGACATCTCCTGCGCCGGGCTGGGCCAATTCCGGTCCCTCCGAAAATTGTGTCCAGTTGGAAACCTCCAGCGGCCATCCTCGGCTCCAGTAAAGACGGAGTGGCGCAGGAAGGGGCGGATCGTCCTGCCCGCGGAGTGACAGGAGAAGCGACCAATCTGCGCGGCGCTGACTGGCAGGAGAGGAGATCGATCTGCGCACGCGTGGTTTTTAAGATTTTTAAACCTAGCTGTCTTTTAAAACAGACCGCCGATCGGAACGTAACTTGGTGCACTCGAGCACAGGAGAACGGCGAGTGAGCTGGCGAAAAATCGTACCGCTGTCGCGTACCGTTTTTGCGCAAATAGAAAGACCACCCAAACCGGAAGAGCACAAGATCAGAATTGTTGTTACATAGAAGATAGATAGATATACAGGCAATAATTTTAACACATATGGTGGTGAATACCTGCAATGTGCTGTCAAGGGTGAGGCAGATATGATAGTGGCATTTAAAAGACATTTGGATAAGCACATGAATATGCAAGGAATGGAGAGGTATAGATTATATGCATGTAGATAACAGTTGGTCTTGGCATTGTGTTCATCAGAGATATTGTGGGCTGAAGGGGCTGTTCCTGTGCTATACT
Source organism: Amblyraja radiata (assembly GCF_010909765.2). NCBI lineage: Eukaryota > Metazoa > Chordata > Chondrichthyes > Rajiformes > Rajidae > Amblyraja > Amblyraja radiata. Next base: position 107,071,316 of record NC_045956.1, on the reverse strand, counting down.
GTTCTATGTCAAAGCCAATAAATGGTGGGTGGGAGTAGGAATTAATTAAAACTGCTGGGCTTGTGCACTCTGGAGTTTAGAAGGATGAGAGGGCCTTATTGAATATAAGATTGTTAAGGGTTTGGACACGCTAGAGGCAGGAAACATGTTCCCAATGTTGGGGGAGTCCAGAACCAGGGGCCACAGTTTAAGAATAAGGGGTAAGCCATTTAGAACGGAGACGAGGAAACACTTTTTCTCACAGAGAGTTGTGAGTTTGCAGAATTCTCTGCCTTGGAGTGCGGTGGAGGCCGGTTCTCTGGATACTTTCAAGAGAGAGCTAGATAGGGCTCTTATAGATAGCAGAGTCGGGGGATATTGGGAGAAGGCAGGAACGGGGTACTGATTGGGATGATCAGCCATGATCACATTGAATGGCGGTGCTGGCTCGAAGTGCCGAATGGCCTACTCCTGCACCTATTGTCTATTGTCTATTGCATTAATGCTCTTGTTTGGTGGTTACATTTATTTTTTTCATCACAAAACACATTTTGTTTTGTCTTAGAAACATAGAAACATAGAAATTAGGTGCAGGAGTAGGCCATTCGGCCCTTCGAGCCTGCACCGCCATTCAATATGATCATGGCTGATCATCCAACTCAGTATCCCGTACCTGCCTTCTCTCCATACCCTCTGATCCCCTTAGCCACAAGGGCCACATCTAACTCCCTCTTAAATATAGCCAATGAACTGGCCTCGACTACCCTCTGTGGCAGAGAGTTTCAGAGATTCACCACTCTCTGTGAAAAAAGTTCTTCCCATCTCGGTTAGATGGCCTGTACACAACACTCACCAGCATTTTCTGCCCCTTAGTGTTTCGCAGCTCTACCCATACCGATTCCACATCCTCCAAACTAATGTCCTTCCTTTCCATTGCGTTAATCTCCTCTCTAATCAGCAACGCTACCCCACCTCCTTTTCCTTTCTCTCTACCCCTCCTGAATATTGAATATCCCTGGATGTTCAGCTCCCAGCCTTGGTCACCCTGGAGCCATGTCTCCGTGATCCCAACTATATCATAGTCATTAATAGCTATCTGCACATTCAACTCATCCACCTTATTACGAATGCTCCTTGCATTGAGACACAAAGCCTTCAGGCTTGTTTTTACAACACTCTTACCCCTTATACAATTATGTTGAAAAGTGGGCCTTTTTGATTTTTGCCCTGGATTTGCTGGCCTGCCGCTTTTACTTTTCACCTTGCTACCTATTGCTTCTACCCTCATTTTACACCCCTCTGTCTCTACGCTCACACATTTAATAAACCCTTTCCCTTTAACGCCATCCTCCACTATCCCATTCGACATCCCACCCCCCTTATTCAGTTTAAAACCACCTGTGTAGCAGTGGCAAACCTGCCTGCCAGAATGCTGGTCCCACACCTGTTAAGATGCAATCCGTCCCTTTTGTACAATTCCCCCTTACCCCAAAACAGATCCCAGTGATCTAAGAATCTAAATCCCTGCCCCGTGCACCTTGCGCAAATTTAGCTCCTATTTTGATGTTCTGAAACCTTGATTTAAGATCAGTAAGCAGTAGGTACATTGTTACATAGTTCCAACTTCAGAGCAGTAAAGAAAGAAACTGAAAGTAAAATTGAAATTAATTCAAAGATTTATGTTCAGTGTGCCATGTGCCATGAGCAAATGGTCAAAGCTCTTTAGCAAAAGTTATCTGAAAAGTTACTAAAAGGTTTTCTAGCATGTTGTAATACGTTGTTTATGATGACCTTTATGTCCTCTTAGTGCCAACCCACTGGTCCTTGGGAACGACGTTCTGAACCAGCCTTCATTCTAACTACGATCCCTTGCCCATCCTGTATGGTTCCTATTCCCACGTAAGTAAGAGTCTTTGACTCTGACTGGTTGTGAAATCAGTATTTTAATGCTGCAGCTAATTTTGAAAAAAAATGCTGTTCAGTGATTTCTCAAATTCATTCGTTACATTTTAAAATGATTTTAATAGAAAAAAATCACATGTGGTTAAAGTGCACATTGCCAGATTTTAATAGAGGCCATTTTTATACATTTTGGTTTCATCATGTAGAAATTACAGCTGTGTTTATGCATAGTCCCCCCCCATTTTAGTGCACCATAATGTTTGGGACACATGGCTTCACAGGTGTTGTAATTGCTCAGGTGTGTTTAAATGCCTCCATAATGCAGGTATAAGAGAGCTCTCAGCACCTCGTCTTTCCTCCAGTCCATCACCTTTGGAAACTTTTATTGCTATTTATCAACATGAAGACCAAAATTGTGCCAATGAAAGTCAAAGAAGGCATTATGAGACTGAGAAACAAGAATAAAACTGTTAGAAACATCAGCCAAGCTCTAGCCTTACCAAAATCAACTGTTTGGAACATCATAAAGAAGAAAGAGAGCATTGCTGAGCTTACTAATCGCAAAGGGACTGGAAGGCCAAGGAAGACCTCCACAGCCGATGACAGAAGAATTCTCTCTATAATAAAGGAACATCCCCAAACACCTGTCCGACAGATCAGAAACACTCTTCAGGAGTCAGGTGTGGATTTGTCAATGACGACTGTCCGCAGAAGTAAGTAAGTTTAAGAAAGTAAGTACGTTTATTGGCCAAGTATTCACATACAAGGAATTTGCCTTGGTGCTCCGCTCACAAGTAACAACATGACATACAGTGACAATTACGAATGACGCAGAAAACACTAAACAATAATAATAAGACATTAATGATAAAACACCATTGATCAAGCATGTGAACCAACAAAATACCAGATCAAAGGGAGACTACAGATTTTGGCTGTTGAGTAGAGCAACTACTCGTGGATAAAAACTTTTTATGTCCAGCTGTGGCAGCTTTGACAGTCTGGAGTCGCCTTCCAGAGGGAAGTGATTCAAAGAGTTTGTGGCCAGGGTGAGAGGGGTCAGATATGATCTTACCCGCTCGCTTCCTGGCCTTTGCGGTGTACAGTTCATCAATGGAGGGAAGGTTGCAGCCAATAACGTTCTCTGCTGATCGGACGATTCGCTGCAGCCTCCAGGTGGTGCTTGGTGGCTGAGCCAAACAAGACCATGATAGAGAAGGTGAGGACAGACTCTATGATGGTCGTGTAGAATTGGACCATCATTGCCTGTGGCAGATTGTGTTTCCTCAGCTGCAGCAGGAAGTACATCCTCTGTTGGGCCTTTTTGACTGTGGAGTCGATGGTAGCCCCGCACTTAAGATCCTTGGAGATGATGGTTCCCAGGAACTTAAAAGAGTACACAGATGTGACTGTGGTGTTGTTGATGGAGAGTGCGATGAGGGGAGGGGGAGCTCTCCTAAAGTCTACAATCAATTCCACTGTCTTAAGAGCATTGAGCTCTAGGTTGTTGTTATGGCACCAGGACGCCAGCTGTGACACTTCCTGTCTGTAGGAAGATTCCTCCCCATCCTGGATCAGTCCAATCAGCGTTGTGTTATCCGCAAACTTGAGAAGCTTGACAGGTGTGTCTGGAGGTGCAGTCGTTGGTGTAGAGAGAGGAGAGGAGAGAATACGCAGCCTTGCGGTGCTCCTATGCTGAGCATTTGCGGGTCCTAGATGTGCTTTCCCAGCCTCACATGCTGCTTCCTGTCTGTCAGGAAGTTGGTGATCCACTGACAGAGGGGTTCAGGCACAGTCAACTCGGAAAGTTTGGAGTGTAGTAGCTCAGGCACAATGGTGTTGAATGCTTCATGAACAGAAATACAGAGGCTACACTGCATGATGCAAAACACTGGTTCACTGCAAAAATAGAATGGCCAGGTTACAGTTTGTCAAGAAGTACTTACAAGTGCAACCACAGTTCTGGAAAAAGTTCTTGTGGACAGCTGAGACGAATATTAATTTATATCAGAGTGATGGCAAAAGCAAAGTATGGAGGAGAGAAGGAACTGCCCATGATCCAAAGCATACCACCTCATCTGAAACACGGTGGTGATGGTGTTATGGCCTAGGCATGTATGACTGCTGAAGGAACTGGCTCACTTATCTTCATTGATACAACTGCTGATGGTAGTAGCATAATGAATTCTGAAGTGTATAGACACATCCTATCTGCTCAAGTTTAGATAATTGCCTCAAAACTCATTGGCCGGCAGTTCATTCTACAGCAAGACAATGATCCCAAACATACTTCCAAAGCAGCAAAGTAGTTTTTCAAAGCTAAAAAATGGTAAATTCTTGAGTGGCCAAGTCAATCACCCGATATGAACCCAATTGAGCATTCCTTTTATATGCTGAAGAGAAAACTGAAGGGGACTAGCCCCCAAAACAAGCATAAGCTAAAGATGACTGCAATTCAGGCCTGGCAGAGCACCACCAGAGAAGACACCCAGCAACTGGTGATGTCCATGACTCGCAGACTTCAAGCAGTCATTGCATGCAAAGGATATGCAACAAAATATTAAAGATGACTACTTTCATTTACATGACGTTGCTGTGTCCCAAACAGTATGGTGCCCTGAAATGGGGGGGGACTATGTATAAACACTGCTGTAATTTTTACACGGTGAAACCAAAATGTGTAAAAATGGCCTTTATTAAAATCTGACAAAGTGCACTTTAACACATGTGATTATTTTTGTATTACAAATCTCAAATTGTGTACAGAGGCAATTAAATAAATTATGGGTCTTTGTCCCAAACATTATGGAGGGCACTGCATATTCAATTAGTTATGAACTATGCTGTTATTGATTATTAACTTTAATGATTTAATTTCCACGGTACTCATGAAAATTTATTTCCGTAACTGTTTTGTCTATACAATAGTATCATAACTTTGATTCCAATATATTAAGGTGCTCTTTTGTCAATCTCCCAGTTTTTGAAATAACAGTAATAGGTACAGTAAAACTCAAATAATCTTGCACCCTAGAGTTAATCTAAACTACTGGATGCAACTCCTACAGACATCCCAACACAATGTCCTTTTTTTGCTTGTTACACAATAATAGATCTTTCAGAGAACCCAGTGAGTTTAAAGGGAATAGAAAGTAGAGTCTAGTGTGTTTCAGCTTGTACGTTTCCACTGACTGACCCCTCATGTACTGGTGATGGACACAAAATGCTGGAGTAACTCAGCGGGACAGGCAGCATCTCTGGAGAGAAGGAATGGATGACGTTTCGGTTCGAGAACCTTCTTCAGACTGGTTAGGGATAAGGGAAACAAGAGATATAGACGATGATGTGTAGAGATAAAAAACAATGAATGCATAAAAGGAAACAGGCCATTGTTAGCTGTTTGTAGGGTGAAAACGAGAAGCTAATGCGACTTAAGTGGGGGAGGGATAGAGAAAGAGGGATTGCCGGAGCTACCTGGAGTGAGATAAATCAATACTTATACCACTGGGCTGTTATCTGCCCAAGTGAAATATGAGATGCTTTTCCTCCAATTTGCGTTTAGCCTCACTCTGACAATGGAGGAGACCTAGGACAGAAAGGTCTGTAGGAATGGGAAGGAGAATTAAAATGTCCGGCAATCGGGAGATCGGGTAGGTTCAGGGGGGCTGAGCGAAGGTGTTCCGCGAAACGATCACCCAGTCTACGTTTGGTCTCGTCGAGGTATAAGAGTCTACATCTTGAACAACGGATACAGTAGATGCGGTTGGAGGAGGTGCGTAATCTGAAAGGACTGTCGGGGTCCCTGGACAGAGTCGAGGGAGGGGGTATAGCGACAGGTGTTCCATTTTATGCGGTTGCAGGGTAAGGTACTGGGGTGGGGGTGGTTTGAAATAACACCCTTGTAATGGGAAGGGATGAGTTAACCAGGGAGTTGCGGAGGGAACGGTCTCTGCGGAAGACGGAAAGGGGTGGAGATGGGAAAATATGGCTAGTAGTAGGATCTCGTTGGAGGTGACGGAAACTTTGGAGGCTCATGTTCTGAAGCCTGGCCACACATCTGGCCTGCACTCTGGACCTACAGCTTCGACTCCACATTGATCCGTAGACCCGATGCTAAAGCATCAACATTTCCATGTAATCAGATAACAGATAATCAAGAGTATTTTTTCATAACAATGCATGTAATACCATTTTCATTTCATGTTTACAATTTAATGCCAAAAAAGCTTTGCAATATTAGTGGAAACATTGAACTTCATTAACACATTGATATCAACTTGAAGAAGAAAATTGTGATTAGACAGTTAGATGTGAAGGTCGAATTTAGCAGGTAAGATGAGGATTTTTAATTTGGAAGTGAGATCGGTGGATTTTGAAAGGGGAATTTTGAGAAAGATGGAGCGAGGGTCCATTAGGCCAAAGAATGATTGATTTGTTGAAGAGAGATATTAAAGTTAAAAATCTGTTTATTTGAATCTGAACATCGATAACAAAGCCAACATTTATTGCCCATGCAACGTTGTCCTCAAAGATGGAGGTAGCTTACTGGGAATGGAGAACAGACTTGGAGAAACGTCTGCTGACAAATGTCCCTACTAAAGAATAGTTCAGTTACATTTTTCAAAAAATGTAACTGCACATAAAACTTTAAATTTTCAGAAGGAATTTATTGACAAAGTGAAGTTTTGTTTTCGTTAGCAAGATAAGTAAAGGTCTTTTTCTCCTTTTCACCAATTGTGTTAAAATAGTGCAGGAAAGTAAATAAACAATGCTCTTCTTATTTTCATTTCCTTTTGAGTTATTTGTGAATGGTTTGGATAACCAGACGAATGCTTATTGTATGAACATTTGGAATAATTTCATACATGTGATTCATCAGTATAAAATGTACTCATATCTTTGTATTTTTGTTTGGTTATTTAATTCTTCAATAAAATTCATTATTTTGTCTTGCAGGTCTTGCCTGGGAAAACATGAGGTGGGTACAAGTAGAGCAATTGCAGTAAAATGTATAATTAGGTTGATTATTAATGCTCATTGTGACTTTCTGGAAAATCAGGTTGAAAATGCCCCAGCTAAAGCTGTTGGATTTTAATACTTGTTGACATTTTGATGGAGTTTATTGCATTTTATTTTAAAGATACTTTGACAGATTTGTGATAAGTTCAGTTTTAATCCTTGAACGCAACTTGCAATCCAGTTTGAATCGTATTTTCACCATTATAGCATAGCTAGGCAGCTTTTAAATATCAACAGCCTATATAAAATAGTATTTTGCTCTGCATAGTTCAGACAAAGAATCCTTCCTTGTCATCCGCAATAATGCTGTTTATTGTGCAATCTGCAAATTTACTTTAAAAGATTTAAGGTAAAATATATTTTCGCAAGAGTATTTATTGTCAATATGAGTGACACTTCTACTGCACCACTTTTCAGAGTTAAGGGCCTGTCCCACTTAGGCTATTTTTTAGGCGACTACAGGCGACTAGGCTGTCGCCGGGGTGTCGCCTGTATGGTCATGAGTAGTCTCCACAGTCGCCCAAAGAGTCTTAGCATCTTTCTGGTCGCCGCTGGATTTTCAACATGTTGAAACATTTTCGGAGATAGTCGGCGACAGTGGGTTTGACGCCAACGAGCGTAGCTTGACTTCTCCTGACGTAGGTGCTATCGTAGTTGTCGCCAGGTTAACGTAGGTTGTCGCCGGTGCTGACTTTGTTTTTTTTGTTGTTAAAGTAATGATTCTCTTTCAAATTTTATGTTGAAGGGGGGTCCAGTCGCTGGTTTTTCGACGACTATGACAGTCACCTAAAAATAGCCTAAGTGGGACAGGCCCTTTAAGATTCTTTTCCTGTTGACTTTATCAGAATGTTGTTGATGTGAGAAATTAACCTAAATGTCTCTGAACAACCAGAATGGTTACTGGAATTAATTAGCAGATTGCAACTGTCTGAATCAGAGGATCAATCAGTACCATTTTAAATTTTCAATCTGTAATTTTAGTACACAATTATATACTTTGGTTCCAGTTAATTTTTATTACAGAAGTGAATTATTGATATAAAATGTTTAGACGGATATGGGCCAAATGCAGGCCAGAGAGACTAGCATTGATGGGACATCTTGGTCGGCACGGGGAAGTTTCCGTGTCCTATGACTCTGACTTTACGAATAATTACTTCAGCTGACAACAAACTTAGTTTCAGTCACTTAAGTTGGCTATCTGGGCATGGTCGTCTTAACATTACCACCTATTATCTACAGCTGCCCATCACTATTTGTTACCTGAGATTTTCTGCTCTATTACTGCTATTCTTTGTTCCATCAAGTGTAGAAATTGCTGATTGATTGAGATTTCTTAGATCTTTGTGCATTGATTTTAGCAGCTACTGGACTAAGTGGGACCCCAGTCACACGGAAGGCCTGGTCCCCCAAAGCAACCCGTTCCCCAACGCAATATTCCACCACTCACCCGTTCCCCCAACGCAATATTCCACCACTCACCGAAAGCCCCTAACTGCGCAGGTGCGGCACATTTCCCCTCATCCCCAGCACTCCCTCCCACATCCTCCCTCTTCTATCTCCTCTCCTCCTCCCCTCCTTCAATCCCTTCCTCATCTCCTTTTCCTTTCCCCTACCCTCAGTCACTGCCTCCCTCCCTCCCTCCATAACTCATCTCCCCTCCCTACCCCCCTCCTATCCATCTATCCCCACCTCCTCCACTCCTCACCACCCCTGTCCTCCCCACTATCCCTCCTGACCTCCTCCTCTGCCCTCCTCACCCTCTATTACCCACTCCCTACCTCCCCCACTCCCCCCTCCTCTCCATCTATTCCCCCCTCCTCCCCCACTCTCCATCCTCATCTCCCCCACTTTCCCCCCTCACCCTCCCTAGTCCCTCCCCTCCCTCAATCTCCCCACTCTCCCTCCTCACCTCTCCTCATCAGGATCTCAAGGTTGCAGCAGTCGGCCTTGGAGTTGGCCAGGCTCTTGCCGCGCTCCAGCCGGCGGTGATGCACAAACTCTGCTCACTCCGTTCCTTCAGCTTTAGTCTCCCCACCAGTTTGTGACAGAGGACCCGGCCAATCTGTGCGGCGATGTTGCACCGGAAGGGGCGTTGCCGCCCCGAATGACTGACAGGAGAGGAGACCATTCTGCGCATGCGCGGTTTTAAAGATTTTTAAACCTTAATAACTTTTATACTATACCATCGATCGGAACAAAACGTTGCATTTGAGCACAGGAGAATGGTTAGTAAGGTGGCGAAAAATCGTACCGGTATCGTGTACCTTTTTTGCGCAAATAGGAAAACCACGCAAACCGGAAGAGCACAAGATCAGAGTTTTAGTTATGTATAGATAGATTAACACCCATACTGAATTTAAGTAGGTAAAGACATAAGTTATCATAAAAAAATGAAATCAATATTTGTATCTGTATTAAACAGTATTGCAAATGAATTTGATAAATCCATAAAATGACACCAGATGCAAATATTAACCGTGAATACATAGTTGTGTGTGTGTGTAAGTTTAAAGAAATAGTTGTTATGAACCTATCAACTCATCCAAGAAGCATTGTAATTTTGAACCAGCAAATAAAAAGATTTGGAGACACAAGAAATTGCAGGTGCTGGAATCTTGTGCAGAGACTAAGCACTGGAGGAACCAAGCCGATCAGGGCATTTGCACCTCTGTTTAAAAATAACCGTAGCTCTCAAATCTTCTTTAAACTTTCCCCCTCTTGCCTTACACGTATGCCCCTAGTGTTTGACATTTTCTCCCAGCGAAAAAGATTCTGTCGACGCAATCCATGCCTCCAAAAATTTTCCATATTTCCATCAGTTCGCTCCTCAGCCTATGACACTCCAGAGAAAACCATCCAAGTTTGTCCAATCTGTCCCAATAGCTAATATACACCAAGCCTCCATATCCTAGCTATAATATGGCAGCCTGAACTGCACACAACGTTCTAAATGTGACCGAACCAAACTTTAAACAGCTGCAGCATAATTCGCCAACGTTTGATGCAATGCCCTGACCATTGTAGGCAAGCATGTCATATGCTTTCTTTACCACCCTATCCACTTGTGTTTCCACTTTCAGAGATCTATAGATTTGCACCCCATGGTCCCTTTCTATATCAATGCTGCTAAAGATTCTGCTATTTACTATACACTTTCCTCTTGCATTTGACTTCCCAAAGTTTAACACCTCATACTTGCCTAAATTAAATTCCATCTGCAATTTCTACGCCCATATAATCCATCTGATCTATATCCAGCTGAATCCTTCCTTGCTATCCACAACATTGCTGTTTATTATGTAATCTGCAAATTTACTAATCAGAACACCTACTTTTTCATCCAAAGCATTAATAGACATTACAAACAACAAAATCCCAGCACTGATATTTGCAGAACTTCACTGTCTGCCTATGTAAGAAATATTCCCTCTATCACCAACCTCTGTCTTCGATGACCAAGCCAATTTTGCATTCAATTTATCAACTCATTTTGATTCCAAGTGACCAGCCTACTGTGAGGGCTTCATTAATTAAATTTATTGATAATATAAATGTATTAGTTCCTCATTCAAAATATGCATCTTGAAAGCAACATTTACTTTGACAGATGTAAATTTTAAAGTGACAATTTCATAAATGTCTTTTTAATCATAGTTTGCCAATCTCTCAAGTAAAATGTCATGACGGGTACAAAACCAAGGTCATTATCTAAAATGTTCATAGAAATTGGTCCCTTTTGTTTTGCTTGCATTTGCAACAGACAGGTTCAAGCTGACAGCCAAGAGATAGTGTGACATGTCTCGTTTGCCTTTGGTGTTGCAAAGGTCAGTTATTCAGTTATAGTAAATGCTCCTTTGAAGTCTGTCAATGTGGCATCTGTAATCAGCCATTCTTCAAATGTCAGATTTATCGCTGCCACAGATTTTGAAACCTGGAGATGGTACGGCACATAACTTATAATATTGCATGGGCATACTTATTTTATAATCTTCAAGTAATTTTAGGAAATGTTGTCTACCAAGAAAATGTTGGTCTTGGTATGTGCATTAAAAATCTTGTGCTGAAGATTCGTCTTATTTGAAACTTAATTGATTATTTAGTTATGGAATAAGGCCCCAGATACATAAGTAAACGTCTCTATTGGGTCACTGAGTACTTTGAATGCACATTTTTTTCAACAATTACTCTTTGTCACATTTTTGCAGAAATGCTGACTGAGGGATATAGTGCAAAATGATATTACCATTACCTGATTTATCCAGGGGATTATTGCAGATAATTATTTTTCAATATGGCCTTTTGATTTTTTTTTGGTGAGAACATTTTAGTGTTTTTGATCACATAAGGGAATTCTTTTTTTTTTTTTTGATGTTCTGAATTGGATTGGTGAATATATTACACAAAGGCTGTGATTTTTGGCTTTGTTTAGTCTGATGAAATATTAACCCTTGAATTACCAACAGGTTTTGGAAATTACTTTCTCTCTACTGGTCAGATATGTTTTAGTTCATGCAATGCAATATTAATTTATATATTGTTATATTGAATCATGCTAATGAAATACTTGAACCAACATTTTGCTGAGAGTAAAATTTAAGCACTCCACTTGTTTGTACCTTTTCCAGTCTTTTAGAAATATTTAATCTCTTGTTCAGCATAGTCTAATTTCTTGCCTACTTTTTTAAAGATGTAATGACACCCCGTGAAAACCTTTATCTCTATCCAGACAAGGTGGAGGCAGAATTGCACATTTAAAAGATGCCTGAATAAGCATTTAAAAAGCCGTGGAACAAGAACTGGGAAGTGGGAATTTACCTAAAGAGCTCATTTTTTCCAAATCCTATCATGGCAATTAAGGATCTTAAATTTAAAGTAATTAGATAAATAAGAATGTAAATCCACCATTCGTAATAGTTATCATCATCATTCATCAGTTTACAAACTTATATGGTTCAATAACATCCTTCGCAGATGAAAGTGGTTCTGGATATTTTTTGCTTCCACACCCACAACAATGTGGCCACTTGCTCATTAGCTGATTTTTCAGTTAGGACAAGTTGATGTTTTTCTCTATGAATTTTGTCATTGACAGACATACCTACATCAGATCAAATGGTAATGATGAAGTTAGTAAGTTTATTCCCCTTAATTTTCTTCCATCAGTCACATGCACACGGTTCAATCTGCATCGGGAGCATCTTATTCAATGATGGTGCTACCAAATCACTGTTGGTGATAGATGTTGATGGTCAGCCTGAGTACATTCTATGTTCTATTGGACCTTGGATAGGTTGCTTATGGATTATTGCTTGCAGTTCTCTTCACCCCATTACAGGAAAATAGTGGAGTCTTTGGAGAGAGTGCAGAGGCGGCTGACCAGAACATTGCCTTGATTAGAGGGTTTCAACTGCAGGAAAAGGTTGGATAGATGGATGGTTTTACTCTGAAATGTTGGAGGTTGAGGGGACTTGAAGTATACAAAATTATGAGAGGCATAGATAGGGTAGGCAGTCAAAACCTTTCACTCAGGATGGAAATGTTCAACACTAGAGAGTGGGGAAGTGTGTGTGTGTAGTAGAGGAGTCATGACATTTTGGCATTATGTCATGTTTCTCGGAGTATGACTGTGTCAAACCGTTGCTTTAGCAGTTATTAGAATAGCGCTCCCAATTTAGGCAGATGTTCTGATGTAAGGAAGGTTTTGCAGGATCAGTTGTGTTTGTATCTGCCGCTGAAAGCGGTAACAACCTTTTATAGTTATTCGTACATTTTGATGTAGCAGTTTGATGAAATCCAGTGACCTGTAAGGTCATTCAGAGGGGCATTACGTTTGCCATATTGCCTTAAGTTTGTAGTTTGTACTTGTGGTCAGATAGAGCAAGGATGGCAGATTTCCTCCTTAGAAATACAGTAATGACTCGTGTGTTTTTTGATAGCCATGCTCTGCATACCCATATTAATTTCCTTCTAATTCCAGATTATTTCATTTAGAATTCAAATTCCCCAGCTGTCAAGGATAGACTTGAATTTGTCTGATTGGATTTTAGTCAAAATGCGTGGATTTCTAACCATTAATATGACAATAGGTGCAGGAGTAGGCCATTCGGCCCTTCGAGCCAGCACCGCCATTCAATGTGATCATGGCTGATCATCCCCAATCAGTACCCCGTTCCTGCCTTCTCCCCATATCCGCTGACTCCGCTATTTTTAAGAGCCCTATCTAGCTCTCTCTTGAAAGCATCCAGAGAACCTGCCTCCACCACCCTCTGAGGCAGAGAATTCCACAGACTCACCACTCTCTGTGAGAAAAAGTGTTTCCTCGTTTCCGTTCTAAATGGCTTACTCCTTATTCTTAAACCACACAACTTCCAGTTAGGTTCAAAATATAGATACGCAGTTTAATATTTTAAATTTATTTTCAATAACCTTTGAAATGAAGAGATCAGTACAAGTATTGGGACGACAGATGGCACAATGGGCTAAGTGTTCGGCTGGCGACCGGAAGGTAGCCGGTTCGAATCCCGCTTGGAGTGCATACTGTCGTTGTGTCCTTGGGCAAGACACTTCACCCACCTTTGCCTGTGTGTGAATGTGTGTGAGTGATTGGTGGTGGTCGGAGGGGCCGTAGGCGCAGATTGGCAGCCACGCTTCCGTCAGTCTTCCCCAGGGCATCTGTGGCTACAGAAGTAGCTTACCACCACCGAGTGTGACTGAGGATTGAATGAATAATGCGATGTAAAGCGCCTTGAGTATTAGAAAGGCGCTATATAAATCCCATCCATTATTATTATTATAAGTATTGTGTAATTTATAAGTAGTTCACTTTGCCAGTTAATTTAAATATTTAAGGCGCTCTTTTAAAAATAATATTTCTTTGAAGTGGAGATTTAGTTCTTTAGTTCCAATGAATTTCATGGGGCAGCCCTAAGTGAAGGAGGAACTGGATACAGCATGTTTGACCTATCCATGGATGTGGAACTCCAGGATAATAAAAGAGGCAATATGCCTCCCAGGCTGATGTCATTAAAGTGTAGACAAAAATGCTGGAGAAACTCAGCGGGTGAGTCAGCATCTATGGAGCGAAGGAAATAGGCAACGTTTTGGGTCGAAACCGTTCTTCAGACTTCGATTTTCCAGCATCTGCAGTTTCTTCTTGTCATTAAAGTGTTTCCATTTTGTCTGCACTGAAGACAAGCCACCAATGTTAACTGGATTCCATAGTCTACCAAGAATATTTATCAAAACCTTAATTCAAAATCAATTTAGCTCCTTGTTGCAAACCATTTATGTTTACATCCTCATAATTGTTTAATTACCTACATTTCTGTTTGTGAATTAGAATGGAGGATGGGACAGATTTTAATTAAGTATGGGACAGAGAAATTTGGAAGTAATGGAAAGGACAAAACAGAAAGGTCTTCATCAATCGACACAGTGGTGCAGCTGGTAGAGCTGCTGCCTCACAGAACCAGAGACTTTGATTTTATCCTGACCTTGCGTGCAGTTTGTGTGGCATTTGCACATTCTCCATCTAACCATGTGGGTTTCCTCCAGTTTCCTCCCACATCCCAAAGACACGTAGGTTTGCAGGTTAATTGGTCTCTGTAAATTGCCCCTAGTGTGTAGAGAGTGGATGAGGAAGTGGGATAACATAGAATTAGTGTGAACGGGTGATCGGTGGTCAGTGTGGACTCAGTGGGCCGAAGGGCCTGTTTCCATGCTGTATCTTTCAATTCAATTCAATTTGGAAGACATGAGTAGCAAAGAATGATGGTGTAAGCCAAGATCATGTAGAAAATATCAAAAGCTGCTTTGTTGGGGGGAAAAAAGGAACCAAGTCTCCAAGATGCTTGATCATATAATGGGGCACTGATCCTCACTTATTTTTTATTGCAACTGTGAGGTAAAGGAAAAAGAGGTCAGTGGGAATGAAGTGGAGAATTATAATAAAAGGCAAATTGAAGAATTGTGATTACATTAATGTACTGAATGTAGATTTGAAGTCGTTGAATTCATTGTCATATGTACATGGACAGTGAGGTACAATTACATGAAAGTAATACTTGCAGCAGCATCATGGGCAAATATACTAAAAAAACACACAAAAACAAAAAATATACTTAAATTCTGCATATGTATGAAATGCATGAGACTGCAAGACAGTAAAAAGAAAAAGACTGCAAAAACGTAGACATTAATGCAAAGCACAATTAGGAAAAAAAAGTCCATAGTAGTGGAAGAGATGGTCCGTAGTTAGTGTTCCATTGTTGAGGTAGTTTCAGGGTTGTATAGGTTTGTTCAAGAACCTGACAGTCGTAGGAAAGTAGCTGTTCCAAGAATCGGATAATGTGCAACTTCAGGTTTCTGTACCTCATGCCCATTGGCAGTATCGGGCATGGACTACGTGCTGATGATAGATGCTGTCTTTTTGTGGCAGCACCTCCTTTAGATACTTTTGAATGTGGAGAGGGCTGTGCTTGTGACCGACTGGGCTGAGCATACCACTCTGCAGCTTCTGGCATTCCTGTACGTTAAAATTGCATTTTCAGGCCATGGTTCCACCAGTCAGGAGAGTATTTGGTGACATGCTGAATCTCTTTAAGCTAGGGAAGTAGAGGCGTTAGTGTGCTGTCTTCGTGATTATATCAATGTGCTAAACACAACCATGAAGCAGTCATCTAATCTATCCCAATTTTCTGCATTTTCCTTGTTTAGTCAGAGTTGAATTCTGTAGTTTGCTTCCATTCTGGTCTTTCTCCACTTTTTCTCCCTTCTCTCCCTTCCTTATTTTCTCTCCTCTCCCTCTTTTGTTCACCTCTTTGCCTTTTTTTGTTCCTTTCCTCTATTTCCCTTTTCTTGATTCCTCTTCCTCTCCATTTTCTCTCTTTCTCTGTCTCCCTTTTCTCTCTTTGTCTGTCCCCAACACTGTTGCAGCATTTGATGATCTTCAGCATCACTACCCTGTATTTTCCATTAGCCACTTAAGCAATTTCTCACCAGACCTGTCGGCGCTAGTAATGAGAACAGAAACTGGAAGTGAAAGCTTTCATCCTTTGTCAATTTCCCCCCGATTCAGTGACCATATTCCACCGTAACTGCATGGTCTATTTGATAACAATAAATGTGTATTAATTGGCATTTACAGAAATATTTTCAACATATCTACCACTCTTTGCCTGTAAATGCATTTCCTAATTTAAGGTTACATTTCTTCATCCCCAAGATCCAACCAGCATAAGCCGCAAACGGCTATGCTTTCAATTCCCCTTGACATCTTAAATTTCAATTGAATTATGATTTAACCTACTCGGTTACAGAAAGTAGAACTCTAATTCTTGTAATATATTCTTCAAATTTAACTCTTGGAACCAGGTTTCATTCTAGTCAATCTACATGGCACCCCTTCCTTAACCAATATTAAAATTATAACTGGAGCTTTCTTTGTTGTCTGAATTCCTTACATGCACGTTATCAGTGATGTTCACTTAATTTGTTGTTAATTGTAAGTTGTTGCTTTATTTTTGTCAAATGAACTGAATTTTTTTCAATCAACTTATGCATTTGCCATGTGACAATAATTCCAATATTTTTAATATACTGCTGTAGTACCAAATGTCATTTACTTATTACAGGAAGGAATGATACCATTGAAGACATTAGTAAATGGGGAAAAAATGAGAAACTACGGGTATTTAAAATCTGAAAAGCAGCTGAACCTTTGGAAATTTACTGTTTGGATTTAACACCTTGGCACGGCATAATCCAAAGGGATTTCATTGTTCGAATGACCACTTCCTAGTGGTACAGATTTCAAAATTTTATTGCCTCTTATAACATTTGGGATAGATTGCGATACAGTATATAATCCCACAACGTAGGTTGTGATTATTATAGGGGTGGGGAGAATACAATATCTGTTTTTTTTCATTTCAGGGTAACTTTTAGAAAGTGAGTTATAGGTCTTAAAGTATTGTTTGGAGAATACACATTCATACGATTACTGTGGACTTTTCCCAAATGCTCCATTTTCTCCTTGATTCTAAAACCATGTTGATTAGTAGGTCAGTTGGCTACTGTAAACTACAGCTAGAGTAGGGACCTGACAAGATAATTTGTTTCCATGTTTATGTTGGATGAAACTATTTGAGGTGAGATCAGAATTATGTAAAGAATGGAAGAATTATTGGTGATTTTTATTTTGTCTTAGATGCTGGAAGTATGTGAATTGTATAAAAATTTGTTAAATTGGGATCTTACATTCCAGTGTCTAAACGGTTTTCATTATAGATGGTTCAACATGGTATTAATTTTTTCCCCTGTTGTCAAAAACTCTAAGGAAGGAGAATAAATGAGAAAATTGTAACTATAATTTGAGTATGTATTGGCAAAATTGGATACAAATGAGATATTGTACAGACATTGAGGCATGATGAACAAAAACACTATTGTGTTCTTTTCCTTTAAAAAAATCTTTCTCAGAGGATTAAGGATGATTCTGTTTCAGTAGTTTAGGAGGTGATGTGCTCCTTGCATCACTTGCTCTGAATTTCACAAGTTGGCTGTGACCAGATGTCTGAGAAGAGCTGTCTTCGTGGGATCCTTGAGAGTTTCAGTATTGATCTTCTCATGGCACTATTTTTGTCGATGCTGTTGTTTTAGGGTTAGGTTGATGGAGAAAATAGAACTGGTTAAGCAGTGGTTTGTCCAGTATTCATTAGTGCCTGTCTTGGTGAACACCTGTGGTTCGTTGATTAGATGATGGTATAATTGGACCAAAGTATTGCCATGACATCTTGAGCTTACCCTTCTGATGAAATACAGTATTCATGAAGCCAAGTCCACACTTCAATCATTTTGTCAAGAGAAGGGTACAATTAGAGTAAAGAGCCTGTCCCACTTAGGCTTTTTTTAGGCGACTATAGGGGACTAGGCTGTTGCCACATAGTCGCCAGGGTGTCGCCTGTATGGATGTGAGTAGTCTCCTCAGTCGCCCAAAGAGTCGTAGCGTCTTTCTGGTTGTCGCTGGATTTTCAACATGGTCAAAAATTTTTGGCGACAGTGGGTTGACGCCAATCTGCGTAGCTTGACTTCTGATGTAGGTTGTCGCCGATGCTCACTTCGGTGAATTCCATTGGCGACTACCTACGTAAAACGGTGACAGGTAGCGGCGACTGAATTGTCTTCAGTTGTCGCCGACAGGGTCGTAGCTTGTCATAGCTTGTTGCGGGTGGACGTAGGTTGACTTCGGTTGTCGTAGGTTGTCGAAGTTGTGGTCGTAGGTGGATGTCCTAATGGGTTGTCGTCGACTAGGTGGTAGGTTGTTGTAGCTTATCGTAGACATTGTCGTAGGGGGGTCCAGTCACCAGTTTTTTGGCGACCTGCTACCACTATGACAGTCACCTAAAAAATCACCTAAGTGGGACAGGCCCTTAAGTCTTCCCTCTTGTCTGTTACACGTGTTTAGAGGGTTGCATCCATTTCTGCCCATATATTGAAGTTGTCTGGGAATAGCCATTTGTCAGGATCAGTTTGTTTACCTTTGGAATGAGATCTGGGGTCAGAGCATAATTCATCTGAAACTTTCAGGGCTGGGACCCAGGTACTGGGACTGCAATGTGCTGGAGTAAACCAGAGGCTCATAAGGAATTTGCTAATTCTAATGGGAGAGTCTGATTCTGTATGAGACAGGAGATTGACTCATTCTTGATTATGCAGTTTATTCCAGCATACCTACTTTGGTATCACCTACAGAAGAATATATACCCACAGCTTTGTTCTTTAAAATGGCTGCCAGCTGCCAAATGTAGATCACTCGGTGGAACAACAATAGCATCTGAATTCCCAAGCTATGAGAGCAAGTGGCATTCAGGTCTATTGCTGTAGAGATTGTCCATGAGAGTACTGATATTCCCTGTTCAGAACTTCACCCAAGGGACAATAATTGCCTGAATGGGGTTTTCATTAGGGTAGATGTTGCACTCAGCTATTACACTGGCTTCAAGCGGCTAAATGTGAATTAATACTTTGATGCAAAGATAAAGCTGGGCCAACTCATTCACTTCTTCCCTGGCCACCAGCTAGCTGCATACCAGTTGCTGGTTCTGCCTGGAAGCCCACCATGCTCCTAACATCTGGCCCATGTTTTCAAGTTAACCTCCATAGCCATGCAGCAGTAATTTCTGAATATATGGAAACCTGTATGAATTAATCTTCAGATGGAAATTATATTTTTTGATACAAAGGATAGTGAGTATATATAATGTTCATGGCCCCGATTACAGATGAACAAACGTCATTGCCTTGCACCACAGTGAAGAATGTTGATTCCACTGTGGTGGATGTTCATGTTGTATTCTATTGTGTATTGTGCTCTTTTTGATTGTATGGCTACATTGTAAGTCAAATTCCACTGTACCTTAATTGGTGCATGTGGCAATAAATTTGAACTTGAGCTGTCAGAGGAAACGGTATAGGTGGGGACAATTACAATGTTTACAAGACAAGGTTCACAAGACTGATTCTTGGGATGGCAGGACTTTCATATGAAGAAAGACTGGATCGACTCGGCTTGTACTCGCTAGAATTTAGAAGATTGAGGGGTGATCTTATAGAAACTTACAAAATTCTTAAGGAGTTGGACAGGCTAGATGCAGGAAGATTATTCCCGATGTTGAGGAAGTCCAGAACAAGGGGTCACAGTTTAAGGATAAGAGGGAAGTCTTTTAGGACCGAGATGAAAAAATCATTTTTTACACAGAGAGTGGTAAATCTGTGGAATTCTCTGCCACAGAAGGTAGTCGAGGCCAGTTCATTGGCTATATTTAAGAGGGAGTTAGATGTGGCCCTTGTGGCTAAGGGGATCAGGGGGTATGGAGAGAAGGCAAGTACGGGATACTGAGTTGGATGATCAGCCATGATCATATTGAATGGCGGTGCAGGCTGGAAGGGCCGAATGGCCTACTCCTGCACCTATTTTCTATGTTTCTACATGAACATGGACGCAAAAATGTGATTTGCTGAGATATAGATCTTGATCGGCAAAGACGCGTTGGGCTGAAGGGTCTGCTTCTGTCCTGTATAACTCTGACTTTAAGATAAAAATGAATGTTCTTTTTCCTTAAGCGTTACTTAATTTAAATTTTAGTACTTTATACTAAGACAGTTTTGATGTATGATTAATTCTTCATTTCAGATAAGCCCTTTACCTTGTCATGCGGCAAGGCCATATTCCTGTAAAAGACCTTGTGGACAGCACTTGTCATGTGGAAATCACACCTGTGCAATAGAATGCCATGCAGTCACTACAGCGGATGGAGGTGATGAACAAAAGGTATTCGAGAGTGGAATTTTGAGCTCTTGAAAGAGGGTTCTAGTGTTTAATATTTATCCATATGGTGTTATATTTATGGAAATGATGTCATAAAATCCATGTGATTCATTCTTGTGTAACTTCCTCTTCACTACGTCTCTTAAATCATGCTCCTTTCTTTTCACTTTATCCAGAATTTACTACTACACCTTTGTAGTAAGCTTCTTAATGTAATAGTAATCTCTCATTCTGTTATGAACTTCTTTCCAATGCACATCAGTTCTCTTTATAGCATATATTCACATGTACAATACTGTCACTTCTACTTTGTGATATGTTTTATTAAAAATCTATTTATTGTTTCGGGACAATTCCTTCACTTTATTGCATGCGCACTTTATCTTTATTCTCATTAAGTCTTTTAAAAATTCAGAGTTCTGATTTTACTAAGTAGATTCCACAGATAAAACATTCAATATTTTTAACGGTATCTTGCAGATAATTCAAAATTAATGTATAAAATATATTTTTACGAAGTGGAAAGATAAATTGACCGCTCAAGCCTATGTTGTGAAGGATGAATAATATTCAAGTTTCTCTTTTTGGGTTTATATACCTGTTCAGCCATTCAATTTGATCATTGCTGATACTGTGCCTCGGAACCACTTTATTGATCAGCTTTGTATCTTCTGATTCTGATCTCCAAACAAAAAGTGTGGTTTTGGTCTCCATGATGTTATGAGAAGATGAACTTTGCTTAATAGTTATTTTAAGAAAATAGGTCTTGTGGCTGTTTAATAAATGTCTTTATTTTGATGCATGGATGTGGAGTCTGGAAAGTTTCTTGTCAACTTACAAGTTTTTTGACAGATCATTACAAAGACAGAAATTGCTTAACACAAAATTACAAGACTGCTCCTGATGCAAAAAAAGTGCTCAATACCAGTCTAACAGGGCCTGGAGCTACAGTATATTTGTGCTGTGTCTGACCTACAAGAAAACATCAAATTAAATTTAAATGCTCATCCTGCCTTGGTCTCTTCTGACCTATGATCCACTCTCAACAGTTCTGGCCTGCTGGGAAAGTGTTCACTGTTCTTCCTCTGGGGCTCTGGCCTAATAATGCAATTTTGTTGAGCCATGAAAGGCAGTGAAGAGAGGGAGAATGACACTTCCTCTCGTTTTATTTTCCCCTTTCTCTTCCAAAAGACAAGAGACATTGAATCTAGGCTGTAGATATAATCTGTTTTAGAAAAATAAAATGCCCAGAGTTTAAAAATAGGTTATAAATATAGACCATTTAAAAAAAAAAATTTGGATAGGTGAGGGTCATGGCAAGAGAAAAGGAGAAAGCGAGATGTTACTGTCAGTGCTGCTGTATCAGTAACCTGGCGTGTTACAGCTGCTATACAGGAATGTGGGTGCCTGGAACCTGGTTCAACTCTACTGATTTTGGTGTTGATGAATCATTACCAGGCTTGGTGTGGAGAGGCTGTTTGTGAGGGCTGGTGTTTGGCAGGCATAAGTAAAGGGTGCGACGTGGTCATAAATAAATCTCTAGCTGGGTTCCATCACATCCAATGTGAGGTCATGAGAGGCACAGTTGGATACATGGAGCATAGCCAGTCCCCACATAAGCCTGTGCTAACCATGGTGCAGCCCTGGGTCCTCGTAGTCCCAGCAGAGGATGGAGATTCTCACCTAGCTTCCAGCACAGCAGCTTGCAGCAGTTGGGAGGGCAGGGCTTTGCGGGAGATTCTCACCAGAGCAGTGCACAATCGACGCTGATGGCATTTAAAAAAAAAAAAAAGTAAAGTTTGTGCAGGTTGGTGTTTAGAGGAAGGAAAAGGGGTGAAATATGGAATCTGGACCTAGGGAAAGCATCAGTGTAAAACAACAGAGACACAATACTGATCAAGAGGGGTATGAATGTGTTACATTTTAATTAAATTTGTGAAGGAGCATCTGTGTTGACGGTCCCATGGGAGGAGGCTGTGGACGAGGCTTATGAAAGGAAAAAGCTTTGATATTTAAACCTAGCAGCAGAGGCAGAGGAGAGAATTGGAGTGTAAGGGTGTGTCCAGTGGAGGTGGGGTGCAGGGGCTTTGTAGCCAGTTCCACCGCAAGGCTCCTGAGGGAAGTAGGAGTCATAGGGCAGGCACAAAGGAGGGCAATAAAATAACTTGCCAATGCCGCCGAACGGAGCAGTCACTGGCTGTGGCTGAAGAGGAAACATGCTGTCTGGGCTGCCACGTGACCATCTAGAGGCTAACAATAAGACACACACCCAGGTCTGATCAACCTGCGGTGGGCCTGCCTCGACTGAGGGTGTCTTGTGATAAAAGGCCGAAACACCCAGTGACGTTGAGGTACACAACTGAAGATGTGTGATTGTTAGCAAATTCACCTAGTGGTCATACCCAAGAATGTCAATTGTAGTGAAATGTTAGGGAATGTAACACCCAGTCCTATTAATCAATCTTAAGAGACGATGTATGTCTGATTATATTGGGGAGGTTATATAGAAACAGGATTTTTTTCACCCCTATACTGTTTAGATCTGTGACATTTTTTCTTCTTGTCAATTTGCAAAGTGGTTTTCTACTACCAGATCAAAATTACAGTAAAAACTAATTTGGACACCATACAGTGCCCTCCATAATGTTTGGGACAAAGACCTATCATTTTTTAAATTTTCCTCTGTACTCCACAATTTGAGATTTGTAATAGAAGAAATCACATGTCGTTAAAGTGCACATTGTCAGATTTTAATAAAGAGTATTTTTATACATTTTGGTTTCACCATGTGGAAATTACAGCTGTGTTTATACATAGCTCCCCCATTTCAGGGCACCATAATGTTTGGGACACATGGCTTCACAGGCGTTTGTAATTGCTCAGGTGTGTTTAATTGCCTCCTTAATGCAGGTATTAGAGAGCTCTCAGCACCTAGTCTTTGCTCCAGCCTTTCCATCACCTTTGGAAACTTTTATTGCTGTTTATCAACATGAGGACTAAAGTTGTGCCACTGAACGTCAGAAGCCATTATGAGACTGAGAAACACGAATAAAACTGTTAGAAACATCAGCCAAACCTTAGGCTTACCAAAATCAACTGTTTGGAACATCATTAAGAAGAAAGAGAGCACTGGTGAGCTTACTAATCGCAAATGGACCGACAGGCCAAGGAAGCCCTCCACAACTGAAGCCAGAAGAATTCTCTCTATAATAAAGAAAAATCCCCAAACATCTGTCCGACAGATCTGAAACACTGTCCGCAGAGGACCTCATGGACAGAAATACAGAGGCTACACTGCAAGATGCAAACCACTGGTTAGCCGCAAAAATAGGATGGCCGGGTTACTGTTTGCCAAGAAGTACTTAAAAGAGCAACCACAGTTCTGGAAAAAGGTCTTGTGGACAGATGAGACGACGATTAACTTGTATCAGAGGGATGACAAGAACAAAGTATGGAGGAGCGATGGAAATGCCCAAGATCCAAAGCATACCACCTCTTCTGTGAAACATGGTAGTGGGGGTGTTATGGCCTGGGCATGTATGGCTGCTGAAGGTACTGGCTCACTTATCTTCATTGATGATACAACTGCTGATGGGAGTAGCACAATGAATTTTGAAGTGTATAGACACATCCTATCTGCTCAAGTTCAAACAAATGCCTCAAAACACATCGGCCGGCGGTTCTACAGCAAGACAATGATCCCAAACGTACTACATATAAACACTGCTGTAATTTCTACATGGTGAAACCAAAATGTATAAAAATGGCCTTTATTAAAATCTGACAATGTGCACTTTAACTACGTGTGATTTTTTTCTATTACAAATCTCAAATTGTGGCGTACAGAGACAAATAAAAAATGATGGTTCTTTGTCCCAAACCATATGGAGGACTGTAATACAAATAGTATTCCCTAATTCATCACTTACATTATATCCAATGAGTGTTAAGGATATAATGTGTTATAGCAGAACTACCTGTATTTCATAATTGTGGTGGCGCTGCGTTTGTAGCTGCTGCTCGCCTGCAGTCCGTCTGTTTTTCTTTTTTGCCTTATTGTTAATGTTAGATGTATGTTTTAGTCTATTTTTAGTTGTGTATTATGTGGGGGGTGGGGAAACTTTTTCTTATCTCTACCTTCAACGGAGATGCGATCTTTTTCCGTGTCGTATCTCCGTTCGCGCTGCTGCCTAACATCGAGAAGCTGGCGGCCTCTAACTGGAATCGACCTTGAGGGCTCCGGTCGTAGAGCCTGTGGACTTACCATCGGACTTTTGGTGGCTGTGGTGGCACTGCGATTGTGGCTGCGACTCGACTTCGGAGGCTTGTGGACTGTAACATCGGGAGCTCTCAGGTCCCTAGTCGGCGACCGATTTTCGGGAGCTCCAGCAACAGCAGCTTCGTCCGCCCCGAATCGTAATTGGCTCGTTCATAGGGCCATTCATCGCCCAGCGCGGCTTAAAATCAGCCGCAGGATCTTCCATCGCCCGGCAGGGGCTTTAATATTGGGAGCCTCTATCGCCTCGACGCAGCAGTTTGACTGCCTGAGAAGAAGCAAGGAAGAAATAAGACTTTTTTTATCTTCCATCACAGTGAGGAGGTGCCTGGAGGAGAGTCACTGTGATGGATGTTTGTGTTAAATTGTGTTTAATTGTGTGTTTTGTTGCTTTTTTACTGTTATGACTGCATGGTAACGAAATTTGGTTCAATCTTGTTTTTGAATAACAAATAAAGAAATTCAATTCAATTCAATTATGACTAAATTATAGTGTTAAAATTTAGATGGCAAGCACATTTACTTTCATTGATTGGTAAATGTTACAATTTCTGCTTAAAATCAACCTGCGTCTCTGTCGCCATATGTATCTAGTTAACATGGTCACAGTTATAGTAATGTAATAATGGTAAAATTACATTAATTTGCTAATTTAATGAAATCTAGATATGTTTTTTTAGATTAAAATTAAATTAACATTAAATTTAAAATTGATATAAACCTGATGTCATTTTACATTTGAAAATTTCCATTTGGAGAAGAGATTTGGCCATAGAAATAATTGTTTTCCTCTCTTCAGGGGTTGACAGCTTTGTAGAATTGGCAAACTATTATCATGCTGTTTAATAAGATCATTGACTCATTAGTGTAATGTAAAACTCTGCTGGAGTGCATGAACACAACAGTCTGCAACTTTTTTTTGCTAGAAAGCGGCAGGATTATTGGAAGGCAAAGGACTACTCCCTATTTGGAAACTGGATAGGAACTGATTGATTGATTTCACTGGCAAGCCCAGTCTCAGTCGAGAGGAGAGATATCGCTCTTCAAGTGTTTTAATTAGACATCCCAATGATCTTAATATGCTGAAATCTTTTCTTCTGTACTCTCCCACAAATAATGTTGAAGTTCTGACTAATCTATTACATCCTATCTGAACAAACTGATGCTATCAATCCATTTAGTATTATTGATTAATACATAATAACTGATCACATTTTAATTAGGTTGAACTTCTGCACTTGTGCCTGTAATTATAGTGAATTCATGAATGTTGCATGACACTTTTTTTCTATTTTGAATAGGCTGGTAAAGAATGTCAGATGTGTGAAGAAGTGTGTAGCCATCCTCGGCCACCTGGTTGCGTTCATCCGTGCACTCAGCCATGTCACGAAGATACATGTGCCCCATGTTCACAGATGATCCGAACAAAATGTTATTGCAAGATGGCAACCCTTTATGTGGAATGCACGTATGTTGAAACTAAATTACTTATATTGTTCCAAGGACAGAGAACTATTAGCTAAATAAACTAGGCCATTCTGAATGTTTTTTTGCTTGGGTGATGCTGATTAAATCTAGATAACAACCATTAGCCTTTCATGTCACCCCCACCTTCTTTATCCCGTTGTCCCTTCCCCTTCATCGAGAGTATTTACTTTCTTAGGAATAATGACTGTATCAGTAGTTGTGGGTATGATATTCTGCATGGTTTATCAGTGCACAACTCCCCCCTCCCCCCTCCCAACCCCTCCTTAAATATACTTCCTGATCTTTATCTTGTCTTTTCCAAATTGGCACAATTGAATAACTACCTTAATTTCAACCACAACCTGGGTTCTTTCCATCCAGATCCCTCTCACTCAGACTCCTTGTTTCTTCACTTCACTTGTAAAACCTCATTGTTTGACTTCAACAGCCACACATTAATGTGCTCATTCACAAAACAGAGCAATTCTGCTCCCTTGTTTGATTTCCATCCTCTGGACTCCCAACTTCTTTAAATACATATTTTTCCTTCTCTTGTCTTTTGTTTATTATAGTCAAATGTAAATAGTTTTTATTTAGATTACAAATTATATTAAGTGCCATCAAAATTCCTTATTTTGAATTACGTGCTAATTCAAATTCAGAAATGGCCGAAAAGCAAATTCATGAGAATCCATTGTCTTTTCCCATTTTTGCTGTCTCTAAACTGGAAAAAAACCCATCCCATCCTTATTACCCTTGTTGTACTTGCTTTTCCTTTCTTCAATCACATTACTTTAATCATCCACCCACAGCGATTTTCTTTCAATCACCTCTCTACCACTTTCAATTCCTTTGCTTTTGGCCATCTGTACATTCCACATATCATGTCTTGCATTCTCAGTACATGTAGTATCATTGCCATTCCATGCAAATTTAAAGCTGTGTTCCATTTATCCAATTTCAGCAACCACAGCCCCTTTTCCAATCTTCCTGTTGTCTGAACTATTAACTCTGCTTCGATAATGGCCAACTGGTGCAAATAACAACATAAATTATCATGTCCCACATAGTAAGTTCCTCACTGTTGACATCCTGGAGAATGATTGGCAAAGTTTAATTGTGATAGCCATCGATATTCATGACATCGATATGTTTAAATAATTTAAGAACACATTGCTAAGTTAAGAAACCTTAAAAACCTACTTGGCAAGGTAAAAAGAGGCACAGCTGGGGACTCTAGTGAATACTTACTTTAAATGCTGCGAATTTGATAGAAAATTATGGCTTGACTGTTGCAAACTATATTCTTTGGATCTTTTATTTTAACTAATGTATTTTGGAAAGAATTGCAATTGCTGTTATTATAAAATTTGTACGATATATTCATGACATCGATATGTTTAAATAATTTAAGAACACATTGCTAAGTTAAGAAACCTTAAAAATGGGGCATAAAACTAATTTAGAATAAGCCCAGGAGTGTGATGTCTGCCTACCTTTGTGGTAATTATGTTGAAGGGCAGGAAGTGAATAATGAATGTTTATTTAAGGAGCTGCTTTTGGAAAAAGGTTTGATTAATATTCTGGAAAGACAAACATATATAACCCTCAAACCTATTGCTTTGTGAACTAATCTTGTTGAAGGCTATTGTTATACTACATTTTTCTGTCAACATCATATATGTTATTTCTTCTTTTAGAAAAATGACTACAGCTGATGCTAAAACTAAAATTTGCCTTAATTCCTGCAAAAATCAATGTCCTAAGCAGGTATGTTCAAACAAAGTCCTTTAGAAGTGAACAAAGAGTTTGTCTGTTAAGAAATTGAATATTCAGCTATTCTGTTACCAGATACCATGTATTAAAAATTACTTATATGTTTGACTTTTTTCTCTTTTAAGCATGCTGTCTGTCTCATCACTTAATATAACAGCAGCTGTCAAGGGAGATTTTTAGGTATCATTCACTCAAATGTGAAGAGCCATATGCTAACTATGATGCAAAGTCTTTAAATTTCCTAAATTTAATGGGTTACATTGGTGTTTCATTCCTTTGCCAAACCCTTCACCAGCTCTTTTTCTCAGAAGGCAGAAAGTGAGAGTGGAAATACTTATCAGAACAGTCTTATAAATAAGTGAGAATATGAAATTGGCTCTATACATTATATCATTCACATGTGATATATTCTGCAATTGTTCTGATGCGTTGCAGCACAGTTACCTTTTTGTTACTTTAATTGGATGATATTGAATCTTGATAAATGGCAATAACTTGAAAATGTACTTATTTTTGTACTTTATATTAGAACTAATAAGGATATTCTTGGAACTAATAAAATTAAAATTCTAACATTAAAAGACTTTAACACTTAATAGGATTATATTAACATTTCAGGAAATCTGCATTAAATTGAGGTTAATATTAAGAGGCTAAAATTAGATTGGAATGGCAAATTTGAAAAATGCTTGTGTAATTATCTGCTGAATTGTGCAATGTCTGTTTAACATGCTGTGGAGCTCCACTCAGCCTCATTACCCTAATCGGTACCAGCTGGCAATTTATTTTCAAACTTTCTGGTCAGGGTGTTCTGCCCCTTCAGTCTGTTGGATTATTTTGAAGAGTACAAAACAAATGTCAACATGCAATGTGCTGGGAAGTGACATAAAAACTATTATCCATGGTGAAAAAGCTGAAAACAGTGAAGCATGTGTCTAAAGTATTAGCAGTTTTTGTTGATCAAATTTACTATTTCACTTTTCAACCGTGTTTTACATTTATGGATGCATGATGAACCTGATATGCAGGAGATTATGTCAAAGTACGATGGAAGAATTTTCAGCAGTAAAGACAGTCCTGTAGTTTAAACGATTGGTCAATTGTCCCAAGGAAGAAGCAGTAATTTATTTTAATTGTCAAATGTTACATCTATCTGGGAACAGCATTTTCTTTTGGGTCAGAGCCCACCCTCTGAAATGCTGCCTGTGGTAATTACCACCAATCTCCCATACATTGCCCAGATCAATGACCCGTTTGTTGTCCTGAAGCGTCCCAAACTCAATGCTTTGGCAAATTGACAGATGGGTTGGATTTCTGTGTGGACAACATCAACACAATTTGCAGACTTATGTAGGACCACCTGTTTTGTCGGGGAATTCCAAATGTTAGTCTTCATTTTATTCCGTTACTGTGAAATTCTTAAGTTGAACATTTTCTTATTGACTGCAGATCACACCATTATAGTGCCCAGTGATACTTACCATAAATGCACGTTGCAAGTACATGTGGTTAATAGGGGGAAATATTCCATTGTTTCGTAAAGGACAGTATCATGGGACGTTTAACACTTTAGACTGTGCAGTTTTTAACCTGGAATTGCTAATGTGGGTGCCCAGAAACAGGGATCTGCTCACAATCTCAACAGTTATACATCTTAATGATAAAAGAAGCAAATGACTTTAGCTATCTTGGAAATACTGACATGCGGCAGCCATTGGATTGGTTGAGTCAGTCTATTTCAATGTCTGAGCAGCAGCGAGAGATTTCAGAAGGTTACCGTTGCATTGGTTGAGTCATCACTATTGGCTAATTGAGGAGTAAATAAAAATAAGGCAAGATGTAGTGGAGTGGTTGTGTTGGGAGAGTGGCTGGGTGATGGTGAAGTGCTGTGTGCAGGGTAAGTGTGAGGCTTCAGCTCAAGACTTTTAAGGGCTTTGTGAGGGTAAGTGAGAGGCTTTGGCTCATGAGGCTCTGGTGTGAAGGCTGATGGAGAGAGAGACGGGAGGTAAAGGTACAGTGTGCTGTTTTTTGTGTCTGATTGTTGTGTTTATTTCTCTCTTGGTTTAGTGCAGTTGTGGTGGGTGGTAGACTGGTGCAATGTCCCTCCTGCAGGATGTGGGGTATGGGGAACTGCTGGTGTCCCTGATGTTTACACCTGTGGAAATTATATTCTGGTGCAGCTCCTTACACACTGCCTTAGGGAAATGGAGCTGCGGCTGGACTACCTCAGTAGCATCCGGGAGAATGAGAGCTTCATAGATAGTTGTAGTAAGATGGTCATGCCTAAGGGACAGGAAGAGAGTAAGTGGGGGACCATGAGGAAAGGGAGTAGACAGAGAGTGCAGGTGACCCTTGTGGCCATTCCCCTTCAAAACTTGTATATCCTTTTGGATAATGTTGAAGGCAATGACCTGTCAGGTGTGGGCAGTAGTCGCAGTCAGGTTTGTGGCACTGAGCCTGGCTCTGAGGCACAGTGGGGAAGGGCAATGTCAGGCAGAGGATGAGGTCCTGCAAAATGAATATAACCAAAAGGGGAATAGGGGCCCTCAGAAACCAAGGCAGTCATCTCTGTTGGAGATGGGAAAGGTCTTCAGTGAGTATTTCTCCTGTTTTAACCATGGAGAAAGACATGAAGACTGGGGAACTTGAGACAGTTAATGGAGATGTCTTGAGGACTGATTGTATTACAGTTGAGGAGGTGCTGGACGTTATAAGATGTATGAATGTAGATACATCTCGTGGGCCTGATCTGAGGACCCAGTGGGAAGATAGTGAAGAAATTGCAAACGCCCTGGCTGAATTGTATGAATCATCATTATACATGGGTGAGGTGTCGGAAGACTGGAATGTGGCTAATGTTGTACCTCTATTTAAGAGGGTCTGCAAGGAAAAGTCTAGGAACTCTAGACTACTGAGTCTAACATTGTAGGTAAGATTCTGCATGACGGGCTGCTCTGGAAGCTAAGATCGCATGGCATCCAGGGAGAGCTAGCCGACTGGATAGAGAATTGGCTTAGAGAAGTTGGATAGGGAAGATGGTTATCAAAAATTGCAGCAGGATCTCGATCAGTTGGGCAAGTGGGCTGAGAAACGGGTAGTGGAGTTTAATGCAGGTGTTGCATTTTGGGTAGTCACACCAGGGCAGCACATTCACAGTGAATAACAGGACCCTGGGGAGTGTTATAGAGCAGAGGGATCTGGGAGTGAAGGTACGTACTTCCTCCAAAGTGGCGTCACAAGTAAATAGGGTTGTCAAGAAGGCTTTCGGTACATAGGCCTTCATCGGTCAAGGTATTTGGAATTGAAATTGGAACAATGTACAAGACGTTGGTGAGGCCGCATTTGGATTATTGTGTTCAGCTTTGGTCACCCTGCTATTGGAAAGGTATAGTTAAGCTGGAAAGCGTGCAGAGAAGATTTACAAGGATGTTGCCAGGACTCGAGGACTTAGGCTGATGGAGAGGTGGGATAGGTCAGGACTTTATTCCTTGGAGCGCAGGAAATTGAGGGGTGATCTTGTAGAGGCGTATAAGATCGTGAGGGGAATAGACAGGGTAAATGCAGTTTTTTTAACCCAGAATCAACTAGAGGACATAGGTTTAAGATGAGAGGGGGACGATTTGATAGGGACCTGATTGACAACCTTTCCACATGTGTGGTAGGTATGTGGAATGAGCTGCAAGAGGAGGTAGTTGAGGCAGGTACTATAACAACATTTTGGACAGGCCCCATGGAGAGGAAAGGTTCAGAGGAATATGGGCCAAACACGGGTTGGTGGGACTAGCATAGTTGGTGCATTTGGCCAAAGTGCCTGTTTCTATGCTTTTAATTCTATGCCTTTTATAATCACACATACGTCCACTCACCAAAATTGAAGAATTGCTCAGCCATATCCTGAATCATGTAGTTCACGGTTATATCAGAATATGTTAGTGAATGAAATCACAGAGCTTAATTTTTTAATTTTTTATTTCAGACCTGTACTGAGTATTGGCAGATTTCTCCTTTTGCTCACACATAAAGTAATGGAAGTGTGTGGAATCATGATGTTGGGTCTCGCCCTTTCTTCCCCACTTTTGTAGTGCCTTGAAATTTCTCTACTTTATCCTGAGGGATAAAATGCCTCTGGAAAAGTGGGCGAGTGAGGAAGTTGGTTAGCCGCCAGATTACTCTTACAATGCATTCCTGCTGCTTTGAGCTTCTGGGACGTTTTGACCATGATTGACTTTCCTCCCGTGCTTCCAGTTGCTAGGTCCTGTGCTGTATTTGGCTTTTGTAGATAATTTGAACCCGGAAATGAACAGGTGGTGTGCACTTTATAGGACTGGAAAATCAGTTGGATGGTGCTTTAACTTTTATCATTTGATGCGGAAGCCAAGTGTGGGAACTAAATGAAAATGCATTTGTAATCAGACAAGTATTCCAACATGCATTTTCATGGGGAAAAATCTTAGCTTATATTTATTTAAATCAGGATCCTTTGCTGCTAAATCACTTGGATGAGGTGTTCCTGAGGTGCTTCCACTCTTTCCCGGATACTGAAAGGGATATCAAAGTTTACCACTGGCAAACAATGTGGCGACGACAAAGCTATCCTCCATGTTTCACTTGTCCTTTCATCAGACTTAATATCTTTATATTGCCTCTACGCTGGCTCATCTAGAAGGGACTACAATCGGTTCTAAACTTAGCTATCTAGTTTCTCCCATATATGTACCATCCAGTACCCTGTATAAATGTATCCATGGTCAGTTCCTTGTCGACACAATGCCATTCAGTGTCAGCTGAAAATGGAGTTGCTGACTTTCAGAAAAGACCGTTTCCACATGTAATGCCCTGGACTATTTTATCACAACGATGAGTGATCCCTCTTAGACTAAATTGTTGGAATGCTTGCCTGATAACAAAAGTAGGTGAGCAGAAATGTGTTTCAATCAAGTATTGGCTACAGTAAATGAAAGCCATAATTCTTTTGTTTTTTGCGCTCAATTTACTCACCCTCAATTCTACCTCTCGGTGAATTTTCTCAAATTAGACTGTTTGTCACCTTGGTGCCATATTTGAACCCAACTTGAATTTGGATCACATCAAGGCCACCTAGGTCTGCCTCAATGTTCTCACAACCTCCATCCTTGCATTATGTCGACTGGTGTCAAAACTCTCATCCATGCCTCATCACTTCCAGACTTTATTCAAAAATACAAATGGCCAGCTTGCCCAGCCCAGATCTTGATAAAGGAGGTCAATGAGTCGAGCAAGGTTTTGACCGAAACATCAACGATTCCATCCACTCCTTCCCCCACAGACGCTGCTTGACCTGCTGAGTTCTTCCAATAGATTAGTTGATGCCCCAGATTCCAGCCTCTGCAGTCACTCATCTCCAGTCCAAATCTTTCCTTGAAAGTGAGTGCTGTCAGCCTGAAGTTATGTTTGCAGATCAGCAATAACAAGAATGATTGGCAATGGATTCCAAGTCAGAAATGTCTCGGTTCTTTTTTTTCTCCCTTTTTTGGTGTAAATTCTCATTTTTATTTTCAGATCCTATCACATCTGTAACCCTTCCTATCTATTATTTGTTCTGACTGTTGTGATGGTGGTTGGCTAATTCAGATGAAAACACGAGAACATTTGTTTGTGGGCAAATTGGACAATTTTAAATAAGAATTAGGTTGCTCATCACTTTTTTCATTTTATGTTTTTTATTTATTGAACAAAATTCTCTATTCATCCCTCTCATTTTAACCAGTTGTTATGTGGACATCGGTGCAAAGCAACCTGCCACCCTGGTAACTGTCCAGAGGGCTGCAACCAGAAAGTGAAGATGAAATGCCCCTGTAAGCGGTTAAAGAAGGTAAAGCTTAATTATTGTACATTGTATCAATTTATATTGTGTCATATCCACCCCCCCCCCCCCTCCCCCCTCTCTGCGCTGTCTTCACTGTAAAACTTGCACCTTTCCTCGCTTTCTGAATTCTGATGAGGGATCTTCAACATGAGGCATTTATCCCGTTCTGAGTATTTGCAGCATGTTCTGTTTTCTGTCAGGTTTCCAGCATGTGCCACATTTTCAGTTTTTCAGTTATGAAAGTTAAGACTCAAGGTGACAGAGGGTATCGGGGTGTCACAGATATGTGAGGAGTGACTGACCATGGGGAAGAAAGAATAAAGTCAAAGAAGGGAGATCCTGATGGATCTACAGTGGATCTTGATGGACTTTCAACAACTTGCTTCTCTCAAATGCCTTTGAGTGATTTTTATAAAATAATCCAAATGATTAAATTGTAATCATTATTTATAAAAGTGATCCAATTCCAGGGCTGCCAACATTGGGTGAGAGTTGAGAGTGAGAAATTGCGACGGAGCGTAGCGACTGGGGGGGGGGGGGGGGGGGAGGGGGTGTCCCCTTAGGGAGGCAGGGAGTTTTTGCGTTTTTCAGCTTGCAATTGTGCAATCTGGTGCATACTGTAGCGAGTCTTTTAATTTACACTTGAACATTTATGCTTTAAATTGGATTAGATATGAATAAGGTTAGGCTAAATTACATTCCGAATTAAAAATATTTTAAACATTAAATTTCAATATTTCCATTTTAATTTACCCTTTTTGACAATAAGGCTAAATTACATTCCTAATTACATTCCACAGTAGAGCCAGGCTCTGATCAACAGGTGCCGCACATGAATGACTATATTCATGTATGGCCACCAGATTATAATTCATGCTGTTATGCATATATAGAGAGAAAAACACAGGGAAACAAGGCAAGAGTTGGACTTCCATCACTGTTCTGCACAAATAAATCAATCAACCTTACCCTTTGACTATAGAAACAAAATGAAAATAATGCCACATATTCAATCATATATGGTTCAATGAAATTACGATATATATGTAAAAAATATATATGGAAACAGGCCCTTCAGCCCACCAAGTCCACACCGACCAGCAATCTATCATACACCAGTTCCATCCATCACGCCAGGGACAATTTACAGAAACCATTTAACCTACAAACCTGCACTTCTTTCGGATAAGGGAGATACCAGAATATCCAGAGTAAACCCATGTGGTAGTAAGGCAGCAACTTTACCGCTGCGCCACCGTGCCACCCCATTAAATCTTTTTTTCTGGAATATATTTATTATGGTGTCACGTCAATAAAGATGAACACATGATTCTGATTTCTGCCCTTGGTTAGATAACACACATCTCCAGTCATTGTGTTTTATGGCTGGTTTTCAACCTCTTCAGTCTGAAGGTCTCAACCCGAAACATCATCCATTCTTTCTCTCCAGAGATGCTGCCTGTCCTGCTGATTTTTTTCTAGTTTTTAATGTCTATCTTCAGTTTAAACCAGCATCTGCAATTCCTTCCTACACTATTTGTTAACTAAAACAGGTCCTATTCACATAATATTATTCACCTCAACTGAGTTTATTCTTCA
Organism: Amblyraja radiata; assembly: GCF_010909765.2. Taxonomy (NCBI): domain Eukaryota; kingdom Metazoa; phylum Chordata; class Chondrichthyes; order Rajiformes; family Rajidae; genus Amblyraja; species Amblyraja radiata. The sequence goes on along the minus strand of NC_045956.1, from coordinate 107,036,123 downwards.
CCTCCATTGCTGCAGAGAATACAATCCCAGTTATCAAATCTTTCTTCAAAATGAAAAAAAAAATTCAGCCCAGCCAACATCTTCATAAAATCGCCCCTTGATCCTCTCCACAGCAATTGCACCCTTTCTACAACGTGTCATAGTCTTACAGCATGGAAACAGGCCCTTCATCCCAGCTTGTCCATGCAGATCAAGATGCCCCATCTAAACTAGTCCCATTTATCCGCATTTGGCCTATATCCCTTTAAACCTTGTGTGTGCGTGAGAGTGTGTGTCAGTGAAGTGGCGACAACATCTGGAGTGAGCGGATATTTGGCAACGCCCAGGAAGTGTTCCCCCCCCCCCCCCGGGAATGCGTGCCGGCCCAGGTGTTCCTTGTCCAGCTGGAGTTCGGGAGAGGTGAGGGTCAATGACCCGGGGGTCGGGCATCGGAGCAGAGCCTTAGCCGAGATTCATCTCCGTGGCTCAGGAGGCGGCATCGACTCCCCCACTCACCTGGTCCGCTCCTGGCTCCGGAGGGGAGGGGGGGGGGGGTTGGTGCTGGAACCACCACCATGTCTCACCTATCACACCATCTGCACGGGAGAAACTAAACTACTTTTTTTCCCCAAAAATCATCCTGCAGGCCGGTAGTTTGACAGCCCTGCTTTAAACCAATGCCCTCTAGTTCTTGAATCACATATCCCAGGAAAAAGACTATGCATTCACCCTCATGGTTTTTACTCACCTCCGCTATAGGATCTTTGCTGTGCAGGGACTGAAGACAGCGTGAGAATTCTGTCATCAGCGTGAGGCCGTGAGAATTTGCTCAAATGCGTGATTCTCATGCTCAAAGCGTGAGAGTTGGCAGCCCTGCAATTCAAATGGGGTCATGCTTCAGCTTCTGGAAGCTCAACTTTGGAAAGCTGGAAGTGGAAGCTTGTCCTCTGCATTTGGGCATGATGCTGAATCCAGTCGAGTGGCAGGAAGTCAGATGCCAGCTTATTTCGGATTTCCACATTCTGTGCACAGATGTGGAAGACAGACTGGTTTTCCAGTGCAAAGCAGTTAGCCAATGGTTCACGGCTGAAGGTCCCTGCATTCTGGCCCATTCTTTCACTGCATTAATGTGATGTCAAAATGTATTCCTCAGCAATGTCAATAATCCATGTGTATAGATATTTGACATTCCTAATAGAAGGTTGATAGGAAGATTACTGCTTTACTTATGAATATTTGGGTACTCATTGTTTTCAGATTTAGTTTCTGTCAATACTTTGCAGCAAATGCAAAGTACATCGAATTAAAGAGATCCAGAGAGTGGCACAGAAGTTGGAGCTGCTGCCTCAATTCCGGTGAACGGGATTCTATTGTGACCTCTGGTGCTGTCTTATGAAGCTTACTCATCCCCTTATGACCACACAGCTTTCCCCTCGGAGCTTGAGTTTGCTTCCACATACTAAAGATGTGCAGTTGGTAGATTAATTGGCTATAGTAGTGTTGGTGAGAACTAGCAGAAGGGGTGGGCATTGAGATAGAATTGCAGGAAAAATAGATGGAGATTGGGGTTGGTGGGATGGTTTTGAAAGTTAGCATAGACAAGATGGGCAGAATGACCCCCTTCTCTGAGGAAAGGAAATACAAAAAAGACAAATGAAAATATCAGAATGTAGTGATTGATAGTGTGAAGATTGATTCTACTGAAATGGTTTGCATCTGAAGAGGTTTTAGTCAGACTATGATGTGATAGAAGGAAACATAGGCTTCCAAAATAATGATACATTCCTCACGGCAAATAAGATTAATTTGAGGAATTTAAATTCTGGTGATTATGTATGAAATATAATATTATTTGATCCAAGAATATTTTCTACATGTAATTAGTAAAGAAAAATAATCCTTGTTTTTACTTCCAATTAGTTTGTTTATGTGCATGCAGGGAAAAACTATTTAAATTTAGCTGTGGAATTATGTCTCTATTGTAATTCAGTCTTGTACTTTGTTCAGCAAGATTCAACTATATTCTACTTGCTTAAAATGCCAGAAAAATAACCATGCATGAGTATAACCTCCACTGGAGCATCTTTGTTACATGAAAAATCTCATTATTCAATTATTGTGCAACGACCAAAAGTCAAGTGACCAATTGTTAAGTGTGCACATTCAAGGAAATGTTTGATTTAATTTCAAAACATCAACTACATCCTTCTTGCATAATAGATTGTTTCCTTTTAAATTAACACAACATTCTTTGAAGAATTAACACCAGACGCTTTCTGTATTCTGTAAGGAAATACTGTGCATGGTGGTGACTGAGGAGCAGGTCCTGGTGGAATGTGATGATGTCTGTCAGGAAATGAAGCAAAAGGCATCTGAGGTAATGTCTCCTGAATTGTTACATTATACTCTCACAGTTTTCCTAGAAAGTGGGGTACAAGGAACAGACTTTGCAAACTAATGAACTCTCCTGTAGAACTGTTATGAATAAGGTATTCAGCAAATTAAGCTACTATAACGCGCATGTCATATCAAATTGCTCACAGGATATTTAATCAAGATTGCTATCGCCAACGGAATTCCTTGTAAAAGCAGGGTCCATGCAACATTTAAATGAGAATATAAAGGTTTGGGGGAAAAAATGAAACGTGCTTAGAACCCCACCCAAAATGCCAAATTGAAATAATCTCTTCTGCCATAGATGATCTAAAAGCCTCCTAAACACCACTATCATATCTCCCTCCACCATCACCTCTGCCAGTGTGTTCCAGACACCTATGACTTGACCCACACACCTCCATTAAACTTTCCTCCTCTGACCTAAAGCTATGCTCTCTAATATTTGACATTTCCATTCTGGGAAAAATATTCTGACTGCCCTATCTGTGCACCACTGATTTTATAAAATTCAGGTCTCTCCTCAGCCTTTGATGCGCCAGAGAAAACAGTCAAAGTTTGTCCAACCTCTCCCTGCAGCATAATCCTCTAATCCAGGCAGCATCCTCATAAACATCTTCTATGCCCTCTCCAAAACCTCCATATCCTGTTTGATTAGTGTGGTTAAAAGAGCAGAGAAATGAGAACAAACATTTAAAATTGTTTCAGAAAGTTAGCATAGCTATACAGTCCTCCTATATTTTAAAATTCAATAATTCAAGTATGATATTTGTCGTCTCAAATTGATCAGAGAATTTCAATAATAGCCTTGTTCATCAAGAAGTAGTTGGGATAAAATTAAATGCATTTTACATGGATCTGAAGCAATGATGCCTGGTAAAGGTTACAGCACTGCCTGATCCGGTTTCATCTGTCTATTATACCCTGAATATAAAATATATGAATTTGAAAATAGTTTAAATTGCTGAATTTGCCACATATACTCCCAATTTGAACATTGGGAATGTGTCACAAATTGATATTTGCTCTAATTAGAGCTAAAACAAAGATTGTTTGGACGAACAATATTATCTGACAACATTCGTTATTAATAGCTTGTATTTACGCGATGCTTTTAATATAATGAATCATTCCCAAGTACTTCACAAGATCTTTAATATGACACACTGCCACGAGTTACTAGTGTAAAATGGCCAGAACCTTGGTTTGAAATTGTGGGAATTAGGAATATTTTAAAGAATGGAAGAGTTGATGAAAGGTCGGAATTGCAGGAATAAAGGGATCCTGGAGAAATGGAGACTATTTCTTGCTGAAACCTAATTTTCTTTAGTTTAGAGATACAGCACGGAAAAAGGCCCTTCGGCCCACCGAGTCCACACCGACCAGCAATCCCCACACATTAACACTATCCTATACACACTAGGGACAATTTACACGTTTCAAAGCTAATTAACCTACAAACATGTACATCTTTGGAGTGTGAGAGGAAATCGAAGATCTCGGAGAGAATGTACAAACTCCGTACAGACAGCACCTATAGTCAGGATCGAACCTGGGTATCTGGCGCTGCAAATGCTGTAAGGCAGCACCAACTCTACCACTGCGTCACATTCTGGTGATGGTGTTTGTACCTTTGACAATTCATTGGGTATCGAAACATTAATTTGTTTCAGATTTAAAGCTTCCCTGCAACTGACAACTAGGCAATAGAGAAAATAGTGAAATAATAGCGTGTGCTGGAAATGAAGTCAACTAATTACTGTTAAATTGAATAACTGTAGTATTAATCTAAATGCAGGAGAGGAATTTGTAATCATGTTGCCATTATGGAACTAGTGTTTCATCACAAAGACAGGATTTTAAATTAAAGAGGCTCAAGAACTATATTAAGTTACATGCAGAATTGTGTTCATTATATGGGACAAGTTCATTAGAATTGGCCAGGTGGCTTAGATTTATCATGGATCGACTCCAATTTCATTTTGCTCCCTTTACCTTTAGACCAACAGAAAAATTATGTTTTAAATGGGGCAATTTAGATTTCCTCTTCCAGCTTTTGTAAGCTGGATGCTGACTACATGTCTGATGATGGTCTGTGGAATTTCATCTGTGGAAAAAAATTAAACCATTTAGGTGGTGAGAATATAAAATTATTTAAACTTTAGTAATGGCTAGTGATTTAATGAAATAAACGTGCAGTAATTTTTCAGATTACTGAGAAAATATTGATGATTTTATTTTCCCCAAACAGTACATCTAATTAAAAGGGTCAGATCTGATTTGCAAGTTTCAAGGGTAAAAAAATTGCAAATAGCTACATAACAGTAATGTGCTTTTTTGAAATGTTGTTTCTATATTATTAAGTAAATTAATTGAATGCAACTTTTCAAAATGCAGGAAAAAAGAGTAAAATTATTTCTATATTATTAGCGACAAATTAAATACATATTTTAAACTTGTAATTCTAGATGAAAGAAGCTGAAGAAAAAGCAGCTTTTGAAAAAGAAAAATTGAAACAGCAGGTAAGCTGTTAGATATAGTGCTCTTGAAGATAGCAGAATTAGGGGATATGGGGAGAAGGCAGGAACGGGGTAGTTTTGAAAGATGCTTTTAAATGATGAAAAATATTTTATAAATTCTCTGTTCTAATGGTTTCCTGTGATGTGAATTTTTCTTTCCTCTTTGCATATTCTTGAAATAATGTTCCATTTCATGGTTACATGGTGAGCTGACTTCCTTGGAAAAACCACATTGAATTTGATGGACCCTTGCTACTACTAAGCTGAAGAGTATGGTTCAGAAGGTTTTCAGCCCTTGCAGAAGAGAATTACTTTTTGTCATTGAATTTATCCTGGCTGTTAGTAGAACTGCGATCCTTTTTTGCTAATTACCATGCAACCTTATGCATATAGGTTAATCAAAAGGGAAAGCTAACTCACCAGAATTATGTAACGTGAGACCACATTTGAAATCCTGTTTAATTGTCTGATCTCCCTATCTAAGGAAGGATAGACTTCTGAGAGAGCAAGTGCAACAAAGGTTTGTCAGATCAATTATGGGCATGATGGGTTTGTCTTTTGAGAAGAACGTAAATGAATTGAACCTCTATTTAGAAGAATTAGATGATCTCACTAAAACAGACAAAATTCTCAAGTGTTTGAACAAGAGTAGATGCGGGGATGATGTTTCCCCTTCTTGGCATGTCTGGAGCTAGCAGTCAGCCATTCATGATTGAGACTAGAAGACATTTTTTTTTTCAAAAAGTAGTTCAATCACTACTTTGGTTCAGAACAATTAAATTCGATTTTCAGGGTATCAAGGATATGCTTACACTATTGTCAGGCAAGTATTGGTGATATTGCATTCTTTTACAATGATGGGATTGCATTTTGTTTGTAAGTTTGTTTTCTTCTTGGTGTCTGTATATTTGTGTACATCATTTTGTTCATTATAAACTTGCTGCTATTCAATAACCAGTTCTGTTTGATTACTACATAGAGTGGAGTAATGATGGTCCAAGAATACATAAACTTAAAACTCTGAGTTACCATGATAAACAGCAATAGCCCTTTACAGAAGAAGAGCATAAAATTTAGGAAAATTTGACACTAGACTATTCAGCATAAATTCCATACTCTGTGCCTTTGTTGATAAAACCCAGAAATGTATTTGCTGCATTAACAACTTTCTAAACTTGCCCAGCCACTTTCACAAACATCTGCATACATACTCCAAGGTCTCTCTGTCTGTACCACTTTTAAAACAATATCCTTTATTCTATATTGACTCTGTTCATTCTTACTTCCAAAATTCTTCATCTCTCATTTATCTGCATTAAATTTAACCTGCCTTGCACCTGCCCATTCCACCAATATGTTTGTATCCTGCTGCCATCTATCACTGTACTCTTTGCAGTTCACAGTACTGCTAAATTGTGTGTCTTCTACACATTTAGAAATTGTGATTACATATAATGTGTGCCTTGGGGACCACATCTCAGATGCTTCAAACTAAATAATTGATACCCACATCCTTCCTTTTGGATGGGAGAGATTGAACTTTTCTTTGTGCTGCCAAGAAAGCCTGGACAATTGTTGTCTTCCATTTTGTTTAATGCACACACATTGAACACTTAGGATGAGGCTAGCAGTCAACAGTACGACTTGTCCAGAATGCTGTTTTGATATGTTTGGACCGATAATCTTGGAAAATGTTACTTAGCAACCTTAACGTGTATACAATATATGATTGAAATTCTTCTTGTAAAGTCATCAGTTGTGCACCTCACTGCAGAATTTGTAATCCATTGTGGTCTTTTAGCACTGCTATGGTGAATTCACTGAGTGTAGTAGATGTGAAAACAAGAACCTGATTCTTCATACTGACAGAGGTCTCCATAGCTTTTCTGCTAATCGTATATGTTCAGCACAAGCCAAGCAAAGTAGCAATATCTTATGTCTGATTACGACCAAAATCACAGTAATTGACAAATTACTCTTGTGCAAGTACTTAATTTCTTGTATTTTGCATTCCTTAGCCTTCCTATACGATTCTCTGCAGATCTCCTCATAGAGAAGGTTGCACTAGCCATGGAGAGTGAGGACAGATTTCTGGAGTTTTATTACCTCAAAACACTTTTGAAAATACTGATATATAAAATTTTATTGGCAGCATTTTAAGTTTCATAGCTCTGACACTACTTGGCTTCTGCCCATGCTATAGTGGAAGCAGGGCCTTATCCATCAAATACTGCCACATTGGTTTGGACCCAAGTGTTGAAATGGAGATGGATGCTATTTCTGCACTACAAAGAATGGGTTCCAGATATAACATTGGCTTTCCCTAAGCTTCAGTTTTTAGAAAGACTTAATTCTGCCCCAAACACCTGGATGTGTCTACAATTATTATTCTAGGGTTTCTCGCCATAGCATGATCCATGTCTTGCAGAAGGGAAATAGCATAAGGACGTGTGCAGGGAGCTGATTCACAAGCAAGTCTTAGTGTAAAGTATCCGTGTTTGCCTGCAGGTCCCTTGCGACCATTATATGTAGACTAGACCAAGTGCAGACCCGTTGGGTCTGTTTCCCCAACGGCGTTTGCGGGGGGGGGGGGTGAGAAGAGGGGAGGGAGGGGAGAGGAGGAGGAGGAAACGGGATAGATTTGGGAGGGAAAGGAGAGCGGGGTAGGGGGTGAGATGGGGAGAGAGATGTGGGGGAGGAGGGAGGGAGGGGGAGAGGGGTGGGGGAGACAGGGGAAAGAGTGGGGAGGGAGAGTGGAGGGGAAGGGGGAGAGAAGTGGAAGAGTGGGGAGGGAGGAGGAGAGGATGAGTGATGGAAGAGGGACAGAGGGATAGGGGGAAGGGGTGGGGGGGGAGAGGGAAGGGGGTTGGGTAGAGAGGGAAGGGGGTGGGGTAGAGAGGGATGGGAGAGGGAGAGGGGTGAGGAGAGGGGGAGGAGAGAAAGGGGAGAGAAGTGGAAGAGTGGGGAGGGAGGGAGGGGTAGAGGGGTAGCGGGAGTGGAGGAAGAGAGACGGGGGAGTGGTGGAAGAGGGACAGGGGTAGGGGAAGGGGTGGGCGAGAGAGGAAGGGAGGGGAAGAGAGGGGTGGGGGTGGGAGAGGCGTGGGGTAAGGGGATAGAAGTGGAAGAGTGGGGAGGGAGGGGTAGGGGGAGTGGTGAAAGAGGGACAGAGGGGAAGGGGGTGGTGGTAGAGAGGGAAGGGGGTGGGGGAGAGAGGGATGGGTGGGAGAGGGAGAGGGGTGAAGAGAGGGAAACATAGAAGCATAGAAATTAAGTGCAGGAGTAGGCCATTCGGCCCTTCGAGCCTGCACCACCATTCAATATGATCATGGCTGATCATCCAACTCAGTATCCTGTACCTGCCTTCTCTCCATACCCCCTGATCCCTTTAGCCACAAGGGCCACATCTAACTCCCTCTTAAATATAGCCAATGAACTGGCCTCAACTACCTTCTGTGGCAGAGAGTTCCAGAGACTCACCACTATCTGTGTGAAAAATGTTTTCCTCATTCAGTACTAAAGGATTTCCCCTTTATCCTTAAACTGTGACCCGCTTGTCCTGGACTTCCCCAACATCGGGAACAATCTTCCTGCATCAGACAAATGCAATTCAGGACTTTTGACTTCACAAGCAAAGTCAGAATGACGATTAGTGAAGAATTCGAACATTCGCTGAGCGTTCAGATGCTGCGCGCGCCTCCTGCACCAAAGGGGGGGGGGGGGGGGGGGGGAGTGTGTGTCGTCACACACAAAGATCTTGTAGCGGAGAGCTCCGCTATAAGATCTTTGGTCACATACTAAGCACGCGCCTCCACAAACAGATGAGCGTCTTCTTGAATGGAGAGCGCGTGGCCGCCTCCACAAAAATATTTTGTGAGGAAGGGGAGGAGGAGGGTGGAGAGGGAGAGGGGGGGGGGGGGAGGAGAGGATGGGAGAGAGAGGTGAAGGGGGGGGAGGGGTTGGAGCGGGCGTGCATGAGTCGAGAGAAGAGAAATGGGCAGAGAGAGAGAGAGGCTGGTACAACAACAAAAAAGCTGGATAAACTCAGCGGGTGCAGCAGCATCTATGGACCGAAGGAAAAGGGTAACGTTTTTGGCCGAAACCCTTCTTCCGGGTTTCGGCCAAAAACGTTGACCATTCCATTCGCTCCATAGATGCTGCCGCACCCGCTGAGTTTATCCAGCTTTTTTTATGTCTACCTTCGATTTTCCAGCATCTGTAGTTCCTTCTTAAAGACAGAGACTGTGCACGGTAAGGGAATGAGGAGGGAGAGGGGGAAGAGTGTGGAGGGAGGGGGAGAGTGGGATTGGAGGGGGAGAGGGGTGGGGGGAGAGAGAAGTGGAAGAGAGGGGAGGGAGGGAGGGGGAGAGGGGTAGCAGGAGTGGTGGAAGAGGGACAGGGGAGTGGTGGAAGCGGGACAGAGGGGTAGGGGAAGGGATGGGGGAGAGAGGGGAAGGGAGGGGGGGTGAGGGAGGGAGAGGGGTGGGGTAAGGGAAGAGAAGTGGGAGAGGGAGGGGTAGGGGGACTGGTGGAAGAGGGACAGAGGGGAAGGGGGCGGGGGAGAGAGGGAAGGGGGTGGGGTAGGGAGGGAAGGGGTGGGGGAGAGAGGGATGGAAGAGGGGTGAGGAGAGGGAGAGGGGGAGGAGAGAAGGGGAGAGAAGTGGAAGAGTGGGGAGGGAGGGAGGGGTAGCGGGAGTGGTGGAAGAGGGACGGGGGAGTGGTGGAAGAGGGACAGAGGGGAAGGGGTGGGACAGGGAGGGGAAGAGAGAGGGGTGAGGGAGGGAGAGGGGTGGAGTAAGGGGAGAGAAGTGGAAGAGTGGGGAGGGAGGGGTAGAAGGACTGGTGGAAGAGGGACAGAGGGGTAGGGGAAGGGGGCGGGGGAGAGAGGGAAGGGGGTGGGGTAGAGAGGGAAGGGGGGTGGGGGAGAGAGGGATGGGTGGGAGAGGGAGAGGGGTGATGAGAGGGAAACATTGAAACAGAAATTAAGTGCAGGAGTAGGCCATTCGGCCCTTCTAGCCTGCACCACCATTCAATATGATCATGGCTGATCATCCAACTCAGTATCCTGTACCTGCCTTCTCTCCTTACCCCCTGATCCCTTTAGCCGCAAGGGCCACATCTAACTCCCTCTTAAATATAGCCAATGAACTGACCTCAAATACCTTCTGTGGCAGAGAATTCCAGAGATTCACCACTGTCTGTGTGAAAAATGTTTTCCTCATCTCAGTACTAAAGGATTTCCCCCTTATCCTTAAACTGTGACCCCTTGTTCTGGTCTTCCCCAACATCCGGAACAATCTTCCTGCATCTAGCCTGTCCAACCCCTTAAGAATTTTATACGTTTCTATAAGATACCCCCTCAATCTTCTAAAATCTAGCGAGTACAAGGCGAGTCTATCCAGTCTTTCTTCATATGAAAATCCTGACATCCCAGGAATCAGTCTGGTGAACCTTCTCTGTACTCCCTCTATGGCAACAATGTATTTGAGCATTGGGCATTGTGACATCACACGATGGAACGTTCACCAGGGGCTGGGGCTCCTGCAAAGGCATATGTAAATGAATCCATTCTGATTGGACATCTGTGAGCATCGGGCATTGTGACATCACACGATGGAACGTTCACCAGGGGCTGGGTCTGGTGCTGATTCTATGGGTGAGAAGCCAGTTTATTTTTGAAATATTGGGGGGGGGGGGGGGGGGGGGAGGATTTGATTAAAAACGTGTACTTAAACACGACGAAATGTAATGAGGAGCGGATACTTAGAAAGAAAAGTGAAATCTCTACCGAAATGGAAAAGATGTCGGGGATTCTTCGTCTGGTTTCGGAGTTGCAGGGAATCAAAGGAAGAAATGCAGCCGGCAGCCGTACATGTAAATGGATCCATTCCGATTGGACATCTGCGAGCATTGGGCATTGTGATTGGACATCTGCGAGCATTGGGCAGTGTGACATCACACGATGGAAACGAATCAAAAGGCAGAAAGGCAGCCGGACGGACGGCAGGCGACAGGCACAGACTTTTATATATTAGATATTCTCTCCAAACTATCCTTTGACGAAGTGTTCCAAGATCTGAGCTGGTGTCAGCAAATATCAGATTGAGTGACGAGATGCCCTCCCATAAATTTCATCTTGCTCGACTGGTAGATAGGATTTTTTCAGTATCTGAAGAGAGAACGATGCCTATTACGGTGTTTGTAAGGAGAATAGGCAACTAGCAAAGTGTGGGGCATGTTTAAGTCATCTGCATTATGCAAACAAGAACAAATTGTGGGATGACTTGGGAAAATGGTTGTTAATGTTGAATGTGGAATAGATATACTCCTTTCAGCGATCTCAACTATGCCACTGGCCACAGTCTCTGGCAGCAATTCTCTTTGTCATAAACATTGTTTTGCCATGTCCATGTCATGGTTGAGCAGCAGGCAGTATGTAACTGCTAAACGGTGTACAGGTACAGTGCCCTTCATAATGTTTGGGACATTATTATAAGACCCATCATTTATTTATTTGTCTCTGTACTCCACAATTTGAGATTTCTAATAGAAAATAATCCCATGTGGTTAAAGTGCACATTGTCAGATTTTAATAACGGTCATTTTAATAAAGGCCATGTTTATACATTTTGGTTTCACTGTGTAGAAATTACAGCAGTGTTCATACATAGTCCCTCCATTTTAGGGCACCACCGTGGATTTTGAAGAAACAGCAACAAAGAGAAGCAGGAAAAAGCACTGATTGGCTCTAGCCCGAGTGGGAGGAGAGTTAGAAGTGAGTCAGAGGGGGAATGTTTAAAACTGAGGAATTTGGTTTGTAAATTAGGCAATTTATCAGGCACTATAAGCAAGACTGCTCTTAGGGCGCGGCAGTGAGGGAGCGGCCTTGTGAGTAAAATGTGAGTCTTTGGCTCAAGAGTCTTCAGCGAGGAAGCTACGCTTAAAGCTCGAGAGGACTGTGCGTGGTCAACAGATGTCGGGGCAGATGAGACAGTGTGAGGCTTGCAGAATGTGGGAGCTCAGGGACACAGATGGAGCCTCTGGCTGCTACAACTGTGGCAAGTGCGTCCAGCTTCAGCTCCTAAAGGACCGTGTTGGGGCACTGGAGAAGCAGCTGGATGACCTCAGGGCCATCCGGGAAAACGAGCGTTTCCTGGACAGGACCTACAGTGAGATAGTCACGCCGAGGTTACGGGAAGAACCAGGGTGTGTGACGGAGAGAAAGGGTGGAAATCGTGGAGTGCAGAAGACTCAGGTGGCTGTGCCTAATGTAAACAGGTACACCCTCTAGGGAACTGTCCGGGGAGACGATGTTTCCAGTCCGAGCGGCGGACACGCCAGTGGTTCCGATCCTGGAGATGACTCGACCGGCGAGACCGACGTCGGGCAGAGCCCTAGTGGTAGGTGACTCCATTATCCGAGGAGTGGACAGGAGATTCTGTGGCAGCAGACGAGATGCAAGGATGGTCTGTTGCCTCCCTGGTGCCAGGATTCAGGATGTCACGAGCCGAATTCTGAACATCCTTGAGAGAGAAGGTGAACAGCCGGCAGTAGTTGTGCATGTAGGCACAAACGACATCGGGAAGAAGAGGAAGGAGGTTCTTCAACATGACTTCAGAGAGTTGGGAAGAAGACTGAAATGCCGGACTTCTAGGGTGATTATCTCTAGATTGCTTCCAGTACCTCGTGCTAGTGAGGACAGGAACAGGGAGATAGGGGATCTGAATGTGTGGCTGAGGGGCTGGAGCAGGGAGCAAGGATTTAGATTTATAGACCACTGGGATCTCTTCTAGGGTAGGGGTGATCTGTACAAAAGGGACGGGTTACACCTTAACTGGAGGGGGTCCGACATTCTGGCAGGCAGGTTTGCTAGTTCTACACGTGTGGGTTTAAACTAAATAGTGGGGGGGAGGGATTGACAACTTGGGTGTATAAAGATGGAGTTGAAGGGGAAGTGGCTACAGGAAAAATTACAAAAGATTATCGAATTAATGGGAAGGAAAGCTTGAGAATGGACAACAGAGTAAGGTCAGGGCCAATTGCGAGGGGGGAAGTGAATACGGAGGTCAAAATACTGTATTTGAATGCGCGAAGTATAAGGAATAAAGTGGCCGAGCTTGAGGCTCAGTTAGAAACTGGCAAGTATGATGTTGTGGGAATTACTGAGACATGGCTGCAAGAGGGCCAGGGCTGGGAACTGAATATTCAAGGGTATACCTCCTATCGAAAAGACAGACAGGTGGGCAGAGGGGGTGGGGTTGCCCTGTTGGTGAGGAATGAAATTCAGTCCCTTGCAAGGGGTGACATTGAAACAGGAGATGTGGAGTCAGTATGGATAGAAATTAAGGAATTGTAAGGGTAAAAAGACCCTAATGGGACTAATCTACAGGCCCCCAATCAGTAGCCTGGAGATAGGATTCTTTGAACAGCTTGTATTGGAGCCTACCAGGGAGAAGGCAATTCTGGATTTAGTTATGTAATGAACCGGATTTGATAAAGGATCTCGAGGTTAATGAGCCATTAGGAGGCAGTGACCTTAACAAGGTCAGGTTTAATCTACAATTGGAGAGGGAGAAGGGTAGATCGGAGGTGTCAGTGTTGCAGTTGAATAAAGGGGACTATGGGGCCATGAGGGAGGAGATGGCCAAAGTTGACTGGAAAGATGCACTAGCAGGGATGACAGTGGAACAAAAATAGCAGGTGTTTCTAGGAATAATACAGAAGGTGTAGGATCAGTTCATTCCTAGGAGGAAGAAAGATTCCAAGGAGAGAAAGGGACGACCATAGCTGACAAGGGACGTCAGGGACAGTATAAAAATAAAAGCGAAGAAGTACAATGTAGCAAAGATGAGCGGGAAGCAAGAGGATTGGGTAATGTTTAAAGAACAACAGAAGATAACCAAAAAGACAATACGGGGAGAAAAGATGAGGTACAAAGGTAAGCTAGCCAAGAATATAAAGCTGGATAGTAAAAGCTTCTTTAGGTATATTAAGAGGAAAACATTAGTTAAGACCAAAGTTGGACCCTTGAAGACTGAAAAGGGTGAATTTATTATGGGGAACAAGGAAATAAATGGCAGATGAGTTGAACAGTTACTTTTGATCTGTTTTCATTAAGGAGGACACAAACTATCTTCCTGATATAGTAGTGGCCAGAGGATCTGGGTTGACAGAGGAACTGAAGGAAATCCACATTAGGCAGGAAATGGTGTTGGATAGACTGATGGGACTGAAGGCTGATAAATCCCTAGGGCCTGATGGTCTGCATCCCAGGGTACTTAAGAAAGTGGCTCTAGAAATCGTGGATGCATTGGTGATAATTTTCCAATGTTCTATAGACTCAGGATCAGTTCCTGTGGATTGGAGGGTAGCTAATGTTATCCCACTTTTTAAGAAAGGCGGGAGAGAGTAAACAGGGAATTATAGACCAATTAACCTGACATCGGTGGTGGGAAAGATGCTGGAGTCAATTATAAAAGATGAGATAGCCGCACATTTGGATAGCAGTAACAGGATCGGTCCGAGTCAGCATGGATTTACGAAGGGGAAATCATGCTTGACTAATCTTCTGGAATCTTTTGAAGATGTAACTAGGAAAATGGGCAAGGGAGAGCCAGTGGATGTAGTGTACCTGGACATTCAGAAAGCATTTGATAAGGTCCCACATAGGAGATGAGTGGACAAAATTAGGGCACATGGTAGAGTGCTGACATGGATAGAGAAGTGGTTGGCAGACAGGAAACAAAGAGTAGGGATTAACGGGTCCCTTTCAGAATGGCAGACCCAGTGGGGTACCCAGGCACGGAACTCGCTATCAAAATATGGAGGAGACAGGGGGGACACAAATTTTTGGCGGTTGCGCACGCCTGCGCACACTCACACACACATGCGCGAGGCTTCGGAGTCTCAATCCAGCACTAAATGCAGCTCAACTCTGCCTGTCTCGCCGGGTTAACCTACAAGCCCTGACTGGACTGACGGGATACCAGCGCTGCTTCTCCACGATGGCCATATTTCCTGCAAGCCCAGGCAGGTTAACCTGGCGGGACAGGCAGCGTTGAGCTGGGTTTAGCGTTGCTTTTCTGCGCTGGCTGTAGGCCTGGGGGTACATCTCCCGTCTGACTGCCGACGTCTCTGGCCACCCGTGGGAGGGGGGGGTGGGGCACTCGGGTGGGGACGGGACAACACTGGAGAGCCGGCCGGGATCGATCCTGGCTACGGATTAGGCGCAGGTCTGTGCCACGTCTCCCTCCTCCAATCACCGCACTCTATCCTCAGTCCCACCCCCCCACTCCTCCTCCAATCATTGCGCTGAATCATTATGTCCCGTCCCCATTGCCTGCCGACTGACGTCTCTCTCGTCCAATCGGCACCCTCGATCAGCAGTCCCACCTCCACTGTCTTGCAGAAAGCGAAGATTTTAAAATCCGGATGACAAAAGCTTGGGGGGGGATGTCCTCCACCTCTCAAGGTTTTCCGCCCTTAGGGGTACCACAAGGCTCGGTGCTGGGACCACAGCTATTTACAATATACATCAATAATTTGGATGAAGGGATTCAAAGTAACATTAGCAAATTTGCAGATGACACAAAGCTGGGTGGCAGTGTGATCTGTGAGGACGATGCTATGAGAATGCAGGGTGACTTGGACAGGTTGGGGGAGTGGGCAGATGCATGGCAGATGAAGTTTAATGCGGATAAATGTGAGGTTATCCACTTTGGTAGCAAAAACAAGAAGGCAGATTACTATCTAAATGGCGTCGTTGGGAAAAGGGGAAGTACAACGGGATCTGGGGATCCTTCTACATCAGTCTATGAAAGTAAGCATGCAGGTACAGCAGGCAGTGAAGAAAGTGAATGGCATGTTGGCCTTTATAACGAGGAATCGAATATAGGAGCAAAGAGGTCCTTCTGCAGTTGTACAGAGCCCTAGTGAGACCACACCTGGAGTATTGTGTGCAGTTTTGGTCCCCTCATTTGAGGAAGGACATTCTTGCTATTGAGGGAGTGCAGCGTAGGTTTACAAGCTTAATTCCCTGGATGGCGGGACTGTCATATGCTGAGAGAAAGGAGCAGCTGGGCTTGTACACTCTGGAGTTTAGAAGGATGAGAGGGTATCTCATTGAAACATATAAGATTGTTACGCTAGAGGCAGGAAACATGTTCCCGATGTTGGGCGAGTCCAGAACCAGGGGCCACAGTTTAAGAATAAGGAGTAAGCCATTTAGAACGGAGATGAGGAAACACTTTTTCTCACAGAGAGTGGTGAGTCTGTGGAATTCTCTGCCTCAGAGGGCGGTGGAGGCAGATTCTCTGGATGCTTTCAAGAGAGAGCTAGATAGGGCTTAAAAATAGCGGAGTTAGGGGATATGGGGAGAAGGCAAGAACGGGGTACTGATTGGGTATGATCAGCCATGATCACATTGAATGGCGGTGCTGGCTCGAAGGGCCAAATGGCCTACTCCTGCACCTAATGTCTATTGCCTATTGTCTATTGTTATAATGTTTGGGACACAGCAATGTCATGTAAATGAAAGTAGTCATGTTTAGTATTTTGTTGCATATCCTTATCATGCAAGCACTTCTTAAAGTCTGCGATTCATGGGCATCACCAGTTGCTGGGTGTCTTCGCTGGTGATGCTCTGCCAGGCCTGTATTGCAGCCATCTTTAGCTAATGCTTGTTTTGGGGGCTAGTCCTCTTCAGTTTTCTCTTCAGCATATAAAAGGCATGCTCAATTGTTTTCAGATCAGGTGATTGACATGGTCACTCAAGAATTGACCATTTTTTAGCTTTCTTTGTTGCTTTAGCGGTATGTTTGGGATCATTATCTTGCTGAAGAATGAACAGCCGGCCAATGAGTTTTGAAGCAATTGTTTGAACTTGAGCAGATAGGATGTGTCTATACACTTCAGAGTTCATTATGCTACTACCATCACCAGTTGTATCATCAATGAAGATAAGTGAGCCAGTACCTTCAATACATGCCCAGGCCATAACACCATCACCATCGTGTTTCACAGATGAGGTGGTATGCTTTGGATGTTGGGCAGCTCCTTCTCTCCTCCATACTTTGCTCTTGCCATCACTCTGATATGAATTAATCTTCGTCTCATTTGCCCACAAGACCTTTTTCCAGAACTGTGGTTGCTCTTTTAAGTTCTTCTTGGCAAACTGTAACCTGGACATTCTATTTTAGCGGATAACCAGTGGTTGGCATCTTGCAGTGTAGCCTCTGTATTTCTGTTCATGAAGTCTTCTGCAGACGGTGGTCATTGACAAATCCACACCTGACTCCTGACGAGTGTTTCTGATCTGTCGGACAGGTGTTTGGTGATTTTTCTTTATTGTAGAGAGATTTCCTCTGTCATCAGCTGTGGAGGTCTTCCTTGGCCTGTCAGTCCCTTTGCAATTAGTAAGCTCAGCAATGCTCTCTTTCTTCTTAATGATGTTCCAAACAGTTGATTTTGATAAGCCTAAGGTTTGGCTGATGTCTCTAACAGTTTTATTCTTGTTTCTCCGTCTCATAATGGCTTCTTTGACTTTCATTGGCATAACTTTGGTCCTCATGTTGATAAACAGCAATAAAAGTTTCCAAAGGTGATGGAAAGACTGGAGGAAAGACTAGGTGCTGAGAGTTCTCTTATACCTGCATTAAGGAGGCAATTAAACACACCTGAGCAATTACAAACACCTGTGAAGCCATGTGTCCCAAACATTATGGTGCCCTAAAATGGGGAATTTCTGCATAAACACAGCTGTAGAATTCTACATGGTGAAACCAAAATGTATAAAAATAATAAAATCTGACAATGTGCAGTTTAACCACATGTGGTTTTTGTTTCTATTACAAATCTCAAATTATGGAGTACAGAGACAAATAAATAAATGATGGGTCTTTGTCCCAAACATTATGGAGGACACTGTATTGACGTGCATGTAGCACTGGCAACTATCTAGGTGTCTGATGGTTAACTTGTGTGTTGGTTATATTTGTATGGTGATAAGTAATGGCGGTGGAATGCATTGAGTAGTATCCAAGCATCGTGATGCAGCTGTTGGTTTCTGTGATTTGATGATGTGTTCAATGACTTTGCGATTAAACTTCCAGCTCTGCACCCATGTCCTTGGGGCATTGATCCTGTTGTCAATCCCTCTGGCAGTCTTCAGTTCACAAAATTAATAGGTCTACTCCTGGTCTCCATCTCTTCTGCTATTGTGCTGAATCTGAGTTACTAGTTTTCATTCCTGGTTTTCTTTTCTACAGTGTAGTCTCCTAAAGCTTTGGAATGACTGCCTGCAGTGCATGTAGGCAGTGAATGCCTCCTCATGAACTGCAGGAATAGCTTTGATTATGTTCAATCAGTTGCAGGCAGCTGGTGCATAGAGCCTCTTAAATTATTTTATTGTGAGCTAAACCGTGCATTTGATGTTGTTTGAAGTCTATGATAATTTACATCCATTAAAAGTATTCAGAAATATGAACTAATTTAGCAATTAATAAGTTGTTTATTAATATTCAAAACTGAACCATTATGCCAAACAATTACATGTGCTCATATGAAAATTAAAATAACAAATTTGAGCAATTCAAAATGTAAATTAAATAAGACGTCCCTTAGACCATGTGGACTAAGGTTCAGGTGTCAAGACCAAAATCGCATAGCTGTTCAAGCAGTTGCCCCAACGCAAATGTTGGCATGGTCCCGTGCTGACATCAGATTGTGGTGAGAGGAATGGTGCTAGGCAGTGACTAGCAAGTTTAAAAAGTCCAAATTCATTCATGAGTTTTTTTCTTGGCATGCACTTGGGGGAAATGTTGGTAACTTATCTGCAAAATCCAGAATATTAAGAGCAGAAATCACTGGCAGATGAACACAAAATGAAATCTATAGTCACATCCTTATCTGATGTGTTGACTGAAATAATCTACAAGTGCGTCAACGTAATTCAGTCGGAAATGAATTTCATTAATTCATCTGCGTTTCAACTGAGCAGTCAGTTTGGCATATTTTTAATCAAAGAGAGATCTGGCAATTGTTCTTTAATGCATCTGAATATTGTGGCCCGAAGTAAAAGTAAACGTTATCTGGTTTGATAGTTAATTGAGAATAAAGAGAGCAGGGGATTGTTAGAGGCGTGTTTATTATTGTGTTTAGAGAGTACTTTTACGTTTACATATCTATTGTACTTTTGCAAATAAGAATTTCTTGTTCTGTTTCGGGTAATAAGCCAATAGAACACTCATGACAATAAACTCACTTGAACTTGACTTGACTCTTGACTCTGACTGCCTGTTCAGTGAATTGAAAAGATCCCACATCAGTATTTGAAGAACAACATGTTTTCCTGGTTTCCTGCTCTATTATTTTCAACTAGGACCATTACAAATATATTTGTTGTTTTGGGGATCTTGAAAACACTTGACATTCCCTGTCTATATTTCTGCAGGGCTTGGGACGTGCAGCAATTTGTGTAAAATTTAGTAAAATGCAGGTGGTTTCATACTGCTGGCTTAATAATCTAGGCTAATATGAACCAATTGCGAGGTATGGAGCAAAATAAAATTGTCAAATTAGTTACGTTTTAACATAGTTATCATCATTGGCGATCACTCGAAACAAGTATGACTGTCCTCTCCTCTCCATAGGATCGTCTACTTATGGATCTGCAGATGTCTGTAAAGGCCGATCTGTGATCCACACACCTTAGTGTGAAGTGGGCAGTGGAGACTGGTGGTGGTTGGTAGTTGTCAGGCCTCCTCTCTCTCACGGTGCTGTCGCTTTGTCTCTGCAACACAGCGCAGCTCCGTTTCATGACGTGCAGCTCCTTCCTGCACGGATTTCCTCCAGGAGCGCTTGTCGAGTGCAATTTGCTCTCAGTTGCTCGATGTGATGTGGAATTTCTTCAAACTGTTTTTGATGTTGACCTTGAAGCGTTTCTTTGGCCCACCGGTGGCTCGTCGACCTTCCTTCAGTTGAGAGTGCAGGATATGTTTAGGGAGACGTGTGTTAGACACGCGGATGACATGGCCAGTCCATCAAAGTTGGTGCTGCAATATTGTGGTGGTGATGCCGGTCATGTTGGCTTCCTCCAAAACGCTGATGTTGGTGCGTTTGTCCTCCCAGCTGATCCTCAGAATCTTTGTAAGGATCTTTCATGGTATTGTTCCAGGGCTCTCAGGTGCCTGCTGTAGATGGTCCATGACTCGGCTCCATACAACAGGGTGGAGAGGACAACAGCTCTGTAGACCAGCAGTTTTGTTACAGCCTTTATGTCTCGGTCTTCAAAGACTCTTTTCCTGAGTCTGGCATGGGCTCCGCTGGCACAACTCAGGCGATGGTTGACCTCCCAGTCGATGTCAGCTTTTGAGGAAAGAATGCTGCCAAGGTTGGGGAAGTGGTCAACATTTTCAAGAGTGGTGTTGTCCGCTTTTATAGTGGGCTGGGTAGACGGCTGGTTGGGTGGAGGTTGATGTAGGACCAGGATCTTCTTGATATTTAAGGCTAGGCCCATGGCTCTGTATGCCTTGGCAAAGGCATTCAGGATGCCCTGGATGTCTTCTGCAGAGTGTGTTGCAATGGCGCAGTCATCCGCGTACTGAAGCTCCATGATGGCGGTGTTACTGACTTTGCTCTTGGCCTTCAACCTATTTAACATAGTTATTATATACATTTTAAAACAGCATGGATTGTGCATAGCCAAATAATACAATTACACAATAAACTCCAAGAAAGGAAACGTAATTATCACCACTGGCTCTTTGTGTGCTAAATATAGCAATGTTACAACATTTTAAGTCTGCAATTTATCCCAACAGATTAAGCATAAAAATAAGTTTAATTTGACATATCTTCAGTATTAAAAAAGTTATGGCCATTTTCATACTGAAATTAGCATCTTGTTCCCTATTGCTTTTCCATTGACTTAACTCAAAAGCTGTGATCGAGGACAGTCAAAAGCCCATAACTTTCTTAAAAATTAAGAGAACTGAATGAAATGTTCAGTTATTATGGATTGAAGCATTCTGAAACAAATATGAAACAATCTTACTTGGATGACCTGAAATTAAAGCATAATTTAGTTAGTTACCTAATTGTAGCTAATTACAAAATTCAATTACTAGATCTAAACATCTATCCATTTCTTAAGAAAAGGTTAAATAGCCTAAGTGTCCAAATAACATTCACACAAGAATTCACAATATAACATGATTTTTAAATCTTATTGTCATGAATTTATAGGCCAAATGGAAGCAATTTAGTGTTTAATTCCCATAAATTAATGGCCATTTTAATCATCTTGCGAGTGAGTTTTGTGGAACGCGATCGATTGGAACGTTGCGGTTTGCAGTGAATTTAAACCCCATATCGGCAGGAAAAACACTGCCGGTTCGTATATTTACATAATCACATTTTCGCTGATTTTGATTAAAGTAATCCTAAGAAGCAAGTTTATATGTAAAATAAATGACTTACCTTATGTTTTGTCCCGTACGGGAGATCCGTCCCGTTGACGGCGTTAGAAGTCGCTTTTTTATTTTACTCCAGCCATTAAATTGTCCCGCGGTTTAAAAAAAATAATTCACAGAACAGCAGTCGGAACGATTATTCAGCATTAGGTAGTAGCCTGAGAAAATATATCTCGGGACAGGCAGGAGAAAACGGCATTGTAATCCCCCCCCCCCCCCCCCCCTTTTGCTGATGAACATTATTTATTGTTTATTCAACGATATTGTATATAAAAACCATATTTTTGTCTAGTTCCCATTTCCAGTAAAAAAAAACTATGATGTCTGGTCTATCTCTGATTCTGTATCTCAATTGTTGAGCATTTGCCCTGAAAACCAATTCCAGTAATGTCATCGTGATATTTACAGTTTGAGTAATCAGTGAATGATGGAAAATTAAAAACTCACCCACGTACGTCTAAATTTAAAGGCTAGGGTCAATGCTGGATGATTGTCATATTCCTAAAATCGTGTTTTGTTATCTAATCTTTCTAGCAACTCAGTCAAATCAGTTTTCTGGCTGTAATTTAAAAGGGAAGTAAAGGTAATATCCTCTGAATCATTTTCACTCTGGCAGGTCTAATAGCAGAGCATATTTCTATTCCTTTTTGCCAAAGTGGTAAGTTTGCACACATTCAGTAAAATCATTGGACGATGCTCAAGTGAAAATCTTGGGCTAGCTTTTCTTTAACCTTGGAAATCAAAGGGTACTGATGACATTTTTATTGTCACCAACACTATTCTGCCTGAGAAACAGGAACTCCAGTTGCTGGCTTTCAAAAAAAGACACAAAGTGCTGGATTAACTCGGTGGATCAGGTAGCATCTCTGGAGAACATGGATAGGGTGGCATTTTGGATCGGAGCCTTTCTTCGGTGATCATGGGGGCAGAAGGGGGGGGGGGGGGTGGAAGCTGGAAGAGACTGGCCTGGCGTGTCATGTGTTTTCATAGGAAAATGGTTGGACAAAGGTAATGCTGAAAAGACAAAAGGATAGAAGTGTGAATTGGGGAGGGGAGAAATGTTTCCCCCAGGTGGGGTACAAAGCAGCAAACACGTCGTTCTCTTGCGTGACTGCTGTCTTCAATGTGAACCCACCTTAATTGGTACATGTGACAATAAACTGACCTTGAAACCTTGATCTTCCCATCTCCGCCTCTCTTCCTTCATCTCCTTAGTTCACTCAGCCCTTCCCACCCAAACCACCCTGAGTACTTTCCCCTGCAACTGCAGGAGATGTAACACATTTCCCTGTACCTCCGCCCTCTGGCAGTCCTTCCAGCTGAGACAGGTGCACCTATTCTAAACTCTTCTATTGCAACCAAATAATTGGCAGGGCTATTTCGCTTTGTTATATTTTGTATGTTGCCCATGGATAAGCTCTCTAAAAGTGATTAACCTGAAATGTATACTTGTTTTATCTCTCCTACAAGGTATCTTCAACATTTAAATTTTATTTCAAAGTAAATTTTGTTTTGTCTGGCATTTTACCCAGGTGGAATTAGAAGCCTTTGAGAAAAGACTAAAAGGCCGTCGTAAGAAGAACAAGAGACGGGATGCAGTAGAGACGAAAGAGACGGCTTGGCAGAAGTACAGGAAATATCTGATGATCCCTATCTGTGGAATTGTTCTGGCAATGCTTGCATTTTATCTATTGCAACTCAATTGATAAGATAAAAAGTAATGGTATGGCCATAGATAATTAGGAGGCAGAAATATCTATTTAAGAACTTTTTCAAAAATTACAGAAGGATGAATCCCATGCAAGGATTTTTTTAACTCAAATTTCCTCAAACCCTACAAAGATTTGAAAATATCAGCATTCATAATGTTAAAAATGATTAATGCATGTGATAGTTCTTAACTTGAATTTGTATGAAAGCTGAGGTAACATTTTTTGTCTACTTAGATATGTTGTGATAAAATTTCATTGAAATCTTGAGCAAGCGTCTGGATCATATTGCTACACATATGGAAATTAAATTTGTTGCAAAAAAGGCTACTTATATAAATTATATTACAGCTGTTTATTTTATTTCTTCCTCTGAGAATCTGTATTTAGACTGGCCAATTTAAAATATCCACTTTGTTTTTTTTGGCTAATATAGCATTTTTATTTTTCATTCTTTCTGTTTACTGTTCAGTGCAAGTGCAATCAAAAATAATTATTGTCAACGTAGATGACCCAAGCCAACTAAAAATCTGTAAATTGATAATCACTCCTTGAATTATCGTTGTGATTTGAGATCAAACGAATAGTTGGGATTCTTTTGCACAGTTCGCACAGTGCTTTGAATGATCAAAATACAACAACAACATGAAAAATAAAAAGCTTTGAAACATGGATGGTATTTTTCAAGCATGTAATCATTTAACATGTATGCCCATGTTGGCAAACTACCAATTTATCATGACCTTTGTTTCACCATCCAAAAGTAGATTTTGTCTTTTAGATCAGTGTTAAACTTTGTATTTTGATACATTGGTTATGTAGTTCTATTTACTTTTTAATTAGTAATTTGAATATACCATTAATTTAAAAATAATTCAAAAATTGCCTAAAAGCAGACTGTAAATTTGTAATTTCTGCAGGAAATTACTGGTAAACATCAAATAAAGCATTGAGGGTATTTAATCAAGGAAAACTCAAATGGTTTATATTGTGAGTCATATTGTATGCCCTGAACTGGAATTTAATGGCATTCTGCTAAATGTTACCTTATTTTTAATTGATATGTGATTTATTTGTTTTGGATTTATAGCAGTAATCTTTTCCACTGTACTGAGTAACTTTTGTTCTGCAGAATAAAACTGAAGATAATCAATTTACTAGAAAAGTGGCGTAAAGATCCTTTGCAATGTAATCAGTTTCCTTGTGCATTTAGATTAGGTGTCATTGCAGACCATGAGGAAGGAGAGCTTTATAAATGTCTGAGCGTTCTATCTACTAATTACTAAGTACTAATTTCTGTACTTGATTCTGTTAAGAAACTAAAGCTTTTTTTGAACTTGTACAGCCATGAAGGATTTTACCTTGAGGTGTGTTAATAGGTTTTCTCATATTTGGATGCAATTTTCTTGACTTACGAAGATTGAATGAGAAATATGTTGTGAAGTTATCAAGAATTGCAAGCCACTTTCAGTTTTTAATTTATAAAATCAATTTTTTCCACTTTCCGAACTTGTTCATTGAAGTTCTTTGTAGGGTATCATCACCTAAATTTAAACTATGTATTCGGAATACTGGAAAATGTTTATTAAGTGATCTTGGCACATTTGTTACAGTCTCCCGAGTACAACCCATACAAATACTAAATTTGGTTAAAAAAAATCTTTGGATAAGACTTCCTATTTAATCAAACTTGTTAATTAACAGCAATCAATAAACAAATTCCAGTGCTTAACCAGGCTTGGGGTTTGATTGTTTTTTCTATCTACTGGAATTATAAGCTCCAGTTTTACAACACAACACTGCGAATGATGTAACCCCTAAAAATACTGAAGAATCGTTTAATTTGTTTGATGTTTTTACTAATCCTTTGATTTTTTTTTGTAGAATTAGCACTACCTTACAGTTTTACAGCAATGCCCACAGTGAAATAATCCCTAATATGACTTCATCTTGGTTTGGATTCTCTTCAGCAAATCAAGAGCATACAGTGCCCTCCATAATGTTTGGGACAAAGACCTATCATTTATTTATTTGCCTCTGTACTCCACAATTTGAGGTTTGTAATAGAAAAAAATCACATGTCGTTAAAGTGCACATTGTGAAATTTTAATAAAGGCCATTTTTATACATTTTGGTTTCACCTTGTAGAAATTACAACTGTGTTTATACATAGTCCCCCCCATTTCAGGGCACCATAATGTTTGGGACACATGGTTTCACAGGTGTTTGTAATTGCTCAGGTGTGTTTAATTGCCTCCTTAATGCAGAGAGCTCTCGGCACCCAGTCTTTCCAACGTATTTGGAAACTTTTATTGCTGTTTATCAACATGAGGATCAAAGTTGTGCCAATGAAAGTCAAAGAAGCCATTATGAGACTGAGAAACAAGAATAGAACATCAGCCAAACCTTAGGCTTACCAAAATCAACTGTTTGGAACATCATTAAGAAGAAAGAGAGCACTGGTGAGCTTACTAATCGCAAAGGCACTGGCAGGCCAAGGAAGACCTCCACATCTGATGACAGAAGAATTCTCTCTATAATAAAGACAAATCCCCAAACACCTGTCCAGCAGATCAGAAACACTCTTCAGGAGTCAGGTGTGGATTTGTCAATGGCCACTGTCCGCAGAAGACCTCATGGACAGAAATACAGAGGCTACACTTCAAGACGCAAACCACTGGTTAGCCGCAAAAATAGGATGGCCAGGTTACAGTTTGCAAAGAAGTACTTAAAAGAACAACCACAGTTATGGGAAAAAAGGCCTTGTGAACAGATGAGACGAAGATTAACATATCAGAGTGATGGCAAGACCAAAGTATAGAGGAGAGAAGGAACTGCCCAAGATCCAAAGCATACCATCTCATCTGTGAAACACGATGGTGGGGATGTTATGCCCTGGGCATGTATGGCTACTGAAGGAACTGACTCACTTATCTTCATTGATGATACAACTGCTGATGGTAGTAGCATAATGAACTCTGAAGTGCATAGACACATCCTATCTGCTCTTCAAACAAATGCCTCAAAACTCATTCGCCGGCAGTTCATTCTACAGCAAGACAATGATCCCAAACATACTGCTAAAGCAACAAAGGAGTTTTTCAAATTAAAAAATAGTAAATTCTTGAGTGGCCAAGTCAATCACCCGATCTGAACCCAATTGAGCATGCCTTTTATATGCTAAAGGGAAAACTGAAGGGGCTAGCCCCCCAAATAAGCTTAAGTTGCAGATGTCTGCAATACAGGCCTGGCAGAGCATCATCAGAGACGACACCCAGCAACTGGTGATGTCCATGAATCGCAGACTTCAAGCAGTCATTGCATGCAAAGGATATGCAACAAAATACTAAACATGACTACTTTCATTTACATTACATTGCTGTGTCCCAAACAATATGGTGCCCTGAAATGGGTGGGGGGGGGGGGACTATTTATAAACATCTGTAATTTCTACATGGTGAAACTAAAGTGGCCTTTATTAAAATCTGACAATGTGCACTTTAACCACATGTGATTTTTTTTCTATTACAAATCTCAAATTGTGGAGTATAGGGACAAATAAATAAATGATTGGTCCTTGTCCCAAACATTATGGAGGACACTATCTTTGGAAGGAGGTGCTGATGGACCATAGTTGAAAGAAGGAGGTAGTCGTGAAAGGATATGAGGCTGAAAGTTGCGTTTTGGGGTAAAATGGGTTGCCAAGAAATTGATATAATTGGAATTGCCTAGAATCAGTTTATGGCCAATAACAATGTTTTATCGAATTGCACCATAACCTCCCTGGTCTTGTATTCTATGACCCATCTGTCAGAAGAAGGCAAATAATCCATGTGTCATTTTATCCACTTTATCTACCTGTGCTGCCACCTTCAGGGATTGTTGGATTTTTTTTACCAAGGTCTATGTTCCTCAATATTCATTAAGATTGGGTGGCAATGTGAACTGTGAGGAGGATGCTATGAGGATGCAGGGTGACTTGGACAGGTTGGGTGAGTGGGCAGATGCATGGCAGACAGTTTAATGTGGATAAATGTGAGGTTATCCACTTTGGTGGCCAATTATTATCTGAATGGTGTCAAGTTGGGGAAAAAAGGAAGTATAACGAGATCTCGGGGTCCTTGTTCGTCAATCACTGAAAGTAAGCATGCAGGTACAGCAGGCAGTGAAGAAAGCTAATATAACGAGGAGTTGAGTATAGGAACATAGGGCCCTAGTGAGACCACACCTGGAGTATTGTGTGCAGTTTTGGTCTCCAAATTGGAGGAAGGACATTCTTACTATTGAGGGAGTGCAGCATAGGCTCACAAGGTTAATTCCCGGGATTGCGTGATTGTCATATGTTGAAAGAATGGAGCGACTGATTGTATACACTGCAATTTAGAAGGATGAGAGGGGTGGGGCGGGGCTGCTGCTTGGGGCTGGACTGATTTGGGTCCCTCCGAAAGTCCGGTTGGAAACCTCCGCCGCGATGGCGCACAAAGGGGCAGACTGTCCTGGGGAGTGACAGGGAAAGAGACTAATCCGCACGGCGCCTAATGGCAGAAGAGATCGATCTGCGCACTCGCGGTTTTTAAGATTTTTAAACCTCGCTAACTTTTACGACATTTAACCGATCGGAATGAAACTTGGTGGACTCGCAGCACAGGAGAATGGCGAGTGAACTGCCGAAAAATTGTAGCACAATCGCAAACTGTTTTTGCGCAAATATAAGGCAACCAAACTGGAAGATAACAAAATCAGAGATGGATGGATGGACGGACAGAGATTGGACACGCTAGGGGCAGGAAACATGTTCCCAATGTTGGGGGAGTCCAGAACCAGGGGCCACAGTTTAAGACTAAGGCGTAGGCCATTTAGAACAGAGATGTTCGGCACGGACTTGTAGGGCCTAGATGGCCTGTTTCCGTGCTGTAATTGTTATATGGTTATGAGGAAACACTTTTTCACATAGAGAGTTGTGAATCTGTGGAATTCTGTGCCAGAAGGCAGTGGAGGCCAATTCTCTGGATGCTTTCAAGAGAGAGTTAGAGCTCTTAAAGATAGTGGAGTCAAGGGATATGGGGAGAAGGCAGGAACGGGGTACTGATTGTGGATGATCACAGTGAATGGCAGTGCTGGCTCGAATGGCCTACTCCTGCACCTATTGTCTAATGTCTATAGACCCACTTTCTTTTTTTTGCTGAAGTATAGAATCATATCCCCTGACTGCATGTGAGCAAAACAACAGGACTTTAACTCCTTATAATAATAATTGTTTCATTTTGTTGTAAACATGTCTATACCAGTGGATTTTATTTTTGCCCAGAAGGCAGTAATTTCAAATATCATTGCATATGAGGTCATATTTCTATTCAATAAGAACAGTGACTTTATGATTAAACCACATCTGGGGAATACCTAAACTGGAACCAAGGTCTCAACAACAAAACGGAGACCTTTGTACTTTGTGAAATTTGGTGCAAACGTTTAAAAATTTTTTTTTTAAATGGACTAAAATTCACAAATTTTAGTCCATTTAACTTTGCAAAATTTGATTATTATCATATTTCATCTTCTAGATCCTTAATGTGTACATTTGCTATCACTTTAGAAATGTTAAAATGGGCTTGGATATTTAACTCTATAAAACAGGAATAGAATTGGGCCATTCAGGCCATCGAATCTACACCGGCATTCAATCATTGCTGATCTATTTTTGCCCCTCAACACCATTCTCCTGCCTTCTCGTAATCTTTGACACCCTTCCTTATCATGAACCTATGATTCGCTGTCTTAAAAATGCCCAATGTCTTGGCCTCCACATGCATCTGTGGCAATGAATTCCACAGATTTACCTCCCGCTAGCTAAAGGAATTCCTCCTCATGTCCATTTTGAAGGTACATCATCTTATTCTGAGCCAAAAGTACCTTTTATGACCTCTCAGTCCCTCGGGGTGCCTTCCACCTTATGAAGTACATTTAAAAATGCAGTCATTTTTGAAGTACGGTGCTACCTCTATCGCCAAGGGGAGCAAGCACAAGGAACATCAACATTTACAAGTTCCTTCCAAATTGCACAGCCTCCTAACTTGGAAATACATCACAATCCCTTCATTTATTTGCACTAATTCCAGCTACTCCCGACCCAAAACTACTTTGGGAATCTCAAGCAGAAAAAGCTGTAAAGATGAAAGAAGGTGGTGCACCATAACCTTATCAGGCACAGTTGGGAAAGGGCAATAGGTGCTGGCTCGCCGTTGGTGCCCTCATCTGTAAAAAATAAACACAATACGTGCATATCATCTCATAAAGGACCTTACACTTTTTATAATGAGGAAGCTACATATTTAATTATATAAACCATGACTGAAGAAGATGTAGCAATCTGAGAAACTCCAACAAAAACAATTTAAATAGATCAAAGGACATCAGCTATTACAGCAGATGAAACTTTTAAGTGGAGCTAGACCAAGTGCAGACCCGTTGGGTCTGCTCCCCCAACGCAGCCGTTGCCTACCCGTAGCCCCCACGGGAGACGTGGTCCACCAACTCAAGCGGCTCAGGAATCAGCAGTGTGGCGTATTTGAGGCGAGATGCGGGTGCCAGCAGCCGTTTTGGTCACTGGCCAGCAGGAGGCGACAAAATGAGTGAGTGGGGGTGTTGGGGGGGGGGGGGCGGGAAGAAGGATTTTATTAAAAATTGTGTAGATAAACACGACAACATTTAATGAGGAGTGGATACTTGGAATGAAAAGTGAAATCTACCGAAATGGAAAAAAAGTCGGCGTTTCTGGGTCTGACGTTGGCGTAGCAACGAATCAAAGGCAAGCTGGCAACCACAAGTCAGGCAGAAAGCCAGCCAGCCAGCAGGCACACAGTTTTAATATTATACTAGACCAAGTGCAGACCCGATGGGTCTGTTTCCCCAACGGCGTTTGTGTGGGGGGGGGGGGGGGGACTGCGGCATCAAACTCACATTAACCACCCCCCAAACACACAGGTGGGGGGAGGGGGGGTGAGAAGAGGGGAGGGAGGGGAGAGGAGGAGGAGGAAACGGGACAGATTTGAGAGGGAAAGGAGACCGGGGTAGGGGGTGAGCAAGGGGGATGGGGAGAGAGATGGGGTGGAGGGAGGGAGGGGGAGAGAGGGGAAAGAGTGGGCAGGGAGAGTGGAGGGGGAAGGGGAGAGGTGGGAGAGTGGGGAGGGAGGAGGAGAGTGGTAGGGGGAGTGATGGAAGAGGGACAGAGGGGTAGGAGGAAGAGGGCGGGTGGAGAGAGGGAAGGGGGTGGCATAGAGAGGGAAGGGGGGTGGGGGAGAGAGGGATGGGAGGGAGAGGGGTGAGAGGGAAACAGAACCATAGAAATTAAGTGCAGGAGTAGGCCATTCGGCCCTTCGAGCCTGCACCACCATTCAATATGATCGTGGGTGATCATCCAACTCAGTATCCTCTACCTGCCTTCTCTCCATACCCCCTGATCCCTTTAGCCACAAGGGCCACATCTAATTCCCTCTTAAATATAGCCAATGAACTGGCCTCAACTACCTTCTGTGGCAGAGAATTCCAGAGATTCACCGTTCTCTGTGTGATAAATGTTTTTCTCATCTCTGTCCTAAAGGATTTCCCCCTTATCTTTAAACTGTGACCCTTTGTTCTGGACTTCCCCAACATCTGGAACAATCTTCCTGCATTTAGCCTGTCCAACTCCTTAAGAATTTTGTACGTTTCTATAAGATCCGCCCTCAATCTTCTAAATTCTAGCGTGTACAAGCCGAGTCTATCCAGTCTTTCTTCATATGAAAGTCCTGACATCCCAGGAATCAGTCTGGTGAACCTTCTCTGTTCTCCCTCTATGGCAACAATGTCTTTGAGCATTGGGCATTGTGACATCACACGATGGAACGTTCACCAGGGGCTGGGGCTCCTGCAAAGGCATATGTAAATGAATCCATTCCGATTGGACAAATGTGAACATTGGGCATTGTGACACCACACATTGTGTCATCAGGGGCTGGGGCTGGTGCTGCTTCTCTGGGTTAGAAACCAGTTTATTTTTGAAATATTGGGGGGGAGAAGGATTTGATTTAAAATGTGTACTTAAACACGACGAAATGTAATGAGGAGCGGATACTTAGAAAGAAAAGTGAAATCTCTACCGAAATGGAAAAGATAACGGCGATTCTGCATCTGGTTTCGGAGTTGCAGGGAATCAAAGGAAGAAAGGCGGCCGGCAGCCGTCCATGTAAATGGGTCCATTCCGATTGGACATCTGCGAGTATTGGTCATTGTGACATCACACGATGGAACGAATCAAAAGGCAGAAAGGCAGCCGGACGGCAGGCGGCAGGCACACAGTTTTATATATTAACTAGACCAAGTACAGACCCGTTGGGTCTGTATCCCCAATGCCGTATGCGGGGAGGGGGGCTGCGGCATCACACTCACATTAACCACCCCCCAAACACACAGGTGGGGGGAGGGGGATGAGAAGAGGGAGGGAGAGGAGGAGGAGGAGGAGGAGGAGGAGGAGGAGGAGGAGGAGGAGGAGGAGGAGGAGGAGGAGGAGGAGGAAGAGGAGGAGGAGGAGGAGGAGGAGGAGGAGGAGGAGGAGGAGGAGGAGGAGGAGGAGGAGGAGGAGGAGGAGGAGGAGGAGGAGGAGGAGGAGGAGGAGGAGGAGGAGGAGGAGGAGGAGGAGGAGGAGGAGGAGGAGGAGGAGGAGGAGGAGGAGGAGGAGGAGGAGGAGGAGGAGGAGGAGGAGGAGGAAGAAGAAGAAGAAGAAACGGGACAGATTTGGGAGGGAAAGGAGAGCGGAGTAGGGGGTGAGAGAGGGGGATGGGGAGAGAGATGTAAGGGAGGGGGGATGGGGAGGGAGGGGGAGAGGGGTGGGGGGAGAGAGGGGAAAGAGTGGGGAGGGAGAGTGAAGGGGGAGAGGTGGAAGAGTGGCGAGGGAGGAGGAGAGGGGTAGGGGGAGTGATGGAACAGGGACAGAGGGGTAGGAGGAAGGGGGTGGGTGGAGAGAGGGAAGGGGGTGGGGCAGAGAGGGAAGGGGGGTGGGGAGAGAGGGATGGGTGGGAGAGGGAGAGGTGACGAGAGGGAAACATAGAAACATAGAAATTAAGTGCAGGATAGGTCATTCGGCCCTTTGAGGCTGCACAACCATTCAATATGATCATGGCTGATCATTCAACTCAGTATCCTGTACCTGCCTTCTCTCCATACCCACTGATCCTTTAGCCAACATCTGGAACAATCTTCCTGCATCTAGCCTGTCCAACCCCTTAAGAATTTTGTACGTTTCTATAAGATAACCCCTCAATCTTCTAAATTCTCTGTACTCCCTCTCTATGGCAACGATGTCTTTGAGCATTGGGAATTGTGACATCACACGATGGAACGTTCACCATTGGCTGGGGCTCCTGCATAGGCATATGTAAATGAATCCATTCCGATTGGACATATGTGAACATCGGGCATTGTGACATCACACGATGGAACGTTCAGCAGGGGCTGGGGCTGGTGCTGATTCTATGGGTGAGAAGCCAGTTTAGTTTTGAAATATTGGGGGGGGGGAAAGATTTGATTAAAAACGTGCACTTAAACACGACGAAATGTAATGAGGTGTGGATACTTAGAAAGAAAAGTGAAATCTCTACCGAAATGGAAAAGATGTCGGCGATTCTGCGTCTGGTTTCGGAGTTGCAGGGAATCAAAGGAAGAAATGCAGCCGGAAGCCGTCCATGTAAATGGATCCATTCCGATTGGACGTCTGCGAGCGTCGGGCATTGCGATTGGACATCTGCGAGCATCGGGCA
The DNA here is from genome assembly GCF_010909765.2 of Amblyraja radiata. Taxonomy (NCBI): domain Eukaryota; kingdom Metazoa; phylum Chordata; class Chondrichthyes; order Rajiformes; family Rajidae; genus Amblyraja; species Amblyraja radiata. The sequence continues at coordinate 107,003,265 of NC_045956.1, read as the reverse complement.
TTGTGACATCGCACGGCGGGAACGAATCGAAAGGCAGAAAGGGATCCGGACGCCAGCCGGATGGATGGGGCGAGAGTTTTATATATTAATCGACTAGACCAAGTGCAGACCCGTTGGGTGTGTTTCCCCAAAGGCGTTTGCGGGGGGGGGGGGGGAGGTGAGAAGAGGGGAGGGAGGGGAGAGGAGGAGGAGGAAACGGGATAGATTTGGGAGGGAAAGTAGAGCGGGGTAGGGGGTGAGAGATGGGGAGAGAGTTGTGGGGGAGGGGGGATGGGGAAGATTGGGAGGAGGGAGGGAGGGGGAGAGGGGTGGGGGAGAGAGGGGAAAGAGTGGGGAGGGAGAGTGGAGGGGATGGGGAGAGAAGTGGTAGAGTGGGGAGGGAGGAGGAGAGGGGTAGGGGGAGTGATGGAAGAGGGATAGGGGAAGGGGTGGGGGGGAGAGGGAAGGGGGTGGGGTAGAGAGGGAAGGGGAGAGAGGGTGGGAGAGGGAGAGGGGTGAGGAGAGGGAGAGGGGGAGGAGAGAAGGGGGAGAGAAGCGGAAGACGAGGGGAGGGAGGGAGGGGTAGAGGGGTAACGGGAGTGGAGGAAGAGAGACGGGGTGTGGTGGAAGAGGGACAGAGGGGTAGGGAAAGAGGTGCGGGAGAGAGGGGAAGGGAGGGGAAGAGAGAGGGGTGGGGGTGGGAGAGGAGTGGGGTAAGGGGATAGAAGTGGAAGAGTGGGGAGGGAGGGGTAGGGGGAGTGGTGAAAGAGGGACAGAGCGGTAGGGGGAAGGGGGTGGTGGTAGTGAGGGAAGGGGGGTGGGGGAGAGAGGAATAGGTGGGAGAGGGAGAGGGGTGTGGAGAGGGAAACATAGAAGCATAGAAATTAAGTGTAGGAGTAGGCCATTCGGCCCTTCAAGCCTGCACCACCATTCAATATGATCATGGCTGATCATCCAACTCAGTATCCTGTACCTGCCTTCTCTCCATACCCCCTGATCCCTTTAGCCACAAGGGCCACATCTAACTCCCTCTTAAATACAGCCAATGAACAGGCCTCAACTACCTTCTGTGCCAGTGAATTCCAGAGATTCACCACTCTCTGTGTGAAAAATGTTTTTCTCATCTCGGTCCTAAAAGATTTACCCCTTATCCTTAAACTGTGACCCCTTGTTCTGGACTTCCCCAACATCTGGCACAATCTTCCTGCATCTAGCCTGTCCAACCCCTTAAGAATTTTGTACGTTTCTATAAGATACCCCCTCAATCTTCCAAATTCTAGCATGTACATGCCGAGTCTATCAAGTGTTTCGTCATATGAAAATCCTGACATCCCAGGAATCAGTCTGGTGAACCTTCTCTGTACTCCCTCTATGGCAACAATGTATTTGAACATTGGGCATTGTGACATCACACGATGGAACGTTCACCAAATGCTTGTGCTCCTGCAAAGGCATATGTAAATGAATCCATTCCGATTGGACATCTGTGAGCATCGGGCATTGTGACATCACAAGATGGAACGTTCACCAGGGGCTGGTGCTGCTTCTATGGGTGAGAAGACAGTTTATTTTTGAAATATTGGGGGGGGGGGGGGGGGGGGGGAGCAGGATTTGATTAAAAACGTGCACTTAAACCCGACGGAATGAAATGAGGCGCGGATACTTAGAAAGAAAAGTGAAATCTCTACCGAAATGGAAAAGATGTCGGTGATTCTGCTTTCCCCCTTATCCTTAAACTTTGACCCCTTGTTCTGGTCTTCTCCAACATCCGGAACAATCTTCCTGCATCTAGCCCGTCCAACCCCTTAAGAATTTTATACGTTTCTATAAAATACCCCCTTAATCTTCTAAAATCTAGCGAGTACAAGGCGAGTCTATCCAGTCTTTCTTCATATGAAAATCCTGACATCCCAGGAATCAGTCTGGTGAACCTTCTCTGTACTCCCTCTCTATTGCAACGATGTCTTTGAGCATTGGGCATTGTGACATCACACGATGGAACGTTCACCATTGGCTGGGGCTCCTGCATAGGCATATGTAAATGAATCCATTCCGATTGGAAATATGTGAACATTGGGCATTGTGACATCACACGATGGAACGTTCAGCAGGGGCTGGGGCTGGTGAAGCTTCTGAGGGTGTGAAGCCAGTTTAGTTTTGAAATATTGGGGAGGGGGGGGGGGGGGGTAAGGATTTGATTAAAAACGTGTACTTAAACACAACGAAATGTAATGAGATGTGGATACTTAGAAAGAAAAGTGAAATCTCTACCGAAATGGAAAAGACGTCGGCGATTCTGCGTCCGGTTTCGGAGTTGCAGGGAATCAAAGGAAGAAATGCGGCCGGAAGCCGTACATGTAAATGGATCCATTCCGATTGGACGTCTGCGAGCGTGGGGCATCGCGATTGGACGTCTGCGAGCATCGGGCATTGTGTGATCGCACGGCGGGAACGAATCGAAAGGCAGAAAGGGATCCGGACGCCAGCCGGACGGATGGGACGAGAGTTTTATATATTAACTAGACCAAGTGCAGACCCGTTGGGTCTGTTTCCCCAACGGCGTTTTGCGGGGGGGAGGGGGGGCTGCGGTATCAAACTCACGTTAACCACCCCCCAAACACACAGGTTGGGGGAGGGGGGTGTGAAGAGGGGAGGGAGGGTTGAGGAGGTGGAGGAAACGGAACAGATTTGGGAGGGAAAGGAGAGCGGGGTAGGGGGTGAGAGAGGGGGATGGGGAGAGAGATGTGGGGGAGGGGGAGGATGGGGAGGTAGGGGAGGATGGAGGGAGGGGGAGAGAGGGGAAAGAGTGGGGAGGGAGAGTGGAGGGGGAAGGGGAGAGGTGGAAGAGTGGGGAGGGAGGTGGAGAGGAGTAGGGGGAGTGATGGAAGAGGGACAGAGGGGTAGGAGGAAGGGGGCGGGTGGAGAGAGGAAAGGGGGTGGCGTAGAGAGGGAAGAGGGGTGGGGGAGAGAGGGATGGGTGGGAGAGGGAGAGGGGTGTGGAGAGGGAAACAGAAACATTGAAATTAAGTGCAGGAGTAGGCCATTTGGCCCTTCGAGCCTGCACCACCATTCAATATGATCGTGGCTGATCATCCAACTCATTATCCTGCACCTGCCTTCTCTCCATACCCGCTGATCCCTTTAGCCACAAGGGCCACATCTAACTCCCTCTTAAATACAGCCAATGAACAGGCCTCAACAACCTTCTGTGCCAGTGAATTCCAGAGATTCACCACTCTCTGTGTGAAAAATGTTTTTCTCATCTCGGTCCTAAAAGATTTACCCCTTATCCTTAAACTGTGACCCCTTGTTCTGGACTTCCCCAACATCTGGAACAATCTTCCTGCATCTAGCCTGTCCAACCCCTTAAGAATTTTGTACGTTTCTATAAGATACCCCCTCAATTTTCTAAATTCTAGCATGTACAAGCCGAGTCTATCCAGTCTTTCGTCATATGAAAGTCCTGACATCCCAGGAATCAGTCTGGTGAACCTTCTCTGTACTCCCTCTCTATGGAAACAATGTATTTGAACATTGGGCATTGTGACATCACACGATGGAACGTTCACCAAATGCTTGTGCTCCTGCAAAGGCATATGTAAATGAATCCATTCCGATTGGACATCTGTGAGCATCGGGCATTGTGACATCACACGATGGAACGTTCATCGGGGTGGGGGCTGGTGCTGCTTCTATGGGTGAGAAGCCAGTTTATTTTTGAAATATTGGGGGGGGGGGGGGGGGGGGGGAGCAGGATTTGATTAAAAACGTGCACTTAAACACGAAGAAATGTAATGAGGAGCGGATACTTAGAAAGAAAAGTGAAATCTCTACCGAAATGGAAAAGATATCGGTGATTCTGCTTTCCCCCTTATCCTTAAACTTTGACCCCTTGTTCTGGTCTTCTCCAACATCCGGAACAATCTTCCTGCATCTAGCCTGTCCAACCCCTTAAGAATTTTATACGTTTCTATAAAATACCCCCTTAATCTTCTAAAATCTAGCGAGTACAAGGCGAGTCTATCCAGTCTTTCTTCATATGAAAATCCTGACATCCCAGGAATCAGTCTGGTGAACCTTCTCTGTACTCCCTCTCTATGGCAACGATATCTTTGAGCATTGGGCAACGTTCAGCAGGGGCTGGGGCTGGTGCTGATTCTATGGGTGAGAAGCCAGTTTAGTTTTGAAATATTGGGGGGGGGGGGGTGAAGGATTTGATTAAAAACGTGTACTTAAACACGACGAAATGTAATGAGGTGCGGATACTTAGAAAGAAAAGTGAAATCTCTACCGAAATGGAAAAGATGTCAGCGATTCTGCGTCTGGTTTCGGAGTTGCAGGGAATCAAAGGAAGAAATGCGGCCGGAAGCCGTACATGTAAATGGATCCATTCCGATTGGACGTCTGCGAGCGTCGGGCATTGCGATTGGACATCTGCGAGCATCGGGCATTGTGACATCGCACGGCGGGAATGAATCGAAAGGCAGAAAGGGATCCGGACGCCAGCCGGACGGATGGGACGAGAGTTTTATATATTAACTAGACCAAGTGCAGACCCATTGGGTCTGCTTCCCCAACGGCGTTTGCAGGGGGGGGGGGGGGTGTGAGAAGAGGGGAGGGAGGGGAGAGGAGGAGGAGGAGGAGGAAACGGGATAGATTTGGGAGGGAAAGGAGAGCGGGGTAGGGGGTGAGAGATGGGGAGAGAGATGTGGGGGAGGGGGGATGGGGTAGATGGGGAGGAGGGAGGGAAAGGGAGAGGGGTGGGGGAGAGAGGGGAAAGAGTGGGGAGGGAGAGTGGAGGGGAAGGGGGAGGGAGAGAAGTGGAAGAGTGGGGAGTGAGGGAGGGGTAGGGGGAGTGATGTACATGCCTTCTCTCCATACCCCCTGATCCCTTTAGCCAACGCAGCCGTTCCCTACCCGTAGCCCCCACTGGGGGGGGGGGGGGGGCGGCATCACACACACTAACCACCCCCACACACAGAGTTGGAAAAGTGTATAAACACCATTCCCTACCTGTAGCCCCCAGCGGAGACGTGGTCGTCGAAGTCGGGTCCCGGCCGTCTTAAAATAGCGTATCTTGAAGTCGTCGAAGTCGGGTCCGTCTCGGCAACGCGGGGGGTGGGGGGGGGTGGCGGGGCGGCATCACACACACGAAGCATCCCCACACACAGAGCCTTAAAAGTGTAATGCCCCAACGCAGACGTTGCCTACCCACAGCCCCCACGGGAGACGTGGTCCTCGAAGTAGAGCCGTTCCCGAAAGGCCGTTTTTAAATAGCGTCGCTTGAGGTTGTGCTGCGGGCGCCAGCAGCCGTTATGGTCGCTGACCAGCAGGAGGCGACAACATGAGTGGGGGGGGGGGAGAAGGTTTTAATGAAAAAAATGGACATAAACATAACGAAATGTAATGAGGAGTGGATAGCTGGAAGGGAAAGTGAAATGTCTACCGAAATGGCTGCTTGTATGGGTGAGAAGCCAGTTTTTTTTTGGAAAAACTGGGGGGGGGGGGGGGGGGGGGGGGGGGGGGGAGAAGGAATTGATTAAAACGTGTACTTAAACACGACAAAATGTAATGAGGTGCGGATACTTTGAAAGAAAAGTGAAATCTCTACTGAAATGGAAAAGATGTCGGCGATTCTGCTTTCCCCCTTATCCTTAAACTTTGACCCCTTGTTCTGGTCTTCCCCAACATCCGGAACAATCTTTCTGCATCTAGCCCGTCCAACCCCTTAAGAATTTTATACGTTTCTATAAGATACCCCCTTAATCTTCTAAAATCTAGCGAGTACAAGGCGAGTCTATCCAGTCTTTCTTCATATGAAAGTTCTGACATTCCAGGCATCGGGCATTGTGACATCGCACGGCGGGAACGAATCGAAAGGCAGGAAGGGATCCGGACGCCAGCCGGACGCATGGGGCGAGAGTTTTATATAATAGATAGATAGATAGATAGATAGATAGATAGATAGATAGATAGATAGATAGATAGATAGATAGATAGATAGATAGATAGATAGATAGATAGATAGATAGATAGATAGATAGATAGATAGATAGATGTGTAATAAAACATTTATTTTTCAATGGTGGACAAAAGTGCTGGAGAAACTCAGCGGGTGCGGCAGCATCTATGGAGCGAAGGAAATAGGTAACGTTTCGGGCCGAAACCCTTCTTCAGACTGATGTAGGATGGGGGGGGGGCGGGAAGAAGAAAGGAAGAGGAGGAGCCAGAGGGCTGAGAGAGAGCTGTGATGTAAATGTCAATTTAATAGATCAGTTCTGGAAAGACTAAGTGGAATTTTACAAACTTTTTTATTTTACTCCAGTCATATTAGATTTATTGAACACTTTCCACAATTTTTACATTAATTGCTTTTATATAACAATACGGAATTGGAGTTATGTTTTGAAAAATAAATCTATTTTATATTGTTTATGGTGTAAAATCAGCATCTGAAATTCCGCAATGTATCCGAGTTTACTGTGCTGATTTTGTTTTTACTCCATGTATTTTTGTTAAAGTTCTGAGACAGTTCATGAAAGAACGTTTAAAATTTGAGTTATTACACTCAACCCAAGAATATTGCTGAACATATTTGGTAAGATTTGCAATTGTATGCCTCTCATGCTACTTGGCCTCTGTGCCATAAGCTGTTTTGCTCGTAATATGACCACATACATATCCAAGAGGTTTATCTCAACATCAGGTCTATAAAACAATGTATAGAGTAAACTGCAAGCTCTCAGTAGTACCTATAATGGACGTGGACAGCTCTCTATTTCTAATCATGATATCTTTGTTTTTACTAGTTGCTAGAAATTTGCCCATGAAATTTTCCAGTCATGTTGATTTTATTTTTAATTGGCCCTGACTCAATATTTGTTGTGTCTTGATATCTGATAGCATGGGGTCAAGGAAAGAGCGTTCACGTCACGGCCCTGTTTCAACCAATCTTTCCACCACCACGCACAAGACGCACAAGAAGCGCAAGACAGACACCATTGTGCAGATGCCGAGAAGTGTGTTCAGCTCTGGCTGAACAACTTCTAATCTTGTGTGTGGACCCGATAAGAAGAAGAATCTGATAGCATGAGTTAGACTATTCTAGCAACTTTAGTTCAAAAGATCTCTTGGTCATAACGTTCTGGAGTCACAAACTGATACTGATGTAATCATAGAAATTATGTCTTGAAACAGAGTGAACAGGATTTTTAATGGTGCAGAAACTCATTAACTTTGTGTTTGAAACTTTTGGGAAAATATTCCGTTTTTTTTTACCATTCTTGTCATTTTTTTACTACTTTTGTCTCGTTTTGCTCATTTTATTGAATAAGATCTATGTTTATTTTATGTGCTTCAGAAATTGACTGGGAATTTGTTGAGATGGTTCTTATCCTTGGGATTAATCAGCAAATGTAATGTTCCTAAAGGTTAAAGGGAGTCTAAGGCTAGAACTGTAATTTGCAACGCTGCTGGTGGAGCAGTACAACTTGGACCCGTATATATCGGGTACATTCACATTTAAATAATACTCTGCCCCTCATTATTGTATTTATTATAAATAGCAACCAGCACCTAATGGCGTAAGCACCAATAATAGCTTTGCTATTACTTTGATAGTGAATCCTGGCGATGGTAACAATGTTGGAAGAAGTTTTCATAACACAGTAATATACTTATCGGCCACAAAGATCTAGTTTCACATAACTGGTTTAGTCATATCTCTCACTTTATGTACAGGCAATTTAAATGTAATTATTTACAAATATTTAATCATGAGTTATGGTAACTGGAATTGTGTGCATATATTGTTATATACAGTACACTTAAACAAGTGGTGATTGATTCAAATTTAATTTACCTCAATAGCATTGCACGTCAGTAATTTTGTTGAATATTAAGTCACCCAGTATGGATTAAAACATAGGGATATATGCAACCATCACCAAGGACCACATAATATACAGTGAGCTGATTAATTATCATTCTGAGGAACTGCTTCAAAGAGAAAAATTATTTTCGTGCAAGTATATTTAATTGGAAAACAAGTAGAAACTATAAAGAAAAGATGGTTGTTTCATCCTGAAAATTGTAGATTTAACACATGTCTGATTGGTACTATGAATTTCTATTTGGTGTTCCAGGAACAATAGTTTTGGGTTGGTAGATTGGCTTAATTATTCAAGGCAACTTTCTCATCTTGTATATAGGTTTGAACATTCTTATCTTGTGACGGTTGTTTTGGGATTCCTCTGTAATGCTGCTCATATGCAAGTTAAGATGTAAACATAAATTTTTATTAGGCTGTGGGCTGAGCACCAAAAATGTGTCTAGAAATCAACTTTCGTGACCCATGTCTCTGAACTACATGAAATTTTGCACATTTAGATAAAATATAATTGAGAAGGAAATCATAATTGGGGGTTCCATATTGATGTGGATAGAGAACTGGCTGGCAGAAAGGAAGCAAAGAGTAAACGGGTCCTTTTCAGAATGGCAGGCAGTGACTAGTGGGGTACCGCAAGGCTCAGTGCTGGGACCCCAGCTATTTACAATATATATTAATGATCTGGATGAGGGAATTGAATGCAACATCTCCAAGTTTGCGGATGACACAAAGCTGGGGGGCAGTGTTAGCTGTGAGGAGGATGCTAGGAGGCTGCAAGGTGACTTGGATAGGCTGGGTGAGTGGGCAAATGCATGGCAGATGCAGTATAATGTGGATAAATGTGAGGTTATCCACTTTGGTGGAAAAAACAGGAAAGTAGACTATTATCTGAATGGTGGCCGATTAGGAAAAGGGGAGATGCAACGAGACCTGGGTGTCATGGTACACCAGTCATTGAAAGTAGGCATGCAGGTGCAGCAGGCAGTGAAGAAAGCGAATGGTATGTTAGCATTCATAGCAAAAGGATTTGAGTATAGGAGCAGGGAGGTTCTACTGCAGTTGTACAGGGTCTTGGTGAGACCACACCTGGAGTATTGCATCCAGTTTTGGTCTCCTAATCTGAGGAAGGACATTCTTGCCATGGAGGGAGTACAGAGAAGGTTCACCAGAATGATTCCTGGGATGTCAGGACTTTCATATGAAGAAAGACTGGATAGACTCGGCTTATACTCGCTAGAATTTGGAAGATTGAGGGGGGATCTTATAGAAACTTACAAAATTATTGGGGGGTTGGACAGGCTAGATGCAGGAAGATTGTTCCCGATGTTGGGGAAGTCCAGAACAAGGGGTCACAGTTTAAGGATAAGGGGGAAATCTTTTAGGACCGAGATGAGAAAAACATTTTTCACACAGTGGTGAATCTCTGGAATTCTCTCCCGCAGAATGTAGTTAAGGCCAGTTCATTTGGCTATATTTAAGAGGGAGTTAGATGTGGCCCTTGTGGCTAAAGGGATCAGAGGGTATGGGGAGAAGGCAAGTACAGGATACTGAGTTGGATGATCAGCGAATGGCCTACTCCTGCACCCATTTTCTATGTTTCTTTGTTTCTATAACTCGTCGGTGCCAAAAGTTGCACATTAATTAATTAAACTAATTAGAAAATGAGATCAAAAAAGTAAGTGCCATATAGTGTCCAATGCCCATATTACACCATGGGGAGCCTATTTCCGCGTGTATATACCATATATAATATAATATATAATAATATATGGTTTAAATAGACTGAAACACGGAATATATATATGTGACTCGTGAATATGACTAATCATATATAATTATAGTATATAAAAATAATAATTAATATGATTGTGAGTGTGTTTTTTGAACGAGACTGCCGCAGAGGTCCGACTCCTGAACCAGCCTAATTAATGGGTGAGGGCGGATCTTCTGCGTTCCCCCATTTACTGAACCCCACTGACTGCCAGTGTGCAGAGTGGGGGGTCATGACCATAGTGGGACTGAGGCAGTGCCAGGCTGGGGGAAGACTAAGGCGTCTACCACTGACAGGAAAATGCCTAACCCTAACTCGCCCCCCTTCTAGAGCTGCCCACGGCTGGACCCGCTTTGGTACTGGCTGCGGGCTCCATACGTGTGGCCCTGCAGCATGTCCACCTCGGCCAGCATGCCCTTCTCGATCATCGTGGTGATGATGATGGGGAGCAGCACTGCCCTGCACGCCGCTTGGGCCGCCTTCAGCACCACCATAGCGCTGGCTCCGTCAGACCGCCCGCTCGCTCACTGCAACACCGGCCTATATCATATTGAATGGCGGTGCAGGCTCGAAGGGCCGAATGCACCTATTTTCTATGTTTCTATGTATGTTTATACCGACAGCCCGACCGACCCCTCGCAGCACCCACTGGCGGCCCAGCCACTCTCACCATCCACCGGCGGACTGAACACTCTCACGACCCACCGGCGGCCCGACAGCCCGACCGATCCTCCACAGCATTCATCGGCCTACCGACAAGCCCGACCGACAGACCGACTGACCCTAACTCTGACCCTAACCCAAACCCTAACCCTAGCTCTACATTTGTTATTTATCGTTTTTATTTAACAGTTCACATCATAACTTTATAAAGATAAATCAATTGAAAAACAAAATTATCAGCAAGGTTAGCATTGCCTTTATTCCTTGGAAACCTTGCTATTGTTTTGATGTAATGAAGAGGCAGCCATGATCCCAGGGTCCTCGCTGCCAAGCGACCATGAAACAGAGCGCGGGATTGGTCAATTTGCGTCCGACCTCAATGTCAAACGTGCATTGATTGGACAGTTATGGAGTCCAATAAAAATTATTTTTTTAAAATGCAGGTTTTGTTCTTGACAAGTTTCAGGTATGATTTCCATAATATTTTTACACAATATGTTAAAAATTCAGGTAGTTCCATGAGTTAGGTCACAAACTTGAACGAAAAAGCTCCTCGCCCCACAGCCTTTTTTTGTCATATATACATTTTTGTTTAAATTTCAGATGCCGATCGACTTTTTATAGTATTAATTGACTTAATTGATTAGTCCATTTTTTGTGACAAATATTTAAAGTTTCAAAGAGATCTCCAACTCCACCAATTTCTGATTTCTTGCCTGTCATGTTGTGGGATATTGCTTTGTTGAATATGAAGTCACCCAGCACAGATTATACCATGGAATTGACAACCACCATCAAGAGCCGCACAATATACAGATTTGGCAGATTAATGGCATCTATTAATTGTTAAGCAAGCAAAAAAGCGAAATCATGAAAATAGTTGGTTATTACTGGTGTTTTAATTTGTGCAATTAAATTCAAAGTAGCAAGCATGTAAAGATTGTGTATATGCAGATAATTAACAAAAGACCAAAGGAGTCCAGTCATGTTGCAGACAAAATACTCAAATTTTGCCACATTACCGTTACACTTCATTTTTTTCCCATTTAATTCACTATCACTGATCCTTGACAATCAAAGACCTTACCATTTGTTTTTCAGTAAACAACCCCCTATCCTTCTCTTCCATCCCCTTATCTTTCTCTGTCATACTTTATCTCCTCCGATCATTTCTTTCTGCCATTTGGTTGAAAATGTATTACAACTGTTTTCAGTTTTGATTAAAGGCCAACAATTTGACATATTAGGCAGAGCTGCAGGCAGCAGACTGAAGATTTAGTGACAAAGGTAAGTCATTTTAATTTTTACATTATTTCATTTAAATGTTTTAAATTATTTCTCAGTGTGCATCTTTTATTTTTTACAGTTATTTTAGATTAATATTTACACAATCCAAGTAGCTTTTAAGGGTCTTTGAATGTCAAACATATTTAAGAACTTGACAGCTTACAGAGGGCGAGGGTCAGTCCACAGCATTTCTCCTGACAAGTGCTGCCACCATTGGGCCTCAGCCGTACCCAGCCTGAGGCCAAGTAGCTGCTCAGACCTCAGTATGTTCCCTGGACACATCCCAAGTGTTAGAATCAGTTCACTCAGCCCTCAGAATCCAGCCTAGGTGGATGCGAGCAACATTTGACGAATCTTATTCAGTCTTTTAATTTTGCTTTGTTTCAGCAAGCCAGGAGCCTCTGTCAGAATTTTTCTATTTAATTTCAGCCCTACTGCAGCTGAGAATAGTGTGCAAAATTAATATTAATTGATAAAAATGGTTTACAAGTAGAATTGTTTATATTGATTCCAGAACTCCATAATTCCTTACCTATGCAACTTTTGAGATGATTTACCACACCATTCTCCTCCAGGGACTCTCCATTGTTGTCCAGTTGCATTGGAAGGCAGTTACATTAATTTGTCCTTATTTTCTCATTTTGGGGGCTGGAGAATTTCCTCCAGAAGAAAAGAAACACGAATATCATGGACTCTGATGCCTCCTGCAGAAATATCTTTGCCTCCCTTATATTTCTTTGTTACATTTTGCCTCAATGGCATTAATTGCCACATGGCAATTGCTGATACTCAGCTCCATCTCACTACTATCCTACTTAACTCATCCTCTATCAACAAATTAACAATTTTTTTTGTCCAAAATCTGGAAATATAAGCAGAATTTTCCCTAAGAATCTTGTTGACATGGCCTCAATATCCCTGGCATTCCTGGCAGCTGTTCACTAAGATTCTGTGATTACTACATGGAACAGAACAGCACAGGAACAACCCCTCAGCTCACAATGTCCATGCTACTATTATGCTAGGTTAAACTAATCTCTTCCTGCGCATGATCCATATCCCTCGTTTCCCTCACATCCACGTGCCTAACTAAAGGCTTCTTAAGCGCCATTATCATATCTGTCTTTCTAACTACTGGCAGTGAATTCCAGAATTCTATATGTGTAAAAAAAGCTTCTGCACATCTCCATAAACTTTCCCCCTCTCATCACAAAGCTATGCACTCTAGCTTTTGCCATTCACACTCTCAGGAAAAAAGTTCTGACTGTCTACCCTATCTATGCCTTTCATGATTGTATATAGTTTTATTAGGTCTCCAACATTTCTTCAACAATGTATTGCTGGTGGAGTGCAAGAGTTGAGTGCAAATTTGCAGAAATTCCTCACTAATTCCAGCATTTGCATTCATTTGAATTGAAAGCAACTGTTGACTTTTTAAAATTATTTTAAACAATTTATGTTTAATTTATGCGTTGTTTATTTTGTGTTATTTCTTTATTCTTTCAATGTTTGAATATTTATAATAACTTCTAAGGGTTTTTGAATATCAAAATATTTCTTGTTTTGCCAATATTAAATGAAGATCTGTAACTAGTTGGCTGTCAAAATGTCTCCACTTTTTTGAAGATAGGATATTGTTCAGGCCCTCTCCACGTTATACAATTTGCAAGCAGAAGGCTTAGTTTGGAGCTGGCCTCATTCAGTATAATGCCTGCACAAGATCTGTGCAACATAAGTGATAAATATTGCATCTGCAGTTTTTTGATTTGCAATATTACTTGGTGAATGTGGATAACTGGTAAACATGAGTGGCTGGTGGGTGAGCCAAATTGCTGGCTAATGACTAGAGCCAGGATTTTGCCATAAATGCCATGTGCCTTTCCAAGATCGAAGGTAGACAAAAAATGCTGGAGACTCATCGGGTGAGGCAGCATCTATGGATAGAAGGAATAGGCGACGTTTCAGGTCGAGACCCTTCTTCAGACTGATGTGGAGGGGCGGGAAAAAGAAAGCAAGAGGCGGAGACAGTAGGACTAGAAGGAGAGCTGGGAAGGGAAAGGGCAGAGGGGAGAAGACAAGGGCTATCTAAAATTAGAGAAGTCAATGTTGATACCGCTGGGGTGTAGACTACCCAAACGAAATAACAAAGCTTGTCTCCTCACTACATTTACTGCTGGCTCCAGTCGCAAATCTGAGTTTTCGAGTGATCTGTGCAAGGCATTCATTGATGCTGGAATTCCACTGTGGAAATTGGAAAACAAATCTCTCAGGTTTTTTAGAGAAATACACAGAAGAACATATACCAAGTGAGTCATCATTACTGAAAAATTATGTTGACAGCAACTTCAACATTGGTGTGTAGAAAATTAGAGATGAAGTTGCAAGCAACAAAATATGGATTTCAATAGACGAGACAACCGATGCTATGGGGAGATATGTTGCCAATGTGGTCATCGGTACATTGGAGGCAGGTCAACCATCAAAGGAGTATTTATTGAGATCGGAAGTATTGGAGAAGTCAAACAGCTCAACTATTACAGTTTACATCTTCACTTGCTGTACTTGGCCAGAAGGTATAAAACACGAGAATGTTCTTCTGTTTGTGACTGATGCAGCTCCGGACATAAAAAAACTGCTCATGCTCTTAGAGTTTTATTCCCCAAAATGTTGCATTAGACATGCTTAGCTCAAGGTCTTCATAAAATGGCCAAGCACATACGTAGCTTGTTTCCAATGTCAAGAAAATCTTCCTCAAAGCACCGTCACATTTGCAGTTGTTGAAGGAAATGGCACCCGAGATTACGCTACCTCCTCAGCCTGTTTTGACTAAGTGGGCTACATAGCTCTCTGCAGTACTCTACTATGCTGCAAATTTTGAAAAGATAAAATAAATTATCAACTGTTTTGAAGAAGAAGAATCTGCTGCAGTCAGCCTCGTCAGTGAAATCATGCAGAAAAGGTCCCTCCACCACAATCTTGTGTTTATTGCTTCCAATTTTGCAAACTTCCCACAAGCTATCACTTCCCTTGAGAAATGTGGCAAAACATTAGTGAATAACTTGCAGATTTTCAACAAAGTAACTGATGATATTCGTAATGTTCTTGGCGATGTAGGTAAAGACATACAAGGAAAATGTGAGAGTGATTTTAGCTAACAAAGATCTTGAAGAAATACAAAACATAGCTAAAGTTCTCAAAGGTAGTTGTAATGCGCAAGATATCGACATGAATATAGAGTCTGTAGCTTGTTTCGGGTATGGACCAGTGACCTCAGCTGAGGTAGAAAGAAGTTTTTCACAACTGAAGCACATTCTGTCTGTCAGACAGCATAGTTTAACACCAGATAAGTTGAAAAAAATACTAGTAATTATGTGCAACCAGGCAACTTTGGTCATTTAATGTAGTATACCTTTATATTATCATTTTTTTGTCATATATTGGTGGTGGAAATACATGCCTTTTTATGCCTTTTTTGGTCAATAAATGCCTGTTTCGTGCCTTTTTTTGTAATTTTATGCCTTTTTTGCATGCCTATTTCGGAGTTTTTTAGTGCCTAAACATCCTGGCTCTACTAATAACTATTTGAACAACCTTGAACACTCTTCCCTACATAATGTAAAAGGACTTGTTCGACACACAAAGTCTCTTACTAAGTATCTTTATTAAAGTCACTACACACATTGTGCTCTAGCTGTCCGTGGTCATCACTGGGACTAGAGAGAGAGCTAGAGGCGGGGAAGCTACAATTATACAGGAGACAATGGGGAGTGGTTAGTAGTGGTGAGGTCACTATGTTAAAGGAGCATGCACTGATCTACATCCTTCCTCTTGGAAACAAAGCGACCACGGCTCATACGCTAGAGGCAAACCAGAAACAGTTATAAAACATTATGACGCAGACTACTCGCACACTCCGTACCGGACAGGCGGCTTGACCAAACGCCCAGAGCGGGTGCGCAACCCGCCTTCCCCTTCAACCGCAGGAGCTACAGGAACGGGGGCAGGGACAGAGATGGGAGAACCGGGAGACAAACGCCCAAGGGAAGGAGGAGAACGGGGGGAAGGAACGGGTACCTCAGCAGGTGAAGCAGGAGAAAGAGGCTCGCGTGGGCTGGGCACCATGAGCTGAGAAGGAAGAGTCCGTGGCATGCGAGGAGTGACAGGGGCAGGAGGAGTTACAGGCGGCGGTGAATGGACAGGCGGCGAATAAGGGTCCGCGGGAGGCGGAGCAGGCTCGTTGACAAGCAGCAGGTGCTGGCGTGTCCGACGGTACACGGTGCCCTCGTAATCAACCAGGTAGGACCGGGGAGAGTCGGCATTGCCGACGACAACGGCCAGCCGGTGATGACCGGAGCTGGACATCATCCGGACAACCTGGCCTGGGAACAGACGGGGAAGCAGTCGGGAAGATTTGTCAAAGGAGCGCTTTTGGATGGCCTGTTTCTCGATGATGCGCTCCTGGACAGCGGCAGGGCTGCGGACAGCGGGCTTTAGAGATTGCTGAGAAACCGGGAGAAGGGGTCTAGTGGTGCGGGACATGAGGCGCTGGGCAGGCGAACCAAGTGCGGGGTCCCGGGAAATGTTGCGGAGGTTGAGGAGGGCAAGGTAGAAGTCCGAATGGGCAAGACGACAATGTTCCAGCAGCTCCTTGGCGCTGCGGACAGCGCGCTCCGCGAGGCTGTTGCTCTGCGGGTACTCGGGGCTGCTGGTGATGTGGCGAAAGTTCCATTGGGTGGCGAAGGCGGCAAACTCTGCGCTGGTAAACTGTCCGCCGTTGTCGGATTGGAGAGTCACCGGGGAACCAAAGGTAGAAAAGTGGCGGCGAAGCTTCCCGATGCCGGCAGCAGACGTGAGGGAAGGCAGCTGGTCCACCTCGAACCAGCTGGAGTAGGAGTCCACCAGGACCAGGAAGTGTTTGCCACGCCATTCGAAGATGTCAGTGGCGACAGCCATCCACGGCAACTCGGGAGCCGGCTGCTGCATGAGAGGTTGGCGTTGTTGATGAGGCAGGAGACTGTTGCAGGCAGCACAGGCGGAGACCCTGTCCCGAATCTCCTGAACCATGCCCGGCCAGAAAAACTGGGCTTGGGCCTGGGACAAAGTGGCCTCCACCCCGGGGTGACCGTTGTGTGCGGTTTGGAAGTAGTGATCACGCAGCGCGTCCGGCACCACGACCTTGTGACCCTTCACCACCACGCCGTTGTGCAGCACCAATTCGTCCCGAACCAGGAAGTAGGGCACGGCACCGGCCGGTAGGGAAGAGCGTCGGTCAGGCCAGCCACGGCGGATGACGCCCGCAAGCTGTTGCAGGGCAGGATCAGCGGCAGTGTGTTTGACCAGGGACTGCATCTGCCAAGAAGGAACAATGTTAACGTTCAGTACCATCAGGTCAGACGATTCGTATGGATGGCGGGCAACGGAAGGGAGCGGCGCACGGGACAATGTGTCGGCCACGAACATTTCCTTGCCCTTGCGGTACACAATGTTGAACGTGAATCGTTGGAGCTGCAGCATCATTCGCTGCAACCGTGAGGAGGCCGCATGGATGGGCTTGTTCAAGATAGAGACCAGCGGCTGGTGGTCAGTTTTAATGGTGAAAGTGTTGCCCAGAATGTAGTCTTTGAATTTGGAGCATGCGAAAACCACGGCAAGGAGCTCCTTCTCGATCTGAGCGTAGCGCTGCTCAGCAGGGGTCATGGTGCGAGAGGCATAGGAAACAGGCAGCTGCCGATCGTCATGGAGCTGCAGGCAGGCAGCACCGAGTCCGAACCGAGATGCATCGCAGGTGAGGACGATTGGCCTGTTCAGGTCAAAGTACGTTAAAGTCGGGGTGCGTGCGAGCTTGGACTTCAGGGCTACGAATGCCGACTGGTGATGCGGTAGCCAGACCCAGGCATTGTCCTTTTTGATCAGCTCCCTCAGGGGAGCACTCAGTTCGCTGAGGTCGGGTATGAACTTACCCAGGTAGTTGACCATGCCCAGAAAGCGCTGCAGGCCGGGCACGTCTGTGGGAGCGGGCATTTCGGTGACCGCAGCAGTCTTCTGGGGGTCTGGCTTTAGTCCCCTGGCCGTGAATACGTGGCCTACGTACGTGACTTCCTGAACGCGGAACCGACACTTCTTCGGGTTAAGCTTGAGATTGATCTCACGAGCCCTGTCCAGGACTTGGCGGAGGTGCAGGTCGTGCTCAGCGACGTCCCTCCCGTATACCAAAATGTCATCAACAATAATAGCGCACGGCAACCCGGCAAACAGCTGTTCCATGGTCCGCTGGAAAACCTCGCTTGCTGAGTTGATCCCAAAGGGCATGCGGAGAAAACGGAACCTGCCGAAAGGTGTGCTGAAGGTGGTCAGGAAGGATGAACGTTCATCCAGAGGGATCTGCCAAAAAGAGCTCTTGGCATCTAGGACCGAGAAGACTGTGGCTGGACCGACCTGTGCAGCGACGTCCTCCACCGTCCGCATGGGGTAGTGCGGGCGCTGGATAGCAAGGTTCAGGTCCTTCGGGTTGATGCAGATCCTGATCTCGCTCGCATCTTTTTTGGCAGCGACGACCATGGTGGAGACCCACAGGGTGGGTGCGCTCACCTCCTTAAGAATGCCCGTGGAAACCATATCACGCAGTGTGGACTCCACGCGGCCCTTCATGGCAAAAGACACACGGTGGGCCGGTCTAATCACCGGGTCGACCCCCGGGTCAACAACGATCTTATAGGCACAGGGCAGTTTGCCCAGAACGTCATCGAAACGGTCGGGATACTCTATCAGGGGGTCCATGGGGGCCTGCAGCAGGTGGATGTCGCGGTGAAAAGAAACCAATCCAAAGTCCTGGCATGCACGGGCGCCCAGCAGGGTGACGTTATCAGAGTCCAGCAGGAGGAAAGTGAGGGGCCGAGAGGTCTCGAGAACTGTACAGATAACCGTGGCCTTCCCCACGGCGACCAGAATACCTCCCCCATAGGCATGAAGGCGGGAGTCATCGGGAGTCACCCTCTCCCCCGAGCTTATCTGTTTGAAGAGGCGAACAGACATAACGTTGGCAAACGCACCAGTATCGACCTTCGCCGGGAAGGAGTGTCCATTCACAGTAACATGTACGGAGGGATCCGTTATCAAGGCAGGTGCACTCAAAAGCGAAAACACAGTTGAATCACCATGGGAGGAACTCGTATCAGAATCAGGGAGTTCAAGCTGGTACTGGGAACCAGGCGCGCTATCACAGTCCGCAAGATTGTTTAGACTCCTTCTAGGAGCAGGGACAGGTTTCCCACGAGAACGACAGGCTGCAGAAAAATGGTTAAGCTTCCCGCAGGAGTTGCAAGTTTTACCCAGCGCTGGGCAAACGTTGAACTGGTGCGAGGAGAAATTACAATTTTGGCAGCGACGAGGGGTGACCTTAGCGGGTGCAGAGGGGGTTAACTGGCGAGGCGGGCTATTGATCCGCCGGCGGCCAACGGTACCGGTGAAATTGATGTCCTGGGACGCCGGGTGAGATACGGAGCCAACAGCAGAGGTCATACGAGCCGAATGCATGGCATCCTTTAGCGAGAGATCGGGCTTCATTAGGAGATCTTCACGCAGCTTAGAGTTTAGGAGACCGTTGACCAGGACGTCCCTGATCAATTCGTCCGTTGTAATCGCTTCAAGGCGGCACCGCCGAGCCATATGTCGCAAAGAGGCAATGAAAGCGTCAATGTGCTCACCGGGAACCTGACGCCTTGTGAAGAACTTGAAACGCTCAATAATGTTATTGGTGGGAATGTCGCATAGGGCAGTAAATTTGGTCATGAGACATACCGGGTCATAGCGCTCTTCCGGAGGGACGAACTCGAACGACGCATAATGTTCCATAGCCTCCGGACCAGCCAGGTTGAGGAGTAGGTGAGCCTGTACCACAGGAGTGGCACCAGGATGAGCGATAGCGATGTAGTGTTCATAGTCGCGCTGGAAGACAGTCCAGCGGTGCACGATGTCCGCGTCAAAAACGAGCTTGTCAGGACGACGGCACGAGTTAGCCATAGTAAAATGTAAAGGTGGGGAAACAACTGGGAGAAACAAATAATAAAATAAAGCCGATAAACAGGAGACGCAAGTCTACCGCGCTGACACCATGTAAAAGGACTTGTTCGACACACAAAGTCTCTTACTAAGTATCTTTATTAAAGTCACTACACACATTGTGCTCTAGCTGTCCGTGGTCATCACTGGGACTAGAGAGCGAGCTAGAGGCGGGGAAGCTACAATTATACAGGAGACAATGGGGAGTGGTTAGTAGTGGTGAGGTCACTATGTTAAAGGAGCATGCACTGATCTACACATAACAGCTTTATCCCTCTCTAGCATTCGCCTGAAACTGAAGCAGTATGAAAATCTTGGTTATTTTTGAGCTTTGGACTACATACATATCTGCACCATCTTTAAACTTTTGACTTCCACTTTTGTAATATTGTATAACCCCACACCTGTCCGAGAACATCTATTGTAGAAATGCTTATCCATGTTATTATTTCTCCACACTTGAGTGCAAACAAATGATCTCTGACATGCATAAACTCGATGCCATCCAAAAATCTGCTCTATCTGACCTAACATGGACAAAGTCCTATTCGCCCATCTGTGCCCTATTTGTGCATGATGATGCAATTGTCTCCTGATAAGGCAACAATTTAGTTTTACAGGTACACCACCGAATTTCTGGCAACTGACACGTGCACTTGAAATTCCTGCAACCGTCAGACTAGTTGACTGGGCATCCACAGATGGCATTGCATTTGGTGCACGCTCTTTCGGGACGTGTGTTTCTGTCCCAAAATAGTTAATTGTTTTTATTATTGTGATTATTTAAGTTTCCAGCAGACCATGTAGCTTCAGAGACATGAGAAGGGTAAGGTTAGTGGATCAGAAGCAACACAGAAGGCTGTGGAGGCCGTCAGTAGATATTTTTAAGGCAAAGATAGATAGAATCTTGATTAATACGGGTGTCAGAGGTTATGGGGAGAAGGCATGAGAATGGGGTTAGGAAGATAAGATAGATCAGCCATGATACCATGGCGGAGTAGACTTGATGGGCCGATTGGTCTAATTCTACTCCTATTCCTTATGATTATTTAAAAGACTGCTGACCGACTTGTAGTACAAAACCACTGACTCCCATGGCTATCTGGACTACACCTCTTCCCACCCTGCTTCCTGTAAGGACTCTATCTCCTACTCCCAATTCCTCCGTCTTCGCCGCTTCTGCACCCAGGATGAGGTGTTCCAAACCAGGGCTTCGGAGATGTCCTCATTCTTTAGGGAACGGGGGTTCCCCTCTTCGACTATAGATGAGGCTCTCACCAGGGTCTCCTCTATCCCGTAGTTCTGCTCTCACTCCCCATCCCCCCACTCGTAACAAGGGCAGAGTGCCCCTTGTCCTCACCTTCCACCCTACCAGCCATCACATACAACAGATAATCATATAACCATATAACAATTACAGCACGGAAACAGGCCATCTCGACCCCTCTAGTCCGTGCCGAACACATAGTCTCCCCTAGTCCCATATACCTGCGCTCAGACCATAACCCTCCATTCCTTTCCCATCCATATAACTATCCAATTTATTTTTAAATGATAAAAACGAACCTGCCTCCACCACCTTCACTGGAAGCTCATTCCACAGAGCTACCACTCTCTGCGTAAAGAAGTTCCCCCTCATGTTACCCCTAAACTTCAGTCCCTTAATTCTCAAGTCATGTCCCCTTGTTTGAATCTTCCCTACTCTCAGTGGGAAAAGCTTTTCCACGTCAACTCTGTCTATCCCTCTCATCATTTTAAAAACCTCTATCAAGTCCCCCCTTAACCTTCTGCGCTCCAAAGAATAAAGCCCTAACTTGTTCAACCTTTCTCTGTAACTTAGTTGCTGAAACCCAGGCAACATTCTAGTAAATCTCCTCTGTACTCTCTCTATTTTGTTGACATCCTTCCTATAATTAGGCGACCAAAATTGTACACCATACTCCAGAATTGGCCTCACCAATGCCTTGTACAATTTTAACATTACATCCCAACTTCTATACTCAATGCTCTGATTTATAAAGGCCAGCACACCAAAAGCTTTCTTTACCACCCTATCTACATGAGATTCCACTTTCATGGAACTGTGCACAGTTATTCCCAGATCCCTCTGTTCCCCTACATTCTTCAATTCCCTACCATTTACCATGTACGTCCTATTTTGATTTGTCCTGCCAAGATGTAGCACCTCACACTTATCAGCATTAAACTCCATCTGCCATCTTTCAGCCCACTCTTCCAACTGGCATAAATCTCTCTGTAGACTTTGAAACTCTTCTTCATTTCCCGCAACCCCACCTATCTTAGTATCATCTGCATACTTACTAATCCAATTTACCACACCATCGTCCAGATCATTGATGTACATGACAAACAACAGTGGACCCAACACAGATCCCTGTGGCACCCCACTCGTCACTGGCCTCCAACCTGACAAACAACCATCCACCATTACTCTCTGGCATCTCCCATTCAGCCACTGTTGAATCCATCTTGCTACTCCACCATTAATACCCAACCATTGAACCTTCTTAACCAACCTTCCATGAGGAACCTTGTCAAAGGCCTTACTGAAGTCCATATACACAACATCCACTGCTTTACCCTCATCAATTTCCCGAGTAACATCTTCAAAAAATTCAAGAAGATTAGTTAAACATGACCTTCCAGGCACAAATCCATGTTGACTGTTCCTAATCAGACCCTGTTTATCCAGATGCTTATATATATTATCTCTAAGTATTCTTTCCATTAATTTGCCCACCACTGACGTCAAACTAATAGGTCTATAATTGCTAGGTTTACTCTTAGACCCCTTTTTAAACAATGGAACAACATGCGCAGTACGCCAATCCTCCGGCACTATTCCCATTTCTAATGACATTTGAAATATTTCTGCCATAGCCCCTGCTATTTCTACACTAACTTCCCTCAATGTCCTAGGGAATATCCTGTCCGGACCTGGAGACTTATCCACTTTTATATTTCTCAAAAGTGTCAGTACTTCCTCTTCTTTGATCCTCATAGTTTCCATAGCTACTCTACTTGTTTCCCTTACCTCACATAATCCTCTGATATTTTCGTCCCCTCCAACGGGATTCCACCCTGGCCACATCTTCCCATCTCCTCCCCTTCCAGCTTTCCGCGGAGTGCTCCCTCCATAACTTCCTGGTCAATTTGTCCCTTCCCACCCAAACCACTACCTCCCATGGTACTTTCTCTTGCAATTGCAGGAAATGCTACACTTGTCACTTTACCTCCCCCCTCGACTACATTCAAGGACCCAAGCAGTCTTTCCAGGTGAGGCAAAGGTTCACCTGCACCTCCCCCAACCTCATCTATTGTTTCCTTATTCTAGGTGTCAACTGCTCTACATCGGTGAGATCAAGCGCAGGCTTGGTGATCGCTTAGCCCAACATCTCCGCTCAGTTCGCAATAACCAACATGATCTCCCGGTGGCTCAGCTCTTCAACTCCACCTCACATTCCGAATCTGACCTTTCTGTCCTGGGCCTCCTCCATGGCCAGAGTGAGTCCCACTGCAAATTGGAGGAGCAGCACCTAATTTCGCTTGGGCAGCTTACACCCCAGCGGTATGAACATTGTCTTCTCCAATTTCAGGTAGTCCTTGCTTTCTCCCTCCTTCCCATCCCCTTCCCAGCTCTCCCACAACTTACTGTCTCCACCTCTTCCTTTCCTCTTCCCGCCCGCCCCCCCCCCCTCACCCCCACCCCCAAATCAGTCTGAAGAAGGGTATCGACCCGAAACGTCACCTATTCCTTCGCTCCTTAGATCTGCCTCACCCGCTGAGTTTCTCCAGCATTTTTGTCTACCTCCTATCCCTTATGACCTCTGTTCGTCTGGCAGAACAGATAATCAGACAAGGCTCTGGAACCAAGGGTGCCATAAAATCGTGGTGACCTGTACCTGTCCTATATTTTAAAATCCCTCCTTGACCTTGCCACTTGTTGCTATAATTTCTTCCAGCCTTCTACCCCCAAGAATAAGTAAGTGCTTCTAATTCTGTCCTTTTGTCCTTTACCTAATTTGTTATTCCACATGTGATTACTGTGCTTTTAGCTGCCAAGCCTCATATTTCTCTCTTTGTCTCTGTTTCTCTTTTTTTCCCCTGAACATCTATCTATATTATTATCTATATTACTAAAAGTCTGATCTTGACCACTTCCTGTTGTTCTGTATATTGATTTTAGAAAAAACTGCTGCCACTTACGACTATGATTTTTGGCCATCTTACTCAGAGCCCCTCCGTTGCGCAGGACAAGAGGATTTTTCCCATCGATTAAAAATAAAAGAGTTATTAGTGTTTAAAAAATGTTGAGATTCTCTCTCCTGAAGGCCACGCCCCTTCCGGAGGGACTATAAAACCTGGAAGTATTGAGTGCCTCAGTCAGTCTCTGCAAGATGGGGGAGCGAGAGGGTCACATCTCTCAGTCTGAGCTGTGAATAACACTGAACACATGCCTACTAAACTGAGTGGTTTTACTGACCTGTCAGTGCCCTTAATGTGGTTTGAAAATATATTTTGTAAATGCTGAAGCTGTGTTGCCTTTGGTTTGGAAATGCTAAAGCTGTGTTGCCTTTGGTTTGGAAATGCTAAAGCTGTGTTGCCTTTGGTTTGGAAACGCTAAAGCTGTGTTGCCTTTGGTTTGGAAATGCTAAGGCTGTGTTGCCTTTGGTTTGGAAATGCTAAAGCTGTGTTGCCTTTGGTTTGGAAATGCTAAAGCTGTGTTGCCTTTGGTTGGAAATGCTGAAGATGTGTTGCCTAATTAAAGTTGCCTTGCCTAATTAATGTTGTCTTGCCTAATTAAAGTTGCCTTATCTAATTAAAGTTGCCTTGTGTTAGGTATGTGATATGATTAGCATATGTGATGTCTTGTGCAGGTACGCAGGCGCGGGGGGAAACTCAAGGTGGCATCCTGGAATAAAGAAGCTTGTTAGTGTACTCCCGTGTCTGAGTGTTATTTTAAGTCTGTTCCAAGCACCCAAATACACAACAATTGGTGACGAAGATAAAAGAACAGAAAAGAAAAGAACAAGGACAGCCGAGAAAAACGAAAACAAGTTAAAAATAGAGGTTGTATTTGGAAACAAAGTGGAACAGCACCAAGCAAAAAGATTTGGCGCCAAATGGTTTTGAATTGGCGCCAAAGAAAAAAAAGGTCGGAACGGGAAGCAAGAACGCAGGAAAGCAAGAGCATAAGGAAGACAAGCGGGGAAGTAAGGGTCACCGAGAGCAACTGGAAGCTAGGAGCGACGGTGTCAACTTACCTGGAACGTTTTCCAGCGCTGTGCAGTCCACAGCCAGGCCCAAGCAGCAGCCACAGACGTTGGGTGAGGGCCTAGTACTGTGTAGGCCATGGACAGGTCCGGAGAAGCCACCGACGAAAGCCGAATCTTCAGCCCGGTCGGGAGCAGAGTCAGCCCGGTCGGGGGAGAAAGCGGAGAAAGCCCGGTCGCGGGAGACGGCCGAGAGTGGAGAAAGCCCAGTCGCTAGAGAAAGCCGGCCGAGAGAGAAGCGGGACACAGCGCTTAGCCAGCCCCGACAGCGAGGCACAGTCCCAATGCTTGGAGCAGCGGGGACCAGCAGCAGAAACGAGCAGCGACTCACCTTCCGCAGGGTGTCCACGGGAGCCAGCGACGAGCCGAGCAATGGGTCCAGTAGCAGACGGGAGGGCTGTGGCAGGCAAGTCGGAGGAGCAGCAGGAGTCGACTTGGCAGCGAGCCAGCGGAGGCAACAGCAACGGCTGAGCCAGCGGCAGAAGCGGAGGTCCGGAGTGGCCAGCAGCAAAAGTAACGGTGAGGACAGCCTGAGAGGTCGGGGCCAACAAGCTGGACCGGTGAAATCCTTCACAATAAAAGTGGGGCTGTTGAATGTTATGCATTATTCATTATTCCTTCACAGTAAAAGCGGGACTGTTTGGATGTAATGCATGGGTCACTGTTATTAATAGTAAATATGTGTGCATAGAAGGAATATGGTTTAAAAAGTTCTAGTTGGCTATTAACATGAAATGTTGGTTATTAGTATAAATCTATTATTATAAGATTAAGTAATAGTCAGTGAGCTGGATAAGGAGGCATTAATGGCTCATTTCTCGCCAAAACCTCCTAAGGCATCCAGAGGCAAGGAGCCTGAACTAAAGAGGGCAGGGAGTCCCTAAAAGGAAAAAAGTCAAGTGCCGTGACGAAGGTCAAGTGCAAAAGGCCAAAGGTCAAAGGCAAAGTGACAAAAGTCAAGTGCCAAGTGACGAAGGTCAAGTGCAAAAGGTCAAAGGCAAAGGGACAAAAGTCAAATGCAAAGGCACATTGCCATCCAGAGGGCAACCCTAACTATTCCAGCTGCATTCAAGGGTGTGCAGGTACGGAGAGAGATCCAGAACAAACAGAAGGCAGCAACGGTAATACAAGCAGCATTTAGAATGCACAGAGTATACCTTCCATACAGGGCAATGAAATTAGCAGCTATAATAGTACAAACCCATTATAGGGCACACCTTCAAATGGAAAGTGATCGCAAAACTTACATGTGAAGGTACGCAGCAGAGTTGTGCTGCTTCAGGCCGCCTACCGAGGATGGTTGTTCGAAAGCAATTGCGGTGCATGCACAAATCTGCCAAGGTCATACAGACTTATTATCAGATGCAGAAACAGCGTCAGTATTCCAAGAAACTACGCTGGTCTGCCATTGCGGTACAGCAATGATACAGAGCATGCCAGATAAGAAATGTCCAAGTGAGACATTATAATAGTTTGAGAAAAGCAGTGGTTTGTATTCAGGCCTTCTACCGCGGGATTAAAGCCAGAGAATTGGTTGAGAAAATCAAGGCAGCACGCCATATTAAGTCATTCATAATGATGAGCATTACAAGAAAAAATTTCTTGATGCAAAAGGCAGCTGTAGTCACTCTGCAAGCTGCATACCATGGTTACCGATCAAGGGTACGCTACAGAGCTATGCGACAAGCAGTCATTTCTATCCAGAGATGGTACAAAGCATGCAAAATAGGGCATTCCCAATTTGTGCAATATCAGTCAATGAGGTATGCAACTATTACCATTCAGGCTGCCGACAAGAGTATGGTGGTTAGGCAGTGGGTTAAGCAAAAGAGAGCTACTATAAAAGTGCAGTCATTGCTCGGTATGAGTTGGTATAGGAAAGACTTAAGAAGACTAATAAAGGCACAACAGAAAAGGCTGAAACGATACAAAAAGCTTAAACGATATAGGAAAGACTTCCTCAAACTTAATTATACAGCAGTTGTAGTGCAGTCTCACTACCGTGCTTATAAAGCAAGAAAACTATACAGAGCACAAATCAAAGCCACTGTTGTATTGCAAAGACAATCTTGATGAAGAACCAGAGATGTGACTTAAGTGGACAAATAGATGAACAACAGAAAAGGCTTAAACGATATAGGAAAGACTTCCTCAAACTGAAATATACAGCAATTGTAGTGCAGTTGCACTACCTTGCTTATGAAGCAAGAAAACTATACAGAGCACAAATCAAAGCCACTGTTGTATTGCAAAGACAATATAGATCCTACTTCTTGATGAAGAACCAGAAAGGTGATTTAAGAAGACAAATGGATGAACAACAGAAAAGGCTTAAACGATACAAAGAACGATTAAATAAATGTGTGACAATGAGTAAAAAGCTGCTAATAGAAAAGTCTAAAGAAGAGAGACTTGTCTGTCAAGACAAAAGTATGCAGGACCGATTGCGATTAGGACACTTCACTATAGTCCAGCATGGAGCTTCCTTCACTGAGCAATGGACAAATGGTTATGCATTGCAGAATCTCATTAAACCACAAGAGCAGATAAATATGCAGAGAATGGAAGTTGAACAACAGAGGAAGCTGCTAGAAAACGAAAACTTGCAGCCATGGGTCAGATCCAACCTACCAAGAGGAAAACAAAGCAAATACATGAACCAGGAAATGAAACGCATAATATCAGGAACAGGAAGAAATTTGCAAATTAGATTAGGACATTTAAAAATGGAAGAAGCAAAGATACAGGCAGAGCTAGAGCGATTAGAAAGTGTTTGCAATTTACACACAAAGGAACGGAAAATAATAACACATAAAGCAAGGGGTAATGTATTTGGTTTAAGGAAGATGGGTGGAATGAAAAATGTATGTGCTGGTTTAGAGAGGATTATTACAGTTATGAGGATGTATTGTAAGATGAATGTAATAATACCATTTTGCAACAGTGTATTAATCAATTATATTTTAGGTAAAAAGCATATTACCATGGTTTAGAAATGATTATTACAGTTATGAGGATGTATTGTAAGATTACTGTAATAATACAATTGTGCAACAGTGTATTAATCAATGATATGTTGGTAAAGAGCATAAACCGTGCAGGTGAAATTAAGTTAAATGGGGAGTAGTGCGGTGTATGTACTAGAAATGGTGTTACCTGCCTCCAAGTTAAAGGGGGAGGAGTGTTAGGCATGTAATAGAAATGGTGTGACCTGCCTCCAAGTTAAAGGGGGAGGAGTGTTAGGTATGTGATATGATTAGCATATGTGATGTCTTGTGCAAGTACGCATGCGCGGGGGGAGACTCAAGGTGGCGTCCTGGAATAAAGAAGGTTGTTAGTGTACTCCCGTGTCTGAGTGTTATTTTAAGTCTGTCCCAAGCACACAAATACACAACACTTTGCCTAATCAAAGTCGTCTTGCCTAATTAATGTTGCCTTGCCTAATTAATGTTGCCTTGCCTAATTAATGTTGCCTTGCCTAATTAATGTTGCCATGCCTAATTAAAGTTGCCATGCCCAATTAAAGTTGCCTTGACCAATTAAAGTTGCCTTGCCTTCTATATAATTAAAAGTCTAATCTTGACCACTTCCTGTTTGCGCTTTATATTGATTTTAGAAAAAACGCTACCATGTAGGGCTGTGATTTTTTGCCATCTTACTCAGTCCCCCTCCGCTCATCAGGTGCCGATGATTTTTCCCATCAATGAAATATAAAAGAGTTATTAGTGTTTAAAAAATGTTGAGATTCTCTCTCCTGTCAATCATGCCATGAAGGCCACGCCCCTTCTGGTGGTAGGGGGGAGAGACTATAAAACCCAGAAGTGTGGGCGTGGCTCAGTCTCTGCAAGATGGAGGAGGGAGAGGTCACGACTCGCTGTCTTTAGTGGCACCCTGCTTGAAATGGTATGAAACTGCACTTGAATTTGGTGGCCTTGCACCCTGCTTGAAATGGAATTTCAAGGAAAAGCCGTGAGTCAACTGCCAGCCCACCAACTGTGAGTGAGTGATCTGCCAGCACAACAGGCTTGAGTGACTGAGCCGCCAGTCCAAGAATCCATTCGGCCCACAATGTCCATACTAAACCTCTGGAAACCAGTCCCTTCAGCCCACAACACCCATACTAGCGCTCCAGAAAGCCCCCACCCCCCACTGGCCACCAATATTGGATTTGGTGGAGAGGTGGAATATTGCGTTGGGGGACCGTGTGATGCTGGGACCCAACAGGTCCCACTTAGTCTAGTTATTATATTACTAAAACTCTCATCTTGTTTGTTTCTATGTCTGTACTTCTGTGCAGGCTGTGCTCCCGGAACTATGCCAAAACGATACACGATAGCGCTACTCACCTTTGTCCTGGTGTGATGTATCAAGTTGTGTTTAGATTATTGGTATATTTTACATGTTATTTACATTTTAAACTTTACAAAACCCCACTTTGAGAAAATGTTCTTCAATCTGCATTGGAGACATCACAATGGGATCTCATTTACATAAACTGCCCATCAGCAATGTTCCACCCCTCAATGACATCACAGTGGGGTCTCATTTACATTTAAAAAATTGTTTTCAAAAACACAGCAGCTTCCACCTCACAATGACGTCAAGAGGGGTAGGGAGGGGAGAGGTGAGAGTGGGGAGGAGAGGAGAAAGAAGAGGAAGTGAGGGAAGCGGAAATGAGAGTGGGGGAGGGGAGGAGGGGAGGAGGAGAGGAGAAAGAAGAGGGAGGGTGAATAGGAGGGGGAGGGAGTGCTGAGGAATGAGGGGAAATGAGCCGCACCTTCTCAGTTAGGGGCTATGGGTAAGGGGTGGAATATTCCATTGGGGGAATGGGTTGCTTTGGGGAAACGGGTGAGTGGTGGAATTTTGCGTTGGGGGAATGGGACCCAACGGGTCCCGCTTGGTATAATGTATATTACTAAAACTCTCATCTTGTTTGTATGCGTTCATGCGTGTGATCACGAAACTACACCAAAACGGTACACGATAGCACTACAATTCTGGCCCACCTTACCATTGTCCTGGGGTGTGCTGTGGCAAGTTTTGTTCAGATTGATGTTATATTTTACACGTTATTTACATTTAAATCTTTGCAAAAAACACTTTTACAAAAATCACTTTTCCACGCCCTGCCCATTAACTGTGTATGACGTCACAATGGGATCCTGAATCTAATTTACATTAAAAACCACGATTTAAAAAAAAAAAAATCAGTTTTAATCAAATTGTTCCGTTTTCATTCACAATGCCGTCACAATGGGATCACAAATCTCATTTACATAAAAAAACCTGTTTTAATCAAATTCTTGGGGGGAGGTTTCATTTAAAACAAAAATAAATCGCGATTTTCTTCAAATTTATGATGCATCAACACCTAGACTTGTCTGGGGACTTGTGTACTAGATGCCCCAATGAACTCCAAATTAGTGGGATTAGCTAGTTCTGTGCATCTGCTACAGAGAGTTCTGTTTTTGTAAGCTTCACATTTTAATTGTTATTAGATTTTTCTTTCCTGGCATGCAGTAGGAGTACAAGTTATTTCAAGGTCAGCTTCGCACAAATCTCATGATATTTCTTCTTTTATTTTGTGTATATATCACAGCTTCTAAATAAATAACATTGTCTGATAATACAACATTTATGCTTCCCATAGGCTATGTCAATTGGATTATCTCATAATAATGAAAGTACTTATGAAAGTACTTATTCATGAATTGTATGACTTTACCAGATTTGCAGGAACAATCCTTGATATTGATCGTGGGAGATATACAGTATTATGCAATCTTAAGTAAGTACTATATTTTGACTTGAATCTCAAGGTGACTATTGCTTTGGAGTTGCTATTCTTTAACATTAGTTCATAGCTATTTTCATCATTTTCTATAAAATAATAGCAGAGTAATTCATTGACTCAAATGTTAGTGAGTGGAACTTTCCATGTGCCACTGTTGCAATCTATCACGCTGTTCTGATGTTCTTATACTTCATTTAACAATTGTTTAATGATGGTGCTTAAGAGAGGAGAACTTAAAGCAATTACTGGAACTAAGTAAACTCTATACTGTGGGCTTGGTAATCCAGTACCAAGGCAGAACTGCAATGACCTTTAGAGCTGGTAATGATTGACATGACAACCTGACCTAATGAATAGAAGCAGATTTGTCTTAAGGTGGCTGGAATTCTTCTCACTGTATCCCAGATGGTCTTCATGCATAACAGATGGTGTTGTCCGGACTTGACAAGCAGCAAAAGACTTATCAATGTCTGTATGTTAGGATGGTTAAGCCGTAGCAGTATTGTTGCTGTGGCCCCTAACTTTTGACATTGTCAATCTTCACTCATGCTGTCTGGAAGTGAAAAAAGTACAATTAGGGCAGGCAAAGCAGAACTATCCATGCAGAATCTTTACAGCATGGTTTTAAAACTCTTGGGATGTATTTATTTAACCAGCCTTCCTTCCATGAAAAGTGATATTGCTTCAGACTGATATTAAATCTGTCATATTAATCCAGATGTGGGACAGATTCTGAGTCCAGGGCAAAACAGGAAGTCTCTCTCAATCCATGGTCTGGTTCATTCTTAACTTTTAAATCAGAAAGGTTACAGCTTGGAAGGCCATCCCATTTCAGTGAATTTCAAGCAATCCAGCTGGTCCCGCTTCCCCAACTAATAGTCTTTTCTTTCAAGTATTTCTCCCATCCCCTTCTGATCATCATGATTGAATATGCTTCCATTACCTTGCTGTTAGTGCATTACAGATTTTTATCACTTGCTGCTTTGAAAAAAACATCTCAGTTTCAGTGCTTTTCTCAATCTTTGTCCTTTATTTCTTGATTTTTCTGTCAATTGTCCACAAGCTTCTCTTTATCAAATCATTGGTATTTAATAACTCATGAGTTCCCAACAGAACAATGCCATTTGGTTCAGCCAATTCATGGTTAAAACATCTCTCAATATTGCAATCAGTAAATCCCTAAAACACTCTACTGAAGGTCTTCAAACCATTCTTAAGGTGTAAAGTCCAGAGCTGGATGCAATGGTCCAGTTGAGAATGATCCAATCTCTCATAGATTAAATCTCTCATAGATCAGTCTGAAGAAGGGTTTCGGCCCAAAACGTTGCCTATTTCCTTCACTCCATAGATGCTGCTGCACCCGCTGAGTTTCTCCAGCATTTTTGTGTACCTTCTCATAGATTAAATCTTGTTTCTAATTAAAGCAAAAAACATACCTTTTTAAAAAAAATATTTAAACAACCTACCCTGGCATTGTCATCAAATTTTCTTCTTGTACTTTTTATTAAAATCCCACATTAAGTTTCACCTGCCACTCATCTGCCCATTCTACCAACCTTTTGAAATCTACTAATATCCTTCTCACACTTCACCATGCTTCCAAGTTATGTGTTGACTGAAAATTTTAAATGAATCCCTTGACACACAAGCCAATCTCATGAGTATCTATGTTAAGAAAAGTAGTGATCCTAGTACTAGATCCCTGGGTACACTATTTTACACTGCCCTGTAATCGAAAAAAATGATTATTCACAACTCTTCTCTATTGCCATTTTCTATCCATGCTCTTACTGCCCTTTTATTTATAACATTGGCTTCAATTCTGACCACCAATCTATACTGTTTCTCCTTTTTAAAGGTTCATATACATCATATTTCCCTCTGTGATCTTCTCTGTAAGCATTTGATTACGTATAATTCTAGCGTGAATTCAGTATGATTTGCCTTTAACAATTCCATACTAGTCAATCCAACTTTGTCCAACATAGAAACATAGAAAGTAGGTGCGAGAGTAGACCACCAGGTCCGTTGAGCCCGCACCGCCATTCGCTCATGGCTGAACACTAAACAGACACACTTACCCACAAACAGTAGACACAAGACACAGAACACAAGACACTACCCTCCCCTTTATACCGCTATCACCCCTCTCCACCCCAAGAACCTCGTGATCTCCTGGGGGAGGCAAAAAAACGGATAAAAACCCAGGTCCAATTCGGGAAAAAAATCCGGGAAATTCCTCTCCGACCCCAATCCAGGCGATCGACACTTGTCCAGGAGATCACTCAGGTCTTACTATACTAACCATACCTAGGTCCATATCCCTGCCCTCTCCCCGTAGCCCCTTATCCCCTTGGCAGCTAAAAAACCATCTATTTTAGTCTTAAATATATTTAAAGTTTCTGCTTCCACTGCTCCCTGGGGCAGTGAATTCCATAAATTAACCACCCTCTGGGTGAAGAAGTTCTTCCTCATCTCAGTTTTAAAAGAGCCCCCCCTTATTCTGCAACTATGTCCCCTAGTTCTAGTTTCCCCGATCATTGGGAACATCCTCGGTGCATCCACCCGATCAAGGCCCCTCACGATCTTATATGTTTCAATGAGATCGCCTCTCATTCTTCTAAACTCCAAAGAGTAGAGTTCCAGCCTACTTAACCTTTCCTCATATGTCAATCCCCTCATTGCAGGAATTAATCTTGTAAACCTTCGCTGCACTGCCTCCAGGGCTAGTACATCCTTTCTTAAGTATGGACCCCAGAACTGTACACAGTATTCCAAATGTGGTCTCACTAATACTGTGGATAGAAATGGCAATAGAGAAGAGTTGTGAATAATCACCAACTGCCATTTTGACTGTGATGATCAAAATTCCCATTCTGGCCAAGGTTAAACAACTGGCCTGCAGTCGCTGAGTCTATCCTGGTATTCTCTTTGAAATATTGACCTTTCTCCAGTCCTTGATTCCTGCTGATATTTGGATGATTATAGCTAATACTCTTGCAAAGTTCTCCTCACTTTTTTCAACAATCTAGACTGGTTCTGAACCAGTTAATTTCTCCGCCTTAAATACAACTACCCTTTATCAGATTTTATCCCACCAATTATTTCAAGTACATTTTCCTTTGCTGAGATTCCCGCAGCACCATACTCCTTGATGAAGACAGGTGTACTCATTTGGAACATTAACCATAACCACCGCCTACTGTTGATCTCCTTGATCCCTGACACTTGACAGTTCTTCAGATTGATGGAGCAGAAGTGAGAAAGCTGGTGGAAGGAGGGAGTAGAGGGGAAGGGGTAGGGCAAGAATTGACAACTTGGAGATGGGTCCAGGTGAGGAAGCATCAATGATTGGCAGATGGGTGGAAATAGTAACAGGCTAAGGCAAAAGAGAGCAGGTGTGGAATTAGGATGGGGAAATATGGGGCATAAAATGTAAAACCAATGGGAGGGATAGAGGGGGAAAGGGAACATGAGGTGGAAATAGGGAACTCAAATTAGGAAGAAGTGGGAGATGAATGGATGGAGGAGGGGAATGGAAAGGAAGGTGTTTTGGTGGGGAGGGGCTAACGAGGGAGATGAGAAAAGGGGATGAAGTTAATCCGAAAGTGGAGTATTCCATGCTCTGGAATTGTAGGCCACCCAAGTGGAACATTTGCATACTGGCCTCACGTTGGTAGTGGAGGAGGCCGAAAACAGAAAGGTCAGTATGGGAAAGGGAAGGGAACTGGTTAGCAAAGGAGCTCCAACAATCCCTGGTGGAGAGAGCACGTGTTCAGCAAAATGGTTGACTAGTCTACGCTTATAGTGAGTCATAGAGTGATACAGTGTGGAAACTGGCCATTTGGCAAAACTCACCAACACTGGCCAACAATGTCCCAGCTACCCTAGTCCCACTTGCCTGCGCTTGGTCCATAACCCTCCAAACCTGTCGTATCCATGTACCTGTCCAACTGTTTCTTAAACGATGGGATAGTCCCAGCCTCAACTATGGCAGCTTGTTCCGTACACCTACCACCCTCTGTGTGAAAAAGTTATCCCTCGGATACCTATAAAATCTTTTCCTGTTCACATTGAACCAACAGTATGTCCTCTGGTCGTCGATTCTCCTACTCTGGGTAAATGACTGTGCATCTACCCGATATATTCCTCTGATGATTTTGTATGCCTCTGTAAGATCTCCCCTCATCCTCCTACGATCCATGGAATAGAGACCCAGCCTACTCAACCTCTCCCAATAGCTCGCACCCTCTAGTCCTGGCAACATCCTCATGAATATTTTATGAACCCTTTCAAGCTTGACAATATTTTTCCTACAACATGGTGCCCAGAACTGAACACAATATTCTAAATGCGGTCTCAGCAACGTTCTTATACAACTGCAGCATGACCTCCCAACTTCTATACTCAATACTCTGACTGATGAAGGCCAAAGTGCCAAAAGCCTTTTTGACCACCTTATTTACCTGCGACCCCACCTTCAAGGAATCATGCACCGGTACTCCTAGATCCCCCTGCTCTACAACACTACCCAGAGGCCTACCATTTAATGTGTAGGTCCTGCCCTTGTTCCACGTCGCAAAGTGCAACCCCTCACACTTCTCTGTATTAAATTCCATCAACAATTCCTCCGCCCACCTGGCCAATCGATCTAGATCCTGCTGCAATCGTTCACAACCATCTTCACTATCTGCTAAACCACTAACATTTGTATCATCAGCCAACTTGCTAATCTTGCCCTGTATGTTCTCATCCAAATCATTGATGTAGTTGACAAACAGTAACGGGCCCAGCATCAAAACCTGTGGCACACCACTAGTCACAGGCCTCTATCTGAGAAGCAAGCCATCATCCTCTGCTTCCTTCCATGGAGCCAATTTGCTATCCATTCAGCTATTTCTCCTTAGATCCCATGAGTTCTAACCTTCCAGAGCAGCCTACCGTGCGGCACCTTGTCGAACACCTTACTAAAGTCCATGTACACAACATCTACAGTTCTGAAGTCCATGTACACAACATCTACAGTTCTGCCTTCATCAGCCTTTTTGTTCACGTCTTCAAAAAAATCAAACAGATTTGTGAGACACGACCTCCCATGTACAAAACCATGCTGACTGTCCCTAATCAGCCCTTGTCCATCCAATGCCTATATATCCTATTCTTCAGAATACTCTACATAGAAACATAGAAAATAGGTGCAGGAGGAGGCCATTTGGCCCATCGAGCCAGCACCGCCATTCATTGTGATCATGGCTGATCGTCCCCTATCAATAACCCATGCCTGCCTTCTCCCCATATCCCTTGACTCCACTAGCCCCTAGAGCTCTATCTAACTCTCCCTTAAATCCATCCAGTGATTTGGCCGCCACTGCCCTCTGTGGCAGGGAATTCCATAAATTCACAACTCTCTGGGTGAAAAAGTTTATTCTCACCTCAGTCTTAAATGACCTCCCCTTTATTCTAAGACTGTGGCCCCTGGTTCAGGACTCACCCAACATTGGGAACATTTTTCCTGTATCTAGCTTGTCCATTCCTTTTATAATTGTATATGTTTCTAAGAGATTCCCCCTCATCCTCCTAAACTCCAGTGAATACAAGCCTAGTCTTTTCAATCTTTCCTCATATGACAGTCCCGCCATCCCAGGGATCAATCTCGTGAACCTACGCTGCACCGCCTCAATCACAATGATGTCCTTCCTCAAATTAGGAGACCAAAACTGCACACAATACTCCAGATGTGGTCTCACCAGAGCCCTATACAACTGCAGAAGAACCTCTTTACTCCGATACTGAAATCCTCTTGTTATGAAGGCCAACATTCCATTAGCTTTCTTCACTGCCTGCTGTACCTGTAAGCCAACTTTCAGTGACCAGTGTACAAGGACGCCCAGGTCTCGCTGCACCTCCCCCTTACCTAACCTAACCCCATTGAGATAATAACCTGCCCCCTTGTTTTTGCCGCTAAAATGTGGATAACCTCACATTTATCTATATTATACTGCATCTGCCACGCATCTGCCCACTCTCTCAACCTGTCCAGGTCACCCTGCAACCTCCTAACATCCTCTTCACAGTTCACACTGCCACCTAGCTTTGTGTCATCCGCAAACTTGCTAGTGTTGCTCCTAATTCCCTCATCCAAATCATTAATATATATGGTAAACAGTTGCGGCCCCAACACCGAGCCATGCGGCACGCCACTCGCCACTGCCTGCCATTCTGAAAAGGACCCGTTCACTCCTACTCTTTGCTTCCGGTCTGCCAACCAATTTCCTATCCATGTCAACACCCTACCCCCAATACCATGTGCTCTAATTTTAGTCACCAGTCTCCCGTGCGGGACATTATCAAAGGCTTTCTGAAAGTCTAGATACACTACATCCATTGGCACCCCTTCATCCATTTTTCTTGTCACATCCTCAAAAAATTCCAGAAGATTAGTCAAGCATGATTTCCCTTTCATAAATCCATGTTGATTTGGACTAATCCTTTTACTGCTATCCAAATGCCCCATTATTACCTCTTTAATAATTGACTCCAGCATCTTTCCCACTACGGAAGTCAGGCTAACTGGTCTGTAATTCCCCATTTTCTCTCTCGCTCCTTTCTTGAAAAGTGGGATAACATTAGCTATCCTTCAATCCACAGGAACTGATCCTGAATCTATTGAACATTGGAAAATGATCACCAATGCGTCCACTATTTCTAGAGCCACCTCCCTGAGGACCCTGGGATGCAGACCATCAGGCCCAGGGGATTTATCATCCTTCAGTCCCATTAGCCTACCCAATACTATTTCTCGCCTAATGAAAATTTATTTCAGTTCCTCTACCCCTTAGATCCTCTGTCCTCCAGTACATCTGGGAGATTGTTTGTGTCTTCCTTAGTGAAGACAGATCCGAAGTACCTATTCAACTCTTCTGCCATTTCCACGTTGCCCATAATAATTTCACCCGTGTCTGCCTTCAAGGGACCCACATTTGACTTTGCTACTCTTTTTCCCTTAACATATCTAAAGAAGCTTTTACTGTCCTTCTTTATATTCCTGGCCAGCTTCCCCTCGTACTTCATCTTTTCAGCCCGTATTGCCCGTTTTGTTTTCTCCTGTTGTCCTATGAAAGTTTCCCAATCCTCTGTCTTCCGGCTACTCTTTGCTGTGTTATACATCTTTTCTTTTAGTTTTATTCCATCCCTAACTTCTCTTGTCAGCCACGGTTGCCTCCTACTCCCCTTAGAATCTTTCTTCCTTTTTGGGATGAAATGATCCTGCGTCTCCCGGTTTATGCCCAGAAATTCCTGCCATTGCTGTTCCACCGTCATTCCTGCTAGGATCCCTTTCCAGTCTACCTTGGCCAGCTCCCCTCTTATGCCTTCATAGTCCCCTTTGTTCAACTGCATCACTGCCACTTCCGATTTAACGTTCTCCTTCTCAAATTGCAGATTAAAACTAATCATATTATGATCACTACCTCCAGGTGGTTCCTTGACCTCGAGTTCTCTTATCATATCGGGTTCATTGGACAACACTAAATCCAGAATTGCCTTTTCTCTGGTCGGCTCCATTACAAGCTGCTCTAAGAATCCATCTCGGAGGCATTCTACAAACTCTCTTTCTTGGGGACCTGAACCAACCTGATTTTCCCAGTCTACCTGCATATTGAAATCCCCCATCACCACAGTGGCATTACCTTTGTTACATGCCAGTTTTAATTCCTGCTGCAACTTACACCCTACATCCGGGTTACTATTTGGGCGTCTGTAAATAACACCAATTAGTGTCTTCTTGCCTTTACAATTCCTCAACTCAATCCACAGTGACTCTACCTGTGAGCTTCCTTTCCTGTTAATTCTGGGGTCATTTGCCATCCCTTTACTCTCTTTCCCTTTAACTCCGTCCTCGACTATCCCATTTGACACGCCACCCCTCTTATTCAGTTTAAAACCACCTGTGTAGCAGTGGCAAACCTGCCTGCCAGAATGCTGGTCCCCCACCTGTTAAGATGCAATCCATCCCTTTTGTACAGTTCCCCCTTACTCCAAAACAGATCCCATGATCTAAGAATCTAAATCCCTGCCCCCTGCACCAGTTCCTCAGCCACACATTCAGGTCCCGTATCTCCCTGTTCCTGCCCTCACCAGCACGAGGAACTGGAAGCAAACCGGAGATAACAACCCTGGAGGTCCTGCTTTTCAGCATTTTTCCGAGCTCTCTAAAGTCACGCTGCAGAATATTCATCCCCTTCTTTCCGACATCGTTTGTGCCAACATGCACTACCACTTCTGGCTGTTCACCTTCGCCCTTGAGGATTTTCTGCACTCTGTCCGTGACATCCTGGATCCTGGCACCAGGGAGGCAGCACACCATCCTCGAATCCCGCCTGTTGCCGCAGAAATCCCTGTCCGTACCTCTCACAATGGAGTCTCCCACTACAATGGCGTTGCCTGACGTTGGCCTCTTTGGTTTTGGCTCAACAGCCCTTTTTGCTTCGCAAGCCAGTCCGCCGCTCAGTGTGATAACGTCTTCTGGCCCGACGGCTTCTAAGTGGGTGAACCTGTTCACAAGGGGTACAACACCCGGGGACCTTTGCATTCCAAATTTCCCTCCCTTTCTCACTGTTACCCACTTTCTCTCTTCCAGTAACTTAAGTGTAACAATCTTACTGTAGGACTTGTCGAGGAACGACTCCGTTTCTCGGACGAACCTGAGGTCATCCACTTGCTTCTCCAGTTCCCCAACACGGTCCTTCAGGAGCTGTACCTGGATGCACTTCTCACATTTGTAGCAGCCAGAGGTACCAGCAGTGTCCTTGACCTCCCACATACTGCAAGCATCACACTGAATCAGCTTGCCTGACATCTTTCGTCTCTCCCTCTCCAGCGTTTTGAGTAGCCTCCTTGCCAAAGACTCTCAAGCCAAAGACTCACACTTTTCTTACAGGGCACTTCCTCACACAAGGCCGCTCCCTCACTTCCGCTCCATAAGAGCCGTCCTGCTTATATTGACTGATAAATTGTCTAATTTACCAATTTACAAACCAAATTCCTCAGTTTTAAACTGTTTTCCCACTCTGACTCACTTCTAACTCTCCTCCCACTCGGGCTAGAGCCAATCAGTGTTTTTCCTGCTTCGCTTTGTTGCTGTTGCTTTAAAATCCACGGGAGCTCTGAGCTCTACAGTAACTTACCAACTACAGATGTCAAGCTCACCGGCCTATAGTTCCCAGCATTTTCCCAGCAGCCCTTCTTGAAAAGAGGCACAACATTTGCCACCCTCCAATCCTCTGGCACTTCTCCTGTATTTAAGGCCAAATCATCAATTTTAACCAGGGCTCCAGCAATTTCTTCTCTAGTTTTCCGCAATGTCCACATATATATCAGATCAGGCCCCGGAGATTTGTCTACCTTCAAACATGACAGTACCTGCAGTACTTCCTCAACGTTAACCCTGACTGCTCTCATGACACTTCCAGTGACTGCTCCAATTTTCCGTCCTGTCTTTCTCCTCGGTAAATACAGAAGAGAAATACTCATTGAGGACCTTGCCCATCTCCTGTGGCTCCACACAGAGGTGACTGCTTTGATTCCTGAGAGGTCCAACTCTCTCTCTAGTTACCCTTTTCCCCCTTATGTATTTATAAAATATTTTGGGATTGCCTTTATGCTACCCGCCAGAGCTCTCCTGGCCCCTTTTTGCATTTCTGATCTACTTTTTTAGTTTTCTCCTTTGTTCCCAAAACTCCTCCCGGGATGCACTTGATCCCAGCTGCCTATGCCTGTCCCATGCATCCTTCGTGTTTTTGACTAACATCTCAATTTCCCTCATCAGCCAAGCTTCCTTACGTTTGCCTGCTTTGCCTTTCACTCTAACATCCTGAGCTCTCTGCAGTACACTTTTAAAAACATCTCATTTGGCCGATGTTCATTTCCCCTCAAATAATCTGCTCCAGTCAACTTGAGCGAGATCTTCTCTCAAACCCTCAAAGTTGATCTGTTTTGTAGTAA
Source organism: Amblyraja radiata (assembly GCF_010909765.2). Taxonomy (NCBI): domain Eukaryota; kingdom Metazoa; phylum Chordata; class Chondrichthyes; order Rajiformes; family Rajidae; genus Amblyraja; species Amblyraja radiata. Next base: position 106,962,529 of record NC_045956.1, on the reverse strand, counting down.
ATGCCTACTATGTTCTGTGTGCTGAAGCAAAGCAAGAATTTCATTGTCCTATCAGGGACACATGACAATAAACTCACTTGAACTTGAACTTGAAAGTTGGCCTTACCCCAGTTGAGCATTTTAACATGTGGACCCTCTCCATCCCGATCCATAACTATCTTAAACCTAATCGAACTGTGGTCAAACTGGGGTGCCGCATGATGGCAGCCTCAGCCTACAGTCGGTCTGTTTTTCCATCTTTTTTTAAATTTTTAGTGTTTAAAAAGTATGTGTTGGAGGTATCTTTAGTATTTCTATGTGGGGGAGGTGGGTAGGGTAAGGGGGAAACCGTTTCCCAGTCACGCGACTCGGAGAATAGTCGCATCCTCGCCCCCCCCCCCCCCCCCTCGCGGCCTACCAACTGGACTGGCGCGGCCTTTCCTGCTGGGGACCGGCCAAAGCATCAGCGGCAGCGCAGCACTGGATTTACCGTGGAGCGGGCGATGCCTTACCTGGGATCGCCGTTTGTAGAGCTTCAGCGCGGGTGGCGCTGACTTCAACATCACTGAGTCCTGGGATCCCTTTGCCGAGGGCCGCCAGCGTGAATCTCCGCCCAGCGCAGCCTGTGGACTTCGGGAGATGTCGGAGTTCCATCATCCCGGCGAGAAGGCCTGAACATCGGTCCGCCCGTACCAGTGACTGCGGGGGGCTTCAGGAGGCCCCGACCATGGGTGAACATCAAAGAGGAGGATGACTGAACTTTGGGCCTTCCCTCACAGTGGGAAACTTTGACTCCACTGTGTGGGGGATGTTTATGTTAAAGACTATCATGTTCTGTTCTTCTCTTTCTATTCGTATGGGTGTATGGTGACCCCAAATTTCTCTGTACCAATTGGTGCATGTGACAATACATGTTTCCTGTCTTGTCACTTGTCCCAAAAGGCTCCTCCACACACACTTCATTGACTTGCCCTTCCCAATTTCCCAATACTAGATCCAGTGTTACCCTCTTATATATGTGGGGCCTCTACATACTGTTTTAGAAAACTCTCCTGAACATTTTTGAGGAATTACACCCCATCTAAACCCTTCATGTTATGATTTTCCCAGTCTATATTGGGAAAGTTGAAATCCCCTACTATAACAACCTTATTCAACCTGCAGCTGTCTGCAATCTCCCGGCACATTTGCTCTTCTAATTCCCGTTGACTATTTGGGGGTCTGTAGTACACCCCCAACAAGGTGATCATCCCTTTCTTGTTCCTCAGCTCCACCCATATAGCCTCACTAGACGAACCGTATGTGATGTCACCTGTGAACACAGTCGTGACATCCTCCTTAATGCAGGAAGATTGTTCCCGATGTTGGGGAAGTCCAGGACAAGGGGTCACAGTTTAAGGATAAAGGGGAAATCCTTTAGGACCGAGATGAGAAAAAAAATTTTCACACAGAGAGTGGTGAATCTCTGGAACTCCCTGCCACAGAAGGTAGTTGAGGCCAGTTCATTGGCTATATTTAAGAGGGAGTTAGATGTGGCTAAAGGGATCAGGGGGTATGGAGAGAAGGCAGGTACAGGATACTGAGTTGGATGATCAGCCATGATCATATTGAATGGCGGTGCAGGCTCGAAGGGCCGAATGACCTACTCCTGCACCTATTTTCTATGTTTAACCAACAATGCAACACCCCCTCTTTTTCCCTCACCCTGTCTCTCCTGAAGCTCCTGTACCTCGGAACATTGAGCTGCGCTGTAAGGCAGCAACTCTACTGGTGTGCCACTGTGCCACCCTTATCTATCAGGTTCAATGGTTTATTCAAGTACACAAAGTAGTGTCATGGCATCTTTTTAATTTATTGGAGAGGTCTTAGTTTAACATCTTATCCAAAGGCAATTCAAGGTTTGGATAGCAGATGGTGAAACAATTAAAATGGCACTGTAGGTGTGCAGGTGCTCTGAAAAGCAGGGGGGAGTTTGAAATTCAATATGATCATGGGAGCTGGAAGTGACTGGCTGGTAGGGTGAAGCCTTAGAGGAGTTTGGAAACAAAATATATAAATTTAAGTACACAAAAAAGCTGGAGAAAATCAGCGGGTGCAGCAGCATCTATAGATGCTGCTGCACCCGCTGAGTTTCTCCAGCTTTTTTGTGTACCTTCGATTTTCCAGCATCTGCAGTTCCTTCTTAAACACAACATATAAATTTAGGTAAAACAATGACTATCTACCTGATTGTACATACATGTAGCGTTGCATATTTGCGAGACTGCACCACATTGGAAAGTTTTGAATTCGGGTCACTGGAGATGGACGTGAAGAGTTAAAGACCTTTGTTTGTTTTTAATATCCTCATTTAGTAAACAATTTAACTTTACTCAGTGGTTAATCTTAGATAATGGGAAACGTTTACAATATCACGGCATGGTGCAACGCAGAAGATTTGTCTACGAGCCACTTGCAACATATTTAATGATAAAATATCTAGATTGACAACAGCTGCGCCAATTCTTTTGTCAGGGGCAGGAAAACACAATTAAATTCAGCATGAATTGTGAATAATTAATACATGAAGTTAATCATTGCAGGACAGAATTATCTTCATCCTTTGGTGATTCACTACTGCACGGAATTCATTCTCAAATCAGACTTTCTCATCTTTTAACTGAACCCCTGTGCATTGATTTAATGGTTTACATTTTTGCTTGCGCTTAAGCAAACGTTAACACTTCTTCCAGCAGCAAGTCATTGCTGGTCTGATACTTTGGTCTGGTTCACTCCGCCACTTGCAAGATGATTAGAGATGCGCAGTGGGTTTGTTGACGGGGACTTGGCACACAGCGCTGATTCTGCTGAGCGCAACTGGAGTCGAGCAAACCGACAGTAACCCAGGTAGGATCGAGCCGGGTCTGTCCGTCACAAAGCAATCTCCACTCTTCGGTTACTTGCAGACCAAATATTTTATTTGCAAAATGTGCCAGAAATCCCCAAAGTGAGTCTGCTTTGGACATTTTAATCGGGCCCAAAACATTCCCTCCTCAGATGCTGCCTGACCCGCTCGGTTATTCTAGCACTGTTTTGTGCCGAATATGAATGGAACTTGGAAATGGAGTGCGAAACACCGCTGACCGTTTCGTTTTCTGCATTTCGAATCATGGTTTGACAATTCTTTGCTATTTCCCATTGACTTGCGCTTATCCTATATTCGCTTGTTGACAAACAATTCGACGTTGTGCATACCTCTAACATATAGTGAGTGTTTTCTGGCGGACTCTATAACTTTTGCACAATGCGGTACTCGCATTGTGGAAAGGGCGAGGCAGTAATATGGGTCAAACTGAAGACCCGAAACGTCTCATCTCCATGTCCTTCACAGACACTGCCTGGCGTTGAGTTTCTTCAGCATTTTTTGTGTTGACCAAGATTCCAGTGTCTGCAGTTCCTTCTGGCTTAAAATGGGTAGCATGGCCGGATTTGAGGTGAGCAGTCAAGGAATAATACTACCCCCTCCCAGATCATCAAACAAAAAGATACCACATAGATTTAGCAACGCAATTCCGCAGAGACTTGCCGGATGGGCATTTTGGTAGATGGCTGGTGTTCGGAGAAAGTGATGTAATTCATCAAGCTGACCCGCATTACATAAACCAGGAAGTAATGGGGATGCAAGAAATGACAGATGATGGGATCTTGATCTGAACACAAAATGCTGGGGGAATTCAATGGATCAGGCAGCATCTATGGAGGGGATAGATAGACAGGTAACATTTTGGATTGGCATCATTCTTCAGACTGAGTGGGGCAGAGGGGGGTGGGAGTTAGGGGATAAAGGTGTGTGTGGGATGAAGCCTGGCAAGTGGTAGGTGAAGGTACACAAAAATGCTGGAGAAACTCAGCGGGTGCAGCAGCATCTATGGAGCGAAGGAAATAGGTGACGTTTCGGGCCGAACCCTTCTTCAGACTGATAGTGGTAGGTGAATGTTGGTTTGGTGGAGGCGGGAAGTGATTGGCAGATGGGTGGAGGTGGAGATGGGGGGGGGGGGGGAGGTTGGGAGGTTGGGAGGTCTTACTTGAAATTGGACAATTACATGCATAATTGGTAAACTTTGTTTCAGCCACTGCAGAACACTAACAATTCGTTTCAGAAGCAAATTGAAATATCCATCGACTTTAAAAATCATGTTATTTTTTTGTGAAGATAGACACAAAGTGCTGGAGTAACTCACGCAGAGGAGGAATGGATCAAGTTTCAGGTCGAGACCCTTCTTCAGACTCCATTGGTGAAGTATCTTGGACATAGGTCAGGGAGGTCTTGACCCGAATCGTCACCCATTCCTTCTCTCCAGAGATGCTGCCTGTCCCGCTGAGTTACTCCCGCACTGTATCTATCTTTGGTTTAAACCAGCATCTGCAGTTCCTTCCTACACATGTTATACTGAGGGAATGGCTTATTTTCTCATGAGCTCATCAACTCGCCTTTTATTCTATTTTAACCACTTATTCTACTCAATTAATTTATAGTAGTTAGTTAACCTATGCATTCTTGGGTGGAAACACACGTGGTCACAGGGAAAACTTGCGAGCTTCACATAGACGACATTTGACAGCAGGATCAAACCTGGGTCCAAGAAACGGAGGCAGCAGTGCTAACTGCTGTCCAACACTCACTGTGCACCAAAATGCTTCCAAACAATTTAACTGATACTGAAAATTGACAATTAGAGCATGGCGTCCCTTTATCTCTTTTAAACATTAAAGCATATATATATATTCTAACAAATTTTCTTAATCCAATCTTTCCTTATCTCTCTGTTGCCCTTTCTGTATCTGATCTGATGTTGCATTCATCTCTTCGTTTCCATTTCCAAGGTCTTTGTAATTGTTATTTCTCCAGCATGGAGTCAGTATCAGCATAGTCGTTGGAAATGTTGCTTACATTCAGGGCTGACATGTCAGGTTGGCAAAAAATGTGATGAAACCATTCCTAATTTCTAATTTTGAAGTCATTTGTAGTATTCTCTGAATTTCTTTTTTTTTTGTTTGCCAGAGAATTAACATAAACTGTGTAACTTTCAGTAATATCCCCATAATATCAGCAGATAAGCTCTTTCACAAGTGGCCAGCACACACTGACAGCAACCAGATATGAAACTCTACAATTGATGTGTTCCAAGAACAGATAAATTATTTTAATGCCCCCATCCCCCGCAACTGCACGTTGGGGGAACAGACCCAACGGGTCTGCACTTGGTATAGTATACTGTTAAAAGTTCCATCTTGTATATATGTATACATGTGTCTGTCGTATATGCCTTTCTACCTTTGTCAAAACAGAAATTTTCACAGATTATTAATCACATTAACCCAATTGACAAAATAAACTGCTTCTCTTCACATTACATGCTATTTTTCACAGCTTATACCGTTTTAAAAATAGCGAAAACCAACTTTTTAAATCGGCAAACCTCCTTCAACCCACTTCAAGTGACATCACAAAGTGGTGGTGGGCGGCCACCAAGGGTGAGAGGGCAGCCACCAGCTTCCAGTGATGTCAGAGGAAGGGCCGCATTTAAATTAACGTTCCGCTTTTTCTGACTGCGACACCCCGGCTGGGGTTTTACGCGGCCATCAAGGAGGCATCAAGACAGCGGCATTGAAGGAGTCATCGAGGCCATAGTGGTGAGGGTGAGGCCTCGCTCGGGTCCTCGGGTCCATGCCCGCCCGCGGCCTTGCACAGGTCCTCGGGTCCACGCACGCCCTCGGTCTCGCTCGGATCCACGCCCTCCCTCCCACACACTTTCCTATCGCGGACCAAATACTATTTGAAAGTAATACGGTCAACTCTCAACACCGTGGTGAAGGAATTCACTTACAGACCAGCTTCTAAAGTTATTCAAGGTCATTCTCCAACTTCACATTACTGACAGCAGCCCAGAAACCATAGAGACTTCAATGCACATAGTTCTGAAATTTGTTCTGAACAAGAGAAGGACAAAAATTACAAAGCCATAAAGTTACCGCCCAAACACCCACCACACACCCCCCTCCCCACCTCCCCCCCCCTCCCCACACACCCCCGTGCCCCCCACACCCCCAGCATTGCGTTGGGGGAACGGATAAGTGCTGGAATATTGTGTTGGGGGAGCCGACCTTGTTAAAAGATTTGAAATGCTGAGTTCATAATCATTTGTTTTAAATGTCATCGTGTTTCAAATATTTTCAATGATTTACAATAAATGTAGGAGTACAGATGCAATTAAATATGGCCATTCTTCATATCTGCTTGCAATTATATTATTTTGAACAATTGCATTGCTTTGGCCTTCATTGAATTGCTTTGTAATGTATTGTATTGTATTCAAATTTATTGTCATTGTCTCAATTAGAGACAACGAAATGAATTTTCCTTACAGGCAGTATCATAAAAATAAATAAATAATAAGTAATAAAACATATTAAAAATAAAATTGAATTAAAAAAAAGAAAAGCACAAACACAGAAAGTCCACGACACAACATAACACATTGGCACCAAGGTGAGGAAGGCACCATAGTCCAGCCAGCCTCCCCTCCGATCTTCCCAGATGTTCATCCGTGGTCTGGGCCTTCCGAGCACCCGCAGTCGCCGCACCGGGCGCCCGATGTTCAGGCCCTCACGCCGGGCTGGTGGAACGCCGATGCCGAACCCCGACGGTGAACATCCTCCTCCTCAGCGGCCCGGACCTCCTGATCAGCCGCCTCCCGCAGCCGGAGTCCGCAGCTCCCGAGTCCGCAGCTTCCGAGTCCGCAGCTCCCGAGTCCGCAGCTCCCGAGTTCGCAGCTCCCGAGTCGGGCGGAGTCGCAGGACCCCGCGTTGTTGATCAGCGCCGCCCGCGTTGGGAGCTCCGCAAACCGCAGCTCCATGATGTTGGTGCAGCAGGTCCAGCACTCCGGGCTCCAGACGGCGATCCCCGGTAAGGCATCGCCAGCCCCGCGATGTATCAGCGCTGTCCCGCCGCTGCTGGAGCTCTGGTCGATCCCGGCAGGAAAGGCCGCGCCAATCCAGTAGGTAGGCCGCTGGGGGGGTGAAGACGCGACTCGAATAATAGTCGCGTCCTCTCCAGGAAGCGACCGAAGGACGGTATCCCCCTTACCATGCCCTCTTCCCCCACATAAAGACATTTAAAAAAACATAAAAAACACACTTTAACATAACTAAAAAAACAAAAAGATCCCGGGCTGAAGGTGGAGGCTGCTGGCACCAGCGCCACCGGAAGTACAACATTGAATTGCTTTGTAAATATTTCTAAGCCTTTACATTTATGAGAGACCCAAAGGAATCTCGGAGTACTTGTACACTGATCTCTAAATAATGACACTTGAAAACTTCTCAGTAACAGTGACGAGAAGTGGAATCAGCCACTTGAGTATCGGACAGTTGCAGAGCACTAGGAGGCATTTGAGGATATTCAATAAGTTTGGGGAAAATCATATTGCAAATAGCTAAACCAACAAGCCCAGATGAAACACATCCCAAGCTGTTTTAAAACAAAAGAAGGTCATTGCAGAAGGCAACTGCAATTTTTCATTCTTCCCTGAGTATAACTGTGATGCAAGACAATTGGAGGATTAGCGTTATACTGCTGTTTAAAAAAAGATGAAGAGGTAACCTCATTGGTGTGCAATTAATTAGTGTAACTTTGGCAGGTGAATTATTGGAAATCATTCTAAGGGACAGTCAGCATGGTTTCATTTAGGAAAGGTTATTGCTAATTGAAATGTATGTAATGGAACAACAATGAGTACAAAACCAGTGCTGGAAGGAAAAAAATAACATTTTTCTCAACAACAAGCTAAATGACTTCCTTCTGTATTCAATTTCTCCCTGATTCTATATTTCTATTACTCTACCTATGTGTTACATTCTTCCAGTGTTGATCATTGCCCTCCTACCTCCACCCTGCCACAATCTATGACAAGTACAGATGTTATGTTTTTCGTTCCAGTGTGCAAATCTTTAATGTAAGCAGAGAACCACAAAGGTCCCACCACTAATGCTTGAGAAGTGATGACCCCATCTTTTTCTGTTCAAATAACCATCATGGTGGCGTAGCGATGGAGCTGCTGCCTTACAGCGCCAGAGACCCGGGCTCGATTATACTGCATTATTAATTATAGAGATTAACGGGTCCCTCTCAGAATGGCAGGCAGTGACTAGTGGGGTACCTAGCTGGGACCGCAGCTATTTACAATATATATCAATGATTTAGATGAAAGGATTCAAAGTAACATTAGCAAATATGCAATTGACACAAAGCTGAGTGGCAGTGTGAACTGTGAGGAGGATGCCATGAGAAGTAGGGCACATGCATGGTAAATGCAGTTTAATGCGGATAAATGTGAGATTACCACTTTGGTAGCAAAAGCAGAAAGGCAGATTACTATCTAAATGATGTCAAGTTGTGAAAGGCGGAAGTACAACGGGATCTGGGGGTCCTTGTTCATCAATCAATGCAAGTAAGCATGCAGGTACAGCAGGCAGTGAAGAAAGAGAATGGCATGTTGGCCTTTATAATAAGAGGAGTTGAGTATAGGGGCAAAGAGGTTCTTCTGCAGTTGTATAGGACCCTAGCGTCTCCATCCGCGGTGTTGGAGCCTCACCAACGGCTTGCCTGGCGACCAGGAGACCGTCCTCCCGTCGCCGGGCGGGAGTGGCTGAATCTGAACCCAACGGCTGTAACCCCAACACCAGACCCGCTCCCCTTCGCCTCCCCCACGCCACCCCCGCTGGGCCCACGCCACCCTCGCTGATCCCACGCCACCCCCGCTGCCCCACGCCACCCCCGCTGGGCCCACGCCACCCCCGCTGGGCCCCGGTCACCCCCGCTGGGCCCAAGCCACCCCCGCTGAGACCAAGCCACCCCCGCTGGGACCACGCAACCCCTACTGGGCCCAAGCCACCCCCGCTGGGCCCACCCCACCCCCACTGAACCCACACCACCCCCACTGGGCCCACGCCACCCCCGCTGGGCCCAAGCCACCCCCACTGGGCCCAAGCCACCCCCGCTGGGCCCACACCACCCCCGCTGGGCCCAAGCCACCCCCGCTGGGCCCATGCCACCCCGCTGGGCCCAAGCCACAGCCGCTGGGCCCACGCCACCCCCGCTGGGCCCACGCAACCCCCGCTGGGCCCAGGCCACCCCCACTGGGCCCAGGTCACCCCCGCTGGGCCCACACCACCCACGCTGACCCCCACTGGGCCCACGCTGACCCCCACTGGGACCACGCCACCCCCGCTGACCTCCACTGGGCCCACGCCACCCCCGCTGGACCCACGCCACCCCCGCTGGGGGGGGGGGAGAGAGGGGAAGGGCGGGGAGAGAGAGATGGGGGAGGAAGAGGGAAAGGGGGATTATCTTTAGTGAGATTGCAAAATTAAGGTAGGTTTTAGAGCTATTATATTTTATCCTCCATATGAGTAATATGAAACAATATCAAATAATATCAAACAATTGGAACTGCTTTCTTTTCCTTGATAACAATACTGACATAAATATACATTTTAATGGGATCATTATATACAGATGTAACATTTCCATTCCGAGAGCCGGGGTGGGGGGTGGGTGCAAATATGCGTCAAGCCGATAGCCTAATCGTTAATGAGTTAAAAGATAGCCTAATTTTTACAGAGCTGAGAAGAGGAATCGGAGCTGCCAAGAAAAGGGACTCTGAGAAGTTGAGGAGCAAGTTCTCCACTAGTGACACTTCTTCAGTTTGGAAGGGCATGCAAGAAATCACCAGCTATAAGAGGAAAGCCCCCCGCTCTTTGGACAATCGTCAGCTGACGAACTACCTGAATGAGTTTTACTGCAGATTTGAAATTCAGAAACGTAACCCTGGTACCCCCTCTCCAACAAACACAGCCAGACACCAGTCTGCAAAGAATGGACCCTGCACCCTCTCCTTCCCATTCACCACCTCACACCTACTTAAGGCAAGACTCCAGTAATGAAAAGAGTGGACCCTTTCCCACCCCCACCAATACTTCACACCCAATTACTCATTTTTAACCAGTCCCTGCAAAGATTCACTGTCCCGGCCTGCTTCAAAGTCTCCACTATTGTCCCTGTACCCAAAAAGGTAAGGATTACCGGTCTTAATGACTACAGGCTTGTCGCATTGACCTCTGTAGTCATGGAGACCGTTGAAAGGCTTGTGCTGGCTAAGCTGAAAAATATCACAATCCCTCTGCTGGTCCCTCTGCATTTTGCATATTGGGCCAATAGATCTGTGGATGATGCAGTCAATCTGGGCCTGCACTTCATCCTCCAGCACCTAGACCGCCAGGGGACCTATGCGAGGATTTTGTTTGTTGATTTTAGCTCTGCATTCAACACCATTGTGCCAGAGCTACTACGCTCCAAACTTTCTGAGTTGACTGTGCCTGAACCCCTCTGTCGGTGGATCACCAGCTTCCTGACAGACAGGAAGCAGCATGTGAGATGGCAAAGCATATCTCGGACCCACAAAAGCTCAGCATAGGTGCACCGCAAGATGCGTACTCTCCCCTCTCCTCTACTCTCGCCACACCAATGACTGCACCTCCACAGACACCTCTGTCAAGCTTCTCAAGTTTGCGGATGACACAACCCTGATTGGACTGATCCAGGATGGGGATCTCTGTACTCTTTTCAATTTGACATCTTTCCTATAACCTGGTGCCCAGAACTGAACACAATATTCTAAATGCGGTCTCACCAACGTCTTATACAACTGCAACATGACCTCACAACTTGTATACTCAATACTCTGACTGATGAAGGCCAAAGTGCCAAAATACGTTTTGACCACCTGATATACCTCCGACATGACCTTCAAGGAACCATGCAACCATCAACCATTCCTCTGCCCACCTGGCTAATTGATCCAGATCCTGCTGCAATCTTTCACAACCATCTTCACTATATGCAAAACCACTCACATCTGTATCATCAGCAAACTTGCTAATCTTGCCCTGTTCTGTGCTGGAGTAACTCAGTGGGCCAGGCTGAGTATAGAAGTTGGGAGGTCATGTTGCAGTTGCATAAGAAGTTGGTGAGGCTGCATTCAGAGTATTGTATTCAGTTCTGGGCACCATGTTATAGGAAAGATGTCATCAAACTGGAAAGGGTACAGAGAAGATTTACGAGGATGTTGCCAGGACTAGAGGGCCACAGCTATAGGGAGAGGTTGAGTAGGCTGGGACTCTATTTCATGGAGCACAGGTGGATGAGGGATGATCTAATAGAGATGTATAAAATCATGATTTGAATAGATATGGTTGAGTCTTTTGCCCAGAGTAGGTGAATCGAGGAGCAGAGGACATAAGTTTAAGGTGAACGGCAAAAGATTTAATAGGAATCTGAGGGGTATGTTTTTCCACACAAAGGGTGGTAGGTGTATGGAACAAGCTGCCAGAGGAGGTAGTTGAGGCGGGGACTATCGCAACATTTAAGAAACAGTTAGACAGGTACTTGGATAGGACAGGTTTGGAGGGATATGGATCAAACGTGGGCAGGTGGGACTAGTCCAGGCCACACTGTATCACTCTATGGCTCTATCTATCTTTCCCTCTCAAACCCATTCTCCTGCCTTCTCCCCATTACCTCTGACACCCGTATCAATCAAGAATCTATCAATCTCCTCCTGAAAAATGTCCATTGACTTGACCTCCCCAGCTGTCTGTGGCAATGAATTCCACAGTTCACCACTCTCTGACTTAAGAAATTCCTGCTCATCTCCTTCCTAAAGGAATGTCTTTTAATTCCGAGGCTGTGGCCACTGGTCCTAGACTCTCCCACTAGTGGAAACATCCTCTCCACATCCACTCCATCCAGGTTTTTACCAGGCTGGGACAGACGGCAACAGCTTCACACCCTGTCCCAAAGCTCGTGTCCTGTCCTACATCACCCAAGGCAGCAGCTACATTATAGGAGAGGGCAAGCACCGTAACAAAGTAGCTCACGATGGTTTGGGTAACATTCAAGAAAGTCTATGCATGCCACTTCATGAATATTACTGAAGAACGGTCTTGACCCGAAATATAATCTCCAGAGATGCTGCCTGACTCACTGAGTTACTCCAGCACTCTGTGACATTTCATCTATCCATGTTCTCCAGAGATGCTGCCTGACCCGCTGAGTTACTCCAGCACTCTGTGAAACATCGCCTATTCATATTCTCTGCAGATGCTGCCTGACCCACTGAGTTACTCCAGCACTTTGTGACTATTTTCCCTTCACCGATCTGCCCAAGCCCACTCTCCCCCCTCCTTTCCTATGTTCCTTTCCACCCATAAACCTCTCTCTGCCTTTACATTTCACTCCCCTTTCAAATCTGTTCTACTTATCTACATTCATTTTTCTTCTTAACTTTTTAGTCATAGAATGATGCAGTGTGGAAACAGGCCCTTCAGCCCAACTTGCCCACACCGACCAACATGTCCCATGTAAACTAGTCCCATTCACACGCGTTTGGCCCATATCCATCTAAATCTGCCCTATCCATGTACGTGTCCAAATGTCTCTTAAACATTAAGATAGTCCCAGCCTTAACTACCCCCTCTGGCAGCTCGTTCCATACACCCAGCACCCTTTGTGTGAAAAAGCTACCTCTCAGATTCCTGTTAATTTCTGAAATATTGGTCATAAATTTGGTGCAAAAATGCTCCAAAATAAAGCTCAGAATGCATCAGAGAGCATCTAAAACCCCTGAGCTTCCAGGGCCCGCTGGCATCGAGGGACTTCACGCTTCGCGCTCATGATGTGCGCAGCGCGCACACTATTTCACATTAAATTTTTTGTAATCCTGTCATGCCACCCCCCTTTTTGGAAAGCTTCGTACAGGCCTGCCTAGGGACCTGTTTCTGTGCTGTACCTCAGTCTACAACCACTCATCACTTCATTCTCTCCTTCCTGTCCTGGATTCAGCTGGCAAACTATTCTACAGCTTTCCCCCCACCCCCCTCCACGTTCACCAACATTTTGTATATTTTGGGATACCTCATCAAAGACCTTTTGCAAATCTGTCAAAAAAAATGGAATTTCACCCACGGAAAATAAATACAAGAGCATCTAAGACATGCATGCTCACTAACACACGCCAGGAGAGGCCAATCCCCAGCAACATTGGTAACAGCTGGGTCTAATTAGCTGACATCGCATTGACCCACCTGAATCTTGTCAACCTACTCCTTATAAAACCCAGGTATTCCAGCCAGAGGAGAGAAGGGAGAAGGTGAAAGAAGAAGCTGGGGAGGAAGAAAGAAGAGCGAGGAAGGAGAGAGAAAGTCAGGACCCTCTTTGCTAGTTGTTCCCCAGTTGCAGGTTTAAGGGAGTCTGAGTCACAAGAGCAAGCCAGCGACCACCAGCGCCACCGTGTGGTCAAGACTGGACTGCTGGAAAGAAGCCCTAGACAGCCAGCACCTCTATTGAGGCTACGACTAAATGGCTGGGGAAAGCCTTAGACAGCAGTGCCTCTTCCTGCCAGGGGATGTGCCCAGATACATAAAGACTAAGCCACCAGGATAAGCCAGAGACCACGAGCCTCACCTCTTCAAGCACAAAGACTGAGCTACCAGGAAAATCTAGAGACCACCAGCACCTCCTCTTGAGGAAAGGGTGAACTGCAAGTAGAAGCCTGAGATTGCCATACCGCCTCTTTCAAAAACCAGGACTGCGCTGCTGCGACACGCCTGAGATCGACAGTGCCACCATACATGCACCCTGAGTCATGTATGGGTCCCTGACGATGCGGGGCTGCACCCCCATACGGTCTTGGACTGACTTGTTGCTGTAAATAATGTGAATTCACCTTATTGCGTCTGGTCACTGCCAAACCCGGTGTCATTCCCCAACGCCACACTGGTGAAGAATGTGGGCAAACATACTGGCTACTCGCATGATGGAAGAAGAAAGTCAAATGGAGGATTGCTCCTGTTTCCAAAGTTTTCTTGGTGTTGAATGGGCTCCTTTTTCTGGATGTGCCACTCTATTCATTTGTCCGTCTTGGAGCCAAAGTATCATTCAGAAGGACTTCTCTTGAAAAGGAAAACAGCCCATTAAATCACCTTGAGACTAAATGATGCCACAGTCTGTGCAATTGAGTAAATGTATTGTCATGGGTTTACAGTTATGGGCCTGTCCCACTTAGACAACTCTTTAGGCGAGGGACTAGTTTTAATGGAATTCACCTACGGAATCTGGCGATAACCTACGACAGCAAAAACTGTCGCCACTGTCGTTGAAAATTTTTCAACATGTTGAAAATTTTGTGGCAGTCACCTGTAGTCACCCCAAAAATCCCCTAAGCAGGACAGGCCCATAAAGCTCTGCATCTCCACTCCAAGTGCTTTTTTATAGATGTTTAACTAACTAATTAGGCCATTGTTGCTAGAAATGCAAACAGAAAATGGTGCAAAACTGACAAAAGAAGAATTATCTGGTAGTGTTTTTTCTCTCAAGTCCCCAAATCATCATTAGGGATGGGGACAATATGACAGCAACCCCTCCCTCAGATGCCGCTCTGATCACAGGCTAGGAGAGGTTAGACAGGCTAGGAGAGGCTAATCCCCAGCATCATTAGTAATACCTGGGTCCAATTAGTTGGATCAACATACCTGAACCTCCTCAGTCAGCTCCTTGTAAAACCCAGGCATTCCAGCTAGAGGAGAGGGTGAGAGAAGAAGCGAGAGAAAGAAAGAAGAGAGAAAGAAAGAAGAGAGAGAGAAAGAGGAAAAAAGAAGAGAGAAAAGGGAAGAAAGAAGGGAGAGAAAGTGGGGAACCTTCCTGCTAGCTTTGTTCCCCTGTCGCAGATTTAAGGAACTCTGAACAACTGGGACAAACCTGAAAGCACCATGTGGTGAAATCTGAGTTGCGGGAAGAAGCCCGAGGCACCAGCACCTTCACTGAGACTGAGTGACCAGGGCAAGCCTGAGACGCCAGTGCCTCTTCCCCAAGCACAACGAAGGACTGTGGCCACACACAGAAGCAAGGACTGAGCAGCCAAGGCAAGTTGCCAGTGCCACTGTCCATGTGGCCTGATGCTGAGGGACAACGACCCATGCAGTCCTGGACTTTCTTGTCTCTGTGAATAAAACATATAACGTGAGTTCACCCTATTGCGAATGTAGGTGTGGTCACTGTCGAACCCAGGGTAATTTCTCAATGTCACAGTGTGTGTGTGTGCGTGCATGTGTGTGTGTCTTGGATGTATTTGCATTTTTCCATGGGTGGGAATACATATTTTTTCTACCACCAATGTTAATTATACTGTTCTCCAATCGGGATATGTTCCATTTCCTTTCATAAATGTAAGTATTATATCCTGTCATCTGCTATTTTATGCTTCAAAATATTAAATCTGATTTACGAATTGTTAACATACAAATGCTGTTCTCCCTTACGCAAGTTTCCCTGTAATGTTAGTACACCACTTATCCTTTTCTCATGCATCATGTGCCTTTTCCTTTAAAATCAAAGCCCCTTTCAGAGGCAGGTTGATGCCAAGGTGTAATAATAAGGGAGTGCTTTGCTGACAAGGCACTGCCTTAAGCATCAAACCCATTCTCCTTCTGTTCTTCGAGGTGGATAGAAATATTCAATGGCATACCTATACAAGACCAGGAGTCTTTTTTTTGCTGACCTGGTCAATATTTTCAGTTATTTAAAACACATTGAATTGCAACCAAATTGTGGGATTTCCTGAGGTTATGAAGGGCAGCGTTGTAAATGCAAGTTCTTTAATTCTTTCATTTTAAAAAGATTATTAAATTGTAAATTTTCTTGACTTATTTAGATCATAAAAATAAAAGTTGAGGTACTTTCTGATCAAACCAACTTATTCAAATACTAGATCAACGTTCCTTTTAGGAAAGCATAATGCTGGAGTGGATGGAAATGTTGAATGAAGCCATCGAATATCTATGCTACAGTGCCCTCTATAAAGTTTGGAACAAAGACCCATCATTTATTTATTTGCCTCTGTACTCCACAATTTGAGATTTGTAATAGAAAAAAATCACCTGTGGTTAAAGTGCACATTATCAGATTTTAATAAAAGTCATTTTTATACATTTTGGTTTCAACATCTTCCACCACATCAGCCGTCGCTTACAGCATATAACTCCAAAATTTTCGCCACCTCCAACAGGATCCCACTACTGGCCACATCTTCCCATCTCCACCTCTTTCTGCTTTCCGCAGAGACCGTTCCCTCCGAAACTCCCTGGTTAACTCGTCCCTTCCCACCCAAACCACCCCCTCCCCAGGTACTTTCCCCTGCAACCAAAGGAGATGCAACACCTGTCCCTTTACCTCCCCCTCGACTCCATCCAAGGGACCAAACAGTCTTTCCAGGTGAGGCAGAGGTTCACTTGCACCTCCTCCAATCGTATCTACTGTATCCCCTGTTCAAGGTATCAACTTCTCTACCTCGGCGAGACCAAACGCAGGCTCGGCGATCTTTTCGCTCGGTCCGTCTTGACATACCTGATCTCCTGGTGGCTCAGCACTTGAACTGCCCCTCCCAATCTGACCTTTCTGGCCTGACCCGCCTCCATTGTCAGATTGAGGCCCAGGGCAAATTGGAGGAACAGCACCTCATATTTTGCTTGGATAATTTACACCCCAGCGGTATGAACATTGATTTCGTTAACTTTTGATAGCCCTTGGTTTCTCTCTTCTCCAACCAGTCTTACTGTCCCCACCTACATTCTATCTTTGTCCCTCCCCTGACATCAGTCTGAAGAAGGTTCTCGACCTGAAACGTCACCAATTCTTTCCCTCTACAGATGCTGCCTCACCTGCTGAGTTACTCCAGCATTTTGTGTCTATACATGGTCCCCCCCATTTCAGGGCACCATAACGTTTGGGGCACAGCAATGTCATGTAAATGAAAGTAGTCATGTTTAGTATTTTGTTGCATATCCTTTGCATGCAATGACTGTTTGAAGTCTGCGATTCATGGACATCACCAGTTGCTGGGTGTCTTCTCTGGCGATGCTCTGCCAGGCCTATATTGCAGCCATCTTTAGATTATCCATTTAAGAAGGAACTGCAGATGCTGGAAAATCGAAGGTAGACAAAAGTGCTGTAGAAACTCAGCGGGTGCAGTAGCATCTATGGAGCGAAGGAAATAGGCAACGTTTTGGGCCGAAACCCTTCTTCAGACTGATGTAGGGTGGAGGGGGGGATGGGGAGAAGAAAGGAAAAAGGAAGAGGAGGAGCCTGAGGGCTGAGGGAGAGCTGAGAAGGGGAGGAGACAGCAAAGGCTATCGGAAATTGATGAATTCAATGTTTATGCCACTAGGGTGCAAACTGCCCAAGCGGAATATGAGGTGTTGCTCCTCCAATTTCCGGTGGTGCTCACTCTGGCCATGGAGGAGGCCCAGGACAGAGAGGTCGGATTCGGAATGGGAGGGGGAGTTGAAGTGCTGAGCCACCGGGAGATCAGGTTGGTTAAGGCGGACCGAGCGGAGGTGTTCGGCGAAACGATCGCCAAGCCTACGCTTGACCTCACCGATGTAGAGCAGCGGATGCAATAGATGAGGTTGGAGGAGATGCAGGTGAACCTCTGTCACACCTGGAACGACTGCTTGGTTCCTTGAATGGAGTTGAGGGGGGAGGTAAAGCGACAGGTGTAGCACCTCTTGCGGTTGCAAGGGACAGTGCCCGGGGAGGGGGTGGTGCGGGAGGGAAGAGAAGAATTGACCAGGGAGTTACGGAGGGAGCGGTCTTTGCAGAAAGCAGATGGGGGAGGGGGGGGGGGGGGGGGAGATGGGAAGAAGACGTGGCGAGTGGTGGGGTCACGTTGGAGGTGGCTAAAATGACGGACGACTATTTGTTGTATGTGACGACTAGTGGGGTGAAAGGTGAGGACTAGGGGGACTCTGCCCTTATTACGAGTGGGGGGATGGGGAGAGAGAGCAGTGTTATGGGATATGGAAGAGACCCTGGTGAGAGCCTCATCAATAGTAGGGGATGGGAACTGATGAATGTTGCCTATTTCCTTCACTCCATAGATGCTGCTGCACCCGCTGAGTTTCTCCAGCACTTTGGTCTACCTTTAGATTATGCTTGTTTTGGGGGCTATTCCCCTTCAGTTTTCTCTGCAGCATATGAAACGCATGCTCAATTGGGATCAGATTAGGTAATTGACTTGACCACCCAAGAATTTAACATTTATTAGCTTTGAAAAAACTCCATTGCTGCTTTAGCAGTATGTTTGGGATCATTGTCTTGCTGTAGAATGAACCGCCAGCCAATGAGTTTTGAGGCATTTTTTTGAACTTGAACAGATAGGATATGTCATACACTTCAGAATTCATTATGCTACTGCCATCAGCAGTTGTATCATCAATGAAGATAAGTGAGCCAGTACCTTCAGCAGCCATACATGCCCAGCCCATAACACTCCCACCACCGTGTTTCACAGATGAGGTGGTATGCTTTGGATCTTGGGCAGTTCCTTCTCTCCTTCATACTTTGCTCTTGCCATCACTCTGATATGTTAATCTTCATCTCATTTGTCCACAAGGCCTTTTTCCAGAACTGTGGTTGCTCTTTTAAGTACTTCTTGGCAAACTGTAACTAGGCCATCCTATTTTTGTGGCTAACCAGTGGTTTGCATCTTGCAGTGTAGCCTCTGTATTTCTGTTCATGAAGTCTTCTGCGGACAGTGGTCATTGACAAATCCACACCTGACTTCTGAAGAGTGTTTCTAATCTGTCGGACAGGTGTTTGGAGATTTTTCTTTCTGCAAGAAGAAGAAGAACTTTGGTCCTCATGTTGATAAACAGCAATAAAAGTTTCCAAAGGTGATGGAAAGACTGAGGAAAGACTAGGTGCTGAGAGCTCTCTTATACCTGCATTAAGGAGGCATTTAAATGCACCTGAGCAATTACAAACACATGTTTCTCAAACATTATGATGCCCTGAAATGGGGGGGGGGGGGGGGGGGGGGGGGGGGACTATGTATAAACACAACTACAAGGTGAAACCAAAATGTATAAAAATACCCTTTAATAAAATCTGACAATGTGCACTTTAACCACAAGTATTTTCTTCTATTACAAATCTCAAATTGTGGAGTACAGAGGCAAATAAATAAACGATGGGTCTTTGTCCCAAACATTATGGAGGGCACTGTATCTGGACCTCAAGGGGCCAACAATTAACTAATGGTATTTATTGGAGAACCACTATGCAGTCAGAAATTTGTAGAAGGGTTTGGACTATATTTGAAAATGTCAAATAAAACTGATTTGTATTTACAAGTATTACACATTTGGAAAAAAGATGAAACAAATCAAAATGGAAGAGTTTATAGCCAATGAACTTCACAACAACCGTGGTTTAATTTGATGATGCAATGTCCTATGAAATAAATTATTTTATGGTGCTGGTCAGAATGTAGAAAAGTGCAGCACCAGAACATGCTCTTTGACACACAATGTTTGTGATGAACATGTTACCCAGTTAAACTGATCACATCTGCCTGCACATGAGCCGTATCCCTCTATTCCCTGCACTTCCATGGGCCTATCTAAAAGCCTCCACCACCACCGCCCCCGCCAATGCAAGGCTCCCACCACTATGTGTTTAAAAAAAACTTGCCCCACACATCTTCATTACCCCCCCCCCTCTCACACAGCTATGCCCTGTAGTGTTCGACATTTCCACCCTGGGGCGAAAGGCTCTGACTGTCTACCCTATCGATGCCTCACATAATTTTATAAACTTTATCAAGTCGCCCCTCATTCTCCGGTTCTGAGAATGTATTTGGATGTGATACGTGAAAAGTTCCCCAGCTCCTTTTAACAATGTTCTGTGGAATATTTACTATTGATGGAATAAGGAATCCTTACTGTAATTGAAAAATAAGACCCGCAAAAATGCTCCACTCCTAAGGCGCTGCACTGACATGTTAGCTCGTTTCCCATCAAAGCTGAACATGATAGAAGCGCCCAGCAGGTCGGGCAGTATTTGCGGAGAGACAAGAACTAGTTAACATTTCACTTTCGAGATCCTATTTGCATCTTGGCCCCGAAATGTGAGCAAGTGATAACTTGTATTAATATGGCATCAAAGTGTCAGACCGACCCATTAATTAGAGTGAATAACATGTCACGTTGCTCCGTTGTAAAATAAAGCTCACAAGACTATTTCAATAAAAAATGTTACAGCATAGAGAAATATAATGAGAACACAGAATTAGTAGTTAACTGAGGTGTCACTGATCTCATTGAGCACATTTTCAGCTTTGAACACCAGTGTTTTTTTTTGAGTAGTGCACATTAAATAATATAATCGCAGAAAATAAATACACTTGATCCGCGCCTTTCACAGTATTGGGATATCCGATTAAATATTTCTGAAATGTACACTGTGAAAATAGAGCATCAAGGTTTTGCACAAAATTCCCACAAACAGGACCTGATAATTAGGCTGTCGGTTTTGAAGTGCCCTGCCCGCCCCTACCTGGGTCGATCTATCAGTTGCCCCACCCCTCGCCTCTTTCTACCAGCAATCTCCCCTCCAGTCTTGGGGAAGGGTCCCGACCCGAAACGTAGTCTGTCCATTTTTCCTCCACAGATGTTGCCTACTTCACTTAATCCCTTCACTTTGTTCTTTGTTTTGCTCAAGGTCCCAGTATCTGCATCTCTTGTGCTATTGTTCAATCTTATATTGGTCACTGTTCCTTTAAGGCGCTGTCAGTGCAGAGTTTGCGGGAGGGGTTTATTTCTTTACGTACCCAAATGCTGAGTACTGTGAGCGCGGCGTGAGCCTATTGAAAACGAGTAGAAGGGAGGGCTTTTTCAAGCTGTTTGATAGAAGAGGGAACAGGCGATCGTAGGATCCAGCAAATCTTGCAATGTTGTCAGCGCGGCAACGAGCTGCTCCCACGCCTGAGGAGCAGTATCAGCAAGTCAGCACTGGCAGGGTAAGGGGCATCTGGAAATTACAGGTGGTTTTGCCTTCGGGACCAGGTTTCTGTTGCATTTGCTTTATTATCCCTATTACCCGTTGCCCCAATGGAATTCAATAGTAACTTAAATGTACCGGGTTTGTTGATTTCGGGGATGCTCTTTGGTTTTGTTTTATGGTTTGTGAGGGAAAATTGTGCAAACCACAGGAACTTGTCCTGAAAGGAGCCGCAGATTTTCCATGAGCACCAGACCATCTGGGAAATGCAACCTTTGTTCGTGTATAAATTGGATATATAGTGTAAGTCGTGCATTTAGATGAAATAGCGTCAAGTATAATTTTGTAACTACATCGTCCAGGTAAGGAGGTTCGTTCAATCGGGGTTGACTGCATTTCATTCCTAATGAGTACGTTCCAATAGTGTGGAATTTAATCCTGCTGTAAGTGTGCTACAGGTTTAAGTTGCTATCTTGCATTAAGCCTCAAATGCTTTTATAGCTCGTCTTTATAAAAACAACTTGGAGGATAGACAATAGGTGCAGGAGTAGGCCATTTGGCCCTTCGAACCAGCACCGCCATTCAATGTGATCATCCCCAATCAGTACCCCGTTCCTGCCTTCTCCCCATATCCCCTGACTCCGCTATTTTTAAGAGCCCTATCTAGCTCTCTCTTGAAAACTTGGTCTGCTGTTGTGCAGATTTGCGGCAGAATGATATTTAACATGCCGAATATTTCATTCATATGATCAGAAAAGAAAGATGCTAACTTTCACTGTCTTGTATTCTGTGGTATTGGACACTGTTTCATGAAATGTAAAGGCGCCATCAGTATGGGTTTGCACCTTCTGAGTTCCATGAAAAGTTGCAGGTGCATGAAGAAAATAGTTTTAATTTAAATTTAAATTAAACCTGTCCGGGTTTCTTTATCCCCTAGTAAGCCTTGTCCCTTTGAAACGTCAACTTTGTGCAATTTGTTCACATAACTCTGGCTTCTCCGTTGGTTTTATCCTCAGTATTTACACCAGCATAATTCTGACCCTGCACTCCCATTATCACAGAATAATCACTTTCACGCAGAGAGTCGTGAGTTTGTGGAATTCTCTGCCTAAGGTGGAGGCTGGTTCTCTGGATGCTTTCAAGAGAGAGCTAGATAGGACTTTTAAAGATAGCGGAGTCAGTGTATATGGGGAGAAGGCAGGAACGGGGTACTGATTGTGGATGATCAGCCATGATCACATTGAATGGCGGTGCTGGCTCGAAGGGCCGAATGGCCTACTCCTGCACCAATTGTCTACGTTTGAACAGTCCTCGGTCAAAGTTTGATGTGTACTTTTAAGGTTTTAATCATATTCTCCCCCCCTCTCACCCTGCCCCGGCGTAGTCTGATGTCTAACGCCCTGGTATGAAGTCTAACAGACTGGCAGGCTCCAACTGCGATTGTCGCTGAGCAGCTTCCGTGCCGGTGTGAAGTCTAACTACACTTCTCATGCAGGCTGGTTGTCCCGGGGTGTGACTGTGAAAGGTCTGACCATGATCTATCCTCCGTAACCCAAATAGACCCGGAGCAAAACAAAACAATGCGTTGTCTCAAATGCTGGGCAATGTGCTCCTGAAATGGAAACTCTGAAGGCAAGAAAAGTACAATGGACAGAGAGATATCACCCCCCCCCCCCTCTCCCCCTCCAAGTATTTGATGTTATGTTGCCTGTTATTCCCGATAAAACAAAATAAGTAACGGTAGCACATATTTATTCCTTTAAAAAACATGCATGGTAACGTTATACATGCATCTTGCAATCGCTTTGGCAAAGTGTTGCACATCGCGTTAACACGACTTGGTGACAGGACCCGGTGAGCTGTTCAGTCGGGAAATTATGTTTGATTTCTTAAATGCCCCCCCCCACACTCGCTTCTGTATATTAGATGAAACAAGAGGCAGGACAAGAACATGGCACCCGGGGTAGAAGGTCAATCAGGCTCCAGAGGCTGAATGACTTACTCCTGCATCAACTTATTAAGTAACTACATTACTGTGAACTGTATTCTGCACTGTATCATTCTCTTCCTTTAACCTACTGTACTTGAATTTAGCATAATCGCATGTATGTGTAAGATTATCTGATTTGATTGAATAGCATGCAAAACAAAGCGATTCACTGTACCGCGCCACACGTGATATTAATAATAATATTAATAATAATAATAATAATGATAACTTTAAGTTCTTAAAACGGGCCAGAGTCAGAGTGGGAGAAGTCGCCCACGGCATTAGGACCCTGCGGCAGCTCCACGTTGCTGGTGCATGGGCGGCCGGCTGTGAGCGTCAAGTCTGGTTTGGGGACAGAGTATTCTTGGGGTGGAAACACAAACCATGGCCATGCATTGATTCGTCAGAATCTACGGTCGCGCAGGTTATTTACGGTCGCGCAGGTCTTATTGAATTGAAGCGAGTTCTCCACCGAAGCGGGTTAAATGTGGGGGAGAAGTTGGAGTGGATAGCAGGGGTCCTGTAGAGTATCAACACATTAGAAACGCGTTCACTGACGCTGTCAACGCCGTTACATTGCCATTGATGTGATTCGGACACCCCAGTCCCACGCCCTTGCCCCAGTCCAACGCCTTCATTTTCATTAGCAGCTAGTTGTTGGTTTAAATCGTTTAAACTCGGATCTGGATATGTCTATCACATTGTGTTTCATTGCACCTTGTGCTGTATGTACTTAACACGTGTATAATATTGGCTGGGAAACTGTTGAAGTGTGCAGCATCCAACCATGGTTGAGTTCATTCTAAATATGTTGTAGTACTTCGCAGCGTTTTGCAGTGTCCCAGTGGCACTCGGCACTGACGGTCTGGCTGCCTTGGGGCTACTGATGTCTGTCTTCTTTGCAACTCAAGCAGGTGCCGGAGGCAGACGAGAGCAACATGGGGCCAGCCTGTCCACAGAAGCCGGGATCGGTCAAGCACCTCCGCCTCATATTGCTGATACTCGTCCCGTGTGTCTGCGCTTTCATCTGCGTGCTGGTAATCCTCTTGGCATTTGTAGGTAAGGTGCTTTCAGCATTTGTCCGCGATCGCGTGTGTGTGTATGTGTGTGAGTGTATGTGTGTATGTGTGTATGTGTGTGTGTATGTGTGTGTGTGTGTGTGTGTGTGTGTGTGTGTGTGGGGGGGGGGGGGGGGTCTATGCTTTAGGTAATGCTGTTGTTTCTGAGATTTAATCCCTCCCAGTCCGATTTGTCCAAACCACTTTCTGATAAGCCAACACTAATTAACGGAGTGTTAGTTGTTTGTTTTTGGTTCCGATGTTTACAAATGTACTCGGGATGTCCAAAGGTCTACACATTGTGTGAAATGGGGCAATGCTATCTGTACAAGCAGGGCAACACCGGGGCGCTCAGGGAGTAGATGTACTGAATCAATGAAAGTTTTGAGCTAGCAGTTTCTGTTGCTTTGATTTGGTGAGTCTGTTGTGAAATCGGTTTAGTTGCTCCCCCGGAGACTAAAAATAGGACGTTGGACAACTGGGATAAACAAAGTGAAATCTTGTATCATCATTGGCCTGGCCTCTGCATGTAATGAATCCACCAGCATATACCGAAGCGACAACAAGGGTACTCGCGTACAGTCCAACGTCCACTTGTCTCCACCTTTCTGCTATCTTGTATTTCGTCGCGTATTAGACATTTCGCGTTGGATTCCTATAAATGTGTTCATTGCTGAGTGACAACTTCTAGTATAGTATACACCGCAACACGAGTTTCAGAGACGGGTAAATGAAACGGGTGACTTTCTCTCAATCTCTAATCTCTCAACGCCGCGAGTGTGAGGAAAGTCGCGCTGTCCAATGCAACGTTCTGAGATCTAGATGTGAATTTACTGAAATGCATACGAAAAATGGAGCATCATCTTTGGGTAACCGCTATTCCGACAACCAGAAGGAAAAGGTTGTCAGTTGATGTTACAAAATGATTGTTTTGTAAAATCACCAGCTCCTTATCTTGAATTCTGCTCTGAAGTTTGATTTATTGTGTGAGGGTTATTAAAGTCCATTGCTAAGAAGTTAAAAATAAAACTTGACCTGTTTAGATTTGGATCAATGGAAGTATATTATTTATTATCAGAGGTATTGTACTTCTATTAGAGTTTCTATCGGAACTAAAATACATAAATGTCCAATGGAATGTTTAATAGATAGTTTGTTGATTTCCTTGCCCTCCAGAGAAGCTGACTAACCTGTTGTTGCTCCAGCACTTTGTGTTCTATTCAATATAATGTTCTTACGGGCCACACTTTTGCATAAAAGTCAAAATATTTTTAATCTGAATATTCAAAATGTAATATTTCAATGTTATACATGTATCAAAACATATTCACTGTCGCAGATGTGAGTTTTTTAATTTTACTTAACGATAAGCTGATGAAGTGGTTTACACCAAAGATAGACACAATCAGCAGACCAGGCAGCATCTCTGGAGAAAAGGAATAGGTGATGTTTCAGGTCGAGACCCTTCTTCAGACCTCAGTCCTTTTCTCCAGAGATGCTGCATGGGCCTGTCCCAGTTAGGCGACTCTGCACTCGCCACATGGTCGCCACATGCTCGCTGATAGTCTCTGGTGAGTCTCCTTCATGGTCGCGAGGAGTTCCCGCATTCTGGGAACTAGTCGCGGCCTCAGTGTGGTTGCCGCAAATGTTGAAAATCTTTCTGCGACCACAAATTGGTCGCCATGGAGAAAATCGATAATCTTGTAGTCATAGTCGCCATGTAGTTATGGGTAGTCGAGGTAGTCGTAGGTAGTTTTAGTTAATCGCCTTTGCTGACCAATTTTCATAGGCTCATTGGGGGAAAAAAACGTAAGTAGGCGTTTTCAGAACTAAGGATAACCGACCAGTAATGTTAAATGTCCGCCGAACTTCACAGCTGTGTATCTCTGGCTTATTAAAAGTTGTCTGGCTTCTTAAAAGTTGTCTTCACTCCTTCTCCACTCCTTCTTCTCCACTCCTTCTTCCCCCACTCTTCTCCCGCTCTTCTCCCCCCCCCCCTCTTCTTCCCCCCTCTTCTCTCCCTGGTCACCGTTCCAGTTCCCGGTTTTTCAGGCGACTGCCGGAAACTTGACAGTCGCCGACAGTCTACTGAAAAATCGCCTAAGTGGGACAGGCCTATAACTCCAGGTTTTTGTACCTATCTTCCGTGTAAACCAGCATCTGCAGTTCCTTCCTACACAAAGTGGTGAACATGTTGGACACAAACTTGGTGAATTTGCCTTATTTGGATGAAAATAAAATGTAGTTGTTTCACTGTGTTAAATAGAGAAATTAAGTAGGTTAATAGAACATCGAACAATACAGCAGATAAACATGCCCTTCATCCCATACGATCCATGCCAAACATGGTGCCAGGTTAAACTATTTTCCCCTGCCAGCATGTGATCAATTCCTTGTATATCCATGTGCCATATAAATGCTTCTTAATTGCCGTTATCATATCTGCTTCCACCACCACCACCCCTGGAAGTGCATTCCAGGCTTCCGCCATGCTTTCTGGAAGAAAGAAAATGGTCCCACACTTTGCCTTTAAAGTTGCCCCCCTTACCTCAAAACTCAGCCTTCTTGTCTTTGACGTTTCCACCCTGGGGAAAATGGTTTTGACTGTCTATCCTATGTTCATTAGATGTGTAGTTCATTACTGTTTGACTAATGTGGATTTATGTTTTTTAAATGCACTAATTAAAAGGTATTATGCCAAATTATATAAATACCTTGGACATTTATCTAAATGTGATCCATAAGATGGCAGTAAAACATTGCACACTTCGATGAAGAACTGTTTCTCATCATTCATCATTATTCATCCATTTGGTAATTATTGCTTTGTATAATTCTGAAACGTGCAACAAATGTAAAGAATATTTGAGTTTTGTTGCTTCCTTTCATCTAAGCTGCTAATTGAGTAAACACTTAAATTAGTCTTCGTATTTGAAAGACTCCAATGTCAACAGATGCATCTGAGCTTGAACAGTGGAGTACAGTCAATATGATTCACGTGTTTGCTTTAAAATTATTTTTGCACTTTTAATGCACATAAATGCGTTTCACTTAAATTAAGTTTCTCTTGCATCTCTTTACAAGTTGCCATCAGAAATTAGCTTGCTTTATGCATTAATTTAATCTGCATTGTGTGAACAGAGGTCAAATAGACAGCATAATTTAAATCGCACAAGTGGTAATTTCTTCGAATCCTCACAGACCAATTGGATCTTGTGCTGCAAGGGCGGATTTGAAAAACAAAATCTTACGGCCTAGAACAGCAAGAAGACAGTTCACATTCAGTTTAGTTCACTGTACCGAGCGAGTTGTGTGCTATCCAGTCAGCAGAAAGACAATACGTGATGACAATCAACCCATTTATAGTGTGTTGATACTTGATTAGGAAATAATGTTTAGTGCAAGGTAAAGCCAGCAAAATCCGATCAAGATTAGTCCGAGGGTCATCAAAGAGATAGATGGTAGTTCAGGACTCTGTTTGTGGGGGGGATGATTCATTTGCCTGAGAACAGCTCGGATGAAACTGTCCCTGAATCTGGTGGTGTGCATTTTCACACTTCTAAACCTTTTGCTTGATGGGAGAAGAGGGAGTGGCCAGAGCGCAAATCGACCTTGATTATGCTGTTGACATCCAACTCTCTGATTGGCATTGCCAGAAGACAAGGTTTGCAGCCTGTTTAATAGATTCATAAGTTGAGTTAAGCGTTCTTTATAGAGTTCCAAACTAGGACATTGGAGATGTCCTCATTCTTCAGGGAACGGGGGTTCCCCTCTTCGACTATCGATGAGGCTCACACCAGGGTCTCTTCTATACCCCATAGCTCTGCTCTCACTCCCCAACCCCCCCCCCCCCACTCGTAACAAGGGCAGAATCCCCCTTGTCCCCATCTTCCACCCTACCAGTTGTCATACAACAGATAATCTTCCGACATTTTCGCCATCTCCAACGGGATCCCACCACTGGTCATATCTTCCCATCTCCTCCCCTGTCGGCTTTCCACAGAGCCCACTCCCTCCGTAACTCCCTGGTCAATTCTTCCCTTTCCACCCAAACCACCCCTCCCCTGGTACTTTCCCTTACAACCACAGGATAGGCTACACTTGTCGTTTTACCGCCCCCCCTTGACTTCATCCAAGGAGGTAAACAGTTTTTCCAGGTACGGCAGAGGTTCACCTGCACCTCCTCGAACCTCATCTATTGCATTCGCTGCTCTAGGTGTCAGCTGCTCTACATCAGTGAGAACAAGCGTAGGCTTCGCGACCGCTTCACCCAATCCTGGTCCAAGAACACTAACTCATCAGTGCCTCTACTTCCTGAGAAGACTACGGAGAGTCGGTTTGTCAAGGAAGACTCTCTCTAACTTCTACAGGTGCACAGTGGAGAGCATGCTGACCGGTTGCATCGTGGCTTGGTACGGCAACTTGAGCGCCCCGGAGAGGAAAAGACTACAAAAAGTAGTAAACACTGCCCAGTCCATCATCAGCTCTGACCTCCCTTCCATCGAGGGGATTTATCGCAGTCGCTGCCTCAAAAAGGCTGGAAGTATCATCAAAGACCCACACCATCCTGGCCACACACTCATCTCCCTGCTACCTTCAGGTAGAAGGTACAGGAGCCTGAAGACTGCAACAACCAGGTTCAGGAATAGCTACTTCCCCACAGCCATCAGGCTATTAAACCTGGCTCGGACAAAACTTTGATTATTAATAACCAATCATCTGTTATTTGCACTTTATAATTTTATTTATTCATGTTTGTATATATTTATATTATAGTATATGGACACATTGATCTGTTTTGTAGTAAATGCCTACTATGTTCTGTGTGCTGAAGCAAAGCAAGAATTTCATTGTCCTATCAGGGACACATGACAATAAACTCACTTGAACTTGAACTGAGTCCGCATCAACCAGCGATCCACTAACTCTATCCTACACACAATAGAGACAATATACCCTTATTCCAAGCCAATTAACCTACAAATCTGTATGTCTTTGGAATGTAGACAAAAATGCTGATGAGGCAGCATCTATGGAGCAAAGGAATAGGTGACGTTTCGGGTCAAGACCCTTTTTCAGACGGGGTGGGGGTGGGGGGGGGGAAGAAGAAAGGAAGAGGCCCACTGTCTCCGCCTCTTCCTTTCTTCTTCCCCCTCTCCCCACTCCCACATCAGTCTGAAGAAGGGTCTCGACCCAAAACGTCATCTATTCCTTTGCTCCATAGATGCTGCCTCACCCGTTGAGATTCACCACCATTTTTGTCTACCTTCAATTTTTCCAGCATCTGCAGTTCTTTCATAAATATTTTGTCTTTCGAGTGTGGAAGGAAACTGAAGATCTCGGAGAAAACAGGGAGAACATACAAACTCCTTACAGACAGCACACATAGTCAGCGTGGAACCCGGGTCATAATTGATAAGAGCAGAATTAAGCCATTCGGCCCATCAAGTTTACTCTGCCATTCAATTATGGCTGATCTATCTCTCCCTCCTAACCCCATTCTCCTGCCTTCTCCCCATAACCCCTCTTCTTATAAATAAATGATTGAATAAGTTTATTGGCCAAGTATTCACATACAAGGAATTTGCCTTGGTGCTTTGCCCGCAAGTGACAACATGACCTACAGTGACAGTTAGGAATGACACATAAAACATTATCGATTAAACATGTGAATTAAATAAAATACCAGAGCAAAATGAGGCTACATATTTTTTGGTTATTGAGTAGAGCTACTACTCGTGGATAAAAACTATTTTTATGTCTGGTTGTGGCAGCTTTGGCAGCCCGGAGTCACCTTCCAGAGGGAAGTGATTCAAAGAGTTTGTGGCCAGGGTGAGAGGGGTCAGAGATGATCTTACCCGCTCGCTTCCTGGTCCTTGCGGTGTACAGTTCGTCAATGGAAGGAAGGTTGCAGCCAATAACCTTCTCAGCTGATCGAACGATTCGTTGTAGCCTCCGGATGTTCTGCTTGGTGGCTGAGCCAAACCAGACCATGATGGAGAAGGTGAGGACAGACACTACGATGGTCATATAGAATTGGACC
Source organism: Amblyraja radiata (assembly GCF_010909765.2). Taxonomy (NCBI): domain Eukaryota; kingdom Metazoa; phylum Chordata; class Chondrichthyes; order Rajiformes; family Rajidae; genus Amblyraja; species Amblyraja radiata. The sequence goes on along the minus strand of NC_045956.1, from coordinate 106,932,527 downwards.
ATCATTGCCTGCTGCAGATTGTGCAGCCTTGGTGCTGCTATGCTGAGGGTCTGAGGGTCCAAGATGTGCTTTCCCAGCCTCACATGCTGCTTCCTGTCTGTCGGGAAGCTGGTGATCCACTGACAGAGGGGTTCAGGCACAGTCAACTTGATGTTTCTTGAAGTGGTTTCTTGAAGTGGTTTCTGCTTCTTCTATGCTCCGGCGATTATTTCAAAAAATTCAAAACCGGCCGCGACTAAAAATAGGTTGCCATTTTTTAAATCGGAAATTTTTTAGTCGAAGCCGGTTGCCATGCTAGTTGAATGTGGTTGCCGGAGGTTGCAGGTAGTGGAAGGTCTTAACTTCCACTACCTGCAACCTCCGGCAACCGCCTGCAACCTCTGGCAACCACCTTCAACTAGCATCGCAACCGGCCTCAACTAAAAAATTATTGATTTTTAAAACGGCAACCTATTGATAGTCGCGGCCGGTTTTGAATTTTTTGAAATAATCGCCGGAACATAGAAGAAGTAGAAACCACTTTCGACCATTAGGGAGACTGACAAAAACTTCCACAATGCTCTTTGGTAGTTCACTACCATCTTCAAGACAATCAGAGATGAGCAATAAATGCTGGCCTGGTGTTTGGTAGCCGCATTAAACCACTGAGCTTTTGCCATTAGGCCTACTTTTCTCTCGATAATCTTTCCAGCTGATCTGGCCTGTTTGTAAAATCATCATGCTGTTCAACTGTGCCTGCCCATATACAATGTTGCTGCCTTTATAATATTGCCCACCTCCATCCCAGTCCCAGTCCAGGTGCCACTGGGACATTCCGCAAGCAGCTGTCATCTCCAGACTTTTCTGACTGATCTCCCATTTCCCAACCTTTCACCTCCATCTTTGATGATCTAATGCTTTGAAGATATGCTCAGATGCTTGTGTTTATAACCTAGCATGGTTATAACATATCCGTATTCGTAATCTTTACCAGCTCAGAACATACCCTCCATTGACCAAGGTCTTGTGCCCATTGTTGTCCTTCAAGTTTATCATTGCAGACTGTGTCTTCATCAACATTCTGCTTCCTTTATTATGGTCCTTCGTAAAACCTGCCTGCTTGACCAAGACTTTTGCTATCTTCAGTGAAATAACTTCCTTTGGCTTGCTAAACACATTTAGCTTCTGCCTCTAAAAAGCACCCTGAGGCTTCTTTCTATTTCTATTGAAATAAAGAGGTCATTATTATACCAGATCTGGTTTGACCAAGGGTCTGTCTAACCATTACAGAACTTTTATTTTATTTTTCTGAACCATTGAGAAGTTAGCAAATGCCCATTGTTGATTTAATTGCTGTTTGTTCTTATTCACTGGTTTTTAATGCTTTGCAGACTCTTTGCAGACAAACATAGTCATTTGCTCCTCTACAACTTTACTTCTTGGCATGGCAAAATATTGTAATTTGTCTTTCTCAGTGTCCTCGCATTCCTTCTGCTGAACGGTTGTGGCAAGGGTATAGAATCTATAATTCAATATAAAAATGGAACATCTTCAGATACAAAGGTTAAGCAAAGGCAGACAGCAGACAATAGTCAAAAGCAAGTCATGTTTAATACATCTTTGTGGAGAAGGGCTGATTAAACTGTGGATGTAATTTATATAGATTTTCAACAACAAAAACATTTGATGATGTTTCTCAATAAAGCTTGTTGAAGTTCAGGAGTATGGCAAAAGAAAAATGATGTAAATGAAAGATAAATGGAGGTTTACCCTTGCCAAATTTTTTGTTTTATTTTTGGGCAGTCCATATTAAAAACATGAATTTCTGGCTGGAAGAAATGGATCAGCAACCAGATTGGTTAAGGATGGAAAAGGAAGACTGTTTACCTTTTAAAATCGGTTCGATTATGTTTGCTCCCACAAAACTGCACAAAAAAACCTATAGGGAAAACATAGTGGAATACGAATTTGGAAACAATTAAAAAAAGCTTTAAAATTGGATAATATATCACTATGTCTTCCCATTGGAAACAATCCTTTATTCAAGCCATCCATATTGGATAAAGGTTTCACACAATGGAAAAATTACGGAATTAAAAAGATTGGACATCTTTATAGGAAAGGCATTTTTCTTTCATTTCAAGAGTTACAACAGATCTATGGACTGCACTCAAATAATTTCTTCAGATATCTACAAATTGGAGATTATGTTAAATCTAATACACAAGATTATAGGACTAGGGAACCAGAAATTCTTGATGAATGTTTGAATAAGCATCCTAACACTGAAAAATTAATAACATATTTATAGCACCCTCTTAGCGAGGTACCATCGATGGAATTATATAGATACACATGGGAAAATGAATTAGGTCAACCTATAACGAAAGATATTTGGGACGAAAGTCTACAATATATACATCAATGCTCGTTAAATGGCAGACATGCTTTAATACAATTTAAAGTTTTACACAGATTACATTACTCCAAAATAAAACTAATTAGAATTTTCCCACATATTTCTCCTATCTGTGATGAATGTCTGCACCTAGAGGCCAATTTAATACATACTTTTGCAAATTGTACAAAAATTAAAAACTTCTGAATTGATATTTTTGGAATAATTTCTGAAGTTGTTAATACTAAATTGGATCCAGACTCAAAACTAATAATACTTGGAATATCAGAACAAAGTTTAACACTCACAACAAGCCAAAGAAACTTCCTCGACTACAGTATAATAACTGGGAAAAAATTAATATTAAAATTTTGGAAAGGCCCTATAACCCCCACAATTAAAATGTGGATTGTGGAAATGTCGGAGACCCTACATCTAGAAAGAATTAGACTTGTCTTAATGGACAAACAAGAACTTTTTGTTAAAATATGGTCCCCATTCATTAACTATTTGAAGGGATAGATTGGCTCGGCACGGAAACCCAACTGAAGCTTGAACTCAGGATTAGATGAAAAGTTATACTTTATAATCTACAAACCTATCTCCAATGACGTATTATTAGTAATTTATTCCACTTTTTTTTTCTTTTTTGACATTTGTAATTCTTTTTTTTCTCTCTCTTTCTATCTATATATATATATTAAAAAAAACTAGAAGCAGAATCAATCCACAATTGAAAATTTTAATAATGTATGATTGATGTACATGAAAAGTTTTTACTATAATATGTAACTATATTTTACCATAACATGTTTGCTTTTAATAAAAATATAAAAAAAGAAAGAAAAATGCAGCATTATAGATAGGAACTTGGTTCACCAACAAGAAACTAAACACTAGGAAGCACTGATATGTGGAATGGATTGGAGTATCCGACAGATTTGTTTGGTGTGTTTGATTTGTACCTTTTGATGATTTGCACACAATCGGAAAATGTCTGACAACATTGAAATAGGAGATCTGATGAAGCGGACCACAAAAGACCAAGATTGAATTGAATAGATCAGGTGAATAGTCAATAGTTTAATGTGAATAAGTACTGTGAGGGGGGGAAAATTGGGAAGGGGGGAGAAACAATACATGGAATTTTGCATTTGCTACAAAAGTGTAAATGCTGTACGAGGTAATTGTCATCGATTTCAAATATATATTTCCTTGAGAGAATGACAGAGGCCAGAAAAATTGCAAAGTTGAGCAATAATGTTTTGTGGCATAGAATAAAGGATAAATAAATGATACATTTGTAAAGTGCATGTTGCAGATTTGCATGTCTTGTTTTGAACAGTAGATTGAAACCATATAAAGTACACGCGGTAAATTCACCAGAATAACTTCCTGGCAGGTCAGGTCGGTGGGAGTTCACCCCGCCACGGGCACCATGTAATCCCGTGCTACCTGCTCCATGGTTGGATAGTCGGCGACTTAACCGTCTCCCCCACCTGGTTTGCCAAGTGAGGAGGGGGCTGTGGTTCCCCAGCAGGACCAAAAACAAGACCTGTCGAAGGGCGGATGAGCTTCTAGCGAGCCAACGGCCATCCACACCAGTAGAAGTTGCGATCACTGCCATACATAGCATTGTAAGGAATGATGATAAAGCACACACACCAAAATCCCATACTTCCAGCGGCGGAAGTCCGCAGGAACTGGAGGACAGAGATGTGTGGTGTGTTTGTCACCGTTACCGTTGGAAACCAGCACCACTGCGTCGCTAATGTTTTCAACGATGATGAATGAATGAATGAATGAATGAATGAATGAGGCGAAGTGCAGGGACAGCGGTAGAGCTGCAGCCTTACAGCGCCAGGCACACGGGTTCGATCCTGTCCTTGGATGCTGTCTGTGTGGAGTTTGCATGTTCTCCCTGTGAATGCTTTGTTTTCTTCCGGGTGCTCCGGTTTCCTCCCACATTTTAAAGACGTGCAGTTTTGTAGGTTAATTTGCCTCTTTAAATTGCCACTAGTGTGTAGGGAGTGGGTGCAAAAGTAGGATAACTAGTGTGAACGGGTTGTCAACGGTCGGCTGGCCTTGGTCATCCGAAGGACCTGAATCCATGCTGTATCTATAAACTAAACTAAATCATAATAATGGAGACACTCTAAACGTAGGATGAGAGAGAAGATCCAGAAGAAGTGTTTTTTAAATGACGATGGAAGCAATGTGGAAGATATTTGCTCTGATTGGAGTGTTGTTGACAAGGGATCATCTACTTTTAATATTTTCACTAAGGGAATGATTGGTGGATGGTAGTAGAAGTCTCAAAACTCTTCATTTTCTTTAATGATTCTAGGATGGAATGCTTGAATATACCTGGCCATTTGTTCATCTTATCTATGCTAGCTCTCAGCAGAACCTATAATATATAATATAGAATGTGGCACAAGAACAGGCCCTTTGGCGTACAATGATAGTGCTGAACACAATGACAATTTTTTTAAAATCCATTCTGCTTGCATGTATTTAATATTCCTTCATTCTCAACATATCCACGTGTCTACCAAAAAGCTGCTTGAACTCCACTGTCATATCTCCGAAGACTACGGAAAGCAGGTCTCCCCACTACACACCTACGAACTTATTATAGGGGGACAATCGAGAGCACATTAACCTACGGCATCACTTCCTGGTTCGGGAGCTGCAAGGCGTACGAACGGCACCAACTAGACAGGATTGTGAAGACCGCCAGCAGGATTATTGGTGCTCCACTCCCTTTCCTGCTGGACATATACAGGAAGAGATGTATCAGCAGAGCCATCTCCATCATCAAAGACCCCTACCACCCATCGCATCACATATTCTCCATCCTGCCATCTGGGAAGAGGTACAGGAGCATTAGCTGCAAAACCGGCAGGATGCTCCTCAACTTCTTCCCGCAGGCTATAAGACTGATAAACGGACTTTGCCCCCTGCCAAAGTATCGCGCACCAACCACCAACCTGGACAGAGCCACTGTCGTGCCGCTGCCGATCGGAACGCCTGTTGATGTTTAGTAGAGAGTAGAGTGTTTAATTTGTTCATGATATATGTATTTTTTTTTAATTTATTTTTTTACTGCACACTGAATGGACACTGGTTGAGCAACGTTTTTTTGTTTCCTTTGGGTATGTGAGTACTCAGGAAAATGACAATAAAGATATACTCTACTATACTATACTATACTATATCTGCTTTCACTACCACCCACTGACAATGCATTTGTGTAGGGGGAAAAAAACACTTTCCCCGCACATCTCCTTTCAACTTTTCCCTTCTGACCTTAAAGCAGTGCCCTCTCGTCGTTGACATTTACTCCCTGGAAAAAGATTCTGGCTGTTCATCTTTTCTTATACTTCCATCAGGTCTTCTCTCAATCTCCAATACTCCGGAGAAATCAATCCACGTTTGTCCTTCTCTTTATAGCTAATACTCTCTGATCCAGGCAGCATTCTCGTAAACCTCTTCTGCGTCCTCTTCAAAGCCTACACAACCTTCCAGTAATAGAGTGATTAGAATTGTACATGGTAGTCCAAATACGATCTAACCAAAGTCCTGGAAAGCTGTAACATTACTTCCTGACTTTTGTACTCGTTGCTTCAAGCAGAGCAATTCTATCCCATTTTCCTTTCTCCTTTATTTCCCTGTACACCTGCAATTTCTCCCTCACATCCCCAACAGCTTTTTCTTGATTTTCTTCTGTCACGTAGCCGATACTAACAGGTGAATGATGATCATTATTTAACTTGCTAGTGCATCCTTGGGATGTGGAAGGAGATTCAACCCTATTATGGAGATGCTATGCAATCTTCATACAGACAGCACCTGAAGTCAGAATGAAACGTGACCACTCCAAGCTATGAGCCAGCAGTGCTAATTGCTTTGCCATTGTACTTAGGTCAGACTATTGCAGCATTGAGGAGAAAATCAGAGAATTAATATCCATAATTTAAGAAACATAGATAGATTGAGAACATAGAAACATAGAAAATAGGTGCAGGAGTAGGCCATTTTGGCCCTTCGAGCCTGCACCGCCATTCAATATGATCATGGCTGATCATCCAACTCAAGGAACAAAAGGATGAGATTAGACAATTGATCTCGTAAAAATCTGACATGATGATGGTTGATGTAACAAAAGTATAATGGATTTGATGGCCTTGATTTGTATTTCTAACACTGAGAGAAACTAGTACGATAAAAATCACAGAAGTTGTTGGGCTCATTGCATGAATGGCCTAGATTTTTCAGTCAAAGTAACAGAGTGATAATGGCATGTGCAATGTTTAAGCGCAGCAATTTCCTGCAAAGGCATGAAGCTGCCAGATGTAGTTGAGACAGGCACAATAACAACTTTTAAAAGACATTTTAACAGGTATGTGGATGGTTGAAAGACATGGGCCAAGCACAGGTTAATGGCATATCTTAGATGGAGCATCTTGGTTGGCATGGAGAAGTTGGGTCGAATGACCTGTTTCTGTGCTGTGTGACTCTATGGCAGAATCAATAATCCAAGTGTTGCTGTCTAAAGTGCATCACTCCATCGTAAATGTTAATATAACAGCGTGGTAACATTTGACTCAGCATTGAAATGCATTGTTATTGAACGTCCTACATTTACAGTAAATTACATTATGACCAGGGCAGGGTACTGATGTACTTGGTTAAGGGGATGCCCGGGTTACCTGTCTTGTTCATACAACTCGCTTTAACTGTTTTACCTTATTGCGACATTATTGGCATAAATGCTGTGACATGTTGTGCAAAAATCTAAAAGCTTAAATGCGCAAGAACAAGAATAACTGATGTTTTTAGATGTCATTCCACAATATAATTCCCCCACTAATTATTTTAGTAGCCTGTGCAGTCCCAAGATCAAAATGTTAATCAAAGTAATTATATATTGCTTTTATTTAGCGACAGCAGAGACTCCAGCTCCTTCCTTAATCATTCAAGCCATCAGATTAAGTACTGGTCTGCATATTATTTTAAGGACCTGTGTGTGGCCTCTAAATGGTAGCAAATGAAATTGCTGGGGACACTCCTGTCAGTAAGACCTTGCAGCCTATTATGGCTCATTAAAACTTTTCACGTAATGGATGTGACATTCACCTTTGTGGTATAAGCTGTTGAAGAAGAATACTTCTCCATTGAGAACCCTTCTCCATTGAGATCCCGTGCAAATTTTGTTCCACAAAAATTAACAACAAGGGGGCAAATTTTGTAATAGTGCAAATTTGAAAATTACTCTGAGGGATTCACTCAGGATGGTGCACTAACCTTCTCCTTTATTGCTTTTGACCAGGTGTAATTGGGAACGGATTTTTTGATCAAAGGAAGAATGATGTCCTTTCAACCAATGATGCATTCATCACTCCTTACACAGATCTTGGAAACAGTTCAGGATCGCCACAACAAATGGACTGGGGGACACTTTCTCCTTTAGTAGTAAATGTCTCAACTACTGTGGGCCTAAACAGTGAAGGCGAGTTGACTCATTTGAATAAAGAACAGTTGAGCACCAAGAACACACAGTTGGACAGTTTCTTGGCCTTTACACAAAGTACACCACTCGGGTTTGATGACAGCAGCAACGACTCATTTCTGCATGCAGAAGGCACAAGTTCAGTTGCTCAGACGACAAGTGAAACATCTTATTCTTCTGAGCCACTTACCAATGTCTCAGTTCTCAATACTTCGTTCCCCATCCTCAAACCCACCAGCATCACAACAGATATTGACGCAACATATGAAGCTTCATATTTTAACATCAGCTTTGGTAAGATTTTATTTACCTTGTATTCAATTATCTGTTGACTTAATTTGCACTTAGTCAGGTACACACTTCCAATCCCTTTATAATACTTCTCTGTAGACTTTCTATTTGCTTTGATATTCCAAGCTCTTTTCAAGGTTGCTTGATTAATCTTCTGGAATTTTTTGAAGATGTAACTAGGAAAATGGACAAGGGAGAGCCAGTGGATGTGGTGTACCTGGACTTTCAGAAAGCATTTGATAAGGTCCCATATAGGAGATTAGTGGGCAAAATTAGAGCACATGGTATTGGGGGTAGAGTGCTGACATGGATAGAAAATTGGTTGGCATTCAGGAAACAAAGAGTAGGGATTAACGGGTCCCTTTCAGAATGACAGGCAGTGACTAGTGGGGTACCGCAAGGCTCGGTGATGGGACTGCAGCTATTTACAATATACATCAATGATTTAGATGAAGGGATTCAAAGTAACATTAGCAAAATTGCAGATGACACAAAGGTGGGTGGCAGTGTGAACTGTGAGAGGATGCTAAGAGAATGCAGGGTCACTTGGACAGGTTGGGGGAGTGGGCAGATGCATGGCAGATACAGTTTAATGTGGATAAATGTGAGGTTATCCACTTTGGTAGCAAAAACAGGAAGGCAGATTACTATCTAATTGGTGTCAAGTTGGGAAAAGGGGAAGTACAATGGGATCTGGGGGGTCCTTGTTCATCAGTCAATGAAAGTAAGCATGCAGGTACAGCAGGCAGTGAAGAAAGCGAATGGCATGTTGGCCTTTATAACAAGAGGAGTTGAGTATAGGAGCAAAGAGGGCCTTCTGCAGTTGTACAGGGCCCAGTGAGACCACACCCGGAGTATTGTGTGCAGTTTTGGTCCCCTAATTTGAGGAAGGACATTTTTGCTATTGAGGGAGTGCAGCGTAGGTTTACAAGGTTAATTCCTGGGATGGCAGGACTGTCATATGCTGAGAGAATGGAGTGGCTGGGCTTGTATACTCTGGAGTTTAGAAGGATGAGAGAGAATCTTATTGAAATATATGATTATTACGGGTTTGGCCACGCTAGAGGCAGGAAACGTGTTCCCGATGTTGGGGGAGTCCAAAACCAGAAGCAACAGTTTAAGAATAAGGAGTAAGCAATTTAGAACGGAGACGAGGAAACACTTTTATTGACAGAGAGTTGTTAGTCTGTGGAATTCTCTGCCTCAGAGGACGGTGGAGGCCGCTTCTCTGGATACTTTCAAGAGAGAGCTAGATAGGGCTTAAAAATAGTGAAGCCAGGGGATATGGGAAGAAGGCAGGAACGGGGTACTGATTGTGGTTGATCAGCTATGATCACATTGAATGGCGGTGCTGGCTCGAAGGGCCGAATGGCCTACTCCTGCACCTATTGTCCATTAGAAATCCAAAATAGTGCTGTACTCTCCTCTGAATCTGGTTTAGGATATGAGGGAAATAATATTGTGTCTCAAACAAGAATCTTAAAGAATCACTCAGTCTGAACCACAAAATTAAAATAATTAATTCAATGGCAAACTGCGAGCAAAAACGGAAATAAAATAATCTAGAGTAAATAGGTGGAGAGAGATGGAAAAAAATTAAATTAACTGAAAGAAATTCAAATGAATAGGGTATCACTGTTGTAAAAGTTACTTTTAAATGTCAGTGAGGTTGTTTGGCAATAATCAAGATGCACTGGGATTGCTAACGTTCATTTATAATTGAATAAACAATCTGATATTTTCTGGCCTGTTTGATGGGTCTATTGTCTAGGTACTCAGATTTTGCATTCTTCGGTTTACTTCAATACCTAATCTTGTAGTGAGATGCTATTACAATGTAGCTCTTGGAAGACCAGGAGATTTTAATAACTTCTACAGTTTCTGGCTGTTTCAGTCCGGTTTAATCTTCACCATCTATGTATGATCACATAACCTTGGTAGTTTGGCGGTCACAAGAACGACAACTAAGTTTTATCAACTTATTTATTTCGCAAATAACTTCTTAGTTCGCAGGTTCTTACAAACATGTCTGGCCACAACAGTGGGTCAGCACACAACTGCCGCCCGAAAGCAAAATCGCGCGAACAACAGCAGCCCCTCCCGAGTCACGAGACCGCGGCTTCCGAACGCCGGGTTCGATACCTGCTTGTGCCAGCAGGCGCCGCTACATGGCCCCACCCCCCCCCCCAGAATCCACGTAACGGAAATGCACGGGTAACTGGACGGTTCGACCGGAACGCATAGTCCGAGGTCGCTGGGCGAGCGTAACAGTAGGGGCCGGCAAAACAGAATTGGAGGGACGCGACAAACGTGAACGAGGGATGGGCGTAACAGAGGGGTAACAGGTGCAGAGGGCGCTAAAATGGCTTGCGGATGCCGCTACCGGGCTATCCTCGTCGACGTGAGCTGGCTTAAGGCAGCTGATGGAGACGAACTCCTCCCTGCCACCCATGAGCATCCCTACGTAGGAAAACATAAGCACTATCCCGTAACATAGTAGGCACATGCACCGCGGATGACCCATGGCGGGAAGTGGGAACCGGTACCAAAGCGCGTGCTCACTCGCGAAGGTCAGCTAGCACCGCTGAAGCCGGGACCTCCTGATCACGGGTGACTGGCAGAAAATCCCCAGGTACCCGCAAAACTGAGCCGTACACCAGCTCGGCCGAGGAAATGTTGAGGTTTTCCTTAGGCGTAGTTCTGATGCCTAGGAGAACCCAGGGCAACTGGTCAACCCAATCGGGGCCAGTGAGCCGGGCCTTCAACGCTGACTTTCAGTGTCGAAAATCCGACGCCTCCCGGCAATCGGGACAATCGGGCGGGCTTTGCCTGTCGAGATCGCAAAGGACCCCCACGCCGGAGGCGCCGCAGGGCACCTCAGCCAATTTTAGGCCCGATTCAGCATTGCGGTAATCCCCCATGCCGGCATCAGCCTGTTGGGCTGCGGCCAGCTCTGCGTAATCCACACCTTGGCTTAAAGCGGAATCCTCAGGGGCTGCTGGATGGGGCAGTGCGTCAGCCACAACGTTCAGCTTCCCCGCCACATGCCGAATTACAGAAGTGAATTCAGATATGTAGGCGAGGTGCCGCTGTTGCCTGGCGGACCAGGGATCGGACACCTTATTCAAAGCGAACGCGAGTGGCTTGTGGTCCATGAATGTGGTAAACGCGCGCCCCTCCAGGAAATAACGGGAATGGCGGATCGCTAGGTAAAGTGCGAGGAGCTCCCGATCGAAAGCGCTGTACTTGATCTCGGGGACCCGCAGCTGCCTGTTGAAAAACGCCAGCGACACCCAGCGGCTACCTACCCGTTGTTCGAGGACAGCACCTACTGCGACGTCAGATGCGTCCATGATGAGGGCCGTTAGGGCCGATGCCCTAGGGTGTACCAGCATGGTGGTGTTAGCCAACGCTGTCTTAGCCCCCTCGAAAGCCATCTCAGCCTCCTTGGACCAGACCAGGTCCCCAGGCCCATCCACTGGACATTGGAACAACGGCTGCATGATGGCGGCTGCTGACGGGACGAATTGGTGGCAGAAATTGACCATTCCGATGAATTCTTGCAGGCCCCTGACGGATAGTGGCCTAGAGAAGCGACGGACTGCGCCGACCCTCTCGGGAAGCGGCTGTGCGACGTGGCAGGTAATGCTGTGACCATAAAAGGAAATGGAGCGCAATCTGAACTGGCACCCTGCCGGGTTGGCCACCAACACATGTTTGCGCAGCCGTTCGAAGAGCAGGCGGAGGTGCTTAACGTGCTTGGCCTGCGAGCTGCTGGCCACCAGAATATCATCGAGATAGATGAACATGAACGGCAAACCCCGACCGACCCGATCCACCAACCTTTGGAACGCCCGAGCGGCATTCTTCAGGCCAAAAGGCATTCTTAGCCATTCGAAAAGGCTGAAAGGGGTCGTCGGGATCGACCGGAATCTGATTATACCAGCGGATAAGGTCGATCTTCAAGAAGAAGGTTGCACCCTCCAGATGAGCCGAGAAATCCTGGATGTTTGGGACTGGGTACCGATCTGTCATGGTTACGGCGTTGAGACGCCTGTAATCACCGCAAAGTCTCCAACCCCCGGACGCCTTGGGCACCATGTGCAGCGGGGAAGCCCAAGAGCTATCCGACCGCCGGACAATTCCCATGTCCTCCATAAGTTGGAACTTGTCTCGTGCGATGCGCAGTTTATCTGGCAGGAGGCAGCGCACGTGGGCGTGACCCGGTGGGCCCTCGGTGGGAATGTGGTGGACCACGCCATGACGGGGTGCGGCCCCATCGAACCGGGGCATGAGTAACCCTGGGAATTCGGTGAGAAGGGCTGCGAAAGGTTGCTGGATCTCAGCTACCTCGTCGAGTTGCTGTTGGGGTGTGGACGAATTGCGCAGCTTTTCAGGGCACAGGTCCGACACTGGAACCATGCTCCCGCCTCGCACATCGACTAATGAGGGAATGCGAGCAAGAAATCAGCCCCCAATATCGGTCCCCAATATCGGCTGGGCGACGTCAGCAACGGTAAACCTCCATCTATACGGGTGGGAGTCTAAATTTAAGTCCAGGGTCCGCGCACTGTAAGTTCGAATGTCACTCCTGTTGATGGCCAAGAGGACAGGTCCTATCTTACCAACGCGGGTATTTTGGGGTGGTCGGTGGAAGGATGCTGGTTATGGCACCGGAGTCGACCAGGAAATGGTGGCCGGAGTGCCTATCACGGACGTAGAGGCGTTCGTTTGGGCCAATCCCGTTCGCCTCTATGGGCGATCGGCCGAGGCATTTCCCTGAAACGAACAGGGGCTTCGGCATCTTCGGGCCTCGGTACCATAGCACTGATGGTAGTAGCACCAACGTCGTCGGCTGTACACCTCCAGCAGCGGCGATGCTTCTTCGACGATGGGCTGGTCTCGCTCTTCCTCCCGATGTCGTCTCGGCTGCACCCGCGCCGTGACGAGGGAGCGGGTGAAGGCACAAACGTCCCGCCGTCTGTGGGCTCACAACTCGTCAGCTCTCTCTACGAGGTGCTGGTAATCGCTGAAATCAGCTCCGGCGAGCATCAGGTGAACTTCGTCTAGGAACACATGTTCGAAGAGCGGACATGAGCGGTGCCCGTCCATCAGGGCGAGCATCTTTGCCATGATGGTGGATGGCCGCCGATCGCCGACGCTGTGCATATGTAGGATTTTCGCCGCCCTGTCTCTGAGGCCAAAGGTGTGGAGCAGGAGGGCCTTCAGACCTTCATATTTAGCGATCGTCGGCGGGTCTATGATGTAAGGCAACAGCCTTGAGGCACAGTCCTGTGGCAGAGCTCCTACCACATGAAAATACATGGTGTCATCCGCAATAAAGCGGTGCGGGTGGAACTGCGCCTCAACGTGGGCGAACCACACCTGAGGTTGATCAAGCCAAAACGAAAGAAGTTTGAAGTCCGGTGAACCCTGCCGCGCACTGGCCGATTCTGCAGGAACGTAGTCTTCCTGCATGATCTTTGCTTGTCTAACGACGGTGATCACGTCGGGGTCACCAATTTGGCGGTCGCAAGAACGACGACTATGTTTTATCAACTTATTTATTTCGCAAATAACTTCTTGGTTCGCAGGTTCTAACAAACACATCTGGCCACGACGGTAGTCAGCACACCACTGCCGCGCAAAAAACAGCAGCCCCTCCTGAGTCACGTGACCGCAGCTTCCGAACGCCGGGTTCGATACCTGCATACGCCAGCAGGCACCGCTACAGTAGTACATTTCGCTGTGGTTAACATTTATGTCGTTGTGTGTCTTGCTTTTTTTTTAGTATGGCTGTACGGTAATTAGAGTTTCACTGTACCTTAATTGGTACACATGACAATAAACCGACCTTTGAACCTTTGAAAACTGTATTAAAGGCTTGCTAATCTTTGGTATGCAAAATGTCGTAAGGAGCTGGAGTAACAGCAGGTCAGGCAGCATCCCTGGAGAACATGGGCAGGTGATATTTCAGCTTGAGGCCCTTCAGTTGTTAATAATAATATTTGGTGTGCTTTATTGCAAATACAGTTTTTGAATACACTAGTGGTCATGATTGGTAGAATAAGAACACCACAGTAGGTAAAAAGGCTAACATATAATCTGACATACTGCAGTCAGCAAAAAGCAAAAAAGAAACCCTGGGGGGAAAAAATGTTCTGACTGTATAATGATAATAATAATAATATATTTTATTGTCATTGCACATCAGTGCAACGAGATTTGGTATGCAGCTTCCAACCGATGTCAAAAAATAAATAAATAAAATAAACTGTGCAACGTGACCATCTGAGGGAGACAGTCCAGGTGGGACGGGGGGGCACTCAGCAGGGCCAGTTCAGAGCTCTGGGAATGAAGCTGTTTCTGAGTCTGGAGGTTCGGGCGTAGAAGGCCTTGTAACGTTTGCTGGAGGGAAGTAGTTCGAACAGTCCATTACAAGGGTGTGAGAAGTCTTTATGAATGCTGATGGCTTTCCTGGGGCACCGTGTGTGGTAGATGCCTCCAAGGCTGGTAGCTGTGTTCCAATAATCCTCTGCGCCCTGTGGACGACGCGCTGAAGAGCTCTCCTCTCCGCCTCCGTGCAGCTGAGATACCACACAGAGATGCCATACATTGATATGCTCTCTGTGGTGCAGCGGTAGAAGGTTGTCAGCAGCTGTTGGGGCAAACCAGTCTTTTTTAATGTCCTCAGGAAGAACAGTTGTTGCTGTGCCTTCTTGACCAGCGCAGCAGTGTTGGTGGACCATGTGAGGTCCTCTGAAATGTGAGTGCCCAGAAACTTAAAGCTGGACACTCTCTCAACACTTTCCCCATAGATGGAGATTGGGGCGTATTCTCCATTATGGGACCTCCTGATGTCAATAATCAGCTCCTAGGTCTTGGAGGTGTTTAGTGACAAGTTGTTACGTGCGCACCAATCCGCCAGGTTCTGCACCTCCGCTCTGTATTTTGTTTATAAAGATTATTCATCTTTAAGAATCCTGATTACAGGTGCTGCCTGTACGGAGTTTGAACGTTCTCCTTGTGACCTTGTGAGTTTTCTCCAGGTGCTCCGGTTTCCTTCCACACAGTTGCTGCAATTTGGCTGTTCCTGTGATTGAAGATTTTCCTTCAAATGGACTTTGCTGAAGTCTCCAGTGATTTTCATTGTGAAAATTGTAGTTGGAGGGTGAGAAGAACACCCCCACCCCTGCAATTCCATCTCACCAAAACACTCATTCAATCTGGACACAATACGCTAGAGAACATACAAGTTGGGTTTTCATCCAATTTACTTTTTTTCACTCAACAGAAAAAAAAGTAAACTCTCCACCATTTCTAAAGAGACATTAAATCCAGAATCCTTGAAAAACTGAGGAGGTTGTTGAAACTGAGGAGGTTGTTATTACTTTTTGAATCTCTGAAAAATGTAGCCTTTGCACCTATGGATTGGAATTGAGCCAATGTTCTGTTGTTGTTCAAAATTTTAATGAGACTTGGAACTGAATTACAGACTCATCAGCCTGAGTTGGCGGCAGGAGTGAGAAAGTTATTGCTTGTTCATTAATTTCTACATTTGTGTTCCTCTGAAGTATGCAGGGTCACAAGGAATAGTCAATGTACAAAAGTAAGTCAGTGTTCATCTGAGGATATAATTGAATAGATTAAAGGCATTGAATGTAATGCATTTGGTTTTACAAGAACATTTGAAATATCAGTTCACATTGTGGGCCATAAAATTATTTAATATATTACAGATGAAATAAATGGATTGAAAACAGAAGGTGCTAATAAATGGGAAAGGCAGTGGGTGTTGTTCAGGGACTCATCCTTTTAATTTTTGATACAGTCATATACATATACGTGGAAAGCTGTTCTTACAACAATTAATGGAATACAGCTAAGTGTTTAAAGGTTGAATAACAAGTGAAATTTACAAGATGAAAATGTCCCAATTGTATATTGAGGTTAAAGAGCTACAAATGACACTAACGGAGCCAAGTTTAAATTTATGTTAATGACAGACCCGACTGTTAGTTAGAAATTCAGAGTCAACATTCACCTTCCAGCAACATTGCTGCCCTAGCATTAAGCATCAAGGACATTTGATTATAAATCAAAATAAGTTATTTTGCCCTTGTCGATATCACTGTATCACCTATGCTGTATTCCTTCTGTAGCGATTTTTTAGTTGGGAGTTACAGTGTGGAAACGGGCCCTTTGGCCCACTGAGTCTGCACTGACCAGCGATCACCCGTACACTGGTTCTATCCTACAAATTAGGGACAATTTACAGAAATCAGTTAACTTACAAATCTACACATCTTTGCAATATGGGGGGGGGGGGGGGGGGGAACTGGAGTACCCAGAGTAAACCCACGCGGTCTTGGGGAGAACGCGAACATTCTGTACTGACAGCACTTGTCGTCAAGATGGAACTGGGTCTCTCTGGTGCTGTAAGGCAGCAGCTTGACCACTGCACCACTGCACCAGGAATGAGTAGGTTAACCCAGTAATTAGTAGGCTAACCTATGATGAGCGTTTGTCGGCACTGGGCCTATACTCTATGGAGTTTAGAAGAATGAGGGGTGACCTCATTGAAACATACAGAATAGTAAAAGGTTTGGATGAAGTGGATGTGGAGAGGATGTTTCCACTAGTGGGAGAGTCTCTGGCTAGACGTCATAGCCTCAGAATTAAAGGACATTCTTTTACGAAGGATATAAGAAGAAATTTCTTTAGTCAGAGAGTGGCGAATCTGTGGAATCGTTTGCCACAGAAGGCTGTGAAGGGCATCAGTGGATATTTTTAAGGCAGAGATAGATAGATTCTTAATTAATAAAGGTGTCAGAGGTTATGATGAGAAGGCAGAGAATGGGGTTAGGAGGGAGAGATCAGCCATGATTGAATGGTGTAGACGATGGGCCGAATGGCCTAATTCTACTCCTATCACATGACCATTCTTTTGTTGGGTTCAGAAGCTTTTGGTTGGGGTGAATCCAGGTCATTATTTCAGCCTCCTGACATTGCCATGAACACCTGCTGCTCAAATTCCCCAATCCCCCAAACTGACCTTCCTCCGATACAGAAGGATGGTCAGCATGGGCCCCACCCATGGACTTCCTCTGGATGCCTTTGACAGCTAGCAAAGCTCCAGCCCCTGCTCTGCCCACTGTCCAATGATTTTTCATGTCTCAATAATTCAGAAGAAATTTAATAACAGTTAAAAATGAAATAATTATTAAAAAGGAAATCAATTAAATAATTAAAACACAAGCAAGTAAAAATATGTAATTGATATTGCCACTCTTCCATAGCCCTGCAGTCCCCAGTCAGTAGATGGCCTTTTGAATAAACTGAGAACTGAGGTCCCCACCCAATGTAAATGTTGAAGAATCTGGGCAAACTCTTGGTCTGTTACAGGAATCATATTAGTTAGCAGATTAATGACGTGTACATTTACCCAGGATTCCAAAAACATACCAGTATTTATACTGAGAAATGCCAGTTGTTCCATGTGTAATAATACACATTATTATTAATGTGCAAATCATATGGTACATTGGGGAGTTTACAAACACGCTGTGGGAATGAAGATTTAGGACTTGCTTGCTCATTTGGATGCAGTGCCATTTGCTTCATGCACATAGTATGTTGCCTCCAGCCTCTCTTCCCCAAATCTGGTCAGATATGCACATTATTGTTAAGATAGAAACATAGAAACATAGAAATTAGGTGCAGGAGTAGGCCATTCGGCCCTTCGAGCCTGCACCGCCATTCAATATGATCATGGCTGATCATCCAACTCAGTATCCCGTACCTGCCTTCTCTCCATACCCTCTGATCCCCTTAGCCACAAGGGCCACATCTAACTCCCTCTTAAATATAGCCAATGAACTGGCCTCGACTACCCTCTGTGGCAGAGAGTTCCAGAGATTCACCACTCTCTGTGTGAAAAAAGTTCTTCTCATCTCGGTTTTAAAGGATTTCCCCCTTATCCTTAAGCTGTGACCCCTTGTCCTGGACTTCCCCAACATCGGGAGCAATCTTCCTGCATCTAGCCTGTCCAACCCCTTAAGAATGTTATAAGTTTCTATAAGATCCCCTCTCAATCTCCTAAATTCTAGAGAGTATAAACCAAGTCTATCCAGTCTTTCTTCATAAGACAGTCTTGACATCGCAGGAATCAGTCTGGTGAACCTTCTCTGCACTCCCTCTGTGGCAATAATGTCCTTCCTCAGATTTGGAGACCAAAACTGTACGCAATACTCCAGGTGTGGTCTCACCAAGACCCTGTACAACTGCAGTAGAACCTCCCTGCTCCTATACTCAAATCCTTTTGCTATGAAAGCTAACATACCATTCGCTTTCTTCACTGCCTGCTGCACCTGCATGCCTACTTTGAACAGAAACATAGCTGACTTTAATTCACTCGTAGTTTCTGTAGTAACAATTGTTAATACAATGTTCATCTCTTGTGTGCTGGGCAGGCAATAACTCAAACAGTTCAAACTCAGATGTGTAAAAAAACTCATTAAAAATGTCCTACTTTTCCGTTAGTCTCTTTCTCTTCTCTTTATTTGTTTCTATACCGGATTTGGCCCTATCATTTACCTGGTCTGAGCTATGGGGAGAGGTTGAGTAGGCTGGGACTCCTTGGCGCGCAGGAGGATGAGGGGTGTATAAAATCATGTATATAATCATGAGAGAAATAGGTCGGGTAGATGCACAGAGCCTCTTGCCCAGAGTAGGTGAATCGAGGACCAGAGGACATAGAATTAAGGGGAAGGGGAAAAGATTTAATAAGAATCTGAGGGTAACTTTTTCACACAAAGGGTGGTGGGTGTATGGAATGAGCTGCCATAGACAGGTAGATGGATAGGACAGGTTTGGACGATTATGGGTCCAACGCAGGCAGGTGGGACTAGTGTAGCTGGGACATTGGCCGGTGTGGGGAATTTGGGCCGAAGGGCCTGTTTCCACGCTCTATGACTCTATGACTCAATGGTTTAAATGGAAAAGCAGTTCTAAATTGATTTCCTTTACAATCAAGTCAAGTTTATTCGTCACATACACATACGAGATGTGCAGTGAAATGAAAAGTGGCAATGCTCGCAGACTTTGTGCAAAAATCAAACAAACAAACAAACAAACTACAAACAGAATGGAACAGAATCACATATTCTTTTACATATTAAATATTGTGGGCCCAGTAGAATGGTACAGTTAAGTTAGTCCCTGGTGAGATAGGAGTTTATAGTCCTAATGGCCTCTGGGAAGCAACTTCTTCTCAACCTCTCCGTTCTCACAGCATGGCAACGGAGGCGTTTGCCTGACTGTAGCAGCTGGGGTGGAAGGGGTTTCCCATGATCTTATTAGCTCTGGAGTTGCACCTCCTGATGTATAGTTCCTGCAGAGGGGAGAGTGAAGTTCCCATAGTGCATTTGGCCGAACGCACTACTCTCTGCAGAGCCTTCTTGTTAGTAGGAATCATTTCAATGTTAGTAGGCATTAAATACTTCTAAAAGACTGAGACATTAGAAATATTGAAAACCTTTGACATCTTTGAGAGTTGGGGCTGAGAGTTTGTCAGATGCCAAAGGCCCCCAGAGGAATTTAATGGGCTGATGTTTTTGATCTTGCATAAGGTTAAATTTGGGGATGGGGGAATATGGATGATCAATCCTTTTACCTCTTTGCTTCCCACCATCCAGGGAGCCGGAAGGTCTTTGCAGATAAAGTAGGATTCAGTTGCGCTTCTTTTAGTCAGGAGTACAGCATTCGATATGACCTCCCCTGCACCGGTGAAACCTAATGCAAACTGGATGGTTGCTTTGAGGAAATCCTGCCTTCAGTCTGCAGGGGGCAGCCCTGAGCAACATCCTCTACTCTAATTCTCCATCCTAATCTCACTCTGATTTCTCTGCCTGTAGCTTCTTGATAATAGCACCTCTGCATCTTCCATCAGGACATGCTGCCATATTCGGGATTCAATATCAAATTGTACAACTTTAGAGAACTCCCTTTTTCAGTCGGTATCAGAATTGTCAGACAATCATTTTTCCCCCCTCTCTTTTTAAGCACAGCATGACACACTGGGCATGTCCCACATTTACTTCTCCTCACAGCCTTTGCCCTCCTTTGTTTGTTTTTTCAGTCTAGTTGCATTCATTTTGAAGTATTTAAGTTCCTTTATTCAGATTCTTTCTCTATCTGCCCCTATTCACCCAACAACCAGATGACCTTGTTTATAGCCTCTCCCAAGAAAAACAATAGCATGTTGCCTGTCCATTTCTTCCACGCATGCTGCCTGACCCTCTGAGTTTCTCCAGCACTTTGACTTCCTCAAGATTCCAGCATCTGAGGTTCTATGTGTCTCGATGGCGGTGGTGCCATCAAGTGTGGCAGCCTCGCCTGCAGCTGTTCGTCCTTTCATCCTTTTTTATTTTTAGTCTGTCAAAAGTTTTGTTTTAGAGGCCTTTTAGTCTTTTTTATGTGGGGGAGGGGGGGTGGGAAGGGCGAAACTGTTTTTTCCAGTCGCTACCTGGTCGAGGATGCGTCTATTCTCCGAGCCGCATCTTCGCCCCCTCCTCGCGGCCTACCATCTGGATTGGCGTAGCCTTTCCTGCCGGAGACCGGCCAGAGCTTTAGCTTCAGCGGCAGCGCAGCACTGAAGTACCATCGTGGAGCGGCCAATGTCTTACCAGGGTCGCCGTGTTGGATCTCCTGTGTGCTGGGACTGCCGACTCTAACACCGTGGAGCTGTGGTCTGCGGAGCTTCCAGCCGCGGGCGGCACTGACTTTAACATCGCGGAGCCCTGGGATCTCTCAACCGAGGTCGCCAGAGTTGAAGCTCCGCCCAGCTCGGCCTGTGGACTTCGGGAGCCGCGGTCGCTGGTAGGAAGCGGCCGATTCGGACCCTCTTCACCTATGACTGCACACCTGTACATGGTACTAACACCATCATCAAGTATGCAGATGATACAACGGTGATTGGCCTCATCAGCAACAACGATGAGTCGGCCTACAGGGAGGAGGTCCAGCACTTAGCAGCATGGTGCGCTGACAACAACCTGGCCCTTAACTCCAAGAAGACCAAGGAGCTCATTGTAGACTTCAGGAAGTCCAGGGGCGGCACGCACACCCCCATCCACATTAACGGGACGGAGGTGGAACGTGTTTCTAGCTTCAGGTTCCTGGGAGTCAACATCTCCGATGACCTCTCTTGGACCCACAATACCTCAACTCTGATAAAGAAGGCTCACCAGCGTCTCTTCTTCCTGAGGAGACTGAAGAAGGTCCATCTGTCTCCTCAGATCCTGGTGAACTTCTACCGCTGCACCATCGAGAGCATCCTTACCAACTGCATCACAGTATGGTATGGCAACTGCTCTGTCTCCGACCGGAAGGCATTGCAGAGGGTGGTGAAAATTGCCCAACGCATCACCGGTTCCTCGCTCCCCTCCATTGAGTCTGTCCAAAGCAAGCGTTATCTGCGGAGGGCGCTCAGCATCGCCAAGGACTGCTCTCACCCCAACCATGGACTGTTTACCCTCCTACCATCCGGGAGGCGCTACAGGTCTCTCCGTTGCCGAACCAGCAGGTCCAGGAACAGCTTCTTCCCGGCGGCTGTCACTCTACTCAACAACGTACCTCGGTGACTGCCAATCACCCCCCCACCCCCCGGACACTTATTATCACTTATTATTATTTATTTAAATCATTTGCTATGTCGCTCTTCCAGGGAGATGCTAAATGCATTTCGTTGTCTCTGTACTGTACACTGACAATGACAATTAAAATTGAATCTGAATCTGAGAGTGTTCTTCCAACATCCGGCGAGAGGGCCTGAAACATCAGGGTCGCTGTTGCAGCGACTGCAGAGACCTCAACAGGCCCCGACCACGGGTGAACAAAGAGGAAGAGGACTGAACTTTGTTGCCTTCCCGCACAGTGGGAAACGTTGATTCTGCTGTGGGGGGATGTTTTTATGTTTAATGTTAAATTCTATAGTGTTGTGTTTATCTTATTTGTGTGCTGCATGGTAACTCAAATTTCACTGCACCAATTGGTGTATGTGACAATAAATGTCCTTTTTCCTTTGTCCTCAATGCCCCCATTACCGTTTGTCTTATTCATCATCACTCCCCCCTCCACCCACCTCTCTGTGACTTAAACTGACCTGGTTTCTTTCTTTTCCCAGTTATGACAAGAGGTCTTTGATCTGAAATATTATCTCTTGTTGCAAAATGCTTCCTGATCTGCTGGGAGTTTTCTGTTTACGCTTGAAGCAAAATTGTTGCTTCTACTGTTCACCATTGAGCTTGATTTTATACCCTTTTCCCCCACTATATTATTGAGCAGATTATAAAGTTTGAGCAAAAGGACACAGAATAGGGGGTAACAAAGATAATTATTCTTGCACATTTATAGTAAGAAGTATTAAGATGAGCACCTGAAATGTTGCAGCGTAGAGGTCTCTTGGTCCGATGCTGGGGAATGACTTTAGTGTAGATGGGAACTTGATGGCTGGCATGGACCTGGTGTGGCAAAGAGTTCACTTCCCTGATGTATGACTCCATGACTCTGACATATCTAATTGCTATGAGACTGGTACATGGATAGGACAGATTTGGAGGGAAATGGGCCAAACGTGGGTAAGTGGGATTAGTGTAGCTGGGATATGTTGGTCGCTGTGGACAATTTGGACTGATGGGCCTGTTTCCATGCTGTATCACTCTGTGACTATGAGATGTTTCTTCTATAACAGGAATTGGATCCACTCTTGCATGACGAGATATGATTAAGTCTTTAAAATGTTTATTAGAACGGAATACAACCATAGTTGTGGCTGCTGGGCAGTAGTATGGAAATAACTACTTTAAAAGGTAACTGTCCATGTTTTGACTTGGATGGTACAGAGATGTGCTGAAATATTTATGGTGAGGAGGAGACAGAAGATATTTCAGTGGTGGTCCTTTGGAAACATTCATCCCTCAGCCAGAGAGTTGATTTCAAATCCCACCGTATAGATTTTAGTGTAGAAATCCAAGCGTAGAAGGATGGATTATTGCACTGTCAGAAATTTTTGTTTTGAATGAGATGTTATATCACTGACTCATCTCCAAGGAAGATGTGAAGCACTTGAGGACACAATTTGAAGGGAGGAAGAGCAATTATCATTCAATTAAATATAAATGGTGATATTGATGGGTTAGTAAGTACGTTTGCTGAAGGCACCAAAATTGGAGGAGTTGCAGATGTTGAGGAAGGCTGTCAGAAGATACAACGGGATATAGATCAGCTAGAGAAATGGGCAGAGAAATTGCAGACAGCGTTTAAACTGAGCAAGTGTGAGGCGTTGCAAATTGGGAGGTTGAATGTAAGTGGAAAGTATACAGTTAATCGCAAGGTCCTTATAGGCATTGACGTGCAGTGGGATCCTGGGGTCCAAGTAGCAACACAAGCAGATAAGGTGGTAAAGAAGGCTTATTGGTAGGAGCATTGAATATAAGTCAGGAAGTCGTGATGCAGCTTTATAGGACTTTGGTTAGGCCACATATGGAGCATAGTTCTGGTCATACCCTAGGATATGTCCAACACTGGAGGGCATAGCTATAAGGTGAGGGGGGAAATTTAATGGAGATATGCTGGGCAAGTATTTTTACACAGTGTAGTGGGGACCTGGAACCACTGCCAGAGATGATGATGGAGGCAGACACAATAGTGTAATTTAAGAGGCTTTTCGATAAGCATGTAGAAGTGCAGGGATTAGAGCGATATGTATCATGTAGAGGCAGATGAGATCAGTTTGCGTCGAGTCCCGAGGCTGAATTAGCCACAGTCATACATGGCAGCAGGCCTGGCTCGACCACCACGGAGCCAGGAATCCATCCGGAAAGAACCGGCGGCCCGCGTGACCTGTCGCAGGAAGACCAGGCAGGCCGCGACCTTTAGGTGGGGGTTAGCCGCTGAGCCCGGCCCCTGCTTATCCCCCAGAAGACCATAAAATCGAAGATAAGGGAGTTGGCAACGATGGTCATTAGGAGCAAGGCCGGGAGGAAAGTTTACCGGGGTCTTGTCTTCCGCACCCTCGAGGTCGGCTGCGGTAGAAAAATCTCCGGGGCACAGAGTTGGCTGAGCAAGGAAAGGGAATTCGATTTGCAGAACGTTGCAGATGGAAGCAATGGCTGGAGACCCTGCAGGAGCCTGGGCACCGCTCCATTCGACCTAGCGCCCAGAACGGACTTTGGAAATGGCACCAAATCTGGCGACTCGAAAACGAATTTCACTGTGGTTTGCTCATGTGACATTAAAGCACCATTTCACTGATGAGCTTAAAATGGAGCCATGTTCAGCACATATTGTGGACTGAAGAGCCTGTTCTTGTGATTTACTGTTCTAAATAGAATAAATTAAATTAATAGAAATAAAACAAGCTATCTCTTGTTGATGGAATTAACTGGTCCACTTAACTATACAACAAAAGGCCGGAGGAGCTCTGGGGATCAGGCAGCATCTGTGGAGGGAATGGTTAGATGATGTTTCAGGTCACGGACCTCCTTTAGTTTGGTGGAGTTGTGTGGGGGGTGTTAAGGTAAAGCCTAACAAGTGATAAGTGGATATAGGTGGGAGTGCGAATTGGCAGATGGGTGGAGTTAATTATTTATGCCCCTGTCCCACTTAGGAAACCTCTGGAGACTTTGCGCCCCACCCAAGGTTTCCGTGCGATTCCCGGAGGTTCCCGGGGTTTTTTGTCAGTCTCCCTACCTGCTTCCACTACCTGCAACCTCCGGCAACCACCTGCAACCTCCGGGAACCGCATGGAAACCTTGGGTGGGACGCAAAGTCTCCAGAGGTTTCCGTTCAGGTTTCCTAAGTGGGACAGGGGCATTTAGTGTCAATGGGTCGAAGTGAAAAGGAGGCAAAAGGGTAAGGAAAGAGGAATGTGAACCCTATGTTAAATGTAAAGCCTGAGAGGGGGATATAAGGGAGAGGGTGACGAGGGTGGGGGAAAGATGACGATAAAAGTGCAATAGGGGACGGGGATGAGTGTACGGAGGAGGCAGGGTAGGGGTTTGGCAGAGGAAATAGAGGGTTGTTAGTGGAGTTATTACTGGAAATTGGAGTTGTTCCTCCAGTTTGCGCGTGGCCTCACTGCCAATAGAAGAGGACAAGGGCAGAAAGATCGGTATGGGACGTGGAAGGAGAGTTAAATTGATTAGCAACTGAGAGCTTTTTGGTGGACAAGGCACACTTGTTCGGCAAAACTGTCGCCTGATCTACGCTTGATTTTGCCAAACTAAGGATACATTGGGAATGTTGAATGCTCTAGACGAGGTTGGAAGAGGTGCACGTAAATCTCTGTCTCATCTGGTAGGGCTGCTTTGGTCCCTGGATGGAAGTGAGAGAGGAGGTGCAGGGACAGGTGTTACATTTCCTGAGGTTACAAGGGAAATTACCTGGGGAGGGACTCGGTTGGGTGGGAAGGGATGAGTGAACCAAGGAACAGGGGCAGCAGAGCAGTAGAGTTGCTGCCTTACAGTGCTTGCAGCGCCGGAGACCCGGGTTCGACCCTGACTATGGGTGCTGTCTGTACGGAGGGTGTACGTTCTCCCCGTGACCCCATGGATTTTATCCGAGATCTTCGGTTTCCAAAGATGTACAGGTTTGTAGGTTAATTGGCTAGGTAGAAGTGTAAATTGGCACCAGGATGTGTAGGATAGTGTTAATGTGTGGGGATTGCTGGTCGGTGCGGACTCGGTGGGCCGAAGGGCCTGTTTCCATGATGTATCTCTAAACTAAACTGCAGAGTAAACTCTGCAGAAAGGGGTGGGGATGGGAAAATGTGACTAGTGATGGGATCATGTTGAAGGTGACGGCTATGTTGGAGAATGATAAGTTCGATGTGGGATGAAAGGTGATAAGTGGGAAGAATTTGTGACAGAGACCTAAGATGGGCTATAAAAAGAGCTATAAAAAGAGTTGCCTTGATAGGTCAAATTTCCTTTGTTGCATGTCTTTAAAGCCTTTCAACTTGAACCAACCAGCACAAATAATAATGTCGGCACTGCTTAATGAAAGCTAAGAAAGCATTTGCTTTATGCTTCCTTCAATTTATTCTAGTTACAAATAGAACAATAACTTGTTGCAGCTTGACAGGCACGTTAACTCAACAACGCAACAAATAAATGTAAAATAAACAATAATACTATAAATTATCAGTAACACTTAATAACGGTAATAGTGTAAACTGAAGTACATAGTGCAACCTTATACAACATCCATAGTAGTTTGGTGCTGAGGTCGGGTTGTGCCTAATGGTTGGTGGGAAGAAGCTGGAAGTAATGATTCTCGGGCTCCTGGAATGCTTCTTGATGTGCTACTTTTTAAAAGAATGTTGAAAATTGATGTACAGCGACTTGCAAAAGTATTCATACCCCTTGAACTTTTCCACATTTTGTCACGTTACAACCACAAACGTAAATGTATTTTATTGGGATTTTATGTGATAGACCAACACAAAGTGGTGCATAATTGTGAAGTGGAAGGAAAATGATACGTGGTTTTCAAATTTTTTTACAAATAAAAAACTGAAAAGTGTGGCGTGCAAAAGTATTCAGCCCCCCTGAGTTAATACTTTGTAGAACCACCTTTCGCTGCAATTACAGCTGCAAGTCTTTTGGGGTATGTCTCTACCAGCTTTGCACATCTAGAGACTGAAATTTTTGCCCATTCTTCTTTGCAAAATAGCTCAAGCTCAGTCAGATTGGATGGCGAGCGTCTATGAACAGCAATTTTCAAGTCTTGCCAGAGATTCTCAATTGGATTTAGGTCTGGACTTTGACTAGGCCATTCTAACACATGAATATGCTTTGATCTAAACCATTCCATTGTAGCTCTGGCTGTATGTTTAGGGTCGTTTTCCTGCTGGAAGGTGAACCTCCGCCCCAGTCTCTAGTCTTTTGCAGACTCTAACAGGTTTTCTTCCAAGATTGCCCTGTATTTGGCTCCATCCATCTTCCCATCAACTCTGACCAGCTTCCCTGTCCCTGCTGAAGAAAAGCATCCCCACAGCATGATGCTGCCACCACCATGTTTCACAGTGGGGATGGTGTGTTCAGGGTGATGTGCAGTGTTAGTTTTCCGCCACACATAGCGTTTTGCATTTAGGCCAAATTTTGGTCTCATCTGACCAGAGCACCTTCCTCCACATGTTTGCTGTGTCCCCCACATGGCTTGTGGCAAACTGCAAACGGGACTTCTTATGGCTTTTTTTCAACAATGGCTTTTATGGCTTTCTTATGGCTTCTTGTGGCTTTTTTTTATCAGTTTTTTATTTGTAAAAAAATTTGAAAACCATGTATCATTTTCCTTCCACTTCACAATTATGCACCACTTTGTGTTGGTCTATCACATAAAATCCCAATAAAATACATTTACGTTTGTGGTTGTAACGTGACAAAATGTGGAAAAGTTCAAGGGGTATGAATGCTTTTGCAAGCCACTGTATATAGATCATGTGCAGGCAGAAAGTTTGGTTGATCTTCACATTGTTTTCAGCATAGATATTGTGGACTATGTTCTTCTGCTGTACTGTTCGATATTCTATGTTCTAATGTTAATTTTGTTTGCCTATTCCACTACAGGTGCCTGTAACAATGCAAGCCACAGTCTATGTGAAATGCTGCCCTACAAACAGACCACTTCAGTGTCCTATCTCTCACATTTCAACATCACAGACGTGGAAATACTTATCCGTTTCTTCAATCAGCTTAAACAGATGCGTTGTTATCAGCACATCATGCACTTTGGGTGCAGCATTGCCTTTCCAGAATGTATCGACAGCATTGAGAGGTATGTGCTCACAAAGGCTAGCGGCCTTTGATTTGTGTAGGGAGGTTGCCTTTGAGGGCTGGTATGGGTTGGACCAGGGTGAGTGGAGTAACTGGATGGGGCTCAGGACTGCCCCTTGAGTGGTATGATGAGGGTGGGACATTTGTTGGAGACTTCTCTTCCATATCTTGACAGAAGACCCAGATCGTGCGGTCTCACTTATCATTTCCTCTCGGATAGGTTTTAAGCTGCTGTTCAGACCAAGGGCAAGGTGGTAAAATGTTTAAAAATCTTTGAATATCTGATGTCTCTTGTTTTACATTTTAATTAACGCTAATAAATTTGAGTTATTTCTTTCAAATGTCAGACGAGTTTGTGTTTGGTAATTTCATTTCCCTGTACATTTTTACTTCAGTGTCTCGTATACTTGCATTAGTTTCACAATTCTCAAAACAATCTCTTTGCTTTCTTCCCTTCCATTATAATGTTACATTTTGAGTCGAGGAGCTTTTTTTAATTCTTCAGTTAGTCTGTATCATTGTAAGTTCAAAATTGTGCACAACATGGCAAGTGTTACCTGGAGTTCATGTGTATCCAATTGAGATGTGTTCCAGTTTTTGGGTAACTTGCCAACCATAGTTTCAGTTGAATAATTTGATTTTCCACCCATGCTCCTTTGTATTCTAGTGATGTAATTTTAGACACAAAGTGCTGGAGTAGTTCAGCAAGTCAGGAAGTATCTCTGGAGAAAAAAGATGGGTGACATTTTGTGTTGGGACCCTTCTTAGAATTTTAGTGTGTCTGGGCTCTGCCACTGGAGCCCCCAGGCTGAGAGATCTGCCACTGATCCAATGGTGTATCAAACTGAAGCAAGTTCAAGTTCAAATTCAAGAGAGTTTATTGTCATGTGTCCCTGTATAGGACAATGAAATTCTTGCTTTGTTTCAGCACACAGAACATAGTAGGCATTTACTACAAAACAGATAAGTGTGTCCATATACCATAATATAAATATATACACACATGAATAAATAAACTGATAAAGTGCAAATAACAGAAAATGGGTTATTAATAATCAGAGTTTTGACCGAGCCAGGTTTTAATAGCCTGATGGCTGTGGGGAAGTAGCTATTCCTGAACCTGGTTGTTGCAGTCTTCAGGCTCCTGTACCTTCTACCTGAAGGTAGCAGGGAGATGAGTGTGTGGCCAGGATGGTGTGGGTCTTTGATGATACTGCCAGCCTTTTTGAGGCAGCGACTGTGATAAATCCCCTCGATGGAAGGAAGGTCAGAGCCGATGATGGACTGGGCAGTGTTTACTACTTTTTGTAGTCTTTTCCTCTCCAGGGCGCTCAAATTGCCGAACCAAGCCACGATGCAACCGGTCAGCATGCTCTCTACTGTGCACCTGTAGAAGTTAGAGAGAGTCTTCCTTGACAAACCGACTCTCCGTAGTCTTCTCAGGAAGTAGAGGCGCTGATGAGCTTTCTAGATAATTGCATTAGTGTTCTCGGACCAGGAGAGATCTTCAGAGATGTGCACGCCCAGGAATTTGAAGCTCTTGACCCTTTCAACCATCAGGTCCGCACAGGTTGATATAGATGGGGCTGTGTGTCGCCATCCTACTCCTTCCAAAGTCCACAATCAGTTCCTTGGTTTTGCTGGTGTTGAGGGCCAGGTTATTGCGCTGGCACCATATGGACAGTTGCTCGATCTCTCTTCTGTACTCTGACTCATCCCCATCAGTGATACGTCCCACAACAGTGGTGTCGTCAGCGAACTTGATGATGGAGTTCGCACTGTGACTGGCTTCGCAGTCATGAGTATAGAGTGACCCAGTTCTGCGAGATTGGTAACCAGCTTGGAGGGGATGATTGTGTTAAATGCCGAGCTGTAATCGATGAATAACAGCCTGACATATGAGTTTTTGTTGTCCAAGTGGTCCACAGTGGAGTGGAGGGCCAGCGAGATCGCATCCACCGTTGATCTGTTGCGGCGGTAAGCGAACTGCAGTGGGTCCAGGTTTTTGTCGAGGTAGGAGTTGATTTGCTCCATGATCAACCTCTCAAAGCACTTCATCACCACCGGCGTTAGTGCCACTGGTTGATAGTCATTGAGGCACGTCACCTTACTCTTCTTGGGCACTGGTATAATTGATGCCCTCTTAAAGCAGGTGGGGATCTCAGACCTCAGAAGTGAGAGGTTGAAAATGTCCGTAAAAACTCCAGCCAGTTGGTCCGCACAGGTTTTTAGAACACAACCGGGTATACCATCAGGTCCAGGTGCTTTTCGGGGGTTCACCCCTCTGAAGGATTTCCTGACGTCGGCCTCTGTGACTGAGACTGAGATACCATCACAGCGAATGGGGGCTCGGGGAGGCACATCAGTATTCTCCCTATCAAAGCGTGCGTAAAACGCATTGAGCTCATCAGGGAGTGATGTTTCGCCGACATTCGAGCTGCCTCCTGGTTTCGCTTTGTAGGAGGTGATTGCATTCAGGCCCCGCCACAGCTGCTGAACATCTGTCTCATCCTCCAGTTTGGAGCAGAAGTCCCTTTTGGCCTTTTTGATGGCCTTACCAAGGTCGTATCTGGTCTTCATGTAGGCCACTGTATCATCGGAAGTGAATGCCCTGTGTCTGGACTTCAGAAGAGTGCGGATCTCAAAGTTCTTCCAAGGTTTCTGATTGGGAAACACTCGGAAGGTTTTTGTAGGGATGCAGTCCTCCACACATTTCTTTATGAAGTCTGTAACGACTGTGGTATATTCGTTCAAGTCCGTTGCCGAGTCCTTGAACATTGCCCAGTCTACAGACTCCAAACAGTCCTGGAGTTGTTCCTTTGCCCCCCCCCCGACCAGCTCTGTACTGTTCTCACTTCTGGGGGTGCGCTTTTCAATTGCTGCCTGTAGGCAGGAAGAAGCAGCACCGCGGTATGGTCGGATTTACCGAAGTGAGGGCGAGGGATAGAGCGATAGGCATTCTTGATGGTGGTGTAGCAGTGGTCGAGGGTGTTTGGTCTTCTGGTGCTGCAGGAGACATGTTGATGGAAGTTTGGGAGTGATTTGTTTAGGTTTGCCTTATTGAAGTCCCCAGCAATGGTGGTAAATGCCTCGGGGTAAGACGTCTGGTGTTTGTTGACCACGGCGTGCAGCTCCTCCAGTGCCAGATGGACGTCTGCCTGGGGTGGGATGTAGACCGCGGTCAGGATAATGGAGGTGAATTCCCTTGGGAGGTAGAAGGGATGGCAAGGCAAGGCAAGGCAAATTTATTTGTATAGCACCATTCGTGCAAACTGCAATTCAAGGTGCTTTACAGGAGAGAAAAAATAAAATAGTCAATAATTAAAAATTGCAAAATAAGCAATACGACAAATGTATGAATAATAAAACAACGTCAATGAAACAATAAAACGATTTTAAAAAGCACATAAAAGGGTTAAAATTAGACGGTTAAGATTACCTGCATGTCGGGTTATGGAAAAGCTATAGTAAACAACAGTGTTTTTAGGCCTGATTTAAATGCGCTTACAGTTTGTGCACACCTCAGGTGTTCAGGGAGCTTGTTCCACAGGTGTGGAGCACAAAAACCCAATGCTGCTTCAGCCTTTTTAGTTCTGACCCTGGGAACACAGAGTAAACCTGATTTTTTGGGACCAAAGACAATAATTTCTGTCTTATTTGCATTGAGCTGGAGGAAGTTCTGGTTCATCCACTCATTGATATGTTTGACACACTGGCTCAGTGAGTGTAGGGGACTATGGTCATGTGGTGACACTGCGATATATAGTTGTGTGTCATCGGCATAAGTGTGGTAGGATATGTTAAAATGCTCTATGATCTGAGCTAGGGGGAGCATATAAATGTTGAACAAAATGAGTCCAGGAATGGAGCCCTGAGGAACCCCGCATGTGAGTTTTGTACGTTCTGATTCAAAATTACCAAGCGAAACAAAATAATCCCGATCTTTCAAGTAAGATTTGAACCAGTCCAGCACAGAACCAGAGAGTCCCACCCACTTCTCCAGTATGTCAAGCACTTCACTGCCAGATGTTCCAGGTGTGGAGAGCAGGAGTTGGACAGGACTGCCACATCTGAGCACCACGCAGAGTTGACCATGAGGCAGACGCCTCCTCCTCTCCCTTTCCCAGATGCCAAGGTACGGTCCATACGGTGGATGGAGAACCCTTCAGGCTGAACCGTTGAGTCTGGGGAGCTGGGGGTGAGCCATGTCTCTGTGAAACAGAACACAGGGCATTCCCACAGAGTAAGTACTGCAGTTCCCTTTGAAATGAGTGGGGAAAGCATGAGTAGTTCATTTGATCCCATTTAGGTTGGTTTGGAGATACAGTGCAGAAACAGGCCCTTTGGCCCACCGAGCCTGCGCCGACTAGCAATCCCTGTACACTAGCACTATCCTACACACTAGTGACAATTTACAATTTTACCGGCCAATTAACCTACAAACCTGTTCGTCTTTGGAGTGTGGGAGGAAACCAGTGCACATGGAGAAAACCTATGGGCAGAACGTACAAACTCCATACAGACAGTGTCCGCAGTCAGGGTTGAACCCGGATCTCTGGCGCTGGAAGGCCACAACTCCACCACTATGCCACTCTGCCACCCCTGCAAACCCATGTGGTCACAGGGAGAACGTACAAACGTAGTTAAATAGATTTTAATATTTTAATTGTTTTGTGTATGTATTTGTATTTCTACTAGTAGTTTTTAAAATCATTATTTTATTTTTTTAACAGGTCTTAAAATAGCTCAAGGCTGGTTAAGTGTTTGTGAAATGTCAACAGGCAATTGACACCTCTGTGTGCACACATTGTGATTTGCAAAACTGCAGAGTGGTCCTTGGTGTTTATGACTTGCTTATGTTAGGAGGCCGCTGGGATGAACATATTGACATATGCAGTGATGTCAGTCAGCGTAAGGAGCCTGCCCTTGGCCTGGCATGATTCCTTACATATGGACATATGAATTTGGATCAATTCAACCTCTTCCACCAATTAACTAGTGGAATTGTACTTTAATTGTAAACTCAACTCTGCATTCTTGTCTATTGAGAGATCTTTTCACTCCCTTGAGATTTCTGCCTTAAAAACACTTAAAAAATCTATTTCCACAGCCTTTCCACAGAAACGTTCTTCCTCAATAATCAAAAATGTTTATTTGTCGTGCATTGGATCTGAATGAGAACAATGAAATTCTTACTTGCTGCAGCTGCATTGACACATCAGCAATAACAGCTTGGAAGTATAAGATAAATCAGTTATTATAAGTAAACAAGACCATGGTGGTGCAGAAATCAAAGTACTTAGTTAGAGCAACCAATGTGGTACAAAGTCCATAGTAAATCAGTGTTAAGGTAGTCTTGTGGTTAGGATTGTGCATGCTGGTTCTAGAACCTAATGGTTGACAGGAGGAAGCTGCTCTTGAACCTGGAAAGAATGATTCTCATGCTCCTGTACCACTACCACCACCACCACCACCACATGGTAGCAGTATGATGAGAAGATGGCCAGGGGTATTGAGTAGACTTTGGGAGGTCATGTTGCATTTGTGTAAGACATTGGTGAGGCCTCATTTAGAGTATTGCGTTCATTTCTGAGCACCATGTTATGGGAAAGATGTTGCCAAGAGAGGATATACGAGGATGTTGCCAGGACTAGTGGGTCTGAGCTATAGGGAGAAGTTGAGTAAACTGGGACTCTATTCCTTGGAGCGCAGGAGGATGAGGAGTATTCCTAGAGCGGTGCAGTATAAAATCATGAGAGGAATAGATTAGATAGATGCACAGTCTCTTGCCCAGAGTAGGTGAATCGAGAGCCAGAGGACATATTGTGAAGTGGAAAAGATTTAACAGGAATCTGATGGGTAACTTTTTCACACAATGGGTAGTGGGTGTATGGAACAAGCTGCCAGATGAGGTAATTGAGGTAGGGACTATCCCAACGTTTAAGAAACAGTGAGACAGATACATGGATAGGATATGTTTGGAGGTATATTTACCAAATGCGGTCAGGTGGGGCTCTTGTAGCTGGGACATGTTGGCCAGTGTGGGCAAGATGGACTGAAGAGCCTGTTTCCACATTGTATCACTCTATGACTCTATGAATGTGGGTCTTTGATAACAGCTGCATCTTGAGGCAGCTCTTCATGTAGATCCCTGCGATGTTGGGGAAGTCGGTACCTGTGATAGACCAATGTCCACCACTTTCCACAGCCTTCTTTGAGCCTGAGAGTTTTAATTAGTCCATGGTGAAATCAATCAGTCTGCTGTCTACTGTACACCTGACGAAGTTCAAAAGGGTTTTCGGCTACATAATGCATTTTCTCAGACTGTGTGGAAGTCGAGGTGTTGGTGAGATTTTTTTGTGCGATGGAATCAATGTGCTTGGCCCAGGACACATCATCAGTCATGAAGCAGTTGACTGTCCACCGCCATCCTGCCAATGACAACAGCTGCATGGTCCCTAGGTTTTACCTTCCCGAAGTCAACAATCAGCTCCTTGGTCTTGCTAATGATGAGAGCAAGGTGGTCCCATTCAGCCAGATTAACGATCTCCCTCCTATACTCTGACCTGTTACCCCTTGCGTATTTGTTCATGGATGGTGGTATCAAATTTAAAGATGACATTGGAAATGGACCTCACAGCACAGTTATGGATATAGAAGGAGCAGAGCAGGAGCGGAGCACACATCCCTGAGGTGCCCCTGGGCTGATGGTCAGTGAGGAGGACATGTTGTTGCCAATCTGTATTGATTGAGATCTGCCAACGAGGATGTCATGGGTCCCATTGCATAGGGAGCAGCAGAGACCCAGTTGCCTGAACTTTCTGTCCTGGGCATTCACTACTGTCAGTGAGGCCACGCGCAAATTGGAGGAACAGCATCTCACAACTTGCAACCCAGTGGCATGATGTTGATTTCGCCAATTTTTCCAACTTCAAGTAACTCCTGCATTAATTCTCTTCCCTGTTCCTATTTTCCAAGTGGTCCAGAGCAGAGTTGAGAGCCAGTGGGATCGCTTTGTGGCACTTAGAATTGATGTGCGTCCAGATCACTATTGAGACGTGAGTTGATTTGGGTCACAAACTGATTCCTTGAAAGACTTCATCATAGCATATATGTAAGTGCCACTATTTGGCAATCATTCAGGCAGAACACCTTGCTGTTCTTGGACTCAAGACGCTCTTCGAGGGAAGAATGTTGCCTCACCACTGTCTTAAATGAAGGGTCCTTTTAAAAAAAAATTAAATTAAAAAATAGTGACCTCACAAGAGAAATATATCCTCCACATTCACTCCGTAAAGATCTCTCAGAATCTTGTAATCTTCAGTCAAGCCCCTCACTATTCTAAACTCTCGCAGATACAGGTCTAGCCTGTTTAGTTTTTCCTGACCAGGCAACCTGCTTATTCCAGATATTAGTCCAGTAATTCTCTGAATTTATTTTAATGCATGCACAAGCTTTCTTAAATTAGGTCAAAATGATACACAGATGTAATCTCAAGGTATCGTTTTCACACAAAGGATGGTGGATGAATGGAACAACTGCCAGAGGTTATAGTTGAGGCAGGGACTATCCCAACATTTAAGAAACAGTTAGACGGGTACATGGATAGGACATGTTTAGTGGGATATGGACCAAATGTTGGCAGGTGGGACTAGGGTAGTTGGGACATACAATACAATACAATACAATACCTTTATTTGTCGTTTGAAACCTCGCATAAGGTTCAAACGAAACTTGGTTTCTGCAGTCATACATTACAAAACGAAAAAAACCCGGGACACAACACAATTCACACAAACATCCATCACAGCGCATCTCCTCGCTGTGATGGAAGGCAAAGGCTTATCTCTCCCCTGCACTCCCCCCCAATGTCAGAGTCAAAGTCAAAGCCCCCCGGCTGGCGATGGTGATAGTCCCGCGGCCATTAACGCCGCGCCGGGTGATGCAAGGCCGCGCTCCGGGTCTTGTTGTTGGAGCCCCCGGCGGGCGCTCGCAAAGTCCCGCAGCCGTTCCAAGCCGTGCGGGGCGGTGATGTAAAGCCCCGCTCCAGGTACTCTTCAACCCCGCAACTCGGGCGGGAGAAGTCGCCGTTGCGGAAGCCCCGAAAAGCGGTCTCCCAGCAGGGACCCGCGGGCTCCCGGTATTACTGTCCACAGACCCGCAGTTGTAGCCTCCGAATCTCCGGGGGTCGGGTCGCAGCAGCGCTCCACCACAGCTCCACCCGCTCCAGACTCGGCCAGCTCCGCGACGGTGAGTAGATCCGCAGCTCCGCGACTGGAGCCCCAGGTCTTCCTGTTGGAGGCCGCTCCATGTTGCTCAGCCCCAACGACAATGGAGACCCGACAAAGAAAAGGTCGGGTCTCCCGTGCAGGGGCAAGATTTAAAAGTTCCCCCCCACCACCCCCACCCCCCACACACACATACCCCGACAAAAAATAAATAAAAACTACATAGAGACAAGACAGAAAATAATAAAAAAGACAGACGGACTGCAGAGGCCGCTGCTGACGAGAGTCGCGCCACCCACTCCGCCCTGTGACATGTTGGCCGGAGTGAGTAAGTTGGCCCTTCGGCCTAACTTGCCCACTCTATGACTCTAAGCCCTGTATACACTGTTCTCACAACAATAAACAATGACATTCTATTAGTTTCCCTAATTACATTCTGTATCCCCATACTAGCCTTTTTAAACTCGTGCTCTATGGACATTCAGATCACACAGTATCTCGCTGATCTACCAAATTGAACATTTTCATATATTCCCACATTATACAATAGACAATAGGTGCAGGATTAGGTCATTCGGCCCTTCGAGACAGCAACCCCAATCAGTACCCCATTCCTGCCTTCTCCCCATATCCCCTGACTCCGTTATTTTTAAAAGCCCTATCTAGCTCTCTCTTGAAAGCATCCAGAGAATTTGCCTCCACCGCCCTCTGAGGCAGAGAATTCCACAGACTCACCACTCTCTGTGAGAAAAAAGTGTTTCCTCGTCTCCGTTCTAAATGGCTTACTCCTTATTCTTAAACTATGGCCCCTGGTTCTGGACTCCCCCAACTTCGGGAACATGTTTCCTGCCTCTAGCGTGTCCAAGCCCTTAACAATCTTATATGTTTCAATGAGATTGCCTCTCATCCTTCTAAATTCCAGAGCGTACAAGCCCAGCTGCTCCATTTTCTCAGCAAATGACAGCCCCGCCATCCCGGGAATTAACCTTGTAAACCTACGCTGCACTCCTTCAATAGCAAGAATGTCCTTCCTCAAATTAGGGGACCAAAACTGCACACAATACTCCAGGTGTGGTCCCACTAGGGCTCTGCACAACTGCAGAAGGACCTCTTTGCTCCTATATTTGATTCCTCTTGTTATGAAGGCCAACATACCATTCGCTTTCTTCACTGCCTGCTGTACCTGCATGCTTACTTTCATAGACTGATGTACATGAACCCCCAGATCCCGTTGTACTTCCCCTTTTTTCAACTTGACGCCATTTAGATAGTAATCTGCCTTCCTGTTTTCGCTATCAAAGTGGATAACCTCACATTTATCCGCATTAAACTTCATCTGCCACGCATCTGCTCACTCCCCCTACCTGTCCAAGTCACCCTGCATTCTCATAGCATCCTCCTCATAGTTCACACTGCCACCCAGCTTTGTGTCATCTGCAAATTTGCTAATGTTACTTTGCATCCCTTCATCCAAATAAATGATGTATATTGTAAATAGCAGCGGTCCCAGCACCGAGCCTTGCGGTACCCCACTAGTCACTGCCTGCCATTCTGAAATGGACCCGTTAATCCCTACTCTTTGTTTCCTGTCTGCCAACCACTTCTCAATTCATGTCAGCACTCTACCCCCCAATACCATATGCCCTAATTTTGCCCACTAATCTCCTATGTGGGACCGTATCAAATGCTTTCTGAAAGTCCAGATACACTACATCCACTGGCTCTCCCTTGTCCATTTTCCTAGTTATATCTTCAAAAAATTCCAGAAGATTAGTCAAGCATGATTTCCCCTTCGTAAATCCATGCTGACTCAGACCGATCCTGTTACTGCTATCCAAATGTTCGGCTATCTCATCTTTTATAATTGATTCCAACAGCTTCCCCACCACCGATGTCAGGCTAACTGGTCTATAATTCCCTGTTTTCTCTCTCCCGCCTTTCTTAAAAAGTGGGATAACATTAGCTACTCTCCAATCCACAGGAACTGATCCTGAGTCTATAGAACATTGGAAAATTATCACCAATGCATCCACGATTTCTAGAGCCACTTCCTTAAGTACCCTGGGATGCAGACCATTAAGGGCCTGTCCCACCAGCATGCGACTGCATGTGGCGAGCGCGACCTAACGTGGTCGCTTGAGCCGTACGGCCTCGCAGGGCAGGTCCCACTTCGATCGCCGGAGCCGTATGGAGTTTTGCGGGGCTGGTCCCGACATCGCGCGGGGCTCCAAAAAACTGACACTGTCCAAACATTCCGCGCGGCAATGGTCTGTCGGCCCGCAGCCGCCTTGAGGCCGTACGCAGCGCCTTGACGGTGTACGCCTAGCACGTGGCGTTTCGCGATGACGTCACCTCCCGACGCCGTGCAACGTCCAAATTCAGTCGGCCCGCCTCCTGCCCATGATTGGTGAGTATGATGTCAGGACCAGACCCGCACAACTCCAGACGGCTCCGCGGTTGGAAGTGGGACCGGCCCCGCGAGGTCGTACGCCTCAAGCCACCACGTTTGGTCGCACTAGATGCATGCAATCGCATGCTGGTGGGTCAGGCCCTTTAGGCCCTGAGGATTTATTAGCCTTCAGTCCCATCAGTCTATCCAACACTATTATACTCCATTTCCTGGATTATTGCTTCAGGATAAATCTATCCCGTTTTCTACATAACTAACATTTTGGCCTGTCTCTTTGTCATTGACAAATTTAGTGACCACACCTTTATGCCTTTATCCAAGGCGATCCGAAATGTCAGAGTACCCATGCCTTCATTTCGAGCACATCCATCACTTTGTGATTACTTTAGCTCGGGAGCCTCAACCAGTACAATCTTTACCCATGTGCCCCCCTGTGCTGATACAGGGGTCCATGAGGTGTGAGAGGAGTACAGTTCCAAGGAAGCTGACGCTCCCAGGAGGCCGCGGCCCTTGCTCGGCCGAACTCGTGACCCGGCAGATCACGGCCTGCAGGTGGAAGGCGTTGATTCGGTCCCCTGCTCGTTGGACATGTTGGTCCGCCGGCTTAGAGGGGAAAAACACCGTGCCAGCCCATGCTCATACCCCAAAAAACAGAAAACTGGGAGGAGGAAGCCAGTGACAGCAGGCAAAGAACAAGGCCAGTAGGAGAGAAAAGGAAACCAGGGTCTGGCCAACCATGCCCTCATGCACTGCTGTGGGAGGCACCCCCTTGGAACAAAGATAGACGGGCAAGGAGAATGACATGGCATCCAAAGAAGGAGATGACTGGAGGCCTGGGACTTGCCTGGAACAGTCTGGGACTTGCCTGGAACAGGCCACCGCTCTTAAGTACTAGAGCGTAGAATTTGAAAGTGGTGTGAAAACATGGCGCCTCATGCATGCAGGCTCAGTAGACTATTTCTGTACACCTGCTGATCTGAGTTCAGGGGTATGCCATACTCTGCTGAACTGTTTGCAAGAAAAATAATTTAACTGTTTGCACATGTTATTTAAAAAAAAGCACCATTGAATCATAGTGTCTGGTCCTTTCCTCTGCCTAAACATGAGGGAAAACTTAGCCCAAATCGGCAGACCGGTCGATTGGAAATCCCTGCTTTAAGAAGTCCTCTCACGGTGAGTAATGGCAAAGTAATCACCTTGAGAGGATTTGTGTATTGAAAACACA
This sequence comes from Amblyraja radiata, assembly GCF_010909765.2. Taxonomy (NCBI): domain Eukaryota; kingdom Metazoa; phylum Chordata; class Chondrichthyes; order Rajiformes; family Rajidae; genus Amblyraja; species Amblyraja radiata. Next base: position 106,892,643 of record NC_045956.1, on the reverse strand, counting down.
CAATATTCTTCTCCAGTGAATTACTTGTTGCATATGCTGCAACAGCTATGCTGTAAACTGATATATTTCATCTACGCAGGACAGTTTTACAGCACAATTTCGATCAGAAAAATGTTATTGAATGTTAATGTCGGTAACCTTTGAAGAAAATACTTGTAACTTTGCTGAACACTTGCGCTCGGTCCGCCAAGTCCTGGATCCCCCGGTTGTTAACCATTTTAACTCCCTTTCACATTTCCTCAATGACCTTTCTGTGGCCTCCTCTATTGCCAGGGTGAGGCTATACACAAACTGGAGGAACAGCACCTCCTATTCTGCTTGGGTAGCTTATTTTAGGTAACCTCTAACTAACCATCCCCTCTCTTGCCCCTACCCCCCCCCCCCACCCCCCTCTCCACTGATTTTGCTCCTATGACTTATGAATTTATGAACCCGTTGAGTTATTCCAGCACTTTGATGTCCTGTAATCTTGTTTTACTTGAATTATTCAGCCATTTGTTCGAATTATCTCTTTATCAAATGTATTATTTTGCAGTGGAAAAGGATGGCCTTCAGAACATTAAACAATGAATAACCCATTGCATAGAAATACTATTTCTATTTCTGGTTTTAAACTATTTTAAAAAACAACACCAAAGGTCATCAAACTGACCTTTTGCTGTTCAAAAATCCTGTTTGAGATTCCATTTTAGATTAGAGTGACAGAATATTCTGCTTTAGGGCACCATTGGCAGAGGTCAGAGGTCACGAGTAACTTCATCCATGATTGGTGGAGCACTGCATGTGGTAAAACAGGGGAGTAAATGAAAACATAAACTATCGTCATTTCAGTATTCCTACATTCCTTTCGCATCACCTTCTACTTAAAACAATATTTAGTAAATAATGTTAAAGAACATAATTATATTAAATATGTCAAATTTTTCAATATATCAATATTTTAATAAAGGAATACATGGCCTGAATGTCAAATGACAATATTTCATAAATAATCGATATATTTAAAATAAAAATCTGGTAATGTGATGTAATGTTATTGTCACATTACTGGGATACGGTGGAAAAACTTTGCTTTGCATGTTATCCAGGCGTATCATACATGAGGACTTCAGGTAGTGCAAAAATGAAAAGAAGCAAAGTGTGGCACAATGGCGCAGTGGTAGAGTTGCTGCCTTACAGCGCCAGGGACCCGAATTCGATCCTGATTTTGGGTGCTGTCTGTACAGAACTTGTACGTTCTCCATGTAACCACGTGTGTTTTTAACCGGGTGCTCCTGTTTCCTCCCACACTTCAATGACGTACAGGTTTGTAGGTTAATTCATTGAGTCACAGTCATAGTGTGATACAGTGTGGAAACAGGCCCTTCAGCCCAACTTAGCCACACCAGCCAACATGTCCCAGCTACACTCGTCCCACCTGCCTGCGCTTGTTCCAAACTTGTCCTAACCATGTACCTGTCTAATTGTTTCTTAAACATTGGGATAGTCCCAGCCTCAGCTACCTCCTCTGACAGCTTGTTCCATACACCCATCACCCTTTGTGTGAAAAAGTTACCCCTCAGATTCCTATTAAATCTTTTCCTCTTCACCTTGAACCCATGTCCTCTGGTCCTCGATTCCCCTACTCTGGGCAAGAGAGACTGTGTATCTACCCGATCTATTCCTCTCATGATTTTGTACACCTCTACAAGATCTCTCCTCATCCTCCTGCGCTACAAGGAATAGAGTCCCAGCCTACTCAACCTCTCCCTATAGCTCACACCCTCTAGTCCTGGCAACATCCTCGTAATTCCTCTCTGAACCCTTTCAGGCTTGACAAAATATTTTCTATGACATGGTGCCCAGAACTGAACACAATTCCCTAAATGTGGTCTCACCGCCGGCTTGTACAACTGCAACATTACCTCCCGACTTCTATACTCTGACTGATTAAGACCAATGTGCCAAAAACCTTTTTGAGCACCTTATCTACCTGCGACTCAACCTTCGAACCATGCACCTGCACTCCAAGATTCCTCTTAGATCTTAGATCGCTCTGCTCTACAACATTCCCCAGAGGCCTGCCATTCACTGTGTAGGTCCTGCCCTTATTAGATGTCCCAAAATGCAACACCTCACATTTCTCTGTATTAAATTCCATCAACCATACCTCAGCCCAACTGGTTTTGGTAAAATTGCAAATTGTCCCTAGAGTGTAGGATAGTGCTAGTGTATGGGGTGAGTGCTGGTTGGCATAGGCTGAAGGGCCTGTTTGCACACTGTATCTCTAAAGTCTAAAGTACTGTTTACAGCTACAAAGAAAAAAATGCAGATTAAAAAAAGTGCAAGGGAGCTAACAAGGTAGATTGGGAGATCAGGAATTCATTCTTGGTACATGAGACCTCCGTTCAAGAGTCTGATAATAGCGGGGAAGAAAATGTTCTTTAATCTGGTGGTAAGTAATTTCAAGGTTTTACATCTTTTGGCCAATGGGAGAGGAGAGAAGCGATCAATATTTCCAGTCTGGCTAGAATAATACCTCAAAGATGATGCTTGTCCTTGTTTGGCATCAGTCAGGCCGGGAAATTTTGTGGGAATTCCTCAGGATTGCTTATAGGTCCAAACACCGTCTGCTGCTTCTCTTCTGATCTGTTAAAGATTGTCAATTAGTTTATGTTGCTCAGTTTTATCTGCAGCTTTGCAGACAATGATTTCATCCAGGACAATATTCAGGCAGAAGTGGCAAATAACTTGCTTGTCATGCAAATATCAATCAATGTTCCTCTCCATTTCCCCCGGTCTTTTAATGAATTTAAAATTTAATCTTACTGACTTGCTGCAGAAGATAACCTCCTTCCATGGACAATCAAGGTCTAATACCAAGAACCACATGTCAACATAGAAACATAGAAACATAGAAATTAGGTGCAGGAGTAGGCCATTCGGCCCTTCGAGCCTGCACCGCCATTCAATATGATCATGGCTGATCATCCAACTCAGTATCCCGTACCTGCCTTCTCTCCATACCCTCTGATCCCCTTAGCCACAAGGGCCACATCTAACTCCCTCTTAAATATAGCCAATGAACTGGCCTCGACTACCCTCTGTGGCAGAGAGTTCCAGAGATTCACCACTCTCTGTGTGAAAAAAGTTCTTCTCATCTCGGTTTTAAAGGATTTCCCCCTTATCCTTAAGCTGTGACCCCTTGTCCTGGACTTCCCCAACATCGGGAGCAATCTTCCTGCATCTAGCCTGTCCAACCCCTTAAGAATTTTATAAGTTTCTATAAGATCCCCTCTCAATCTCCTAAATTCTAGAGAGTATAAACCAAGTCTATCCAGTCTTTCTTCATAAGACAGTCCTGACATCCCAGGAATCAGTCTGGTGAACCTTCTCTGCACTCCCTCTATGGCAATAATGTCCTTCCTCAGATTTGGAGACCAAAACTGTACGCAATACTCCAGGTGTGGTCTCACCAAGACCCTGTACAACTGCAGTAGAAACTCCCTGCTCCTATACTCAAATGCTTTTGTTATGAAAGCTAACATACCATTCGCTTTCTTCACTGCCTGCTGCACCTGCATGCCTACTTTCAATGACTGGTGTACCATGACACCCAGGTCTCGCTGAATCTCCCCTTTTCCTAGTCGGCCACCATTTAGATAATAGTCTGCTTTCCTGTTTTTGCCACCAAAATGGATAACCTCACATTTATCCACATTATACTGCATCTGCCAAACATTTGCCCACTCACCCAGCCTATCCAAGTCACCTTGCAGTTTCCTAGCATCCTCCTCACAGCTAACACTGCCCCCCAGCTTAGTGTCATCCGCAAACTTGGAGATATTGCCTTCAATTCCCTCATCCAGATCATTAATATATATTGTAAATAGCTGGGGTCCCAGCACTGAGCCTTGCGGTACCCCACTAGTCACTGCCTGCCATTGTGAAAAGGACCCGTTTACTCCTACTCTTTGCTTCCTATTTGCCAGCCAGTTCTCTATCCACATCAATACTGAACCCCCAATGCCGTGTGCTTTAAGTTTGTATACAAATCTCTTATGTGGGACCTTGTCGAAAGCCTTCAGGAAGTCCAGATACACCACATCCACTGGTTCTCCCCTATCCACGCTACTAGTTACATCCTCGAAAAATTATATAAGATTCGTCAGACATGATTTACCTTTTGTAAATCCATGCTGACTTTGTCCAATGATTTCACCACTTTGCAAATGTGCTGCTATCCCATCTTTAATAACTGACTCTAGCAGTTTCCCCACTACCGATGTTAGACTAACTGGTCTGTAATTCCCCGTTTTCTCTCTCCCTCCCTTCTTAAAAAGTGGGGTTACGTTTGCTACCCGCTAATCCTCAGGAACTACTCCAGAATCTAAAGAGTTTTGAAAGATTATTACTAATGCATCCACTATTTCTGGAGCTACTTCCTTAAGTACTCTGGGATGCATCCTATCTGGCCCTGGGGATTTATCGGCCTTTAATCCATTCAATTTACCCAACACCACTTCCCGGCTAACCTGGATTTCACTCAATTCCTCCAACTCCTTTGACCCACGGTCCCCTGCTATTTCCGGCAGATTATATATGTCTTCCTTAGTGAAGACGGAACCAAAGTAGTTATTCAATTGGTCCGCCATATCCTTGTTCCCCATGATCAACTCACCTGTTTCTGACTGCAAGGGACCTACATTTGTTTTAACTAATCTCTTTCTTTTCACATATCTATAAAAACTTTTGCAGTCAGTTTTTATGTTCCCTGCCAGTTTTCTTTCATAATCTATTTTTCCTTTCCTAATTAAGCCCTTTGTCCTCCTCTGCTGGTCTCTGAATTTCTCCCAGTCCTCCGGTATGCTGCTTTTTCTGGCTAATTTGTACGCATCATCCTTCGCTTTGATACTATCCCTGATTTCCCTTGTTATCCACGGATGCACTACCTTCCCTGACTTATTCTTTTGCCAAACTGGGATGAACAATTTTTGTAGTTCATCCATGCAGTCTTTAAATGTCTTCCATTGCATATCCACCGTCAACCCTTTTAGAATTAATTGCCAGTCAATCTTGGCCAATTCACGTCTCATACCCTCAAAGTTACCTTTCTTTAAGTTCAGAACCATTGTTTCTGAATTAACAATGTCACCCTCCATCCTAATGAAGAACTCAACCATATTATGGTCACTCTTGCCCAAGGGGGCACGTACAACAAGACTGCTAACTAACCCTTCCTCATTACTCAATACCCAGTCTAAAATAGCCTGCTCTCTCGTTGGTTCCTCTACATGTTGATTTAGATAACTATCCCGCATACATTCCAAGAAATCCTCTTCCTCAGCACCCCAGCACATCTTGGGAAAGACATTGGCCAGTGATTTGACGGGAACATTATTGCGTACATATACAGTTGCAGCTGAAAGAGCAGCATAAAGGTGGGATATTCTCTAATGACGGACTTGCTCCTGACTCCACAAAATCTTTCTACCATCTACAAGCCATATTTTTGAAAATCCTGGAATATTTTCTGCATGCTTGGATACTTAGCCCTGAACTCAATTCTATCCATATAAAATTGGCACCTCAGCCTAAACATTTGCTCTCACCTATCCTTGGTCTACTGAGAATCATTTACGAAATGCACCTACCAAGCTTGCAAGCTTTGACGTGCTTAAAAATGCATCTCACCACCACCTCCTTAAAGGAAATTGGGAATAGTAGTAATTCTTAATTTGACATCAAGCCATTTAAATGTTTTAAATTCTAAAGTTTGAAAAACATTTGAGATCATAAATTAAAATGTGCTTAGGCTGCATTTATGATTGAAAGAGCATTTGATAATCACATTCACAAAGCACGTGATAATCAGAAATTCCTTTATAAGGATTATTCCATAACATGTGCAGACCACTGGATTGTGATTGTCTGTAAGAAGGCACCCTTTTGTATTAAGATTTCTATGGCAAGAGGATTTGGTTTCTCAGTACATTGCATTGGATGTGACATATTCTTCACTTGATCGATTCAAACACCCTTGAACCAGCAAATAATCACATCCAAGATAGACACAAAATACTGGAGTAACTCAGCAGCTCAAGCAGCATCTCTGGAGAACAGTAATAGGTGAAGCTTTCCGACCTGAAGTGTCACCTGTTCTTTTTCTCCAGAGATGATGTCTGGGCTGCTGAGGTACTCCAGTATTTTGTGTATATCTTCAGAGGATGGCAGCCTCTGCCTACTGTCTGTCTGTTTTTTCATCTTTTTGTTATTTTTAGTCTGTTTAAAAAGTATGTTTTGGAGGTTTCTTAGTCTTTTTATGTGGGGGAGGTGGGGAGGGTAATGGGAAAACTGTTTCTCAGTCACTTCCTGGTCGAGGATGGGACTATTCTCCGGGTCATGTCTTTGTACCCCCCCCCCCCCCCACCCCCTCATGGCCTACCATCTGGATTGGCGCGGCCTTTCCTGACGGAGACTGACCAGAGCTTCAGCAGCGGCGCAACACTGATTTACCATCACCCGCTCCGCGATCCTTACCGGGGATCGCCATGTTGAAGCTTGGAGTGTTGGGCCTGCTGCTTTGACATCGTGGAGCTGTGGTTGTGGAGCTTCTAGCCGCGGGCGGCGCTGACTTTAACATCACGGAGTCCTGGGATCCCTTTGCCGAGGGCCGTCAGTGTTGCATTTCTGCCCAGCTCGGCCTGTGAACTTCGGGAGCCGCGGTCTCTGGTAGGAAGTGGCAGATTCGGAGCCGCTGAGAATGTTCTTCCGTTCCGACGTTGGAGTTCCGATCATCCCGGCGATAGGGTCTGAACATCAGGCCGTCGTAGCGGCGAGTGTGGAGGGCTCAAAAGGCCCTGACCACGGGTGAACAAAGAGGAAGATGACTGAACTTTATTGCCTTCCCTCACAGTGGGAAACATTGATTCCGCTGTGTGGGGATGTTCTATCGTGTGTTATGTTCTTTTTTTATTCACATGGCTGTATGGTAACCCTAATTTCACCGTAACATTTGGTGCATGTGACAGTAAATATTAACTTGAACTTGATCTTGAGTATAAACCAGCATCTGCAGTTCCTGACCACACAATTACATATCCATCTTTGATAGAACAATACCGATTAGCGATAGCTGAAACTTCAGTGCATGGCAGTTCTTTATTTTGCAGGTATCTGAATTTGCGGCAGGGAAGTGGGAAACATCAAATACATCTGGATAATTTTGTGCAAACGTGATAATTTTTGAATGTCCTAATTTGTTTGTGATCATTGGATCTCTCACTGACCCTAGTAAGAGATACATAGGAAGGTACAGGCAATAATTCAAAGTAAACTGATGCTTATTTTCTTTTCTCACATGTATAGGAATTTCACTGGCAGAATGTTTGGGTACAGCTCTGAATTTTTATTGTTGATGGCTGCCAGAGAGCTTGACAAGTACTTTGCATATTTTCTTTGCTTAGCTTGATAACTAGTGCATGAGTAATAATTATCATTCAGATATTTATAGGTTTAGTGAAACTGGTTCCAGCGGTACCTATTGTCAAAAATCCTCATCCTGGATAAGGCAAAGATTTCTAGGAACTACTTTGTCAATCTCACTTGAGTTTTCAATAACATGAATTGACTTTAACCTTGGTCATCTTTTCAAAAATAATAGACATCAATGCTGAAATCATAAGTTTAATAAACTGAGGTTTTTTGGTTGCAGATTTGCTGCCCAGCCTTTAAAGAAAGAAAATATTTTATTCTCCAATTAAGGAGATATCATTGCGCACTTTCTCTAGTCAATAAATAACATTATTTTATGCCAGTTTTTACATCAGAGATCGGTGATCTATGGTTTTGTATCAATTCTGTGCATTGTTCGGCATTTGACAATGTTTTCAATTCCTCTTTTTAGCGAGCCTTGTTCAGCTTTCAATATAGCTTTGTGTAGAAAAGAACTGCAGAAGCTGGTTTCAATCGAAGGTAGACACAAAATGCTGGAGTAACTCAGCGGGACAGGCAGCATCTCTGGAGAGAAGGAATGGGTAACGTTTTGGGTCGAGACCCTTCTTCAGTATTCGTCAATATAGCTTTTGTGGGGAAGGATATTGGTTTTGCACGTTTGTGGATGTTGCTGGAGATGCTGCTATACAACGTGCACAATTTGGTGGGTGGTATTATTTGTGTTAAATATGAGTAATTGTGTTCATCTGTGAGTTTCTTCCTCCTTCCTAGCTCTCTCTCCATCTATTCTATCCAATTGTAGAAGGATATTAATTTTAGTTATTGTGGGTGGTCAATTTTATACCTTTTCTGTGCATCTGAATTGGGTGAGAAAATATTCAAATGTGGTAAAGGTGGTGCCTTTACTGTTGTTACTTTTAATGTTGAATTTCATTTATTAACCATTCATGTTCCCACTGGGGTTGCCAGATGTGAGGGTGCATTTGAAACTGGACATGAGTGAAATTGTGTTTTTTGACCTGTAGTATATAGAGGACATCACAATTGTATCTTGTTGTTTTTTGCGATGTGTAGATAAGAATCATAGTGATACCAAATAGATTAGTATAGTTTATTATCACGTTTACAGAGGTATAGTGAAAAGCTTTTTGTTGCGTGCTAGCCAGTAAGCAGAAAGACAAGGTACACAAAAATGCTGGAGAAACTCAGCGGGTGCAGCAGCATCTATGGAGCGAAGGAAAAAGTCCCGTGAGCAGAAAGACAATACAGGATTACAATTAATCAATTTACAGTGTATAGATACATGATAAGTGAATAACATTTAGTTTAAGGTAAAGCCCGCAAAGTCCGGTCAAGGATAGTCCGAGGGCCATCAAAGAGTTAGATAGTAGTTTAGGACAGCTCTCTGGTTGTGGTAGGATGATTCAGTTGCCTGATAACAGCTGGGAAGAAACTGTCCCTGAATCTCTCGGTGTGCATTTTCACACTTCTATACCTTTTGCCTGATGGGAGAGGGGAGAAGAGGGAGGGGCCAGGGTGTGACTCGTCCTTGATTATGCTGCTGGCCTTGGAATAAATGGAATAAAAGGGAGGTTGCTTTGTGTGATGGTCTGGGCTGCGTCCACAATTCGTTGCAAAGTCTTACGGTCTTGGATGGAGCTGTTCCCAAACCAAGCTGTGATACATCCTGATAAAATGCTTTCTATGGTGCATCTGAGAGTTGTAGGGCACATGCCAAACTTCCTAAGCCTTCGAAGGAGGTAGAGATGTTGGTGTGCCCTCTTGGTCATTGCTTCAATATGGGTGGTCCAGAAGAAGTTGTTGGTGATATTGACTCCAAGGAATTTGAAGTTTTCGACCATATCTATTTCGGCACCATCAATACTGGGGTATGATCATTATCTCCTTTGTCTTGCTGACATTCAGAGGAAGATTGTTGTCTCGACACCAGGACACAACGTTTTCAATCTCCTTCCTGTACTCCGTCACATTATTTGATATCCGGCCCACAATGGCGGTATCGTCTGCAAATTTGAAAATTGAATTAGATTTGTACATGGCTACGCAGACGTGGGTGTACAAGGATTGAAGAAGGGGGCTGAGAACACATCCTTACGGAGCCCCCGTGTTGAGGATTATCGTAGAGGATAATTTGACCCCTATCATTACTAATTGGAGTCTGTTGGTCAGGAAGTCAGGATTCAGTTGCAGAAATAGTGCTGACATCAAGTCCCATGAGTTTGGTGATGAGCCTGGATGGTATAATGGTATTAAAGGCAGAGCTGTGGTCTATGAATAGGAGTCTGACATGGGTGTCTGTCTTCTCCAGGTGCTCCAGGGATGAGTGCAGGGCTAGAGCAATGGCATTGTCCGTGGATCTGTTGTGGCAGAAGGCGAACTGCAGTGGGTCAAGGCCACTGGGTGGAGTGAATTCAAAAATAGAATATTTCTTTGCCATGTGATTTCTCCATACTGAAAATGAGTTAAAAGTTAATTTTTTAACTAGGCTTATTCAGATTTATTAACTAAATGATGATTTTCTTTTTAATACATTACAGGAAACAGATCACACACTCTGCATACATATAATCTAACGTCTTATTTTATGCTACATATTCATCACTCACGAGATTCACTCATGATAAATATGTAGCATAAAATAAGACGATTCAGGATCTTGGACTAAATAAACTCTGATCAAAATTGAGGCAAGTTAGGAGATATTGGATCAGATGACTGAAGGCTTGGTCGAATAAATCTTTAGGAAGGAATTGGAGGGTAGAACTTAATTTAGTTTAGTTTTTTTAGACTACACATGGCGATGATGGGGCCTCGGCGGTGGTGAAGCCTCGTGGCGATGCCTTGCGGGTTGACCCATGGGCGATGGTCAATGATAGTGTGGAGAACCACCATGATAGATAGATAGATATAAATAGCCTTTATTGTCATTCAGACCGAAGTCTGAACGAAATTGCAGCAGTCATACATATAATACAATAAAAACAACAATAAACACATATTAACATCCACCACAGTGAGTCCACCCAGCATCTTCTCACTGTGATGGAGGCAAAAGTCGTAGGTCTGCAGTCTCTTCCCTCCTCTTCTCCCTCTGCGCTGAGGCGATACCCCATCGGGCGATGTTATAAATCAGTCCCGCGGCTCAAACACCGCGGCCCGGGGTGGTCGAAGCTGCCGCCCACCAGTCCTGCAGACGCAGCCGCTGGCCCATGGCCGAACCTCGGACTCAGGCCACCACCGCCAGAACACCGTCCCAGCCACCCTCACGTGAGTATCGTGCCGTCTTCAGCCTCGGGCTGGGCCGCCCCCGACATGGGCGCCGAACCTCCCCCAGGCCGGGCCGCCCCGACTTGGGCGTCGCTTCTTCCCCCGGCCGGGCCGCCCCGACTTGGGCGTCGCTTCTCCCTCCGGCCGGGCCGCCCCGACATAGGCGCCGAACCTCCCTCGGGCTGCGAGCGCCGCACCTCCCCGAGCTCGGCCGCTCCGACGGGAGCCTCGTTCCACCCTTGGGCTGGCCGCCCTCACGAGAGCGCCACAGCCTCTCACGGGAGCACTGTTCCAGCCCTGAGCCGGACCACCCTCACAGGAGCGAGCTCAGGGCGAGTCCTGACGGGCTCTGCCTCCGGAGCCTCGAGGTCATCAGCTCCATTAGGCCTCAGCGCAGACGGAGACAGAGAAGGGGAATACTGCAAACCCCGTTTCAACCCCCCACCCCCCCAAAACACAAACTAAAAACCAAAAACTAGACTAACCAAAACAAAATAAACAACACAAAAAACACAAACAAACGGGACTGCCGGTGAGCCGCTGCAGCCAGGGCCGCGCCGCCACTCCGGGGGGAGGGGAAGAACAATGGAGGACCCGTGCGTGGGGAGACCGCCGTGAGGGGAGGGGGAAGAACAATGGACAATTGGGGCGGACAAAGGACAATGGGGGGGGAGGGGGGGGACAAAAGGGGGAGCCGGCGTGCTTTGTAACTTTGTCAGTGCCATTGGTGGCAGTTATTTGTATACATTGGGTATGCAAGCAAAGAATCTCACTGTGCTTAGTCTCATGTGACAATAAAGTATTCCAATTCTTATTCCTACATGTCAAAGATTAAAGGTTTGATTTATGGAGTCGAATCTGGAAGTATGCGTTTACAAGCTTCTGTATCTCTTGCCTGATAGGAGAAGAGCGATGGGTTGGGGCAGCACAGTGGAGCAACGGTAGGGCTGCTACGTTACAGCGCCAGAGACCCTGGTTAAATCCTGACTATAGACGCATTCCGTATGGAGTTTGTATGTTCTCCCTGTGACCATGTGGGTTTTCTCCAGGTGCTCCCCCACACTCCAAAGGCGCACAGGTTTGTAGGTTATTTGGCTTCGGTAAAATTGTAAATTGTCCCTCGCGTGTAAGGTAGTGGTGATTGCTGGTCAGCACGGACTCAGTGGGCAGAAGGGCCTGATTCCACACTGCATCTCAAGTCCAAAATAAACTCTAAAGGGAGAAGTGGCATTGACCGAGGTGAGGCTCGTCCTTGATTATGTAGGCACGTGAAGTGTAAATGGAGTCAATGGAAATAGGTTAGTTTGCATGATGGTTTGGACTATGTCCATAACTCCCTGTAATTTCTCAATTCTTGCTATTGAGGGATTGCAGCGTGGGTTCACCAGGTTAATTCCCGGGATAGCGTGACTGGCATATGATGAAAGATTGGATCGACTGAGCTTATATTCACTGGAATTTAGAAAGATGGGAGGTGATCTCATAGAAACATGCAAAATTCTTAAGAGATTGGACAGGCTAGATGTAGGAAAAATGTTCCTGATGTTGGGGGGGGGTCCAGATCCAGGGGTCACAGTTTAGGAATAAGGGGTAGGCCATTTAGGACTGAGATGAGGAAGAACATTTTCACACAGAAATTGTGAATCTGTGGAATTCTCTGCCACATAAGGCAGTGGAGACCAATTCACTGGATGTTTTCAAGAGGGAGTTAGATATAGCTCTTAGGGCTAATTAAATCGAGGGATATGGGGAGAAAGCAGGAACGCGGTATTGATTTTGGATGATCAGCCATGATGATATTGAATGGCGGTGCTGGCTCGAAGGGCCGAATGGCCTACTCCTGCACCTATTTTCTATGTTTCTATGTTTTTATTTCATGGGGTCTGGAATGGAGCTGTTCCAAAACCATGCTGATTATAACTGATGTCAATCATTAAAGGTTTGATTTTTGGAGGAAAATGAAAATACTGTAACTGCATAATTGTTGATCTGAAAATGTGCTTATCTTAAGAATTCCAGGCTCGTATTTCTACTTTTTTCTGCTGGTTACATTGGCACAATAGGAGGTAATTTGGTTGTCAAGTGCATAGGAAGGAACTGCAGATGCTGGTTTACACCAAAGATAGACACAAAATGCTGGAGTAACTCAGCAGGACAGGCAGCATCTCTGGCGAGAAGGAATGGGTGACATTTCAGGTCTGACCTGAAGAAGGGTCTCGACCCGAAACGTCACCTATTCCATCTATCCAGAGATGTTGTTGGTCAAGTGTGCAGGTGATTAAACATACATGAGTTACGTCGGAAACAATTTCCACTTTTATTATCTGTGGGGATTTTTTGTAAATGCTGGTTCAGAATTCAACTGACCACAATGAAGCTGAACTGACCACAAATGTAGGTCACAATTAGGAACTTCCAGTGAAATCAGACTTCAGGTTGGCTATTCCTATCAAACAAAACTTAATATTGCTGATGAACCCATTTTCCACTCTAATAAAATTGTACCAGGTATTATTATTTAAAAAATACAGAAATCTTTCTTCTAAGAAAGCATTACATTCTACCACACTGATTTTTATGTAAAATCTTGTGTGAACCAATTGTGATAATGCAAATGACTTTTGGCAGATAATTAAAATCTATTTTAACCATGAATTTTAAATACATTTTAATTTCTACTGCTAAATGTTGCTGAGGTGGAGACCTTAACCTTAATTCTATGTCCGATGCTGGACAAGGCTGAGTTCTTCAAAAATGTGCGATTGATCCATTGAATGCATCCAGATTTATTCTTGCAGAAAGTCATCATTTACCTGTGTACTTGCTGTGTATTCATTCAGACTAAGTGTTGTATCATATATCAATATGTCATTGCTGATGCCTGGAAAGTGCTCTGGTTTGCCAAACCAAATTTGCCCTGGACTCAAACACAAGCAATAGTCTGAATTCTCTTACTGTTATTTATTGTTTGGTCATAGAGTTTTACAGTTTGGAAACAGGACATTTGGCCCAACTTGCCCACACCAACCAACATGTCCCATCTACGCTATACCCACTTGCCCATATCCCTTTAAACCTGTTCTATCCATGTATCTGTTTAAATGTTTCTTAAATGTTATGATAGTACTTGCCTCAACTACCTCCCCCAGCTGCTCGTTCCATACACCCCCAACCCTTTGAGTGAACAAGTTACCCCGAAGGTTCCTATTACATCTTTCCCTCTTCACCTTAAACCTCTGACCTCTGGTTTTCGATTTCCCTACTCTGGGCAAGAGATGCTGTGCATCTACCCGATCTATTCCTCTCATGATTTTGAACACTTCTATAAGATTACCCCTTATCCTCCTGCGTTCTCTATAGCTCAGGCCCTTGAGTCCTGGCAGCATCCTCGTAAATCTTCTCCGCACCCTTTCCAGCTTGACAGCATTGTTCCTATATGCCTGAAACTGAACACAATACTCTAATTGTGGCCTCTCCAATGTCTTATACAACTGCAACATGACCTCCCAACTTCTATACTCTTCAAGCAAATGATTATCTGAACTAAACTCAAGTTCATAAGGTCATAAGGAATATGAGTAGTATTGGACCATTCAGCCCATCGCCTACTCCGCCATTCAATCATGGCTGATCTATCTCTCCCTCCTAACCCCATTCTCCTGCCTTGTCCCCATAACATCCATCCCTGAATGAAAAAAATTAAAAAATAATGTTTTGCACCTTGTTTAAGTAGCTGGTCATTTTTTTTTATCAGCTGTCATTATAAATATTGTATTAATAATAATTTTAATGTTGCGCATGTACTTAAAAAAAAAAAGGCAGAGCAAAAGCCCAGGAATTATTTTTGTGGATAGTATCATACAACACTGTTATCGGTGGCAGTGTTTGTAGTTGGATTTCATGAACTATCCATCCAATTTTTAGTGTGAAACTGCCCATGCCTTTTGACAGTAACGTTTCCGAATCAGAGCTATTCTAACTTAGTCCCGCACACCACGTGTCAGCATTGAATCGGCCGATTGATTGAAAGATACAGTATTGGAGACAGGCCCCTCGGCCTATTGAGCCCACGCCGACCATCGAAAACCTGCTTGCACTATTTCTATGTTATCACACTTTCTCATCCAGTTCCGACGCACTGGCTATTTACAGCAGCCAATTTAATTACAAATCAACAGGTCTTCAGGATGTGGGAGGAAATCGAAGCACATGGAGCAAACCCACATGGTCACAGGAAGAATGTGCAAACTCCACACAGACAGCACTGGAGGTCAGCATCAAGTCTGACGCTGTGAGACAGCAGCTCTACAAGCCTTGCCATTGTGCCACCCAAATGACTACCCTGCACACCGTAAACACCCCAAATCCAACCCTCACAGGCAGCTGATCTGTATAGCATTCAGTGCAAGATAAAATCCGGTAAATGTTATACGGATCATCCTGCACTGTGGATGGCTTGATTGTAATCATCCATAATATTTTTGTTGACTGGATACCATGCAGTACATGTGACAATAATACACTAATCTCTAAATTTAACTAAACTTAAAAACAGTTCTTCCAAGTGAGGCAAAGATTCACATGCACCTCCTCCAACCTCATCTACTGCTTTCCGTGCTCTCAACACCAGGGATGGTCCCTGGATGGTGGTGAGGCAGGAGATGCAAGAACAAGTGGTTCCATGGTAAAGTGCCGAGGGTCAGGGAGGGATGAGCAGACAACACATTTGTACTCTTACAAGTTGTAATAGAATAAATAATTTTGGCATCTATAATAATGCAGAGGTATCCACACAATGTTTTGTATTCTAGCAAGGACCCATATTGATTCAGTTACTCCTTCCATAATCCTTATTAAATGCGGTCAAATGATTTTGATTAAATAATGAGCAGCAATAACTTTAAGATGGTTAATGTTGGTTTGTCTAAGAATGGATTCTAATCCCAATAATGCCCTTTCTGACGTCATGGATTCTGCACAATATGCATAACGTGTTACAAAGGAATTTAAAAGGCAATCTTCGTTAATAGGTCATAGTTCCTTTTGGAAAATGACATTCCAAAGTCAGAATGTTTACAGAAGAAGAGGATCTGTTTAGTAATATCCTACATGTAACCATTAAGTATGCAAGTTTTAATAAACATGCCAACATCATGATTACTTTGCAAGTCGGCTTATGATGATGTGCAATGCATCATTCTATTTGTGTTATTTAATAGGCTCAATGGCATTTCAGAGAATGGGTCAGTCTGAAGAAGGAAATCGACACAAAACGTTACCTATTCATGTTCTCCAGAGATGCTGCCTGACCTGCTAAGTTGCTCCAGCATGTTGTGTCTTTTTGGCATTAGTATTTCACGTTGGCATCTATGCTTCCTTTATAATAGCTTTCTAAAATGTTACAGAACTAGTATTTTCCTTTATCACACAGTTTTGGCAGATTATGATGGAGATTTCAGTCCTGTGTGATTTTGTCGTTGTCTTTCATCTCAAAAGCACATTTTTCTCCTTGTACCACTTTTTCCCACTTAAAACAGTTTCTTGACTAGAATAGAATAGAATGCCTTTTATTGTCATTCAAACAGCTTGGTTTGAACGAAATTGCATTTTCTACAGTCTTACATTACAAAAAAACCCAAGACCCACATTTCTGGGGATGTCCCATTTATGTCTGTCTCAGTCTGATTTTTCACGAACAATTGGCCCATCAAACATTTTGAACAAAGTCAAAGATATCACCTTGGCAGAGTAGTTTGGTTTATTTATTCACAAAATAATTAATGTGTATTGAGCTCTCTTCATTAGAACTGCATAAAGTGCTTTATAAGGTCTTGATTTATTTGGGAGGCCAAATGCAGGACTTCTGGCACATGTTCTTGTTTAAACTATTTGTCAAATATTAACACTCAGCATGCCATTAAACTTTGCTGTGACCTCTGTCACTACCGCAGGTGAGTGATCTTGACTCTGCTAGTTTCTCTTACGGCCAGAATCTGCTAGTTCTGGGCCAATTACTAAATTGTACAGATACATCCCATTGTCAGAACCCGCATTTCCCTTTGCTGGTTTGTTAGATTCTTCGTTTGTGAAAATCCCAATGATAACTATGTTTATTCCTACTCTTTCACTATTCCTCTTCTCCAACCTCTCTTCCACTCCCCACCCCCACCATTACAAACACACACATGTGCACACACAACCCCTTTCCTGGTTGGACCCATTAGAACGTCCACCTACGACCACACCTACGACAACCTACGACGACACAGACGACAACCTATGTCCACCCACGACAAGCAACGACCCTGTCAGAGACAACTGAAGACAATTCAGTCACCGGTACCTGTCGCCGGTTGACGTAGGTAGTCGCCAATGGAATTCACCAAATTGAGCACCCAGCAACAACCAACGTCACCTGGTGACAACCTGTGTCCTCCAGGCAACAGCCTACGACAGCACCTATGACAGGAGAAGACAAGCTACGTCAAGCCCACAGTCGCCAAAAAGTTTTGAACATTTCAAAATCCAGCGGCGACCAGAAAAACGTTACAACTCTTTAGGCGACTTGAGGAGACTATTCGCGACCATAGGCATCACCCCGCGACCATGTGGCAACAGCCTAGTTGCCTGTAGTCGCCGAAAAAATCGCCTAAGTGGGACGGGGGCTTTAAGATTAATTTATTGCCTATTTGCTTGTTTTCAAGTTATAAAATTCTGTTTAGTAGATTACAATGCTGTGCTTTGAAGACATTATTCATGTGCATGCATGTTATCCTATTTGTTTAGAACGTTAATACTACCGTGCATGTCATTCTGTGAATTGGCGAGAGAAGGTTGTGAACCACTGTTGCAACTGGTGGACTCTGGCTGGCCGGAGTTCATGAAGTGCTCCAGGTTTGTCAATGACACAGGAATGGAAAACACCAGCAGGATATGCATAACGCCACAACAAATGGAAGTAATAGGTAAGCTGACTGTTAACCACCTATTAACCCTCTAGTTTCCCCGTCGCCTCTTATTGTAACCCATTACGCTGCATCACAAGGACAACTTTCTGTTTGTAGAGCTTGATTCTTTTCGTTATGCCATCCCATTTGATTGCTACATTTAAAATCCGATGTTTAGAAAACATATATAAAAGTGCTTTGTACCTAACTTTGAGCATTCTATTCAATAGGTTTTTATAGTCTGTGGGCATTATTAAGGGCCTGTCTCACTTGGGCGACCTAATCCACGAGTTCTGGCGAGTTTGCCCTAGATTCATACTCACTGCATGGTCGACACGAGGTCATAGGAGGTCTTCGTAACTCTCCTTCATGCTCGAGAGTGGTCTCCGCGTTCTATAGGCCTCAGCTAGGTCGCGGGTTTTTTTTCAATATGTTAAAAAATGCCCGCGAGTAAAAAAAGGTTGCCATGGAAAATATCAATACTTTTTTTACTCGTAGGTTTAGTCGTAGTAGGTCGGCATGTTAGTCGTAGGTAATCGAGGGTAGTCGAAGGTAGTCGAAGGTAGTCGTAGATAGTCTTCATTATAGTCGAAGGGAGGTCGAAGGGAGGTCGAAGGAGATCGAAGGAGGTCGTCTTCACTCTCCACTATTCGGTGTCCAATTTTCCTGAAGTTAATCGTAGCTAGTCGAAGCTAGTCTTCAACAGTCAAAGGAGGTTGAAGGAGGTCTTCTACATAGTCGAAGGAGGTCTTCAACATGTCATTTTTTCAAACTATCCCAAACCTTCTAAACTCGCCAAGTGGGACAGCCCCCTTACAAATCACTAAATTTGCTACATTTTTCGGATTTACTCATTTCTTTCTTTGATTGTTTCTCTGATATTTGACTCTAAATTCTGTTCTATCTTAAAAGTAGCAAAGCATCCTTTTTAAATCTGTCATTAATGCAGTTGTGAATTTGTGTATTTATTCTTATTCATATTTGAATATTATTTTTTGTGACCAGGTTCTAGCTTCACTTCAAATTACTTTTGCTTCATATATGTTTTCCAAGGAGAAAATATTGGTTAAATGTTCATTTATAAAGCACCACATTTAGTCATAAAGCTTTATCCTTGATTATTTAATGTACAGGTAATTAAGGAAGCCAAAAATATGAAGGTGTGGATTAGTCGGGAAGTTTATTTATTGCAGGAAACATTTTATAATTTAAGCAGGAATTCCACAATTTCATCTTGTGTACGTTGGTTCAAACCATACGCCTAAAGTTAAATTACCAACTATGTTCGGTACGCGATGTGAAAAATGTCTAAAAACGTGAAACAGTGGATTCCACATAAATGGTAGTAGAACTTGGAAGAACATGAAGAGAGGTATTTTCACACAGACAATATTAGGGAATGTAAAACATGCCATGTAATGGGTTGCTGGTGACAGATAAGCCCACAGAAGTGCACCCACATGTATTTTCTGCAGCAGCTTACCTAAATTAATTAATAAATCTACTGCAAACCCACTGACTCCCATGGCTATCTGGACTACACTTTTTCCCACCTTGCTTCCTGTAAGGACTCTATCCCCAAGTCCCAATTCTTCCGTCTAGAATTCAGATGGATGATTTAGATGAATGATGTGGACATGGCTTGAAGGACCCGTCTCTATAAGGTACGACTCATGGACTTTAATCTGTCATAACACCCTGAATGCTTCTGAGGAATTCAAAGATACTAACATTTAAAAAACATCACAAAAAACAATACTTTGAAAAAAAAAAAAAACATTTTTAAATACTAAGAACAAATTATTAACAGCCCATTAGAGTGATTTTTAAACCCTGGAAAGATTTATATTTTTCCATTAACATGCCAATTGAAAGATTTATTTTTAAATTAACAAACTATTACCCAGGCCCCTTGCCTACACAGATGTGAAAGGATATTTTCAAACAACTTCTCTCAGTAAATAGTAGGCATTGAACCCGTTCTAACTCCCTTGTGGAATTATGCCAGGGTCAACATCGAGACAATGCTGTTGATAGCAATTTACAAATTTTCACATCAAACATTAGGAAATCTTTAAATAACACAAAGTGCAAGAGTAACTCAACAGGTGAGGGAACATCTCTGTAGAACAGGTGATAAGTGATGTTTCAGGTCAAGACCCTTCTTCAGAGTAGGTTGATGTCAAATACATTGTCCTACAAAATCCAAATCAATGTTTTGACAAAGAGATATTTCTACCAAAGTAAAATAAAGTTGAATGTAAGCATAATAACCAACCAGGAACCCTTGCGAATCATTTTAAGGTTTTGATGCATGTCCATCTCAGGCTAAAATGAGTTGCAATGATGGCAAATTTTGTCGAATGCAATGCAGGACAGTGTTTATATCCATGAGAATGTTTGCCTGAAATGATGTGCAGCAGAATCCAAGCATTACACAAAATGCTCTTCTGAATGTTTTTCAGTGCCTTTTATTTTGACCAGATTTATTTTGGACTAGTAGTATTAATGATATGCCTGACATAATTTACAAGATCTCAACTGCAAACAGTGGGCACCTCATTATTGCCAATAAACCTTCAAAAAAACACCATTTTACATCGTAAGAGCACTTCTCACATTTCATAAAATAAGCAGCATATTTTCAAGGAGCTCAGTGGGAGTACATTCATTAACTTGCTGTTACGTGGAGAACACAGAACTTGTTAACAAGGAATTCCAATTAAAAGATTTTTGGTGAGAGACGAATCTTTGCAAAAGATTGTTCCAATAACATTCTTTAAAATGACCTCCATTATTCAAGAGGAAATTCCTCAGCAAAGCTCTGTTGAAGTGAGTTGTTTTTTTAAACAGCTTTAGTCACTATTCTAGTAGATCCTAAGTAGCAGTCGTGCGTCATGATGCAGATTCCTTACACAGCTCTTACTATAATATGTCAATCATACAGTACTTAGAGAGTAAGGAATTATTTATTTCAAAATTTGTAGGTAGCGTAAGTCAAGCCTCCTGCAACAATTATATTGCCTCCATTGCTATAATTTTCCTATCCCAATCGCAAAAGATGCAAAATAGCAAATCAGAGCAAGACGGTTACCAACAGATTCAGCTTCAGACTTTTTATTTTCCTAATCTTTTTTTGTCCTGTGTTTACAGTACTCTCTCTTACATCATGATTGATTCAGCTACAGCAGTTGGCTATTTGCTTCCATTCCCAATCCTAGGTTTCAGCTTCACAAAGAAATAGCAATTTGCGGAGTCATGCATTTTGGTAATAAGAATAAAGGCATAGATTATTTTCCAAATGGAGAGAATCCAGATATCGGAGCTGCAAAGGGACTTAAAAAAAAACATGAATGCATCTTTATTTTTGTTACAAGATTCGATGAGCCAATGAAAATTCTGCTTTCTATAAGAATCAAACGGAACTTGGCATCTTTATCCTTCCTGTTCCTCTCCAAATGTTTGCGGACAGCCACAGCGATCTTGATCAAGTGGTACAGATCCACTGGGAGGATTTTGTTCCCGGTTACAAAACGCACCTGGGCGACACCATGGGATTCCTCCAGGATCGCACCAATCTGAGATGGGGTCAATCCTCGACTTGGGAGTGCTGGAGCGGTAGTAAGGCAAATTCAGTGTTGGCATTTATATCAAGAGGACTGGAATACAAAAAGAGAGATGCAAATCTGAAGCTCTATAAGGCGCTGGTCAGACCACATTTGGAATACTGTGAGCACATTTGGGCCCCATATCTGAGGAAGGATGTGCTGGATCTGGAGAGGGTCCAGAGGAGGTTTACAAGAATGATTCCAGGATTGAGTGGGTTAGCATATGATGAGCGTTTGGGCCTCCACTCGCTGGAGTTTAAAAGGTTCAAGAGAGTCAAGAGTCAAGAGTGTTTTATTGTCATATGTCCTAAATGATTTAAATATTACAGAATGATTAAGGCATAGATAGTGTGGATGTGGAAAGGATGTTTCTGCTGATGGGAGAGTCTAGGACCAATAGACAATAAGGTTCATAATGTTCATTTATTGTCACATACACCACTTGGTGTAGTGAAATTTCACTGGCCAGGTCAGTCATACAATTTAAAAAAGCAACACTCAAAAAACCCATTTTAACATAAACATCCATCACAGTGACTCCTACACATTCCTCACTATGATGGAAGGTGAAAATAAAGTTCAAGTCCTTCCCTTTTTGTTCTTCGTTGGTCAGGGGCCTCGAGCCCCCCCCCCCCCTCCCCCCCCCCCCCGTTGACGGGATGGTCTTGTCAGCTCCCCCGCGCCGGGTGATCGAACCTCGCGTCGGGGCTGGACGAACCTTCTGCGGTGTTGGAGCTCCCGACTAGCCTCTCCCGAGACTGTGAGCCCTTGATAGTAAGTCCGCAGGCCGCGGTGGTAACGATCCCATGCAAGAGATCCGCTCCGACGGTAGTCCGTGCCCCGCGGTGGGGCTCACGACAGTCCGAGGCGGCTTTTCAACTTTTCAAGGCCGCAGAGCCCGGAGAAAGTGATCCGAAACTTGATCACCTCTCCGGGAAGGTAATAACCTGAAAAAAAAGTTTCCCCCGACCCCCCCCCCCACATAAAACAAACTGAAGAACATTAAAACAAACTTTAAACAAACGCTAAAATTAACAAAAACGATGAAAAAACGAACAGACTGACGGCAGAGCTGCCATCTCCGGCGCCCCCAATAGACAATAGGTGCAGGAGTAGGCCATTCGGCCCTTCAAGTCAGCACCGTCATTCAATGTGATCATGGCTGATCATCCACAATCAGTACCCCGTTCCTGCCTTCTCCCCATATCCCCTGACTCCACTATCTAGCTCTCTCTTGAAAGTATCCAGAGAACCAGCCTCCATAGCCCTCTGAGGCAGAGAATTTTTGTGACATTGTCTATTGTCTATTGAACCCTTCATTAGATCTGAGAAAGAAAGATTCATGTCGGTCGCAACAAAGAGGTAGGGGTCCAGTGGGTGAACAAACAGGAATTTATTTGTTAGAGTGAAATTGTGTGGCAGGTGGGATCTACATGTGCTCTGCATGCCAGATGATAGACAGAGGAAAAGGGACAAAAGAAAGTTTATTTTATACTGGTAACTGCCACCATTAAGCCATTTCATCTTGTGCCATCACATATGTTCACTTTGTTCTATACATTTCTGCCCCACCGTCTCTCCTGCTGAAAACTTTCTCTTCTCTTTCTCACTTCTGATGAAGGGTCACAGACGTTAAACATTGACTTTTTCCTTTTTCCACAGAGGCTGCCTGAACAGCATTTTCGGCCTTCCAGTATCTACTGTTTTTAATGATTTTCACCTTAAGATACTGTTCCTCTGCTAGAAGAAAGCTAGATACAAGGCTCAGATATAAGGCCGCACCTTCCCTACAAGGGAACCTGGAATTATATTAATGATAAATTAATGTTGAAAGTAACCTTAGAGGAACATTTTAGAAATTGACCAGGAACTCCACAATTTAATCCTGTTAATACCTACATTAATGCTAAATTATCAAGCCATTTCACCTTGTCCTATCACTTTTGTTCTGTACAGTTCTGCCCCACCGACTCTCGTGCTAGCAGAGTGTGGCATGTGGGATGAGGCATGTGCCAATATGTGCTTTAAGAGGTGAACGGCTCCATAATTCTCAAAAACTGCTTTGGAAATCAGGAATTATTTTTAAATTCCAGGAGTCACATAACTTCACTACTTACCCACCATTGTAACTACCATAATGAATTCTCAATACAAAACAAACCTTTGACAAAGTTCAGTGTATTGTCCTCCTACCCATGGTAAGAAATGAAATGATTGTGCGGCAGGCATGGTGTTGCAGCGGTAGAGTTGCTGCCTTACAGCACCAGGGACTCGGGTTCGTTCCCGACTACGGATGCTTGTCTGTATGCAGTTTGTACGTTCTCCCCCTGACCTGCGTGGCTTTTCACCAAGATCTTCGGTTTCCTCCCACACTCCAAAGTTGCACAGGTTTGTAGGTTAATTGACTTGTTACAAATATAAATTGTCCCCAGTGTGTGGGATAATGTTAGTGCGCGAGGACTGCTGGTTATCCGGAGGCTGCAGCGAATCGTCCGATCAGCTGAGAAGGTTATTGGCTGCAACCTTCTCTCCATTGATGAACTGTACACTGCAAGGGCCAGGAAGCGAGCGGGTAAGATCATCTTTGACCCCTCTCACCCTGGCCACAAACTCTTTGAATCACTTCCCTCTGGAAGGCGACTCCGGATTGTCAAAGCTACCACAGCCAGACATAAAACAGTTTTTATCCACGAGTAGTTCTACTCAACAGCCAAAAATCTGGAGTCTCCTTTTGCTCTAGTATTTTATTTAATTCACATATTTAATCAATAATGTTTTATTATTAATATTTTATGTGTCATTCCTAACTGTCACTGTATGTCATGTTGTCAATTGTGGGCAGAGCACCCAGGCAAACTCCTTGTATGTGAATACTTGGCCAATAAACTTATTAATTAATTAATTCATTCATTCATTAACCCTGTGTTAACTGAACTACAATTACTCCTGTGGTGCAATAATTCAATTTTGAAATTCTTCTCCTTATTTTTAAACATCTATTTCTTTAACGTCACAGTCCACACAGATATCTAATCTTCCTCGGTTCCCCTTTGGTCCCAGTGGAATATGCTCCTGAAGCCTGGCAGCTTGACCATGTGTTTGGCCCTGTCCTCGTGTCTCTTGTGTGGTCTCACATTGGATTTTGTTTGAGACGAGCATTTTGCCCCATTAAAGGAACTATGTTAATAAAAGTTGTTGCACCTGTTGGAAGATGATGATGATTTTACCCATCACTTGCAGTAGGCCCCCACTGAGAAAGTCATAGACTAAGTTAATGCCTTCAGTGTGTGAAGCACAGAACATTGTTCGTTGGCACGAGGGAAAAGAATGGATTGGAGCATGATTTGCAGCTTGCACTTGCCGTGTCATCAGGCACTTTTCCTCCAATTGTTATTTAGTTGAACTCGGGATCTACGTGCCAAATAATTGACAACGGTTCAGCCGCCTGGTAACTGCTACGTGTGGCTTTGATACTTAAACCATCATGGTGGTGAGATGTGGGAGCTGAGATCAGACAGCTCAGGAGTAAGGTGCGGACATACAATTAACAAGGCTTTTCTAAC
The DNA here is from genome assembly GCF_010909765.2 of Amblyraja radiata. Classification (NCBI taxonomy): domain Eukaryota; kingdom Metazoa; phylum Chordata; class Chondrichthyes; order Rajiformes; family Rajidae; genus Amblyraja; species Amblyraja radiata. Next base: position 106,867,803 of record NC_045956.1, on the reverse strand, counting down.
ATTTAGCATGAATGGAAACTTGCCACAGCCCTTCACTCATACCAAAGCTAATCACCCATGCATGTCGGGCGTACTGAAGGAAAAGCATGGGAAATGACAGAGAAGAGATTCGTGGAGGCGCCCAGCAGATGTTAGATAGAGATCTAGGGGCTAGTGGAGTCAAGGGATATGGGGAGAAGGCAGGCATGGTCTATTGATAGGGGACGATCAGCCATGATCACAATGAATGGCGGTGCTGGCTCCAAGGGCCGATGGCCTCCTCCTGCACCTATTTTCTATGTTTCTATCTATGTTTCTATGTACATTCTCCTGCCTTCCGCCCAGAACTTTAAAAAAATCACAGGCTGCTTGCGTGCAGTTGGCAAAAATATTGTTTCAAGATAGAATCAAAACTGACTGAAGTTAGAACATGATAACGCTACCATCTGCAACTTTCCATCCAAGTCATGCACACTCCAGACTTGGAAATAGAGACACTAGAGACTGGTAATGCTGGAATCTTTGTGACACCATGGTTGTAGTTGACTTTAAAATATATTGCTGGTCCTTCAATGTCACTGGGTCTGTCTTGGAGCTCCCTCCCCCATTGCAGGAGTAGCTTCTCCAAAAGGAGTGTGGAAGCCCACCACTTCCATCGTGAGAGGGATTTGGGATGGGTTGCAAATGAAAACCCAGAAAACTCTCAGCTGCCTCACCAATATTTTTCATCTGACATTTGCAAATGACGCCTTTGGATGTTTAGCCGGTGGATTGTGGGAGAGCTCAAAGCTAGCTTGGCATGAATTTCCTCACAGGAATGTTTTCTTTCCTGTTTTTACCTGTGCAGAACTGTTGAGAAAATTCACCCCCAGTCTCTATTAATGAAAGTATAACAATATTGATCATTTTGGAGAAGTGAATGAAAGAAGCTCAACATCTGCAGACACAAGGAACTGCAGGTGTAGCAATTTTATGCAAAACAGAACGTGCTGGAGGAATCTGGGCCAGGCAGAATCTGGGGAAGGAATGGACAGACTGAGAAAGGGTCCAAACCTGAAACGTCACATATGACGGCGCTCAGCATCGTCAAGGACTGCTCTCACCCCAACCACAGACTGTTTACCCTCCTACCATCCGGGAGGCGCTACAGGTCTCTCCGTTGCCGGACCAGCTGGTCCAGGAACAGCTTCTTCCCTGCGGCTGTTACATGCGACTGGGAGAAATTCAGAGACCAGCAGAGGAGGACAAAGGGCTTAATTAGGAAAGGAAAAATAGATTATGAAAGAAAACTGGCAGGGAACATAAAAACTGACTGCAAAAGTTTTTATAGATATGTGAAAAGAAAGAGATTAGTTAAAACAAATGTAGGTCCCTTGCAGTCAGAAACAGGTGAGTTGATCATGGGGAACAAGGATATGGCGGACCAATTGAATAACTACTTTGGTTCCGTCTTCACTAAGGAAGACATAAATAATCTGCCGGAAATAACAGGGGACCGCGGGTCAAAGGAGTTGGAGGAATTGAGTGAAATCCAGGTTAGCCGGGAAGTGGTGTTGGGTAAATTGAATGGATTAAAGGCCGATAAATCCCCAGGGCCAGATAGGCTGCATCCCAGAGTACTTAAGGAAGTAGCTCCAGAAATAGTGGATGCATTAGTAATAATCTTTCAAAACTCTTTAGATTCTGGAGTAGTTCCTGAGGATTGGCGGGTAGCAAACGTAACCCCACTTTTTAAGAAGGGAGGGAGAGAGAAAACGGGGAATTACAGACCAGTTAGTCTAACATCGGTAGTGGGGAAACTGCTAGAGTCAGTTATTAAAGATGGGATAGCAGCACATTTGGAAAGTGGTGAAATCATTGGACAAAGTCAGTATGGATTTACAAAAGGTAAATCATGTCTGACGAATCTTATAGAATTTTTCGAGGATGTAACTAGTAGCGTGGATAGGGGAGAACCAGTGGATGTGGTGTATCTGGACTTCCAGAAGGCTTTCGACAAGGTCCCACATAAGAGATTAGTATACAAACTTAAAGCACACGGCATTGGGGGTTCAGTATTGATGTGGATAGAGAACTGGCTGGCAAACAGGAAGCAAAGAGTAGGAGTAAACGGGTCCTTTTCACAATGGCAGGCAGTGACTAGTGGGGTACCGCAAGGCTCAGTGCTGGGACCCCAGCTATTTACAATATATATTAATGATCTGGATGAAGGAATTGAAGGCAATATCTCCAAGTTTGCGGATGACACTAAGCTGGGGGGCAGTGTTAGCTGTGAGGAGGATGCTAGGAGACTGCAAGGTGACTTGGATAGGCTGGGTGAGTGGGCAAATGTTTGGCAGATGCAGTATAATGTGGATAAATGTGAGGTTATCCATTTTGGTGGCAAAAACAGGAAAGCAGACTATTATCTAAATGGTGGCCGACTAGGAAAAGGGGAGATGCAGCGGGACCTGGGTGTCATGGTACACCAGTCATTGAAAGTAGGCATGCAGATGCAGCAGGCAGTGAAGAAAGCGAATGGTATGTTAGCTTTCATAGCAAAAGGATTTGAGTATAGGAGCAGGGAGGTTCTACTGCAGTTGTACAGGGTCTTGGTGAGACCACAACTGGAGTATTGCGTACAGTTTTGGTCTCCAAATCTGAGGAAGGACATTATTGCCATAGAGGGAGTGCAGAGAAGGTTCACCAGACTGTTTGCTGGGATGTCAGGACTGTCTTATGAAGAAAGACTGGATAGACTTGGTTTATACTCTCTAGAATTTAGGAGATTGAGAGGGGATCTTATTGAAACTTATAAAATTCTTAAGGGGTTGGACAGGCTAGATGCAGGAAGATTGCTCCCGATGTTGGGGAAGTCCAGGACAAGGGGTCACAGCTTAAGGATAAGGGGGAAATCCTTTAAAACCGAGATGAGAAGAACTTTTTTCACACAGAGAGTGGTGAATCTCTGGAACTCTCTGCCACAGAGGGTAGTCGAGGCCAGTTAATTGGCTATATTTAAGAGGGAGTTAGATGTGGCCCTTGTGGCTAAGGGGATCAGAGGGTATGGAGAGAAGGCAGGTACGGGATACTGAGTTGGATGATCAGCCATGATCATATTGAATGGCGGTGCAGGCTCGAAGGGCCGAATGGCCTACTCCTGCACCTAATTTCTATGTTTCTATGTTTCTATTATTCAACGCTGTACCTCGGTGACTGCCAATCATCCCCCCCCCCCCCCCCGGACACTCCTTCCACCAGGAAAAAAAATAATTGCACTACTATGACTGTATGCACGTAAATATATTTATTTATTGCTCATATTCAATGTCGCTCTTCTAGGGAGATGCTAACTGCATTTTGTTGTCTCTGTACTGTACCCTGCACAATGACAATAAAGTTTGAATCTGAATCTGAATCTGATATCCATTCCCTTTCCAGATGCTGTCTGTATTCCTCCAGCACGTGGCGTTTTGTTTGATTGCTGCAGTTGTTGTTTAATCTCATGGTGAACGTCAGAACAACAGTGTTCAAATGTCACATTCCTACTTTGTTGTCTTGGGACTGAAGAATCTGCCATCCGCAGATAATCAGCAGCTCATACTGTTTGACCTTGTGGCTATCTGCTGCGATTATTGCTATTGGCTGCCTTGTATTTTGTGGACCTGCATTCAGTTGACCCTCATGACCTGGTACCCTACTAATGCTGAGGATGTGATGAGTTAAAGCACAATTCTATTTGCGCCAGATGGAAAAACAGTGCTAAATTATTAACATGAAGTGTTTTGTACATACATAAACCCACCCATAACTTTGGAGATTGCCCAAATAACGTTCTAAGGACTTAGTCTCATCAATAAAACAATTCCAGTTAAAAGCAAATTGAGACGTAACTTGCAGTGAAGAGGCACCTTAACAGTCAAAGGGAATGGCTTCTGATGCAAGATAATGAGATGGCAGCCTTAACATGTCGGACTTTACTGGAGGGGTAATATTTTGACAAAGAGGACACGGGTCCACCACAAAGGAGAGTAAGCTTGAATGAAAATTAGATGATAGCATTATAAGGAATTCCATTGCATTGCTGTTAACTATTGCTTTAAGAAGTGTGTTCGAAGTGGAAACATGTTGATGTGAATGTGAGGAACTGGCTCTTGGGATGCTGTAAACATCTGCATTTTGTCTTCAGTGGCTATTTATTTGTATGTGGTGTCGTTCTCTAACCTATATGCATAAGGATGTGAAGGAAGACTGACCACAAAACATACCTAAACCATTTACAGCCCAGGAAGCTTTTGAATGGGCAATTGCAAAGCAGAAAATGTTACAGTCCATTTGTGCACAGCAAGGTCTTGCGAGCAGCAATATAATAAAGACAGGATTGTTGACCTTTGTGGTTGAACGAGGGATAGATGTGGGCTAGCTGAAGTCACTGCCTGCATTCACTATTGTTCTTTTGAACTATTTTATCGCTGCAAAGGACAAAATCTGATATTGCTGCCAAAATCGATACATTTTTGGCAAAATGGATTTTTGGCAAATTTTATATATTGATGACTCACTTGCAATCCTTTTCATTCAGATAAAACATTTCCAAAGAGGTATTTTACTGTTCCTTCAAAGCTGCAGGACATGATTAATGAAGGAATGACCTCCAGATAGAATGGAGGATTTCACAGCTGTTACTCACATATGGCACTGGGTTTGCTTGCTGACATTGAGAGTAGATTAATATTTAGTTCAAAGGGTGTGGAAGCAAATCAAATCCATTTTGGAAAACATAGTACCAGTAATTGTTAAAGAGAGAAAGTTGTTTTGATTTTGGGACATTCGTGTCCTCTGGACACCCCAGTGCTCTTCACCCCATTTAACAATTAGCTGCTGCTGCTGGGGCTGACACTGGCTGCCACGGTGTACTGCTCCTTGCTGTTTTGTATGTGTTTGTTTGTTTGTTTGTGTCGTCTGTGAAAACCCACAAAGATCACTTTCATGAGAGAGGTATTCATTAAAATTGGATATACGGTAGCTCCAATCATCGTTCCGGATTTCTCTCACCCGCTGGATTATTTGGACATACTCGTCGGCGGGGCTGTGGCTGCGTTCAGGGTCTTGAGACAGAGGAGGACCCGTGGGAAGCACTCTGGAGCACTCACCCGACTCCGACGACGAGGATCACGCACACCACTCCCGAACATATTCTTGGCTAATGTACGTTCTCTCCATAACAAAGTGGAGGAACTGCAACTCCTGTTTCGGACAAACAAGGACTTCTCTCGAGCCGCTGCCCTGTGCTTCACCGAGACCTGGCTGTGTGAGTCGACCCCGGACAATGCGCTGCAACTGGTTGGCTTCCAACTTCACAGAGCGCACTGCGAAGTGAAGGCAGCGGGGAAATCAAGAGGCGGTGGAATATGCTTCTATACTAACCAGGACTGGTGCAGCGACATCACGGTACTGTCAAACTTCTGCTCTCCCAACCTAGAATCCTTCTTTGTCAACTGCAAACCCTTCTACTCTCCGAGGGAATTTAACTCCTTTATTCTCGCTGGAGTTTACATTCCCCCCCAATGCCTGCGTACGTGAAGCGCAAACGCAACTCGCTGACCAAGAGGGTAGAGAGTGACTTCCCGGACTCCATGGCCATTGTTTTGGGGGACTTTAACAAAGCTAACCTCAGCTGTGACCTTCCAAAATACAGACTTCATGTTACCTGCCCCACCAGAGGGGAGAGAACACTCGATCACTGTTATACGGCAATCAAGAACGCATATCGCTCTGTTCCCCGGGCGGGTCTGGGTCTCTCTGATCATTGTCTAGTTCACCTTATTCCGACTTACAGGCAGAAACTAATATCTGCTAAGCCTGTGGTCAGAACAACGAAAAGGTGGACAAGCGAGGGCATTGAGAACCTACAATCCTGCTTTGACTGCACGGATTGGAATGTGTTCAGGGAAGCAACCACAAGCCTCGATGAATATACAGATACTGTATCATCGTATGTCAGCTTTTGTGAGGACAGTTGTATTCCAACTAGGACCCGGACCTGGTTCAACAACAACAAGCCCAGATTTACTACAGAACTCAGACAGCTCCGACAGTCTAAAGAGGAAGCCTACAGGAGCGGGGAGGCAGACGTCTACAGGCAGGCCAAGTACAAGCTGAAAAGAGGAATCAGAGCTGCCAAGGAAAGGTACTCTGAGAAGTTGAGGAGCAAGTTCTCAGCTAGTGACTCTTCTTCAGTTTGGAAGGGCTTGCAAGAAATCCCCAGCTGCAAGAGGAAAGCCCCCCGCTCTTTGGACAAACATAACCCTGGTACCACCTCCCCAACTGACACAGCCAGACCCCAGTCGGCAAAGACTGGACCCTTCTACACCCACTCCTCCCCAATCACCACGTCACATCTACTCAAAGCAAGACTCCAGACTGAAAAGACTGGACACTTTCACACCCACCCCTCTCCAATCACCAGTTAACACCTGGTGGGAATGTAAACTCCAGAGAGATCTTCCCATCTCCCCCCATGTCTGCCTTCCGCAAAGACCGCTCCCTCCGCAACTCCCTCGTCAATTCTTCCCTTCCCTCCCGCACCACCCCCTCCCCGGGCACTTTCCGTTGCAACCGCAAGAAATGCAACACCTGTCCCTTCACCTCCCCCCTCGACTCCATCCAAGGTCCCAAGCAGTCGTTCCAGGTGCGACAAAGGTTCACCTGTATCTCCTCCAACCTCATCTACTGCATCCGCTGCTCTAGATGTCAGCTGATTTACATCGGTGAGACCAAGCGTAGGTTGGGCGATTGTTTCGCCGAACACCTCCGCTCAGTCCGCAATAACCTACCTGACCTCCCGGTGGCTCAGCACTTCAACTCCCCCTCCCATTCCCAATCCGACCTCTCTGTCCTGGGTCTCCTCCATTGCCAGAGTGAGCAACAGCGGAAATTGGAGGAACAGCACCTCATATTCCGTCTGGGGACCTTGCATCCTTATGGCATTAACATAGAATTCTCCCAATTTGGCTAGCCCTTGCTGTCTCCTCCCCTTCCTTAACCCTCTAGCTGTCTCCTCCCACCCTCCCATCCGCCCGCCCTCGGGCTCCTCCTCCTCCTCCCCTTTTCCTTCTTTCTCCCCTCCCCACCCCCCATCAGTCTGAAGAAGGGTTTCGGCCCGAAACGTCGCCTATTTCCTTCGCTCCATAGATGCTGCTGCACCCGCTGAGTTTCCCCAGCAATTTTGTGTACCTTCGATATTCCAGCATCTGCAGTTCCCTTTTGAACACCCAATTACAGCCTGACTGCAAAAGACTGCAGCTTCGTCAACTACCCACACCCTCCGTGCTGCACAACATCACTTCTCCATCATCAACAATAAAAATAGAGGAAGCGGAGAGGCTGTTCGGAAAACAGAAAAGCCGGAAATCTCCAGGACCGGACAATGTTTCCCCCTCTACTCTCAAGCTCTGTGCTGAACAACTGGCATCGGTCTACACAGACATTTTTAACCAGTCCCTGCAAACCTGTACTGTCCCTGCCTGCTTCAAAGTCTCCACTTTTGTCCCTGTACTCCAAAAGGCAACGATTACTGGTCTTAATGACTACAGGCCTGTCACACTGACCTCTGTAGTCATGAAGACCCTTGAAAGGCTTGTGCTGGCCAAGCTGAAAAGTATCATGACCCTCTGCAGTTTGCATATCCTGCCAATAGATCTGTGGATGATGCAGTCAACCAGGGGCTGTACTTCATCCTTCAGCACCTAGACTGTCAGGGGACCTATGCGAGGATTTTGTTTGTTGATTTTAGCACTGCATTCAACACCATTGTGCCAGAGCTAAAACACTCCAAACTTTCCAAGTTGACTGTGCCTGGACCCTCCAGCTTCTTGACAGACATGAAGCTGCATTTGAGACTGGGATAGCACATCTCAGACCCACAGACCCTCAGCATAGGAGCACCACAAGGCTGCGTACTCTCCCCTCTACTCTCTCTACGCCAATGACAGCATCTCCACTAACTCCTCTGTTCAAGCTTCTCAGGTTTGCGGATGACACAACCCTGATTAGACTGATCCAGGATGGGGAGGAATCTGCCTAGAGACAGGAAGTGTCACAGCTGGCGTCCTGGTGCCATCGCAACAACCAGGAGCTCAATACTCTCAAGATGGTGGAATTGATTGTAGATTTTAGGAGAGCTCACTCTCCCCTCACCCCACTCACCATCAACAACACCACAGTCACATCTGTGGAGTCATTTAAATTCCTGGGAACCATCATCTCCAAGGACCTTAAGTGGGGGGCCACCATCGACTCCACAGTCAAAAAGGCACAACAGAGGATGTACTTCCTGCGGCAGCTGAGGAAGCGCAATCTGCCACAGGCAATGATGGTCCAATTCTACACGGCCATCGTAGAGTCTGTCGTCACCTTCTTCATCATGGTCTGGTTTGGCTCAGCCACCAAGCACGACATCCGGAGGCTGCAGCGAAGCTTCCAATCGGCTGAGAAGGCTATTGGCTGCAACCTTCCCTCCATTGATGTACACTGCAAGGGCCAGTAAGCGAGTGGGTAAGATCTCTAACCCCTCTCACCCTGGCCACAAACTCTTTGAATCACTTCGCTCTGGAAGGCAACTCTGGACTGTCAGACAGCCAGAGATGAAAACAGCTTTTTTCCACGAGTCGTAGCTCTACTCAATAACCAAAAATCTGTAGTCTCCTTTTGCTCCAGTATTTTATTTAATGCGTCATTCCTAACTGCTACTGTATGTCATGTTGTCACTTGTGGGTGGAGCACCAAGGAAAATTCCTTGTATGTGAATACTTGGCCAATAAACTTATTCATTCATTCATTCATTATTTTCGATGTGGTCTGTTGTATTCTTAGCGGCAGTCACTTTTTGCCTGGCAAGGTTGTGCAAAAGGCAATGATGTGAACAACTAGCCTTGATTCTTATGATGATACCCGAGGTATATTTCCTGGATGCTGAAATGTGCTGGTATTTTTAAATAGACAATAGACAATAGGTGCAGGAGCCAGCACCGCCATTCAATGTGATCATGGCTGATCATCCCCAATCAGTACCCCATTCCTGCCTTCTCCCCATATCCCCTGACTCTGCTATTTTTAAGAGCCCTATCTAGCTCTCTCTTGAAAGCATCCAGAGAACCTGCCTCCACTGCCCTCTGAGGCAGAGAATTCTACAGACTCACCACACTCAGAGAAAAAGTGTTTCCTCGTCTCCGTTCTAAATGGCTTACTCCTAATTCTTAAACTGTGGCCCCTCGTTCTGGACTCCCCCAAAATCGGGAACATGTTTCCTGCCTCTAGCGTGTCCAAACCCTTAACAATCTTATATGTTTCAATGAGAATCCCTCTCATCCTTCTAAACTCCAGAGTGTACAAGCCCAGCTGCTCCATTCTCTCAGCATATGACAGTCCAGCCATCCCGGGAATTAACCTTGTAAACCTGCGCTGCACTCCCTCAATAGCAAGAATGTCCTTCCTCAAATTAGGGGACCAAAACTGCACACAATACTCCAGGTGTGGTCTCACTAGGGCTCAGTACAACTGCATAAGGACCTCTTTGTTCCTATATTAGATTCCTCTTGTTACGAAGGCCAACATGCAAAAAAATGATAGGGCAAGTTATTTTCTAAATGAGGAGGAGCTGCGTTGTAATGCAACGCAAAGGGATCTAGGGGTATTAGTACATGAATCACTAAAAGTTAGTATGCAGGTGCAGCAAGCAATCAGGAAGGCCAATGGAGTTTTGGCCTTTATTGCTAGGGGGATTGAGTATAAAAACACGGAGGTCTTGCTGCAGCTGTACACAGTATTAGTGAGACCACATTTGGAATACTGTGTACAGTTCTGGGGTCCATACTTAAGAAAGGATGTACTAGCCCTGGAGGCAGTGCAGCGAAGGTTTACAAGATTAATTCCTGCAATGAGGGGATTGACATATGAGGAAAGGTTAAGTAGGCTGGAACTCTACTCTTTGGAGTTTAGAAGAATGAGAGGCGATCTCATTGAAACATATAAGATCGTGAGGGGCCTTGATCGGGTGGATGCACCGAGGATGTTCCCAATGATCGGGGAAACTAGAACTAGGGGACATAGTTGCAGAATAAGGGGGGGCTCTTTTAAAACTGAGATGAGGAAGAACTTCTTCACCCAGAGGGTGGTTAATTTATGGAATTCACTGCCCCAGGGAGCAGTGGAAGCAGAAACTTTAAATATATTTAAGACTAAAATAGATGGTTTTTTAGCTGCCAAGGGGATAAGGGGCTACGGGGAGAGGGCAGGGATATGGCCCTAGGTATGGTTAGTATAGTAAGACCTGAGTGATCTCCTGGACAAGTGTCGATCGCCTGGATTGGGGTCGGAGAGGAATTTCCCGGATTTTTTTCCCGAATTGGACCTGGGTTTTTATCCGGTTTTTTGCCTCCCCCAGGAGATCACGAGGTTCTTGGGGTGGAGAGGGGTGATAGCGGTATAAAGGGTAGGGTAGTGTCTTGTGTTCTGTGTCTTGTGTCTACTGTTTGTGGGTAAGTGTGTCTGTTTAGTGTTCAGCCATGAGCGAATGGCGGTGCGGGCTCGACGGACCTGGTGGTCTACTCTCGCACCTACTTTCTATGTTTCTATGTTTCTATGCCATTCGCTTAGTTCACTGCCTGCTATACCTGCATGCTTACTTTCATAGACTGATGTACAAGGACCCCCAGATCCCGTTGTACTTCCCTTTTCCCAACTTGACGCCATTTAGATAGTAATCTGCCTTCCAGTTTTTGCTACCAATGTGGCTAACCTCACATTTATCCGCATTAAACTCCATCTGCCATGCATCTGCCCACTCCCCCAGCCTGTCCAAGTCACCCTGTGTTCTCATAGCATCCGCCTCACAGTTCACACTGCCACCCAGTTTTGTGTCATCTGCAAATTTGCTAATGTTACTTTGAATCCCTTCATCCAAATCATTGATGTATATTGTAAATAGCTCCGATCCCAGCACCGAGCCTTGCGGTAATCCACTAGTCACTGCCTGCCATTCTGAAAGGGATCCGTTAATCCCTACTCTTTGTTTCCTGTCTGCCAACCACTTCTCTATCCATGTCAGCACTCCACCCCCAATACCATGTGCCCTAATTTTGCCCACTAATTTCCTATGTGGGACCTTATCAAATGCTTTCTGAAAGTCCAGGTACACTACATCCACTGGCTCGCCCTTGTCCATTTTCATAGTTGCATCTTCAAAAAATTCCAGAAGATTAGTCAAGCATGATTTCCCCTTCGTAAATCCATGCTGACTCGGATCGATCCACTGCTATCCAAATGTTCGGCTATCTCATCCTTTATAATTGACCCCACCAACTTCCCCACCACCAATGTCAGGCTAACTGGTCTATAATTCCATCTTCTCTCTGTCCCGCCTTTCTTAAAAAGTGGGATGACATTAGTTACCCTCCAATCCACAGGAACCGATCCTGAGTCTATAGAACATTGGAAAATTATCCAAGTTCATGTTCAAGTGAGTTTATTGTCATGTGTCCCTGTATAGGACAATGAAATTCTTGCTTTGCTTAAGCACACAGTAAATAGTAGGCATTTACTACAAAACAGATAAATGTGTCCATATACCATGATATAAATATATACACACATGAATAAATAAACTGATAAAGTGCAAATAGCAGAAAGTGGTTATTAATGTTCAGAGTTTTGTCCGAGCCAGGTTTAATAGCCTGATGGCTGTGGGGAAGTAGCTATTCCTGAACCTGGTCATTGCAGTCTTCAGGCTCCTGTACCTTCTACCTGAAGGTAGCAGGGAGATGAGTGTGTGGCCAGGATGGTGTGGGTCTTTGATGATACTGCCAGCCTTTTTGAGGCAGCGACTGCGATACATCCCCTCGATGGAAGGAAGGTCAGAGCCGATGATGGACTGGGCAGTGTTTACTACTTTTTGTAGTCTTTTCCTCTCCAGGGTGCTCAAATTGCCGAACCAAGCCACGATGCAACCAGTCAGCATGCTCTCTACTGTGCACCTGTAGAAGTTAGAGAGAGTCTTCCTTGACAAACCGACTCTCCGTAATCTTCTCAGGAAGTAAAGGCGCTGATGAGCTTTTTTGATAATTGCGTTAGTGTTCTCGGACCAGGAAAGATCTTCAGAGATGTGCACGCCCAGGAATTTGACGTTCTTGACCCTTTCAACCATCGACCCGTTGATATAAATCGGGCTGTGGGTCCCCCTCCTACTCCTTCCAAAGTCCACAATCAGTTCCTTGGTTTTGCTGGTGTTGAGGGCCAGGTTATTGGGCTGGCACCATATGGACAGTTGCTCGATCTCCCTTCTATATTTTGACTCATCCCCATCAGTGATACGCCCCACAATAGTGATGTCGTCAGCGAACTTGATGATGGAGTTCGCACTGTGGTTCGCTACGCAGTCATGGGTATAGAGTGAGTACAGCAGGGGGCTGAGCACGCAGCATTGAGGTGCTCCCGTGTTGATTGTTATCGAGGCTGACACATTTCCACCAATACGAACAGACTGTGGTCTGTGGATGAGGAAGTCGAGGATCCAGTTGCAGAGGGATGCGCAGAGACCCAGTTCTGCGAGTTTGGTAACCAGTTTGGAGGGGATGATTGTGTTGAAAGCCGAGCTGTAATTGATGAATAACAGCCTGACATATGAGTGTTTGTTGTCCAAGTGGTCCAGTGCGGAGTGGAGGGCCAGCGAGATCGCATCCACCGTTGATCTGTTGTGGCGGTAAGCGAACTGCAGTGGGTCCAGGTTTTTGTCGAGGTAGGAGTTGATTTGCTCCATGGTCAGCCTCTCAAAGCACTTCATCACCACCGGCGTTAGTGCCACTGGTCGATAGTCATTGAGGCATGTCACCTTACTCTTCTTGGGCACCGGTATAATTGATGCCCTTTTAAAGCAGGTGGGGACCTCAGACCTCAGAAGTGAGAGGTTGAAAATGTCCGTAAAAACTCCCGCCAGTTGGTCCGCACAGGTTTTTAGAACACGACCGGGTATACCATCAGGACCAGGTGCTTTTCGGGAGTTCACCCCTCTGAAGGATTTCCTGACGTCGGCCTCTGTGACTGAGACTGAAATGCCATCACAGCGAATGGGGGATCGGGAAGGCACATCAGTATTCTCCCTGTCACCAATGCATCCACGATTTCTAGAGCCACTTCCTTAAGTACCCTGGGATGCAGACCATCAGGCCCTGGGGATTTAGTAGCCTTCAGTCCCATCAGTCTATCCAACACCATTTCCTGCCTAATGTGGATTCCTTCAGTTCCTCCGTCACCCCAGACCCTCTGGCCACTACTATATAAGGAATAATGTTTCTGTCCTCCTTAGTGAAGACAGATCCAAAGTAACTGTTCAACTCATCTGCCATTTCCTTGTTCCCCATAATAAATTCACCTTTTTCGGTCTTCAAGGGTCCAACTTTGGTCTTAACTAATTTTTTCCTCTTCACATACCTAAAGAAGCTTTTACTATCCTGCTTTATATTCTTGGCTAGCTTACCTTCGTACCTCATCTTTTCTTTCCGTATTGTCTTTTTGGTTATCTTCTGTTGTTCTTTAAACATTACCCAATCCTCTTGCTTCCCGCTCATCTTTGCTACATTGTACTTTTTCGATTTAATTTTTATACTGTCCCTGACGTCCCTTGTCAGCCATGGTCGCCCCTTTCTCCCCTTGGAATCTTTCTTCCTCCTAGGAATGAACTGATCCTGCACCTTCTGTATTATTCCTAGAAACACCTGCCATTTTTGTTCCACTGTCATCCCTGCTAGTGTATCTTTCCAGTCAACTTTGGCCAGCTCCTCCCTCATGGCCCCATAGTCCCCTTTATTCAACTGCAACACTGACACCTCCGATCTACCCTTCTCCCTCTCCAATTGTAGATTAAACCTGACCATATTATGTTCACTGCCTCCTAATGGCTCAATAACCTCGAAATAAGATGATGTTCGAGAGGCAATTTTTAATCCCAGCTTGTTTGGGCAGGGAATGTTAAGGAGAGTTCAAGATACACACAAGCTTGAGGGGAGTGGTGTTGTTTAATATATGTACGCTGCTGGGTCAGATATGTACGCTGCTGGGTCAGATCATGTGGAAAGTAGGAATGGAGACTGCTGGTAACTAGAGAGGTCAGTGGCCACCACCAACGGAAGGAATATCTGGCAAGAAGGTTAGGTGGAGATGGGAATTTGAGGTACGAAACGGAAGGGGGAATTTGGGAAAACAGAAGCTGTAGTTTACCTAAAGGGTCCAGAAAGGAACTGTGTCCTCCCGGGGAGATTGGCACTTACTTTGGATATAGTCTCTTGTCTTCCACATTGACTATAAAGTTGGCTTCACCTTTATTGATCATCTGCGGAATAATTAAATTGACACCCATTGATGTTGGGGGGGCATTTCTGTTTATCATTATTACGGTTCACATTGTTCTCAATGGCACCTTTCCTCCAAACATTTAAAATCATGAGCAGATACAGGAAATAAAGGCAGAATTGTCCTGTTGGCAGCAGGTTGAGCAGCTTGGAATGGATACCTGGGGTCATTAGTATATTGCTAAAGTCAAACACATCCTCCATTTAATGTTTTGTTCAAAAGGTGACATCTCTCTTAATTGTTAACTTAGAATTATGCATTCAGATCTCGAAAAGGGACTTGAACCTTGAAGGCTCAATTCTGAGAGTGGAACGAATGACATTCAATGCCCTTATGTTCAGCCTTATGGAGCATGTACACTTTCTCTGGGTAGGGATCCATCTGAATCTTGGTAATTTTCAATAGCAGTAGGTTTTGTATTAGCTCACTCTCAGCACAAATGAAAATCATGCTTGTTGTGCTGAAAAAGGGGAAGCAACTAATTTTTCTTCCATTAAAATTGTCTCTATCACCTTTGCCTTAAGCTTTTATGTTCGAGCAGTTGCTATAGCATCTACGGTGGTAAGCTTCATTTGTCTGCAGAGCTCCTAACGAGAAATGTTCCTTCTGCTTCTGATTAAACATCGTGGGCAAAGGTTGAGGCACTCTTAATCAGCCCTGAGTAGTTTATTATCTCTTAGAAACTGACAAATGGAAATGCTTTGTGCAATTTCTTACATCGTCCTAGCTATCTATCAAAGGATAATGAATTCTAAACAAGAACAATTCTTAGTGTATGAACTGATAGTCATACAGTCTGCTAATCTTTTCCACTGACTCGTTGGAGTCTCAATGCCTTTCTTTGTAAAATATAATATGGCTGATTTAAAATGTATTTGCCTTATTTGTATTGGACAAAGAACTACAAAAGTTGTTTTATTATCCAATAACTCTGTTAATGTTTAGTTCAGTTTAGTTTAGAGATACAGTATGGAAACAGGCCCTTCAGCCCTCCGAGTCCACACTGCCCATTGATCACCCGGACCCTTGTTCTATGTTATCACCACTTTTGCATCCTACTCACCAGGGGCAATTTACTGAGGCTAATTAACCTACAAAGTTACACGTCTTTGGAATGTGGGAGGTAACTAGGGTACCTGGTGTAAAGCCATGCGGTCACAGGGAGAACATACAAACTCTACATAGACAGCACCCATAGTCAGGATTAAACCTGGGTCTCTGGCGCTGTGAGGCAGCAGCTCTACCGGTGTGCCACTGTGCCGCCCGCCAAAGTCTGTTGGTGCTTTTTAAAAGAGATAAATTACTTGAGCTCCAAAAATGCTGATTTTGTTTTGGGTAGAAAACTCCTTTTAATATCTCTAATCAAGATAGTCTATATAGGATGGAATTGGTCAAAAGGTGCATCATGCTTATTCCATTAGTTGCAGGGTTCAATGAGGAGTGCAGTAGGGCATGCTGGGAGCAGCACCAGGAGGTTGCAGGTTGTACTATGGGATTAACAGAATAGTATGCAATAGACAACGAAGCAATATCTCAGCTGATGGATCAGATTGAAGCTCCGCAGACTCACCGCAGATAATATTGGGAAAAGGCAGAGATGGAGTGGATGTGGAAAGGATGTTTCCACTGGTGGGAGAGTCTAGGACCAGAGGTCATAACCTCAGAATTCATGGGAGCTCTTTAAGAAAGGAGGGCAGGAGGAACTTCTTTAGTCAGAGGGTAATTAATCTGTGGAATTTATTGCCACAGAGGGCTGTGGAGGCCTAGTCAGTGGATATTTTTAAGGCAGAGATGGACTAATTCTTGAGTAGAATGGGTGTCGGGTTATTGGGATAAATCAGAAGAATGGGATTAGAAACATAGAGGCAGAGATCAGCTATAATTGAATAGTGGATAGACTCGGTGGGCCAAATGGCCTAATTCTACTCCAATAACTTGTGAACTTGTCATTACACAAACAATCAGATTGATTGGACCCATCTGTACTGAAATTATTTCTTGGCAAAACCCTGCACCTCAGCAACAATTCCTTTCAATGTTCTCGCGTGGGTTTTCTCTGGGTGCTCTGGTTCCTCCCACATTAAGTAAAATTAGTATTTTAAAGACATTGCCCATCTTGCCAAAAACACCCTTCATACTCCCACCAACCTAGTTGGATTTGTTTATAACTATTTCAGCAAGTGCCTGGAGTCATATGTAGGCCAGTCAATAGACAATAGACAATAGGTGCAAGAGTAGGCCATTCGGCCCTTCGAGCCAGCAATGTGATCATGGCTGATCATCCCCAATCAGTACCCCGTTCCTGACCACTCCAAATCCCCTGACTCTGCTATTTTTAAGAGCCATATCTAGCTCTCTCCTGAAAGCATCCAGAGAACCTGCCTCCACCACCCTCTGAGGCAGAGAATTCCACAGACTCACCACTCTCTGTGAGAAAAAATGTTTCTTCGTCTCCGTTCTAAATGGTTTACTCCTTATTCTTAAACTGTGGCCCCTGGTTCTGGATTCCCCCAACATCGGGAACATGTTTCCTGCCTCTAGCGTGTCCAAACCCTTAACAATCATATGTTTCAATGAGATGCCCTCTCATCCTTCTAAACTCCAGAGTATACAAGCCCAGCTGCTCCATTCTCTCAGCATATGACAGTCCCGCCATCACGGGAATTAACCTTGTAAACCTACGCTGCACTCCCTCAATAGCAAGAATGTCCTTCCTCAAATTAGGTGGACCAAAACTGCACACAATACTCCAGGTGTGGTCTCACTAGGGCTCTGTACAACTGCCGAAGGATCTCTTTGCTCCTATATTCGATTCCTCTTGTTATAAAGGCCAACATGCCATTTGATTTCTTCACTGCCTGCTGTGCCTGCATGCTTACTTTCATAGACTGATGTACAAGGACCCCCAGATCCCGTTGTACTTCCCCTTTTCCCAACCTGACGCTGTTTAGATAGTAATCTGCCTTCCAGTTTTTGCTCCAAAGTGGATAACCTCACATTTATCCGCATTAAACTTCATCTGCCATGCATCTGCCCACTCACCCAACCTGTCCAAGTCACCCTGCATTCTCATAGCATCCTCCTCACAGTTCACACTGCCACCCAGCCTTGTGTCATCTGCAAATTAGCGAATGATACTTTGAATCCCTTCATCAAAATCATTGATGTATATTGTAAATAGCTGCGGTCTGAGCACCGAGCCTTGCGGTACCCCACTAGTCACTGCCTGCCATTCTGAAAGGGACCCGTTAATCCCTACTCTTTGTTTCCTGTCTGCCAACCACTTTTCTATCCATGTCAGGACTCTACCCCCAATACCATGTGCCCTAATTTTGCCCACCAATCTCCTATGTGGGACCTAATCAAATGCTTTCTGAAAGTCCAGATACACTACATCCACTGGCTCTCCCTTGTCCATTTTCCTAGTTACATCTTCAAAAAATTCCAGAAGATTAGTCAAGCATGATTTCCCTTTCGTAAATCCACGCTGACTCGGACCGATCCTGTTACTGCTATCCAAATGTTCGGCTATCTCATCTTTTATAATTGACTCCAGCAACTTCCCCACCACCGATGCCAAACTAACTGGTCTATAATTCCCTGTTTTCTCTCTCCCGCCTTTCTTAAAAGGTGGGATAACATTAACTTTCCTCCAATCCACAGGAACTGATCCTGAGTCTGTAGAACATTGGAAAATTATCACCAATGCATCCACGATTTCTAGAGCCACTTCCTAAGTACCCTGGGATGCAGACCGTCAGGCCCTGGGGATTTATCAGCCTTTAGTCCCATCAGTCTATCCAACACCATTTCCTGCCTAATATGGATTTCCATCAGTTCCTCCGTCACCCCAGATCCTCTGGCCACTACTATATCAGGAAGATTGTTTGTGTCCTCCTTAGTGAAGACAGATCCAAAGTACCTGTTCAACTCATCTGCCATTTCCTTGTTCCCCATAATAAATTCACCTTTTTTGGTCTTCAAGGGTCCAACTTTGGTCTTAACTAATTTTTTCCTCTTCACATACCTAAAGAAGCTTTTACTATCCTGCTTTATATTCTTGGCTAGCTTACCTTCGTACCTCATCTTTTCTCCCTGTATTGTCTTTTTGGTTATCTTCTGTTGTTCTTTAAACATTACCCAATCCTCTTGCTTCCCGCTCATCTTTGCTACGTTGTACTTCTACGCTTTAATTTTTATACTGTCCCTGACGTCCCTTGTCAGCCATGGTCGTCCCTTTAACCATATAACCATATAACCATATAACAATTACAGCACGGAAACAGGCCATCTCGACCCCTCTAGTCCGTGCCGAACACATAAACTCCCCTAGTCCCATATACCTGCGCTCAGACCATAACCCTCCATTCCTTTCCCATCCATATAACTATCCAATTTATTTTTAAATGATAAAAACGAACCTGCCTCCACCACCTTCACTGGAAGCTCATTCCACACAGCTACCACTCTCTGAGTAAAGAAGTTCCCCCTCATGTTACCCCTAAACTTCAGTCCCTTAATTCTCAAGTCATGTCCCCTTGTTTGAATCTTCCCTACTCTCAGTGGGAAAAGCTTTTCCTTGGAAAAGATTCCCCTTGGAATCTTTCTTCCTCCTAGGAATGAACTGATCCTGCACCTTCTGTATTATTCCTAGAAACACCTGCCATTTTTGTTCCACTGTCATCCCTGCTAGTGTATCTTTCCAGTCAACTTTGGCCAGCTCCTCCCTCATGGCCCCATAGTCCCCTTTATTCAACTGCAACACTGACACCTCCGATCTACTCTTCACCCTCTCCAATTGTAGATTAAACCTGACCGTGTTATGGTCACTGCCTCCTAATGGCTCATTAACCTCAAGGTCCTTTATCAAATCCGGTTCATTACATAACACTAAATCCAGAATTGCTTTCTCCCTGGTAGGCTCCAATACAAGCTGTTCTAAGAATCCATCACGAAGGCAACCTACAAAGTCCCTTTCTTGGGGTCCAGTATCAACCTGATTTTCCCAGTCTAACTGCATGTTGAAATCTCCCATAACAACCACAGCATTACTTTTGCTACATGCCAATTTTAACTCCTGATTCAACTTGCGCCCTATGTCCAGGCTACTGTTTGGGGGCCTGTAGATTAGTCCCTTTAGGGTCTTTTTACCCTTACAATTCCTTAGTTCTATCCATACTGACTCCACATCTCCTGTTTCAATGTCACCCCTTGCAAGGGACTGAATTTCATTCCTCACCAACAGGGCAACCCCACCCCCTCTGCCCACCTGTCTGTCTTTTTGATAGGAGGTATACCCTTGAATATTCAGTTCCCAGCCCTGGCCCTCTTGCAGCCATGTCTCATTAATTCCCACAACATCATACTTGCCAGTTTCTAACTGAGCCTCAAGCTCATCCACTTTATTCCTTATACTTCACGCATTCAAATACAGTATTTTGACGTCCGTATTCACTTCCCCCCTCGCAATTGACCCTGACCTTACTCTTTGTTCATTCTCGATCTATCCTTCCCAATAATTCGAGAATCTTTTGTAATTTTTCCTGTAGCCACTTCCCCTTCAACTCCATCTTTATACACCCAAGTTGTCAATCCCTCCCCCCCACTATTTAGTTTAAACCCACACGTGTAGCCCTAGCAAAGCTGCTGCCAGAATGTCGGACCCCCTCCAGTTAAGGTGTAACCCGTCCCTTTTGTACAGGTCACCCCTACCCCAGAAGAGATCCCAGTGGTCTATAAATCTAAATCCTTGCTCCCTGTTCCAGCCCCTCAGCCACACATTCAGATCCCCTATCTCCCTGTTCCTGTCCTCACTAGCACGAGGTACTGGAAGCAATCCAGAGATAACCATCCTAGAAGTCCGGCATTTCAGTCTTCTTCCCAACTCTCTGAAGTCATGTTGAAGAACCTCCTTCCTCTTCTACCCGATGTCGTTTGTGCCTACATGCACAACTACTGCCGGCTGTTCACCTTCTCTCTTGAGGATGTTCAGAATTCGGCTCGTGACATCCTGAACCCTGGCACCAGGGAGGCAACAGACCATCCTTGCATCTCGTCTGCCGCCACAGAAGACTCCTGTCCACTCATCGGACAATGGAGTCACCCACCACTAGGGCTCTGCCCGATGTCGGTCTCGCCGGTCGAGTAATCTCCAGGATTAGAGCCATCGACGTGTCGGCCGCTCGGACTGGAAATATCGTCTCCCCGGACAGTTCCCTAGAGGGCGTACCTGTTTACATTAGGCACAGCCACCTGGGTCTTCTGCACTCCACGATTTCCACCCTTTCTCTCTGTTACACACCTTGGTTCTTCCCGTATCCTCGGCGTGACTATCTCACTGTAGGTCCTGTCCAGGAAACTATCGTTTTCCCGGATGGCCCTGAGGTCATCCAGCTGCTCCTCCAGTGCCCCAACACGGTCCTTTAGGAGCTGAAGCTGGATGCACTTGCCACAGTTGTAGCAGCCAGAGGGTCCATCTGTGTCCCTGGGCTCCCACATTCTGCAAGCCTCACACTGACTCATCTGCCCCGACATGTGTTCACCAAGCTCCACAGTCCATGTAAGGATGGCAGATTTACTTTCATAAAGGACATGAGGGGACACATAGTTCCTTGTTATTGATTTTTTTCTAATTTACAGTCATCTGCCAACTTGGAGATTTAGTCTATGATTTCCTTGTCATAAATAGTCTTGAGTTCATATGGATCAAATGGACCACCTTGAATTGCCAGTTTGTTTTTTATCTCTGCCCACCTTTACTTTTATTGAAATCCATGGAAAGGAAAATTGAGGCAGGGTCTCAATATATAGGAACCTGTTGTAAAACCATCAAACACTCTCAAGAATATTCCATTATCCATGGATAATTAGAATTATAATATCAATTTGTATTGAGTAGTTTCCATTCTGATTTGTGCTTTTAAATGCCATATTTTCCTTTACTGTAAGGTAGTTTTCCATTGGTCTTGTAAATCATTCTCAGTATTTAAAGATACAAAAATCTTTGGAAAAATACCAGTTGGGATACGTATGGACATTCCCATTGATTTCCATATACTAACTATGTTAATGGTTAAATTAATACCAACCTGGTGCCCTAATGTGTAATAAAGATGCAGCCAGCATTTTTTTTTCTCATTTGAGTAAACTTCAGTAAATTCAAATGCTGGGTGGAAAAAAACCCATTCAGGTGGAACAGGTAAAAATCTCATCTTAAATATATATTTCATAATTGAAAACTTTGACATGCAGTGTGGCAGATGGCTGAGTGAGTAATTAACGTAACACTGCAAATAACATGTACAGTTCTCCATGACAACAGTAAACGCATAAATCTGAAACCCTGGTTACCATACGCCAATAAAGTTGGTCCATAAATTTTTTTACAAATGGAAAATTTCAAAGCATTATGAAAGCATTCTGTTAGCTCACTGAGCTAGAATGAAGTGAGATTTCTTACAACCTCAATGTTTGTAACATAGTTAGAACAAATTGCTCTCTCTGGCTACCTTGTGATTCAAAGCCGTTAGTTTGCAAAGCATTTTGAGATTTGAATACACTTAAAATGCCATGAAACCATGAATTCTCAAAGGAGGAAAAGGTGCTAAAATTTGCAGCTTCTAATGAGAAATAGGTTATACGGATGTCAAACCATCATGGTGATCAGTTCATGCGGTTTACAGGGAGGAATAAGGGTCAAAGCTTTGGGCCAATATTCAGAGCTAGTTATCCACACTTGGCTTAACATGTAATGTGAAAATATGACAAAGTTAAGAAACATATTAAAGTATCTGTCTTCTTTTACTCTTAATTAAGACTCACTTTCCACCCTTATGCCAGTCATCATGAAGCAGGATAGTAAAAGCTTCTTTAGGTTTGTGAAGAGGAAATATTAAGACCAAAGTTGGACCCTTGAAGACCGATAAAGGTGAATATATTATGGGGAACATGGAAATGGCAGATGAGTTGAACAGGTACTTTGGATCTGTCTTCACTAAGGAGGACACAAACAATCTTCCTGATATAGTAGTGGCCAGAGGATCTGGGTTGATGGAGGAACTGAAGGAAATCCACATTAGGCAGGAAATGGTGTTGGATAGACTGATGGGACTGAAGGCTGATAAATCCCCTTGGCCTGATGGTCTACATCCCAGGATACTTAAGGAAGTGGATGCATTAGTGATAATTTTCCAATGTTCTATAGACTCAGGATCAGTTCCTGTGGATTGGTGGTTAGCTAATGTTATCCCACTTTTTAAGAAAGGCAGGAGAGAGAAAACAAGGAATTATAGACCAGTTAGCCTGACTATAGGTGGTGGTGGGGAAGATGCTGGAGTCAATTATAAAAGATGAGATAGCCGCACATTTGGATAGCAGTAACAGGATCGGTCTGAGTCAGCATGGATTTTCGAAGGGGAAATCATGCTTCACTAATCTTCTGGAATTTTTTGAAGATGTGACTCGGAAAATGGACAAGGGAGAGCCAATGGATGTAGTGTACCTAGACTTTCAGGAAGCATTTGATAAGGTCCCACATAGCAGATTAGTGGGCAAAATTAGGGCACATGGTATTGGGGATAGAATGCTGACATGGATAGAGAAGTGGTTGGCAGACAGGAAACAAAGAGTAGGGATTAACGGGTCCCTTTCAGAATGGCAGGCAGTGACTAGTGGGGTACCGCAAGGCTCGGTGCTGGGACCGCAGCTATTTGCAATATATATCAAGTATTTGGATGAAGGGATTCAAGTAACATAGTAAGATTACTATCTAAATGGTGTCGTCAGATAACTATCTAAATGGCGTCAAATTGGGAAAAGGGGAAGTACAACGGGATCTGGGGGTCCTTGCACATCAGTCTATGAAAGTAAGCATGCAGGTACAGCAGGCAGTAATGAAAGCGAATGGCATGTTGGCCTTTATAACAAGAGGAATCGAATATAGGAGCAAAGAGGTCCTTCTGCAGTTGTACAGAGCCCTAGTGAGACCACACCTGGAATATTGTGTGCAGTTTTGGTCCCCTAATTTGAGGAAGGACATTCTTGCTATTGAGGGAGTGCAGCGTAGATTTACAAGGTTAATTCCCGGGATGGCGGGACTGTCATATGCTGAGAGAATGGAGCAGCTGGGCTTGTACACTCTGGAGTTTAGAAGGATGAGAGGATATCTCATTGAAACATATAAGATTGTTAAGATTTGGGCACGCTAGAGGTGGGAAACATGTTCCCGATGTTGGGGGAGTCCAGAACCAGGGGCCACAGTTCAAGAATAAGGAGTAAGCCATTTAGAACAGAGACGAGGAAACACTTTTTCTCACAGAGAGTGGTGAGTCTGTGGAATTCTCTGCCTCAGAAGGTGGTGGAGGCAGGTTCTCTGGATGCTTTCAAGAAAGAGCCAGATAGGGCTCTTAAAAATAGCGGAGTCAGGGGATATAAGGAGAAGGCAGGAACGGGGTACTGATTGGGGATGATCAGCCATGATCACAATGAATGGCGGTGCTGGCTTGAAGGGCCGAATGGCCTACTCCTGCACCTATTGTCTATTGTCTATTGTCATCTGCAAAGAAGTAGCACTACTTGTTCCCTGCTCAAATAACTACCTCACATTTGTATGTAAAAGTAAAGGCGACTTTCACTTTGCACTTATTATGGATGTTCTTCCTTGGTGTAGATCATTTCCCTCCAGAATGTGCTATTTGGAGGTTATCGAGTCCAATAGAATTTTGTCATTAATGAGCAATTCGTTTTTTAAAATCTTTTTATTGTTTTTTTTCTCAAAAAACCCAAAAATAAAACATAAAAAACAGAGCAAAAAGAATAATGATAAACATAACAATGGTATTGATACATAAGGATCAGGATTACATTAATAACAGGTATAACCTAATATGAGACCAGTGTCAAAATACACAATGAATATAGACCTTCCCGTCTCTATGTAAATATAGTTAAATCTTTAAAAGGAGACTTATAAATGTAAAAAAAAAACACAAAGATAAAAAATAAAAAGAAAAAAAAACAAAACGCCCCTAAACTAAAGAAAAAAAAAAAGAAAAATTGATTATAATAAAATAATTATTTATTCATGAGTCAATTTGTGAAACATTTAACAATGGGAAGGAGTTTTATTTTGGGAATACTGGTTGTTTGGCACATGCTATTTATTGGATTTATTGTTAAAAGTATTAGATTGGAGGGTGGCATGGTGGCACAGCGGTAGAGCTGCTGCCTTACCGCGTCAGAGACCCGTGTTCGATCCTGAACATGGGTGCTGACTAATTTGTATGTTCTCCCGTGACCACGTGTGTTTTCCCCAGGTGCTCCGGTTTCCTCCCACATTCCAAAGATGTACAGGTTTGTAGGTTAATTGGCTCTGGTAAAAATTATAATTTGTTCCTGGTGTATAGGACAGTGCTGGTGCACGGGGATCGCCGGTCGGCGTGGACTGACTAGGCCGAAGGGCCTGTTTCTATGCTGTATCTCTAAATTAAACTAAACTAAGACGAGAATTAAAATCGCCACATTGATGTAAAGGAAAATAGGATATGTAGTTAAAAATTAAGAGTTGGAGTGTGCCTTGCACCTTCTCACAGACTATTGCCAGTGAGGCACTCAATTTCCCAGTGTGGCCCTGTTCCCACAAGCCTTTCAGTTGGCAACCTCAATTATAACTTTGCCGATCAGATAGTGGGAAGAATTGAAATGGAGCAGGAAATTTGCTAGAGTCAAAGGACAACCCTAAACTAAGTCTTACGTTAAGAAAAAGAGAGTAGAGGAATTTAAGCACACGTGCTTTGGATATCAGCATGGGTGTAAAGGGCCAGCCACCATGATTACACCCATTACATCTTTCCCTTCAGTGCAAGATTGGAATAAATGGGATTGAATTGGAATAAACTGTTTGATAATAACAGGCAATAGTTTCAGATGTGGTTTAATTGTCTGCTGAGTCTGAACTAAATTGGTAGAGCAAAGATTCAATGGTGGTGAACAGACGAAGGTGTTGGATTGGATTCAAAATAGTTTGGAGAAGAAGCTGGCCAGAAAAAAAGTGATCTTTTACCTCATTAACAGGGTTATCATGGCATGTATGTTATTTTCTGTACTATCAGGACATTTGCTGAATTCATTTGAATTAGGAAATGAAATGAAGTCATATTCTGAATTATCTATACTGCTTTATAAAATAGTCCAGCATGTCGATGTATATTTTGCCTCATCTCCTTCAAGATTAATCAGTGCATCTTTTGGAAAGTTGGAAAACCGCGTATGACGGTGTGTGTGGGATCATGTTATTGATTTCATATAACAAGGCATTGGCCATGCTATCATATGACTAAATATTAGTTGGTGATCATATGGTGAAATGGAATCAATGGAAGCAGCAGGGACAGGCGAACCTCAGCCTGTAAAACAAACAGGCCAAATCCAATTGCATTGATTCTGAAGTTCTCTGTAGATGGGCCATAGCAGACACAGCCAAAGCTGAGAAAGATTTTGGGGATGCCCATTTGATTTGTTTTCCTTTCTCCAACATAAATGGATGTAAATACTTAATTACTCAAACACACTTCACTCTTCTTCTTTCCATTTCTCCAAATCAACACAGAAAAGTAAGCAGATCAATCAAAAGTGTATTCTATCTAATGTGAATACATGATGTTGGTAGATCCACTTGCAATGCTAGTTGTGATCAAATGCTGTTTTGGAGAAATAGTCGCATCCTTGCCATGAAGCGACTGGGAAGTGGTTTCCCCTTACCCTACCCCCCTCCCCCACATAGAAAAACTAATGAAATCCCCAAAACAAACAGTTTAGACAAACTAAAATTAAAAAAAGATAGGAAAAAAACGAACAGACTGTAGGCAGAGGCGCCTTCAATGCAGCGCCCCAATACAGAGCCCTAGTGAGACCACACCTGATGTATTGTGTGCAGATTTGGTCCCCTAATTTGAGGAAGGACATTCTTGCTATTGAGGAAGTGCAGTGTAGGTTTTCAAGGTTAATTCCCGGGATGACAGGACTGTAATATGCTGAGAGAATGGAGCGGCTGGGCTTGTGTACTCTGGAGTTTAGAAGGATGAGAGGATATCTCATTGAAACATATAAGATTGTTAAGGTTTGGACACGCTAGAGGCAGGAAACATGTTCCCAATGTTGGGGGAGTCCAGAACCAGGGGCCACGGTTTAAGAATAAGGGGTAAGCCATTTAGAACGAAGATGAGGAAATATTTTTTCTCACAGAGTGTTGTGAGTCTGTGGAATTCTCTGCCTCAGAGGCTGGTTCCCTGGATACTTTCAAGAGAGAGCTAGATAGGGCTCTTAAAGATAGCGGAGTCAGGGGATATGGGGAGAAGGCAGGAACGGGGTACTGATTGGGGATGATCAGCCATGATCACATTGTCTATTGATAGTGTACAATAGAAACATAGAAACATAGAAAATAGGTGCAGTAGTAGGCCATTCGGCCCTTCGAGCCTGCACCGCCATTCAATAAGATCATGGCTGATCATCCAACTCAGTATCCTGAACCTGCCTTCTCTCCATACCTCCTGATCCCTTTAGCCACAAGGGCCACATCTAACACCCTCTTAAATATAGCCAATGAACTGGCCTCAACTACCTTCTGTGGCAGAGAATTCCACAGATTCACCACTCTCTGTGTGAAAAATGTCTTTCTCATCTTGGTCCTAAAAGACTTCCCCCTTATCCATAAACTGTGACCCCATGTTCTGGACTTCCCCAACATCGGGAATAATCTTCCTGCATCTAACCTGTCCAACCCCTTAAGAATTTTGTAAATTTCTATAAGATCCCCCCTCAATCTTCTAAATTCTAGCAAGTACAAGCCGAGTCTATCCAGTCTTTATTCATATGAAAGTCCTGCCATCCCAGGAATCAGTCTGGTGAACCTTCTCTGTACTCCCTCTATGGCAAGAATGTCTTTCCTCAGATTAGGAGACCAAAACTGTACGCAATACATTAGGTGACCAAAACTGGAGACCAATGATGATAAATTAATCAAATGTGGCATGTCCAGAGTGATTAGCATGAACTGGGACCCAATCCCTATACTATTTCTTCTCCTTGACAGAGAGATTGAGGCCATTTGGCAGCACCCACTTTATGCTGAATCTTCTTATCGAGTCCACACACAAGATTGGAAGTTGTTCAGCCAGAGCTGAACACACTTCTCGGCATCTTCATACAATGGTGTCTGTCTTGTCGCTTCTTGTGCTTCTTGTGCGTGGTGGTGGAAAGATTGGTGAAAACAGGGTCGCAGCTTGAACGCTCTTTCCTTGACCCCACTGCAACTGATGGTATTGGCCAATTTTGGGTGATCCAGGTATTGAACCTGGGAACTTTGGTGTACTGCTTGAGTTTCACACTCTTTCCATACAAACCTGACCAACGATTTCAGCATTGATTTCAAATTGTCATTTTCCTGAATTCTCCTCATACGATACGATACGATATGATAGAACTTTATTCATCCCCAGAGGGAAATTGGTCTGCCAACAGTCAGAACAAACAACAAGGTACACGAAAACTTGAAATTAAAATTAAATTAAAAGTGAGAAAAAAAAAGACAAGTGACTGTTGGCTGGCTGCCGATTGTACAGCGCCTTCACTGGAATGAACAAATAAACAAACGATCGCTGACTTATCCCCTGGGCGAGGGATTATAAACTAGAGTGCCCCTCCCCCCCCCCCCCATGCTGGGTCCCCATTGTCTTCCCCTCATCCCCTCACGCTCATCGACCACTGATCACGTGTCAATCGCGAGGCCTCACCGCCGCTGAGGCTCCCGCTGCCGCTGTCGAGGCTCACGTCACCAACGTCGAGGCTCACACTGCTACCACTGGGGCTACCGTCGCCACCGCCGCTGAGACTCCTTCAGCCCAGCCAAGCATTCTCCGCGTTCCCCTGGGAGGCCTGTGGGGTAAGTCGGGCCTACCGGGACTCGTTCCGGTTGGCGGAGCGGTTGTTAGGCGGGTCCTGGTCTTATCAGTCTCTCTTCAAGAATTCTGGATGCAGATGTTGACTTACACTGAAAATTTATGTTAGCAGTCTATAATTACCGTAGCATTTCTGCGAAAAAATGAATAATTTTAGTTTAGTTTATTGTCACCTGTACTGAGGTACAATGAAAAGCTTTATTGTTATGTGCCATCTGGTCAGCGGGAAGACTATAAATGATTAAAATCAAGCCATCCAGTGTACATTTGCAGGATAAAAGGAATACCATTTAGTGGAAGATAAAATCCAGTAAAGTCCGAATTAAGATAGTCCAAGGGTCCCTTCCCTTCTGTTATCTTGGCCAATTTTACCTCCAATTCCAACCTAATGGAGTTACTCGCTTCACATCAACTGAGCTCAGTTTGGCTGGGGCTTCGTGGTTGGATAAACTTTGTCAAATGTATCCTAATGGTGAATCTCTGGAATTCTCTGCCACAGAAGGTAGTTGAGGCCAGTTCATTGGCTATATTTAAGAGGGAGTTAGATGTTGCCCTTGTGGCTAAAGGAATCAGGGGGTATGGAGAGAAGGCAGGTACAGGATACTGAGTTGGATGATCAGCGATGATCATATTGAATAGCGGTGCAGGCTCGAAGGGCCGAATGGCCTACTCCTGCACCTATTTTCGATGTTTTTATGCTTCTAATATTAAGAGCAACTCCTTTCATATTCAGTTGTTTACACGTGTGTAACTCGCCTTTATATTTTGGATTTATTCAATTATTCAAAATTGGGTGGTTGCCTAGCATCAAGAGCATTTTTACTAAGCCATGATGCACCACCCAATATGCTCTCTACCATACACCTGTAGAAAAGTAAGAGAGTGTTCATCAACATACCGAATGTCAATCGATCAACAGTCCATAGACACTGATATAATTTCTTAAAGTATTCATTTACTTTCAATGTTGCTCTTAAAGCAATTATTCTTGTTAATGTTTACACAAAATGAGTACACAGAGAGGTAATTATCATGCTAATACGTGTTGATTTCCATGGTATAAGTACTGAATTAATTCGTTTTTTTTCATACAATTGTTTATCAGTTGTCATACACGTCCTGGAAAGTCTTTGATGTCTACTGTGAACAGAGAGAGATACAAAACTGTGACCAATACTTCAGCAGGCAGTTAGATGCTGAGTAAACAATAACCCACAGACTTCTTTTGATATCCATAAGTTAGGGATGCAGGAGTAACAAACAAAATGTATGTCTAACGATCTGCTGTTGTGGAGAAATGTAGCATGTTCCTATTTGGCTTAGTTAGTCAGAGATATTGCACTGATTGAATTAAATGGGGAAAAAAAAATCAGACCAGCCTCTTCACACAGTGAAGTTGAACAATGATTCGGTTTAACTCTCCCCTCATTAGGTGACTGGTGACTCAGTTCATTTGACTGATGGCAGGCCCAAGAAGAAGAGGACAGGTTTAGATAGGATAGGTTTTGGGGGATATGGGGCAAACGCAGGGAGGTAGGACTAGCGTTGATGGGGCATGTCGGTCGGCTTGGGCAGAAGGGGCTGTTTCCATGCTGTATGACTATGTATCTAAGAGTTGATGGCTATTTTAAAATATTCACAAAACCTTAGTTCATTCCCATGCCATTGTTGAACTTTTCTATGCTGGGATAAAGATGGAGGTCATTTTAAGTTCAACTACAACTGGTTCTTATCTTGGTGACTGTAGAGAGATGCTTCTGCATACTCGCACAGTTGTTTAATTGAAACTAAGGAGCAAAGGCCCTGGAATTATTTACCTCACATTTAGTTGCAAATGTGGGGCAACTATTAGGTTTTCTGAGATAAATGAGCAAGGCTGGTCAGATAGTGCACCTTATCTCTGTCTGGATTATAACATTGTAAAATATTGCAACTTATTTGAGGTTAAAACTATAAACTGGTCTCCAATTTCATCAGTTCTCATAAATTGATGAACGCATGCCATGTGGTGCACTGTGAGAGCGAGTCTGTGTTGTATACTCCATATTAATGAATCAGCTGCAGGGTGAATGTGAACATGGAACATATATTAAAGTAGTGGAACATTAACTATTGTTCGATGGGATGGGGTTCTGTGAAATACTACTGTTTACAACATGATTTCTTCAAAGACTACTGGGTAAAAGCAGATGGCTGATTTGCATGTGAATCCGTATCCAAACAATGGTGCCCTATTTGGATGTAAAGTGAGGAATTATGCCCTTGTGATTTCACAGCATTTATTCCTATACCTGCTGGGAGTGCTGGAGCCTAAATTCCCCTTTATGTGAGAACCTAAAATCCTGTAAGGGTGGAGTCAAGCTATGGACAAACACCATAGATATATATGTGTTTAAGAAGGAACTGCAGATGCTGGAAAATCGAAGGTACACAAAAATGCTGGAGAAACTCAGCGGGTGCAGCAGCATCTATGGAGCGAAGGAGATAGGCAACGTTTCGGGACGAAACGTTGCCTATCTCCTTCGCTCCATAGATGCTGATGCACCCGCTGAGTTTCTCCAGCATTTTTGTGTACCATAGATATATATATATTGTGTCTATCTTCTGTGTAAACCAGCATCTGCAGTTCCTTCCTACACCTAGCTACATCGGTTTTAGAATTATATGTTGGTTGGGTGAAGTATAAAGCTAAAAACTGAGCAGTTCATATTTTCATTTGGTAAAATAAATGCAGCGAATAAGTACCCTAAACATCCTTAGCAGCAAATGATTTCATCTTTTATGTCAACAAAGTATCTTCTTTAAAAAAAAAATGTTCTACTTCTAGTAATCTTAAAAAAATAATTTCAAAAAGAAAGTTGCTTCAGTAACTCTGCATAGAACTAAAAAATAAACTGAACTGCATGTATTATATGACTGACTGAGCCATGAATTATACAGCACAGAAATAGGATGCTCAGCCTAAGTACCTGCCCTAACCAGCAAGCACCCACTTCTACAAATGCTACAGTAATTACAGTTGGAGGGAGGAAACCCTTCCTGAAGAAAGGTTTCGGCCCGAAACGTTGCCTATTTCCTTCGCTCCATAGATGCTGCTGCACCCGCTGAGTTTCTCCAGCTTTTTTGTGTACCTACACTAATTACAGTTTATTTCACCTTTTAAGTTTTGATCCCTATATAATTGTAAGATTATATAGGGATCTTTTAACATTAAGATATATATTTGCAATATTTTAACCATCATAATGTTTGTTAACGGTTCTGGTACTTCAGAAGGCAGACGTTCGTAGAAGACATATATTTCATAACTATATATTTGTCTGCAGGTAAAGACAGTGCCTGTGAAATTCATCCAACAAAAAGCATACAGTGTAGGAAGGAACTGCAAATCTTGGTTTAAATCGAAGATAGACACAAAATGCTGGAGTAACTCAGGCAGCAACAGGCAGCATCTCTAGAGAGAAGGAATGGGCGACATTTCGGGTCAGACCTTCGGGCCTGAAGAAGGGTCTCGACCCAAAACATCCCCCATTCCTTCTCTCCATTCTCTGCCTGTCCCATAAAGCATCCTGTAGCTTGCCAAATGTCCTTTTCTTTTTCTTGCAGTATCTTGCAAAGAGGTGGACAGCTTCTTGTGTGGTAGTGCCTTCTGCATCCAAAGGAAGCTGGTGTGCAATGGTTACAATGACTGCGATGACTGGAGCGATGAAGCAAACTGCAGTACGTCACTATTTTCCTTTCCTGTGTTGACTGTGGATAGTGATTAAACTTTTCTCAAAGAGTCAAGTATTGTAATGGGATATGCAGCATCTTTGTACGAAAACTCAAAGTACATACATCCACGATACTGGCTTATACAATAGCAGCCTAAATATATATCTTTTCCGGTTGGATAACGGCTTTATGGCGTCCATTTCGGATCATTGGCCAGATTAGTTGTATCATTATTATGTTGATATTATTGTCAGAGAAACTGCCAGAAACAGATGCCTTTCGTGCAAAGCATTTTTTACTGTATCAAATGTGGCTGCGATCCTTGTGAATATTTGTTTGCCGATGGGATCATTTGCTTTCCCAGGCTGCAAGCCGACTGTGTCTGGTAATCCCAGGTAGTTTCCCCATGATGTTGCTAACCAGTATGAGTCTGCTTCACAGGGAATATGGCAAGGATACTGATCCATTGCTCTAAGGTGTGGCCTAAAGTGTGATCAGAATATATGTAGCTGTTTCGATATTGATTTTTTTTAAATATCCTTTCGCCAGTTCTCAGTGCTTACACTTCTAGATGCGGCCTCGCAATCTGACAATGCACACGTTGATCAGTGAAGCCCTGACACCTTGTACAAAGGTTATCAGGCTGTGATTAATAGTGTAAATGCAGGTAAATGGATAATGAATGATCAGCATATCAGTTCCAGTATTTATTGAGCCAAGGTTTTAAAGTAAGAATTGGGTGGGTAGCTGGTGGAGTGGGTAGCTGGTGGAGTGGGTAGTTGATGGAGTGGGTAGCTGGTGGAGTGGGTAGCTGATGGAGTGGGTAGTTGATGGGTGGGTAGCTGGTGGAGTGGGTAGCTGGTGGAGTGGGTAGTTGATGGGTGGGTAGCTGGTGGAGTGGGTAGCTGGTGGAGTGGGTAGCTGGTGAGGGTGGGGTAGCTGGTGGAGTGGGTAGCTGGTGGAGTGGGTAGCTGGTGGAGTGGGTAGCTGGTGGAGTGGGTAGCTGATGGAGTGGGTAGTTGGTGGAGTGGGTAGCTGATGGAGTGGGTAGTTGATGGAGTGGGTAGCTGGTGGAGTGGGTAGTTGATGGGTGGGTAGCTCGGTTGGAGTGGTGAGGTGGTAGCTGAGGGTGGGTAGTTGATGGGTGGGTAGCTGGTGGAGTGGGTAGCTGGTGGAGTGGGTAGTTGATGGGTGGGTAGCTGGTGGAGTGGGTAGCTGATGGAGTGGGTAGCTGGTGGAGTGGGTAGCTGGTGGAGTGGGTAGCTGGTGGAGTGGGTAGCTGGTGGAGTGGGTAGCTGGTGGAGTGGGTAGCTGGTGGAGTGGGTAGCTGGTGGAGTGGGTAGTTCATGGGTGGGTGGCAGTGTCCTTATTAGGGAGGATGCATTTCTCTGCAGGCTCTAGAGTTTTGATTGTGCAGTTCCTCACTTAAGAGCCGGTTTAATTGATATACTTGATTCCCCTCTATGGCAGGGATTGTCCTAGGGAACATCCCATGAACCTAAAGACAAGGAACTGCAGATGCTGGTTTAAAAAAAACAAAAAACAAAATGCTGGAGTAACTTGGAGTGTCAGGCAGCATCTCTGGAGAACATGAATAGGTGATGCTTCTTCACAACTGACCCAAAATATCACCTATCCATTCCCTCCACAGATGCTGCCTGACCCACTAAGTTACTCCAGCACTTGGTTTTGTTCGGACTTTAAGATTTTGCTGATTTTCTGCCATGATCACTTTCAGGATCATTGATTAGACAATAGGTGCAGGAGTAGGCCATTCAATGTCATCATGGCTGATCATCCACAATCAGTACCCCACTCCTGCCTTCTCCCCATATCACTTGACTCCACTATCTTTAAGAGCCCTATCAAGCTCTCTCTTGAAAGTATCCAGAGAACCGGCCTCCACTGCCCTCAGAGGCAGAGAATTCCACAGACTCACAACTCTCTGTGTGGATTTTTTTTCCGTCATCTCCGTTCTAAATGCTTTACCCTTATTCTTAAACTGTTGCCCCTGGTTCTGGACTTCCTCAACATCAGGAACATGTTTCCTGCCTCTAGCATGTCCAAACCCTTAATAATCTTTTATAGACATAGAAACATAGAAATTAGGTGCAGGAGTAGGCCATTCGGCCCTTCGAGCCTGCACCGCCATTCAATATGATCATGGCTGATCATGGCCATGTTTCAATAAGTTTCAATAAGATACCTTCTCATCCTTCTAAACTTCAGAGTGTACAAGCCCAGCCGCTCCATTCTCTCAGCATATGACAGTCCCGCCACCCGGGAATTAACCTTGTGAACCTATGCTGCACCCCCTCAATAGCAAGAATGTCCTTCCTCAAATTAGGGGACCAAAACTGCACACAATACTCCAGGTGTGGTCTCACTAGGGTCCTATACAACTGCAGAAGGAC
Organism: Amblyraja radiata; assembly: GCF_010909765.2. Classification (NCBI taxonomy): domain Eukaryota; kingdom Metazoa; phylum Chordata; class Chondrichthyes; order Rajiformes; family Rajidae; genus Amblyraja; species Amblyraja radiata. Next base: position 106,833,359 of record NC_045956.1, on the reverse strand, counting down.
CTCTTTGCTCCTACACTCAACTCCTCTTGTTATGAAGGCCAACATGCCATTCGCTTTCTTCACCCTCAGTGACTGACTTTCTTCACATTAGGTAGTGTCTAAGCTGCACTTTCCTCCAAACGGCCCAAACCCTGACATGTCCATTCAAGGACCCAAGCTGTCGTTCCAGATGCGACAGAGGTTCACCTGCATCTCCTCCAACCCCATCTATTGCATCCGCTGCTCTAGATGTCAGCTGATCTACATCGGTAAGACCAAGTGTAGGCTTGGCAATCGTTTCGCGGAACACCTCCGCCTTAACCAACCTGACCTTCCAGTGGCTCAGCAACTCCCCCTCCCATTCCGAATCCGACCTCTATGTCCTGGGCCTCCTCCATGGCCAGAGTGAGCACCATCGGAAATTCAAGGAGCAGCACCTCATATTCCGCTTGAGCCGTCTGCACCCTAGCGGCATAAATATTGAATTCTCCAATTTCCGGTAGCCCTTGCTGTCTCCTCCCCTTCTCAGCTCTCCCTCAGCCCTTGGGCTCTTCCTCTTCCTTTTTCCTTTCTTCTCCCCCCCCCCTCCCCCCACCCTACATCAGTCTGAAGAAGGGTTTCGGCCTGAAACGTTGCATATTTCCTTCGCTCCATAGATGCTGCTGCACCCGCTGAGTTTCTCCAGCACTTCTGTCTACGTGACATGTTAAAGTTTAGCTTTGTTTTATTATGGGTACATTGTGGACATGAGACCTTCTATTTGTGTTTACGAATGACTTTAGCATCTGCTTCAGTCTCTGATCCTGGACACCACATATAATCTAATTCTTATCTGGTGAGCAATTCTAATTTCAAATTTGCTGCTACACAATGCCTGCCACGGTGAGCACGATACTGATTCACAGTATCAAACCATCATCAAATTTCAGACCTTTTTTTTTTCATCAGCTTTTCCATTTTATCCCCTGGCTCTAACTTTTCATTTTCCATTGCAGCTTGTAGTGAGGGGCAGTTTCATTGTGGCACTGGCAAATGCATCCACTATAACAGCACATGTGATGGTTACAATGACTGTGGGGATCTGAGCGATGAAATGAACTGTGGTAAGTATAACCTATAACCTTAAATTTGGAAACAGAAATATATAAATGACCTGGACGTAAATGTGGATGGGTTGGTGAGTAAGTTTACTGATGTCACCAAATTTGGAGGGGTTGCAGACAGTAAGGAACGCTGTCAGAAGATACAATGGGATATAGATCGGAAATGGGCGGAAAATGATAGATGGAGTTTAATCCGAGCAAGTGTGAGATGTTAAATTTGGGAGGTTGAATGTTAGGGGAGAGTATACCATGGTATTAACAGCATTGATGTACAGAGGGATCTTGGAGTCAGCAGTGGTAAAGGGTGACCACAAGGTAGACATTGATAGATATTTTGATTTTAGGGGAATCAACCCAGGTCTCCCTACTTTATAATATTTGGACCTTAGCGACATTTTCTTAGGGGTTTTGGAAAGGAAGAGCATGGAAGGATGTGGGACTATGATGGGTGGATTGAGGTAAATACAAGCACAAGGAAAACAGATCAAATACCTCTGCATACATTTACTGAGCTAGATGATATTTTGACTGATTTACTGATGTCGTGCAACTTGAAGATAAGGGAGAATATAGTGGAAGTTTGGCTTTCCCAGAGCTCCCTTAGCTGACTTCGAACAGCCCACAGCTCAGCAAAGGACACAGAATTGTTACAGTTCTCTTCCACTGAGCTGAAATGCATCCCCTAAGTCATGTTGGGAATTGCAGGTTAGCTAGGCGGCAACAGGGTACTTTCAATGGCCGAATAGCCTGCTGCCCCTTGTTGACTTGGCACACAAGTGAAGACCGGCCACTGTGTTGATATTTGGAACAGTGCTTCAGTGAACAGTGAAATAATATTACAATGATAGAGAAACGGCATTGAATTTGGAAAACTTTACATAAGATTTATAGGCTGGGAAGATTTGATCTTCAACAAGATTGTGCAGATTGGGTAATGTAGCTTGATAACAAATGAAGTTCTGCCTAACAGTCGATTTGCGCTTGCCCATGTCACAATTTCTTGACTGACTTGAACTATTTGCTGCTCTACAGAGTGCAACCCAGAGCTCCATTTCAGATGCGGGGATGGTAGGTGTATCACGAAGACCTGGGTTTGTGATGGAGATCATGACTGCACGGACATGTCTGATGAGGCAAACTGTTGTAAGTTACCACCTCACCTTAAACACTGCAGCTCAGGGGAAATGCATCTGAAATTCCCAAAGTCTCTCAAGAAAGATGTGTATATAACATTTTTACTTTAAAAGGTTAAATAGGAAAGAATAAGTATGCAGGCAACGCTCGCCAATAGTGTATCTTCCTACATTTACATGCAGCATTATTAATTCAGTTAAAGTACATTCATGTTCTAAATGTGTACATAATATGGAAAACTATACATCATCTCAGCTTAGCATAGGACATGTTAATTGTATGTGTTGACAAATTAACGATGCCGGGTTAGAAACAGAATCCTGATATGATTATTACAGAGGCAACACATTTGTGCAGCTGGTGGAGCTGCTGCAGTTGGTAGGGCTGGTGCCTCGCGATGCCACAGACCCAGCTTCAATCCTGACCTTGGTTTATGTGTATTTTTCACATTCACCCTGAGATTGCATGGGTTTCCACCGGATGCTCCAGTCTCCCCCCACATCCCAAAGAAATGCATATTGGTAGGTTAATTGGCCTCTGTAAATTGCCCCTTGTGTGTAAGTGATTGGGAGAATCTGGATAGAATTGATGACAGCGTGGGGGAGAATAAAGTTGGAATAGTGTGAATGGGTTATTGATGGTCAGCGTGTACCCCATGGCCTGGTTCCATGCAGTGTCTCCCTATTACCTTCAACTCTTATGAGAAGGTACAAGTAAATAGACGACAATTTTAAACAGATTATTGTAAAAATAATTTGGTGATGTACTGTATCAATTAATAAACTAAATTGGTTACCTCGTAGATTGGACTGAATAATAAATAACTACCACGATTAGGAAGAGCTAGGTTCATGTGCTGTGGAAACTGGTCCTCCAGTCCATCACGTGCAAGCCATCAAGCACACATTTACATTAATCCCATTTTATTCTCCCCACATTCTCATTGCATCTCCATAGGTTCTACCATTTACTTGTGTATTAAGGACAGCTTACAATGACCAATCAATTCCCCACTGGTTTGGGAACAGCTCCATCCAAGACCACAAGAAATTGCAGCAGATTGTGCATGCAGCCCAGGTCATCACACAAACCAACCTCCCTTCTCTTGATTCCATTTGTACCTCACACTGCCTCAGCAAGGTCAGCAACATAATCAAGGACGAGTTGCACTCTGGCCCCTCCCTCTTCTCCCCTCTCCCATCAGCATAGAAGTGTGAAAACGCACACCTCCAAATTCAGGCACAGTTTCTTCCCAGCTGTTAACAGGCAACTGAATCATCCTACCACAACCAGAGAGCAGTGCTGAACTACTATCTACCTCTTTGGTGACACTCGGACTATTCTTGATCGTACTTTGCTGGCTTTACCTTGCACTAAATGTGATTCCCTTATGATGTATCTATTCACTGTAAATACATTGATTGTCATGTATTGTCATTCCGCTGACTCGATAGCACGCACCAAAAAGCATTTCACTGAACCACGGTACACGTGACAATAAACCAAACTGAACTCACTCTGTAGGTTGAAGGGCGAAACTGGAGGACCCAGGGGAATGATGCAGTCACGGTCGAGTAAATGAGGGGGAACCAGTGGGCGTGATACATCCGGAGTTTCAGATGTCTTTAATAAGTTTCATACAGGAAGTTGGTGAATTAGATTGCAGTGTTTGGAACTGGGGATTGACAGATTAAAAGATAAAGACTGGGAACTAAATTGGATCTTTCTCAGGTTTTTGTTGCCATGAGTGTGGTACAGCAGTTTTTGGACCACAACCATTCACAATCTCTATTTATGATTTGTCTGAATGTAAATGCAACACATGGAACAAATGTAACATTTGCTGACAACATAAGATTAAGTAGGAGTGTGATTAGCAACGAGGGCACACAAAAGGAAGTAGTTGAGCTGACTGAGTTGGCAACCTTGTTGTTGATGGAGTGCAATGTTAAAACATTTGGGGAGAAAAACCCCAGAAATGCTGACTCTTTGAATGGTGAGTGAATGGAGGATGCCAGTGTTCGAATGTACCAAAATGTCCTTGTCCACAAGCTACTGAAATCTCTGGGCGGGTGCAGTGAAGGATCACCAAGCTGCTTCCTCAGATGGCAGGTCTATCATTTGAGGAGAGCATGAGCAAGCCAGGACTCTTCCCTTGAGTTTTGTAAGAGATCATCTCCTTGAAACGTATAAAATTCGTAGATAGCTCAGCACAGTAGATGCAGGAGGATGGAGACATAAGGAACTACAGATGCTGGAATCTTGAGCAAAACAAAGTGTTGGAGTAACTCATCGGGTCAGGCAGCATCTGTGGAGGGAATGGAAAGGTGACCTCCTGCGTTGGGACCCTTCTTCAGACTGATCGGTCTGAGGAAGGGTCCCGACCTGAAACATCACCCATCCATTCCGTCCACCGATACTGTCTGATCTGCTGAGATGCAGGAGAATTGGCCAAGGGGTATCAGGCCACATCTCACTGTAAGGATTAGGCTATTCTGGTGGGAAATGAGGCAGCAAAGAGGTGCTGCAGGAGAAGTGAAAAGCCGTGATCGTAACAAGGCTCCTTTATATCCCTCACAGTCCTATCAGTCACCTAGTTCCAACTTCTACCCCTGCTCCTATTCATTTGTTTATATGTCTGTAAATTTCTTCATTCAAAGAGTAGCGTTTCTTCAGAATTCTCGAGGGTTGTGCTACCACAGTGATTGATTGCGTTCAAAATGGACATTATTTGATTTCTAAACGTTAAGGAAATTGAGTAATATGGGACAGGAAATTGGTACCGAAGTAGAAGATCAGCCAATATCAACATAAATAATAAAGCAGTCTCAGGAGTCCAAATGCATAATCCTGCTCCTAGTTTTGAAATGCACATGATACTCAATGTTCAATGTTCTTTGTAAATGTATTACTATTACCTTATTCCTGTACACTCATTTATGAAACTTAAATTAAATCATTGTTGGTCTTGGGATTACATCTTTAATGACCTGCAAGTGAATTATGTATTTCTACCTCTGGTTGTCTGTGAGGCTCACAGACACTTTAATTGTTGCTACAAGTCAAGTCAAATCAAGTCAAGTTTATTCGTCACATACACATACGAGATGTGCAGTGAAATTAAAAGTGGCAATGCTCGCGGACTTTGTGCAAAAAACAAACAAACAAACAAACAAACTACAAACAGAATGGAACAGAATCACATATTCTTTTACATATTAAATATTGTGGGCGGAAAGAAAAGGGGGAAACAAAACAGCAATTTAAAAAAACCCAGTAGAGTGGTACAGTAAAGTTAGTCCCTGATGATATAGGAGTTTACAGTCCTAATGGCCTCTGGGAAGAAACTCCTTCTCAACCTCTCCGTTCTCACAGCATGGCAACGGAGGCGTTTGCCTGACCGTAGCAGCTGGAACAGTCCGTTGCAGGGGTGAAAGGGGTCTCCCATGATCTTATTGGCTCTGAAGTTGCACCTCCTGATGTATAGTTCCTGCAGAGGGGTGAGTGAAGTTCCCATAGTGCGTTCGGCCGAACGCACTATAGTATAACCTTGCATTCTTATTTTTCTTAAAAAGTGTACTCTTGGATATTCACACAACTTGCATTTGCAACATGTCCACTCTGCTACCTGCCTGTCCTGCATTATCTGACACTCCAGCTTATTCTAAGCTCAGCAGATATATTATGTTCTCTATGCCTAAGTGATATATTTGTAGCAAAAATACTAGCATTGAGTTCCAGGTTACTTCATTTTTAACTTTCCTTCAATCTGAGCAGAATCCAAGAACCCAAACTGTTGCTTTCCTGTCCATTTCCTGTCCAACTGCATTTGACTGGTTTTGTTTTACCCCAGCGACCCTTTCAGACATTGTGCTAAAATTGTTTTGAAAATTAAAATAAACCATATCTACTGAATTTACTTGGGGCCTGCGATCAATTACTTCTGCGAAAAGCTGCATTAAATTTGTCAAGCATACCTTGGCTTTATGAAATCTTCTGTCTCCAGGGCTTGGTGATTTATGCACCTTGCATTGTACTAATTATTTCCAGTGTTGTTAAGCATCACTTCCATTTCCTTAGGATTCTTTGTTCCTTTAATAAATAGTTCTGACTTCACTTTGAAATGATCTAACCAGACAAGCAACACATTTCAGCTACACACACATCAAGGATCTGTGAAAGTTCCCCAAAGTCCTATCATTCTTTTAATCCTCATACATCTTATCTTCAGTGAATATCCTGGGATTTCTCTCAATGCCGTGTGCACTTCATGCATCACTTGTTCATTGGTGAGGCACTTCTTTGAAATTTGTTCAAGAATTAACCTCTCACTTTACATCACATTGGAACAAAGTCTCTTTAAGTATTTTTAATGGTAGCTTCAATGTAACATATTTTAATGTTCTAAGACAACTACAATTATTTTGCAGCTTGCAAGAGTCAGGGACTGATGGAATGCAATAATACCCGATGTATTCCAAGCATTTACCAGTGTGATGGTGAAAATGACTGTGAAGACTGGAGTGATGAGCTGAACTGTTCAAAATCTCATGGTTGGTAATAAATGGGGGGAAACAGATCATAATGCTGGAATTTCTACACCATAATCATTCAATAAACTGGAAATTCATTCCAACAAATTAAATAAATCTGCAGTGGTATGTAATTGATTCTAAATCAAACCGAGAATAATCAGAAAGAAGGACGAAGGTGGTTGGAGGGAAATAGCAATTTGTCTGAATGTCAAGAATTTAATTTGCTCTGATGGACTGTGGTTAATATTCTTCTGCATGCTTGTAAAGTGGATTAAGCCACAGTTAATGTTTGTATTAAGCATCGCTACTAAATAATAAAATGCAAACTGACTCGATTTATGTTCATAACGATCAGGACAGAAAATGTTAATGTTGGAAATCTAAAAGAAAGATAGTTAATGATGGAAGCAAACTACAGGTCAAATAGTATCCTTGAGGAGAGAAACAAAGTGATGTTTCAGAATAAGACCTTTTCATTATAACTGGAAATGTGAAATCTTCCTTTCTTCCCCCCCCCCCCCCCCCCCCGCCCCCCCCAGACATCAGTCTGAAGAAGGCTCTCGACCCGAAACATCACCTATTCCTTCTCTCCATAGATGCTGCCTCACCCGATGAGTTTCTCCAGCATTTTTGTTTTCCTTTGATTTTTCCAGCACCTGCAGTTCTTTCTGAAACATAATGATTACCTGTACACAAGTTCTGTTTCCCCATCTTCACATCCTGCACACTAGGGGCAATTCACAGAAACCAATTAATCTACAAACCTTAGGTCTTTGAAATGTGGGAGGAACCGGAGCACCTGGAGAAGACCCACGTGGTCACAGGGAAAATGTAAAACAGACAGCACTCTTAGTTGGGATCGAACCTGGGTCCCGGGCACTGTAAGGCAGCAGCTCTACCGCTGTGCCACTGTGATGCCCACAGGTTGGTCAACAAAGTTGGGGAGAATTTACTGACATGGACTGAGAATTAGTTATCAGATGGCAAAGAGTGGGAATATTTGGGACCATCTCAGGTAGATAGGCTGTGATATTAGGGTGCACTAGTTATGCAGAGAATGGAGGGGCAGGGACCATGTGCAGGCAGGCCAGATTATCTAGGCATTGTGCTCAGCACTGACACTGGCATTATGTTCAGCACCAACCCGCTGAGTTACTCCAGCGCTGTCTGTTTTTGACTGTACCAAGCACTGTTCTTTCTCTGATTGCACAATACATGGCATTTTTATGCACATGTGGAGATAAGGGTCAACATCTTGGCCCAAAGTACAGGTGGTCAGTTATTGGCACTGAGACGTTCGGATACAAACGAGAGCACGAGCCAAGAATGGGCTGCATCCACTTGATCACCTGACAGAGGATGTATTTGGACTTTGAGAAGAAGAAGAAGAATTTTAAGAAAATCATCCCATATGTGCTTTCTGTTTGCTCCTGCAGATCAGAGATCATGTAAGGAAGGGGATTTACCGTGTGCTCAATCATCTTGTGTTGATGAATGCAATGGAAACTCGAGCTGTGCACCTCACAACACTGGAATGGACTGCAGTAAGTTGGATGAGTACTTGTTCGATTAAATAACCCCGAAGATGCACAATATGGCAGTGGTTCATTTAGCATTTAAACAGGAATACAAGTAAATTTGTAAACTCGCCGGTGAGTTCTGGAGCCACACCCGCCCATCCCCTGGGGCCAAGTAGACATTTAGTTATTTTGATTGATCGTGCACCTGCAGGAGGCAGAAGGGCCCATCAACTTTACTGGGCGCTGTTCAGTCTTTCTCTGACTGTACATGGCATGGCATTGTTAATCACACATTGAGATTCCTTGCCCAATGTACAGACCCAATCCATTAGCACTGAGCGGCTGGTGTACAGATGAGAGTAGTTGATGCAGGGTAGTCAGTTTTGAGCCATGCATATTCAGCTCTTCTGTAGACCCCCTTTCTCTGCTGGTCTTGCAGTTGTGGTATTTCTCTACTGATGCTGACAATGGAAATAAGTCTTGCCTTTATGTCCGACTATATTCTTGTATGGAGGCACAAGTTCTCAACTGCAGGTCTTGTAATGTTATCCCACATCCACCAGGGTGTACATTGTTGTTTAACTTGTACCTATCGGTCCTGCTAATTAAATCCTCGCTTATTCTGCCAATGTAATTACAGCTGGGATTGCACCTTTCATGTTCAAATAAATCTGCAAAACCAGATTTCATTTTACCGATTAAATGATATGATTCTAATCTTTGTAACGATAAGATGCCCTGTCATGTCTACTTTTTATATTCTCACATTGTTAACCAGCATTTTAAAAAGCGAGTATCCTGAATGAAAATCCAATTAAATGTTTTTCACTCTTACAGGTAAATGTGAGCCTATAACTCTTGAGCTCTGTATGAATCAGCCATACAACACCACCATTTATCCTAACTATCTGGGGCACCAAAATCAGAAGGCAGCATCAATAAGCTGGGAGGTTTTTTTCTTTCCGAGCTTTGTTCAGACTGGCTGTTACAAGTACCTCATGTTCTTTGCTTGTACTATCCTTGTGCCAAAGTGTGACCAAGCAACTAATCAACGTGTGCCCCCTTGCAGGTACTATATAGAGTGTCTATTTCAAATGTACTTATCAGAAAATATCTAGTATGATTAGCCATACTGTTTGGATACGATCATAGAATCTAGAGTCATACAGCATGCCGACCAAGGTGCCCCATCTAAGCTCAACCCATTGGCCCTTATCCTTCTAAACCTTTCCTATCTTTCATTTAATATGACACAGAAGTTAGCATAAACTGCAGACTTTATATGTTTTTTGTTATTATAAATTTCACCTGATTTTTGGTTCTTTCCCTCATTGCAATCCAATGCTGTCTTTGTGGTAATTAAAGATCTGCAAACTGGAGGTGCACACATTTACGTAGGGAGATTAAAACATTTTTAATTTAAAAATGTAATTCATGCATTTAAAAAAAATCATGTGCTTTGCACATAATGTTTGTCACCATTTTCATCAGGAATCCCATTATTCCAATTATTCATGGTTAACATCATTAGTTATCAACTTTGGAATGTTTGTAGAGTAAATTTCGAGGTTGTTGCTAAGACGAGCTAATTTGAGAGTTTGGGAATGCTAGGACTTTACCACTTGGAATGCAGGCAGCTGTGGTGATCTTATAAAGGTGTATAATATAATGAGGGGAATTAATAGGGTGAACACACAGTCTTTTTCCAGGGGTAGGGGAATCAAGTACTAGAGGTTTGTAAGAGAGGAAAGATTTAATAGGAACCAAAGGGGCAACTTCTCATGCAGAGAGTGGTGGGTATATAGAACTAGCTGCCAGATTACGTAGTTGAGGCAAGTATAGCAACATAGAAACATGGAAAATAGGTGCAGGAGTAGGTCACTCGGCCCTTTGAGCCAACACCTCCATTCAATATGATCATGGCTGATCATCCAAAATCAGTGCCCCGTTCCTGCTTTCTCCCCATATCCATTGATTCCGTTAGCCCTAAGAACAATATCTAACTCTCTCTTGAAAACATCCAGTGAATTGGCATCCACTGCCTTCTGTGGCAGAGAATTCCACAGATTCACAACTCTCTGGGTGAAAACGTTTTTCCTCCAGTCATATCAGTCATATCTATATCAGTCCTAAATGCCCTACCCCTTGTTCTTAAACTGTAACCCCTGGTTCTGGATTCCTCCAACATTGGGAAAACATTTCCTGCATCTAGCCTGTACAATCCCTTTGAGAACATCATTTAAAATATATTTTGGCAGGTTCGTGGATAGGAAAGGTTGAGAGGAATATGGGCCAATGCAGAAAAATGGCACTAGTTTAGATGGGGTATCTTGGTTTGCATGGATAAGTTGGGCCAAAGGGCCTGTTTCCGTGCTGTTTGATAGGGAAATTGTACTGACTTAGTATTTACTCATTTAGCTAACCTTTTTAAAAACATTCAAATTAAAGTGTACTACTTTTCTTTTCTTTTTCCTCTGAGATCACTGTGTGAAGACTCTAAGGAGCACTGTGAGATATTGCTGGACATAATTGGACAATTGTGGCCAGAGGACATGGAATGCAGCCAGTTCCCAAAGGAAAACTCTGACAACCAGACATGCCTACTGCCTGATGAGAATGTGGAAGGTTAGTTTTGACCCTGTAAGCTTTCGAGATGCTCATGAAGTTGAAGTTATATTATAATTATCTTAATCTTAATTGCAAACTGTAAATCATCTTTCTGAAAAATAGCTGGTTCTTCTTGAGATGAACATAGAACATAGAACAGCATAGCACAGGAACAACCCATTCGGCCTACCTGTGCCGAACACAATGCCAAGATAAACTAATCTCCTTTTCCTGTATATGATTCATATCCTTCCATTCCCTAGGCATTCATGTGCATATCTAAAAGCCTCTTATAATGCTGCGATCATATCTGCCTTCTCCACCACCTCATTATAAGCACTCACCACCCTCTGTGCAAATAATTTACCCTGTGCATCTTCTTTAAACTGTCCTTCCCACTATGCTGTGCTGTGCCCTCAAGTCTTTGACATTACCAACCTGGGATAACGATTCTGACTATATACTCGATCTATGCATCTCATCATTTTGGAAACTTCCATCAGGACTCCCTTCAACCTCCAGCATTCTAGAGAAAACAAACTGTTTAGATTTCCTTGGGATACCAATGGCATACCTCAGAATCTCTCTCTATTGGGCTTTTTTTTAACCTCTCTGTTCCTCAATTGTCATCATCTAATTGCTTTGATGCCCTGCTTCTTCCTTCTCTGCTGCATGCAGAAACAAATTGATTTCAAATTGAATGAAAATCATTCAGGTTCTATGGCTGGGCAGAGAACTACTCCAACAACTACTGCCCAAGTAATAAAAAATGAGAATTGAATTCTCCCATCATCTTGCATTTCATCAAGAGGTCAAAGTTTCCACTGGTGATGAATTGGTGTCTAGGTCACCCAGGATACCTCGACCTCACTCAGTTGGGGCCATCCATTCACTATGAATGAAGTTTGGGATTTTGCACAATGGACTGCATCAGCATTGAGAACACTTGTGTTTATAAAATGCACCGATAACCTTCTGTTCATTCTGCTTAACATGATTTAAGTTAAGGTCGCATTTGTCAAGTGTGTGTTTGAAGGCCTTGGAGAGAGTGGGAGGTGTGCGGCAAGGAGGTTTGTTCTGTTCCAGGCTCTTGCAACAGTGAGCATGGCAGCCGCATAAGCATGAAATATGGTTTCCACAACAAATGGCCTGATCTAGAGATGGAGGCAAGGGATGTTATGTGATTTTTTCCCCCCCATTTTTAGCAATACAGCATGGGAATAGACACTTTGGCCCACCGAGTCCATGCCAACCAACCCATTCAACTAGAACTATGTAATCCCACCTTCTCATCCACTCCCTAACCATTATAGGCAATTTACAGATGCAATGAACCTACAAATCCGCACGTATTTGGGATGTGGGAGGAAACTGGAGCACCTGGATGAAAGCCACACGGCCACGGGGGGAATGGGCAAACTCCACACAGACATTCACCTGTCGGGTTCAAATCTGTGTCTCTGGCCCTGTGAGGCAGCAGCACTACCAGCTGCGCCACTGTGTCACCCCCAGATTTTTAATACTCGCGCAGTAACTGGTGGGAGAAGTTGACTATTCACCAGCCTCTTAAAAATTATACAAATAAGTTTCTTCTCTTGGATTAGTTGTCAGAATGGCTTGAAATAACTTCCAGAAATCTGCCTGGCTACTTTCTGCAACAACCTGTCATATTTCTGCTTGAAGGGGCTCTGAGCTAAACTAAAAACCATGCCAATGGTTTTTATGTTGCAGAGGTTTTGATGCAATCTAGACATCTTTTCAGACAATATATTAATTCTGACATTCTGTAAATGAAATTGTTAAGTGAACTTGTACCTTACAGCCTCAGACAAATCCAGGACTGACTTAGGTCAATAATGTGACTTAACATTTGAAAAAAGTTAGTATTAATACTTTGCCATTCAATTATATGCTTCCCATGTTCGTTATCTTCCAGTGATTGAATAAGTAGTGATATTATTTATGATGGGTAGTCTGCCAGCCTGCACATCAGGTCTTTCAGGCATTCTACGTTTAAGTATTGTCACCTGATGCAATATTCTCTTGACAGAATGCTCCCCGAGTCATTTCAAGTGCAATTCAGGCGGATGTCTCTTGATATCAAAGAGGTGTGATGGTAAACCAGACTGTGCTGATTCTAGTGATGAAGAACAATGCGGTAGGTGTATTTAAATCCCTTTTGCCACATTTCCTTGCAGTTCCGCACTAGTCATAGAGTGATAGTGTGGAAACAGACCCTTTGGCCCAACCTGCCCACACCGGCCAACATGTCCCATCTACACTAGTCGTCCCTGCCAGCATTCCCTCCAAACCTGTCCTATCCATTTACCTGTCTAACTGTTGCTTAAATGTTAGGATGGTCCCTGCCTCAACTACCTCCTCTGGCAGCCTATTCCATTCACCCACCACCCTTTGTGTGAAAATGTTACCCCTCAGATTCCTATTAAATCTTTTGCACATCACCTTAAATCGTAACCACAACCACAATTTGTCAAGTACTGGGTACAATCTTTTTATTTTGTATATCACATGTCTGGGAGGAGTTGGGTATAGCTTCTGCATAAAGGATAGACACAAAATGCTGCAGCAATCAGCGGGTCAGGCAGCATCTCTGGGGAAAGGGAACAGGTGACATTTTGGGTCGAGACCCTACTTCAGACTGAGAGTCAGGGGAGAGGGAAACTAGAGGCACGAGAAGGTACAGAACCATGTCCATCTTTGATGTAAACCAGCATCTGTGTTTCCTTCCTATAGATACGGCTTGTTCTCCTTGGGGGAACTAAGTTGAAGTCCAGTCCAGACCAGCGAGTTCAATGTGTCTGTGAGGTTTTCCTGCATTGACTGAGTTTAGGCAGTCAAAACTTTGCTTCCTGTGGCAAGGACCTGCCACTGATTTGTCCCTGTGTCTGAAATGGAAAATAGGAAAAATGCCACAGGTTGGAGTGAATGTGCTCTCTTAAAGTACATTTGAAAAGCCTTCACCTTGCGCCATAGGTAATCTAGGAGTGTCTCGACCCGAAACGTCACCCATTCCTTCTTTCCAGAGATGCTGCCTGCCCCCCTGAGTTACTCCAGCTCTTTGTGTCTATCTTCGGTAATCTAGGAGTGCTTGCTTGTAGTAAATGATGCATGAACTAAGGGGTTATTATACTACAGCCCTAATACTGCTCACCTGGATGAGATTAAACTTTTCAAAAACAATCTATTCTCCATAGCTATTAGGATGAGCTTTAACATGTTTATTATGTTTATTATAAATCGAGATGTTTCTGCAAAAACACATTCCAACACCTCCGCTCAGTCCGCAATAACCTACCTGAACTCCCGGTGGCTCAGCACTTCAACTCCCCCTCCCATTCCCAATCCGACCTCTCTGTCCTGGGTCTCCTCCATTGCCAGAGTGAGCAACAGCGGAAATTGGAGGAACAGCACCTCATATTCCGTCTGGGGACCTTGCATACATATGGCATTAACATTGAATTCTCCCAATTTTGCTAGCCCTTGCTGTCTCCTCCCCTTCCTTAACCCTCTAGCTGTCTCCTCCCACCCTCCCATCCGCCCGCCCTCGGGCTCCTCCCCCTCCTCCCCTTTTCCTTCTTTCTTCCCCCCCCCCCAACCCCCCATCAGTCTGAAGAAGGGTTTCGGCCCGAAACGTCGCCTATTTCCTTCGCTCCATAGATGCTGCTGCACCCACTGAGTTTCCCCAGCAATTTTGTGTACCTTCCAAATAGTTAATGTTGTGATACACTGGAGCCACGAAGCTGATAACTTGCCAGGCTGCTGTTGAGAATGTAGGCACCAGAGCAATCAACAAACAAGTAGCTCCTAGTAACAATCAGTATACAAGGTTGTCTGCAGGCAGTATATGAAGCTTCTGACGCACAAAGCAGTCAGTTTTAGAAACAAATCAAATTGATTTGACTCCACAGTTTTGTTTTACAATGTCATCTAGCATATTCCAGCAATGATCATGATTATATTTAGAATAAGAAAACATACAAACAATGACGGCAGGTAAAGTCTCCGGTTAATTGGCCTGTTTCACAGATCTGGAATATTTTGCTTATAACGTACGTACATAATCCAACCTGCTTGAAACCACGATAAAGTGGGAGTGGAGGAAAAGTGATTAAAACCCAAGATTGATACAAAAGGCTGGAGTAAGTAAGCGGGTCAGACAGCATCTCTGGAGAAAAGGAATAAATGATGATAGGTCACCTTGTCCTTCTCTCCAGAGATTCTGCCTGACACGCTGAGTTACTCCAGCATTTTGTGTCTATCTTTGGTGTAAACCACCAACTATTCTACAGCTCCTTCCCACACAATTAAAACCCAATCTGATTGAGAGTTTCAGGGGTGATGGATGGGAGTGGTGGTCCCTCTAACGTTATAACTGGTTGAAACTAATCCTTTAAGTCACTCAGGCCCAGATTGTTTTACCTTTTGTGCAAACTGAGTTCCAGTCAAGCTGGAAATGTATCCAGTAGTGGCTTGAAAGAATTCAGCAAATTGGTATCCACTACACACAGGGTCATTGAGGGGAGACCAGCTCCTCTCCCAGATGTGCCCTGCGATGGCCTTAAGGGCCTGTCCCACGAGCATGTGACTCCATGCAACAAGCGCGACCAAAATGGGCCTGTCCCACGAGCATGCGACTCCATGCGACAAGCGTGACCTAAAGGGCCTGTCCCACGAGCATGCGACTCCATTCGGCAAGCGTGACCTAAAGGGCCTGTCCCACGAGCATGCGACTCCATGCGACAAGCGTGACCTAAAGGGCCTGTCCCACGAGCATGCGACTCCATTCGGCAAGCGCGACCAAAATGGGCCTGTCTCACGAGCATGCGACTCCATGCAACAAGCGCGATTTAACGTGGTCGCTTGCGCCGTACGGCCTCGAGGGGCCGGTCCCACTTCGATCGCCGGAGCTGTATGGAGTTGTGCGGAGCTGGTCCCGACATCGCGCGGGGCTCCGAAAAACTGACCGTGTTCAAAAATTCCGCGCGGCAACGGCCTGCCGGCCCGCAGCCGCCTCGACGCCGCGGACTTCGCTCGAACTTCATGTCACTCACTCGACCTCCGCACAGCCCCCGCCTCTGGTTTGGTCGCGCTTGCCGCATGCAGTCGCATGCTCGTGGGACAGGCCCTTTAGGTCGCGCTTGCCGCATGGAGTTGCATGCTCGTGGGACAGGCCCTTTAGGTCGCGCTTGCCGCATGGCGTTGCATGCTCGTGGGACAGGCCCTTTAGTTTGCTATAAATTATCTTATAAATCCTGATTAAATCACCCTGTCTGAAGAACGGTCCCGACCCAAAATATTGCCCATCCAGGTCCTTCAGAGATGTTGCTTGACTTGTTGAGATACTCCAGCACTATGTGTTCTACGCATGATTCCAGCATCTGCAGTTCCTTGTACCTCCATCTTAATGATGATGCTTTGTAGCAAGAATTGGTCCACCTGCCTTGCTCTGGACTTTGTCTGAAGCCCGAATATCTGGCGCTATGTGAGGAGATTGAAGCTGGATTCAATGTTCCTCAGACACTGAACAAAATCATTGTATTCGGACAAATGTTATTTTTGTTTCCTTGTCAATTGTTCCACAAAGACCTCTCTGACCACCCTATTCATTTCATGGCTTTGTTCATGAGCCTTCAGCAATTTCTCCAGTATCTGTTGCCAATTCTCGGGAAAACAATCCAGGTGCCCGGACGTGCTTTATTATTTGCTTTCGTGGAGCCTTTTTCTCTAGGTGCATTTTTCTCCTTTTCTTTCATCAGTCATTTGGCGTTGCAGACAGTGTCTGGTGGGCCACCACACAGCCAGCCTCTGGGTTGCTGCCACTGTAGCAGACAGTGCTCTCCTGTAGAGAGCAGCTGGAAATGCAGCATGAATGCGTTTCTGTTCTGATTCCCTCTCTTGTGTGGAGAAACATCGCAACCTTTACTAGGCACCTCCTTAATCATGAGGTCTTGAATTGGAAAGCGAGTGGAGATGGGTTTGAATCTGCAGGTCCCTCTGTGTTACTGCTCAAGCCACAGTAGTGCCATCTGTTATTGTATTTAATATCATAAATGGCTAAATATTCCAGTGGTGCTGGTTATCATTTACACAAAGGGCAGGACTGCCGGAGCCACTAAGCATTAGTTATCTTGGTCAATGCAGTTAAAACAGAGAGGGGCAGGCTCCCAGTGATATCCCTGCTAACAAGAAGTAAGCCCAGCAATTTGTGTGGGAGAGCTGGAGGATCACATGTCCAATATTAAAGGGAGAAGAGTTGCCAAAAAAGGAAAATAACTGCCTGCTGCAAAGACTTTACATTGTGGAAAGCATGTAGTACAAGAACGAAATGAGGCAGAAATGTTTTTGATCTCTGTCACGACCTTCGGAATAACTAGGTTTAACGCAGCTGAAACATGTCTGAGATCAAATTAAAGTCAGCGTTAAGCTACCACGAGGCTTATCTATGGCCTTGGCCAACCAGCTGTCTCGGTTTATAGTTCATGTGAAGACATTGAAGGCAATACTACGTATGTGCAATAAATAAGGTTCCCATCTAGATTCTCCAGTCTTGTGCTGTATCTGCAGCACAAGATTATTGGTAAACCCTGAGGCTATCCTATCCTATGATATAGCAGGGGTGGTTTAATTGCTGAATGAATGACAACTCTAACTAAATCCATCATTTTCAACCTTCTCTAAAACATTTGGAAATTCTCTCTTTGCTTTAGCCAATCTTTGACTGCACATACATGTAGATAGAAAATCCCGTAAAACACAGTGTGGTGGAGTAACGCAATGGGTCAGACCGCGTCTGACATTAGGATATGGATAGTCGATGTTTTGGATTGGGACTCTTCTTCAGACTGATTATAGCAATGGGGAGAAATCTGGAAAAGAGTTGGGGGCAGGACAAAGCCTGGCAAGTGATACAGGTGAGATAGAAAATTGTCTTTGAAATAGAATTTGAATTTGAGATAGAAATTTACACTTGGTAAGTGCAGGCTTGCTAAGTATATTCCAATAAGTTAAAACTTCTGCATTGATCTGGACTGCAATCATTTCTGGTTTTCATCTTTTTTTATGCAGATGACAACAAGTTTAGAATAGCCAAACTCTCACCAGCTTAAAACTAGCCCAACGATACTTTTTTATTCAGTAGGACTAACAAATCCAGATCATATTGTGATAGGGTCAACATTGGAAAATGAGCAAAAGGTGCTTTCAATGGTATTTCCTGAGGCTGGGTTACACCAGTTGAGTGAATTTACCTCATTAATTAAACTTTCTGTGGTAGATACTGATTTTATTTTTAATTTCAAAATTAGGCTTTGTTCAGTTAGTTTAGTTTATTATTTTCACATGTACTGAGGTACAATGAAAACCTTTTTTGTCGCATGCTATCCAGTCAGTAGAAAGACTATACATGATTACAATCAAGCAAGCCATGTTGTACAGATACAGGATAAAGGGAATAACATTTAGTGCAAGATATACTCCAGTACTGATCGATTAAAGATAGTCCGGGGGGTCTCCAATGAGGTAGATGGCAGATAGACACAAAAAGCTAGAGTAACTCAGCGGGTCAGACAACATCTCTGGAGAAAAGGAATGGGTAACGTTAGTAGGTCTAGTTGGTGGGGAAATACAATCAGTACATGTTTTCTTGTAATTCAACCAATGTCTTGTCATTGTCATCAAATCAAAACATTCTCTAACAAAGTGTCAATGGCACTCTAGTTTCATCCATAGGCAATGCACTCATGAAGTGTTTGAAAGGGCATCCAACAGGACCTAGTCGCTTGGTGCCAAGTGGTAGCATGACCCTTAGTCTGTGATCCTTCCCCACAAAGCCCTTGGCTGCACCAAGTTTCAGTGCGTCTATCAGCATGTATTCCTGCACCCTCGCTTACAGACATCTCCTCATTCTGGAAGACTAGCAAATTTTGGGCAGACAAAAATGCATCTTTCACCAAGTTGAGATGCAGGATATGTGATGAAGACTTGCACAAATGAGCTATGTATCACTTTGCACCAACCACATCTCACATCCGACAAAGTTGCCTGTGAGCTGTCATATCTAGAAACTCCTGGTTACAAAACAGATTCTGCTACTTTATTTTATAACCTTTACAATTTTGGATAAACTAGTTTTGTTGCAAGTAGTGTCATGATTTGAAGATCTGTGCGTAAAATGTGCTCCGTGGAACAAAACAATCAACAAAACTAAACTAACTTAAATGAGAAGCTGGATGGACACAAAATGGTGGAGTAGCTCAGCATGTCAGGCAGCATCTGTGGAGAAAAGGAATAGGTGATGTTTCAGATCAGATGCAAAGAGTGGGAGTAAACGGGTCCTTTTCAGAATGGCAGGCAGTGACTAGTGGGGTACCGCAAGGCTCAGTGCTGGGACCCCAGCTATTTACAATATATATTAATGATCTGGATGAGGGAATTGAATGCAACATCTCCAAGTTTGCGGATGACACGAAGCTGGGGGGCAGTGTTAGCTGTGAAGAGGATGCTAGAAGGCTGCAAGGTGACTTGGATAGGTTGGGTGAGTGGGCAAATGCATGGCAGATGCAGTATAATGTGGATAAATGTGAGGTTATCCACTTTGGTGGCAAAAACAGGAAAGTAGACTTATATCTGAATGGTGGCCGATTAAGAAAAGGGGAGATGCAATGAGACCTGGGTGTCATGGTACACCAGTCATTGAAAGTAGGCATGCAGGTGCACCAGGCAGTGAAGAAAGCAAATGGTATGTCAGCATTCATAGCAAAAGGATTTGAGTATAAGAGTAGGGAGGTTCTACTGCAGTTGTACAGGGTCTTGGTGAGACCACACCTGGAATATTGCGTACAGTTTTGGTCTCCTAATCTGAGGAAAGACATTCTTGCCATAGAGGGAGTACAGAGAAGGTTCACCAGACTGATTCCTGGGATGGCAGGACTTTCATATAAAGAAAGACTGGATAGACTCGGCTTGTACACGCTGGAATTCAGAAGATTGAGGGGGGATCTTATAGAAACTTACAAAATTCTTAAGGGGTTGGACAGGCTAGATGCAGGAAGATTATTTCCGATGTTGGGGAAGTCCAGAACTAGGGGTCACAGTTTAAGGATAAGAGGGAAGTCTTTTAGGACCGAGATGAGAAAATCATTTTTCACACAGAGAGTGGTGAATCTGTGGAATTCTCTGCCACAGAAGGTAGTTGAGGCCAGTTCATTGGCTATATTTAAGAGGGAGTTAGATGTGGCCCTTGTGGCTAAAGGGATCAGGGGGTATGGAGAGAAGGCAGGGATGAGATACTGAGTTGGATGATCAGCCATGATCATATCGAATGGCGGTGCAGGTTCGAAGGGCCGAATGGCCGACTCCTACACCTATTTTCTATGTTTCTAAACCTTCAGACTGAAAGATAGAGAACGGAGAAGCTCTCATTTGTCAATCTATTGTTGTTAAGAGAGGAGGTGGAGAAATTCAGGAAGTGCTATGGTTCAGATCACTGCCTGTTTAGGGAGTCGCACATTCTGGCAATTAATGACCATGACCATGTAAAAGGATACTTCCTCCCTCCAAAAGTTTATCAGTCAATCTTATAAAACTAGTGGTGAGATTGCGAGCAGCGCTTATTTCCAATGGGACAAAAACAAAGCATTCCATATCTTGGAACTCTGAAATTTATTATTAGGATAAAAATACATTTCAGTAAACATCACTGCTGTCTCTTATTGACATTTAGGTTAGTACGCACGTTATCACAAATTGAAAGTACTGTTTGGTAATGTTTTAATATGCAGAAGAAACTGAATACAGAATAAACTGGAACTTTGTGAAGGACACAGTGCTGGAGTAACTCAACGGGTTAGGCAGCATCTCTGGAGGATATGGTTAGGCAATGTTTTGAGTTTGGACTAGACCCTTCTTCAGATGACATCCATTGTTTTCTGACTTGAGGAGAAGAGTGTGCAAACAATGGAGGATACTTGGAGAATATTTTCCAGTTTTATGGCAGAAAAGGTGCTCTCTCTGCTGGTCGTGATGACTGAAATTTCTCAGAAATCTCTTTTGTAGAAAACCTATGATCTGATGGGCTCGGAGCCATCTGAGAACTCCTCTTAGCACTTAAGGTATGACGCTAAAATTAATCTCAGAATACTTCAACCACAGACAACAGATCTTCACAATTCCCTCAGTCTGATGAAGGGTCTCGACCAGAAACGTCATCTATTTCTTTTCTCCAGAGATGCTGCCTGACCCGCTGAGTTTCTCCAGCATTTTAGCTCTATCTTAGGTCTTAACTATATTCTAGATTTAGATCTAGGTTTATCATTGCCATGTGTACCAAGGTACAGTAAATACCTTTGTTTCGCATGCTTTCCAAACTGTTCAGATAATATAATACATAAATACAATCAAGTCAAACGTAAGAGAGAGCAAAGGGGAAGATACTGAGTGCAGAATATAGTTCTCAGCATTGTAACATACTAGTTCCGAAGACAAAGTCCAATATCTACAACTGGGTAGAGGTGAATTAGACAGCACACTAGCTTATGGAAGGACTTCAGATTCCTGCCAAAATGATAAGAAAATAAATATTCACTGACATGTTAATATGAATAACTTGGAAATAATAATAAATCAGCATCTTTATTTGTTACCTCTGTGCATTGAATATCAGTCATTACAGAAAAGTAATCTACTCATTCTTTTTTGGACTGTTTGACTTTTCCTCTGTTCTCAGGTTGTAGTGAGAGAGACCTTTGGGAGTGCCCTTCTGACAAGACCTGTATCAAGCACACAATGATCTGTGATGGTTTCCAGGACTGCGCTGACAGAGCAGATGAAAAGAATTGCTGTAATTCATCATTGTCTTTATATACTTTAGTGTTGATTAATTGATTTGTTTTGCTTTAGAGCATGTCTTCCTTAAAATGCCTGGGGGTAATTCACTTCAGATGTTTCATTTTCTGTTCTGAGCCTATGCAACTAAATGGATTGACTTGTAAATATTACTATAACACTGTACGCTAGCATCATGCATTGTGCTTCCCTTTTCAACAACTCAATGGCACATCAGACATGGATTTTCGTAATCACAAGAGCGTGTACAAATGGGCTTTATTTTATGATGATGGAGCATATCTTTTGGGATTAAATCGCTGGACTATTTGACTATTTTATGCTCATAGAGGACTATATCATTATGATCAAATAGGACTATTTGAGGAGTGTTCAGTGATCAATAAAGACGTGCAGAAGTGTGACCAAACTGCCCACCAGTAATGAATAGATTTTCATAATTCATTAATTAGCATGCAGCATCTGCATTCCTGCATCATATCAAAAGATTCCAAGTTTACATTTAGTATCAAAGATTTTGCTGAACAGACTATAAGACCTCAAGAAAGAGGAATGTGAGTAGGCCATTTGGCCCCTGGAGCCTATTCTGCTATTCAATGAGATCTTGGCATTGAATGGCAGAATTGAATGGCACATTTACTCATCCACTTTCCTGCTCTCTCCCCATTACCTTTGAATCCTTTACTGATTTAAAAAAACCAATCTCTGCTTTGAATATAATTCATGGATTCTGATTCTGCAGCTTTCTGGTGCAAGGAATTTCAAAGAAGAAATTCTTCCTCATCTCAGTCTTAAATGTGTGTCCCTGACTCTGAGACAAACCCTCTGATCCGAGACTCTCCCATGAGGGGAAGCATCCTCTCGACATTTACACTGTCGAATCCTCTCAGAATCTTGTTTCCATAAACTCTCATTCTTCCAGTCACCAATAAGTACAGACCCAATCTCTGCTACCAATCCTCACAAAGGAACCCCTCCCATATCCAGGATCATCCAAAGGAACCTTTTTTGAACAGCCTCCAATGGTAATACATTGTTTCTTTCTTTAAAAAGCGATCAAAATTGTTCACAGCACTCCAGATCAAAGATCTCCAGATGCTGGCTCAATAGTGCCTTGTACAGTTGCAGTAAAGCTTGCTACTTTTACACACCAACTCCTTTGAAAGAAAAAACAACACTGAATTAGCTTTCCTGGTTACATGCAGCACAGAGTCATAGAGTGATACAGTGTGGAAACAGGCCCTTTGGCCCAACTTGCCCACATGTCCCAGCTGCACTAGTCACATCTGCCCGCATTTTGTCCATATCCCTCCAAACCTGTCCTATCCATGTACCCGTCTAACTGCTTCTTAAATGATGGGATAGTCCCAGCCTCAACAACCTCCTCTGGCTGCTTGTTCCAAAAACCCACCACCCTTTGTGTGAAAAGGTTACCCTTCAGATTCCTATTAAACCTTTTCACCCGGTTGCTAGCTTTCCTTTATTTCCAGGGACTCCAAAGTATTTTGATGTTGCAGCTTTCTGCAGTATTCTATATTTAAATACTACTTTGTTTGATCATTGTCTCTTTTAGAATGAACAGAATCACACGTTATCCAGCTTTTGCCCAATTCACCTATCAGCATCTCTCCGTAAACTAGTTAACCCTTCTCGCATTTGCCTTCCCGCCTACTTTAGTATCATCTGTAAATTTGGCTACAGTACTCTTCCCCTTTATATTGTAAACAGCTGCAGTCCCAGCACTGATCCCTGTGGTGCCCCACTGGTTTACCGGCTGCCAGCATGGAAAAAAACACACATCCCTACTCAGAGCTACCTGCCAGTTAGCAATTCCATGCTAACGTATACCCCCAACACCTTGTCAAAGTCGTTTTATCTATCTTATCTTCTGTGCGGCCTTTTGAAAATCCAGGCATATTTTATCTACAATGCCCCTGCTATTTGATCTGACTGATCCTTCCTCAAAGGACACTAAATATTAGTCAGATGTGATTGCTCTTTCATGAAGCTATGCCAACACGGCTTGGTTAGATTAGCACTTTCCAAATGTTCTGCCATTCCCTCCTTAATAATTGATTCTAAGCTTTTCCAATACAAGTGATCACATTACAACCATTCTGGTAAAGGAAATGTACCCTTATAGAATACACACATCATAACCACCTAAAAGAGTATGATATGCAATAAAAAGTAATTCTCATAGAATTTGTGTTAACATTTAATTTGTTTCAACATGCATTTCTTGATTATGCACATATGATAGAGTT
This sequence comes from Amblyraja radiata, assembly GCF_010909765.2. NCBI lineage: Eukaryota > Metazoa > Chordata > Chondrichthyes > Rajiformes > Rajidae > Amblyraja > Amblyraja radiata. Next base: position 106,809,351 of record NC_045956.1, on the reverse strand, counting down.
ATGGAACCATGCAGCATGGAATCAGGCCCTTCTGCCCAACTCATCCATGCCGACCAAAATGTCCCATCTAAGCTAGTTCCATTGGGCCGTGTTTGGCCCACATTCCTCTAAACCTTTCCTATTCATGTGCCTATCCAGATGTCTTTTAAATGTTGATATTGTACCTGCCTCAATTACATTGTCTGGAAGCTCGTTCCATAAACCCACCACCCTCTGTGTGGAAATATTTGCCCCTCAGGTTCCCATCAGTCCTGAGGAAAAGGTGCATTCACCCTATTTATTCCCTGTGGGATCTTATAATTACTCCTCCGCCTCCTGCATGCCAAAGAATAAAGTTCTAGCTTGCTCAACCTCTCCCTGTAGATCAGTCCCGTAAGTCCATGTAAATCTTCTCTGATGATGTTGCATTATGCAATATGGAAGGTTTTCTAGGAAGGCAACCCACCTCCTGTAAAGTAGGGATTGCCTAATACCTGTTTTTTGCCTCTTACTCAAGTATTGCATTAGTAATTTTCTAATCACTTGGTATCTGTCCAGAATCTAAGGCTTTTGAAAGATTACAATCAACATATCCACCATCGCTGTTGCCATTGGGTTTTGGGAACATATTAGCTTAGAGCCTCATTAGTATGCTTAATTCAGAATTTATTTTTGGTTTGTTTTCTCTCTTTTAGTTTATACCAAGTTCATGAATGAGACATTTGTCTAAAAATGATATTCTTGTGGTAATGTATTTTCAATGGCTGTGTGCACCAAATATTTTTACTGCTTGTTATAGTTATTGTCAATTCCTTTCCTCTTCCATTTCTCAGCTTCCTGTGCAGAGCATGAGGTGGTCTGCAGAAATCATGACTGTGTGTCCCGTCGTGCCTGGTGTGACGGGAGGACAGATTGTCCTGATGGCTCTGATGAGTGGAACTGTGGTCAGTTTTGCACTGCAACCTCTGCTTGATATATTCAGTAACCTTAACTCAAAAGCTATTTAACCATTAGTGATCCGAGCTCTTACTAATCACCACACTTTACTGGACTGCTACATGTTCAAAGTTCAATTACTTGATTGTTTTTCCTAGCATGTGTTAATCTGGTGAACTGGTCCTGCAGAATTTTCTTAATGGGCCTGTCCCACTTATGCGACTTTTTTGGCGACTGCCGGCACCCGTCATAGTCGTTGCAGGTCGCCGAAAAATTTCAACATGTTGAAAATCCAGCGGCAACCAGAACAAGGTATGACTCTTTGGGCGACTACTCACGACCATACAGGCTTCGCCCGCCAGGGTGTCGCCTGTATGGTCGTGAGTAGTCTCCTCAGTCGCCCAAAGAGTCGCAGCGTCTGAATTTTCAACATGACGAGTGCCAGCAGTCGCAGAAAAAGTCGCGTAAGTTTGACCGGCCCATAACTTTGAGGTACTGAGAAGAAAATTAGCATTTTCAGCTCCAGGCCTGGACAGTAGATCACCGTCACTTTGTAACCACCCTGTATCAAAAACTACCTCGTGCTACAACAAAATTGCTCTTGTGCACATGCAATGCAGATAAAGTATTAGTAAAGCAATCTTATAGCACGGCAACCAACATGCCCCATCTACACTAGGCCCACCTGCCTGCATTTGGCCCATATTCTTCTAACCTATCCATCCTATCCATGTACTTGTCCAATTACCTGGCTTCAGCCAGCATGACATTGTCAGTGCCGACAACTTGTAATGCTGTGGGGCAATTTTAATCAAAGTCTCTTCTCCTGATCTATGTCCAGGATCTTGTGCTGCAAACAGTAAACTTGCTGATTTTGAGGCTCGCATGGCTGTGGTACCACTCTGGTCAAAAAGCCCAAGAGAGAAAGCAAAGAAATACTGTCAATTTGTCATTGACAAAATAGAAAACTCATTGACTTTGAACAAATACAAAATAAAGTATGTTTGAGGATATTCCTTTCAGAAAGGACGATTTAACAGAAGTGCTCAACTTCTGGATGTTTGTGTGTTCTCTCTGTGCCTGCATGGGTTTTCTCCAGGTGCACCGGTTTCCTCCGATAATCCAAAGACGTACTGGTTTACAGATTAATTGGCTTCGGTAAATTGTCCCTAGTGTATAGGATAGTGCTCCTGCAAGGGGTTATCGCTGGTGAGTGAAGGGCTGGTTTACAAGCTGTATCTCCAAGGTCTAAAAATAAACAATGGCACATGATTCAGTAAGCAGAAAAAGCAAGGTGTAAAGTAAATCATTAAACATGGTAGGCGACTGTGATCCAATCTAACAGCAGCTTTGAAAAGGGAAACAGTTGTGGGGGGGGGAAAGCAAGGGAATGGGGTTGTTTAAGTGGATTGTTGAAAGAGCCAGCACAGACATTGTGGGCCGAGTGGCCTCCTCCTATACTGATCTGTTCTACACCACAATGATTGTCTGTTGTTTGTTTACAGTGTCGCTGTCAAATGGCATGGATTCCTTGTCTCCAGTGATCGTACACAGGTCGACATCTGACTATCACGTTTGTGCTGATGATTGGCAGGAAGAGCTGAGCCAGCTGGCTTGCAGGCAGATGGGTTTAGGGTAAGGTCAGTAGTGTGTAGTACTGTAGATTCCTGACTAAGGGGCACTTACAACACTCAACTGCGCTTGTAGTGCATTGGCCTCCTTAACCCAGACCTGTTGATTCATGTAGTGAGTATTCTTTTATCAAGGTTTATATTTAATCATAATCGATGCTTAACCTATCTCTGGGAGAAACCTGGTCACCTAAAAGAAGTATCCTGCCTTTGTACTTCTCTTCAAAGTTGGTGGAGCATTTGTTGCTTTTTTGTTGTTATTTCTTGAGGGGAGTTTACGATTCTAATTATGCCAAAAGTAGCAGTGGAAGCCCTCTTTGAGAAGCAGTGCAGAGAGAACACCTTCGGATGGAAGTACAAGCTGATCCCTGTCTTTAAACTTGACTTTCAACGTCATGTGCTACCACAGCACCCTCCCAAGAGCATTAGCTAGTTTGGATGACCTGAAATTAAAGCATATAATTAGTTAGTTACCTAATTGTAGCTAATTTCAGACTTCAATTACTAGATCTAAACATCTATCCATTTCTTAATAAATGATTAACATTTTTAAATAGCCTAAATGTCCAAATAATATTCACAAATAATTCACAATAAAACATGATTTTTAAATCTCATTTACATTAATTTATAGGCCAAATGGAAGGAATTCAGTGTTCAATTGCTGTAAATAAATGCCCATTTAAATCAGCTTTCCAGTGGGTCCCCGTGGAACGCGCTGGTTTAGAACGTTCACATTGCGGTAGATTTGTGCCCCAAATGCCCAGAAAAATACTGCGCGATATAATGGGCCCAAATTGAGCTACTCGCAATATTAAACTTTGTATAAAGGGATCTTTAGAAGCCCTTTTTAATGTAAAAATATACAGCCCACCTTCTGCTATCTGCTTTATGAGACCCTGCGGTTGCTGGCGGTCGCGGGTTTAGAGATTGATAACCAGATTATCTTGCAATTTATGATGGATTTGCAAGCAGCAAAAATATTCTGAAGGAGTAATGGGCAGGCACCCAAGTTTTATAGACATCCTGTAAATGTTTTAACACAGATAAATGTAAGTAATGCAATTTTGTAAGAAGTTTCAAGAATCTGAGCTGAATGCATGGTACATTATCTCTGGTCCGTTACAATATGAAATGTGTGCATCTGTCATCACAACTCCACTTTGAAAAGACCTACATTTTGTTGGATTATGGATCCATAGTTTTCTAAACAGCTACACTACTGTTTGCAACCTTGATATTTCTAATCAAGATAATCAGACCTATTACTGAGAAGAACATAGAACAGTACAGCACAAGAACAGACCTTTCAGACTACAGTTTCAGTGCCGAACATGATGCCAAGACCATCTCTTGTCTACCTGCACATAATCCATGTTCCTCCATTCTCTGAACATCCATATGCCTACCCAGAATCCTCTTAAATGCCACAATCGTATTCTCAAAGAGTGCTCATCCAGAACACTTTAATTTTACATGGAAGCGGGGAGCAGTTGGCTGCCCTCTTCAACAATGGATTCAGCAAAGACACACCACCCAATGTGATTGATTCCAAACCGTCACAATAAACACTAACTACTGAGAGAAATTCAGGACATCCAAAGGCAACTATGGAGGAAGAGGGGTGGTCGCTGTTTCCGGTCAAAACGAAAAGCATCAGGGCTGAGGGTGTAGAACGGAGTTTGTGAGGTGAGAGCAAAAGTAAAGCAGGGACTGGCAGGTGAGAGGTCGAAGCAGGTGAGGAGGGGAATGAGGGCAGATGGGGATGGGGGAGATGTGCTGTCCAGATTACAACTCCATCAGTCTCTTGTGACTCTAAATTGTGCTCCAAATTGGCCACTCAGTTCAGGGGCATTAAGGAACCTGGCAACAAACAAAATCACCGTAACAGTGACACCCCATCCTTTGAAAGGATAATGATTAGAAAGAATAAATTGTGATATCTGGGTCAGGCAGGGAAGGCTCACCCTACTGCAAGAAACCCACTAACCAATAGCTAAAACTCTCCTGCTCTGTCAGGGGTTCTGGTCTGTCGAGAGTCACCTTGACTATAAGAGATGCTTTCTCTCCTCCACTACCATCTGAGCCAACGAGACACTTGTGATCATACACTACTTCAATCGTTGCTTGGTGGAGCTGCTGTCAATGCTGTTTCAAAACAGTCTTATCAACAACAGTGATGAACCTGTTTAAATGTCACTGTGCTGCCACTGTAACATCAGCTAGAAACTCACTCATCGGATAAGATTCTTCAAGACAACTTACATTTACTGATCTATGTGTTGCAAAAGCCTGCTCAATTTTATTTTTGTGATCCAATTGATATTTGGCCACAGTTCCCAAAGGCCCTCATTATTTATTACCATTATCTTATCCTTCTCATACCCTGAAAAGCAGGAAGACATCTCCAATGAATGAATACTTTATTGACAAGTCACAGTGAAACTCTTTGCCTACATACCCAGGGCATATAATAGTCTCCACATAAAGGGTGCCTACAAAGTTACTAAGAATCCGTGCCCTGTCCCCCTTTGTACTCCCCCCTTTCCCCCTCTACCCCCCCTCCCCCTCACGGCGGTCCCCCCACGCTGGGTCCTCCATTGTTCCTTCCCCCGGCAGCGGCGTCCTCACTTCCACATGGTCCATCCTGGTCCAGCGGTCGGCACCCTCATCGACCGCCACATTGACCTCTCCATTATTGACGCCAGGTCTTCTCTGGATGCCTCCATGGCGCCGACCTAGACCCGAGCCGCAGGTTCCCCATCGGCCGTGGACTCCGACCCACAAGGCTGGGTTTCTCCGCGTATCTCCATGTATTTTTGATGACCCGTAGTTTGAAAGCAATTGTTCTTCACTAATAACTCTAACCCCCCCCCCATGGCAAAGGGGATGGATACTGGCATTTCCATGCCATTTACAGCCAACTATGCCCTTTCAATGTAGATGCTCAAAGACTTCACTATCCATACCCGGAGAAAGGATTAATCCTTCATGTCAGTTGATAGGGGTAAAATTAGGCCATCCGGCCCATCAAGTCTACTCCACCATTCATTCATGGCTGATCTATCTCTCCCTCCTAACCCCATTCTCCTGCCTTCTCCCCGTAACCTCTGTACTAATCAAAAATCTATCTATCTTTGCCTTAAAGATATCCACTGACTTTGCCTCCACAGCCTTCTGTGGCAAATAATTCCACAGATTCACCACCCTCTAACTAAAGAAATTACTCCTCATCTCCTTCCTAAAATAACATCCTTTAATTCTGAGGCTATGACCTCTAGTCCTAGACTCTCCCACTAGTGGAAACATCCTCTCGACATCCACTCTATCCAAGCCTTTCACTATTCTGGATGTTTTAATGAGGTGTCCCCCCTGTCAGTCATGTATTATTATTGTAATACCTGTTAGGTGGCACATGAATATGTAATTAGTAATGAGAAGCTAACCAGTCACCATTGCTGCTTTGCACTGTTGGGCAAACCCCCAAAAAAATCTGCCGGTCCCCAAATATGAAAAGTTGGCATCTTCAACAGTTACCAAATAGAAATAGTTTGACTGGGAAATATAAAGGAGGTATTTTTCTTACGTCTGCCTTAATCAAAATGGACCAATGGTTATATAGCTGTAGAAGATAAAAATCAGTTCTTTAAATAATCAAGATGTCCCTATAATTCCAGGAATTGCTTTGTTGACATAGCACAAGTAGTTCCTATTAGTGGAAATAAAGCAAACAAAAGCTCCAGATATTCTAAAGATTGGGAAAGCTGCAAGGTCTATTAGTCCGTTGGAGGTTTTTTACAAGGAATCATTCCATTGTAGGCACAAACAGTAGATGAGTATCTTTTTTAAAAAAGGGCTGCAAAATGATTTGCAATGACGGTCATTTGAAGTGAATGTTATGTGTTTTAAGACATATCTATCAATGATTCCAAATGCCACTGATTAACTGAGTGCCTATTAACAAGAACATCCTCTTCCCCCTTTTATAATTTATTACAGTGCAATAATTGTTTAAGATAACTCAAATTTCTTGGTAAAAGTGGCATGCTCAAAAAAGAAGGGGTGAAGTCAGGGCTCTAGAGCCTAATTAAACCTCACTGCCCGATAATTTAGCTTGGTTTTGGAATCATTGTGGATTAATCAAAAGTGCAGTGTCGTTTATCTGTCGGTTTGCTTGTATTTTCCCTCTCTGTTGTAACACCTCTGTTATGATTTGTTGACAGAGGTCACACAGTGACTCACACTGTGTCAGAACGTGACCATGTGCAACGGAGAAAGTGGTTACGCTTAAGCCCTGAATGGCGGAATGAAAACATTTCCACTGTGCAAGCTCTATTGCTGAAAGGGTAAGAGCCAGGGAATAAGTAATAGGAAATGGTGTAAAATGGCAAACACCTTGAAACATAATGCAGTCGTTCAATGATTGGTGTAAATGTCCTTGAGCAGGGTGAAACTCACTTTCTTCTTTGAACTTTAGTTTCCCAGAAAATGTTGTTTGCCTCCCAGAAAGGAATTATAACTACCAACCCCTTGCTCTATCCACAGCCAGTGGGGACAGGAACATTATAAAGGAGCCTAGGACTTGTTTCATTCCTTGCTCTTGCTGACTGAATGCTGTTTTAAATTCCAACCAGTTGGAGTTTAGTTCAGTGATACAGCATGGAAACAAGCCCATTGGCCCAGCAAGTCGAAGCAGGCCATCAAACACCCGTTGGAGTTTGCAAGGTGGGGCCGATGTGAGAGTAATCATTACCACCAGGGTCTGATACTACCCAAGGTAGACAAAAGTGCTGGAGAAACTCAGCGGGTGCAGCAGCATCTATGGAGTGAAGGAAATATGCAACGTTTCATGCCGAAACCCATTTTCAGACTGATGTAGGGTGGTGGGGGGGGGGGGGGGGGGGGGGGGGGGGAGAAGGTAGGAGAAAGGAAGAGGAAGAGCTCGAGGGCTAAGGGAGAGCTGAGAAGGGGAGGAGACAGCAAGGGCTGCCAGAAATGGGAGAAGTCAATGTTTATGCCGCTAGGGTGCAAACTGCCCAAGCGGAATATGAGGTGCTGTTCCTTCAATTTCCGGTGGTGCTCACTCTGGCCATGCAGGAGACCCAGGACAGAGAGGTCGGATACGGAATGGGAGGGGGAGTTGAAGTGCTGGGCCACCAGGAGGTCAGGTTGGTTAATGCGGATCGAGCGGAGGTGTTCGGCAAAACGATCGCCAAGCCTACGCTTGGTCTCACGGATGTAGATCAGCTGACATCTAAAGCAGCGGATGCAATAGATGAGGTTGGAGGAGATGCAGGTGAACCTCTGTCACACCTGGAACGACTGCTTGGGACCTTGAATGGAGTCGAGGGGGGAGGTAAAGCAACAAGTGTAGCATCTCTTGCGGTTGCAAGGGGAAGTGCTAGGGGAGGGGGTGGTGCGGGAGGGAAGGGAAGAATTGACAAGGGAGTTACGGAGGGAGTGGTCTTTGCGGAAAGCAGACGGGGGGGGGGGAGATGGGAAGATGTGGCGAGTGGTGGGGTCACGTTGGAGGTGGCGAAAATGACGGAGGACTATTTGTTTTATGTGACGGCTAGTGGGGTGAAAGGTGAGGACCAGGGGGACTCTGCCCTTGTTACGAGTGGGGGGGATGGGGAGAGAGAGCAGTGTTACGGGGTATGGAAGAGACCCTGATGAGAGCCTCATCTATAGTAGGGGAGGGGAACCCCCGTTCCCTGAAGAATGAGGACATTTCCGATGCCCTGGTGTGGAACGCCTCATCCTTTTTTTTTTTTTTTTAATTATGAAACTACTTTTATTCAAAAAATAAAAATAAACATAGAGTATTAACACAATCAAAGACTGCCTATGCTGACAGTTTACAAACAAATGATCGTCAAATTAATAACGTCAACGTCAACTGGACCCACGAATGGCCGTTGAAGGTCGAGTGTTCCGTTTATCAACAAAACACTCGACCTTCATCGGCGACCAGTATTCATGGAAAGCCTCCAAAGTCCCCATGGACACCACGTGTTCCCTCTTAACACTTAAACAAATTTATCAAATTAAAATATTAACATTCTTATCGATAATATATTCAACCACCTGTGGTGACCAGCGTGCACAGAAGACCTCCACAGTCCCCATGGACACCGCGTGTTCCTTTTCTAGGGACACGCGAGCTCGGACGTAACCCCGGAAAAGGGGCAGGCAGGCAACCGGTGTGCAGCCATCGACTGCCCGCTGCCTGGACCCGCGAATGGCCATCCTGGCCAGGCCCAGGAGCAGACCGACAGGGAGACCCACTCCTCCCTCCCATCCTTCCCCCCTCTGCACCGGGTGCCCATAAATTAATAATGTTGGACTAAAATGTAGCCAAAACTTGAGGAGCAGCCCTTTCAGATATTCGAACAGTGGCTGCAACCTCTCACACTCTATGTACACATGGAACACGGTCTCTTCCTCACCGCAGAAATGACAAGCAGGGGAAGAGTCCGTGAACCGGCTCAAATACCTATTACAGGCCACGGCTTTGTGCAATACTCTCCACCCCAGGTCCCCGATGTAAAGGGGGAGGACTCCCTTGTAGATAGACCTCCACTGGGGACCGCTCCCCTCGTCAGGTGGTAACACGGACCGCCAGGGTGTGTCTGGACGAAAGATGAGGGCCACGAAGTGGAGAGTGTGCAGGAGCAGCCTGTACAGTACGCGCCTCTCCGCGTCACAGAACGGTACGCTGGGCATCTCGGAAAGGCGGCTCATGTTGCATGGGGCCGGCTCTCGGGGAGGGACCTGGGCCTTGGGCCCTATGAACAATTCCGACTGAACGGGGGCAAGCTCGTCCGGAATCGTTCCATGCACACGTCTCTCCTCAACACCCACCATCACAGCCACGACACCCCCCTCCCCCTGAGGAGTAGGGCCCTGGCTGAAGGTGACCAAATTCCTGGCCTTCAAGAGGTCACGGTAAAAGCCAGGCAACTCCCGCCTAGCGCGTCGACTCATGCCCGCTAATGGGAGCCGTGAGCCCTCCTGAAGGCAGCGCCCCTGGCGTAAAAAATACGTCGCCAACACGTGCCATTTAGGAGGGTAGTCCGAGTAGATGTACCTCCGCAGGGTCCTGAGTCGGAGAGCCACCACCTGGGTATGAATACAGACCAGCGCCTGACCACCCTCCTCCAATGGGAGACTCAGAACCCCAGCAGAGACCCAGTGGTTCCTCTCGCCCCAGAAGAAGTTGACCAATCTCCTCTGTAACATGGTTATAAAATAAGAGGACGGGACCATAGTGGCCATCCGGTACCACAGCAGAGAGGCCACCAGCTGGTTTATAACTACAGCCCTGCCCCGGTAAGAGAGCACACCAAGTAGGCCGGACCAACGTCCCAGCCGGGCAATCACCTTCGCCTCCAGCTCCTGCCAGTTCGCCGGCCACCCCCTCTCATCGGGACTCAGGTAGACCCAGAACGCCTCATCCTGGGAGCAGATGTGGCGTAGACGGAGGAATTGGGAGTAGGGGATGGCGTCCTTACAGGAAGCAGGGTGGGAAGAAGAGTAGTCTAGACAGCCATGGGAGTCAGTGGGTTTATAGTGGATGTCGGTCAGAAATCTATCACCTGCGATGGAGATAGTGAGGTCAAGAAAAGGTAGGGAAGTGTCGGAAATGGTGCAGGTGTATTTGAGTGCCGGATGGAAGTTGTTGGTGAAGCGGTTGAAGTCAGTCAGTTGTGTGCGGGTGCAGGAGGTAGCACCAATGCAATCGTCGATGTAGCGGAGGTAGAGGTCGGGGATGGGGCCCTGGTATGTATTGAACAAGGATTGCTCGACGTACCCGACAAAGAGGCAGGCGTAGCTGGGGCCCATGCGTGTGCCCATAGCTACGCCTTGTATTTGGAGGAAATGGGAGGGGTCAAACGAGAAGTTATTGAGAGTAAGGACCAACTCCGCTAGGCGGAGGAGAGTATTGCTGGACGGGTATTGGTTGGTTCTCTGGTCGAGGAAGAACCGGAGGGCTTTGAGACCATCCTGGTGGGGGATGGAGCTGTAGAGTGACTGGACGCCCATGGTGAAGATGAGGGGATGGGGGCCTAGAGAATGGAATTCCCGGAGACGACGGAGAGTGTCTGAGGTGTCTTGAACATAGATCGGGAGGGATTTCACCGGGGGGATAGGATGGAGTCAAGGTATGTGGAAATAAGTTCAGTAGGGCATGAACAGGCAGAGACAATGTTGTCTACCAGGACAGTCAGGTTTGTGGATTTTGGGGAGAAGGTAAAATCGGGCCGTGCGGGGCTGGGGAACGATGAGGTTGGAGGCTCGGAGGGGCAGGGAGCCGGAGTGGATGAAGTCAGTGATGGTGCTGGAGATGGTGGCCTGGTGCTCGTCAGTGGGGTCATGGTCTATGGGTAAGTAGGAGGAGGTGTCCGAGAGTTGGCGCGTGGCCTCAGCTTTGTAGAGATCGACGCACCAGACTACCACGGCACCTCCCTTGTCGGCGGGTTTGATAATCCAGTCTGGGTTGTTGTGGAGTGAGTCGATGGCTGTACGTTCAGGGGGGGAGAGGTTAGAGTGAGACAGGGGAGTGGAGAAGTTGAGGCGGTTGATGTCCCGCCTGCAGTTTTGAATAAAAAGGTCTAAAGCTGGAAGGTTGTGAGGGGGGGTCCACGAGGAGGGGGTCCGATGGAGACAGGAAAAGGGATCATCAATAGGGGGCGAGGACTCCTTCCCATGGAAGAACGCTGTGAGGCGGAGGCGTGGTAGAAGAGCTCCAAGTCATGGTGGGCGCGGATTTCATTGAGGTGGGGACGGAGGGGGACAAAGGTGAGGCCTCTGCTGAGGACCGAAATACTGATACTACCCATTGTCCACTAAGACTGGTCTCAGGGCATGTCACTGAATGTTGAAGCAAAATTCAGAGTTGGAGACGGAATTTGCCATCTGTACTGTCAGATATTTACTCACAAATTATTGATGCTTTGGTCTGACAGGTGACCTGACCGCAGTTTTAGAAAAATCATTAACCCATCCAGCTAAATAGCTTAGCATTTACATTACCACAATGGATGAAGTTGTCTCAAATGACAGCATTATTTTCTTGTCTGCTGAAAATATCACATTCACGCTTAAAGGCTTAGTTATTCAAACATTTCTGAACAGTGCCGTTTATTTGTCAATGCTATAGCGCCACCTTTTGATCATATCCAGATAAAGAGCAAGGTCTTTTCTCCTCTGTCATGAAGCAAGTCATTCCCAGACAAAACCCAAAAGCTGATGTTGGAAGTTTGAAATAACAAAATCAGGAAATCTGTTTACTCTGCTGCTTTACCTGCTGGATATTTACAGAATACTGATGTTCTAAGTTCTTATTTCTAGCAGCTGCAGTATTTTGCTTTTTGTTTACTGTTGCCATTCTGTTTTCCACATTGTGTCTCTAAAAGAAAAACTAAACATGTGATCTCCAATATAACAACACTGATTGCATGGATTAACTCCTGATTAGAGACTTTATATGTTTTGTTTTCTCTCTAATTTTCTTGGTTGCATCACTGGTGCTCTTTAGCTGAAAAAGGATTCCTATGGTGAAGAGGGAATTATGTGGTGATTGTTTATTTGAGTGCGTGGAGGCCTGGTTCCAGTGGGCGACACCTTCAGTACCTCGCTGTGCTCCTGGCAACGTTACCAAGGGCAGGAGACTATATCAGCTATTCTCACCTAATTTGGCTCACTGGTCAAGTTGTTTGCTGGGCTCAGGGCAATAGTCAGTGTCATATACAAATTACCTCTTGAAGCCAGAGGTGAGAATTGAGTTCAAAACAAATGAACCACTGGAGAATGTGCTCTCCTGTCAAAGGTAAATCTGACACATCTGTCAAAGATACTGCCTCGTGTAGGAAGGAACTGCAGATGCTGGTTTAAACCGAAGATAGACACAAAAAGCTGGAGTAACTCAGCGGGACAGGCATCATCTCTGGGGGGAAGGAACGGATGACGTTTCGGGTCAAAACCCTTCTTCAGACTCGTCTGGGGAAAGGGAAACGTGATGATGTAGAGCAATGTAGCGAGATACTGCATCTATCTGGTACCACAAATACCCCTTTTGTCTAATACCTTGTTTGACATTCACCAGGGGAGACATTATAGCTGCACTTCCACTAACAAAACATTAGTAGCATAAGTTTCTTGTGTCTCCTTATAATTAATCTGGATTTGTTCTATCGATATCTAAATTTAAAATTATTACATGTAAGTAGCATAAGCGATAATTCCCTTCCAAGTGCCTCATTATTTCAGGGTGTTTCAAAGTGCATTACAGTCAGTGAAGTACTTTAGAAGTGTTGTTACCACTATAAGATGTGAAATGTGGAAGTCAAGTTGTGCATAGTTTGCTTAAAGACATCAGATGATAATCAGAAAATCTATTTCCCAATGTTGGTATATGCTGGAAGAACTCAGCATCTGTGGAGGGAAATGGACGAACAATGTTTCGGGTTGGCACCCTTCTTTCCTGTTGTTCCTCAGTGTTATTTTAGGTTACATCACTGATGATGTGTTCAGGAGCATCTATCGATGTATTTGTATCAATCACTGTGCTGGTGAAACCAGTGGCGACCAGGAATAGACTGGTTGACAACCAAGAATAGGGTGGTGACGACTGGAGAGACAGTGGATAGCTCGGAAAGACGGCAACCGGGGCGGGGCGGGTTGGCAGCCCAAACCGCATCCTCTGAGAGGAGGAGACCCAAATCATGCTACAGAAAAACACATGGAAAAATACCCCCAGGGGTGTCCGAGAGGGGGGGAGGATGAGCACCTCAATTGGACGGATCAAAGGTTAATGACTAATGGCAACGGACAGCCGACTATGAGTATCAAATGCAGATGTGGTAAGGTTTGCAAGAACAGCCGAGGCCTGAAGATTCACCAGACCCGGATGAAGTGTTTGGAGGGACAGGGAGTGTCACAACGCACAGGTATTTTACCTGGTGAGACGCAGGAGGAGCCGGGCCCAGAATCACCCCATAGAGCCCGAAGCCTCCGAGTGGCGCAACTAGTCCCTCGGAACAGTGTCCGGAGAAGGTTCGAGTCAGATGGCCTCAGGCCTGCAAGACGACAGTCTGGCATCAGTTCGCCGAGGACGTCGACAAGGTGCTAGAAGCAACTGCGAAGGGAGTCGTGGACCGAAGGCTGCGGACGATGACGACAATCATCATCAGCCTAGCTGTGGAAAGGTTTGGAGAAGTGGAGAAGAAGCCGGCCAGAACACCTTTCACCATGAACCAACGAGCAATGAAGATCCACAAGATCCGGCAGGAGATGAAGTCCCTCAAGAAACAGTATAAAGAGGCCAGGGAAGAGCAACGTCCCCCCTTGGCTGAGCTGCGAACCATCCTGAGGAAGAAGCTGATGACCCTCCGTAGAGCTGAGTGGCACCGAAGACGCCGGAAGGAAAGAGCCAGGAAGCGAGCATCCTTCATAGCCAACCCCTTCGGCTTCACTAAACAACTACTCGGGCAGAAGCGCAGTGGGAGTTTGGCTTGCTCTAAGGAGGAGATCGACCGGCACATCCAGACGACCTACAGTGACCCCGTCAGGCAGCAGGAGCTGGGCCAGTGCAACATCCTGATAAAACCACCTCCACCCATCAAGGAGTTTGATAGTAGAGAGCCACCCCTGAAAGAGGTCCAGGACATTGTGAAGAGAACAAGAGCTGGCTCAGCCACTGGCCCAAGCGGAGTCCCCTACAGGGTCTACAAGAACTACCCCTTGTTACTGAAACGGCTGTGGAAGATCCTGAAAGTCATCTGGAGGAGAGGAAAAGTGGGGCAGCAGTGGCGATTCGCTGAAGGAGTCTGGATCCCAAAGGAGGAAGATTCCAAGACGATCGATCAGTTCAGAATCATCTCCTTGCTAAGCGTTGAAGGCAAGATTTTCTTCAGCATAGTGGCGAGGCGGCTGACCAACTTCCTCTCCAGCAATGGCTACATCGACAGCTCAGTGCAAAAGGGAGGTTTATCTGGAGTGCCGGGGTGTCTAGAACACACGGGAGTGGTGACCCAGCTCATCAGAGAAGCCACGGAGAACAAGGGAGACCTGACAGTGCTCTGGCTTGACCTGGCCAACGCCTACGGCTCCATCCCGCACAAGCTGATCCTGACAGTCATGGCCAAGCATCATGTGCCGGGCCAAGTGGCAGATCTCATCCTGGACTATTACAACCAGTTCAGCATGAGAGTCTCATCAGGGTCAGTAACATCAGAGTGGCACAGACTGGAGGTTGGGATCATCACAGGCTGTACCATCTCTGTGATCCTTTTTGCCTTGGCGATGAACATGATCGTCAGGTCTGCTGAGCCAGATGCCGGGGCCCTCGGACCAAGTCAGGAATGCGCCAACTACCAATCAGAGCCTTCATGGACGACCTGACTGTCACCACTGAGTCAGTGCCAGGAGGCAGGTGGATCCTGCAGGGGTTGGAGAAGCTGATTGGATGGTCAAGGATGAGGTTTAAGCCAGGAAAATCAAGGTCACTGGTGCTGAAGAAGGGCAAAGTCATGGACAGGTTCCGCTTCAGCATCGAAGGGTCACCAATCCCAACTGTCTCCGAAAGGCCAGTGAAGAGTCTTGGCAAAGTGTTTAACAGCAGCCTGAAGGATACAGCATCTGTCCAGGCAACCTGTCATGAGCTGGGGAGCTGGTTGAGAACAGTGGACCAGTCGGGGCTTCCCGGCAAGTTCAAGGCATGGATTTACCAGCATGGTATCCTGCAAAGGATACTCTGGCCACTGCTTGTCTACGAAGTCCCAATATCCATCGTAGAGAGATTGGAGAGGAAAGTCAGCAGCTTTCTCAGAAGGTGGCTGGGACTGCCCAGGAGCCTTAGCAGCATCGCCCTTTACGGAAATAACACCAAGCTCCAGCTGCCTCTGAAGTCCCTGGAGGAGGAGTTCAAGGTGACTCGGGCCAGAGAGGTGATGATGTACATGGACTCCAGCGACCCCAAGGTGGCTCAAGCAGGGGTGGAGGTGAAAACTTGGAGGAAGTGGAGAGCCGGCGGAGCCGTGCTGCAAGCAGAGTCCCGGATACGCCACAGAGTCCTGGTGGGAGCAGTGACTCGGGGAAGAGCAGGCCTGGGAATCTTCCCATCTCCCCAGTTTGACAAGGCCATGGGGAAGGAGAGGCACAGGCTGGTCCAAGAGGAAGTGGGGGCAGTGGTGGAGGAGGAGAGGTGTACCAGAGCAGTTGGATTGAGGCAGCAGGGATCCTTGACAAGGTGGGAGCAGGCCATGGACCGAAAAGTCACATGGACTGAGCTCTGGCAGGGTGAACCACAGCACATCAAGTTCCTGGTCCAGGCAGTGTATGATGTCCTGCCCAGCCCATCGAACCTCTTCATCTGGGGCAAAGCGGAATCTCCAGATTGCTCGCAATGCTCAGGCAAGGGGACATTGGAACACATCCTGAGCTGCTGCCCAAAGGCTCTTGGGCAGGGCCGGTACACATGCCGTCACGACCAGGTTCTCAAACCCATTGCAGAAGCCATCAGCATGGGAATCAGCAGCTGCAGACGAGAACGCCCCACCACCCAGATGATCACCTTCGTGAAGGCCGGAGTGCAGCTGCCAAGAACCACAGCAGCCAGGAATCAGTCAGGAATCCTGGTGACTGCGCAGGACTGGTAGCCTTTCCGTAGACCTGGTGAAACAGCTGAAGTTTCCCACAGCACATTGCCACGACCACCCTGAGGCCAGATATCCTCCTGGTCTCAGAGGTGACCAAAAACATCGTCTTGTTGGAACTGACAGTGCCGTGGGAGGACCGTCTGGAGGAGGCCCACGAGAGGAAGATGGCCAAGTATGAAGAGCTGGTCATAGACTGCCGTAAGCAGGGCTGGAAGGCAAGGTGTATGCCCATCGAGGTTGGCTGCAGAGGTTTTGCAGGGCAATCGCTCTACAAAGCCTTGAATGCACTTTGCATCAACGGAGTGGCGAGGAGAAGGGCCATCAAGAACACCACAGAGGCAGCGGAGAAGGCATCAAGATGGCTCTGGATCAGGAGAGCAGGTCCATGGGGAGGAGCGAATGCCACCTGAACACAAGTCGTGGTCTGATCAACCACAACTGGGTCGCCTGGGTGAGGGTGTCTGATGTTGAAAGACCCGAAACACCCAATGACCCTAGGTTACATCACTGATGATGTGTTCAGGAGCATCAATAGATGTATTTGTATCAATCTATCTTAACGCATCAGGCCAAGCAGTACTTTGGTTTAACATTCCATCTGATATATGGCACATGAGGCATTTCCTAGCACTGCACTGGATGGCCAGCCTGGACATAGGGACCTGAATGAAAAACATACTCTAAGTGAAGTTGTTTGTGTGAGAATCCCCATCTCCCCCCCCCCCCCCCCCCCCCCCACGTATAATTACGAATACCGCAGCATTCAAGTTGTGTTTATTACAAAATGTATCATTTAATTTTTCTCTTTTTTTCCTTCCATATTGGCAGGCAGATTTGTCGAAGTAAAAGCAAGATCTCACTCCACTGCACCAAAGAAGGCAAGTTAAACAAATACTTTTGAAGACAACACACTACAGATGTGGGAGATCAGGGATATGGTCGGTGTCCCTGGTAACTACGTTTGCAGGAAGTGTGTCCAGCTGCAGCTCCTGGCAGACCGCATTGAACGATTGGAGCTGCGGTTGGATTCATACTGGAGCATCCACGATGCTGAGAAAGTCGTGAATAGCACGTACAGTGAGTTGGTCACACCGCAGGTAAAAGGTAAGAGGACAGAAAGGGAACGGGTGGCCACTAGCCAACATAGCAGTAGGCAGGTAGTGCAGGAGTCCCCTGCGGTCATCTCCCTCCTAAACAGGTATACCATTTTGGATACTGTTGGTGGAGATGGCTCATCAGGGGAAGGCAGCAGCAGCCAAGTTCATGGCACCATGGGTGGCTCTGCGGCACAGGAGGGGGGGAAAAAGAGTGGAAGGGCAATAGTAATAGTGGATTCAATTGTAAGGGGAATAGATAGGCGTTTCTACGGCCGCAAACGAGACTCCAGGATGGTATGTTGCCTCCCTGGTGCAAGGGTCAGGGATGTCACTGAACGGCTGCAGAACATTCTGGAGGGGGAGGGTGAACAGCCAGTTGTCGTGGTGCACATTGGCACCAACGATATAGGTTAAAAAAGGGATGAGGTCCTACAAGATAAATTTAGGGAGCTAGGAGATAAACTTAAAAGTAGGACCTCAAAGGTAATAATCTCTGGATTACTACCAGTGCCACGGGCTAGTCAGAGTAGAAATAAGAGGATATTGCAGATGAATACGTGGCTTGAAAAATGGTGCAAGGGGGAGGGATTCAAATTTCTAGGGCATTGGAACCAGTTCTGGGGGAGGTGGGACCAGTACAAACAGGACGGTCTGCACCTGGGCTGGAATGGAACCAATGTCCTTGGGGGAGTGTTTGCTAGTGTTGTCGGGGAGGATTTAAACTAATGTGGCAGGGGGATGGGTGCAAGAGCAGAGAGGCAGAGGGGTGTAAAATGAGGGTAGAAGCAATAGATAACAAGGTGAAAAGTAAAAGTGGCAGGCAGACAAATCCAGGACAAAAATCAAAAAGACCCACTTTTCAACGTAATTGTATAAGGGGTAAGAGTGTTGTAAAAACAAGCCTGAAGGCTTTGTAACTTAATGCAAGGAGCATTCGTAATAAGGTGGATGAGTTGAATGTGCAGATAGTTAGAAACATAGAAAATAGGTGCAGGAGTAGGCCATTCGGCCCATCGAGCCTGCACCGCCATTCAATATGATCATGGCTGATCATCCAACTCAGTATCCTGTACCTGCCTTCTCTCCATACCCCCTGATCCCTTTAGCCACAAGGGCCACATCTAACTCCCTCTTAAATATAGCCAATGAACTGGCCTCAACTACCTTCTGCGGGAGAGAATTCCAGAGATTCACCACTCTCTGTGTGAAAAAGGTTTTCCTCATCTCGGTCCTAAAAGATTTCCCCCTTATCCTTAAACTGTGACCCCTTGTTCTGGACTTCCCCAACATCGGGAACAATCTTCCTGCATCTAGCCTGTCCAACCCCTTAAGAATTTTGTAAGTTTCTATAAGATCCCCCCTCAATCTTCTAAATTCTAGCGAATACAAACCGAGTCTATCCAGTCTTTCTTCATATGAAAGTCCTGACATCCCAGGAATCAGTCTGGTGAACCTTCTCTGTACTCCCTCTATGGCAAGAATGTCTTTCCTCAGATTAGGAGACCAAAACTGTATGCAATACTCCAGGTGTGGTCTCACCAAGGCCCTGTACAACTGCAGTAGAACCTCCCTGCTCCTATACTCAAATCCTTTTGCTATGAATGCTAACATACCATTCGCCTTCTTCACTGCCTGCTGCACCTGCATGCCTACTTTTAATGACTGGTGTACCATGACACCCAGGTCTCGTTGCATCTCCCCCTTTCCTAATCGGCCACCATTCAGATAATAATCTACTTTCCTGTTTTTGCCACCAAAGTGGATAACCTCACATTTATCCACATTATACTGCATCTGCCATGCATTTGCCCACTCACCCAGCCTATCCAAGTCACCTTGCAGCCTCCTAGCATCCTCCTCACAGCTAACACTGCCCCCCAGCTTCATGTCATCCACAAACTTGGAGATGTTGCATTCAATTCCCTCGTCCAAATCATTAATATATATCGTAAATAGCTGGGGTCCCAGAACTGTGCCTTGCGGTACCCCACTAGTCACTGCCTGCCATTGTGAAAAGGGCCCGTTTACTCCTACTCTTTGCTTCCTGTCTGCCAGCCAGTTCTCTATCCACATCAATACTGAACCCCCAATACCGTGTGCTTTAAGTTTGTATACTAATCTCTTATGTGGGACCTTGTCGAAAGCCTTCTAAAAGTCCAGATATAACACATCCACTGCTTCTCCCTTATCCACTCTACTAGTTACATCCTCGAAAAATTCTATAAGATTTGTCAGACATGATTTACCCTTCATAAATCCATGCTGACTTTGTCCAATGATTTCACCACTTTCCAAATGTGCTGCTATCCCATCTTTAATAACTGATTCTAGCAGTTTCCCCACTACCGACGTTAGACTAACTGGTCTGTAATTCCCCGTTTTCTCTCTCCCTCCCTCCCTTTTTAAAAAGAGGTGTTACATTAGCTACCCTCCAATCCTCAGGAACTACTCCAGAATCTAAAGAGTTTTGAAAAATTATCACTAATGCATCCATTATTTCTGGGGCTACTTCCTTAAGTACTCTGGGATGCAGCCTATCTGGCCCTGGGGATTTATCGGCCTTTAATCCATTCAATTTACCTAACACCACTTCCCGGCTAACCTGGATTTCACTCAGTTCCTCCATCTCATTTGACCCCCAGTCCCCTGCTATTTCCGGCAGATTATTTATGTCTTCCTTACTGAAGACAGAACCAAAGTAGTTATTCAATTGGTCTGCCATGTCCTTGTTCCCCATGATCAATTCACCCGTTTCTGACTGCAAGGGACCTACATTTGTTTTAACTAATCTTTTTCTCTTCACATATCTATAAAAGCTTTTGCAGTCAGTTTTTATGTTCCCTGTCAGTTTTCTTTCATAATCTATTTTCCCTTTCCTAATTAAGCCCTTTGTCCTCCTCTGCTGGTCTCTGAATTTCTCCCAGTCCTCTGGTAGGCTGCTTTTTCTGGCTAATTTGTACGCTTCATCTTTTGTTTTGATACTATCCCTGATTTCCCTTGTTATCCACGGATGCACTACCTTCCCTGATTTATTTTTTTGCCAAACTGGGATGAACAATTGTTGTAGTTCATCCATGCAGTCTTTAAATGCCTTCCATTGCATATCCACCGTCAACCCATTAAGAATCAATCGCCAGTCTATCTTGGCCAATTCACGTCTCATGCCCTCAAAGTTATCTTTCTTTAAGTTCAGGACCCTTGTTTCTGAATTAACGATGTCACCCTCCATCCTAATGAAGAACTCAACCATATTATGGTCACTCTTTCCCAAGGGGCCACGCACAACAAGACTGCTAACTAACCCTTCCTCATTACTCAATACCCAGTCTAGAATAGCCTGCTCTCTCGTTGGTTCCTCTACATGTTGGTTTAGAAAACTATCCCGCATACATTCCAAGAAATCCTCTTCCTCAGCACCCCTGCCAATTTGATTCACCCAATTTATATGTAGATTGAAGTCACCCATTATAACTGTTTTACCTTTGTTGCACGCATTTCTAATTTCCTGTTTGATGCCATCCCCAACTCCACTACTACTTTTAGGTGGCCTGTACACAACTCCCACCAGCGTTTTCTGCCCCTTAGTGTTTCGCAGCTCTACCCATATCGATTCCACATCCTCTAAGCTAATGTCCTTCCTTTCTATTGCGTTAATCTGCTCTCTAACTAGCAACGCTACCCCACCTCCTTTCCCTTTCTGTCTATCCCTCCTGAATATTGAATATCCCTGGATGTTCAGCTCCCAGCCTTGGTCACCCTGGAGCCATGTCTCCGTGATCCCAACTATATCATAGTCATTAATAGCTATCTGCACATTCAACTCATCCACCTTATTACGAATGCTCCTTGCATTGAGACACAAAGCCTTCAGGCTTGTTTTTACAACACTCTTACCCCTTATACTATTATGCTGAAAAGTGGCCCTTTTTGATTTTTGCCCTGGATTTTCCGGCCTGACACTTTTACTTTTCACCTTGCTACCTATTGCTTCTACCCTCATTTTACACCCCTCTGTCTCTACGCTGACACATTTAAGAAACCCTTTCCCTTTAACTCCATCCTCCACTATCCCATTCGACACCCCGTTATTAATGACTATGATATAGTTGGGATCACGGAGACATGGCTCCAGGGTGTCCAAGGCTGGGAGCTGAACATCGAGGGATATTTAATATTCAGGAGGGATAGACAGAAAGGGAAAGGAGGTGGGGTAGCGTTGCTGGTTAGAGAGCAGATTAACGCAATAGAAAGGAAGGATATTAGCTTGGAGGATGTGGAATCGATATGGGTAGAGCTGCGAAACATTAAGGGGCAGAAAACGCTAGTGGGAGTTGTGTACAGGCCACCTAACAGTAGTAGTGGAGTTGGGGATGGCATCAAACAGGAAATTAGAAATGCGTGCAACAAAGGTAAAACAATTATAATGGGTGACTTAAATCTACATATAGATTGGGTGAATCAAATTGGCAGGGGTGCTGAGGAAGAGGATTTCTTGGAATGTATGCGGGATAGTTTTCTAATCCAACATGTAGATGAACCAACGAGAGAGCAGGCTATTCTAGACTCGGTATTGAGTAATGAGGAAGGGTTAGTTAGCAGTCTTGTTGTGCGTGGCCCCTTGGGCAAGAGTGACCATAATATGGTTGAGTTCTTCATTAGGATGGAGAGTGACATTGTTAATTCAGAAACAAGGGTCCTGAAAGGGAGGGAGAGAGAACACAGGGAATTACAGACCAGTTAGTCTAACATTGGTGGTGGGGAAACTACTAGAGTCAGTTATTAAAGATGGGATAGCAGCACATTTGGAAAGTGGTGAATTAATTGGACAAAGTCAGCATGGATTTATGAAAGGTAAATCATGTCTGATGAATCTTATAGAATTTTTCGAGGATGTAACTAGTAGAGTGGTTAAGGGAGAACCAGTGGATGTGTTATATCTGGACTTTCAGAAGGCTTTCGACAAGGTCCCACATTAGAGATTAGTATACAAACTTAAAGCACACGGTATTGAGGGTTCAGTATTGATGTGGATAGAGAACTGGCTGGCAGACAGGAAGCAAAGAGGAGGAGTAAACGCGTCCTTTTCAGAATGGCAGGCAGTGACTAGTGGGGTACCGCAAGGCTCAGTGCTGGGACCTCAGCTATTTACAATATATATTAATGATCTGGATGAGGGAATTGAATGAAACATCTCCAAGTTTGCAGATGAAACGAAGCTGGGGGGCAGTGTTAGCTGTGAGGAGGATGCTAGGAGTCTGCAAGGTGACTTGGATAGGTTGGGTGAGTGGGAAAATGCATGGCAGATGCAGTATAATGTGGATAAATGTGAGGTTATCCACTTTGGTGGCAAAAACAGGAAAGTAGACTAATATCTGAATGGTGGCCGATTAGGAAAAGGGGAGATGCAACGAGATCTGGGTGTCATGGTACACCAGTCATTGAAAGTAGGAATGCAGGTGCAGCAGGCAGTGAAGAAAGCAAATGGTATGTTAGCATTCATAGCAAAAGGATTTGAGTATAAGAGCAGGGAGGTTCTACTGCAGTTGTACAGGGTCTTGGTGAGACCACACCTGGAGTATTGCGTACAGTTTTGGTCTCCTAATCTGAGGAAAGACATTCTTGCCATAGAGGGAGTACAGAGAAGGTTCACCAGACTGATTCCTGGGATGGCAGGACTTTCATATGAAGAAAGACTGGATAGAATCGGCTTGTATTCGCTAGAATTTAGAAGATTGAGGAGGGATCTTATAGAAACTTACAAAATTCTTAAGGGGTTGGACAGGC
Source organism: Amblyraja radiata (assembly GCF_010909765.2). Taxonomy (NCBI): domain Eukaryota; kingdom Metazoa; phylum Chordata; class Chondrichthyes; order Rajiformes; family Rajidae; genus Amblyraja; species Amblyraja radiata. The sequence goes on along the minus strand of NC_045956.1, from coordinate 106,786,263 downwards.
TAGATGCAGGAAGATTATTCCCGATGTTGGGGAAGTCCAGAACTAGGGGTCACAGTTTAAGGATAAGAGGGAAGTCTTTTAGGACCGAGATGAGAAAAACATTTTTTTTCACAGAGAGTGGTGAATCTGTGGAATTCTCTGCCACAGAAGGTAGTTGAGGCCAGTTCATTGGCTATATTTAAGAGGGAGTTAGATGTGGCTCAGGGGGTATGGAGAGAAGGCAGGGATTGGGGGGGGGGGGGGTGATTGGCAGATGGATGGACAAAGGCTAGAGCTGAAAAGGAGACAAAAGGGTATGAGATAGGAAGAGAAGAGGCATGAAATCGGAGGAACGGATATAGGTGGAAGGGGATGGGGTAAGAGATAAAATGTGCAAGATAGTTGGGGAAATGGGTGCGCACAGGGAAGTGGGGGGAACCAGGGTGGGATGTTGCTTAAAATTGGAGAATTCAATGTTCATGCTGTTGGGTTGTAAAATACCCAAGGAAACCACGAGATGTTGTTCCTCCAGTTTGTATGTGACCTCGCTCGTGCAATGGAGGAGGCCCAGGACTGAAAGGTCTACATGGAAATTGGAAGGGGAGTTAAAATGGTTGGCAACTGGGAGAACCAGCCGGCTTTGGCAGTTAGAGCTCAAGTGTTCAGCGAAACGATTCGGCTTTCTGCTCTACAACACACTATCCAGAACCCTACCACTCACTGTGTACGTCCTGCCTGATTTGACACCTCACACTACTCTACATTAACCTCTAGTATCCATTCTTCAGCTCACCTGCCCAACTGATCAAGATCCTGCTGCTATAACCATCTTTGATATTTACAATGCCACTAACTTTTGTGTAATCTGCAAATTTACTAATCATGCCTTGTACGTTCTCATCAAAATCATTGAAATAGATGACAAACAGCACTGAACCCTGAGCCTAGTCTCAGTGAACACTGGTCACAGGCCTCCAGTCTGAAAACAACTTTCCACCATCGTCTTCTGCTTCCTTCCATGAAGTCAATTTTCTATCCAGTCAGCTTGCTCTCCTTGAAACCCATGCAATCTAAGATTACAGAGCAGCCAACCATGCAGAACCTTGTCGTATGCTTTGCTGAAATCCGTAAACAACATCTACAGCTTGCCCTCATTAACCTTTTCGGTCACATCTTCAAAAAAAGAAAATAAGATTTGTGAGACCTGGTCTTAGACAATAGACAATAGTTGCAGGAGTAGGCCATTCGGCCCTTCGAGCCAGCACCGCCATTCAATGTGATCATGGCTAATCATCCCCAATCAGTACCCCGTTCCTGCCTTCTCCCCATATCCCCTGACTCCGCTATCTTTAAGAGCCCTATCTACCTCCCTCTTGAAAGTATCCAGAGAACCGGCCTCCACCGCCCTCTGAGGCAGAGAATTCCACAGACTCACAACTCTCTGTGAGAAAAAGTGTTTCCTCGTCTCCGTTCTAAATGGCTTACCTCTTATTCTTAAAATGTGGCCCCTGGTTCTGGACTCCCCCAACATCGGGAACATGTTTCCTGCCTCTAGCGTGTCCAAACCCTTAATAATCTTATATGTTTCAATAAGATGCCCTCTCATCCTTCTAAACTCCAGAGTGTACATGCCTAGTCGCTCCATTCTCTCAGCATATGACAGTCCCGCCATCTCGGGAATTAACCTTGTAAACCTACGCTGCACTCCTTCAATAGTCTTCTATGTAGAAAACTATGCTGACTATTCCTAATCAGTCCCTGTCCATCAAAATGCATGAACTAAGCTGAACTATTTGCGAGGAATTTCTCAAACTTCTATTTATTCTCTGGAGATGTACCATCCCTCTCTTTATTGGGTTTACTTATGAAATGCTTCACGTTTTAAAATTTTATTGGCATTCACACCATATTCCATCCTTTCTTTTGTTTTAGAGAAACAAGGAACTGCAGATGCTAGTTTATTAAAAAAAACACAAAGTGCTGGCATAACTGTGTCAGGATCTCTAGAGAACATGGATAGGTGATGCAAAATGCTGGAGTAACTCAGCGAGTGAGGCAGCATAACTGGAGAGAAGGAATGGGCGACGTTTCGGGTCGAGACCCTTCTTCAGACTAAGGGGGCGGGACAAAGATAGAATGTAGGCGGAGGCAGTAAGACTGGTGGGAGAACGGGGACGGGGAAGGGGAAGGGGAGGAAGAGAGAAAGCAAGGGCTATCTGAAGTTAGAGAAGTCAATGTTCATACCGCTGGGGTGTAAATTACCCAAGCGAAATATGAGGTGCTGTTCCTCCAATTTGCGCTGGGCCTCACTCTGACAATGGAGGAGGCCCAGGACAGATAGATCAGATTGGGAATGGGATGGGGAGTTGAAGTGCTGAACCACCGGGAGATCAGGTGGTTTAAGACGGACTGAGCGGAGGTGTTCAGCGAAACGATCGCCGAGCCTGAGCTTGGTCTCGCCGATGTAGAGAAGTTGACACCTGGACCAGAGGATATAGTAGATGAGGTTGGAGGAGGTGAACCTCTGCCTCACCTGGAAAGACTGTTTGGGTCCTTGGATGGAGTCGAGGGGGAGGTAAAAGGAAAAGTACCCAAGGAGGGGGTGGTTTTGTTGGGAAGGGATGAGTTGACCAGGGAGTTTCGGAGGGAACGGTCTCTGCGGAAAGCAGAAAGGGGTGGAGATGGGAAGATGTGGCCAGTAGTTGGATCCCATTGGAGGTGGCGAAAATGTTGGAGGATTATATGCTGTATGTGACGTAAGGAAGCTTGGCTGACAAGGGATGTAAAGGCACTGGTTAAGAATAAAATGGATGCATGGGATAGGGATAGGGATAGGTATAGACAGCTGGTGATCAAGTGCATCCCTGGAGGAGTTTCGGGAACTAAGGAGTAAACTAAAAAAGGAGCTCAGAAGGGAAAAAAGGTGCCAGGAGATAGCTCTGGCAGGTAGCATAAAAATCCCAAAATATTTTATAAATACATTAGGGGGAAAAGGGTAACTAGAGAGAGAGTGGGACCTCTCAGGAATAAAAGCAGTCACCTCTGTGTGGAGCCACAGGAGATGGGCAAGGTCCTCAATGAGTATTTCTCCTCTGTATTTACTGAGGAGAAAGACAGTAGGACGGAGGAAATTGGAGCAATCACTGGAAGTGTCATGAGAGCAGTCAGGGTTAACGTTGAGGAAGTACTGAAGGTACTGTTGTGTTTGAAGATAGACAAATCTCTGGGGCCTAATCAGATATCCGAGGACATTGCGGGAAACTAGAGAGGAAATTGTGGGAGCCCTGGTTGAAATTTATGAGTCGTCATTAAATACAGGAGAGGTGCCAGAGGATTGGAGGGTAGCGAATGTTGTGCCTCTTTTCTAGAAGGGCTGCAGGGAAAATGCTGGGAACTATAGGCCGGTGAGCTTAACATCTGTAGTTGGTAAATTACTCGAGAGTATTCTGAGGGATAGGATATACAGGCATTTGGATGGATAAGGGCTGATTAGGGACAGTCAGCATGGTTTTTTTGGAAAACGTGACCAAAAAGGTTGATAAAGGCAGAGCTGTAGATGTTGTGTACATGGACTTCAGTAAGGCGTTTGACACGGTGCCAAAGGGTAGGTTGTTCTGGAAAGTTAGATCTCATGGGATCCAAGGAAAGATAGCTGAATGAATAGCAAATTGGCTCCATGGATGGAAGCAGAGGATGATGGCTTGCTTCTCAGAATGGAGGCATGTGACTAGTGGTGTGCCTCAGGGTTTTGTGCTGGGCCCGTTACGGTTTGTCATCTACACCAATGATTTGGATGAGAACATACAGGGCAAGATTAGCAAGTTTGCTGATGATACAAAAGTTAGTGGTTTTGCAGATAGTGAAGATAGTTGTGAACGATTGCAGCAGGATCTGGATCGATTGGCCAGGTGGGCGGAGAAATGGTTGATGGAATTTAATGCAGAGAAGTGTGAGGTGTTGCATTTTGGGACGTCGAACAGGGACAGGACCTACACAGTAAATGGTAGGCCTCTCGGTAGTGTTGTAGAGCAGTGAGATCTAGGAGTACAGGTGCATGGTTCCATGAAGGTCGAGTCGCAGGTAGATAAGGTGGTCAAAAAGGCTTTTGGCACTTTGACCTTCATCAGTCAGAGTATTCAGTAAAGAAGTTGGGAGGTCATGTTGCAGTTGTATAAGACGCCCGTGAGACCGCATGTAGAATACTGTGTTCAGTTCTGGGCACCATGTTGTAGGAAAGATATTGTTAAGCTTGAAAGGGTTCAGAAAAGATCTACGAGGATGTTGCTAGGACTAGAGGGTGTGAGCTATAGGGAGAGGTTGTGTGGCTGGGTCTCTATTCCATGGATCGTAGGAGGATGAGGGGAGATCTTATAGAGGTGTACAAAATCACGAGAGGAATAGATCAGATAGATGCACAGTCTTTTACCCAGAATAGGAGAATCGAGGACCAGAGGACATAGGTTCAAGGTGAAAAGATTTAAAAGGAATCCGAGGGGTAACTTTTTCACACAGAGGGTGGTGGGTGTATGGAACAAGCTGCTAGAGGAGGTAGCGGCTCGGGCTATCCCATCGTTTAAGAAACGGTTGGACAGGTACATGGATAGGACAGGTTTGGAAGGTTATGAACCAAGCGCAGGCAAGTGGGACTAGTGTAGCTGGGACATTGTTGGCCGGTATGGGCGAGTTGAGCCGAAGGGCCTGTTTCCACACTATATTACTTTATGACTCTATGCTGCCTCACCCACTGTGTTACTCCAGCATTTTGTGTCTACTTTCGATTTAAACCAGCATCTGCAGTTCTTTCTTACACATGGATGGGTGATGTTTTGGGTCAGGACTTTTCTTCAGACTGAAGAAGTGTCCTGACATCTATCTATGTTCTCTAGAGATGTTACCAGACCTGCTGAGTTACTCCAGCACTTCGTGTCTTTCTTTTGTATTCCTTAATTTTCTTTTATTCTTGTGCTACTATTTGATCATTCATCCAGGCTTTCTTCTTGAATGTTGGTTTTTGAAATGCATTTTTATACTTTACTACTTAGCAAATCTCAGTTTATCTCATAATAGTTTAGCCGTTGCTGTGCCTTGTTGCTTTTACTGCAAGAATGGTGGTTTATGTCAAATCACAGATTGTCATTTGAATGGGGAATAGTATAAATGATTTGAGATGGGCTGAGAGCTATGAATCACACGTCTACAGACTGTAACAGTATAACGAGGAATAGCACTGTATTCCTTGCAGCTACTTCTGGATTTTGTATTTAGTTGCACTTGTTCAGATGCTAGAAGTTACGATTTGTTTTACTCAGTGATGGCAGGAATGACAAACACATTCTTCCCACTATTTAGTCTTTTAGCAACTGATATATGGAGGAATGGGAAACATTTGAACTGAATATGATCAACCTAGTCTTTTAGACTTATGTAACACTTCCCGAAGCAACAAACTTACAGATTTACCTGGTTTGCAAACAGAGGGAATAATGATGGTCTCATCTATCCTGTCTCCCTTTGAGAGGAGTTTTAATAGCTGTAATTTAGGTGGAGAAATAGTGGAAGGTAACAAAAATAATTGACCTAAAACATTTTTTTAAATGTACAAGTAAGAACTCTTGCTTAATGGATAGGAAAGATCTAGAGGGATATGGGGACCAGTTAGGACCAGCTTAGATGGGGCATCTTGGTTAGCATAGACAAGTTGGGTCAAAGGGCCTGGTTGACTGCTGTTTGACTCGCTGACTAAGTTCATAAGATCATAATTGATAGTAGAAAGAATGAGGCCATTTGGCCCAAGAAGGTACACAAAATTGCTGGAGGAACTCAGCGGGTGCAGCAGCATCTATGGAGCCCAAGAAGTCTACTCCGCCATTCAATCATGGCTGATCTATCTCTCCCTCCTAACCCGATTTTCCTGCCTTCTCTCATAACCCCTGACACCCGTACTAATCAAGACTAAGGTGTGTTGTAGATTTTGAACGTATCAATCCATCTATTAATTTTCTTTTTTTTTTCTAGACTGCGGTCAGCGGCCAGCAATTCGACTCAATAAAAGAGTTATCGGAGGCAGAACAAGTCGTCCAGGCCGCTGGCCCTGGCAGTGCTCCATGCAGAGTGAGGCCGGTGGGCATACCTGTGGATGCGCACTGATTAGACGGAAATGGGTTTTGACAACAGCACATTGCTTTGAAGTGTAAGTTTAACACCATCAAATCTGAAAATCCAGATGATTGATCAATGATACATTAATATAAGGAGTCATGGCCTATCGGTGGGTACATTTCATATGATTCCTAATTTATTTTTAATAGTACTCGACATTTCTGGAATTATATTCTACTACCTTTAGCCATTTAACTAAATTTCTGGTTCCATTGATGGAACGGCTTTAAAATAGCAAGAAATCTGATTCCCAACTTTCTACTTGATAAGTTTCTGGTTTCAACTGTGTTTTCCCAATGTTCAAAGAGCAAGCCTGGGGGTAGTCCTCCAGGGGAAGGGTGGCTAAATCCCAGGGTCTACTATTACATGCCACTCGTGTGCACAACATGGCAGTGAAATAAAGAAGAATATTGGCAATGAGTCCCCAACTTGTTTTTTCTGTTACAGAAATGGAAGGCTGAGGGGGAAAAAAGTTAGAGAAATAGGGTGTGGCCGTGTGGGTTTCAGAGAAACATAGGAAATAGATGCAGGAGTAAGCCATTCGGCCCTTCGAGCCAACATTGCCATTCAATATGATCATAGCTGATCATCCAAAATCCGCACCCTGTTCCTGCTTTCTCCCCATACCCCAAAGAGCTAAGTCTCTCTCTTGAAAACAAGAGAGAGTGAATTGGCCTCCACTGCCTTCTGTGGCAGAGAATTCCACAGATCCACAACTCTCTGGGTGAAAAAGTTTTTCCTCATCTCGGTCCTAAATGACCTACCCCTTATTCTTAAACTGTGACCTCCCTGGTCTGGACTCCCCCAACATCGGGAACATTTTTCCTGCATCTAGCCTGTCCAATCCCTTAATTTCCTCTGGGTGCTCCAGTTTCCTCCCACATCCCAATGACGTGTGGGTTTGTAGGGTAATTGGCCTCTAAATTGTCTCTAATATGTAGGAAGTGCATGAGAAAGTGGGCTAACATAGAACTGTTGTGAACAGGTGATCGCTGGGCCAATGCTGTATTTCTAAACTATCTAAACTAGAGAAAAGCTTGAGCATTGGAGGCCAAGCTGTCACAGCAGGGTCTCACACCCCAAGGCCCTTTATTGCATGAGACCCTGAGATATTAACTTTTTCTTCTTTCCGCAGATGCTGGCTTATCAGCAGTGTGTTTCCAGCATTTTCTGGTTTAATTTTAAAATGCACCAGGAATTAGTTTTTTGTATCGCATTCCAACTTCCTTTTTGATATGTTCTGTTGTAGGCGAGAAAATGCAGCTGCCTGGAGTGTCGTGTTCGGAATTAACAATCTGGACCATCCGTCTGAATCTACACAGATCCGAAAAGTGAAACGGATTATCTTGCATCCACGCTATAAAAATATATTTAATGATTATGACATCAGTGTGGTGGAGCTGCATGAAGATGTGATTGAGACCAGTTATGTCCGACCTGTTTGCCTACCTGCAAAGGACCAAGTGGCGGAACCAGATACCTATTGCTTCATCTCAGGATGGGGGAGCACTGGTAGCAAAGGTAAGACATATCAATGTAAACTATCTATTGAGAATATGATGCTAAGAGTAGATAAAACTCTCACCTGAGTCAACATGATGCTGGACAACTAATGACCTAGCAAAAACCAGTCTTATGCTGGTCTTCCAGATTAGCAATGCAATTCAGAGAGCTACATTGTTGGAAGTTCTTTCTATTAGATTAGACATTGAACGACCTCAGTGGATGTAGTATGAGGTATCCTGAGCTTCATTTATCCATAATCATAATCATCATAATTAGCCAAGTATGTTTTGCAACATACGAGGAATTTGATTTGCCATACAGTCATACCATTAAAAAGCAACAAAACACACAAATTACATTTGAACATGAACATCCACCACAGTGACTCCTCTACATTCCTCACTGTGATGGAAGGCGAAACAAAGTTCAATCTCTGCCCTTCTTTATTCTCCCGCGGTCGGGGGCCTCGAGCCTTCCGTTGACGGGGCGTTCTTGGCTCCCGTAGCCGGAGGTCGGGCTCTCCGCATCGGGGCGATCAAGCTCCTGGACGTCAGCTCCCTGCGCCAGGGGCGATAGACCCCGGATCGGGGCTGGTCAAACTTTCTGCATCGTTTGCAGCTTCCCGACATTGGTCTCTACCCGAGACTGCGAGCTCCTCGATGGTGAAATCCGCAGGCCGCGGTTGGAGCGTCGATCCCATGCAAGGAATCGGCTCCAATGGTAAGTCCACGTCCCCACGGTGGGCTCAAAGTCAGTCACGAGCATTTTCATTGGCTCATTGGGGAAAAAAGGTAAGCAGTAGTTTTCGGAACCAAGGATAACTGACCGGTAATGTTAAATGTCCGCCGAGCTTCACAGCCGTGTATCTCTAGCTTCTTAAAAGTTGTCTCCACTCCTTCTCCCGCCTCTGCTCCCCCTCTTTTAAATGGACTTACCGTACACTGTGCTTTAGCCGTCTTTTTACAGCGCCAACCTTCCTGTTCATCGAGGTGTGTGTCTGTTTCACCTTGGCATTGCACTGTGTGAATTGTTTAGACAACGCTCTCACCGCTTGCCCTGTCCCCCACCTGCATAACGGGCTGATGAAGGAAGCGGTGTGTTTGTGTGTGTTTCACTCCGACAGTCGCCGTTTCAGTTGCCGGTTTTTCAGATGACTGCCGGCAACTTGACAGTCACCAGCAGTCCACTGAAAAATCGCCTAAGTAGATTCTTTAGTAACTTGTCAGTTTCTTTGTTGAACTAAATTAAGTCGCATGTTGCAATCAAAAGCGCTTGTACAATTGGGTGGGAAGAAAGCCAAACTGTAAGAAAGAGACCCATAACTTTTCAAAGAACACAAAATAATGCCTCAACTTTCCTCCTCTCACCTCAAAAAGGAAGGGTCTACTTTAACTGTTTTCTATACCTTACCCTCCTGAAGTGGGCCCAAATTATTAAAATTTGTGCCATGTGTGTGCCCACACGGCCGGTAGAGTTGATTTGGCCTTTCCAGTCAAATTTTCTTCACGTCATCATCCAAATTATTTATCATACATTTATTAATGCTTACATTAACACTCACTTTTACCAAGTATAACACATGTAATCTCTACTGTCGGGCAGTAATTTTGTCTATATCAAATAAGATTTAAAGTGTTCTAAATAAGAATTTAAAATTTGTGATTGTGATTTTGCACTGATTTGACTAAAGAACATGACAATGCAGATTTTTTTTTTAAATCAATTAAAACTGGCAGAAACTATCCTCTTTACACAAAGACTCTGGACTGGATTTCCACGTTATTTTACTGAAAGATAAAAGCCATCTTTATTGTATGATATCTTTCTAGCATACTCTTTTGACATAATATCATGTTCTACTCTTGAAATTCTCCCACACATTTGCTTATTCAATATAAATTACAAGTTCTCATGTTAGTTAGTCAAATTCTTTCATGGCAGAAAACTGGAATATTTGTCTCAAAGTGGGAAAAAAACGATCCATATCATTTGGGAACATGCTGATTTGACTTGAGACTGCATTCTTGTTCCATGGTTTGATTTAAGACCATTGTGTTTGTAACACCTTTTTTCGATGAGGATATGTCTTCAAATAGAAGGTTTCAATCAAAGAATGGAGTAAAATTTCCATAGGGATTCTCCTAATTTCCTGACATGATTGTCAGATCTCCCAGAAGAACTATACACCAGTTTATTAAACATTTTCCAGTTTCTGCTCACCCGCTAAAATCACGCAGGAGAATACACATGGAAATTCTGTTCCAGTCTGTCAGTAAAGTAAAAGCTTCAAAACCACTATGAAGCAATGTGTGATGTCTCCCAGAAACCAGCAATAGTCTCCCAGAAGGGTCTTTAAGAGTGTGAGAAACTTGGACAGAGGAGCCAGTCTCCCAGAAGCCAGAAATAGTCTCCCAGAAGGGGCAAGTCCCCAGAAGACACGATGCGCCGAGAGGCAGGAGCCAGTCTCCCAGTCGCAGCAAAAGTCAACGAGACAGGCGATGTGATGTAATTAAAGTGAAGGGGGAGATGTGATGTATTTGTAATGTACTATCATTGAATGTATTAGAATGGAATTTGTGATGTATATGTAATGTACATATGTAATGTAAATGCCAGTGCCCCTTGAGGCCCAAAGCAAAAGCTGGCAGATGTACCTGTGCCTCGTGACTGAGGTCAAGTGACCTTCTGGAAGTTTCAGTCATAGCAGATTAAACTTATCTTACACGATGGCAGATGTGAATTAATTGTGCTAGTCACAACAGGGCATGACAGAGAACATTGCACAATGTATTGAAGAAACTGTGTTGTAATCCTGTAATTGGCACTGAAACCTTAACACATCAAATATAATTCATATCACAAAATGGGTACAACTGTTTCTCAATTCATGTAAAGAATGCATTCTTGGAAAATGATGGTAAGCAAAATACTGTAAATGAAAGTTGGGTGAAATGCATTGGCAATTTTGGTCCAGTATATTCCTATGGGCAGAGTGTGGTGCACTATTTACTAAAACATAAATCAAGGAATACGAGTATCTGGAAACCATTGTATTTATGAGGCATGGTAATGGAGTAGAAAAGCTAATGTTTCTTGTAACTTTCATTTCAGTTCCATTCAAGCTTCAGGAAGGAGAAGTGCGCATTCTTCCCCTTGATCGTTGTCAGTCATTTTTTAAGACAAAAATAATCACTTCTCGCATGTTATGTGCAGGCCATGAACCTGGAACAGTGGACGCTTGTATGGTAAGTCGGTATTGAATACTTACTTCATTTGCTTATTAAAGTCCAGCACAGTATATGGCTGTAGGCCACATCGAGTCCATGTGATGTTTTTGCCTGGCTAGCTCTGTGCTCTGCAAGGTTCCAGCCCTCAGCCAACCTACTGTTGGGCTTGAAGATAGACATAAAATGCTGGAGTAACTCAGTGGGACAGGCAGCATCTTTGGAGAGAAGGAATGGGTGACGTTTCCAGTCGAGACCCTTCTTTGGACAAGTCAGGGGAAAGGAAAACGAGAGATTTAGACAGTGCTGTAAAGAGATCTAGAACAAATGAATGAAAGATATGCAAAAAGGTAACATTCACAAATTATAGAGCAGAATTAGGCCATGTAGCCCATCGAGTGCACTCCACCATTCAATCATGGCTGATCTCTGCCTCCTAATCCCATTTTCCTGCCTTCCCATAACCCTTGACACCCGTTCTAATCAAGAATTTGTCTATCTCTGCCTTAAACATATCCATGTTGGCAATGAGTTCCACAGATTAGTTACCCTCTTACTAAATAAGTTCCTCCTCACATCCTTTCTAAAAGAGCGCCCTTTAATTCTGAGGCTATGACCTCTGGTCCTAGACACTCCCATCCGTGGAAACATCCTTCTAATATCCATTCTATCTGCCTTTTATTATTCTGTAAGTCTCAATCAGGTCCCCGCTCAACCTTCTAAACTCCAGCTAGTACAGGCCCAGTGCTGTCAAACGCTCATCATATGCTAACCCACTCATTCCTAGAATCATTCTTGTCAAACTCCTCTGGACCCTCTCCAGAGCCAGCACATCCTTCCTCAGATATGGGACCCAGATTTGCTCACAGTACTCCAAATGCGGCCTGACCAGCGCCTTATAGAGAGCCTCAACATTATATCTCTGTTTTTGTATTCCAGTCCTCTTGATATAAATACTGGCATAGAATTTGCCTTCCTTACCACTGATTCGACTTGAAAATTAACTTTTTGGGAGCCCTGCACCAGCATTCCCAAGTCCATTTGCACCTCCGATTTCTGGATTCTCTCTCCATTTAGAAAATAAACTACGCCTTTATTCTTATTACCAAAATGTATGACTCCACATTGTCCTACACTGAATTTCATCTGCCCCTTCTCTGCTCACTCTCCTAACCTGCAGAGTCCTTGCTTCCTCTACATTGCCTGCCCCTCCACCCATCTTAGCATCATCTGCAAATTTGGCCATAAAGCCTTCAATCCCCTTATCTAAATAATTGATATACAATGTGAAGAGAAGCAGCCCCAGCACCGACCTTTGCGGCCAACCCACTATCCATGCTAGTATCTTTCCTTCAATGCCATGGTCCCTCATCTTCCCTAACAGCCTGACCTGTGGCACCTTATTGCAGGCCTTCTGAAAATCTAGGTAAACAACATCTACAGCCTCCCCTCTATCTGTCCTGCTATTAATTTCCTCAAAGAACTCTAGCAGGTTCGTCAGGCAAGATCTTCCCTTCACAAAACCATGCTGACTTCAGCTTATTTTATCGTGAACTTCCAAGTAGTGGATAACCTCATCCTTTATAATTATAATTGACTCTATAATCTTACCAACCATCGGTCAGGCTAACCGGCCTATAGTTTCCACTTCTGCTTTGCTCCCTTCTTATACAGTGGGGTTATTGGCAATTTTCCAATCTTCAGGAACCACTCCTAACTCCAATGATTCTTGAAATATCACAACTAATGCCTCCACAATCGCTGAGGCCACCTCCTTCAGAACCTTGGGGTGCAGTTCATCCGGTCCAGGTGACTTATCCACCCTCAGACCTTTCAGTTTTCCGAGCACCTTCTTAGTAATGGCCATTCCATTAACTTCCACCCCCTGACTCTCCAGGATTGCAGGCACACTGCTGGTGTCTTCCACTGTGAAGACTGATGCAAAAAAGTTATTCAATTCCTCTGCCATTTCTTGATTTCCCGTTATTTCTCCTGCATCATTCTCCAGCTAGTCCACTCTTGCCTCTTTCTTACTCTTATATCTGTAGAAAATCTTGCTAACCTCTTTTATATTATATTTTTTGCATTTTGTTTTCTGATATAAAAATAAATCTCAACATTGATCTATTTATTTCATTTATGTCGATTAATTAGCAAGTAACATTTTATTAATCATTTTCTGAGCCTCACTGGCAAGGCCATAATTTATGGTCCAATCTTACCTGCTCCTGATGAGGTGGTACTGAGTCATCTTCTTGAACTGTTGAAGTCCTTCTGGTAAAGATGCTCACACAATACCATTGGGTGGAATATTTCCAGAATTTAGACCAGCAACAATGAAGGATATATTTCCAAGGCAGGAAGGTGTACAACTTGAAGGGGAATCTGCAGATGGTGGTGTGTCCATGTACCACTGCCTTCATCCTCCTTGATGTTGGGAGGTCACAACCGTTGGAGATATATTGACCAGCAGCCGTGTGCACTGCTGGAACTGTATGTTAGTATAAGAAGGAACTGCAGATGCTGGTTTAAACCATAGACACAAAAAGCTGGAGTAACTCAGCGGGATAGAGTTTTTCCTATAATTGCAACTGCACTCATTCACATAGTTTAAGAGCACAATTGGAGAAAGCTTAATTTGTAATTCCATTTTGGCTTTGAATTTCTAATGGAATTAACTAGGTTGTATTCATGGATCATCTTAGACTTTCAATCTTTGGCCAAAGTAGTTTTATTATATTTTAATAAAGAGTATGAGTCTCCATTCCCTGAACCACTTTGTTTTTCTGTTGATCAGGGCGACAGTGGAGGGCCTCTGGTTTGTGAACAGCCTGGAAACAGATGGACTTTATTTGGTTTGACCTCTTGGGGATCAGTGTGCTTCGCAACATTCCTTGGTCCTGGCATATACAGCAATGTAACCCACTTTGTTGAATGGATTGAAAGGCAGATTTATATTCACACATTTCTATAAATGAATCATTTAAAGGCCAACACTGCAGCATTCAAGATAAGATGTTAAACAGCAGAAGGTATAATTGTACAAGCTGACATACAGTGCCCTCCATAATGTTTGGGACAAAGACCCATCATTTATTTATTTGCCTCTATACCTCACAATTTGAGATTTGCAATAGAAAAATTCACATGTGGTTAAGGTGCACTTTGTCAGATTTTAATAAAGACCATTTTTATACATTTTGGTTTCACCATGTGTTTATAAATAGTCGCCCCATTTCAGGGCACCATAATGTTCGGGACATAGCAATGTCATGTAAATGAAAGTAGTCATGTTTAGTATTTTGTTGCATATCCTTTGCATGCAATGACTGCTTGAAGTCTGCGATTCATGGACATCACCAGTTGCTGGGTGTCTTCTCTGGTGATGCTCTGACAGGCCTGTATTGTAGCCATCTTTAGCTTATGCTTGTTTTGGGGGCTAGTCCCCTTCAGTTTTCTCTTCAGCATATAAAAGGCATGCTCAAATGGGTTCAGATCGGGTGATTGACTTGGCCACTCAAGAATGTACAATTTTTTAGCTTTGTAGAAACTCCTTTGTTGTTTTAGCAATATGATTGGGATCATTGTCTTGCTGCAGAATGAACCGCCGGCCAATGAGTTTTGATGCATTTGTTTGAACTTGAGTAGATAGGATGTGGCTTTACACTTAGAATTCATTATGATACTACCATCAGCAGTTGTATCATCAATGAAGATAAGTGAGCCAATACCTTCAGCAGCCATACATGCCCAGACCATAACACCCCCACCACCGTGTTTCACAGATGAGGTGGTATGCTGTGGATCTTGGGCAGTTCCTTCTCTCCTCCATAGATTGCTCTTGCCATCACTCTGATATGAGTTAATCTTCGTCTCATCTGCCCACAAGACCTTTTTCCAGAACTGTAGTAGCTCGTTTAAGTACATCTTGGCAAACTGTAACCTGGCCATCCTATTTTTGCGGCTAACCAGTGGTTTGCATCTTGCAGTGTAGCCTCTGTATTTCTGTTCATGAAGTCTTCTGCAGACAGTGGTCATTGACAAATCCACACCTGACTCCTAAAGAGTGTTTCTGATCTGTTGGACAGGTGTTTGGGGATTTTTGTTTATTATAGAAATAATTCTTCTGTCATCAGCTGTGGAGGTCTTCCTTGGCCTGCCAGTGCCTTTGCGATTAGTAAGCTCACCAGTGTTATCTTTCTTCTTAATGATGTTCCAAACAGTTGATTTTGGTAAGCATAAGGTTTGGCTGATCTCTCTAACAGTTTTATTCTTGTTTCTTAGTCTCATAATGGCTTCTTTGACTTTCATTGGCACAACTTTACTTTGGGGTCTTCATGTTGATAAACAGTAATACAAATTTCCAAAGGTGATGGAAAGACTGGAGGGAAGACTAGGTGCTGTGACATAGAAACATAGAAAATAGGTGCAGGAGTAGGCCATTCGGCCCTTCGAGCCTGCACCGCCATTCGATATGATCATGGCTGATCATCCAACTCAGTATCCCGTACCTGTCTTCTCTCCATACCCCCTGATCCCTTTAGCCACAAGGGCCACATCCAACTCCCTCTTAAATATAGCCAATGAACTGGCCTCAACTACCTTCTGTGGCAGAGAATTCCAGAGATTCACCACTCTCTGTGTGAAAATTGTTTTCCTCATCTCGGAAAAGATTTCCCTTATCCTTAAACTGTGACCCCTTGTTCTGGTCTTCCCCAACATCGGGAACAATCTTCCTGCATCTAGCCTGTCCAACCCCTTAATAATTTTGTAAGTTTCTATAAGATCCCCCCTCAATCTTCTAAACTCTAGCAAATACAAACCGAGTCTATCCAGTTTTTCTTCATAGTAAAGTCCTGACATCCCAGGAATCAGTCTGGTGAACCTTCTCTGTACTCCCTCTATGGCAACAATGTCCTTCCTCAGATTAGGAGACCAAAACTGTACGCAATACTCCAGGTGTGGTCTCACCAAGACCCTGTACAACTGCAGTAGAACCTCCCTGCTCCTATACTCAAATCCTCTCTTGTGACCTCTCTTGTACCTGGATTAAGGAGGCAATTAAATACACCTGAGCAATTACAAACGCCTGTGAAGCTATGTTTCCCAAACATTATGATGCCCTGGAATGGGGGGAACCATATATAGCTGTAATTTTTACATGGTGAAACCAAATTGTATAATATATTTTATTAAATCTGACAATGTGCACTTTAACCACATATGTTTTTTTTCTATTACAATTCTCAAATTGTGGAGTGCGGGGGCAAATATATAAATGATGGGTCTTTATCCCAAACATATGGAGGGCACTGTGCTACAAAATTACCTCCTTTATCATTGCACTTCTTTCATGTTCACTGAAAATATCTGGTAATAATCATTGCTCTCATCACCTTTCTGTTCATCGAAAAAAAATGGTAATATCCTAATTCATATGGAATAACTGCACACAACAGCTTCACTAGGCTGATAGAGGATTCAGTGACTGTAAATATTGACGAGGGACATTAAGAGATGTTCATTCCAGTGTGTAATACATCAAAACCCTGCTGCTTTGTCTTGAGTTTTATAGTGTTTGCATTTCAAAGTTGTACAACCCGGTAAGTCATACATCATTGTGCATTGTTCAACCAAGCTGCGGAGAGGAACATTCACCACTTCTAACTTGACTATTTAAGAAAAAAGTGCATTCTTCACGGGACTGCCTCACATTGAGGATGCTGTTGAGGGAATAAACACTTTCATATTGTTCAGAAGAGAGTTTATGGTCTGTACTTGCTTCAATGCAAAACTGTCAATCCAAAAGTAGCAGAATTCTAAACTGATTTCTACATACTATCAATCAGATCTTTTTATAACAATTAAGCATTGGTCACTGTGGAACATTTTCTGCATCTTGACATCTAAGTGCAGTTATTGACTTGAATAGTGATTTGTTAACTGGATTACATGTTTAAAAAATATTTTATTCAGTAAAGCTCTTCCCTGGTGAGTATCATGTGGGAAACTGAGCAAAGAGCTTAGTTGTGAGTCATTATGGATTTAGAAGTTACACGTGGAATTGATTTTGTAGCATTATGCATATCAGATTGAATTTACACTGTATAAAAGAGGCAGTTTCATTCAGTTTAAGTAGGAAGGAAGTAACCATGGAAAGTGCACTTCTCAAGAGTCTGTACTCTAATTTCATTACCACTTAAAAGCCAGAAACATTTTGTTACTTTCTAGTAAACTTTATAATCAAGACATGAATAAAATCAGGCTATATACTGGTAGTTAAAAGAACAACAGTTATGCTTTCTGCAGCTTTCATTGTGAACGATGTTGGGCGTCATGCTCATTTCTTGTACAGGTTGACACTTTCGTCTGGCACCTGGATGAATTAAATTAAATCTTGTTCCCTGCTCCAGCATTGTTGTTGTCATTAGACTTTATAGTGTCAACGTTCAGATCGGAAGAGCGCATACGTTCTGAGCATTATGCATTTTGTAAACATGGTACTGTTAAGTGGTAATGATATCCGTGAGTTAACAATGCAAGTTTCTCTGAAATCTTTCATGAGTACCTCTCCAATGCCAATGTTTTGTTTCTGCTCACTCTGCATTGCATTTTAGTGCGGTAGCTTGCTTTTTGAGCCTGAGGAAATAAATATTACACATATTTGATGGCACTTTTCAGTGATGTAATGCTATACACTTTGTTTAGAAATGGGACAAGAAAAAAAAAGGGTGTTTGAGAAATGCCTGAAATGTTCAATGTAACATTCCATGTAAAGAAACGATAATGGCTGTATTTTAGAAAATATTTTTATATTGCTTTTTTCTATGTGTGCTTATAAAAAAAAGTGGCTAGATCTTAAGCAGATTGGGTGTGTGTTTACACATTATTATCTTGTTTTGATTATTCACATATACAACAGTTGGTAGGCTTATTCTATTATCAGCTCCACATGGAAGAAGAGTCATATAGGTTCATTCAAATATCAAGATGCAACTTGTTAACTCTAGGCCTCGGTTTCAGATGGTAATGAGCTGATAATTCAATTTGCCCTTTTGTAATCTGCACTACCAGTGTACTTCAAATAAGGTGTTTAAGAAGGAACTGCAGATGCTGGAAAATCGAAGGTACACAAAAGTGCTGGAGAAACACAGCGGGTGCAGCAGCATCTATGGAGCGAAGGAGATAGGGAACGTTTCGGGCTGTAACCCTTCTTCAGACTGATGGGGGGGGGGGGTGAAGAAAAGAAAAAGGAGGAGGAGGAGCCCGAGGGCTAGGGAGAGCTGGGAAGGGGAGGAGGCAGCGAGGGTTAACATTGAATTCTCACAATTCTGTTAACCCTTGCTGTCTCCTCCCCTTCCCAGCTCTCCCTAACCCTCGGGCTCCTCCTCCTCCTTTTTCTTTTCTTCACCCCCCATCAGTCTGAAGAAGGGTTTCGGCCCGAAATGTTGCCTATCTCCTTCGCTCCATAGATGCTGCTGCACCCGCTGAGTTCCTCCAGCATTTTTGTGTACCTACTTCAAATAAGGGTTGACTTTTGAATTTCTGTGATTTAGTATATTTATTGCACTTTACTCTACTGTGTCCCTAAACAATCAGCCAGGGGGTTACAACCTGATGAAATGGGGCATTAATTATTCGCAAAATTCTAAGTTAATTTCCTTTCTGCAAAGCAACATCATATCCTGCAACCTTTACTGAGAAACATTTTCCAAGGAAGCCTACATGGGACTTAAAACAATATTTCAGGGTACCAACTGGGCTCTTGCACACTGAAACACTCTTGGTCAACCTGAGGAGCACCTTCATCACCAAGAATCAGCACAGAACGCCACAGGAAATCCCTTTTCTCTGTGGCTATCAAATTCTACAACTCCTCCCCCTTCTGTCATGGGGTAGACTGCCCCAATGGAAAGCAAGCTTGTGATTTCATGTGGAATATTACCAAGCTTGGGTATGTTGTAAACAGTTGAGTTCTGGTCACATTGATGCCAGATTTTAAGTTATATCTGTTTATAGAAGGAAGCTGTGAACTATGATGCTGAAAGAACACAATAGGTCCATCCACATTTGCAATAAGGTTTGCTGTATATGTAATGGATTTGTTGTATAGATCCTTCATTTCATAACGTCATTAGAAAATATGACTCCTCACACACTACGAATTTAAAGGACTGCAAATGTTAATTCAGATATCATCAAATAACTGGCAAGAAACTGATGCTTCCCAAGCAAGCACAAACCCCAGTGGAATGAGGTGAGTCACCATCATCACTGACTTTTTGGAATATCTGCATTATGTTCAAAGGAACACTGTTTTTGTGAAACAGTGGCAGATCTATATTTTTATTGGGGAAGAAATCAGAGCTATGAATTCAGATTCAATCTCAAAGCCAAAAGCATTACAGAGTACTGACTTTCCTCTGTAACAATAAGATATTTTAGCAAGATGGAGCCATTCATATACCTGACTGATACAAACAATTACAAATATTTGCATATCATTCAGAAATCTTTGTATTTATTGAAAAAATACTATTTTAAGGAAAACAACCATTCTGCAAGGTCAACTTTATACATGACCGTAACTGGCTTGTGAAAATGATGTCCATATTAACAACAACACAAATATGGAATGATCACCTGACCAATATTGGAAATGGCAAAGCTTTGGACAACATAGATATGCTATAACAGTATTAAACACCCCTTTTCATGGAATGACAGCTGAATGTCACTTGGGGAGACCTCTGGCTCAAACATCAGAAACATTCAGTGTGCTTAGGGCTACAACTGGGCAGTACACCTAGTAACAAAATGCACATGCTAAATATCAACACCAAGATCAGTAACAGAAACGTCAGTGTAAATTCACATATTCCAAGTTAAAGCGTATTCATTACAGCCCATGCACTTCTTCCTTTACAATTAGTTTATTTGTGGCTGAATAGGCCACCTCCAACTCGGGCTGCCTGCCACCACCCTAAATGGCAAATGTAGAACTGTGATTGGCTGATTAAAGGCTGCAACTGCTCCTTACTTTAATGCACTATCCAGCAGATTACCCCAAACATCAGGAGAAAATCACCTGTGAGTACAAAAGTCTGAGTATCAATTATTGTTTAAAAAATGACTGTGATCTCAATTATTGACAATATCAACTGAATAAATCACAACTTCTCTCGGGGGGGGGGGGGGGGGGGGAATTAGATAGGAAAGTTGCTAAATAGATTCGTGGAAAAAATTACTTCCAGCAAGGAGATGGCATTTGATTCCAATTATAATTGGGAAACATGGGAGAGAATGCACAGACCGAGAGCTAGATTTGGTAAATGCAATTTGCTCATGGAATATTAATGCCACTAATTACTGTGCATATCAAGCAAAGTACATTATGAATCATCTCCTGACATCCCTACAGCACTACAATCCACTCCATAAGGTTTGGGAACCATAACGCAAGAAGCAGTGACCTGCACAGAATATGGGAGCCAACCACAGAACGGTTGGAGACAGTGATAAAGATCGTATAACCTTACCAGAAATTTCAAACAACGTCAGCATGTGGTGTTTTAACTTTGGATTTAAATGATGGTGATGAAAGTTGGACGAGAATTTCCTGAAAAGATGTGAGCGGCAACATTTACGCTTGTATTTCCAGTTACCTATCGCTTATAAATTTCCAGAGAATCTCATTTGAAAATGCCAGAATGTAGCATAAAACGAGGCCAAGTGAATAATTCTTTCTTTAAAGCTCTTTTTGCGTGAAAATTTCTGTATGTAGCTATCAAATCACCATTAGGTTATAAATCCTTCAAAAACTACAATCATGAAACTTTTCATTTTTTTTAATGTAGATCAATTTGTTGCCATAAAGATGCATTCAAGAAAATACGTCATAGATTTCAGAGAAAATAAAAAAACTCTTACAACATAATCAGAAGAAAACACTGGAAATGGGATTCTGGATCCTTTTGAGCCTAATTTGTGTTGAACTGGCATTAATATTTACATGTGGGTAAAACCATTTAAATAGGCATTAGACATTTTGCAGAAAAGATAGGAGAGTTAAGTGTTAGAATTGGAATGAGCTGATTTTGCTTGAATTTCATTAAACTTTTATGTTACATTGATGATATTTTGATTTTGATTTGATTTTGATTCAATTTATTGTCATTGCACTTTTCAGTGCAACGAAATGGTTTAGCCTGCAGTCATAACATAGAATAAATAACAAACACTCAACACAGTTTAAGTCCCAAAGTCATTGTCTCTTCCCTCCTTGCTCTCCCTCTGCGCTGAGGCAATCCAAGCCTCCGATGTTGTGACCCCGCCGGGTGATGGTAGGTAAGTCCCGCGGTTGAATCCGAGCTCCGCAAATGGGCCGGTTCAAACTCCGCGGCCCGGGGCGGTCGAAGCTGCCGAAGCTGCCGTCCTCCAGTCCAGCGGACGCAGATGTCGTTGCGGGAGCTCCGGAAAACAGAACTCGAGCTCCCGATGATGTCGTCCACTGGCCCGCAGCCGAGCCTCCGAGGCTCCAAAGTCGGGTCGGAAGTTGGGTCGCCCCACAACCACAGCCCCGAAGTCGGCCAGCCTCGCGTTGGTAAGTCCTGTCTTTGACTCCGCAGTCTCAAAGTCGGTCGCAGTTGGAGGCCGCCAGCTCCGCGATAGGCCTCAGCGCAGACGGACACGGAGACGGGGGATACGGCAGGAAAGGTCGCATCCCCCCCGAAGGAAGAGTCAAAAAACATGTTACACCCACCCCCCCCACACATACACAACTAAATAAACCGAAATAAACTGTAAAAATGGGACAAGAGAAAACAAAAAACAGAAAAGATAAACGGACTGCAGGCGAGCCGCAGCTGCAAGGCAGCGCCGCCACTTCCATATGGAAATAATGGCATAAATGTTCAGGAAATTCCAGGCCACAGTTGCTCATTTCATTCTAAATAGATGTTTTGGTTTGTTTCCATACTTGAATTGAAAAATGTAAAAAAATTCTTGGCACATGCCCATCATAAAAGGACCATCATTTGTATTGCATTGGATTCATTAAATAGCCCTAATTTGGCTTTGAGAGGCTATGCCTTCAGCAGTAATAAGACAGGAATGACATGCACAAACACCGAGTTTAAAGGAATACCAATAATTTGACCCAAGGCTGCCTCACTATTTGTCCTTTAGGATCAGTGACTGGGAAGCTGGAAGCAGGAGTTCAGTGCTACATTCCCTTTCAGTCTAACAGGAGACGAGGAAATGCTATTTGTCCTGTGGGAAAGTCCTGCACTTCACACTGCATCTGTGCTTAGCGACATGATTGACATCAGGAGCTTACTCCTTGTGGAACTGTGGGCAATGCCTGGATTCTATGGGGCACCCTATTTCTCACTGTAGAGAGTATTGTTTCAGAGAGTGTCCTTCAGCAAGGCAGTAGCTCAGATTGTAATTTCCAACAACTAAAATTTTGTTTGCATACACTGAAGAATGAATTTACCCCTTCTTCCACAGGAGGAGATATAACAAGTGGCTTTTACCCCCATCTGTTCCCAGTTGATAATGCAAGCACATAGCTGAGGGAATTCCAACAACTCATCAGTCTCACTTCAGATTGAAGTGGAGCTATTTGTATATCACTTATTTAGATTGTGATTCAGCTCCTTTGTTGCTCTCATCTTAAGTCATGGTGCAACCAGCCCGTCTAAGACAGCATTCACCCTGCGTGGTTCTTGCAGCAAAGAAAGGTCTTTCCGGGTTAAAATAAAACATTTGGTCTCTGGCCAAATATGCTACTGCTTTCTTTTGGTATTTCATTCAGTGGATTCACAATGTTGGCGCAGCTATTAAATAATGTGGTTCCCGAGACTTCAGGTAAAGAGATCGGCAACGAGCAACTTTCTTCTTGAAAGGATGACGTTGTCCGCAGAGCTGGTGATGCTCAGGTTCCCTACAATGAGTGCTGCACTGTTGCCCTGGATAACCTGCCATCCGGGAACGGCTCCACACGTTCGTTATTTCTCAACCTGTCCAGCTGTCGAGCCTTGAGCAGAGGAGATGGGAATACTGTTCCCTGGAAAACCCGAAAGAAGTACCTGAAAAGAAAAAGCAACAATTATTTTGCATCTTATGTTTATTAAATTTCAAAGCAAAATGAATCAAGTTATTTTAACTCCTAAGAACACGTAAATGTTGCTCAAAGTAAAAAGTACTTCAAAGTACGAAGCTAAAATATTAACAGCTCAATCTAGGAGCCTAAATCATCTCCAATCATGCTCCTCACTTCTGGTTTTAACAACAATCTACTTTTGTTATGTCAGAAACTTTTAGGAAAGTTGTGTGCCTTTATTTTCACAAGTTTTCTTCTTTGAAACGACAATCGCAAAATCAACTGATAAGAGTTTAAGGATAAGGGGGAAACCCTTTAGGATCGAGATGAGAAAAACATTTTTCACACAGAGAGTGGTGAATCTCTGGAATTCTCTGCCACAGAAGGTAGTTGAGGCCAGTTCATTGGCTATATTTAAGAGGGAGTTAGATTTGGCCCTTGTGGCTAAAGGGATCAGAGGGTATGGAGAGAAGGCAGGTACAGGATACTGAGTTGGATGATCAGCCATGATCATATTGAATGGCGGTGCAGGCTCGAAGGGCCGAATGGCCTACTCCTGCACCTAGTTTCTATGTTTCTAAGAAGTTGTAGTGGCCTGTGTGATACTTCTCACAGCAAACTGTGCCTCTGCCAGCTGGAACCAGGTTTCGGGTTCTTCGGTCCACAGCGTTGGGAGCTTCAACGCAACGGCGTTATTATCCATCACGATGCGTGATGAACGACGCGGGGTCACCAGTGTAGTGGCCTGGTCAAGGTCAGGAAAAGACCGGACACCAGGCGGATTCAAAAGAAGCTTTTTAATTCCTGCAGTCCGAGTACACACCACGACACCCTTATCTCTACCCCTAGGGAGTCGTCAGGAAACCCCGTGGCAGACCAACGCCCCTGTCCCTCAATCGGCGAGGGGGATGATCCAAGGAGTGGCCTACCCCCCAGGGACCGCCACAAAGTGATGGTAAGATAAGTGTTTCAACATGGCAAGAACTGTTTCAGGCCTAGAGACTGAGAAACAACCAATTTTGCCACAAACTCCATCATTATTGTGTAGCCTCATCAACAAACTGATACCCCAGTCATCATCAAAGCCAAAATCACTGATTCTAATGGCGCAATCAACTGCGTCATTAAAAATTCATGGCATCCACCAACCACAGTCCCACATGGTCCCCTCTCACCCCCACCCCCATAACACCAAAGCCCTTCACTGCTTCAAAATACATTAAAGATATAGCAAGAGTAATAAGGTTATTTCTGATCAGTTCGGGTCGCGCCCATTACAAGAATGTGGTGGCCTCGGAGAGCATGCAGAAGAGGTTTACCAGTATGCTGCCAGAATTAGGGGGTATTAACTATAAGGAGAGGTTGGAGAGGAAAGAAGGATACAAGTTGAGGCAGTAGTTTTGTAAGGAGAAATGGATCAATGTTTATTCATGTAGAGGAAAGAGATGATCAAAGAGATAATGGATGTCAATATCGGTTAACGCAGGAGCCAGGAATATAGTAGTTTACTTGGGTTAAAAGTTATGGGGAAAAAGATGTATCCAATGAGCCATTCATAATACTCAAGTATCTATCTACTTCCGAAATGAGAAATGTTCTCACAACTTGCTAGTCTCTCCACAAATTGGCAATTGATTATTTATTTCCTGATGTTTGAAAGCATGAACTGGAAACATAATCTGCAAAGGCTGAAGCTATCGATTTGATCCACAGAAAAAGCAATATTCCTTAGTCACTGACTGCATATCTGTGCACTGACAATCTGAAATTTAACAAGACCGCTCATTTTCTATGAGCATTTTATAGTCATAGAGCGATACAGCGTGGAAACAGGCCCTTCGGCCCAACTCGCCCAACAATATCCCAGCTACACTAGTCCCACTTGCCTGCGCTTGGTCCATATCCCTCCAAATCTGTTCTATGCATGTACCTGTCTAACTGTTTCTTAAATTATGTGATAGTCCCAGCCTCAACTATCTCCTCTGGCAGCTTGTTCCAAGCACCCACCACCCTTTGTGTTAAAAAATTACCCCTCAGATTCCTATTAAATCTTTTCACCTTCACCTTGAACCCGTGTCCTCTGCTCCTCGATCCCCTACTCTGGGTAAAAGACTCTGTGCATCTACCCAATCTATTCCACTCATGATTTTGTACACCTCTATAAGATCTCCCCTCATCCTCCTGCACTCCATGGAATAGAGACCCAGCCTCCTCAACCTCTCCCCATAGCTCACACCCTCTAGTCCTGGCAACATCCTCGTAAATCTTTTTTGAACCCTTTCAAGCTTGACAATATGTTTCCTATAACATGGTGCCCAGAACTGAACACAATATTCTCCATGCGGTCTCACCAACGTCTTATACAACTGCAACATGACCTCCCAACTTCTATACTGAATACTCTGACTGATGAAGGTCAAATTGCCAAAAGCCTTTTTGACCACCTTATCTATCTGCGACTCGACCTTCAAGGAACCATGCACCTGTACTCCTAGAACACTACCCAGAGGCCTACCATTTACTGTGTAGGCCCTGCCCTTGTTCGACATCCCAAAATGCAACACCTCACACTCATTGTATTAAATTCCATCAACCATTCCTCCGCCCACCTGGCCAATCAATCCAGATCCTGCTGCAATCTTTCACAACCATCTACACTATCTGCAAAACCACTAACTTTTGTATCAACAGCAAACTCGCTAATCTTGCCCTGCATGTTCTCATTCAAATAATTGATGTAGATGACAAACAGTAACGGGCCCAGAACCAAACCCTGAGGCACATCACTAATCACAGGCATCCAGTCTGAGAAGTAACCTTCTGTGGCGTCAGCCTAAACAGGGCCACTCATGCTCGAACCCTCGTCAGGAGATACGAGGGCGGGCACGTGACGTCATGGGCTAGAGGGAGTGTCCTGATATAAAAAGCTCTCTCACCACGAGACCTAGACCACGAGGGAACAACCTCGCTCAGCTGCAACAACATTGTATTATAGTTAGCGCACCAACTACCACCGAATAAATGATTCTTTCAACCGGCCGACGTCTCCTTTATGCATCACGTATGGTGCCGCTACACTGGTGACCTCAACGTGATGAATAAAGGAGACGTTGGTACCCTCGCACCCCTCGGTACCTCAGGATCGCCCACCCAGAGCGTCACTGCGCCCGTGGAGCCTCCGTCCCGACTCTCGCCCGGGGTGTCCCCGGCCCATGTGTAGGAGCCGCCCTCGACCGCCGTTATTTTCCTTCCTGGTTGCCGACGTCTCCCAGCCGTTGCTGGGGGACGTATTTCTCAGGACACTCTCCCTTCGCTGGTCGAGGAGATACGGCTGTGTCTCTTCCAACCGGCGGCTTCTGCATCGGTCCTCTCGCACCCCTCGGTACCTCGAGATCGCCCACGCAGAGCGTCGACTGCGCCCGTGGAGCCTCCGTCCCGACACTCGCCCGGGGTGTCCCCGACACACATGCAGGAGCCGCCCTCGACCATTCTATTCCTTCCTCTGGTTCTGGGGGGGGGGTCCTGTGGCATCAGCCTAAACAGGGCCACTCATGCTCGAACCCTCGTCAGGAGATACGAGGGCGGGCACGTGACGTCATGGGCTAGAGGGAGTGTCCTGATATCAAAATCTCTCTCACCACGAGACCTAGTGAGACAACTGGCAGCTGAGCACGAGGGAACAACCTCGCTCAGCTGCAACAACATTGTATTATAGTTAGCGCACCAACTACCACCGAATAAATGATTCTTTGAACCAGCCGACGTCTCCTTTATTCATCACGTATGGTGCCGCTACACTTCCACCATTACCCTCTGCTTCCTTCCATGGAGCCAATGGAGATAGCTATCCATTCAGCTATCTCTCCTTGGATCCCATGAGATCTAATCTTCCAGAACAGCCTACCATGCGGAACCTTGTCGAACGTCTTACTGAAGTCCATGTACACAACATCTACAGCTCTGCCCTCATCAACCTTTTGGTCACGTCTTCAAAATAATCAATCAGATTTGTGAGACACGACCTCCCACGTACAAAACCATGCTGACTGTCCCTAATCAGTCCTGGTCCATCCAAATGCCTGTATATCCCACCTATCACTCTCCAGTAACTTACCAACCACAGATGTTAAGCTCACTGGCCTATAGTTCCCAGCATTTTCCCTGCAGCCCTTGAAAAGAGGTACAACATTTGCCATGTTTTTTAGTTTGCTCCTTAGTTCCCAAATCTCCTCCAGGTTAACGAAAAGTAGAAATGGAACTTATTACCTGGGAAGCAAAGCTACGAATGTAGCCAGCAGGCAGACCAGGTAGAAGAGTGGTCGTGTCAGTTCATATTCCATGGTAAAGTATGGATTTGACGGAGGATTACAATTCACACAAGTTCCTCCGTAGATCAGCGCAAACGTAAAATACAGTACAACACTGCCGATCATTACAGACCAATGGATCCAAGTCTGAAACACAAATAAATCATTAGTATATTAACTGGAGTTTGTGATTAAAAATATTTTAAAAAACAAGTTTGTAGTATAAATAATAGACAATAGACAATAGGTGCAAGAGTAGGCAATTCGGCGCTTTGAGCCAGCACTGCCATTCAAAAGTGATCATGGCTGATCATCCCCAATCAGTACCCTGGTCCTGCCTTCTCCCCATATCCCCTGACTCCGCTATCTTTAATAAGAATAATGCATTTTATTTATGGGCGCCTTTCAGGACACTTAAGGCAACCTTACAGTTAAAACAAGTTTACAGACAAATTACAAGTTTACAACAAATTACAGAATTCGGAGAGAGAGCAGCGGCAGCTAGTCGCGCCAGCTTTCACTCTCACTTCCGGCAGACATTTTCTTAATTTCTCATTTGCAGCACACCAATAAAAATAAGACACAACACCAAAGAAGAATTTAACAGCAAACATAAAAACATCCCCCCACAATGGTTCTCACTGTGAGGGAAGGCAGCAAAGTCCAGTCCTCATCCTGTTGTTCACCCCGTGCTCGGGGCCTATTTGAGGCCTCCGCAGTCGCCGCGGCGGCGGCCCGATGTATCAGGCCCTCTCGCTGGACGATGGAGCTCCGGCGTCGGGAGAACACTCTTCAGTGGCTTGGAGTCTCTGGAACGGCCGCTTGCTGCCAGAGACCGCGGCTCCCGAAGTCAACAGGCCGCGCTGGTCGGAGCTCCAACACTGGCTATCTCGTCGAGAGATCCCAGGCTCCGCGGTGTTTAAATTCAGCGCCGCCAGCGGCTGGACGCTCCGCAACGACAACTCCACAATGTTGGAGTCGGCGGTCACAGCACTCCGGAGCTTACCACACGGCATGGTACTACCACGCTGTGCCGCCGCCAAAGCTGAAGTTCTGGCCGGCCCCGGCAGGAAACACCGCTCCAGTCCCGTTGGTCGGCCGCGAGGAAGGGGCGAAGATGCGGCTCGGAGGAAAGCCGCATCTCTGACCATGTCGGGACTGAGAAAAAAGTTTCCCCCTTCCCCCCCCCACCCACATAAAAAGATTAGACCTCCAAAACAAAACCTTTTAACGCACTAAAAAATAAAAAAAGGGTGAAGGGACAGACAGCTGCAGGCTGGGCAGCCATACTCGATGGCGCCCCCTACTCACGCTTTAAGAGCCCTATCTAGCTCTCTCTTGAAAGTATCCAGAGAACTGGCCTCCACCGCCCTCTGAGGTAGAGAATTCCACAGACTCACAACTCTTTGTGAGAATATGTGTTTCCTCGTCTCCGTTCTAAATGGCTTACCCCATATTCTTAAACTGTGGCCCCTGGTTCTGGACTCCCCCAACATCAGGAACATGTTTCCTGCCTCTAGCGTGTCCAAACCCTTAACAATCTTATGTTTCAATAAGATATCCTCTCATCCTTCTAAACTCCAGAATGTACAAGCCCAGCCGCTCCATTCTCTCAGCATATGACACTCCCGTCAATCCCAGGAATTAACCTTGTAAACCTACGCTGCACTCCCTCAATAGCAAGAATATTTTTAAACAAACTAAATACTTCATGGCATTAAATAATCCAAGTCCTTTTATGATATCCAGCAATTTACCAATGATAGTTTGTTACTTAAAGCAGTTTCTAATAAACATCAGGTTTGGTTATTGTAGTGTAACAAGTATAAATGCTAGCATGTTATTCTCAAGAGCAATGGGTCATGCTTACAATCCTAAGGACTGGTCACATGATTCTGAGGGGCATACTGTGCATCGCAGTAGATGAAAATTCTTTCACACCTATGTTGTAACAGACCTCCCAATGGAATTATGTACATTTTGGGGAATTCACACAAAGAAACAAAACAAACAAGTTGGCAAGTTTTATTGATTTTCATTTCAAAAAATATCTCGCAAGCCTTAAGCTATTGTACCAGCAATAACGTTTCACCAAAGTTTCACCAGGTTAAGCTAATTTCCTTTGCCTCCACATGATCCATACTGGATATGGATCCTTGCATATCCATGTGCCTATCTAAATGCTTCTTACATGCCACTATCATATCGGCCTCCACTACCACATTGAGCAGTGTTCCAGATATCCACCGGTTTCCTTGTTAAACAAAACTTGCCCCACCCAATTCCTTTAAAATTTGTCCCTCTAGACAAGATATGCCCTCTAGACTTTTACATTTCCACACCGGGAAAGAGGTTATGATTGATTATCCGATCTATGCCTTTTATAACATATGCTAATATCAAGTCTCCCCTCAACCTCTGACGCTCCAAAGAAAACAATCAGTTTGTCCAACCTTGTGGCTAATATCCTTTAATCCAGGCAGCATTCTGGTAGATCTCTTCTTGCCTTTAACAGTATACATTCTTCTTTTATTCAACCTCCCAAAGTGCAACACCTTGCACTTGCTCAGATTAAATTCCATCCCCCATTTCTCTGGACATTTCTTTAATTGATCTTAACTGCCTTCCTCACTGTTTTCAACACCACCAATTTTGGTGTCATCTGCAAACTTACCAACCAATGTATCTATTATTTTGCCCAAGTAATTTATATATATCAGAAACAACAGAGGTCCCAGCATAGATCCATGCGGAATTCCACAGATTAGACCCCTTGCCAGAATAGCACCATCTACCACAACCTTGTCTTCTATGAGTAAGCCGTTCCAAATCCAAGTGGCAGTGGATCGCATGCAACATAATCTTTTGGATCAGCCTATTGAGGGACTTTATTGAATGTCTTACTATAATCCATAAAGACAACACCCAATGCCCCATATTCATTGATCATCTTCATCACCTCCTCAAAACACTCTATCATGTTCCAGAGACATGGCCGGCCGTGGACAAAGCCATGCTTAACAGATAAAATAGGTGTAGGAAAGCCACCCTGTAGAAAGGGACACAAGTTTACTGGTTTCAATTTTTGCAGACATTCCATGAGATATAAAGTTCTTCATGAATTAAGAGTTGGTGTATGGTGAGACTAGAAGATGACGAAGTGTGTGATAGTTCTTAAGATCTTAAGGTAATGGAAAAAATGGAGGAGAGCATTCATGATAGCAGTGTGCATTGTAAACTGCACCATCTGCACTTTAAATGTCCGGAAGTGGCGGCGCTGCCCTGGCAGCAGCGGCTCACCTGCAGTCCGTTTGTTTTTGCTTTTTTTGTGTTGTTTATTTCGTTTTGGCTAGTCCAGTTTTTGTTTTTTTAGTTTGTGTTTTGCGGAGGGGGGGGGGTTGAAACGGGGCTTGCTGTCTCTCCCTGCATCTGCGCTGAGGCCTAATGGCGGAGCTGGCGACCTCGAGGCTCAGGAGGCAGAGCCCGCCGGGACTCACCCTGGGCTCGCTCTCGTGAGGACGGCCCGGCTCGGGGCTGGAACAGGGCTTCCGTGAGGGGCTGTGATGCTCCCGGGGGGCGGCCTGGTCCGAGGAAGGAACGGTGCTCCCGTCGGAGTGGCCGAGCTCGGGGAGGTGCGGCGCTCCCAGCCCGAGGGAGGAGCGGCGCCCATTTTTGGACGGCCCAGCCCAAGGGAGGAGCGGCGCCCATGTCGGGGCTGCCCGGCCCGAGGGAGGAGCGGCGCCCATGTCGGGGCTGCCCGGCCCGAGGGAGGAGCGGTGCCCATGTCGGGGCGGCCTGGCGCGAGGCTGAGGCAGTAACGGCACTCACGTGAGGGCGATCCGGCTCGGGGCTGGAACGGTGCTCCGGTGGCTGGGATGGCGTTCTGGCGGCGGTGACCTGAGTCCGGGGTTCGGCCGCGGGCCAGCGGCTGTGTCAGCAGGACTGGTGGACGGCAGCTTCGACCACCCCGGGGCCGCGGTGTTTGAGCCGCGGGACTGTTTACTACATCGCCCGGTGGGGTATCGCCTCAGCGCAGAGAGAGAAGAGGAGGGAAGAGACTGCAGCCCTAAGACTTTTGCCTCCATCACAATGAGAAGGTGCTATGTGGACTCACTGTGGTGGATGTTAATATGTGTTTATTGCTGTTTTTTATTGTATTGTATGTATGACTGCAGGCACGAAATTTTGTTCAGACTTCGGTCTGAATGACAATAAAGGAAACCCTGTAACTGTGAATTAAAACATAGCTGCATTGTTTAGAATTGTTCTGAGTATATTCAATTTCTGTATTGTTTGAGCAAAACACAAAATACTGGAAGAACTCAGTGGGTCAGGCAGCATCTGTGGAGGAAAAGAACAGGTGATGTTTCAGGGGACTTTTCATTGTATTGTTTGGTTACTTATTCAGGATGTTTAATCTTATTATAACTTGGGTTTTTTTAATGTCTGGAGTAGGGATTAGAGAATTAATATGAGTAATTTCTAAATTTACTGCCTTAAATGCTACTAATTCAACATTACTGCCTTAAATGCTACTAATTTAAGGGGGTTGGCATTGGGGGTTCAGTATTGATGTGGATAGAGAACTGGCTGGCAAACAGGAAGCAAAGAGTAGGAGTAAACGGGTCCTTTTCACAACGGCAGGCAGTGACTAGTGGGGTACCGCAAGGCTCAGTGCTGGGACCCCAGCTATTTACAATATATATTAATGATCTGGATGAGGGAATTGAAGGCAATATCTCCAAGTTTGCGGATGACACTAAGCTGGGGGGCAGTGTTAGCTGTGAGGAGGATGCTAGGAGACTGCAAGGTGACTTGGATAGGCTGGGTGAGTGGGCAAATGTTTGGCAGATGCAGTATAATGTGGATAAATGTGAGGTTATCCATTTTGGTGGCAAAAACAGGAAAGCAGACTATTATCTAAATGGTGGCCGACTAGGAAAAGGGGAGATGCAGCGAGACCTGGGTGTCATGGTACACCAGTCATTGAAAGTAGGCATACAGGTGCAGCAGGCAGTGAAGAAAGCGAATGGTATGTTAGCTTTCATAGCAAAAGGATTTGAGTATAGGAGCAGGGAGGTTCTACTGCAGTTGTACAGGGTCTTGGTGAGACCACACCTGGAGTATTGCGTACAGTTTTGGTCTCCAAATCTGAGGAAGGACATTATTGCCATAGAGGGAGTGCAGAGAAGGTTCACCAGACTGATTCCTGGGATGTCAGGACTGTCTTATGAAGAAAGACTGGATAGACTTGGTTTATACTCTCTAGAATTTAGGAGATTGAGAGGGGATCTTATAGAAACTTATAAAATTCTTAAGGGGTTGGACAGGCTAGATGCAGGAAGATTGCTCCCGATATTGGGGAAGTCCAGGACAAGGGGTCACAGCTTAAGGATAAGGGGGAAATCCTTTAAAACCGAGATGAGAAGAACTTTTTTCACACAGAGTGGTGAATCTCTGGAACTCTCTGCCACAGAGGGTAGTCGAGGCCAGTTCATTGGCTATATTTAAGAGGGAGTTAGATGTGGCCCTTGTGGCTAAGGGGATCAGAGGGTATGGAGAGAAGGCAGGTACGGGATACTGAGTTGGATGATAAGCCATGATCATATTGAATGGCGGTGCAGGCTCGAAGGGCCGAATGGCCTACTCCTGCACCTAATTTCTATGTTTCTAATTACATCAGGCAACTGATGTAAGCCTGAACTTTCTATTAAGAGCAGGCAACTGAATAACACACAATGATCCATTATACTTACCCAAGTCTTGCCTTCTATTATTAAGTGCAAAAATATAATGAACAACATTGCAGTGTTGATAGGTGTTCCAAATGTGTAGACATCCACGTCTGAGTCAAAGTAAACCTGAAAACAGAAATAATTTTCAGATTGAACTTACACTTATAGAGGAAAGCCATTTGGCCCATCGGGTCCATTTTAACTCCTGACAGATCAATCCCATTAATCTCATCCTGCCTCTTCTTATTTCCTCATACCTCTGCAACTGTATTTCAAAACAACTCAATGCCCCTTTAATATTTTTACAATTTACATTGAAGGATTTTTTTTACATTAACCAATTAACGGTATAATTCCACTGAATTCCATTCGATTCTAGTTTCTACTTTTAGTTGTTGCCAGCAAAATAGCTAAAAAACATTGAAGTAAACTTTAAGTTCAGTGGGAAATCCAATGCCTCATAAAACTAAAACAAGTACATTGCAAGAACATGTAGAAAATCGTACCATTACATTGCTTCACCAACAGTAAATCTACTCCACGTCAACAGCCATTGTTTCTAACTGGATAGGTTCAATAGATCCAATCAAGTTCGACTAAAAGACTAAACTAAGACTAAAAATCAGTAATATTTCACAGATAATATCTATTAATCAAAATTATATATATTATAAATGTCATTGGTCCTGTGGCATGCCATTGTATAGCACTATTGCCTGCGAGGCCTTCAGGAAAGTAACATAATGGGGTTCTCCGATGTGTTCTCCAATCGGTCAGACTATTGTAGTTCTGCAGATCAGTCACTTTATGATCCTCCGATTCAGACTGGGTTTTAAAAAGATTTCAGTTAACATTTCAGGTCATTTTTCAAATGTTATATTTGGTTTAAAGGAGTCACAAGGAACTGCAGAAGTTGGAATCTTGAGTAAAATACAGAGTTCTGGAGCAACTCAGGTGGCAATAAATGTGTTTTTTAAGTTATTATTTAGCTTGTACACAAAATACTGCCTGCAAACTCCCTAATCTGGAACACTGTCACAATACCATTGTAGTGTCTGGGAAAAAACTACAGTCTAAATTTGAATTTCGACAGTGGGCATGTTTAAATCTGGCATTACTTTCCTTTCCAAAAATTAAAATCCATCCACATCTCTGGAAAATAGTTCTTTTTTAATGAAAATGTAGCAGGATAAACAAGATACAGTAGCCACTGCATGCTGTAACACTTACAAAATATGGAATAAAGAAGCAAACGAGACTTTGATAAAAAGCATCCAGAGTGGAGATCCAAAATATTGATGGTAAGTAGGCCTACAACAAAAAGAATGTTAGTGTAAATGTTCTCGCATTTCTCACACTTCAACTTAAATTTGTATAAATGTTATAGATGACATCAACTCTGATGTCATGCATAATGAACAGTATGTAGATTGTCATTGTAATTTCTGCATTGATATTTAGCCTTTTATGATCTGCATAATGATACTTGCAAAAATCAAAAACAGAAGCAAGTACTGAGAGGATAGAAAGAGAAAGAGGAAGTACAGAGAGAGTGTCAGAGTGCAGAAAGATCACAAGGGAGCAGATTTATTGGTATTGGTTTATTATTGTCAAATATACCACAAAATAGAGAAAAACTGTTTTGCGTGCTACTCAGGCAATTCATACCATACCCGAGTACATCAGGTAGCGCACAAGAGAAACTAAACAGTGCAGAATATAGTGTAACAGCTATAGAGAAAGTGTAGATTCAAATAAGGTGGAAAGGTCACAACAAGGGCATGAAAGAGAGGGAGGGAGAGTTAGAAGGGGAGGAGGAATGGTGAATGGGGAGTATATGCAGAGGTGCACAGGTGGTCATAGATGTATCTTTCTCCTCTTCATCCTCAAGCTTCACCTTGACTGTTCTCAATTTGAATTTGTTTGGTCTGCAGTTTATACTGTATACGCTCACTCTTTCTGACTTTAAACAGATCAATTATGAATGGCTGTGAGCTTTATGTCCAGTTCAGCCATGAATGAATGAATGGCCTAAACTATCATGATTCTCATGCAGCTTAACTATTAAATATCGATACCTCAGAACGTTGGCCACTTGTGTAAAGTTCTGGCAGTTGGAGCAGTGTTTCTGCAGACACATCTTTATCCAGGATGCCATAGACAATCGGTGGAACAGATGTGAAAAGGAGATTGAAGAAGATGAGTATCCAATAATCAATCATAGGTGCACCAGAGAATCCACAGAAAATTTGGTACCAGAATAGTAGATTGACATAAGCCTGGAGAAGAAATCAAAGCAAAATAAAGGGCATTAGAAATTGCAGGATTTAACCATAAAAATGTAGTTTCAAAAACGAACACAAAATCATGGGTTTCTATCTTTAGTTGCATTATTTCTCTCAACTGCTGGTTTATTAAAAGCACCTGTTAATCACATGGATCCAAAATAGTTTAATCCAAAAGAAAACTGTGAGAGATATTCTTTGGGGATTATGTGGGTCAATCAACAACACCTAAAATGAGATGCATATCTCGTATTTCTGTAGAATTCACAAAGTGAACTGGAATATGCCCCTGAATAAGTTGCTGAGGATGCTTTTTGTAACATTACATCAGACTGTATAAATAACCATGTTACTTGTACAAAAAGAAAACAAAACATTGTTTTGCAAGCTCGGCATTGAATTTAATCATAAGAGCATTGTCATGTTTAAACTGGGGGGAAACAATGAAATATGAAAATCTTCTTGACAAGGTGCAGTTTAGGGGAGTTTAAATTGAAAGATGAGTAAGATTGGTTAAAAATGATAAATACAGTAAACTAACAGCTTGCCTACATAATCAAATCACACCCAAAATAATCCAGAGGAAAATCATTCCATATTGAACAATAAGTGAACTCCAAAGTCCAAAGTAACCATCTCAATTTTACCAATTTGCAGTTACAGTAGAGTGATGGCAAATAATAATGTTTTCCTTGTCACTTCACATCACAAATGCAAATTAGAGTGACTAGTACTGAGCCCCATGCTCTACTCCCTCTTCACACACAACTGTGTTCCTGCATTCGACACCAACACCAACGTCAAGTTTGCAGACGACACAACGGTGATCGGGCTGATCACCAACGGTGATGAAACAAAATACAGAGCGGAGGTGCACAACCTGGCGGACTGGTGCTCACGTAACAACTTGTCACTAAACACCTCCAAGACCAAGGAGCTGATTATCGACTTCAGAAGGTCACATAATGGAGAATACGCCCCAATCTCCATCTACGGGAACAGTGTGGAGAGAGTGTCCAGCTTTAGGTTTCTGGGCACTCACATCTCAGAAGACCTCACATGGTCCACCAACACCGCTGCGCTGGTCAAGAAGGCACAGCAAAGACTGTTCTTCCTGAGAACATTAAAAAAGACTGGTCTGCCCCAACAGCTGTTGACAACCTTCTACCGCTGCACCACAGAGAGCATACTAACGTATGGCATCTCTGTGTGATATCTCAGCTGTACGGAGGCGGAGAGGAGAGCTCTTCAGAGCGTCGTCCACAGAGCGCAGACGATTATTGGGACACCGCTACCAGCCTTGGAGGGCATCTACCACACACGGTGCCTCAGGAAGGCCGTCAGCATCCACAAAGACTCCTCACACCCTTGTAATGGACTGTTCAAACTACTTCCCTCCGGCAGACGTTACAAGGCCTTCTACGCCCGCACCTCCAGACTCAGGAACAGCTTCATTCCCAGAGCTATAGCGGCTCTGAACCGGCCCTGCTGAGTGCCCCCCACCCCCATTGACTGTCTCCCTCGGATGGTCACGTCGCACAGACACATCTGCACTTTAGTCTGTTTTGACTGTTTTACTGTTTTAATGTTCTTTTTACAAACCATGTTCTCGGGGTATCTAAATCTAAATTTTATTAGTTATTTAAGTTATGACATCGGATGGAAGCTGCATTCCAAATCTCGTTGCACTTATGTGCAATGACAATAAAATATATTATTATTATTATTATTATATTATTATTAAGTTAATACCTGCTCTCAATCCCCAACCAACAAACTCCCCTCCAATCCCCTAAGGCCCTGCTTCCTGTTTATAGTGTTTCATTTAATCAGACAACAAAAAAAAACGATTGGTATTTTGCCAACACTACCCGCCACAACACTTACCACATTCTTATAGAAGAAGTAAAGGATCATATTTGCAAGTCGGATGTAGCACCAGTGACCGTGGACAAGCAACAACTTCTTTAAATGCTTAAATCGCGAAATTGCAAAATCACTGGACATTACTGCCTGCAAAACAATAAAGGACAAATTCATTTATCCATTCCATCAATAAGTATGGGAGACTTTGATCAACAACACTAACTAGTAGTAAGAGGATATTTGCTTGACTGATCTGCTGAGCATCTGGGGAGAAACGAGGTTATATGGTTATATGGTTATAAACCATTATTGGAAACTTCAGGTGATATGGATCAGGAGGTCCCCTACACTCATTAGCATTTGTTATGCATTCACTGAGAAGAAATCACCAAACTGTGAATGTTTTTTGGAATATAAACATGAAAGTCTAAAGGTTGCACTACTTCACCATTCTTCCACAACCTGCCTTTTTCTGCAGGGTTTTC